>NC_060052.1:6716869-8057243 GCF_905333055.1 Maniola jurtina | reverse complement strand
CACTAAATTACCCCTTAGAGAACATTTATAATCGCATAACTCACACGAGAAAGGTTTTATCCCAGTATGGGTTCTCATGTGCAACACTAAATGGCTATTTTGAGAACATTTATAATCGCATAACTTACACGAGACAGGTTTTATTCCAGTATGAGTTCTCATGTGCGTCACTAAATTACCACTTACAGAACATTTATAATCGCATAACCCACACGAGAAAGGTTTTATCCCAGTATGGGTTCTCATGTGCTTTGCTAAATTACCACTTAGAGAACATTTATAATCGCATAACTCACACGAGAAAGGTTTTATCCCAGTATGGGTTCTCATGTGCGTCACTAAATTACCACTTCGAGAAGATTTATAATCGCATAACTCACACGAGAAAGGCTTTAAACCAGTGTGGGTTCTCAAGTGCGACACTAAACTTTCATTTCGAGAACATTTATAATCGCATAACTCACACGAGAAAGGTTTTATCGCAGTATGGGTTCTCATGTGCCTCACTAAATTACCACTTAGAGAACATTTATAATCGCATAACTCACACGAGAAAGGTTTTATTCCAGTATGGGTTCTCATGTGCAACACTAAATGGCTATTTTGAGAACATTTATAATCGCATAACTTACACGAGACAGGTTTTATTCCAGTATGGGTTCTCAAGTGCGCCACTAGTGCACCATTTGTTGTACATTTGTAATTGCATAACTCACACGAGTAAGGTTTTACACCAGTGTGGGTTCTCATGTGCACCACTAATCCACTTTTTGTTGTACATTTGTGATTGCATAACTCACACGAGAAAGGCTTAATACCAGTATGGGTTCTCATGTGCGCCACTAAATTGCTATTTCGAGAACATTTATAATCGCATAACTCACACGAGAAAGGCTTAATACCAGTATGGGTACTCATGTGCGTCACTAAACTACCACTATGAGAACATTTATAATCGCATAACTCACACGAGAAAGGCTTTAAACCAGTGTGGGTTCTCAAGTGCGACACTAAACTTTCATTTCGAGAACATTTATAATCGCATAACTCACACGAGAAAGGTTTTATCCCAGTATGGGTTATCATGTGCCTCACTAAATTACCTCTTAGAGAACATTTATAATCGCATAACTCACACGAGAAAGGTTTTATCCCAGTATGGGTTATCATGTGCCTCACTAAATAGCTATTTTGAGAACATTTATAATCGCATAACTTACACAAGACAGGTTTTATTCCAGTATGGGTTCTCATGTGCGCCACTAGTGCACCATTTGTTGTACATTTATAATCGCATAACTCACACGAGAAAGGTTTTATCCCAGTATGGGTTCTCATGTGCCTCACTAAATTACCACTTAGAGAACATTTATAATCGCATAACTCACACGAGAAAGGCTTAATACCAGTATGGGTTCTCATGTGCAACACTAAATTGCTATTTCGAGAACATTTATAATCGCATAACTTACACGAGACAGGTTTTATTCCAGTATGGGTTCTTATGTGCGCCACTAGTGCACCATTTGTTGTACATTTATAATCGCATAACTCACACGAGAAAGGTTTTATCCCAGTATGGGTACTCATGTGCCTCACTAAATTACCTCTTAGAGAACATTTATAATCGCATAACTCACACGAGAAAGGCTTAATACCAGTATGGGTTCTCATGTGCAACACTAAATCGCTATTTCGAGAACATTTATAATCGCATAACTTACACGAGACAGGTTTTATTCCAGTATGGGTTCTTATGTGCGCCACTAGTGCACCATTTGTTGTACATTTATAATCGCATAACTCACACGAGAAAGGTTTTATCCCAGTATGGGTACTCATGTGCCTCACTAAATTACCTCTTAGAGAACATTTATAATCGCATAACTCACACGAGAAAGGCTTAATACCAGTATGGGTTCTCATGTGCAACACTAAATCGCTATTTCGAGAACATTTATAATCGCATAACTTACACGAGACAGGTTTTATTCCAGTGTGGGTTCTCATGTGCCTCACTAAATTACCACTTAGAGAACATTTGTAATCGAACGGGTTTTCACTAGCATGAGTTCGCATATGCCTCTTCAAGGCACTTTGATATTTACACTTGTACTGGCAAATTTTGCAAGTGAACCGTCTTACTTCACCATGAGTCTTTATGTGTTTAACTAAGAGACCTTTTCGTGTATATATTTTTTGACAAATATCACAAATGCAATTTCTTACCCCAGTGTTTGAACTATTTTGTAATGCAAATTGTACATTCTTCAAACAATCAGTTTTACTTTGTACAGTTTCCGTTACAGTTACAGGAACTGCTTCAGCGACTGGTTCAACATATTCTGTTGTAGAGACTTCATCCAGGCTTGTTGCCTGATAACGGGTATCTTTAGATGTAATGTTTTGACTTTCACAGGACCTTACAGCTTTTTCATCTCGTCTTGGTACAACTTTCTTAGAGAAAATGTCATATAATTTGACAACACAATCTGTTAATTTGTTGATGGATGTATCAGCTTCTTCAGTTGGATGCACTTTTATTTTGTTTCTTGTCGCTAGACTCGCGGCCACGGGAACAACTGAAATTAAACATTTTAACTATTTCCTTGTATGTGAAAAATGTAAAATCACTACCCATATTATAAATCGTCACTGCACATGCGAAATCCGGTATGTATTTTTTTAGGATTTTCATTTTTTACATCATTTTGTTTTGTTTTACAAATGTAAATTAAAAATTTATAACACCCCTGACAAGTCAAGGTTACAGTAACTAGAAAGAAAAGAGCTGATAACTTTCAAACGGCTGAACCGATTTTCTTGGATTATAGCTAAGAACACTCTCGATCAAGCCACCTTTCAAACAAAAAAAACTAAATTAAAATCGGTTCCTTAGTTTAGGAACTACGATGCCACAGACAGATACACAGATACTCACGTCAAACTTATAATACCCCTCTTTTTGGGTCGGGTTTACAAAGGTGTGTGTAGGTACATGTAAAACCCGTTCTTTAGCATGTGTGCTAGTTCAAGAGGTAATCTTTTTAACCGACTTAAAAAAAAGGAAGAGGTTCTCAATTCGTCGGAATCTTTTTTTAGCTGTGTGATTGACTGATGATATAAAAGTTAATCAAATTTTTTTCAAAAAAAATTGTTTAAAAGTCTCTTGAAAACTTGTGATTTTCCACATTGCGGGATTTTCGTGTGCAGCGACATAATATTTCTTTGTTGGTTTAATGCTCTGTTGGTTTGTCCTTCGACGTGATATTTTGTATAGTATTTTTAGTATAGTTAAATACCTCTAGAGTGACATACTATATGTATCTGTCTGTGGCATCGTAGCTCCTAAACTAATGTAACGATTTTAATTTAGTTTTTTTTTGTTTGAAAGGTGGCTTGATCGAGATTGTTTTTAGCTATAATCCAAGAAAATCGGTTCAGCCGTTTGAAAGTTATCAGCACTTTTCTAGTTACTGTAATCTTCACTTGTCGGGGGTTACCCTTGTTATCGCGAAAAATCAACGGGATTTTTTAAAAACCTAAATCCATACGTACGAAGTCACGTTGTATCTTACCTGAGGTCTGAGGAGACTGTGCCGAAGGGTTGGGGCCTCCTTGCCTGTGAAATAATCAGAATGTATCTAGATTGTACTGAGAAGCCACTAGCCAGCAAGTGAAGTTACAACAGTGTGCCTAGTGGGAGATTTCTAACCTATTCGATCGCGTAAAAGTTAACTGCGTTTTGTATGGAATTGAAACAGCGCCATCTTCTTGTCACTAGATGGCGCTGTTTCAATTCCATACAAATTGAAACAGCGCCATCTTCTTGTCACTAGATGGCGTTGTTTCAATTCCATACAAAACGCAGTTAACTTTTACGCGATCGAATAGGTTAAAAATCTCCCACTAGGCACACAGGTTAGAGAGAAGGAGAGTATTATAATTTCTGATACAAGTATGCGTGTATTCTAACTGTAAGTGCGATTACGCACTGCATCTGATCCGAATCCGTAAAAATACGTTCCGAAGTAGTCATATAACTATTTGTATGGTAGCTTACGCACTAGCTCCGACATCCATCATCCGAGTTCTCTCTGTCATCCGAGAGAATATCTCGGATGTGTCTCGGATTCGAATCGGATGTATGACGTAGATATTATGTCAAAGATGTCCACTGAATAGCTTGGATTTGGATCAGAGATCAGATTAGTGCGTAAGCAATATCCGAGTTCGGTCCGAGTTTTTATTTTTTTATTTATATTTATTAACTTAAAAATATACAGATAGTTATTGT
This sequence comes from Maniola jurtina, assembly GCF_905333055.1. Classification (NCBI taxonomy): domain Eukaryota; kingdom Metazoa; phylum Arthropoda; class Insecta; order Lepidoptera; family Nymphalidae; genus Maniola; species Maniola jurtina. The sequence goes on along the minus strand of NC_060052.1, from coordinate 8,052,946 downwards.
TACAATCAGCGCCACAAAAACCACAGTTGATTTTACCGGGCACTGAGTTAACTTATTATAGCTATACAATAAAAATAAAACTATAATTTAATGTGGGTAGACAGAAAACTTGGATCAGATGAGCACATAACCACTCTAACTTGAACTAAATGTTATTGGTACTGGCAGGTATACTGACTCGTTTTCAGTGATGAGTGAAGAGTGTGCAGAGCTAGAGCTCACAGCTGTACGAGGCTTGCATACATGGACGGTGTTACATTCAGCATCACAGCCATTGTTCTGCCAAATACAAAAAAAAATTAGTTCATGTAACCTTAACGCGAGGGACTAAAATTTTTTTAATGAGCTGGCAAAAGATTCCCGCTTCATCGAAGCGATAGCTCGTTGGCGGGTGGAGCCTAACATAGTGCTATCTCCACAGATGATGGAAACAACTCTTCTGTGCGTGTCACCTTTCCCTCTAACTGCACCTCATCATGAGATAGGCCAGCTGAATGAATTTTGCTTGCGATACAAGATCTTTTTCCATCTAAAGAAATTTTTATTTCTAAAATTCACTCCCCTCCACTAGTAAACAAGCTAGCCTCAATAGCTCAACGGTTATAGGAGCGGCCTGATATCCGAAAGGTCGGCGGTTCAAACCCCACCCGTTGCACTATTGTCGTACCCACTCCTAGCACAAGCTTAACGCTTAGTTGGAGGGGAAAGAGGCTGATATTCTTTACAAAAAAAATATATAATGAACTTATCAAGTTAATGAAAGTGTTTAATAGTGGAAATAGTTTCTATCTAGTAGAAACTGAATAGACTTCGTCTGTGGTGGCGTTTGCTGGCGCGCGTGTTGTGACTTTTTGGAGTGTTTTTTTGTTAGAAGTGGCCGGTTTCTGTGTTCTGCTGGTGTTTATTGGTGGTGGAACTGACTGAGAAGCGCTCTAAGCGCCGCGTGTATGTCGGCGGATACCGGCACAGACGAAGTCCATACTTATACATATAGTTTCCCTAACTTGTAAATAACTACAAACTTGACATTGGCCATAAAGCCAGACGAGAAAAAAAAAAGAAACTGAATAAGTGAGTAGAAATATAGTTGAAACTATCTCACCTCGAGATTTGCACTCATATTTTTCATCTTGAGAGCTTTGTAAAGTGCTTCATCCATTGCTCTTGTTTCCACCATAATGCTGTAGTCGGATATGTTTTCATCATTAGAAGTCACAAACTCATCTATGGCATTATTGTCATCTTCATTTACATCAATGTCCTCATCAACCGACATAGAGTCATCGCTTCCTTCAGTTTTTACTAGAACTTGGTGGTCTGTTTCTTGTAATTCAATTTGTTTGTCTTCTAAGGGGTGTTCTAGTATGTGTAAGTCGCAGTGGTCAGGTCCTAGCGTTGTCAACACCATATTAATCTTTAGTTGGTGTTTGGTGCGGTTTATCATTTTGATATGTCGTTTTGTTATCTGTTGAGAGACAAGTTAAATATTCAATGTGTACAGTCCAATGATATATTAGAAATAATACAACTTCAAAAGCAAAGATGGAATTAATAAGTTCATATTTATTTATTTCATATCATAAACCATCAATACACTGTATTAACATTAAAAATATTATCTTATAATAATTATCTAGTCTGAGTAGTTATCATTACAATTCTAGTTTGTCTGGTTAAAAAATAGCTGTAAAATTAAATAGTCTTAAAAGTCTTAGAAACTCAATAATTACTATTATATTAATCACAACTATGCATGCAAATATAATTTCGTTTTAAAACTAAATCAAGTGTAGTGAAAGATGTTGATGTCATAGTATAAACTATAAAGTTCATATATATTAAGTACTCTTTAGGGAAGCCCTATGTCCAACTGTGGACGTCCACAGGCTGATGATGATGATGATGATGATATTAAGTACTCACTAATTCATGTTTTTCAATTAAGTCCATCATCAGTGCACGAGCTTTCAGACTTTGATCTCTAAATCTACTAAAGTTTCTCAATCTCTGAGCACATTGTACACAAAGTGCCTGTTTTAGGTTTCCTTGATCACACAGCTGAAACAACACATCACACTAATATTATAAAGGAGAAAGTTTGTGTGTGTGTGTGTGTGTGTGTGTGTGTGTGTGTGTGTGTGTGTGTGTGTGTGTGTGTGTGTGTGTGTTTGTTACTCCTTCACGCAAAAACTACTGGACGGATTGGGCTGAAATTTAGAATGTAGATAGATTATACCCTGGATTAGCACATAGGCTACTTTTTATCCCGGAAAATCATTTAAGAGTTCCCACGGGAATTTTAAAAAACCTACATCCACGCGAACGAAGTCTCGGGCATCAGCTAGTAAGGTAATAAATCAACAACAAGTGTAAATTAAAAATTTATAACACCCCCAACAAGTGAAGGTTACATTAATTAGAAAAGAGCTGATAACTTTCAAACGGCTGAACCGATTTTCTTGGATTATTATAGCTAAGAACACTCTCGATCAAGTACCTTTCAAACCACGGTTTTCTGTGTTTCAAACAAAAAAAAAACTATGTAAATTAAAATTGGTTCATTAGTTTAGGCGCTACAGTGCTACAGACAGATACACAGATCACACATCAAACTTATAACACCCCTCTTTTTGGGTCAGGGGTTAATAAATAAATAAATTTTATTTCAGGCAATTAAATAACCTATAACAAAAAAAAAAGAATATGTAGCATCAGCTGTATGTAAAGTAATAAAATTTTAACAATAAATAAAAGTTAAAAGATATATATACCATGTATTGTTGGAGTGTGTTTGACATTTGCAGCATTGACAGTGTGCATCGAGGTAGGTTCAACATAGGGATTCAACTTACGCACACCAGCCCAGAAAGAAAAAGGACTTCAACTTAAATATACATAGCTCTATGCTATGTGTGTATACAATACATAATAACATCATAGCTTAACAACTTACAGGATATCGGGTTAATTTTTCATATGCTTCGTCTAATTTATGTTTATTCATTAGAAACAGCTTGCTGTCAGTGTCTAGACATATCATGCAAACCTGTAAATATAATACTAGTTACTTCTACACTTCAGGGTGCCTAGTGGGAGATTTTTAACCTATTCGATCGCGTAAAAGTTAACTGCGTTTTGTATGGAATTGAAACAGCGCCATCTTCTTGTCACTAGATGGCGCTGTTTCAATTCCATACAAAACGCAGTTAACTTAATTACGCGATCGAATAGGTTAAAAATCTCCCACTAGGCACACAGTTTCCATACAATGCTGCAACAGGTTAGAAAAAAAAAGCAAATTCAAATCCAATAAATCTTAGCTCCTTCTCAGCCACACTTGATCTGATTGAGTTACTTTTGATTTACTTACAATACATAACATGACATTAAGAGTTACCTGCACCATTGAAGGAATAGCACCAGTAACAATTCGCCGTAAGCCACTTTCTGTTTCATAAATGTCATCATGAAGAAAATGCTGTGAGCAGACCAAAGCAGAGTCTGGTAGATTGTCTTGTTTGCCGAGGGCTCTGAGCCAAGCTTCACGGAGATGCACTTCATTGGGGAAACTGCAAATTACCTTTTATGTTATACGTCATACTCATAACCAACCTGTACCATAGTAATTTGCTTTACACAGTAGAACCACATATACTCATGTTTTATACAGTGATCAGTTATATTTATAAAGGCGAAAGTTTGTATGTGTGTGTGTGTGTGTGTGTGTGTGTGTGTATGTTTGTTACTCCTTCACGCAAAAACTACTGGACAGATTTGGCTGAAATTTGGAATGGAGATAAATAATATCCAGGATTAGCACATAGGCTACTTTTTATCCCGGAAAATCAAAGAGTTCACACGGGATTTTGAAAACCTAAATCCACGCGGACGAAGTCGCGGGCATCAGCTAGTCAGTTATAATTCAAATAGGTCCCACACACAGACACACACTTGATAAATTGATAGCTCCACAAAAGCTCTGGCTTTGCTGCAAGTGGACTGCAGTGTTTCAATGAGCACCAGCGTGACTAGCTGATCTGTACTGACTACTGCTTAGACTTGCTCAAAGAGAGCAGTCAGCACAGAACTGACTTTCAAAATTCAAAAATTAAAATTCAAAATATTTTTATTCAATTAGACTTTTACAAGTTCTTTTGAATCGTCAAAAGCATCTACCACTGGTTCGGAATGCCTTTCCTACCGAGAAGAACCAGCAAGAAACTCGGCGGTTGCTCTTTAAAATATAAACTCCTAACAGCCTTACCCAACTCAACCGTACAGGTTGACAAGTGAGAACTCGACCACGGCTACGATTTACGGGTCTACTCAAACAGAACAGGTATACTTAGGGTACTCACCCATGAAAACTAATCCCCTTCCCTGCTCCCTCTGATACATTGTCCGAAGTATTTTTGCAGAAAGGCACACAGCACCGCATTTTCGAAGCTTATTGTTTCGCCTTGTGGCGTGGACGGGGCGCTTCCAAAAACAATGGTGGCATCAGACGCTTGCTTGTGACTAACAGCAAATCACAGCATTTTCTGAGTAAATAATGAAATAAGTGGAAATAACAAGCATTGGCAGAACTGGCAACAGGCAGCTTATATTTACAAAGTCTACAAAGTTCTTTGTAATTAATCCAATATTTTATTTTATTCCTTTTCCTTATTGGGCCGTGGTGTAACTACAATGTAGTATGTACTCTGTGGTTGTACGTTCCTTGTGCAAAGACCAGAAATGTTCATGTTATTCATGGTCTGTGGTTCCTTGCCTAATTGCCTTTGTTTTTTTTAAACTGGTTTTACGGCTCTGGGTTCTCAAAGTACCTACTCTGTGGTGCCCACCCATAGAGTATCTAATCTATAACTGAAAGACGGAAACCTATACAGACCTACCATATTATTTAGGTAGTAGGTAGGTGGGGGGCAAGGGATGAACGGTAACCAACATCTTAACCGATCCAAACGTCAACCTCACCTGCACGCGCCTAACGGCGGCGACAACCAACTGGTTGCCGTGGTGCTCCCTGCTGGACAACAGACGAGGCTCTGGCGACCGAGCAGTGGCGGGATAACCACATACTCAGCTGGGAAACCGGCTGAATGAGGCTGCAGCGAGCCTTGGGACCTAAATAGTCCCAAAAATGACTGGAGAGTAGATCAAAACGCCGAAAATCAGGCGGTTTTTAGAAACCCTCGACTGAGCACTATTGGAGGGAAGGAGGGATTAAAAGGAAAAGTGCAAAACATGAATAAAGCGGATCAAAAAAAGAAACTACCCCAGGAGGGTACCAGCGCTGCAGGCAGTGCTGGAGAATCCCTCCCTGGAGCTTTGGATATGCCGTCGCAGCCGACCATAATCAGGGCTTCAGGCCGCCCCTCGTATTCTGGGGGGGGCAACGGTTCGCCTAACGTCAAATATACTCAAACGCACACATACAAACCTACACATACACCTAAAACAGCAGCAGTAGCCTCACCATATCGTGGCGTGAATACTGCAGCCGAAGGGAATTGTTCTATAGAGAACGACAAGATAAATCCTTTCACCCGGGGGGGAGCCGTTCAGAGGTCACCACCAACCCAGAACACTAGCCAGGACACTGATATGAGCACTATACTAGTAAAAGAAACATCATGTACAGAAGACCAACAGACTGACATAAACACATGGAAAATGGTGCAACCAACTGAAGGACGTGAAAGAAAGGACTCACTAGGAGCCAATGAAAATAATACGAGAAGTTCAGAAAGCCTGCGCGGAAAGACAGAGACGTGCTTTTTTGCGCGTCCCTTAGGGAAGGAAACTGAACGACCGTGCGTTTTTGCGCGTCCCTCGGAAAAAGAGAGCGAAGCGGACGTTTCTGACTGCTCACTCGCGTCGACCGCATCAACTGCTTCAGGAACGCGAAAAAGGCGACAGCCTTACTTGTGTAAGCCGGGAAAGGCAAAGAAAACTGCGGTGGAGGATGATCATGCACATGACCCATATGAGGCTACGCCAAGTATGAAGACAAAAAAAGATCTGCCTACAGTCGAGAACATTCAGAACGAGCTGAAAGACTGCACGTCTGTTGACATAATGACTCGTATCTTTGAGTCCATCTCAACTATTGAAAAAGTTGCAGATAGTTCTCGCAACTTGAGGGGTGCTCATGCACAAAACATTCGTCTGGCTGCTCGTTCTGCAATGGCGGCGGCATCAGAGCTGGCACAAAGAAGTTCCAACTTAGACGTGGAGAAGCTAAGGAAAGAAAATGGAGAGCTCCGCTCAGAACTTGCCAGCCTTAAAGCTGAATTGACAAGTTTGACAGTGGAGGTAAATTGTCTCCGCCAAAGGGACACGGGGGCAGAAGGATGGGCCCAACAAACTGGGAAATCAAGGAAGGACAAAGATCCACTAGTGCAACGTATTTCTGCTCTAATGGATGAAAAACTGGCAGAGTTCAGAGCAGAAATTATGCCTCAACATGACGCTAGATCATCTTTGGGACAAAAGCCAGAAAAGACAACGGGGATGGTACAATCAAAAGGTAAGACAAGCAAGAGATCGAAGAAAAAGCAAAAGGAAGATACTCAAAGACCACAACTGGTTAGCGACACTCGGTCGGAGGCAACTTTGGACGCACCAGGATGTTTGGAGCCAGAGCAACTAGCTACTGCCACTTGGGCTAAAGTTGTGGGGCGAAAAACAAGAACGTCCGCTTCGAAGAAAGACACAGGTGCCACAACAGGTTCAGCTACTGCCTCAGGTCAGGCGAAGAAGACAGCAAAGACACCTCCTGTCCCTAAAACCGCGGCGGTCACTATCACTTTGACTGAAGGTGCTACAGTCAACTACGCTACCGCTATGGCAACTGCCAAGCAGCGGGTAAGCTTAGCGGAGTGCGGAATATTGCAGGTACGTCAAAAAAAGGCTATTACAGGGGGTCTTGTTCTTGAAATTCCCGGACCCGACAGTGCCAAAAAGGCTGACGCTCTAGCAGAACAACTTCGGACGGCTCTCGCCGACATGGGTGTTAGAATTGCACGGCCAGTCAAAACGGGAGAGATAAGGGTAATGGACCTGGATGAATCCATCGCAAAACAGGACGTTGCAGTGGCTATAGCTGAGGCTGGAGAATGCCCTGAAGAGCAAGTGAAGGTTGGTGAGATTCAGTATAGCGCCTCCAGGTTGGGTACAGTCTGGGTCCGATGCCCACTGACGGTTGTTCGCAAACTTGCTACAGAAAAGCATCTGCGGATAGGATGGGTCAGTGCAAGAGTGCGAGTCTTGGCACCTAGGCAGTTACAATGCTTTCGCTGCCTAGAATTTGGGCATGTCCGGAAGCAATGCTCAAACACCGTGGACAGAAGCCTGTGTTGCTATAGTTGCGGGGAACCTGGACACAAGGCCCGCGAATGTAAAACGAAAGTGCCAAAATGCCCAGTATGTGCGGATCTTGGTCGGCCAGCAGACCATAGATTAGGGGGCGATAAATGTAACCCCCCTAAGAAGGCGAGAAGTAAAGGGGGACTCAAAGAACCTTTCGTGTCTCATAGACCAAGTGAAATTGATCAGCTGGCCAATGAGCCAGCAGAGAAGGTTAAAAAAGCGCCAAATACGCGCAGCTAAGGGTCCTTCAGGGCAACTTGAACCACTGCCGGGCTGCACAGGATTTGTTGTTGCAAAGTCTGGCTGAGTGGTCTGTTGCCTTAGCTGTGGTGGCTGAGCCCTACAAAGTCCCCAACCATCCTCGCTGGTTTGGTAGCGTTGGGGACACCGTCGCGATATACTGGGCGGGAAGGCAAAGCGATCCGCCTTGTTCCATTCTGGAGAGAGGATCAGGTTACGTCGCTGTAGAATGGGGTCCCCTGGCAGTGCTGGGCTGCTACATTTCTCCCAACTCCGGTATTACCGTCTATGAAGCATACCTAGACGAGTTGGCTGCCTGTATCCGCAGATGCTTGCCCCGCCCTTTGATAGTACTGGGTGACTTCAACGCGCACTCAAGGGTCTGGGGGGACAAGCGTGATGATCGAAGGGGTGATATCATCCAAGAGTGGGCGGCGGAACTTGACCTTCGTCTTTTAAATCAGGGCTCGACAAGCACTTGTGTGCGGTGGCAGGGGGAGTCGATCGTGGATCTTACATGGGCGACCCCTCCTGCATCACGTATGGTGTCAGGATGGCGGGTTGCAGAAGAAGTGGTCACACTGTCAGATCACCGACACATAGTTTTTGTAGTCTCAGCGGGAACTTCTGGCATCATCGAGCAACAAAATAGCAGCCAATCGCAACGTTGGGCCCTTAAAAAGCTAGACCGCGATTTATTAGTTGCAGCTGCCTGCGTCGCAGCCTGGCCAGAACAAATTAATGGTGTCTTATCCGATCCGGAAGAGGAGGCGGCCTGGTTTCGGGAAACTATGACACGGATATGCAATACATCGATGCCAAGATGTCGGCAGGCCAAAAATCGGGCGGTTTATTGGTGGTCCGAAGACATTGCACATCTGCGCAGAACATGTCTAAGGTCCAGACGCCAATACACTAGGGCCAGAAGAAGACGGAGATCTACAGCTGAAGCAATCGCAACTGCCTACTCCACTTACCGAGAAGCTACAAAACTGCTCCAGATCGCAATTGCAAACGCTAAAGCGCGGAGCTGGAGAGAGCTGCTCGAAGGGCTGGATAGGGACCCATGGGGACGCCCATACAAAATGGTACTGGGCAAACTCAGACCATGGATCCCTCCACTGACCGAAACTCTTGAGCCAAATTTGGTAGAGCGAATAGTCGATGTTCTTTTTCCTAGATCCCAAAACAGCCCCTCCACCATCGCGGCACCGCAAGAAGCCTGGTCAGATGAACTAGATGTCTCGGAAGAAGAACTAAAGCGAGCGGTTAGGCGTCTCGCAACTTGTAATACCGCACCTGGGCCAGATGGCATACCAGGCCGCGCCTGGGTGTTAGCTCTGGAGGTTTTAGAATACAGGTTGAGACACCTATTCAACAGTTGTCTTCAATCAGGCATATTCCCATCCGGGTGGAAGGAAGCGCGGCTAGTTCTTCTTAAAAAGGAAGGTAGACCCATGGAGTCCCCATCAGCTTACCGACCCATATGTCTCTTGGACGAAGTAGGTAAGCTGTTCGAGCGGATTATAGCTGCCCGTCTCAGCGATCATCTATCAAATGTGGGCCCCGACTTGTCCGAAAGTCAGTTTGGTTTCCGGCAGGGCCGATCAACAGTCGATGCGATCCTTTACGTACGCGCCTCTTCGGAACGGGCCCTTAGCAGGGGTGGGGTGGCATTAGCGGTGAGCTTAGATATTGTCAATGCCTTCAACTCACTTCCTTGGGATACTATAAGGAATGCTCTAACTCACCATAACATTCCCGTATACCTGCGCAACATAGTTGGGGCGTACCTATGCGACAGATCAATCACTTACACAGGGCGGAATGGCCGCATGCACAGGAGAGAAGTAAACTGTGGTGTTCCACAGGGTTCCGTATTAGGACCACTTCTGTGGAACCTGGCCTACGACGCAGTTCTTCGTGTCACTGTCCCCTCTGGTATCACCCTAGTCTGCTACGCCGATGACACTATGGTGTTAGCTGAAGGCAACACATTCGAGGAGACATCAAGGCTCGCAGAGGTAGGCGTGGCCTGCGTAGTGGCCAAAATCCATGAGCTTGGACTAAAGATAGCGCCTCATAAAACAGAGGCACTATGGTTCCATGGGCTTCCTAGGCGACTGGAACCACCCAGCTCATCGATTCGAGTGGGTGACGTAGATGTCCAGGTAGGGCAATACCTCAAATATCTGGGTCTTACCTTGGACGGCCGATGGGGATTTGAGGAACATTTCGAGCGCTTAGTCCCTAAAATTCAGAAAGTAGCTGGAGCAATGCATGGTCTGCTGCCTAATCTCGGGGGACCACAAGAAGGAGTTCGCCGACTTTACGCTGAGGTCGTCCGATCGATAGCTCTCTATGGGGCGCCTGTATGGTCGCATAGGCTTTCTGGTGTAAAGCGTCTCAGAGCGAAACTTAATAGCGTACAGCGAAAGATGGCTATAAGGGTTGCGCGTGGATACCGCACCATATCCTTTGAGGCGGCTACTGTACTGGCTCGCTTTCCACCGCTGGATATACTGGCGGACATGGATGCGAGGGTGTACACCCAGACCCGCGCAGTCTTACAGAGGACTGCAGACGGGCCGGACACTGGTACCCTGCGACGGCAAGCGCACCGGCAAGCCTTAGTAAATTGGCGTATACGCTTGGAAGAGGATAGGAACGCACGTCAACGCGTTGTCGGGGCTATTTTACCAAACTTCGAAGCCTGGCTGGGGAGAAAACATGGCAGCTTAACTTTCAGGCTGACAAAGGTACTTACCGGACATGGTTGTTTCGGCGAGTACCTGTGTCGGATCGGTCGCGAGGTGACACCGCGGTGTCATCACTGTGGGGAGGTCCGGGACTCCGCTCAGCACACGCTCGAAGAGTGCCCTGCCTGGGAACCTGAGCGGCACATCCTGGTCAGCTACGTTGGGAGAGACCTGTCACCACCTGCTGTCATAGCGGCAATGCTGGAGGACAGTGAAGCATGGAGGGCAGTGGTCTCCTTCTGTGAAGTAGTAATGTGCAAGAAGGAGGCCGCTGAGCGGGACCGCGAGCGAGCCGATCCTTCTCGGAGGCGGAGACATCAGGGCGGCGCTGATCAACGCTCTGATCGTTCCATTCAGTAGTCCCAGGCGCTGGGACCGGGCCGCTGTAGTAGCTGGAGCGGAGCTCTGGCTGGCGACCCTGGAAGGACGACCGCTTGCTGTGGCGCAAGCTGTCGTGGCTACATGCAAAGTGCACGAGGCCAGGGGAGTGCATCTTTCAGGATGAGCCCACTGGGCGTCGCGCAGGGGAGGCACCGGCGCACGTTCGTAAGAGTTCCCGGAGCCTCTTAATATGCGCTGAGGATGGCCATCGAGGGGGTTTTAGTGGGTACAAATCCCACATAACCCGATCTCTCCTCAAAGAGGTAGGGTATCTTGTGAAGATTTCCCCCCCGTCAACAAAAAAAAAAAAAAAAAAAAAAAGGTAGTAGGTAGGTAACATCAAAGAAAATATAGGACTTCGTCTGTGTTGGTGTTGGCTGGCGGGCGTGCTCTGCCTTTTTGGAGTGTTTTTTTTTGTTGAGACTGACTGGAAGGCGCTCTAAGGGAGTGCCGTACGTGTGTCGGCGAGCGCCGACACAGACGGGGTCCATACTTGTATATTTTAACTAACTTGTTACAAATAACTACAAACTTGACATTGGCTAATCTTTGTAAAGCCAGAAGAGAGAAAAAAAAGAAAATATAATCAGTTCAGTTGGTAACATTGAGATCACATTTTTGTAACAGGCACCTTTATTTCGCGACAGCCCGGTCGAAATGGCAATCGGGGCATGAGGCGGAGGGACGCCCAGCACGTCTGACGTCACCAGCGCAAGAGCTGTGCGGTTGTGCCCGGCGTCACCACCCGATTGCCATCTCGACCTGTCGTATATTATTAGTAGTTAGTTAGGTACTAACTAACCACAGTGATAGGAACTATCTACCTACCACAAATTCATAATAAATATAAATAATAATACATGAATTGAGGGCGTGTCTTCTTAACTGAATTTTAGGTGGAATTACCTAGCCTTCCTACCTACTATGTAGTTAAATACAAAAAATATACATATTCATCACACTAATATTATAAAAGCGAAAGTTTGTATGTGTGTGTGTGTATGTTTGTTACTCCTTCACGCAAAAACCACTGGACGGATTTGGCTGGAATTCGGAATGGATATAGATAGTATCCTGGATTAGCACATAGGCTACTTTTTATCCCGGAAAATCAAAGCGTTCCCACGATATTTCGAAAAACCTAAAACCACGCGGACGAAGTCGCGGGCGTTAGCTAGTATCCAAATAAAAATATTGGCTGAGGAATCTAAATATGAAGTAGGTAGGTATCCACCAACACTAAAATTGAAATCAGAAAGGTCAAAGGTGAACACTGAACACCTATCGATCAGACACCTACCTATATAACTGCAGTTACTTGCTGGTTCTTCTCGGTAGGAACGGCATTCCTAACCAGTGCTTTTGACTCGCCAAATTAATCTACTATTTGGCGATCCAAAAGCACTTGTAAAAGTTTAATTGAATAAAAATAGTTTTGAATTTGAATATATACAAAATCTATCCTAAATAACATAATACTTTTGTTTTCCTTAGTTTACTTAAATGGTAAAAAAGTAGCTACCAACTCGCTAAATAGCACCAGACAAATCGCGTTGCTTTTTCCTGTGATTTGTTTATATCTGGGGTTCCATACCTACCTCAAATGGAAGAACAGATCCCTTAAAGGATCACTTTGTTGTCAAGAAAACCTATAGTCTAGCACAGAATACAATTACCTACTCCAAGGGAGACCTATAGGGTACTTCCTGTTGACCTAGAATCACGAAAGGCAGGTAGGTAGGTCTTATAAAAGCACAAGTAAAGGAAAAAATCTGAAAACTGTGAATTTGTGGTCACATCAATTAAATTAAACATCACAAAATTAAAATCTTTCAATTTTCAAATTAAGACAACTATACCAAGTGGGGTATCATATGAAAGGGTTTTACCAATACATTCTAAAACAGATTTTTATGCATAATAGTTTATGATTTATCCTGCATGAGAAAAAATAAAGACTACAGAACCCTCAGTGCAGGCCGACTCGCACTTGGCCAGTTTTTTAAGAAAACCAAGGAAAAATAAACTGTGTTCTGTGAAAAATAAAGTATACCAACCAACCTAATTTAGCATGTTATTATTTTATCTAATTTTAATAAAAATGATGTTACAATCTTAATATCTAAAGGAAAAAATGAAACAAATATCACTTTGACGAAAGTTTATGCCATTACTCATGTCAGTTGATAGCAAACTTGGCCTTTTACATTTTGCAATTTTTTTTTAATATTATACAATATAGCTCTGTTACCTATAGAGCCATCTGTGACTAACTTCAATTCTTTTAATACTAAGTTTTTTAAAAATGAGAAAGCAAATGAATTAACAATTTTTGAAAATAGGTACCTTCTTTACAAAATATCATATTATAATGGTGCTTACACCATCCTATACATAATATAACATAATAATTATATGCCAGTGCACTGATTTCATTCATATTCTTAGTAAAATGCTATATTTTTATAACATGATAATTAATAACTATACTGCCGATACCATAACAGATATTAAAATGATCCTCTATTTTCTATAAACCGAGAATTCTGTATTTCCCCACATTATGCGGTGTTAAAATAAAGTTAAAACAGAAATTATTAGTGCTTGATGTAAAGAAGCATTTATCGAGATGGCTGTATACAGAATTTCCAAAGTCAAAGAGTTTATTTTTTAAAGAAAGTGTCCCCTTGCACCATCACCGAACAGAACAGTCCACAATTCAAATTAGGAACACAGTAAAAATATATGAAACAAATACATATTTTGATTTTTGAAACACACCTCTTTGCCTTTGGAAACCCTAAATCACTTCGGGAGAGCAAAATTAAAAACTAGATTTTTTAGGGGGTCTATTTAATCTGTCTTCTTGTCTGCGGCTTTGGTTTCTGTTTCTGGTTTTTTCTCCTTTTCCTTTTCGGCTTCCTTCTCCTTCTCCTCAGTGATCACTTCCTTGGCCTCCTGTTTTGACGCTTCGTCAAAGTTTCCGACTAGGTTAGGGACTTCGTCGTCTTCATCGAGCGGTTTCGGCGGCGCCACACTTGACGCGATTTTCTTTAACTGGTTTAACCCTTCAGGCCCCAACTGGCTCAGAATACCCGGGAGCATCTCGGCGATTTGCTTGTTCTCCCCATGCCCGGTTATAGCGAATGTGTTGGCCGCGAGCGATGCCTGCGCTTTTGGATTGTTGAAATGTATCACTGTGCCATCGTCCTTTATCATATTCACCTCCTCGATTCCTGGAATAGTATTCACTGAGAGCTTTTTGAGTGAAGACTGGAGTTTCTTGTCGTCTGTGGCGGCGGTCGCATGGACGACCTTCTTTTTACGCCTCGGAGTCCCCTTACCGCCTATGCGGACTTGCGACTGCAACTTCTTCAGCTTTTCGGTATTCATTCTTCTATTTCACCACGTAACACCTATTGGCAAAGAATCAACGCACTTTTTAGTGATGTTTATGTGTTGATGTGTGTCGCGAACATAGGTTTTCCTTGTAATTTGATCGTACGCACGTGTTTTGAACACCGGTTAGTTACAAAGGGAAAATGGTGGATTTGCGGACAGCCGGACAAGTTATTTCTGAATTTTGACGTCGTGCGATTGGCAATATTGTAGAAAACTCGTTCCGTTTCATGAAAGTTATTACTTGTTTTTGTAAATTTTAATTGGAATATATAAAATAAAATACTCCAAAAAAAAAAACACAATTTTGTAGAAAACTATATTACGAATTACCATTACCGTTGACTAAGTTTCCTAATTTAATTATGATTAATTGTAAATTTTAATAAATTAAGTGACAACATTAAATTTTTAGAAATAAAAACAAAATTCAAAACAAAGTGTTCTGTGTAAATTCTGATAGTAAGTACTTAAAAAAACTGAAATTATTGTTAATACTAAATCAATGCATATTATAGGTTATTATTAATTTTATAAACTGCGTGGAACAAAACGTTTTGCACCATTTTGCAGTCACGGTTGTCATCGCTAGATGGCGCTGATCAAATTTCATATAGTTCTTCCAGTGACGTGCGAAAAGATAAAGTTGTCAAAAATCTCAAATAGATGTCGCTACTAGTATCACAATCACAATAAAAATCATTATAAAAAGCTTAGCTTACTGGTACTTAGTTCGTACTTGAGTAATAGTTAGTTAAGGACGTCTTTGCAAAATGAATAGGTATCAAAATTGCACTACTACATAAGTACACTGCCCACACGCACACAGCTGCGTCAAAATGAGTGAATCGACTTGATTTTGATACTTTTATATTTTTATTTTATTTTATATTTGGTCATCTATTTTTTTTTAACAGTTTTTTTTTAAATATGTATCTTGACAATAATACAGTAAGTAGAACAGTGCCTACAGACTAAGGGTCTGATGATGAAATATTTCACCATGACTTCTTGGCAATGAACAACATTTCCATGCTTATGAAATTATGAGCTCCTACTATGACTAAAATAATCTGAGAAGGATAGCATTACATTACCTCCCGACTTGATGAAATTGCATACTTTGGAACCTACTACTGGAACTCAGAGACGAATAGAGCTAGGTGTTTCGAGTTTGGGCTCATTTTCTTAGTCATGATGAGATCTTACCTCCGGATTTGTGGAGTGACCTGATGGTATACCTCGGAAGTCACTATTGGAACTCGGAGACGAATAGAGCTAGGTGTTTCGAGTTTGGGCTCATTTTCTTAGTCATGATGAGATCTTACCTCCGGATTTGTGGAGTGACCTGATGGTATACCTCGGAAGTCACTATTGGAACTCGGAGACGAATAGAGCTAGGTGTTTCGAGTTTGGGCTCATTTTCTTAGTCATGATGAGATCTTACCTCCGGATTTGTGGAGTGACCTGATGGTATACCTCGAAAGTCACTATTGGAACTCGGAGACGAATAGAGCTAGGTGTTTCGAGTTTGGGCTCATTTTCTTAGTCATGATGATATCTTACCTCCGGATTTGTGGAGTGACCTGATGGTATACCTCGGAAGTCACTATTGGAACTCGGAGACGAATAGAGCTAGGTGTTTCGAGTTTGGGCTCATTTTCTTAGTCATGATGAGATCTTACCTCCGGATTTGTGGAGTGACCTGATGGTATACTTTGGAAGTCACTATTGGAACTCGGAGACGAATAGAGCTAGGTGTTTCGAGTTTGGACTCATTTTCTTAGTCATGATGAGATCTTACCTCCGGATTTGTGGAGTGACCTGATGGTATCCTCGGAAGTCACTATTGGAACTCGGAGACGAATAGAGCTAGGTGTTTCGAGTTTGGGCTCAATTTCTTAGTCATGAAGAGATCTTACCTCCGGATTTGTGGAGTGACCTGATGGTACACCTCGGAAGTCACTATTGGAACTCGGAGACGAATAGAGCTAGGTGTTTCGAGTTTGGGCTCATTTTCTTAGTCATGATGAGATCTTACCTCCGGATTTGTGGAGTGACCTGATGGTATACCTCGGAAGTCACTATTGGAACTCGGAGACGAATAGAGCTAGGTGTTTCGAGTTTGGGCTCATTTTCTTAGTCATGATGAGATCTTACCTCCGGATTTGTGGAGTGACCTGATGGTATACCTCGAAAGTCACTATTGGAACTCGGAGACGAATAGAGCTAGGTGTTTCGAGTTTGGGCTCATTTTATTAGTCATGATGAGATCTTACCTCCGGATTTGTGGAGTGACCTGATGGTATACCTCGGAAGTCACTATTGGAACTCGGAGACGAATAGAGCTAGGTGTTTCGAGTTTGGGCTCATTTTCTTAGTCATGATGAGATCTTACCTCCGGATTTGTGGAGTGACCTGATGGTATACTTTGGAAGTCACTATTGGAACTCGAAGACGAATAGAGCTAGGTGTTTCGAGTTTGGACTCATTTTCTTAGTCATGATGAGATCTTACCTCCGGATTTGTGGAGTGACCTGATGGTATCATCGGAAGTCACTATTGGAACTCGGAGACGAATAGAGCTAGGTGTTTCGAGTTTGGGCTCATTTTCTTAGTCATGATGAGATCTTACCTCCGGATTTGTGGAGTGACCTGATGGTATACCTAGGAAGTCACTATTGGAACTCGGAGATGAATAGAGCTAGGTGTTTCGAGTTTGGGCTCATTTTCTTAGTCATGATGAGATCTTACCTCCGGATTTGTGGAGTGACCTGATGGTATACCTCGGAAGTCACTATTGGAACTCGGAGACGAATAGAGCTAGGTGTTTCGAGTTTGGGCTCGTTTTGTTAGTTATGACGAGATTATACCTTGAAACTTGTTGGAGTGCTCTGAAGGTATACTTCAAAAGCCACTATTGGACTTTCGAGTCGAGTAGAGTTAGATGTTATGAGTTTGAGCTCGTTTTGTAAGTTCCAATAGTGACTTCCGAGGTATACCATCAGGTCACTCCACAAATCCGGAGGTAAGATCTCATCATGACTAAGAAAATGAGCCCGAACTCGAAACAGCTAGCTTTATTCGTCTCCGAGTTCCAATAGTGACATCCGAGGTATACCATCAGGTCACTTCATGAATCCGGAGGTAACATCTCATCATGACTAAGAAAATGAGCCCAAACTCGAAACACCTAGCTCTATTCGTCTCCGAGTTCCAATAGTGACTTCCGAGGTATACCATCAGGTCACTCCACAAATCCGGAGGTAAGATCTCATCATGACTAAGAAAATGAGCTCAAACTCGAAAAACCTAGCTCTATTCGTCTCCGAGTTCCAATAGTGGCTTCCGAGGTATACTATCAGGTCACTCCACAAATCCGGAGGTAAGATCTCATCATGACTAAGAAAATGAGCCCAAACTCGAAACACCTAGCTCTATTCGTCTCCGAGTTCCAATAGTGACTTCCGAGGTATACCATCAGGTCACTCCACAAATCTGGAGTTAAGATCTCATCATGACTAAGAAAATGAGCCCGAACTCGAAACAGTTAGCTCTATTCGTCTCCGAGTTCCAATAGTGACTTCCGAGGTATACCATCAGGTCACTTCACAAATCCTGAGGTAAGATCTCATCATGACTAAGAAAATGAGCTCAAACTCGAAAAACCTAGCTCTATTCGTATCCGAGTTCCAATAGTGGCTTCCGAGGTATACTATCAGGTCACTCCACAAACCCGGAGGTAAAATCTCATCATGACTGAGAAAATGAGCCCAAACTCGAAACATCTAGCTCTATTCGTCTCCGAGTTCCAATAGTGACTTCCGAGGTATACCATCAGGTCACTCCACAAATATGGAGGTAAGATCTCATCATGACTAAGAAAATGAGCCCGAACTCGAAACAGCTAGCTCTATTCATCTCCGAGTTCCAATAGTGACTTCCGAGGTATACCATCAGGTCACTTCACAAATCCGGAGGTAACATCTCATCATGACTAAGAAAATGAGCCCAAACTCGAAACACCTAGCTCTATTCGTCTCCGAGTTCCAATAGTGACTTCCGAGGTATACCATCAGGTCACTCCACAAATCCGGAGGTAAGATCTCATCATGACTAAGAAAATGAGCCCAAACTCGAAACACCTAGCTCTATTCGTCTCCGAGTTCCAATAGTGACTTCCGAGGTGTACCATCAGGTCACTCCACAAATCCGGAGGTAATATCTCATCATGACTAACAAAATGAGCCCGAACTCGACACAGCTAGCTCTATTCGTCTCCGAGTTCCAATAGTGACTTCCGAGGTATACCATCAGGTCACTCCACAAATCCGGAGGTAAGATCTTATCATGACTAAGAAAATGAGCCCAAACTCGAAACACCTAGCTCTATTCGTCTCCGAGTTTCAATAGGGACTTCCGAGGTATACCATCAGGTCACTCCACAAATCCGGAGGTAAGATCTCATCATGACTAAGAAAATGAGCCCAAACTCGAAACACCTAGCTCTATTCGTCTCCGAGTTCCAATAGTGACTTCCGAGGTATACCATCAGGTCACTCCACAAATCCGGAGGTAAGATCTCATCATTACTAAGAAAATGAGCCCAAACTCGAAACACCTAGCTCTATTCGTCTCCGAGTTCCAATAGTGACTTCCGAGGTATACCATCAGGTCACTCCACAAATCCGGAGGTAAGATCTCATCATGACTAAGAAAATGAGCCCAAACTCGAAACACCTAGCTCTATTCGTCTCCGAGTTCCAATAGTGACTTCCGAGGTATACCATCAGGTCACTCCACAAATCCGGAGGTAAGATCTCATCATGACTAAGAAAATGAGCCCAAACTCGAAACACCTAGCTCTATTCGTCTCCGAGTTCCAATAGTGACTTCCGAGGTATACCATCAGGTCACTCCACAAATCCGGAGGTAAGATCTCATCATGACTAAGAAAATGAGCCCAAACTCGAAACACCTAGCTCTATTCGTCTTCGAGTTCCAATAGTGACTTCCGAGGTATACCATCAGGTCACTCCACAAATCCGGAGGTAAGATCTCATCATGATTAAGAAAATGAGCCCAAACTCGAAACACCTAGCTCTATTCGTCTCCGAGTTCCAATAGTGACTTCCGAGGTATACCATCAGGTCACTCCACAAATCCGGAGGTAAGATCTCTTCATGACTAAGAAAATGAGCCCAAACTCGAAACACCTAGCTCTATTCGTCTCCGAGTTCCAATAGTGACTTCCGAGGTATACCATCAGGTCACTCCACAAATCCGGAGGTAAGATCTCATCATGACTAAGAAAATGAGCCCAAACTCGAAACACCTAGCTCTATTCGTCTCCGAGTTCCAATAGTGACTTTCGAGGTATACCATCAGGTCACTCCACAAATCCGGAGGTAAGATCTCGTCATGACTAAGAAAACGAGCCCAAACTGGACACATCTAGTTCTTCTAGTCTTCAAGTTCCGGTCGCAGCCTTCGAAGTTCACTATCAGATCACTATCATGCTCAAGAAAAAAATCCAGCTAACGATAAAATGTGATAATAAGTACATAATATTATCATTATTATCTTACCTTGCCAAAATATCAGCACAATCACGGAATAAGTACCTATAAATATCAGTTAGGGTTTTGTCGAACTATTTTGTGTTCGTACAGCGATCTTTTCCACATCAAAAAATTATAGCAACCGACGCAGAGACCACCCACGAAGGCGGCTGGCCGCTGACTGATATAATTTTGAAATCATACCATTGCCTGCCCAATATCAAAATAACCCTTAGTGCACTGTATTAAGGTTTGCGGTTGAAGCAAAATACGTGAAAAATTTATACACGATGTTTTTATTTATTTTTATACTATTATTAATATAATAATCCTATATTTTGAGGTGCACATTATGTGCTAACGGAAAATATTTATTAGAAGAATAAAATCCGTACGTAAACTGAGAAAAATGTACCTAAACTTGACCCTAAATCGTTAATTCTGCGTGGAAGAGGTGAAGGAAAATCGTTCTTATAGTATCAAAATTAATGATTTTATCAAAAAATTACTCGATCTCTGGAGATAAAGGACCAATCTATTTTTAGCAATCTGTAGTTCCAATTTACTTAGTATATTTTAGCCACAAAGCGTACCGAAAATCTATACAAGTGTGCAAATACGTCCTTAAATGTAGTATAGAAGCAGGCGTTATTTTGCGGAAGTCCATGATAGGTATACAAGGAACCAAAAGCTTAACTTGCTATAATCCGCCAAACCAAAGAAATCTGTATGGTGCAACAGGCAGCATGCGACATGCACCGCCCGCCCTCCCACTGATAAACATGCAGGAAAAGTGGATTTAGGTTTTCAAAGATCCCGCGGGAACTCTTTGATTTTCCGGGATAAAAAGTAGCCTATGTCTGTCCCCGGGACATAAGCTAACCGTGTACTAAATTTCGTCAGTATCGGTTGAACTGGTGGGCCGTGAAAAGGTAGCAGACAGACAGACAGACACACTTTCGCATTTATAATATTACTAGTAAGTATTATAATATTACTAGTATGGATTAGATACTAGAGCACTTTTCAATGAACCAAAAGCCTAATTTGCTATAATCCGCTAAACCAAACAAATTCGTGCACTACGCGTTGTTGATGATGATGATGATGATTATAAAAAAAAATTATAAACATGGCGTCCCGATATTAATCAAACATTTACGAAGTCGATATTCCGAGAAAGCTCTCAGTTACGAAAATAAACACCTCTCATCGCTAACACCAAGTTATCAGACGATAAATATTTATCTGCATTTTACTAAATGCACTCTAAAATGGCCGCCGATAAAACTGTCAACGCGCCATCTCTTCCCGCCATCTCGTTGATTATGACAGCTATTAATAATTTCTGAACGCGTCGATACCAACTTTACTATTGAATGTTTCGCTAAAACGTTTCTGAACGCAAACTTGCTCGCACTTAGGGAATGTGATGACAGATGTAAGGTCGCGCACGAAAGTTGAATACCTACAAAAATACATTAATCCATACTAATATTATAAATGCGAAAGTGTGTCTGTCTGTCTGTCTGCTACGTTTTCACGGCCCAACCGCTGAACCGATTTTAATGAAAGGTACAGACTTGGGATACAACCCGGGGAAGGACATAGGCTACTTTTTATCCCGGAAAATCGAAGAGTTTCTACGGGATTAAAAAAGATCGAAATCCACGCGGGCGAAGTCGCGGGCATCCCCTAGTTAATTATAAACGAAGTAAGTTTTTCTGTTCGCGTGGCTTACTCACGCCGTGCATTGAAATGTAGGTACTTACTATTTCGTTTAAAAAAAATGGTTTTATTAGTAAACTAGATGATGCTTGTTGTAATGTATGGAACTGTATGAAACATGGCACACCGCTTGTGTAAAGCGTGGACGTACATGCGTAACCCTGTGTGGTTTACGCGCGTCACTACGCACGTGTCACGTGTACGTGCTTGGTGTGAATCGGCTTTTAAACAGAGGCGGACTTATTTGAAAGAGGAAGCAGTTCTTCACTGTGTTTAATATAGGCATGGTAATATGGAAGTGAAGATTCTTGATAATTTTTCGGAGTTCACACCGAGTTTTCTACCAAGAAAATATGTTTAACCACTTTTGTGTCCAATTGTACACCAGTGACTAATAAACTAATGCATTTATATTTAGGATGCGTTAACAGTTTATCGCTTTTTTATAATCATATTTTAGTACTCAAATGCTGATTTGCAGTTACCATAACCTACTCGGAGAGGTTATTTGAGTAATTTCATGTAGTGAGTAAGTAGTGAGTGTACACACATAAAACATATTTAGATACATTAGGAGCGCTGCGTAAATCTTTGCTGAAGTTTCGAGTTTAGTTATGATAATAATATCATTTTATAGAATAAGAGTATATTTATAAAGAACTAGAGGATGCCCGCGACTTTGTCCGCGTGGATTTAGGCTTTTAAAGATCCCGTGCGAACTGTTAGATTTTCCGGGATAAAAAGGTGCCTATGTCAATTGCAGGGACGCAAGCTACCTCTGTTCCAAATTTCATGCAAATCGGTTAAGTGGATGGCTATTTAGAAATCCCGTGGGAACTCTTTGAATTTCCGGGATAACAAGCCTATGTCCATCCCCGGGATATAAGCTAACTTTGTACCGAATTTTGTCAAAATCGGTTAAACTATTGGGCCGTGAAAAGGTAGCAGACAGACAGACAGACAGACACACTTTCGCATTTTATAATATTAGTATGGATGAAGAAGAGTATTTTTCTTTTAAAAGCTGTGATAGCCTAATGGTTAAGACGTCCGCCTTCTAATCGGAGGTTGGGTGTTCGACTCCGGGCACGCACCTCTAACTTTTCGGAGTTATATAGATAGGGTACTCTATCAAATATCACTTGCTTCAATAGTGAAAAAAAACATCATGAGGAAACCTGCATGCCTCAGAGTTCTCCATAACGTTCTCAAGGGTTTGTGAAGTCTGCCAATCCGCACTAGGCTAACCTAACCCAGTTAACTCTTTTTTTTTCCTCTCTCGTCTGGCTTTCCAAAGATTAGCAAATGTCAAGTTTGTAGTTATTTACAAGTTAGGGAAACTATATAAGTATGGACTTCGTCTGTGCCGGCGCTCGCCGACACACGCGCGGCACCCCTTTAGAGCGCTTCCCAGTCAGTTCCACCACCAAAAACATCAGTAAAACACAAAACCCGGCCACTTTTAACAAAAAAAAACACGCCAAAAAGGCAGAGCACGCGCACCAGCAAACACCAACACAGACGAAGTACTAACCTAACTCTTTTCATTCCGAGAGAATTTTTTCAAAAATCTTTTTTTAGTTCATAACTAGGTATCTACATCATGATACACACCGCCACAGCCTGATCGGCCAACTACAGTTTGAGCCACATGAGTGGTTAGAGCTGTATGTTGATATATCAGTCAGTCAGTCAGTCACATTTTCCTTTTATTTAGACTAGAGTACGTCTTGTAAAATTGTATTAATAAAAAAACGTTTATTCAGCATATTTTTAGGATCATCTAACACCCTAACAAATGAGTATCCGTTTCGAATACCAACATTACAAAAAAAAAACATTTCCTGAAACTTGTCACCGAAGTAACAGATTAGTAGACAGTAGAGACGGACTGCTTTTTCACATGCTACTTACCTGTGAAATGTCACAGGTAGCATGTGAAAAATCACGTGAAAAGCCTTTACAAAAACATATTGTAACGCTTCCTACCTTACTTAGGTATATTATGGCACATAGCGTAATAGATATTTTACCTACTTATAAACAATCACATAGCAAACCCTATTCACATTTGAAAATGATCAAATATAATGCGTAAAAAATTAGTTCTCAGGCGCCATTTTAAGTTTATGTGTCAAATATCATGTCAAAAGTGCGATTGTCGTTATTTTAAAGGCGAACTGTACTTTTGACATGACAGTTGACCCATAGAGTTAAAATGGCGTGTGAGAAGTCATTTTGTACGGACTATATTCTGGTGCAGCTCCGCACCATAACACAAAATTGAAATTTTAATCCCACTTCATGGTTTAAATTTTGTGCACGCACGGTCATCGACCCAACCCTAGACGCTAACGAGCGCGCAACTGAGAACACTCTCATCGAAAATGAAAAACATCTAGTTAAATTACTTAAGTAACAAAAAATCTTTCGATACGTTTCACGGAAAGCTAATTTTTGCACTTACAGTCGTATAAGTGCGAAAATTCAATTGTACCGTGAAAAAATCTGTGAAATATCAGCGCTATTGATCGTGATCATATTTGCGAGTTATATTACTAATGTAGAAAAACTATTGTAAGTGGGAAATTTGAGAAAACACTTTCCGTGAAAAATTGCCTGTGAAATCGCTGTGAAAAAAAATAGTAACCAAGTGAAAATGATTTAATAGTAGCAACAATGCCATCACTAGTTCACATCAACATCCTATTAAGAAAGTCTCGTTTTAGGGTAAAAATATATTTAAGTCTAATTCCGTGAACGTTTTTTTATTTATATTTGACAGAATGATAACGATTTGCCGTAATTGTTTTAACGAAAGAGCGTCACCAAAATGGCGCTGATTAATTGGGCGCGGGAAACGCGTTCAAAAAAAGAATTCTGTATTGTCATAGAGTAGAGCTGTATTTTTTTTTTTTGTTTCTAAAGTTAAACTCGCATTATTATTTTATTTTCTAGGAACATTCACAACTTAGTTGTTGTAAGCTTGCCAACAGTGTTGTCTATGGTCGAATCATTATCTCGATAATTGTTTTTTTTTTTTAATTCAGATTTTTTTTTGATTTTTTAATCGCTATGTGATTATGCCAGATCCATGTGATTGGCTGAATTAATGCTATTTTATTGTAAGCTACGCCAATGCGTGTAAATAGGTAGGAGTGTGTCAGAAAAATAAATAAATTACGATAAACTTCGTTATACTGCAATCTTAAGCCTCAATGTGTCAAAAGTCGTTACACAAATCTTTACTATCACATTACATTTTAATACCACTTAATCTCTGTTTTTTACTCTCTTTTTAGGGTACCGTAACTCAAAAAGAAAAAGGGAACCCTTATAGGATCACTTTGATGTCTGTCTGCCCGTCTGTCTGTCTGTCGTGTCTGTCAAGAAAACCTATAGGGTACTTCCCGTTGCCCTAGATTCTAGGGCAACAAGAAGTACTAGAATCACAAGGTATAGGTAGGTAGGTCTTATAGCACAAGTAATGAAATAAATCTGAAAATCGTGAATTTGTGGTTACTTCATTAAACAGATTTAAATGTGTTTCAATATTCAAAGTAAGATAACTAGGTATATCAAGTGGGGTATCATATGAAAGGGCTTTACCTATACCTACTTACATTCTAAAACAGATTTTATTTATTTTAACGCATTTTATTTTATTTATGACTAGCTGATGCCCGCAGCTTCGCCCGCGTGGATTGGTCAGATTCCCTGCAGCATCAGAATTGAGGAGTTGGACTCCAAATTTTTTATGAAACAATGTCGCAAAGTTCCTCTATCGATTAAAAAAGAAATGACGCAAATCGGTTCAGAAATCTCGGAGATTTCGGTGTACATAGGTAGAAAAACACAACTCCCTTTTTGAAAGTCGGTTAAAAAAGTAGCCTATGTTACTCCCTGGTCAATTCTCCACTTGTCTTTGAAAATCCCGTCAAAATCGGTTCAGCCGTTCCCAAGATTAGCCTTTTCAAACAGACAGACAGACAGACAGACAAAAATTCTAAAAACGTGTGATTCAGTTATAGTATCGTTCAAATAACCATATGACCTTAATATACGGTAGTCATTTCGAAATTACAGACAGACACTCCAATTTTATTTATTAGTATAGATTTATCGCACAAGATGTCGGTAAAAATACCCGGCTAGGTACGGAACCTTCAGTGCGCGAGTCTGACTCGCACTTGGCCGGTTTTTTCCCGCAAGATTAGTTGAAAGACATAATTTTTGAACACGAGATAATTCGAGGGGAACTCATTAGTTATCTAAACAGGTTGGATTAAGTGGATTTTCGAACGACCACCCAAACGCGCGAAATGTGACAGCTGTCACAATTGGCGGCAATTTCAATGGATTTTTGCATCTGGCACGTGACTATAATTTACTTTAAGCTTATTTATCTATGGGATTAGTTATGGAACCGGATTAAAAAAAAACATCTTCTACTACACGACTGAGCTGTACTATGCTCATTAACTTTTTAACCGACTCCCACAAAGGAGGTGGTTCTAAATTCAGCCCCTTTTTACCGCTCCCAAACGGAATAATTAAAAAGCGGACGAGTGTGAGTCGAACTCGCATAGGGAGGGTTCCGTACCATGGAACAAGAAATACCTAACACTTTATAATTTTTTTTTGTGATATTTTTTTACGGTTTTCGTTGTTTTTTTGGATAATCACATAATATAACGCCCACGGCACGTTAGATAAACTCAAGTTAACTTGAATAATTCTAGGCAAGCGCACTCCATCTTCACTTGATAGCAGGACAATTGAATAGAGCAACCGCCGAGTTTCTTGCTGGTCCTTCTCGGTAGGAATGGCATTCCGAACCAGTGGTAAATTATTTGACGATTCAAAAGCACTTGTAAAAGTTTATTTGAATAAAAATCTATTCTATTCTATTCTGATTGCCAAGCGCTAGTCTATATCACACTAATATTATAAAGGAGAAAGTTTGTATGTGTGTGTGTGTGTGTGTGTGTGTGTATGTTTGTTACTCCTTCACGCAAAAACTACTGGACGGATTGGGCTGAAATTTGGAATGGAGATTTGATTACACCCTGGATTAGCACATAGGCTACTTTTATCCCGGAAAATCAAAAAGTTCCCACGGGAATTTCAAAAACCTACATCCATGCGAACGAAGTCGCGGGCATCAGCTAGTAATAAAATAAAATAAACTAAAGACCTATCAGAACTCCAAAGTTTTGGGTAAGGTCTGACGAAATCACAAACACAATCTTTATGATAAATTATTACACTTTTATTTCATATTTAAATTTATTAACTTTTACATTTGTGTCAAATAAATGTTGTTCCTCTTACGTTAGTATATTTTCGAATGTCCTCGTTTTAAAACCACTCTTACAGGTAACCTCTCCACGTTTATTAGCCACTCCCCTTTTTATCTTATCGTTATCGGCCAATCCAAATTGTACAATGAATAAACTTAGTGACTAATATACAAATCATCAAGCTCGTTTAACAAATCATCTAAGTAATAAAGATGTTTTCATCTTATATATTGATTACAAATATTATCCTTTATTATGCTACAATTCATCAACTAAAAACTATAAGAATTTTATATACAGTACGTTTATCGATCAGATGTTGAACAACTTCAGCCAATCAATGACGCCTTCTAATATGATGTTATGATTTGTTATGATTTGAGCGGCGCCAACTATTTAATCAGTAAATTCTACACGTTTATAGATAATTAATATGGGCCAAGCTTACAGCTCGGCCATCCTGTTTTAAGCGAGTCTCATCGCTTTTTAAAAAAAAATAAAACTTAAGTAACATGTAAACTTCACAACCAAAATGACAAAGACTTAGTTCAACAAAACAAAAAAAAAATTAAGATAGTAATTAATTAAATTAATATTCTTGCTAACCTTAACTAGAAGGAATATACAGTTTTATTGATACATTGGTATTGATTATGATTGCAACTTAATTTTAGAGCACTCGCAGCAACCCTTTCCATCCGATATAATTAGAAAATAGCAGATAAACTCAATTCAATTCCAAACTATTTACCCTCGCAACTTTACCTGCCAGTCTACAGTAGCACTCAAATTTAGCCTTTAATCTAAAATTTATTTTTCTGTTCTCTTCCGCTAATATTAAAATAAAAAGATGCAGACACTCTAAATTTATAAATAATTTTTCAAAAATCATAAAGATATCAAAAATTGCGAGACCAGTAGCAACTAAAGGAGGCCTCAATTTAATCAAAGAAGGTAGGTATATGCATAAAGTCCGAAGTATCAATTATAACTCACAAGCCAATATTTTACAGGAACACTCAATAGAGATTTGGGGATGAGCATGTAAAACTAATTACTAAAAACTACTTTAAAGGGTTTCAAGTATCTCAAAATAAATTGTTAAAAGTTCTGTTCCAACTAGACTCTCCTTCCCACTAAAGAATTATATAAGAAAACTGATGAACTATATTATATAAGTCAATTATACAAATTCAAAATATGTCTATTTGTTAGGAAAATACTATTAAAGTCCGTACATACACGCATCACTTTAAAGCTAAATCTCATAAATATGGTACACAAAACGAACATACCTATTATGCTACAATTACATAAAGCTAGGACTAATTATGGTATGTAAACTACCTAGCTCTACTACATAATGTACTTGCCGAAACTCATACTGGAGGAAAAATCTTTTACAAAGTTTAAAGTCTAATCAAACAGTGTCAAACACCATAGATATCTTAGCTAGATGTAGGTATAGTTTGTTAACGAATATAACGTGTTTTGACTTTTTATATTATTGTATAGTCACCATACCTTTAAAGATTATGTTTTCTTCTATATTTATATTTAGAATCGGGAGCGATTCTTAATATGAATATGTGTAAGTGAACTTCTTGTCCTTTTGATAAAATAAACTCTCTAAACTTAAAGTTAATCGCCGCCAGTTCTCGATTTAAATCACAAAACATTTTCATACACTTTCAACGCAATAGTTTTACGCACATATTTTCTTCTTCCCTTCTTATTGGAAAATCGCGGATTCCGAGCCTTGGCGCGTCTCTCTTCTACCGGGATACATATATGATTGTCCTTATTTCCCTCCAGATTCAAATTTTTAATGACCCTTATCCTAGGGTCCTTTCCCTCCAGATCCAAATTTTTAATGACCCTTATCCTAGGGTCCACCTCCTTCCTCCTATAGGACTTTTTGTCCATAGCCCGTAACCTCGGGGCTTTCCTTCCTTGGGACTTTGTGTCCCTGACCCATACCTAGTTTTGGGTCTTCCTTTTCCTCATTTGTTCATTTCCAACATCCTTGGATCCTGCAAACATAAAACACTTTGAGTAGACCGTTCATTTAATTTTGTTTCATAAGCATCCATCATAATACAATCCGACCTAAGAGAAGTAATTTTACTTGGTAACCTAGAAAACCTATTATCATTATTATAATTTAGTTTTCTCCAGTTCCGTACCCCTCGAAGGGTGCCTACGAGACCCTATTTTCTAAACCTCTGCTCTCCGTCCGTCTGTCCGTCTGCACGTGCGTCACGGCCTGAACCGTGAACGGCGTATCGTGAACCGTGATAGATAGAGAGTTGAAAGGAACGTGATTACGGATGTATGAAAATCCTATGCCTGGTTGCTTCCAATTCAAACTTTTTCTTTTAATGCAGATTACGCTTCCCATATTTCTTACAATTACCTATTGTTTTTTTTTTTTTTTTTTTTTTTTCCTAGCAAAATCCACATTCTGAAGTACTAATGGACAATGTTAAACAAACGCCAGGGTACAGTAGTTGCGTCACTTGTGCCTCTTAACCATATAATATCTACATGCAAAAAGAATCTTTGATTTATAATTTCACATGATACTTATATTTTTTTATTTTAGCCATAATATGCACCATATGGCGTACTTTGTCGTTTCGAGTAACATAAGCAGAACTACCAAATTCGACCCTGGGAACGACACAGTCGCGACTCGCCGCCGAATGATACCTATTAGTTTATCATTAATTCCTTTTCATAGAGAAAAGCGATATCAACATAATAGCAGGAAAAAAAATGAAATAAATATTCCGTTCGATACATCTCTATTCTCTACGACATCAAGATCTCTATCACAAGCTGATCGATCATAAAGATTAGAAGAAAGTAGGTACCTTATACATTATTTTATATGTTAACCGTAATGACCCGCATCTGTTCGATTTTCCTTTATTCGTTTCGTAAAAGATTCATCCTCGTACGTCCATCATCATCATCATCGTCATCTACATCGTCATCATCATAAGGTCACTGTTGAACATAAACCTTCCCTAGTAAGCACCACACGTACTGTCCTCAGCCTTCCTCATTCAACCCCTGGTTCCTATTGATACAAACCACTAACCCCCCCCCCCCCCCCATCAAATGTGTACCTATCTACATCCATCCATCATACCCAAATGCCGTGCTGGTTGATGTGGTGAGCGACAAAGTGTTAACCTCTTCAATACGTCATGGAACTGTAGGAATAGCCATGGAAGACTTCCAAACCGAATGTTGATATTTTGTGTAAGTGGTCCCACGAGTCAAAAAAAATATTCTTGTCCATAAAGGAACAAGCCACGATATAGATTCTTCTATCGGAACTTAAATATTCCAATCACTGCATGTATTCCAACTAATCAGTTTGCTACTGTATATTTGAAGTTGATAATAAATAAAAATGTTAGCTTAATTAAATTCCTATGATAATTCGATTTTTGGTGCATCAACCAGCTTCACCTATTATGTAAAATTAAATATATATATTTTTTTTTTAAATTACCGGCTGTACATTTTAAACTAACCTAAGCAAAATATACTTCCTTACTAATAACTTAATCTTAAAAATTTTCAAGAGGATCCTTCCGCCTCAAATTAACTCAATGATAAAAATGAACAGGAAACTTTAAATGTTGTAAAATCCAGCCAATGCTTCGTACCTTGCCTTATTAATCCAATAGGTACTTCTTTGGATTTTGTCAAAACAAAATACTTTTACTTGTTGAGTGTATAATAAATAAATAATGTAATAAATCAATTAACTGTTAAAGCTAATAACTTTTACAGAAAGCGAACCTCATGATATCTCTTATGAGTTCTAAGCGTAAAATTACCACGCCGAAAACAAAACATGAGCTGACAGTATTCTTATTTGATATACGTAATCCAGTAATACTATATCTATCTACATAATTCGTAAATATGTATGTATAGTTTGTAAGTTACTATTTCACTTTATGCTGTTTCAATGCTTTAAGTTATTATTTTTATCTTTGTCTCATTTTTTTAGTTTAGCCTCATTCTATTTTTAAACTTACTATTTCGCTATAATATTTACAAGTAACCTCATCGAAGACTACACGGTCTTCTGATAACCCAACAAGCATTTATCCAACAGCTATCGCTTTCACCCGAACGGAGGTTCCCTGAAATATACTGATAACAATACCTAGTTGACACATGGATGTACAAGAGCGGCAACAAGCTATGACCCCCTCTAGTCATAACTATATCTTTATGATTGTAACATTTCAAACAGTGAAAGTATGTATAAACGATTTCGTCCATAGGACATGCGCTCTAAAGAATGTTGATATAATTATCAGCAACTAAAAGCTTGAAGAAACTAATAGGTACAACTTGTCTTTGAAGTATGAAAATATGCACATTTATCAAGTATACCAGTTCATCAAACATTAAAGTACGCATTTATAAAATGATAACTCACTTATTAATCACTTATTAGTCAGTGTTTAGTTTTCGTCGAAAACAACCGTGTCTTAAACGCAATACTAGCAGCGTAATCTGCTGACGCCGCGTCTTCGACCGCCGCGCGCGGGTCGACTGCGTTCGACATAATGACCCAGTTCCGCGTTTTGACCGCGTCAGGGTTATTATAAAATAATTTAATATTAAATCGCAGCTATACTACCTTTATACTGCAACTATGGGTACGGAAATTAAATTAATTACGGAAACGGAGCAAATGCTTTTTAAAGCATTCTCCGAAAAAAAGGCGGAAAATGAGAAACTTCAACTCATGATTACTGCTATGCAAAAGGAAATATTGGAACTCCAAAATCAGATAAAATTTCTATCAAATCAAAATCCAATGGATACCAGCCAGAATAACACTACCAAGGAAAACTCACCGCAACCTACGGAATACCAGACGGATGAGGAAGAGCTAGCCAGAGAGACAGAATGGATTAGAGCTAAAAGCAGGAAGAAAAGAAAATTGAACACCTCGCCTGCACAGTCCACATCTATAAATCAGCATGATGATTCCCCTCAAGAAAGGACAAAGAAAGTCCCACCACCCCCGCCAATAATAGTAGACGATGTAACAAACTATCAGTCATTTTATGACTTATTAACAGAAGGTCCATCCGGAGACTCTTTTCGAATCAAAATGTTAAATGGCAACAATGTTAAAATAAATGCCAACAACGAAGATACATATCGGTCAATCACTAAGATACTGACTGCAGGGAATTTCCTGTGGCATTCTTATGAAAACAAGCAAGAAAGGCCCATTAAAGTCATGGCCAAAAAGTTGCATTTTACTTGCAAGCCAGAAAGAATAATCGAAGACCTACAGAATAAGGGGTTTAAGGTTGAAAATGCCGTCAACAAGCTAAGGTGGAAAAATAAGGAACCTCTAAACATGTTCTTGCTTAGCTTTAAAAATGGAGAAGACATCAACAAAATTTATAAAATCACTTCGATTCTTGGATGCAAAGTGGAAATACATCCACTGAGATCATCAAAGCTCATACCACAATGTAAAAGATGTCAAACGTATGGGCACACCCAAAAGTACTGTTCTAGAGAGCCAAGATGTGTCAAATGCACTGGAAAACATCTGAGTATTGAATGCAAAAAACCAGCTGAGCAGAAACCTAAATGTATCCACTGTGGGGAAGCTCATCCAGCTAATTATAGAGGCTGCATAGTAGCCAAGGAGATGCAATCCATTAGGAACAAGAAATACAAAAATCCATCTTCTCAAAACACTCAAGCAGCAAGTGATAAAGCAAAACAAACTCCAGCTATTAAGAACCGACTTGCCGAAATCAACAAAGAAAATCCTAATAAAAAGGTAACATATGCACAAGTAGCATCAAATAAAATGTCCGACAGTAATAACACGAGCGATCCTACCTCAAATAAACTAGACGAGATCCTAAAACTATTGTCATCATTTGATGATCGCTTGCGAAAACTTGAAAAAAGCAATAACAAAGCTCCCTTTAAAACCAAATAATGGGAAAGGAACTAAAAATATTGGCATGGAATTCTAATGGACTATTCCAACATCAATATGAGCTACAAGTAGTCCTAGATACTGAAAATATCGACATATGTCTGATCTCCGAAACACATTTTACAAAAGAATCCTATATCAAATTTAAAGGATATAAAGTATACCATGCCCTACATCCCAATAATTCAGCCAGAGGAGGTAGTGCTGTTATAATAAAAGAGAATATTTCCCATTACGAAGAAAGTAAACATGAGGAGTTAGAAATCCAAGCAGTGGCAGTAAATATCAAAACAGAACGATACCCAATTACAATAGTAGCCATATACTGCCCACCACGGCATTCTCTAAAAAAATATGAATACACAAGATTCTTGAGTCAATATGGACACAGATTTATAATTGGTGGCGATTTTAACGCCAAAAATATTTTCTGGGGCTCTAGACTAACAACAACAAAAGGAAAAGAATTGTTGAGTGCGATTAAAGACCTAAGATGCGACGTGATCAGTACTGGTATGCCGACCTATTGGCCTACTGATCCTCGAAAAACCCCAGATCTGATAGATTTCTTTATATCTAAGAATATCTCACCAAAGTACCTAAATATTGAAGGAAAATACGACATGAATTCGGACCATTCGCCAATATTGTTAATATTGGATAAACATAACATTGCATTCAAGGAAAGCAAGCTCACTCTTGTGAATAACAATACAGACTGGGAGAGCTTTAAAATAGAGTTAGCCAATATTATAAACCTAAAGGTCCCCTTAAAATGCCCAGACCAGCTAAATTTGGAAGTAGCCAAATTTATTACAGACATACAAAAATCAGCCTGGAACAATACGCCATTCATTAAAAAATGGAGTAAGGGTGCCACCTATCCGAAGGAAATTATCCACCTTATTAGAATAAAGAGAAAGCAAAGAAAAAAATGGCATGCCTCGAGATCGCCAGAAGACAAAACAACACTTAACAAACTCGCGAAAACAATCAAGAAAGCAATCAAAAGTCATAACGAAAATAAGTTAAATGATTACCTACGAAGCTTGACCAATGATCGAGAAACTGACTATTCTCTTTGGAAAGCAACGGAAAATCTAAAAAGACCCATCACACATATACCACCACTTAAAGACTCAAACGGAAAATGGGCTATCAATAACATTCAAAAAGCTAATAGATTCGCTCAGCATCTGGAAGATATATTCCAACCAAATGAGGGCCATTCACTTGATCTTAGTGAGAATGAAGAAAGACAAGATGATCGGCAAAATATCAGACTTGTGACACCAAAAGAAGTATCTGAAGAAATAAAGTTCAATTTAAGCAAAAAAAAATCTCCAGGATACGATCTCATTACTGGAGAAATTTTAAAAAACCTACCTCGGAAAGCTTTAGTGAAACTTACCAATCTCATAAATGCGTCATTCAGACTGAGACATGTACCTGAGTTATGGAAAGTTGCTGAAGTCATTATGATTGCCAAACCGGGGAAACCACCCCATGAAACAACATCATATAGACCAATCTCTTTATTACCAGTTATTTCAAAGTTGTTTGAAAAATTATTACTCAAGAGACTAAAACCCGTACTAGAAGATAGAAAATTAATACCAGATCATCAGTTTGGATTCCGAGAAAAACACTCAACGATAGATCAAGTCCACAGAATAACTGATATAATAGAGAAATCATTAGAAAATAAGAAAGTGTGTTCTACAGTTTTCTTAGATGTAGCGCAAGCTTTTGATAAAGTGTGGCACGAAGGGCTTATCTATAAACTCAGAAATATGCTACCAAAGTCATTTGCAGATATCCTTGAATCATACATTTCAAACAGATGGTTTAGAGTTCGTCAAGAAGATGCGTATTCTGAACTCAAGGAAATTAAAGCTGGGGTACCACAAGGAAGTGTCTTAGGTCCGGTCCTGTACTTATTGTACACCTGTGATATTCCAGCACTAGAAAATAATACCATTGCAACATTCGCTGATGACACTGCGATTATAGGAACTGGTGAAAGTCACGAAGAAGCAGTGGAAAAAGTTCAAGTTGCCATAAATAAAGTTAACGAATGGACTATAAAGTGGCGAATTAAGCTTAACGAATCGAAATCAATGCATATAGATTTTACCAATAAGCGACCGAAATATCACCCGATTTATCTAAATCGGCAACTTATTCCATATGTAAATACAGCAAAGTACTTAGGTATGACGCTAGACGCAAAGCTTCGATGGAAAGCTCATGTTAAAAAGAAACGCGAGGAGCTGGAACTACGTTATAAAAAAATGTATTGGCTGCTTGGAAGGCACTCAACACTCTCTATAAATAATAAACTTATGCTATACAAGCAAATTCTGATGCCTGTATGGACGTATGGTATACAACTCTGGGGGTGTACTAAATCGACCAATGTACAAGTAATACAGAGATTCCAGAATAAAGTACTCCGGGAAATAACAAATGCACCCTGGTATGTAAGAAATCACGATCTCCACAGGGACCTTAAGATAGAGTTCGTATACAAAGTCATCCAAAAGTTCGCAGAAGCTCACCAACATCGACTTCATCATCACGTTAATCTCGAGGCTGTGAAGCTTCTAGATAACTTGGACATAAAAAGAAGACTCAAACGAACCAAGCCGTTCGAACTAGTGTTAAAAAGTGCATAAATGCAGTGATTGTGTAATAGTGTTTGTGCTACTTTATTTTTATCTAGGTCGCAATAACATAGTGGACCGTAAGCATATTAGAATAAACTAAGGACAGTTATTGGACTGAAATTAGATTTAGAAATTATTCATAAGTAGAAGTTTAAGCTAGAATAAAATTACTAATTAGCCCATAGGCTAGATCGTAGTAGGAATAAAGCTACCATTATATAATGGAGCTTTATGGTAAGAAAAAAAAAAAAAAAAAAAAAAAAAAAACTTATTAATCAAGATAACTACCTGTTTATCAAACCTACCCTACCAAATATAAATAACTACTCACCAAATGTAATACTTTATAACTTAAGTAAAAATATGAAACAAATGTGCATCAACCACATACATACACTCTTCAAATTCATCCATTTATCAAAATGTTATATAATATAACCATTCACCAAATCCATTATATACTTAGTTCATTAAATAGTTTAGTCAAACTTTACTCCACTTGCCACGATTGCAAATTTTCCAAAATAATCAGCCGCAAACATCGCAGCTCATCTCACTTGATAATGCATCCCTCCCTCAGAAAAACAGGCATTAGGAATGTCTTTCCAAGACGCGCGAGAGACAGCCACCGTGGCTTTTCGCGAGATTTAATCCAAATTGAACTACTTCTGCAACCTCTAACCGTCCAATCAAACACCGAAAGTATTCAATAATCCGAGACGTAAATAAAAACCCGTCAGAACACCGTATTTAAAAAAAAAGGAGACAAGAAAAAGATTCCTCCTCGCAATAGATCGCGTGACATCCAACAAGTGAATTATCGACTTTATTACACAACTTATCCTCAACATGTTTTACATCATTTCCTACAATTGAAATCTTTCTATTTTAAATACCCTAACTACAACTTCATAATCCAACCAAAAATCACACTAGATTTATCCCTCGGTCCCACATCTTTAATGCTTTTTTTTTTCTGTTTGGGTAACTAAAAAAAAAAATATATACTCATGTTATAAAACGTTGTCAAAGCTTTCCTGAACGCGCTAAATAAGCAAAAACATAAAATCAGGCGAAATGCCAGACCAGCCGAAAAACCTTCAATGCTTAATCAGCCTAAAAAAAAATTATGATCAATATTCATATTATTATCATGAGATACTACCGGCGCTCCTAAGCGAAATTTATAAGGCACCGCATTTCGATTTTATCAAACAGACTGATCAATTTCGAGAGCACAACAAACGTGGTTTCCTGAGAGTTTTGTTAACTAAATGCATATCGAAGCTGAACTATCGCGAAGCGAGTCAAGCGAGCGTGAATTTTTTTTTTTTAAATATATCTCTGGGATAATGTCATGCCACAAACGCGAGCGTAGTGCAAAGATATTTGCCTAAAATTTCTTTCGTACAACAAAGGAAATAGTATTTTGGTAGTAGGTACTTATTATCGCGCCCTGCCCTAAGGGCAGTACTGTAGGTATATTACCATAAAAAAAAAACTTACTCTAATTTTAATTTGCCAGGAATTTAACCCGCCAAGCGATGTTAATCCAATAAAAACAAAATCATATTGCATTTAAATGCGGCAGTACACAGTTAATTGCGTGAATACAGGTAAAAAAAAAAAAACCCCGCTGCCCATATACTATACCTACCTACTACTCGTAGTACTCAAATTATTGTGCCAGTATTAAAAGTAAATTAGCTGTTATCTAGCGTGGTAGACTACGGCCTAAACCCTTCTCATTCTGTGAGGAGACACTTGTTGCTCAGTAGTGGGCCGGCCATGGGTTGTTCATGGTGAGCTGTTATCAGCAAAGTTATGTTTGAAACTCAAACATTACGCGTTTCAAGTGGTAAAAATAGATAAATAAAAACATTTCTCCTCACTTTTGTAAAAAAAACACTTATTTATGCACCCCGTATTTAAAACTATCTGACTACCTACCTACCATAATTTTAAATTTAGTTAAAGAATAACCAGATAAGATAAACCTACTTTTACACCCATTTTAGGATTCACTATCTGGTCACTATCACTTTATTACAACGGATCACCTTCATTTTTATCAATTAACATTTTATATCCCCAATCACTTAGTAACCATTACAAGTAGAGACGGATTATTTCACTGGCAGGCGTAAAACGAAAAGCTATTTCATGTAACTTTTTCTACCTTATCCCAAAGCGGTTTACAAAAAATAATAATTTCACAAAACAACATTCAAGATGCCCAATGAGTGCTGTGTGATAATATCGCGTCACTGTGTGCTAGAAAAAGGAAAACATCTATCTATACAATGAATGCAGCAAACGATTGAACCTAAATCCAAAAATTCACCTTCCGTAAAACAAAACCACTATGTGAAAATAAATCCCTATCGTAACTCTTAACCAAACTAATTCGGCACACGATTACAAGTGTGAAGATTGAAATACCACGTTCCGTGAGATATTCACCTGTGAAATCATTTAATGAGAAATAAAACCCCGGCAGGACATAGTAGATACATCCTGAAAACTATTTAAAAGTAACAATAACGCCCATCATTAAGTAAACCACACTTTTTATATTGTTTAACACTATGTTCACTATCTATTCCATTGTACCCACGATACAGGATAACCTAGTGCGGGTACCACCAGACACAGGAAAATTGTACAAGACTGTATTTTGTAAATAAACATTTTTCATTTTTCATTGTAAAATAAGCCTTCTAAATACCTCAATGTTATTTAAACCACAATTTGAAGGTCGATCGCATTTGTATAACCAATATACAAGATGAATTATAAACATGTGGGTAATTCTAGGTATCATAACGTTATATAATTTCCATTCCAACTCGGAGCAAAGCTTTTTAACAAAATGATAACTAAATGTAGAACAAACAAAACGAAAACCCACACAAATAAAAAAAAATTACCATTAATAGGTATCAATAAAAATAAAATCATGGAAAGATCCTACCCGTTTATCCAGAAATCCTTTGATGCCATGACTAGGTACTTTGATATATTGAGGCCCAAATATTGGCCTTGTGCTCCAAAATGTCTGTGGTCTACTAGACCTCCACTTCTTTCTCGTTCCTCTGTATATTTCCACTTGTTTCTCTGAGTCGTGAGCGTGACAAGAAAATATTATATTTTCTTGATGTCCCTCTTCTGACCTTTTGGGTAAGGTCTGACGAAATCACAAACACAATCTTTATGATAAATTATTACACTTTTATTTCATATTTAAATTTATTAACTTTTACATTTGTGTCAAATAAATGTTGTTCCTCTTACGTTAGTATATTTTCGAATGTCCTCGTTTTAAAACCACTCTTACAGGTAACCTCTCCACGTTTATTAGCCACTCCCCTTTTTATCTTATCGTTATCGGCCAATCCAAATTGTACAATGAATAAACTTAGTGACTAATATACAAATCATCAAGCTCGTTTAACAAATCATCTAAGTAATAAAGATGTTTTCATCTTATATATTGATTACAAATATTATCCTTTATTATGCTACAATTCATCAACTAAAAACTATAAGAATTTTATATACAGTACGTTTATCGATCAGATGTTGAACAACTTCAGCCAATCAATGACGCCTTCTAATATGATGTTATGATTTGTTATGATTTGAGCGGCGCCAACTATTTAATCAGTAAATTCTACACGTTTATAGATAATTAATATGGGCCAAGCTTACAAAAGAGAACGCAAACATATCACAACTCTAGACCGCAGGCTGTGGGTTTGGGGCCTTACCTCCGTATTTTTACGTCGGGCGTTAATAAAATAAAATAAAAAGGCGAATATACACAAAATTCAATCTCGCGATAACCGAGCGAAACACTCCGAGTACAATTTGCTAAAACAATCTGCCTAACCTTTTTGTACACGGCCGAGAAATAGGGAACGATCCCGTTTATGTTTTTCACGCATTCGACTGTCGCTGGTTTACATTGCGACAATTTTGTCTGACTATAAAGCTACCTAAGGCCTACGCCACACTTGACGGAAATTCCGACGCTGAACTTGCGCGTTGCAACGGCAATACGTGTTATTGCATATAAATGACTAAAGGACGGAACAGACGCTGAAGGCGAGCGGTCCGCGACGGAACGCTAATATAAATGCAATAAAATGTATTGGCGTTCCGACGCGGAAGTTCGGCGTCGGAATTTCCGTCAAGTGTGGCGCAGGCCATAACCTTTTTAAGTATACAACTAGATTACAACTAGAAACTAGTTGGGCTTACATCGATTAAATACTTGAGTACAGCTGCTACATAAGTAGTTCACGATAGTTTCAACATTAAAATGCCTATTATAACCTTATCACTACCTCACTACCCTCACAATCGATATTATAAATGCGAAAGTGTGTTCGGTTTATTGGTTTATCCTTCAATCACGCTGCAACGAAGCAACAGGTCGACGAGATTGTTTCCATAGATGTAGCGTAAGACCTGGAAAGTGACATAGGGTACTTTTATTACGAAAAAACAAAGATTTTTCACGGGATTTTTTAAAAACCAAAATCCATGGGAAGTCGTGGGGATCAGTTAGTAGTCAATACAAATGCAAAGGGGAGGTATTTTAGAGTAAATCAGCCTAGTATCCTACAAAATAAAGGATGAATAAAAATAAAGACTGAATTGTCGCAATATAAACGTAGTTATAAACCCGAAATGTCACACCAAAATGGCCGCTGCATTTTTTCAGGCAAAAATCTTACGGTTCGTTCGGAATCGACCCGCTGGGAACAATTTTCGTTCAAGAGTCTTTGAAAATATTACATGGATATTGTTTCCGAACGGATTATAGTGCCGTAGAGGCGTGGATTCTTTGCTTAGTTTAGTTTAGTTATAGTCATTTTAAAAATCCATACTAACCATACTTATCTACTTAATACTAGATGCAATACCTTCGCCCGCGTGGATTGGTCAGCTCCCCTGCAGCATCAGGATTGAGGAGTTGGAATCCAAATTTCTTATGAAACAATGTCGCAAAGTTTCCTTAACGATAAAAAAAAATACGCAAATCGGTTCAGAAATCTCGGAGATATCAGTGTACAATGTACATAGATAGAAAAACACAACTTCATTTTTCAAAGTTGGTTAAAAAAGTAGCGTTACTCCTTGGTTAATCCTCTACTTGTCTGTGAAAGTCCCGTCAAAATAGGTTTAGCCATTCCGAAGATTAGCCCGTTCAAACAGACAGGACACTTCAATTTTATTTATTAGTAAGTACTTATCACACTTAATATTATAAAGGAGAAAGTTTGTATGTGTGTGTGTGTGTGTGTGTGTGTGTGTGTATGTTTGTTACTCCTTCACGCAAAAACTACTGGACGGATTGGGCTGAAATTTAGAATGGAGATAGATTATACCCTGGATTAGCACATAGGCTACTTTTTATCCCGGAAAATCACAGAGTTCCCACGGGAATTTTAAAAAACCTACATCCACGCGAACGAAGTCGCGGGTATCAGCTAGTAGATTATAAATGAGAAAGTTTGTCTGTGTGTCTGCCTGCTCGCTTATCACGGCCCAACAGTTTAACCGATTTTGATAAAATTCGGTAGTAGAGTTAGCTTACATCCCGGGGAAGGGGATAGGTTACTTTTATCCCGGAAAATTAAAGAGTTCCCACGGGATTCTTAGGGTTTATCCGTTCAACCGATTTACATGAAAGGCACAAAGGAAGCTTGCGACCCGGAAATTGAGATGGGCAAATTTTTATCCCGGGAAATTAAAGAGTTCCCACTGGATAAAAAAAAACCTAAATCCACGCGGACGAAGTCGCGGGTATCATCTAGTAGTTTAATAAGTACCTTCGTTTCGACCACATTGATTTAAATTCTTTAAGATACAAACTTTTATGTTGTAGTTTTATTATGAAAAGAGGATTTTTATCGTTTTTCCTTTCTCCCATTTTCGTTTTATCGGTGGCGATGTATTGAATAGAATTGGTGTGAAGTTCGCTCCATTTTGCTCTGCTGAAATTGTTTAGGATTTGTCTGGGTGGTGGTACCTACCTACCAATTCAGCTATCCTAGGGATTTCAATGTCAAAACTAGGTCAAAACTTTTATACACCAAACCATATATCCATACTAATATTATAAATGCGAAAGTGTGTCTGTCTGTCTGTCTGCTACCTTTTCACGGCCTAACAGTGTAACTGATTCTGACAAAATTTGGTGCAGGGTTAGCTTATATCCCGGGGAAGGACAGAGGCTACTTTTCATCCCGGAAAATCGAAGAGTTCCCACGGGATTCTCAGAGATTCACTCGATTTATATGAATTTTGTTACTTAGGTAGCTTGCATTCCGGAAATTGTCATAGACAACTTTTTATCTCGGAAAATCAAAGGGTTCCCACAGGATTTTTTGAAAACCCAAATCCACGCAGACGAAGTCGCGGGCATCATCTAGTAAAAATATAACTATTTTAGATTTTACAGGGGCTTATGTACAAGGTCCTTTTTATTTTTTTATTCAGATACAGATTAGCCCTTGACTGCAATCTCACCTGGTGGTAAGTGAAGATGATTTTGTATAAGATGGAAGGGGTAT
Source organism: Maniola jurtina (assembly GCF_905333055.1). Lineage (NCBI taxonomy): Eukaryota > Metazoa > Arthropoda > Insecta > Lepidoptera > Nymphalidae > Maniola > Maniola jurtina. The sequence continues at coordinate 8,010,938 of NC_060052.1, read as the reverse complement.
GTCAGTTTTTATTAAACCCATACTCCTTTGGTTTCTACACGGGATCGGAACATTAAATCGCTTGACGACACGGCTTTGCCGGTAGGATGGTAATGGTAACTAGCCACGGCCGAAGCCTCACACCAGACCAGACACAGTCTTAGTTTTAGTGAGTGGAGCTGTTGCAGGCAAAAGCTATCACAGAATAGAAAAAAATCTGGAGATCTAAGTGGAAAAACGCCAGTAAGCGAAATCTATCGCTTACAAATTTATTGTCTCACCAAAATTGCCTCTTGGCCATAAATTGTGATTGCTTGTATCGAGTTACTTTGTGATTGGGACTTCTGTTGGGACCAGTTGGGTTACAACTTAATTTTTTGGGACGATTTTATGGGTTTTTGGATATATTGCGCCAATAATTCGATTAAAAATCATTGATACAGTCTATGCTTAGTTAAACCAGGATATAAACCAGCTCTAAAGAATTTTCATTAGAATAGAATAGAATAGAATAGATTTTTATTCAAATAAACTTTTACAAGTGCTTTTGAATCGTCAAATAATTTACCACTGGTTCGGAATGCCGTTCCTACCGAGAAGAACCAGCAAGAAACTCGGCGGTTGCTCTTTTCAATTGTTCAATTTACAATAATATTCTCAACATTCATTCTCAAAGATGTTGGTGGTAAGTGGTGATGCAATCTGTAGGTATTCGGGGTTCTAAAAGATGGTGGTGGTAAGTGCAGGTGATGCAGTCTGTATTCGGGGTTCTAAAAGATGGTGGTGGTAAGTGCAGGTGATGCAGTCTGTATTCGGGGTTCTAAAAGATGGTGGTGGTAAGTGGTGATGCAGTCTGTGTTCGGGGTTCTAAAAGATGGTGGTGGTAAGTGGTGATGCAGTCTGTGTTCGGGGTTCTAAAAGATGGTGGTGGTAAGTGGTGATGCAGTCTGTATTTGGGGTTCTAAAAGATGGTGGTGGTAAGTGGTGATGCAGTCTGTATTCGGGGTTCTAAAAGATGGTGGTGGTAAGTGGTGATGCAATCTGTATTCGGGGTTCTAAAAGATGGTGGTGGTAAGTGGTGATGCAGTCTGTATTCGGGGTTCTAAAAGATGGTGGTGGTAAGTGGTGATGCAGTCTGTATTCGGGGTTCTAAAAGATGGTGGTGGTAAGTGGTGATGCAATCTGTATTCGGGGTTCTAAAAGATGGTGGTGGTAAGTGGTGATGCAATCTGTATTCGGGGTTCTAAAAGATGGTGGTGGTAAGTGGTGATGCAGTCTGTATTCGGGGTTCTAAAAGATGGTGGTGGTAAGTGGTGATGCAATCTGTATTCGGGGTTCTAAAAGATGGTGGTGGTAAGTGGTGATGCAATCTGTATTCGGGGTTCTAAAAGATGGTGGTGGTAAGTGGTGATGCAGTCTGTATTCGGGGTTCTAAAAGATGGTGGTGGTAAGTGGTGATGCAATCTGTATTCGGGGTTCTAAAAGATGGTGGTGGTAAGTGGTGATGCAGTCTGTATCGGGCTCGGCGTACGCTGCACTATCCCATGAAAGATCCTTTGTTACCTGTTATCTGCCAAAGCCACAATGATCAACATAACAACAACAATATATCCACGCGAACGAAGTCGCGGGCATCAGCTAGTATCTATCTATTACAGTTTTAAATCCACTAAGAAAACTATATAGAATACTCTCTGAATTACTCAAAATTTAAAAAACCCCTACAGAAAAACCTCTATAAGAAAACTAGAAAAGAGCTGATAACTTTCAAACGGCTGAACCGATTTTCTTGGATTAAGTATAGCTAAGAACACTCTCGATCAAAAGCCGCCTTTCAAACAAATAAACTAAATTAAAATCAGTTCTTTCGTTTAGGAGCTACGATGCCACAGACAGATACACTCGGCAAACATATAACACCCCTCTTTTTGGGTCGGGGGTTAAAAATACGGGAAAATGAGAATACATCTGTGAAAAATACACGCACACATAGACGCAAGATAAACACGTACAAAACCCCCGTAAACCATCTGTATCGTAATGACAACGTTAAAGTTTAATTGCTCTCCCCCTCCCTCAATAAAACCCCACCCTTTATCGCACGCACACATAGGTTTAAGTGCGCTGATTGGCTGGTCGACTGCGCAAGTGTTAAACGATTTAAGCCATGCAGATGGGTGTACGGGGTGATTGTTTTATGGCGGATTTATTTGAAAGTACTTGTAATAAATAGAGTGGGTGCAATTTTTAGGGTTCCGTGCCTCAAAAGGAAAAACGGAACCCTTATAGGATCACTTTGCTGTCTGTCTGTCCGTCCGTCCGTCGTGTCTGTCAAGAAACCTATAGGGTACTTCCTGTTGACCTAGAATCATGAAATTTGGTAGGTAGGTAGGTCTTATAGCACAAGTACAGAAATAAATCTGAAAACCGCGAATTTGTGGATACATCATTAAAAAAATGTGTTTTAATTTTCAAAGTAAGATAACTATACCAAGTGGGGTATCATAATAATATGAAAGGGCTTTACCTATACATTCTAAAACAGATATTTATTTGTTTTTATGTATTTTTATGTTTTTGATATTTTTTTTATAATAACGTGAAACCTAGAAAGCTAGAATCCTCGATTCGAATTCATATTTTTCATTTGCATAGTAGGTATGTGAGGTGAATAGCCTAAGCAGCATACAAATATTATTCAAATTGTCTTCTTGTATTTTTAAGAATATTTCCTTTTTTAGGTTTTTTTAGGTGTAGCTAAACCAGCTATATCGACTAAAGATTTTAAGTTGTAACTTAAAATATTAAGTCGATATAGCAGGTTCTGTTGTACTTATTCTTTGAACTACAAGTGTAAATTTAAAATTTATAACACCCCCGACAAGTGAAGGTTACAGTAACTAGAAAAGAGCTAGTAACTTTCAAACGGCTGCACCAATTTTCTTGGATTATATAGAACACTCTCGATCAAGCCACCTTTCAAACAAAAAAAACTAAATTAAAATCGGTTCATTAGTTTAGGAGCTATGATGCCACAGACAGATACACAGATACACACGTCAAACTTATAACACCCCTCTTTTTGGGTCGGGGGTTATCAGCGCTTTTCTAGTTACTGTAACCTTCACTTTTCGGGGGTGTTATAAATTTTTAATTTTCACTTGTAACTGTAAGTATATACCTAAAAGTTTTTAGTGTATAAAGATCTTTGGTTATATTTTGGAGCATGCTGTAGATTGGCAATGTTCTCTCGGTAATGGCTCGTTTACGCATCTAGGCACGTTCTCCGACACAGGGGGATTTGGGTTCGATACAGGGTGATGAAACTTTTAGCACTTTTACTGTTCATTACAGTAGGATTTTTCGTGTCACTGTACATGTTTGTCATCACACTATAATAAATTATTATAAAAGCGAAAGTTTGTGTGTGTGTGTGTGTGTGTATGTTTGTTACTCCCTCACGCAAAAACTACTGGACGGATATGGCTGAAATTTGGAATGGAGATAGATGATATCCTGGATTAGCACATAGGCTACTTTTTATCCCGGAAAATCAAAGAGTTCCCACGGGATTTCGAAAAACCTAAATCCACGCGGGCGAAGTCGCGAGCATCGGCTAGTGATACATAATCATTTATTAACCGACTGCGGCAAAGCCAAGAGAAAGGGTTATGATATTTTAGCAGTCTATGTATGTATGTATGTATGTTTCTATCCAGTTTCTGTGTTCCACCGTAGTGACTTTTGAACCGAGTGTTCTGAGCTATTAATCCAAGAAAATCGGTTCAGCCGTTTGAAAGTTATCAGCTCTTTTCTAGTTACTGTAACCTTCACTTGTCGGGGGTGTTATAAATTTTTAATTTACACTCGTTAATGAATTAGTGTAAGTAGCCTTAAGTAAATCAAATGTAAGTAAAAAAAAAAAATTAATAAACGATTTTTACTTATTAACTAGGTATTTACTATCTTGGTACATGGTAATAATTCAATCTAAGATCACTTCTAAGCTTCTATCTTATCTACAACTAAGTTTACAGCTACTTCTTCAATTTATCAACTAAATATTAGATTAAACTCACTTCGGGGTTAAAATTATAACCCATTATAACGAGTTTAGATAAACCATACAAATAACTGACATCAAAATAATATATCCTCAGATAACATCAGAGCAAATTGTGCTATGTAAATTTCCTCTAAGAACCTTATCTGGGAGAAAATCAATAGAGCCTTCCAGCCAGACAGAGATAGATGTATAGAGAATGTAATATGCTAGAGAGGGATAGGTGTAACCCCTCTTTTCTACTGGGACTGACGCTGGGAAATTAGATCAGATGAACACAAAGGAATTCCAACTTAAATGACTTAATTTTAGGGTTTAATTTAGATTGCAGCCTAATTTTTATACCAATTTTCACAGTAAAATATGTGCAAATGAATTAGTATTGTAGTGTTTAGGTGATAAAGTTGTTTTTTGGTTGTTTACATAGTATATTTCTCGTATAATTGGTAGTGATTTCATAATGGTGATAAATGGGGACTATGAGTTTAATTTCAGCTCATAATGTTTTTATTAAGGACAGTTAAGGGTATAACGTATCCAATTAGGCCCGTTGTTTTGATTGGCAATTTATATTATTGTCGGCCATTAACGTTTTGCAGGTTGTTTAAGGCTTTGAGGGTGTGTTCATATGATTATAATATAGATCAGATCGGACGGAAGTGGAAACCATCGGGCTATGAGAGTGAGGGAATAAAGAGTGCACCTGTGTTTGCGCATATACTTGTGCAGTGGTTACAATGGGGTGCATTTGGAAAATAGTTACCTACCTAGTGGATGAAAGGGTCTAATCTCTATAGAGCTTGTTCACCATCGGGCACGGACCCTGAGTTTGTGGGCCCATGGGCTAATACTATTTGGGGGCCTGCGTAATTAATCAACTAATTGCTATTTTGTCAAAAAACTTTTAAACCCCCGACCCAAAAAGAGGGGCGTTATAAGTTTGACGTGTGTATCTGTGTATCTGTCTGTGGCATCGTAGCTGCTAAACTAATGAACCGATTTTAGTTTAGTTTTTTTTTTGTTTGAAAGGTGGCTTGATCGAGAGTGTTAGCTATAATCCAAGAAAATCGGTGCAGCCGTTTGAAAGTTATTAGCTCTTTTCTAGTTATAATTACTGTAACCTTCACTTCTCGGGGGTGTTATAATTTTTTAATTTACGACACGCCGAAAAGATGCGTGGAACCTTAGTATTTAAGTAGGTATAAACAAGCTTCTAAAATAGATGCATGCACTCATTCGACTGTGAATAAATGCGTTTGTGAGAAATCATCACTTACTAGCAGGTCTGATTGCAATTTGCAGCCAAGCGCTAGTCTGTAAATTGTCTATGCTTACATTAAAAAAAAAAAAACCCCTGAAAAAATTGCACTCCGTCTTTGGGCAGTCGTATAGTTTACTTAAATACCTCATTCGTATCTCATAGTTTATGGGCGTAGTATGTTTTTGTGCGGTTTATCTCATATCTAAGTTGGCATGCCGGGTATAAACATCGGGGAACAAATCTGTAGGCTTAGTCTCATTATGCGGTTGAGACAAAAAAGCGTCCGAGGCGACATCGAATCGTGGACCTCATAAATAAATACATATGATGGTGTGTGCCCCATGTCTTAGGCTACGGACTAGTAGCAGCATAGCTTTTCTTTGGGCAGGCGGGTCACCAGATGTTAAGAGCTCGTTGACACAGGCTGCGTAAGCGTTGCGTAAGCGTAGACGCAGCTCGTACCATTGCGTTGTAATATGTAAGGAACTGTATGAGACATGGCACACCGCTTGCGTGGCGTGAACGTTCACGTAGACGTAATGCCTGCAGTTATGTCTACGGGTTCACGCGCGTCACTACGCACGTGTCACGTGTACGTGCTGCATACGCAATTGGTGTGAATCGGCCTTCAATGATTACCGCCGCCCATGAATTACATTTACTAATGTAAACACTCTTTTATGTACATTTTATTATAGTAAGTACCTACTTACGAAGACGCTAGCACTTCCCATGTGCCAGCTGTACTAGAACCTATTGCGTAGCGATGCCAAGAGACCTGATGGTATGACGCTCGTTGCATGGAAGTACCTTATAGGTTTTCTTGACAGACACGACGGACGGACGGACAGACAGACGAACAGGCAGACAGACAGGCAGACAACAGATAAGGGTTCCGTTTTTCCTTTTGAGTTACGGAACCCTAAAAATAGATAAAATATATGATTTACTAGCCGATGCCCGCAACTTCACCCGCGTGGATTTAGGTTTTTCGAAATCCCGTGGGAACTCTTTGATTTTCCGGGATAAAAAGTAGCCTACGTGCTAATCCAGGATATTATCTACCTCCATTTCAAATTTCAGCCAAATTCGTCCAGTAGTTTTTGCGTAAAGGAGTAACAAACATACACACACACACACACACATACAAACTTTCTCCTTTATAATATTAGTGTGATGTGATGGTGTTAGGTTCCTGTACCAAACACTAAACGCTCAGATAAAAGCCGAACACCGCGTCCTCAGCAATGCATGAGGCATCGCGAAAAACCTGTGAAACCTCGCGTAATGGCCGCTGAACATTTGTAAAATTATACCGTGATTGTTTGAAATGATGTCCGCCACGGACGATTTATAGCGCCCATAGACAGTCTACGCCATAGACATAATTGGCGATTTGGGAGATAATGACCGGATTGTAGGGGATCTTACATCGAGTGTTGATTTTCAGATTTTATCTGACCATGTTGCGGACATTTCTTCACGGAATATGTACTGGTGCAAAGAGAAATAAGTCGGGCAAGTTTCCATCCTTATGTCGTCGACATTCCATCTACATGGAACACCTATAACATTCGTTATAGGTGTTACCGACAGTCCTCTGTGCAGGGCCTGCATGGAGGCCGATGAAACACCGACGCACGTGCTCCTGGAGTGCACGGCCGTGGCAGAACAACGAGAACGCCATTTGGGATCCCCAACCTGACTTCATGAAGCCCTCAGCAACCTGGGCGGTCTACTCGGCTTCTGGAGCGAGCTTGGATGGCTGGAGTGAAGACTTCGGCGGGGAGGGGCAACGCACGCACAACAGACAGAAACGTTTAAGTGCGGAAACCAGCCTAGAGAGAAGAAAGAAAGAAGAAGAAGATTTAAAAAGTTGAAAACTAAAACCCGACTGCGATCGTCTTAGTAACACTGAAATATTAGAGTAAAATTGTCACTGTCACTTGGTATATTTTAATGTTGTAGTACATTTATATTTATGAACTCAGAATTTTCTCCTCTTTCATTTGACACCCCACTCGATACAATAGCAAAAAAAAATTTAGAGACCCCCACTTTTTTCATGTAACATCCGTTAGGTCAATTTTTTCGTATAAAATGTAGCCTATGTCACCCGGACCTTTACGACGAATCGATTGACACCTCATCATCAAAATCGGCCCAGTAATTTAGCCGCTACGGAACACACAGAATCTGGATACACACATACATACATAACTCTGCTAAAATCACAACCCTTCCGTTTGGCTTTGCCGCAGTCGGGTAAAAATATTGTTGTCTGTCTGTAAACTACACTGTGGCATCGTCCGAATGTGGAGAGTTTTTGCGGCGTTTTGTGGTGATTCCTAAATAACTTAGCTTCCATGTTTAATTTATATTGTCATTTATTAAATAACGCGAGGCTTTTACACGTATCAAATGTTTTTTACAACTTGTATGGTCCTACTAGCTTCGTTAGACCCGCGACTTTGCCCGCGTGGATTACACAAACAAACTCTTATTTTAGCTCCTTAGGGGTTGAATTTTCAAAAAATCCTTTCTTAGGGGATGTCTACGTCATAATGGCTATCTGCCTGCCTTTCAGCCCGTCTACTAGTTTGAGCTGAGTGCTGATAGATTAGTCAGTCAGTCAATCAGTCTTTCGCGACTTCGCCCGCGTGGAATTAGGTTTTTTTTTAAATCCAGTGGCAACTTTTCAATTTCCCGGGATAATAATTTCCAAGGCTGCACTTTTCGGAACGAGTCGCAGTGCCAGTATCTTGGGCCCCCAATGTATATTAGTTTTTCGAACTACTTAGTATGTGCCCTACCCATTACCACTTCAGCCCAGGTAGCATGGGCAGTAGATAAAAATTATATCCCCGATTATATCCACTGATTTCTATGACATCAGTGGATATAGCCGGGCAGTTTTTAATTTTTAAACCCGACCCAAAAGAGGGGTGTTATAAGTTTGACGTGTGTATCTGTCTGTGGCATCGTAGCTCCTAAAGTAATGAACCGATTTTAATTTAGTTTTTTTTGTTTGAAAGGTGACTCGATCGAGAGTGATCTTAGCTATAATCCAAGAAAATCGGTTCAGCCGTTTGAAAGTTATCAGCTCTTTTCTAGTTACTGTAACCTTCACTTGTCGGGGGTGTTATAATTTTTTAATTTAAGTACTCTTTAAGATTCAAGATTCAAGATTTTTTATTTGCAGAAACACTTGTGATATTATTTAAATTATAATAAGACTTGTTTGATTTAACAGGGTTTCATAAATTGAGTGGTAGAGTTGTATCTTTTATAGGTCCGTTGAAATAATACGGGTCAGAAAAAAATCTTATTAGACAAAGAAAACAGTTTTAGTCACCTTAGCTACTGAAAGTAAAAAAAAAAATCTTATTCAAACAGAAATTTGAACAGTTTTTTTCCGAGTCGCATAATATACGAAATTCCGTTGCCGGCGCGAATCACTCCATCAGTTTGGGCGTTTTTGTCTCGACACAGACAGACCGACGTATTATGTTGTCACTGAATAACGGGGCGCGTTGAATTAATTAAAATGTTTCATGTTTCTAAAGGTTTCTTTGTTGTAGACGTTTTTTTAGAGTTCCGTACCTCAAAAGGAAAGAAAGAGTTCTTAGAGGATCACTTTGTTGTCTGTCTGTCTGTCGTGTCTGTCAAGAAAACCTATAGGGTAGATATTAGTTATTAGTGTCTGCAAGATTTCATGGACGTTGGTTGTTTAATATTCAAATGAAATTGGAACTACGTTTGTATGGAGCGAGTGGCGGAGAGACCCCTCTTAAAAGATTTAAATCAACGCGAACGAAGTCACGGGAAAAATCTGGGAAACGTACTGTAAAATTCATTCAACTTAAGATTGCTACTCCATTTTTGCCAATATGCGTCCATCCAACCCTACTTTCTTTGAGCGTATAATATTTCAACAAGCCAATAGCTAACCCCCGACATGCTGCTCATGTTCCACATAACGCAACAAGCGCCGTGGGGCCGCTTGCACTTCCCCTTGCGTCGATTTACAACCCCATACCGCGGGGTACCCACCCCATGGGTTGACGTTACTTATGGCAAATCTTTTCATGGCAAATTGGCGTGGCATTCATTTTGTTTATGACCGGAATATGATGATCTTTATTGTTGTAACTACAATGTTCACTTTTTTTTAATATTACAATAAAACTTAAAGCTAGCCTTATCTATACTATACAAATCATGCCCGCGTGGAATGGTGCCAAGAATACTGGCTGCATTTCCACGCTGGACAGCCAGGTTGATCCGTTGCGCAAAAAATGAGCCAGCACTTCTGTCACCCGACGAGGCGGGTATATAAAGTATATTAAATATAGTATAGTATATTAAATGCGGATAAATTATAATTTTAATGTTCACTTATATAATAGTTAGTAGATTGACGACCTCTGTGACGCAGAGCTCCCAGGTTCGATTCCCGGCAAGGGACTAGAATTTTATAATTTCTAAATCTCTGGTCTGGTCTGGAGGGAGGCTTCGGCCGTGGCTAGTTACCTTACCGGCAAAGCCGTGCCGCCAAGCGATTTAACGTTCCGGTACGATACCGTGTAGAAACCATGGTCATTCCCCTTCTAGGTAAGCCCGCTTCCATCTTAGACTGCATGTCGCTCGCTGAATGACTTTGAATTTTCTTTTGAATATGTACTTAAATATAACTTTTTTAAATTCAGATATAGAGTAGCCCTTGACTGCAATCTCACCTGGTGGTAAGTGATGATACAGTCTAAGATGGAAGCGGGCTAACCTAGAAACCCCTTCTAGTTTAGTTTTTTTGGTTACTTCCTTTAGAACGTTAAATCGCTTGGCGTCACGGCTTTGCCGGTAGGGATAACTAGCCACGGCCGAAGCCACCAGACAAAAATCTTCCTATTGATAAAACCACATAGCAACCCACAACACAGTATTATGTTAAAACACGCGCGCAAATCCGCACACAAAAGCCAGTTACAAACAGGTAACAAACGGATATCAAACAATATAATCTGATATCGTGAAATATGCGCATTCAATCAAAATAACGCGCTGTTACAAATTCCCGAGTCGTTAAATCAGCCGAAACGAGTCACACCGGGATTCCATAATGGTCGAAAACACACGGAGCTATATTCGTAACGTGCCTGCAATGGTTTATTTTATTTTTTACTAGGTGATGACCGCGACTTCTTCAGCGTATGTTGTTGTTATACAAAAAATCTTACGGAACGCGGTCTACGTTTAATATTATACATTTAGTAAATATACTATTTTATACTATATCTTAATGCCTACAATAAGAGAGGAAATACATCTCAATGCTAAAAAACATATGTTCAGGCTTGAAGGCCATGCGAATAGTCTGGGAACTAATTCTGACCGAACTAAATTTTAGCGTATTCGCATCTTTTTCTTACCAATTTAATAAGAAAAGGACAGAATTGCCTAATTTAGTTTAAAACTGTCAAACCTCGTGACCAGTCGTGAGCATACCTATTGTTTAAATTTTTAGAGTGCACAATTTAGAGTCTTTAGATTTGAAATTCATTTGCCGTCCTTTTTCGGCAATATCAAAAGAAAAATATGTAGTATACTCTAAATTTTGTTTCAAGAAAATCATCAGAATCGACGCCATTACCACATGCAGCAGAGTTTATTTATTTATTTATTTATTAGGACACCAGAAAATTATAATATTAATACATTCTTAAATCTATACATACACACACACATTATTAAATATATAACTTATTAATTAGGTGTCACAACTTGTGCCAAAAGAAATAAAAAAATAATTATTATTAAACAATAAAAAAGTTTACAATGTACAAAATTTATGCCTTAAAATAAAGTAAAATAAGAATACTAACTAGTGATTAATGAACAAATGGTGAAAATTGACTACAAGTAATGTGTAATAGATTTAATATGAATCAATTTATGACCTTAACAATTCTATTATTTGTTTCTTGAATTTTGGTAGTGTGTTGTGGAAGATGTCAACCCCTTTACTGATTGTGTTGTAGGTTTTAGTTAATCTGGATATTGTGGAAAATTGTTTAAGGTTAGTTCTGGACTATCCTGCCCGGCTAGCATGGGCAGTAGATAAAAATTATATCCCCCGATTATATCCACTGATGTCATAGAAATCAGTGGATATAATCGATGGAGTGAGCTTCTCTCAACTCTTGACGCACTCATAATAATCTGATTATAGTCAATACCAATGACTGATTGCAGATAGCCTAAGAAATATTTAAGAAAAAACTGTTGACGTCAGTATAGGGAAATAGTGTCGTGTGTTTTTGTTACGAGTTTCCACCATCCAGTCTCGGAGGGCTATCGATAGATTTGACTCGCAAATATCGTCTGTGCCAGGCGCAACACTAACTTATCGCGATAAATATCGATGAAAAACGGCAAGCATTTGGTTAACGGGTTAGGGAGACTTTACACACACTATTTACACTTTTTAACCCCCGACCCAAAAAGAGGGGTGTTATAAGTTTGACGTGTGTATCTGTGTATCTGTGTGTCTCTGTATCTGTGTATCTGTGTGTCTGTGTGTCTGTGTATCTGTGTATCTGTCTGTGGCATCGTAGCGCCTAAACGAATGAACCGATTTTAATTTAGTTTTTTTTGTTTGAAAGGTGGCTTGATCGAGAGTGTTCTTAGCTATAATCCAAAAAAATTGGTGCAGCCGTTTAAGTGTTATCAGCTCTTTTCTAGTTTTCTTGTAGAAAAGAAGGTTAGATAACCCTTAGGTTCATAATATTCAAGTGTCAATTGACAAAATAATGTCAAGCTGTCAAGATGGACGTTGCCTAGATATACATAATTATTTATTTGAAAATGATTTGTCGGGGGTGTTGAAAATTTTTAATTTACACTTGTTATTTATACTATCAAAACAAATTATGTGGTTTAATATTGAATAATTACCGACTACTGAAAACTGTTTAATACTTTTTAAACCTGTTAGGGATCCATACATCAAAAGGAAAAACGGAACCCTTATAGGATCACTTCCTGTCGTGTCTGTCAAGAAAACCTATAGGGTACTTCCTATTGACCTAGAATCATGAAATCTGGCAGGTAGGTAGGTCTTAGAGCACAAGTAAAAGAAAAATTCAAAAACCGTCAATTTTTGGTTACATCACATGAAAATTAAAATGTGTTCATGAAACAATTAGTATTTTCAATTTTCAAAGTAAGATAATTATACCAAGTGGGGTATCATATGAAAGGGCTTTACCTGTACATCCTAAAACAGATTTTTATTTATACCTAATAGTTTTTGATTTATCGTGCAAAATGTTGAAAAAACACCCATGTACGAAACCCTCGGTGCGCGTGTCTGACTCGCACTTGGCTGGGGTTTTTTAATTAAAACCTAACTCATGCCTACGAGACGTCCGACGATTCGTATGAAACGCGTGCGAAATCCCATGTGACTTTGTTAGTGAAGACAATGTGAATACCTCTTAAGTTTAAAACATACGAGGGACACGAGTTTTCCAGAGGCCGACACGTCCCTGATTGACGGACACACCGCGGACAAAAGATGTAATATAAATAAATAAAAATAAACTGTCGGTCCGTCTCGCATCGTTTGCGAGGAATAATGGAAACGGGGCATCTACGCTTCGGATTTACACAATTGGTTACAATGAGAATTTATTATTTTTAAAATAAAGTTCAATACTAAAACCCGACTACTTCTCTTAATAAACGCTGAAATACAGTAAAAAAATGTGTTTTTATCACTTGTTACATTTTTAACCCCCGATCCAAAAAGAGGGGTGTTATAAGTTTGACGTGTGTATCTGTCTGTGGTATCGTAGCTCCTAAACTAATGAACTGATTTTAGTTTAGTTTCTTTTGTTTTAAAGGTGGCTTGATTGAGAGTGTTCTTAGCTATAATCCAAGAAAATCGGTTCAGCCGTTTGAAAGTTATCAGCTCTTTTCTAGTTACAGTAACCTTCACTTGTCGCTGTGTTATTAATTTTTAATTTACACTTGTTATTAGATGATGCCCGCTACTCCGTCCGCGTGGATTTAGGTTTTTAAAAATCCCGTGGGAACTATTTGCTTTACCGGGATAAAAAATTGCCGAAGTCGATTTCCGGGGCGTAAGCTAGATACCTCTGTACCATATTTCATATAAATCGGTTAAACAGATAGATCCTTAAGGTTCTTAAGGATCTATCCCAGAAAATCAAATAGTTCCTAGGAAAATTTCCTAGGAACTCTTGTTTTTCCGGGATAAAAAATAGCCTATGTCCGTCCCCGGGATATAAGCTATCGGTTCAGTGGTTGAGCCGTGAAAACGTAGCAGACAGACAGACACACTTTCGCATTTATAATATAAATTAAGTATTATATTAAGTATTATATTTATATGTATGAACTCAGAACTTTCTCCTCTTTCATTTGATATCCCACTCGATACTTAAAAACAATATTTTTTTAATAGATCCTCAGTTTTTTGAATGTAATGTAACATCCGTCAGGTCAATTTTTTTCGTATGAAATGTAGCCTATTCATCTGGACTATAGCAAAGAATCGATTGACACCTTATTCATCAAAATTGGCCCAGTATTTTAGGCGCTACAGTCCTTCGCTGCAATCTCACCTGGTGGTAAGTGATGATGCAGTCTAAGATGAAAGCGGGCTAACCTGGAAGGAGTATAACAGATTTCATTAAACTAATTCCTACTCCTTTCGTTTCTACACGGCATTTAATCACTTGGCGGCTTTGCCGGTAGAGTGGTAACTAGCCACGGCCGAAGCCTCCCACCAGACCAGACCACTAGATTACTACTTACATAATATATGTATAACAGTTGAAATTACTAAAATACGTCTATGTTAACCTAATGAGTACAGTAATTTAATACCAATCCCATAAATTTATCCCATAAATAGATGCATCTAATATCTAAATTACAGTACTATCCAAATATATGCACTGTTAATGATAACATGGCATCCATGATGATTACCTAATCATCTGATTACCTGATCGCCTGATCAGGTTCCCCATAACGATATAATAATGGTAGATTTATTAAACACCTCGTTCATATAATTGATTACATCGAATAACCTCAGTTCTCACTTGGGAAGGTATTAACAAACTGCCCAACTAAAATCTAAATTGATCACACGCTGTGAGTGGTCCAAGTTATGAAAGATAGTCTTGAGAAATTTTATCACACTTCACACTAATATTATAAAGGCGAATGTGTGTATGCTTACCAAATATGTGTTAAGTAATATATATATGTGTGTGTGTGTGTGTGTGTGTGTTGTGTGTATGTATACGCAAAAACTACCGGACGGATTTGGCTGTTACGGGATGTTTAAAAACCTATTTCCACGCGAACGAAGTCGCTGGCATCAGCTAGTAATGAATATTTTGAGACAGTAGGTACCTACTGTCCAGGCCGGAAATAAAGTAACTGCCCGGCCAAGCAATATTAAAGGGATGAGGTGAATCCGAGGACTTCTCAAGCGATTAATTATAACTACACAATGTCGTTTATCGCTATTTTGACTGATACTTGTATAGTACCTACTTTAGACTTGTATGGTACTTATCCCTCATTTGCGAGAAAACAATAAACGAATGAATTCAAGAAAAAACTTACATTGCAGTTTGATCTGTTAGACAAAGATAATAATAACTCTTTTGGAACAATGAATACTCAATAAATGTGCAATTTTTACAATTGCTTTTTTTTGTTTATCAAAAAATTATCCTTATTTTTACTAAACAACTTAAAAATTTGTATTATCTATACTTATGAAAACGTACATTTAATTATGTGGTCCTCTTAAGTTCGAATAATACATTTTATTAAAGTCCAAATGTATAAATAACAACTTCATCCACTGCACTACACAAATTACAACCCCCTATTTTATCCCCTAAGGGATTGAGTTTTCAAAATTCTTTTCTTAACGGATGTCTACGTCATAATAGCTATCTGCATGCCAAATTTTAGCCTGACTGGTTCTGTAGTTTGAACTGTGCGTTGATAGATCAGTCAGATAGGCAGTCAGTCAGTCAGTCAGCTTTTCCTTTTATACATTTAGATAAATACTAGCTGATGCCCGCGACTTCGTTCGCGTGGATGTGGGTTTTTAAAAATTCCCGTGGGAACTCTTTGATTTTCCGGGATAAAAAGTAGCCTATGTGCTAATCCAGGGTATAATCTATCTCCATTCTCAGCCCAATCCGTCCAGTAGTTTTTGCGTGAAGGAGTAACAAAAATACACACACACACACACACACATACAAACTTTCTCCTTTATAATATTAGTGTGATAAATTAATTAAAATTTCAAAGCAAAGTTAGAATGTTTGAAAGTTATTGGTTCAGAACTTGTCCCACACCCAAAAAAATAGCTTAAATCCCACCTGTAGACAAGTAAAGTTATCTATACACATTAATCGTATATCGACGAGCCGGAACAAAGAGACAGACTAACAAACTGTTTTCTATCGATATATCTATCTATGCCCTTCCCTTTTTTGTACTTTCGATGATCGATTCCGTAAATGATTGTGATCTGTAATAAGGTTGAATCGATTTTTTTATATTTTGTGTTTATCGATATTGTTATTCTTTATGTATTTTGACAGGTTTGCGTTTGACTACGATCTCAATATAAACCTATTACCTATCAGAGACAGACAGACTGATAACGAAGTGATTCTATAAGAGTTCTTTTTTAGGGTTCCGTACCTCAAAAGGAAAAACGGAACCCTTATGGGATCACTTTGTTATCTGTCTGTCTGTCAAGAAACCTATAGGGTACTTCCCGTTGACCTAGAATTATGAAATTTGGTAGATATGTAGGTCTTATAGCACAAGTACAGGAGTAAATCTGAAAACCGCGAATTTGTGGTTACATCATTTAAAAAAAAAATTGAATGTATGAGTTTTATAATGTTACCGTAACGTTGATTATCTTGATTAAATTTTTCCATAGTGATCAATATAGTGTCCTGTTTCTTTAGTTATAAACAATCATAAACTGTCAGAAACACTACTAAGAAACTTTTAAAAGGCCCATAAACGTGCCCAAAAAGCGAAAAAAACCAAAAAGGGCCCAACACCTTCTATTAAAATTACCGAAATAATAGCCGATTAATCTTAACATACCACAAAAAGAGTCTGGATTTACGACACCCGTCAAAATAAATATAAGTCCCTGAATTAGGGGTGCCACTGCGAAGTATTTCTTATAGGTATTTGAACGAATGAGTTACGTCTTTGAGTCTTCAACATTATCAAAAAAAATAACATTTTTTAAAATTCATTTGGGACAACTAGTGTCTCTCATGCTACTTGTGTGATTCTACCATCGGATCGAAAAGTAAATTCTACTGAGAAGAGATGGAAAGAAACTTATCAATAGTTATTTTTTCAAATAATAAACAAAAGCTACGCTTGTGAGCAACTGGAAACTCAGCCGGTTAATTGTAAGTAGCATCGATCTAATAAGTATGTAATGGTAAATTAAAAAATCTATCGGAATCTTTCTAAATATATAAAAGAAAAAGATGTCTGACTGATTGACTGACTGACTGATTGACTAATCTATCAATGTACAGCCCAAATTACTGGACGGATCGGGCTGAAATTTAGCATGTAGATAGATAGCTATTATAATGTAGACTTTCGTTAAGAAAGGATTTTTGAAAATTCAACCCCTAAAGTTTGAAATTGAAGTAGTCCTCGTGGACGAAGTCTCGGACATAAGTTATTCCTAAATAACAGGATTTCTGTACTTTAGGCAGACAACAGAGTGAGCGTTATCAGTTTATGACGGTATCCCCTCCTTCTTTATAAATTACCATCATCATCATCTCAATCCATCAAGCTGTGAATTGGGTACTTGCTTTTTCATCATTCATGCACCAAAAAAAAAAACATTTCTTCGGAGTAAAAATTAAAATGAGCAAATATTTTAATGCCCCTTAAATTACTTAATGCTCAACCATAATGAAAAAAATAATAACATTCTTAGAGTGTCTGAAAAGAAAATTTTATTAGGTTCTTATGTTTTGAATTCTACTTAATAGACAACCCTATTCTTACTCTTTTAGAAGAAGCTACATTTTTGACAGGATTATAAACCTTATTTCATAAAAATTAAGGGTCAAAATAAATTACTGTGTGTCCTAAAGACCAAATTTAGACGTTTAACAAAAGTCCACAAAAGAAACAGTGTGTCGGTTTTATTAATTGGGTATCGAATATACAGCCTGCTTATACGAGGGCGTTTGAGATAAGCTATCAAATGCTTTGTTATACTGCTTCTTTATCTTAAATGTTTGTCACAAGAGAGAAAGAAGGGCTTTTCCCCCTAATATGAGTTTTAATAAAAACAAAAACTTTACTTGAACGGTATTTTTAGGGTACCTTACCTCAAAAGGAAAAAAGGAATCCTTATAGGATCACTTCCTTGTATGTCTGTCTGTCTATCGTGTCAGTCAAAAAATGCTATAGGGTACTTCTCGTTGACTTAGAATCATGAAATTTGGCAGGTAGGTAGAGGTCTTATAGCAGAAGTAAAGGAAAAAAATCCGAGAACCGTGAATTTGTGGTTAATTACATAAAAAAAAAATGTGTTCACGAACAAATAATTAGTATTTTCAGTTACAAGTTAACTATACCAAGTGGGGTATTTGATGAAAAGGCTTTACCTGTACATTCTAAAACAGGTTTTTATTTCTTTTTATGCATAAGACTGCCAAAT
Organism: Maniola jurtina; assembly: GCF_905333055.1. Classification (NCBI taxonomy): domain Eukaryota; kingdom Metazoa; phylum Arthropoda; class Insecta; order Lepidoptera; family Nymphalidae; genus Maniola; species Maniola jurtina. Next base: position 7,992,848 of record NC_060052.1, on the reverse strand, counting down.
TTCATTATTTTAGACTAACGGGAAGTACCCTATAGGTTTCTTGACAGGCACGACAGACAGACAGACAGATCCTATAAGGGTTCTTTTTTTCTTTTTGAGGTACGGAACCCCAAAATTAACTTTTGACGTTCAGTGCGTCCCCTAATCTATCGAGGCTCAACCATCTTGCTTTTACCACTAAAAAAATTTGAACAAAAAATATTATCCATTAAACTAAAGGTGACAACCCTGACCAATGATAAGCTCACATTTTACCAACGATTATGAACCTTAACCCATTGTGATAAAGGCGTTGAATACACGATCGGTTGTGTCCCAAAGACCAAATTTAGATGTTTAACAAAACCGTACAAAAGGAATAATGTGACTTCTTTATTAATTGGGTATCGGGTTCGATGCATGCTTGTGATTAAAATGCACTAGCATATGCATGCGGTGTTACTTATTTCAATATTTTTTTATTTTATTTTAAGGAGAATGACTAACATTCCCCTTTCCCCTCCAACTAAGCGTAAAGCTTGTGCTAGGAGTGGGTACGACAATAGTGCAACGGGTGGGGTTTGAACCGCCGGCCTTTCGGATTTCAGTCCGCTCCTATAACCGTTGAGCTATTGAGGCTATAAAAAATTTATTTAGTTACCTAATTCTAGATTCTGACGGCCTCCGAGGCGCAGTGGTCATCGCTGTGGTCTTATTAGTGGGAGGTCCCAGGTTCGATTACCGGCAGGGGTTTGGAATTTTATGATTTCTAAACTGGTCTGATCTGGGAGGCTTCGGCCGTGGCTAGTTACCACCCTACTGGCGAAGACGTGCCGCCAGGCGATTAAGCGTTTCGGTACGATGCCGTGTAGAAACCAAAGGGGTATGGGTTTACTTAAAACTGGCATACCTCTTTCAGGTTAGCCCGCTACCATCTTAGACTGCTTCCATCTTGCTTAGGACTGGTTGGTGACTCAAAATGGTTAACGCCCACTGAGATTTTTGTCTCTGTCATTTGTATGGGACTACGTAACAGAGAAAACGCTATATTAACTTCTTTCCGTGGAGATAGATCTCAGCCATAAAGTAAGTTACTGTGGTTTTCTTATATTAAACAAGGTAAAGTTAAACCCGACTAAGTACTACCCGCGAATTGCCGATAGATAGCGATAGTTGTAGGATATACTTAGTAAAATTGTTTTTCTGTCGCTCAATATATTTTAACATTGTAATAAGAATAGGTATCAATATTCATGAACTCAGAATTTTTTCCTCTTTCATTTGATATCCCACTCGATAAAACAAAAAAAATTTTTTAGGAGACTTTTTTGGATGTAACATCGATTGACAGTTGACACCTCATTCATCAAAATCGGCTCAGTAGTTTAGGCGCTACGGTGAAACACGCATAAATTCAAACCTACATACATTCATACATACGTACATACATACATACATAGACTTCTAAAATCATAACCCTTCCTTTTGTCTTTGGCGTAGTCGGGTAAAAAGGAGAACCTAATTAATTTGTTACGGCGACCACTATCTGCTGTAAAATCAGAGTTAAATAAACCTTTATGGCTCTTTATAATATTATTACTGAGCAAAAAACGATTATAATATATAAATGCTTAGGAGATAATAATATATACTCCAATGTTAACATTAACGCCCGCTTGGTATTTGTCTTAGTTAGGAACGACGTACACTGGAACTATAAAACGTTTCAATATCACTAAGTATTGCAGCTAAAGAATACCAATTTCTCCAAGTTTATATGGAATTTGATATTTGATACTAAATAAAAATGTCTTAACATTGTCATGTTAAGTAGTTCAAGATATGTATACCTACCATGTGTTGCTGGAGTATTCGGAGTGAATCGTTTAGGGTAATTTTATCCCTGGAAGATTGGCAGGTTGCTTGTTTGGGATGCAACGTGTGCAGACACTTTGGCTGCATGCCACATTCAGGCGACCTCCTCTGTGGCGGGTGCAGCGGCCACCAGCGCCGAATGGGCCAAGTCGCGCAAATATGAAAACCTTTATGGGAGCTTCATATTTGTGCCTTTTAGCATGGAGACCTTGGGGTCCGGTGGCTCGAGCTCTTTTTAAGGAGATTTCGAAAAAGGATATCGAGTCAACTGGGGACCTGGGAGAGCTGGCAGCTACCTTGGGCAAAGAATTAGTTTGGCCATCCAAAGGGGTAATGCTGCCAGCATCTTGGGTTCAATGCCTCGCTGCGGTGATCTCGATGAGGTTTTAGATTTAATTTTTAATTTATTTTAGTTTTAGTTTTATTATTACTACTATTTTTAGATTAAGTTTAGTTTATATTAAGATTTTAGTTTAAAAACCTTAATTCAATCATTTACCTACACCCGAATTTCCGATCACTGGTGAATATATAACTGTAAGCATTCCATTTTGATCAAGGGCGCCAGGGTGTCGATTTCAGCCGAGCGCTACATGGGCTAGAGATGACCCTGGTGATATTTCTGTGCTGTGTCGGACTGTTTAATGCCTCACTGTACGCCGCGCTTTTTTCAGATCTTATCGCAACGTTCCGAGAAGGACATGTGTCCACCAATAAACTAATTGGCTTAAGAATGCTCGCGCACCTCCACATATTTATTTTTATTTATATCTCTTCAGTTTATTACACTAGTGTTTATTAAACGCTGAATGTACTACTGCGTTTATTAAACAGACCGTTTTTTACTCTAAGGTACATACTCCTACTTCTACTTCCTAGAAGCAGAACGTTTATGAAATAATAATAGGTATAGTGAATAATTTGAGCAAACAATAAATATAAACATCTACGAAAAATAATTACACTTTGTTCCTTAAATCGATAGAAATGTCTATAATTTTTGAGATTTCAATCGAAACAAAAAACTTAACGATCAATAATATGGCAGCAAATGAACCAGATTGAAAGTGTAACGTGAATCTACCTATACAGAGATTTGTAGAAAATGTCTAGATTCTTTTGGTTTTTGGTCCAAGATCATGGAATTAACTAATCTATACTAATAAATAAAATTGGAGTGTCTGTCTGTAATTTCGAAATAACTACCGCATATTAGGGTCATATGGTTATTTGAACGATACTATAACTGAATCACACGTTTTTAAAATTTTTGTGTGTCTGTCTGTCTGTCTGTTTGAAAAGGCTAATCTTGGGAACGGCTGAACCGATTTTGACGGGATTTTCACAGACAAGTAGAGAATTGACCAGGGAGTAACATAGGCTACTTTTTTAACCGACTTTCAAAAAGGGAGTTGTGTTTTTCTACCTATGTAGGTACACCGAAATCTCCGAGATTTCTGAACCGATTTGCGTCATTTCTTTTTTAATCGATAGAGGAACTTTGCGACAGTGTTTCATAAAGTATTTGGAGTCCAACTCCTCAATCCTGATGCTGCAGGGGATCTGACCAATCCACGTGGGCGAAGCTGCGGGCATCAGCTAGTGCTGAATAAATCCTGTATACCGCTGAGTTTATTACTGGTTCTTTTCGGTAAGTAGTGACTAGTTACAAACAGAAGAGTTGACGACTCGAAAACTCTTGCAAAAGTTTATTTGAATGCAAAAATCATCTATTTCAATTATTTCTTTAATAGTTATTAAATATATATAAATTACATAATATTATGCTTGAAGTTTCTCTACATTTAGACAACAAAATTCAAACGAGTCGCTGGAAGCAACTGCGCTGGCTGGAGACGCAAGACCGACGCATGTCCCTACTAGGGATGTTATGGATATATAATTTCGGATCCGGATATGGATATGGATATTGGTAAAAAATAATATCGGTTTCGGTTACGGTTATGGATATTAAATTATTTCGGATTATCCGATAGTTTCGGTTACGGATATTAATTTTTTAAGGAACTGTAAAATGTGAACTGATGAAGGTGTCGCATTCCAGCGGAGTGCACAGTTAATTCGTACGAGTGTAATATTTAGTTAGACTCCGCCCAATCCGAAACTATCCAAAACTTTTATTACGGATTCAGTTACGGTTACGGATATTTTTTTATTTCGGATATCCGATAGTTTCGGTTAGGGATATGGATATCCATAACAACACTAGTCCCTACCATTACAAGATACCAATGTCACTTATTTTTATGATTAAAGGCCGATTCACACCAATTGCGTACACGGGCAGACCCCTATCAAACCGGGTCACGCATACGTCCACGATTTACGCAAGCGGTATCATACAGTTCCATACACAACGCAATGGTACGCGCTACGTCTACGCTTACGCAGCCTGTGTGAACGAGCTATACGGGCGTTTAAAGCGCTAGTGTGAAAGCCTTTATACTAACCACAGCGTAACGAAACGCGGCGTGAGATTCGATCAACGGCTCAATTAATTTGTATTGAATATTTAGTTTTAATTAGGTGCGCCTATTAGCGATAAATGCTTGGTAAATTAGGTGGGTAACGAACTCTTGTCACGGTAGGTATTATTTTAATTAAAATTCAAGGGGCCGACCCAAAAAGAGGGGTGTTATAAGTTTAACGTGTGTATCTGTGTATCTGTCTGTGGCATCGTAGCTCATTAACTAATGAACCGATTTTAATTTAGTTTTCTTTGTTTGAAAGGTGGCTTGATCGAGAGTGTTCTTAGCTATAATCCAAGAAAATCGGTTCTGCCGTTTAAAAGTTATCAGCTCTTTTCTAGTTATGTAAACCTTCACTTGTCGGGGGTGTTATAAGATTAATTTACACTTATGAGTTTATCTATTAAAAGCTGATATCACCGGTGCTTTCATTAACACTTTCACCAACTAAAAACAAATGTCCCATGCCACACCCATTACAATTATAATAAATAATCCCTAATTACACCACTTTTTACCCCATAAAAAGGCAGTTAAAGTAAATCCCGACTTAACGGCCGAGTTATGAGGTCAAACCGACATTATTAAAATTATCTTTTGAGCAGCATCTCGCATAAAAATATTAAGATTATTTAAGCGGGACTACACCAGAGAGTTTCCGTTTCAAAACATTTTGTCTTGTTGTCTTCTTTTTGTTTTGAACTTGGCTGGACGATACGACAAAATATCACTTATAATACCCACCTTATTTTCACATACTATTTTAAAAAAAGATTTTTAGAATTCCACCCCTAAGGGGATTAAATACGCTTCGCTTGGGTTTGCGATTAGGAATATAAAAAAACCGGCCAAGGGCGATTTAGACTCGCGCACACTCGGGTTCCGTGCTACAGAATAAGTAAAACGGTAAGAATCACTTTCGTTAACGAACCGCAAAACTAACTTTGTTTGTACAGGTTTTTGTTAATATTAAAAAAACTATGACAGTTAGAGCGTTGGTTTTATTTCCCTGTAAAATATACTTTTTCTTCTGACTATAATTTAAATCTTCAATAATTACACCAAGTGGGGTATCATATGAAAGGTCTTTACCTGTAGATTCTAAAACAGATTTTGATTTATTTTTATGCATATTAGTTTTTCATTTATCGTGCAAAATGTCGAAAAAAATACCCGAGTACGGAATTCTCGGTGTGCGAGTCTGACTCGCACTTGGCTGGTTTTTTTTTTTTAAATTTATGGATTAGCTCTTTGTTGCAATCAGACCTGCTGGCAAGTGATGATGTAGCTTAAGATGGAGCGCGCTTTTCTAGAACATGCCTATTCAGTCATGACTTGAAGGTACACCTTAATGATCAACCGATTTCCGCCCCACTACTGAGTACGGGTTTCCTCTCAGAATGAGAAGGGTTTAGGCCATAGTCTGCCACGCTGGCCCAATGCGGATTGGCAGACTTCACACACCTTTGAGAACATGGAGAACTCTCAGGCATGCAGGTTTCCTCACTATGTTTTCCTTCACCGTTAAAGCACGTGATATTTAATTGCTTAAAACGCACATAACTGAAAAGTTAGTGGTGCGTGCCCGGGATCGAACCCCCGACCTCCGATTAGGAGGCGGACGTTCTAACTACGAGGCTATCACAGCTTATAGGTGTTACGGTATTGTATTAGTCTGTGAATATTGTCTATAGTAATTAATATCCTAATGTCAACGTCTTGTCATCTGTCACTTGTCACTTGTCGCTGTCTTGATATAATGGCTGTCTGTGTCGCGTGAATTGGGAATAAAGTCGAATCCAAGAGCATCCATCTTTTATTATATCTATATTCTATACCAATGAAATAATAGGTACACCTACCCATATTCAAATTGGAGGGGAAATCTGATGCTGTAGGGGCGTTCCATATCCTAGCGGTTCGAATTAAAAACATGCCTAAAATGTGTAGACGCCCTAACATTGTCCGGTGTGAGGTTAAGAATAAAGCTGGTGGTTATAAAGGCTGTTAAAGATTACTTTAAAGTCATAAAAACGGCATTTAAGAATAAGTTATGCATCTACCACTCTTCAGTAGGTAACACAGATTTTGTGGTACAGAAACAAACTAATTTATTTTTGTAATAATACCTAGTACTTATATGAAGTGAAAAAATCAGTCAAGCGCGAGTCGCACTCGAAGGGCTTTAAATTTTTTTTAATTTTTATGGCGATCGTTTTCAAGTTCTTATGGCGGCAATAATCACACTAATATTATAAAGGAGAAAGTTTGTATGTGTGTGTGTGTGTGTGTGTATGTGTGTGTGTATGTTTGTTACTCCTTCACGCAAAAACTACTGGACGGATTGGGCTGAAATTTAGATGGCAATAGATTATACCCTGGATTAGCACATAGGCTACTTTTTATCCCGGAAAATCAAAGAGTTCCCACGGGAATTTTAAAAAACCTACATTCACACGAACGAAGTCGCGGGCATCAGCTAGTAATATAAGTATATTGAAAAAATGTGAAAATTTCAACTCTCTACTTATTATACGGTTCACGAGTTACAGTCCACTGACAGACGGGGGGGAATCTTCTCAAGATACCTCTCTCTCTATCTTCTCTCTCACTCTCTCTCTTCTCAAAAGAAAAATTCTCAATGAGGAGAGATCGGGTTATTCAAATACTACCACAGGTATATTCAAATTCAAAATATTTTTATTCAATTAGACTTTTACAAGTTCTTTTGAATCGTCAAAAGCATCTACCACTGGTTCGGAATGCCTTTCCTACCGAGAAAAACCAGCAAGAAACTCGGCGGTTGCTCGTTTCAAATTGATATACAATATTATGCCATGTACGAAATCACACTAATCACATCACACTAATATTATAAAAGCGAAAGTTTGTATGTGTGTGTGTGTGTGTGTATGTTTGTTACTCCTTCACGCAAAAACTACTAGACGGATTTGGCTGGGAATGAAGGTAGATATTATCCTGGATTAGCACATAGGCTACTTTTTATCCCGGAAAATCAAAGAGTTCCCACGGGATTTCGCTAAACCTAAATCCACGTGGACGAAGTCGCGGGCATCAGCTAGTATGTAATATAGGTACCTATAGTGATTAGAATAATTGACATCACGAACCAAACCTGCGATGAGTCAGAAAACGATGACAATGAGTCAGCATTGGCAACGATCATTGATCAGATAATGATCATTAAACATCTCGTTAACGATTTAATGATTAACGACAGCGATCGCGCCGGTAATGATGGCTAATGATGCGTTTGTTTCTTGAAACGGTCACTTTGTTACGCCATTTTTAATACCTGGCATTTTTGGAGATCCTCATCTATAGTTCTTTACTAATTTTTACCCGGGAAAGCCAAAAAGAAGGGTTATGATTTTAGCAGTCTATTTATTGTGTATGTAGTAGACTTGCAACGAATATTCGGTTACTATTCGGTATTCGGCCTATTCGGCTGCTTTTATTATATTCGGCCGAATACCGAATATCTACATATTATTCGGCCGAATACCGAATACTTAAATAATATATTTTGTCGTACCTAGAGAAATAATTGGTAAAATGAAAAATTAAAATCGATTGATTACGTATATATTCATATTTTCATTTCTGTTATATTCATTTAAGTAGTCATTGTTGCATAACACAGGTACATAATCATCTTCTGAATTGTAAAAATGGAGGATTCTATGTATTTGAATTATTGTGGTAATCAAAATTTAGAAGGGTAAGGTTCTCATTTCTTTTATAATCATTTATTAAGTAGTCATTGGTACATAAAACAGGTACATAATTTAATCATTTTCTGTATTAAACAAGTTAAGAATTTTTCTATGCATTTGAATTATTTTCATAATCAAAATTTAGAAGGGGAAGGTTATGGTGCAGAAAGACTAACTTTTCTGCATTTTTAGGAAGTAGTTTACTTCTTTTTTTCTCGTAGACCATCCCAACTTCAGAGCGATGAGTACATTAGAACAAAACAAAGGAGCGCGAAACAATAGTTTTTGGCGCTAAAATCCGGCCGAATACTTTTGCCGAATATTCGGCTATTCGGTCAGAGGTCTCGCCGAATATTCGGTATTCGGTATACTGCCGAATATACTATTCGTTGCAAGTCTAGTATGTAGGTAGGTAACTAGGTATGTATGTTTGTATCCAGATTCTGTGTTCCACCGTAGCACCTAAACTATTGGGTCCGTCCGTCTATCCGGGCGACAAAAACTATATTTTATAGGAAAAAATTGACCTAACGGATGTTACATTAAAAATAGTGGGGGTCTGCAAAAAATTTTTTTGCTATTGTATCGAGTGGGATGTCAAAATATGAAAGCGCTGGTATGTGGTAGCTTAACAATTAGTATACCTACTTTTTCTCTATTTTATGTTTGGTTTTGAGTTTGTGAGATGAGGTTCTCAAAGGTACCTACGTGAAGTTCGCTAACCCGCACTTGGTCAGCGTCATGGATTATGGTCGAAACTCTTCTCAGCTGAGAGATGATCCGTGCTCTGTAGTGGCCCGGCAATGGGTTAAGATAATGATGAAAAAAAAGTTAGATATTTAGTATGAAAACTTTAAAGTAAATGGATCTTAAACGGTATTATGCAACAGAAACACATTGTAAGTTAAGAAAATTCTTAAGTAAATGAATCTTGAGCAGTGTTATGCAACAGAAATACACTATAAATCCTTTACTCGGACGTGAACGGAAATTATAAATTTTAATACTATACGGAACTGTCAAAAAATTTTCAACTCAATAATAACTCAAAATATGATTCGGCGCGGCGCAGGATGACTCGGCGTGTTGTAACCTGCGACTCCTTAGCATTGTTGAGGCAAACTGCTTGTGACGGCGATGATTAATTGTTTGACAATCATATCGCTGGTATGTGGTAGCTTGGGAATAGCTATACAGGGTATTCTTTGAAAAACAGGGCTCTCTCCGTCACTTACTCCATACAATCGTAGCCCCAATTTCATTTGAATATTAAGCAACCAAAGTCCATGAATTTTTGCAGACATATTCTAAAAACTAATATCCGTACCTGTGGTGTTTTAAATTTTTCTAAAAATATGTAGTTTTAAAATTACAGGGGCTCGAAGATTTGTATGTGAATTTTTAAGACCGCGTAACTTTGAAACCGAATATTTTAACGGAAATCTGGAAAACCACAGGCACAGGATAATCTGTATATTAGTTCCCGGAACGTTTCTACAAAATTCCATTGAGTATGATTGGTTAGTATTCCAATGTGAGACGAACTACGTTTGTATGGAGCGAGTGACGGAGAGACCCCTCTTAAGTGCTCCTTATCTTGGTTTTTTATCTGTTATAGTTATTAAAAGATGTTTTGTTTTGAGGTTTCGAGATGGGGTTTTATTCTGTTGCTAATTAGATTTTTTGGATTTCGTAGTAAGAGTTCATTATATAATTTTACCCAGTTAATTTGTTAGTCTGTATGTCATAGTCATTTTAAAAAAGAGTAATTTTAACTAAGAGCTGAACATTTAGACATAGAAATTTATTTGTTATGGTGGTCATTTTGAAATTTTATGTTTTTGTTATAGTGGCAATAGAAATACAGATTGAAACACAAATACACAGATAAAACTAGCTTTAAGTTTTATTGTTATCACACTAATATTATAAAGGTGAAAGTTTGTGTGTGTGTGTGTGTGTGTGTGCGCGTGTGTGTGTGTGTGTGTGTGTTTGTGAGTGTGTATGTATGTATGTTTGTTACTCCTTCACGCAAAAACTACTGGACGGATTTGGCTGTTTGGAATGGAGATAGATAATATCCTGAATTAGCACATAAGCTACTTTTTATCCCGGAAAATCAAAGAGTTCCCATGGGATTTTATTTATTTATTTATTTATTTATTCAAAGGTACACACAACAGGTTGTAACTAAAAATGGTCCAAACATAAAAACAAAAGATCCTAATCTAAGTGGCAACCCCTAATAGGTGTACACAGCAATACTATACCTAAATAAAATATACATTACACAAGATATACACAGAATTTTTAACATGAAGGCTTAATAAAAATTTACAATAATATTTACAATATAAAGTGGTTACTACATGAGATTAAGTATTTAAATGACAAATATGCATAGAAATTAAATCTTATATATATACGAACAGTATTTAAAAAATAAAGATGAAAGAAGAATGTTACGAAAAAAGTTGATGAATTTCTTTTTTAAATTTATTAATATTATTGATAAAAATGTCAATATTATGATTTAATGTGAAAAGATCATTATACAGGCGACACATACGAACAACTGGATTATAGAAGGAAGTATTATTCTTGTAAACATTAAGGACAAAAGGTCTAGGGTTTCTTAATCGGACATTAAAATTAATATTAATCAAAGATAGTAATACGGGAGAATCTATTTTGATAATCCCAATCAAAATCCACGCGGACGAAGTCGCGGGCGTCAGCTAGTATTAAATATTTTCAATTAAAAAAGCACAGTGAAAATTTCAACTCTTTACCTATTATAGTTCACGTACAGTACAGCCCGCTAACAGACAGAAGGGCAGACGGACGGACAACGGAGGCTTAATAATAGGGTACCATGGGCACTGGGCACTATTCCGGTACGGAACTCTAAAAACTTATGTCCACGCAAGCAAAGTAGCGTGAAATAGCCAACTAGCTGCATAATTCTTTTTTTAATTAGGGTTCCGTACCTCAAAAGGAAAAACGGAACCCTTATAGGATCACTTTGTTGACTTTGTTGTCTGTCTGTCTGTCTGTCCGTCGTGTCTGTCAAGAAACCTATAAGTAGGTACTTCCCGTTGACCTAGAATCATGAAAGGCAGGTAGCTAGGTCTTATAGCACAAGTACAGGAATGAATCTGAAAACCGCGAATTTGTGGTCACATCATTAAAAAAAAAATTAAAATATGTTTCAATTTTCAAAATAAGATAACTATACCAAGTGGGGTATCATATAAAAGGGCGTAACCTGTACATCCTAAAACAGATTTTTATTTATTTTTATGCACAATAGTTTTTGATTTATCGTGCAAAATGTTGGAAAAAATACCCGGGTACGGAACCCTCAGTGCGCGAGTCTGACTCGCACTTGGCCGATTTTTACATGTAAATAAACCAAGTTCACACAACAGAAAACAAACACGTCGCTCCGTACCAGTCAAGCTGTCAATCACCCGTTGATTAACTCATAACCTCCCGACAGCCGGGTGAGGAGTTAATAGAAACCTGCGGGCGAACGTACGAGTACTAATGACTTGTGTTCGTACTACGAACACTTTTAACTCTCTTTGTTTTCAGCCCCATTCCCCTCCAGGGCTCAATAATTCCTTAGTACACAATCTAGAAACAAATCTGCTAACTGTCAATGCATCAAAAACGAATTATATCTGCTTTAGTATTACACGAGCGTCACAACCCCCGCTTAATTTTGAGCTTAAGTTGCATACCTATCCCTGCAATACAGCAGTAAATAGACTACACTCTTGCACTTGTGAAACCCTGGAAAAAGCATCATATATAAAATACTTAGGTTTGATTATAGATGAGAATTTAAATTGGCAACCACAGATATCAGCGGTGGCCAAACGAATAAGGCGTTTAATACATGTATTTAAGAACCTACGGGACATAGTTGACACAGATCTACTGTATAACGTCTATACCGCTCTTGTTCAGTCCATTCTAACATACTGTATCCCAGCATGGGGAGGAGCTGCCACAAATCATATGATAGAAATAGAACGGGCACAGAGAGCCATCATAAAAGTTATGCTTCGGAAACCGCGTAGATTTCCAACTGAACTGTTATTCAAGGAATCACAACTACTGACTGTTCGACAATTGTATATCATGCATACCATTCTACGATATCATGCGAACAACCCCTCTCCTATGTCACCGGAACATAAAAAAAGGAGAAAGACTCACATTGCTTTGCCTAGGACCAAAACCAATTTTGCCAGACGACAGTTCAACTATTTAGGGCCGTACTTGTATAGGTGTATTAACAAAAAAGTTAAAATCACCCATTTAAATAAACATGGTCTTAAAAAATGCCTAAAAAACTACCTAACTAAATATAATTACGAGGAAACAGAAAAACTACTAAATACATACATTGCGCAAAATATAATCTGATCAAAATCATAGACATATACGCACACACATACACACACACACACACACACACACACACACACACACATACACACACACACACACACACACACACACACATACACACACACACACACACACACTCTCACACACACACACACACACACACACACACACACACACACACACACACACACACCAACCTTTACATAACAATTTATATTTGTATTTTTAACGTATAATTAGATTTATTTCAATTAATTATAAACATTGTATGGGAAGGCACTGGCCCCTATAATACGGGCTGTCCTAGTTTAGGGGCCAGGACTCCATGAAATGCGTATATCTAAATTTGTGAAATAAATTTTCATTTCATTTCATTTTACTCAAATCCATACTAAATATTATAATGTTACTAGACGATGCCCGCGACTTCGCCCGCGTGGATTTAGGTTTTTCGAAATCCCGTGGGAACTCTTTGATTTTCCGGGATAAAAAGTAGCCTGTGTGCTAATTCAGGATATTATCTATCTACATTCCAAATTCCAGCCAAATATGTCCAGTAGTTTTTGCGTGAAGGAGTAACAGACATACACACACACACACACACACACACACACACACACATACAAACTTTCGCCTTTATAATATTAGTGTGATTTATTTAAATATACACAAGTGTAATACATTTATAACACCCCCGACAAGTGAAAGTTACAGTAACTAGAAAAGAGCTGATAACTTTCAAACGGCTGAACCGATTTTCTTGGATTATAGCTAAGAACACTCTCGATCAAACCACATTTCGAACAAAAAAAACTAAATTAAAATCGGTTCATTAGTTTAGGACAGGGGTTCCCAACCTTTTTTTGTCTACTGCCCACTTTAAGAATAAATTATTTTTTAACGCCCCCCTTTTTAAACATACTAAAAAACCGCTAAGTACTTATAACTGATTATTGAAACGCAAATTTATAGTATTCGGACAGAGTATCTTTTATTGAAAATAAAACAAACATAATCAATTCTCATATAAAAACTAATGTGAAGGTTGAATCTGATGCTGTTCAATAAGTTTGTTGATATCAGGTTCCAATTTACTCAAAAGCCCAAAGCCCTACACAATGCCCCCTTTTTTTTCTGGGTCTCTTACCGCCCCCCTTTAGGCCTGCAGCGCCCACAAGGGGGCGTTATCGCCCACGTTGGGAAAGACTGGTTTAGGAGCTACGATGCCACAGACAGATACACAGATACACAGATACACGTGTAATGTATGTATGAAGTCGGGCGAGCTTCACACTTGGATTTGTAGTTTCTTTTATTATCCTCTCTCAACTTCATAAATACATTACACGTGTATAAACAAAAATTATTTTTTACTATTTAGTGTTTGTGGTTTTTGAAGTCAGTTTTATTTTTCTTTTGATTTTTTTTTAACTTGTCCATGTTCGTAACATGCGGACACCTATGTTCGTTGGATCCATGAATAGAATAGAATAGAATAGAGTAGAGTAGAGTGGAGTGGAGTGGAGTGGAGTAGAGTAGAATAGAGTAGAATAGAATAGAATAGACTAGATTTTTATTCAAATAAATTTTTGCAAGTGCTTTTGAATCGTCAAATAATGTTACTGTGAAATGCCAGGTCCAGTGGGGCATTAATATCACTGGTTACAAAACAATCAAGTAACCAATCGAACGGCTACAAAACACTTTATTATCGATTTAAAAAGTGCAAACAATATATAACCCGCATTTATGTTACCACGATACGTGATACCAAAACGTACCAAAAAATACTTTAGCTAATACAAATTTATTTATGTACACAAGACAAATAAAAATATATCTTATTCGTATAGAAATAAGGTGTATATAATGTGTTTGTGTATGTTTGTACAATTGTATAAATGGTCGGACACAGCGCGAAATCGCGATTATCGTTTGAATGACTTTATTTATTAAAATTAAATGTGCGATAGTAGGAGTTGGTTATATGGCGCAGGAATTTAATATCTGTGCTTTAAAATTAAAATATTATAGATACTTCTTTTAAAAAAATTAACAAATTAATTTTCACTAGCTCTAACGGTGAAGGAAACCTTCATGCCTGAGAGTTCTCCACTCTGCCAATCCGCATTGGCGTAGCGTGGCAGACTAGGGCCGAACAACCCTTGTCATTCTGAGAAGAGTTCCTAGTTCAATACTTCTGGTTTAAAAGTTTAGAATTAAATAAAAAAATATGGTGATCATATTAATAATAATTTTCCCTTCAACCGAATTTCAGCCACGGCGGTCAATCTCCATAGAGATTAGCCAATTATATTATCGTGCACAAAACGTGTGTGCGCAAATACAGGTGCACTCTCTATTCCCTCATTCTCATAGCCCGATTGGACGGAATTCCGACACGACCAGAGCTAGACCAGGCGCAGAACCAACAGCTTTACGCGTCCTTCGAGGCATGGGAGTAAAACATCGCCAACTTCCTGACTCTAGACCAAGTACTGAGAATTGTTTAACAGAACATTCAAGGGGCGGACCAACGAATTCCTGAAAGGCCGGAAAAGCATCGGCGCGGTTACCTCTGTGCTGCACATGTTCATGGGCGGCGGTAATCACTTAACATCAGGTCGTCTGCCCGTTTGCTCGTCAAATTAATTATAAAGTTATTATTTTTTTTAAAACCCAATACCTAAACATTTTTGTCCCGACCTGGGAACCGAACCCAGGACCTCGTCATCCACAGTCAAACATGCTAACCACTAGTCACTAGTGATTAGAGTTTAGACCAACGAGACAGAGTGGTATTACCTGGTATCTTATTGAAACATTTATCCGAAAGATTCCATGTAACCCAATCCTAATCGGTTTAATACATCTCCGGGGCACAACAGAGAGGTAGCTCCCCCCACCCCTCGCACCAGGGGTCCATTGTGAAGCCGGAATAAATGAACCGGGTCCCAGAATGCTTAATATTATAATTTGATATTTTAAAACGGATAAAGATATTAACAGTCACGCTTTAAAGTGTTTATTTAGCGCGAGGAACCATGTTGAATTATTAAGATGTCGAGGCTTCGGGTTGGTTTTTTTTTAATTCGAAGATGTAGGAGTGAAGAAAGTATTGTGATTAATGGTTATGATTATCTCTGTGTTCTCAGTCAATCCAGGCTTAAAAGGGCTAGAACCCAGAGCCGTAAGACCAGTGATTAAAAAAAAACAGATTAAAAAATTATATTACAAGTTTAAAAAGATGGTCAAGAGTGAGTCAGAACTCGAAGAAACCGAGAATAAATAAATGAACTAGTCCCTGAAATATTATAATTTGATATTTTAAAACGTGTTTATTTAGAGCGAGGAACCATGTTGAATTATTAAGATGTTGAGCCTTCGGGTTGTTTTTTTCTTAATTTGGAGCACAGACCACGAATTGGAGATGTAGGAGTGAAGAAAGTATTGTGTTTAATGGCTGTGATCTTACTAGCTGATGCCAGCGATTTCGTTCACGTTGGTTTAGTCTTTCAAAAATCCCCTGGGAACTCATTGATTTTCTGGAATAAAATTGACGGATTATTGGAATTTCATCCCAAAATCTACGCGAAGACACAGATCACAATAAAATTAGACTGTAGAGTGCGCAAAAGTGGCTTTATCGCTTTACCTACGTCCAGAATTAGTAGCTACGACATCAAAAATGTGTACCATCCATACTATAATATTATAAATGTGAAAGTGTGTCTGTCTGTTTGCTACGTTTTCACGGCCCAACCGCTGAACCTATTTTAATGAAATTTGGGAACAGAACTGGGATACATCCCGGGGAAGGACATAGGCTACTTTTTATCCCGGAAAATCAAAGAGTTCCTACGGGATTTAACAAAAACCAAACTCCACGCGGGCGAAGCCGCGGGCATCCTCTAGTAATGTATAATGCTGGTCTAAAACTCTAGAACTCTAGAAGTGAATTTCATCACAATATAAGAGCCTCAGTTAGGCTGACAGTTAAAAAGGCTACCGTAACAACGTCATTAGTATGGCTCGGGTATAAAGCCCGAATTACTACTAAACCTTATTATGCCAGGGTGACCATCATTTACACACGTAGACAGGAAAATTGCCACTAGACTATGCCCTGATATATTTTAATCCCGTGAAATTAAGTATGTGATATTTCGTTTTGATCGGCTAGTCTTGAGCGCAAGTAGTTACAATATTAGTATGCATTATTTATTTATTTATTTATTTACTAGATCATACATTATGTAGATCAATGCATAAAAATATTATAAATACAAAAGTGTGTCTGTCTGTCTGTCTGCTAGCTTTTCATGGCCCAACAGTTTCACCGATTTTGATGTTACAGAAGTAGCTTACGTCCTGAGGAAGGTCATAGACTACTTTTTATCCCGGAAAATTAAAAAGTTCCCACGGGATTCTTAAAGGCCCATCCGTTTATCCGATTTATACGATTGGTACAGAGCTAGTCTGCGGCAAATTGACATAGGCAACTTTTTATCCCGGAAAACTAAATAGTTCCCACGGGGTTCAAAAAATCTAAATCCACGCGGATGAAGTCGCGGGCATCATTTAGTACTTAAATAAAATTCTATTTATCAATGTCTATTTTTAACCCCCGACCCAAAAAGAGGGGTGTTATAAGTTTGACGAGTGTTTCTGTGTATCTGGCTGTGGTATCATAGCTCCTAAACTAATGAACCGATTTTAATTTAGTTTTTTTTTGTTTGAAAGGTGACTTGATCGGGAGTGTTCTTAGCTATAATCCAAGAAAATCGGTTCAGCCGTTTGAAAGTTATCAGCTCTTTCCTAGTTGCTGTAACGTTCACTTGTCAGTTCTCGGGAGTATTATAAATTTTTAATTTACACTTGTTCATTTCACTGTTTCTGTTTCATCTCTGGTGTACAGTCAAAGTAAATTCATTCATAAGTTCAAAGGAAAAAATGCCTTTCTCTTGTTTTAGCAGCCCTTGAGTTTGTTTTTCGTGGCCGCTTTTTCAGAACTTGTGTTATAGTCATTGTGAGTCACTGTAAACTGGAAAAAATTAAATTTCTTTAGTTTAATACCCTGCATAATAAGTTTATAACATAATATACTAAATGACATAACTTTATTTCATGTGGGATTACATATAATATTATTGTTGTCACTTATGCTACGCCATTACTGTTATATGTTCCTAAATCTATTCCATCAGCCTGTATCCACTGCTTGACATAGGCCTTTCCAAGAGTGCCACCAAACACGCTCATCCACCCGCTCCCCTCCACCTTCCTCAGGTCATCGGCCTAGCGGGCTGGAGTCCGCAAATATTTCTTATATTATGTCCTAAATATACTGGAAAGCATGGATAGCCTACCGAAACTGCTTGAATAAACATCGTTAACAGTGATAGATATGCGTAGTTATGAAAATAAACCAAAACACTTCTACTTAACGAGTTTACTACACTAACTTCTACGACCATTTTTAACTCTCAACCTATATAACATACATTGCGTATTCATTTCTGTTTATAATTTTGATGCATTCGCACTTCGCAGTTTGCACTATGTATTTTCTGCTAAGATTTTTTATAAGTTTCCATAGACGACTTCTATAGACTGGTAATGGGTCATGTTTTATGTCATTTTACGCATAGGTGCGTTAACACCGCATCATGTATCATGTATCAGTCTGTACCGCTACCCACATGCACATCACACAAAACACGAATGTATAATGCGTAAAAAATTAGTTCTCACACGCCATTTTTACTTTATGTGTCAAATTTAATGTCAAAAGTACGATTTTAGTCCGTATTTTAAAGGTGAAGCGTACTTTTGAGATGACAGTTGACCCGTTGAGAGAAAATGGCGCGTAATAAGTCATTTTGAACAGACTATATTAGTATTGCATATCTGTTTTGGTTTACTGTCTATGTCATCTTCCTCATTATTGAGCGTCTTTACTCTTTCCATTAATCACATTTTATTTGGTTTTCCTGTGATAGCAAATTGCTACAATTATAAAAGAAAGTGGCTAGTAACTTAATTTTAATTGACATCTTACATATTCAATAGTGGACAGTCAAAAAGTGTACAATGTCACCAATTTTCAAAGTTCAAATTTTTTTTATTCAATTAAACTTTTTCAAGTGCTTTTGAATCGGAATGCCTTTCCTACCGAGAATAATTTGAATGAATTGCTTTGACTTTGAATTTTTTTCATACAATGCGCGCAATGGAAAGCATTTTTTTTAAAGAACGGTAAGTTTTCAAGAGAAGATATAATTTAATGCGGGGTTCGGGAAGATGCCCTGCTGTGACGTAATATTTCTGAATGTCTCCTTCTCTGTCAGGAGGAATGTTGGTGGTGTCTCTTTCACACATACAAACAGTTTAGCGCTGTGATTGTTTGGTAGAGTTAAGAATGTAATAGAACTGTCATAAAATGAAATTTAGATTACGAAATTTTGTAATGTCCAAGCCAATAAGCAAGTAACGTAGAGCCCGTAGTAGAGCAGCTGACAGCGGTGTCGCGTACCAAAACGTAATTAGTTTTCGTAAATTTTTAAAGTTTATTATTATTGCCCCTAGGATAATTTATATTATTATACACCCTTGCAAAGGGTAGGAAACTTCGCACGTTTGCAATGTAGATACTAATGTGATATCTGTGTGCTTATTTTATAACTAGCTGATACCCGCGACCTTGTTCGCGTGGATGTAGGTTTTTTAAAATTCCCGTTCGAATTCTTTGATTTTCCGGGATAAAAAGTAGCCTATGTGCTAATCCAGGGTATAATCTATCTCCATTCTAAAATTCAGCCCAATCCGTCCAGTAGTTTTTGCGTGAAGGAGTAACAAACATGCACACACACATACACACACACACACACATACAAACTTTCTCCTTTACAATATTAGTGTGATAAGTGTTTCAAAAGAATAAGACAGCACTTTCGATAAAAGTTCTCAGTCGGCTTGATTTCTTCCGACAACATCTTGAACTATTATTATAGTTATATTGTATAGAAGCAGGCGTTACTTTGCGGAAGTCCATGATATACAAAGAAGAAGAAGAGCTTTGTAAACTATCGTTATATTTTAACAAATTAACGAAAAAAAAATTTAACTTTTGTGTAAACATGATGATGGAGTCCTGTTATTCATTCGTGGAACATTGTTTTCCATGTCTCCTTATCTTTGGCTGCTGCCTTGATATGGCTCCACAAGAGTCCTCTTTTTAAGTCTAGAAGATGGGGAGTAATTATTTATAAGCGCAGTGTGGGACGACCTCCAGCCCGCTGGACCGATGACCTGAAGAAGGTGGCGGGGAGCGGGTGGATGAGGAAGGCGGAGGACCGTGTTTGGTGGCGCGCTCTTGGAAAGGCCTATGTCCAGCAGTGGTCGCGTACAGGCTGATGGGATGGAATGGAAATTATTTATTCCTGGTGAATCTATACGGTTGTAAGGCTACAGCGCGATGATTGCGCCTCGCGTGTGAACGCCGCTGCGCACAATTAATTACCCCGCGCCGCGATGTCGGATAATTTACTGTCTATTGATACGTATTACGATTAATCGTGGACGTGCACTTTGATTCTTAAGAGTGCTCTCCATGGCCAAAGTCAAGTGAGAGCATGCTTGCAGTCAACAATGGGCGGAACTTACTGAAGAGCGAGATGCGTGATGTGTGAGCAAATCAACGTTTATAATTAATTACGTTTTTTGCAAGATTTTGCAAGTTAATCAATATTTTTAATTTCTCAAAGTAAAGTTTCCTTTAAAGCCGACATGATTCAAGAGTCATAACTCATAACTTAAAATAATACTTATAGGTAACTGTTTTACTATATTTATTGTTTTTGGGCACAGATAATGGAGAAATAAATCGATATTTAACTTAATTTTAGGTCTAGAACAACAAAAAAAGTAAAACCGCGTTTTCCGGGATAAAAAGTAGCCTATGTGCTAATCCAGGATACTATCTATCTCCATTCCGAATTTCAGCCAAATCCGTCCAGTGGTTTTTGCGTGAAGGAGTAACAAACATACACACACACACATACAAACTTTCGCTTTAATAATATTAGTGTGATAAAAAGTAAAAAGTAAATATAAATAGTAAATATGGAAAAGCGCGTAAGAAGTGCAATCTTAATAAGCTATTCCCGTATTAAGATGTTAACAAAGATTTACATAAGATACTTACGGACAGATTACAAAATATGTCCACTTAATTTGTTGGAAGTTAGGGTTAAACTCATTAATAAGGCTGTTAAATGCCGTTGAAGGTTGGGCTTAAGAGGGCTAGAATCCAGAGCCATAAAAAGCCTGTGTGGGAAGGAAGGAACCTATTATTTAAGTACTTGTATGTATCTATTATATCTGTTAAGTCTTTTGTAATAATTAAAGTTTACTGGCGCTCTACAAAAATGTTGTGGACGCTAGTTATTGATATACATATCGGTCATGTAATAGTTTGTAAGTAAGTATATATAAAATGTTAAATATGTATATTGTTAGCGTTCCTTAATAAATAAAAAAAAAAAAAATAAGGAAGCGGGAACAAAGCTTTTAAAAACTGCCAATTTTAAAAAACCGGCCAAGTGCGAGTCAGACTCGCGCACCGAGGGTTCCGTACTCAGGTATTTTTTTCGACATTTTGCACGATAAATCAAAAACTATTATGCGTAAAAATTAATAAAAATCTTTCTTAGAATGTACAGGTGAAGCCCTTTCATATGATACCCCACTTGGTATAGTTATCTTACTCTGAAAAGTTAAACACATTTTAATTTTTTTTTAATTATGTACCCAAAAATTCGCAGTTTTCGGATTTATTTCTTTACTTGTGCTATATGACCTACCTAACAAAATTTCATGGTTCTAGGTCAACGGGAAGTACCCTATAGGTTTTCTTGACAGACACGACGCACGGACGGACGGACAGATAGACAGACGGACGGACAGACAGACTGACAGACAGAAAGACAGACAGACAGGCGTAAATAAAGCTCCCGTATTTTTTACAAACCCAGCTGGAGTCTTGCCTTGATAAAGAATCCATCTGTACTTAGGTAGGTAAAACTTTTTGTGGTGTCAATAATTATATGACACAAAATTAATTTCCATAATATTTCCATAGAAAATTGTGTGTTGTAAGTTTTATTAAGTACCTACGCCTTTAATATGAGCTTTTTAAGCTATCTGAGAATTAAGTTGATAACACAAGGAATTAACATTATTTACATGGGCTTTACATGAGTATTAGAATCAACAAGGCAGCTCAATTTTTTTCGAAACCTTCCGAGTAATAAGCTCCAAAATATTTTTCTTTTTCAAATTACTACGTTCACAGCTCCCTTTATACATATATCCGGCTGCGGCGAAAGCCAAAGGAGGGTTATTTGTTAGACCTGTATGTATGTTTGTATGTCTGTTCCAATGTCCGCTCGAAACTACTCAACGGCACAACCGATGTTGATAAATACCTACGTCATTAGATTCGTCTTGATGGCGCGAATGCCACTGGGTACATAAAATTCTAGAAAAATCAAAATGGGGTATTTTGATTTTTAATGGGGTATTGGGGTACTGAAAAAGACGCAAATCGGAAAGTTTTACAACTTGTGGCTATGTGCGTTTTTAAGCAATTAACTATCACCTGTTTTAACAGTATAAAGAAAAACATCATGAGGAACCAAGCGATATTTAATTGCCTTGGACAATTACACAGTTACAGTATAGTATAAAGGTGCCCACGCACTTGAACTGCACTGCAGCGGAACTGCGCGTCGCGT
This sequence comes from Maniola jurtina, assembly GCF_905333055.1. Lineage (NCBI taxonomy): Eukaryota > Metazoa > Arthropoda > Insecta > Lepidoptera > Nymphalidae > Maniola > Maniola jurtina. Next base: position 7,970,549 of record NC_060052.1, on the reverse strand, counting down.
CAGCGCCCTGCACGATATTCTCTCCAGCCGCGACGCGCGTACGTCACTGCCGCGACGCGCAGTTCCGCTGCAGTGCAGTTCGAGTGCGTGGGCACCTTAAGTAGGTACAAAATTACTTGGCCAGTGATTGGACAAACATGACCTGCCCATTGCCACTTCAGCTTGCTAATCCTTTGAGCTATGTCGGTCGCTTTTGTTCTTCTGCGATCAAAAAGAGGGGTGTTATAATATGTTTGACGTGTGTATCTGTGTATCTGTCTGTGGCATCGTAGCTCCTAAACTAATGATCGATTTTAATTTAGTGTTTTTTGTTTGAAAGGTGGCTTGATCGAGAGTGTTCTTCATAGCGCGCTGAGTGACTTTTATTTATTTATTTATTTGTACCAGAAAGTTGCAACATTATAAATAAAAGGAAAGAATAAGTGGACAGGGAAGCACTTATCTCTATAAGAGATCTCTACCAGTGACCCTTGGCAGTGCGAGAGGTTGTAAATGGAGTAGAATAGGTACAGCAAAGATAGACAGTAATCATGAAAAAAAAAACAAAACATATATAGTAGATAACTATTATGTAATAATATATACTTACAAATATTTATATATTAAAAAATTAGTTTCTGGACGAGGCCAGTCAGTATCCACGTTTCCTCTCCATACATCATCACAGTTATATATATATATATATACATATTATATTATATGCTATTATTACCACTAGTAAATGATTTCTGAAAATACAAACAGACAGAGGAAATTATGGCCTCCGATAAGAGAGGCTTAAAACCAACAATTAGTGGTGTGCTGTTCCTAAAGTGATGCTCGATTATTTAGCGGTATAAATTATTGGGAATGAGTGCCACGCCCCGCGCGCCGCTGGCGATCCTAGGGATGTGCTTGGGTCGATATCGATGAAGGTGTCTACATCTGAAAGTAAAAAAATGAAAATTAAGTAGGTATTCAGTATATCTTACAATTCCCAACATGTATTTTCCCCCCTTTTTATCCGACTACAGCAAGCCCAAAGGAAGGCTTATGATTTTATAGCAGTCTATGTATGTACGTAATATATTATGTATTTTGTATGTTTGTATCCAGGTTTCACCGTACCGCCTAAAGTACTGGGCCGATTTTGATGAATGAGGTAATAATTGATTCGTTGTAAAGGTCCGGGCGCCATAGACTATATTTTATATGAATGTCACATCAAAAAAGTGGGGGTCTCCAAATTTTTTTGCTATTGTATCGCATGGGATCTCAAATAAAACAGGAGAAAATTCTGAGTTAATAAATACAAATGTACTACAAAATTGAAATATACCAAGCGACAGAAAAACAATTTTACCATAATATTTCATAGTTTTCAATCTTATCTTGTTAATCAAAAAGTAAGCTGCAATGGGTGCACACACACACAGCCTTCACACAGTGAAAATATAAATATTCTTATTACCTATCACTATTTAAGTTTATTTAAAAAAACTTTGATGTCAATTTCAAATAAGTAAATTTACTAATTCTCATAAATAAATTCAACCCTGCAGTAAATATACCTAGTAGATTAAAGTTTGTCAAAAATATCGATATTCGATACTATCCCATCCCTCGCTCGCAGTAACGAGGCAGCATCATCTGATGCTTTCCAGTGATTAAACGTTATTATATAAAGTAAATTCAATAATGGTTTCGCGCTAGCTTAATGTTTGCTGATTCAAAAACCTCCATCAACCATTTTAAATTAAACTCTATCCCTCTCTATTAAAGTGCAAATTGACGTGGCAAATATGGCAAGGAATTTCGGTGCTGCCAATTTTATATTTGCGATTGTAATAACTCTTATTTGGTAGTAGTTAAGGTACGGATTTGTTTGTATCTGGGTGGGATTTAAGTGGGTTTTAGGGTAATTTCACGAAATGTTGGCAGTGTGCGCAAATTACCGATGTAAAGGGTAATTGTTAAGGGAACCATCGCATTTATAATGTGTTTTCTGCATGATATAATGAGGTGGACTGGAGTTTAATGACAGCTGAATTTATTGCTATATATTTTATGATCGTTCCGGGCGCTTGCCTGTCTTTGCTGATTGTGGGTTTGGGATTTCATTGTTAATACTTGTATTAATGGAGGCCATACTGTATACTTAGCTTCTCTTCTTGACATGTCCCTAGGTATACTTAAGGGCAAAAACCCTAGTGCACTCCTCAACGTTCTCGATACGAATCTAGTTTGGTTCTCATTTGAATATTAATCAATCAAAATCAATTAAATTTAATATATAATAATTAAAATATATTATTAAAAGGAGGCCCTTTAGGCAAGGTTCCGAAGATACTGGCAGTACATTAAATTATGTACATTATATTCTAGAAACAAAGAAAAAAAAAAGATTTATTCTAGAAAAGTGTTTGAAGTTTTGAAATGGATAGTTTTGAAGTTACACAGGCTCAAAAAAATTTTTTTTTAATTTTTGCATAGGTACTTAATGGATGGGGCGCCAGCCAGGTAACCTCCCAGTGTGCCTGGATGCTGCTGGTCCCTTTTGGATGCGTCCGAGGGGAAGAGCAGTGTTCGGGCCGGTGCGCCCCGGTAACATGGCTAATAATTTCTCTTCGGAGATATTGTTAGCTATGGCTAATGACCTGGCAGGGGGGGAGGTTTCTCCGCGTGTCCCTCTGACTAGCAGAGGGCACAGTGGATGAAGCGGAGGATGGGACGCGGGCGACGTGCGCGTCCCAAGGTCGGGGGACGCACTTCGTTGGTGCGTCCCGGAGGTGCGTCGATGGGGACCGAGCAGGTCCCCGGTGGAGGGTCTGCCTTAGCAGACGTCGCTGGCTGGGTCGCGGTTGTTTGCTTCGGCCGTTCCCGTGACCCAGTCGCCAGGCGACGCGCAGTAGCGCCGCTGGGGTTTAGTGGGTATTCCGGTCGCCTCTCGGCCGGCGAGTCCCACATACCCTCCCTCCGGGGGGGATGCGTAAATGCATTCCCCAGCGTCAACAAAAAAAAAAAAAAAATAGGTACTTAATGGATAGCGAGAAGCTACTAAGAGGGAAAGTATAACTAATATTTTATTATAATATGCCCGCAGCTTCGCCCCCGTGGATTGGTCAGATCCCCTGCAGCATCAGGATTGAGGAGTTGGAATCCAAATTTTTTATGAAACAATGTCGCAAAGTTCCTCTATCGATTAAAAAAGAAATGACGCAAATCGGTTCAGAAATCTCAGAGATTTCGGTGTACATAGGTAGAAAAACACAACTCCCTGCTTGAAAGTCGGTTAAAAAAGTAGCCTATGTTACACCCTGGTCAATCCTCTACTTGTATGTGAAAATCCCGTTAAAATCGGTTCAGCCGTTCCGAAGATTAGCCTTTTCAAACAGACAGACAGACAGACAGACAGACAAAAATTTTAAAAACGTGTGATTCAGTTATGGTATCGTTCAAATAACCATATAACCTTAATATGTGGTAGTTATTTCGAAATTACAGACAGACACTCCAATTTTATTTATTAGTATAGATTTTTAAAAGTAAATACATATGTAATTATAGGTAGGAAAAATCACAAACTGTGGAATCAACTCCCTTCTGCGGTGTTCCCATTAGATTACAACTTATGGGGTTGTTCAAGGGGCGGACCAGCAACACATCGGTGGTTCCTCTGGTGCTGTAAACGTTTATTTGCGGCGGTAATCACTTCACACCAGGTGATCCGCCTGCTCTCTTGCTCACTATTTTGTTTGAAAAAATCATTAAAGCCTTTACAGATTCTGTCTGTCTGCCTGTCTCTCTGTGTTACTACTTATTAAACACACTATGTACTTACTTATAAAGCCATAAACCTACATGTTGAATGTATAAGTACGTGTATAAATCACTACCCATTATTATAAATGCGAAATTGTGTCTGTTTGTTGGTTTGATGATATAATTAGTTAAAGACTTGCTGACTGAGTAGTGGCTAGGCTATTTTTTATCCCAAAAAATTTCCACGGGATATTTAAAAAACTAAATCCACGCGGACGAATCGGGACATCATCTAGTTGTTAATATATGTTTTTGTTATTAGGTATGACTGTAAGTGTCTAACAGTAAGTAATATGTAAGTTTGAATTACACTAGCGTATTATAAACGAATCAACAAACAACTCAATCATTTATAACAATAATTGCTAAGTATTAAAATATTATGAAACTAGAATCGAACTGGCTTACTTAATAAATGGTATTGCGTGTCACAACCACTTAGCTATTAAGCCTTCGGAGTAGGCATGGCAATGATTGCTACTTTTAGTTAATTTTTATTTTTTTCACAGGTGAAATTTCACAGGCAATAAGTTCTCACACACAAATGAATGTTACTTGAATATAGATATGAATTTCTGCAAGATATTGGAAGGAAATTAATACTTTCAGATATTTTATTTGTTGTTCATTTTTAAAAACACTCTAAAGCTAATTGGGATACCAGTTATCTGTTCGCAAAACAAAGTTTCTAACACTTCGCAATACTTGCTCGCTCTTTTAGTTTACGTCGATCAAAAATAATATATCCAAAGCCAAGATGTACGCGATTTTTGATATAAGAATGAAACTTTTTTCTTTAAATCTGCATATATCTATTGTTATATCATTGCATATAATCACTGCATATATCTTGTTATATCTGCATATAACTATATAATTCTTAATAATGTATTATTAGTGTTCCATGCATATTATAGTTATTTTGCAGGATTTCAGGGTAAGATTTTTAACAGACAGAAAGGTAACAAACAGGTGCGACGTAATGAAAACGCATTTCATATGATTTTTCACATGCTACCTTTGTAATGTTTCATGCCTTACTTTAGTGTAATAAAGCAAATGAAATTTAAACACAACCATCAATATGAGCCTTCGGGCTCTTTCACATTATTTATAATATTAATAACAACTAATTATACCTTTAAAAGAAATATTTTATACTTAATGACGTGATATAAATCTCGTTCGGCGGTATAGGGATGGGTGTAGTCGATAAATCACTCTGTCTGGTTGTCGATAAGTTTTATTAAAGAGTGATGTATTGTGTATTTACTTAAATTTGCTGGAAAATAATGGCATGTTGTCGTAAAAAGTGTATGTATTGCCGAATGTAACGGGTATATGATAAATGTTATGTAATTCAAGGTTGAAATTTGCAATACGTTACAAGAAAAATTGTTTTTCATGGCCAAAATTATGCATACGGATAAAATAATTATAATATGAAATAAAGTTTTCTTAATATATTTGACCGAAAGATAATACGCCTTAGGTATTAGGTGAATTTAGGTACAAGAAAAGCTTATACTAATTCATTAATTCATCAAAAAATAAGTAAACAATTTAAAATTCAAATTAAGAGTCACATAAAAATTTATTCATAGATGTTCAATACTTATAATAAAAGCTAAAATATAACAGTTATTCAACTGAATGGGAACAGGCGAACAAAAAATATAATATCCATAATACAAATAAAAGAAACTAAACCAGACACTACATACGCCAATTATACAAAATAAATCCCCATTCCATCTCATTCAATAAAACACCTCGCACGCCCACACCATCGACCGATCGATACACAAATAACGCGTAAGATGCATCGCAAACCATCCACAAACTCTTAAAAAACAAATAGTTCCAAGAACTTCGGGCTTTCATAACTCTGCCAAATTGACACCTTGTTTAACCCGATGCAATTCCCGACAATTTGCGGCGTCTGTAAGTGGCCTATTATAAAAACACAAATTTACCTTTAACGATAACCCATTCGATTCGCGCACGTACCTTCTAAACTTAAGGTCCATATCGGTGGTACGGTTAAAGTTGTAGTGCTGCGCTTTAAGGTGAATATCGAGTTCGTATACATCTCATCGACAGCGATTTTGTGTTTTTTTCTCATCACGAAGTACGAACATCAATGGAAATTTGTTTCGGGTACAATTATGCGTTCGGGTTTATTTTCTCAACGGTTTTGTAAGGGTTGAACCAGATTAAACACGTGTCTTGCGACATAAAGTTGCTATATAAGAAACAACGCTTAATTCGCAAAGCAGGCTGTATGGTACAAAGTGGAGCATGCGACATGCATCGCCCACCTTTGCATTACTAAGCATTTAGGAAAGGCAAGCAATATGCATCACCACTGCACAAGACCACACAAATCTAAAACACATTCAACGTACATTTCACTCCGACACCAGAACATGCTTAGGAGATGTAGACTGTACAGTGCAGTAGCTCGATTACGGCACAATGACAGTTACAGTGTAACGAATCACGATCGCAATGACTTCTTGAATGATTGGTTGACGCTCGCTCACTATGGACTACAATGCATTGTTACAATAAGAATTTCGTCAGAATCAGTTAAACTGTTGGGTCGTGAAAAGGTAGCAACAGACAGACAGACCGACAGACAGACAGACACACTTTCGCATTTATAATATTAGTATAGAAGTATGGATGTTACCTGTTATGAATGAGGCTGATTGAGGATAATTACTTAGACAATTTGTCGTGGGCTGTAAATTTTGTTTGTCGTGTCTCTCTGTCTTCCACAAAACTTTTTGTCGCTACTCTTCGTTAGTGTAGTCTTCTGGCAAGTATTTAATGGTATTTCATTGTTTATTACTCGGTTTTATTGGTGCTTATTAGATTGATTGTTGGTTGGAGGTCATGTTTTGCGTTTTTTGTGTTTTTATTTGCGTAGGATGCTTTAAATCGATGATAATGATTGGAGTTATATTTTTTAACACCATTATTGGTAAAAGTGTTGTGAGTTATACCTATTTATATTATAATGTATCTTTTACTAACTTCGAAAGAGGAGCTGGTTTATTTGTAAGTATAAATAGGCTGGTATACGCTAGCAGCATATTAACAAAAGCGTATAAGTGCTTACATATTTTTATCCGACTGCGGCTAAGCCCAAGTGGAGGGTTATGTTTAAACTGTATGTATGTATGTCTGTACCTATGCCCGTTCATAACTACCTCCTCAATGGTTCAACCATAGGGTTTAACCGATTTTGATAAATGATACGTCATTAGATTCGTCTCGATGGCGCGAATGTCACTATCTAGGTAGGTACATACAATTCTTAAGAAATCAAAATGGCGGATTTTATATGGACGGTCCGAATCATAACTAAATCTACTTACCTAGGTACCCCTAGAGTGTTTTTGTAAAATTCGAAGCCAGAAGCTCGAGAAATGGGTCCTGTATATTGTGGCAGGAGGTTGTGAAGCTGAATGAAGAGACGACGGAGTAGTCTCCTGGCGCATCCCATGCTATCATAAATCTGGATTTTAACCATTAAGACTGGGTACATTTTAGAGTTTTCCCTAATACGAGCTTTTACAGAAACAGTTATGTATCTATCTATCGCCTATTAGCTGCAATTCAAACCTACGACTTTCAGAATTTCAATCAAACTTTTTCGCACTGAGCTATTAGCATTCATCTAAGTAGGAGTTTTGTTCATGAAATGTATGTACGTACAATGGTCATACATAAACAAATGGCATTACATTAACTTTTACCATACAATTTGATGTATTCTCAACCATATTCCCCAAGCATAGAGCTCAAATTACATACACACAGATATGATAGTGTGAATGTATGTTTTTGATCTTCGAAATTACTTTGAAAGACGTAACTGAAATAAGACTTTATTACAAGAGATTAGAGTTAAAATTAGCTTGTAGTATAGTTAGTGTAAGTGTGTTTGTGTACAAATTGGCTTCTACATCGCCTCCAAGCATGGTTTGTGGAGCTAATAGGCGGGGCGTTCAGTAGGGTTGGCACTTTCTGATTTCCATTAGCTAAACGTTAAATTCTGAGCGCAATTCTCAGAAGCATTCTCATCTTGTATAGCTTGTTTGTGACTACGACAAAGCCAAAAGGAAGGGGTTACGATATTAGCAGTCTATGTATGTATGTAGGTTTGTATTTATGTGTGTTCCACCGTAGCACCTACACTACTGAGCCGATTTTGATAAATGAGGTGTCAATCGATTGGTTATTATGGTCCGGGTGACATATGCTACATTTTATACGAAAAAATTCGCCCCGACTGATGTTACATCCAAAAAGGTGGGGTCCTCAAAAAAATTTTTTTCTAATTAGTAGTCGGGTTTCAGAGCAATTTGACCTTCTATTGTTACACAATGTTTTAATTTCTGTACCTAATGGCAAATCTAAATCTTTCTAATCGAATGAAAACAATTAATTACGAAAAAATATTGTTTCGTTGTGACAACCCTGACAATTTAACCGCGGGCCCATCAATATAACAATTTACAGGAACATTTCACCAGCTATAAATTAAACGAGTTAACAAGGAATGCCACGTCGCGCGTCCCAACCACTGAGCCCAAGGGCGCTCACTTACAGTCGCATTACAGTGTATTACTTTAATAGCTTATTTTGTTACACAAACACTCCCAGGTAACACGTTCAATTCCTGTCAAATTGTAATTATTATTGTGAACTAGCAACCTGTCCTGGCTTCGCAAGGGTGCAATAAACAATAACTGATGCCCGCGATTTCAAAGGGAAGTAAAGTACCCTATAGGTTTCTTGACAGCCACGACGGACAGACAGACAGACAACAAAGTGATCCTATAAGGGTTCCGTTTTTCCTTTTAAGGTACGGAACCCTAAAAAAACAAAAAGACTAATAATATAAAAATGAAGATACGTTAAAACACGAAAAGAGGTAGGTATAACGGAATTATTAGGACAAGTAAGAAAAATAATAAATCACACTAATATTATAAAGGAGAAAGTTTGTGTGTGTGTGTGTGTGTGTGTGTGTGTATGTGTGTGTGTGTGTGCGTGTGTGTGTGTGTATGTATGTTTGTTACTCCTTCACGCAAAAACTACTGGACGGATTGGGCTGAAATTTAGAATGGAGATAGATTATACCCTGGATTAGCACATAGGCTACTTTTTATCCCGGAAAATCAAAGAGTTCCCACGGGAATTTCAAAAACCTACATCCACGCGAACGAAGTCGCGGGCATCAGCTAGTGTCAAATAGAAGGCTATGAGTGATCTGAAATCAAAGAAAAATAGGTCAATCATAGGCTACCTATGGGCGTCAAAAGTATCTGAACATTTGACGCCTGCCATTGACGTCGAAACCTCGACGTTTTGTTACATGTTCCCTTGCTAATGTGAAAAATCCAATAGGTATACTTAGGTACTATTTTTGACCACATCTGGGAATTGAACCCAGGATCTCATCATCCGCAGTCGAATACGCTAACCACTAGACCAAGTAGGCAGTTGGTACCCAAATAATATTATTTCAAAGCTTAACTACAAGAGAACTCCGAAAGTTGTTTTGAAAACGGGTTAAATATTTTCAAGAATAACACCATTAGGAACACACAATGGGCAGGAAGCTTGAGTTCGGTCGAGAGCTTACCAAATAGGCTTAGAAGCTTCCAGGGTAGCCTGTGGGAACTATACCATCCGATAGAAGAATGCCGATTGTATATAGTATACATTTTTTAACTACCAAAAACGAAGACAGGTAATAATTCATAATATTGATAAAATACCGCAATAAAATGTGAAAAAAACTGTTTTTTCTAAAAGTTCGCAATGTACTACAAATAAAACATCTGACTGCGGCTTGCGTAGACAGGTGCGGCGGGGTCAATGCCCCGCCAACGACGCGGTTAGCATGCTAGGAATAATAACCATTAGGAACACACAATGGGCAGGAAGCTTGATTTCGGTCGAGAGCTTACCAAATACTTAGGCTTAGAAGCTCCCAGGGTAGCCTGTGGGAACTATACCATCCGATAGAAGAATGCCGAATATTCATATTATATAAGGCGACAAGGCCGCCAAATTGTACTTACCTGCTATATTTTGTTGTGCTTTGTATGTGTTTTTTCTGTACTAATTTTGTGGTGTACAATAAAAGCATATTCATTGATCCATTCATTCATTATACTTACACACATTTTTTAAATATACTGAGCGCCAGCAAAAATTAAGATAGGTGATCATGCTGATGATTACTGATAGAATACCACAAAAATAGTGAAAACAACTTTTTTTTTAAAGTTAGCAATGTACCTATTGCAAATAAAACATCCGACTGACACTAGAGGTCTATGAACATTGCGTAGATAGGTACCGCGTGGTCGTAGGTGCGGTAGATGACACACGAACAGACGAACAGACTAACTGGACAAACTATACCTAAGGGTTCTTTGTTTTACTACGTACTAAAAATTTAAATCCTCGCGTACCTACTAAGTCGCAGGCAATTGATAGGTTATTATCATACCTTAATTGCTATCTCCTTCTTTAGCTAAATTAAAAATTTAAATAAAGATTAGCGCCCAAGCAAGGGCACGTCACAAATCATACCCCTCGTTCTGGGAAGGGCCGTAATTGGCCCAATATTGGCCCAAATCATAGGCTTTAAGCAACTTTAGGCCCAAATTGGGGCCATAAAATAATGATCTAATGAAGTTTGCCCCGGGCATAGATCATTTTTGGAATTCTCAAAAGTTGAAACCAATTTCACGATTTGTTTTTGACAACGTTTGGTAGGTAATTACTTATTAGCATAATATTTTACTAGCTGATGCCCGCGACATTCCACGTGGATTGAGGTTTTAAAAAATCCCATTGGAACTCTTTGATTTCATGGGATAAAAAGTAGCGTTGACTCTCTAGGACTTTTATTATATTCATTCAAAAAATCATGACGACAGGTTGCTTCGATGCAACGTGATTATGACGTTGATAGCTGGTTGGCTGGCTTGCTGGCTGGCTGGCTGGCTAACCGGCTGGCTTCCGGGGGGATGCGTAATTACGCATTTCCCAGCGAAGGGGTAGATACATGGGAATATACATATTTTGCTAACTAAATACTAATCACTCAACTACGCAAAACGGGTAGTCATAATTCAATGCACCTTTAACAGGGCTCTCTCCGTCACTCGTTTCATACATCGTAGTTCCAATTTCATTTGAATATTAAGCAACCAAAGTCCATGAAATCTTGCAGACACATTCTAGAAACTAATATCTGTGTCTGTGGTGTTTTAGATTTTTCTAAAAATATGTAGTTTCAAAATTACAGGGGCTCAAAGATTTGTATGAAATTTTTTAAGACCGCGTCACTTTGAAACCGAATATTTTAACAGAAATCTGGAAAACCACAGACATAGATATTAGTTTCTAGAATATGTCTGCAAAATTTCATGGACTTTGGTTGCTTAATATTTAAATGAAATTGGAACTACGATTGTATGAAACGAGTGACGGAGAGAGCCCTGTTAATTAAATGCAACAATTAATTGAATAACAATGTAATAATTACAGCAATACGTTGGTATTAACACGTTTACCTTATAGACTTGATGGTAATCCACTTTGAATACCATGTTAATTGATATTGGTAGGGGCACCATGGTTTATAAATATACAGGACAAGGTTTTGAATAGATCCATACTTACAAGACCTACACACAATTAAGATCAACCCGCTTCCTTCGTGAAATATAGAACTACTAAATGATGCCCGCGACTCCATCCGCGTGGATTTAGGTTTATTTGAAAATCCTGTGGGAACTCTGACCTTTTCAGGGGTACAAAGTTGCCGAAGTTAATTTCCGGGACGTAAGCTGCCTCTGTACCAAATTTCATATAAATCAGTTGAACGGATAGATTCTTAAGAGTCCCGTAGGAACTCTTTGATTTTCCGGGATAAAAAGTAGTCTATGTCCGTCCCCGGGATATAAGCTAACTCTGTACCAAATTTTACTAAAATCGGTTCAGCGGTTGAGCCGTGAAAACGTAGCAGACAGACAGACAGACATACAGACTTTCGCATTTATAATAAAGAAGAATATTAAAGTATTAACCATGACTAATAATATGCCCCTTTCGCCTCCCACTCACTTGCAAGGTAAAGCTTGTGCTAAGAGTATGTACAACAGTGGTGTAACGGGTGGGGTTTCGGAATCTAGTCCGATCTTTAACCGTTGGGTTATTGACATCATTACTACTGTATATGTGTATGTATGTACTGTACTGTATATCACTAGATGATAATGCGAGTTTGAATTTAGGTTTTTAAAGATCCCTTGTAAACTCTTTGATTTCCCGGGATAAAAAGTTGCCTATCTCAATTTCCGACACGCAAGCTTCCTCGGTACCAAATTTCATGAGACTAAAGATCCCGTGGGAACTCTTTACTTTTCCGGGATAAAAAGTAGCCTAGAGTAGTAGTATAGAGATAGCTTCTATCCCGGAGATGGCATGGGCTACTTTTTGTCCTCGAATATCAAACAGTTCCCATGGGATTAAAATAATACTAAATCCACGTACGTGGACGAAGTTGCCGACATTGTGTAGTATTATTTTACTTTCAACTTCCTGATTGTTCACGTTATGATGTCTTTGGTTTGATTTTATTTCCCTGTACTTAGGGACTTCATTAATTATAATTGAGAAAAGTTTTGAGTGTTTGAAAAAGTTTTTTTGAATTTATGTATTTTGAAAATTTTCTTAGAGTAAAGTTGTATTGTTAAGACAGTTTTACTTAAGAGACTATCCCAGGAAAATCGAAAACCATATACACATTATTTACCCTCAGAAAACAGCTTATTACATAAACGCAAAATTAGTGCAAGCGATTATAGTCTTTATATTAAAGGGGCATTGATTAAAATGGACCGGAAGATATTTATTAACTGAAGTAGCTTACTTTATCAGTTTATATTTTGTTTGGGTATATTTCTGTCACGTTACATTGTCATTTGAGCAAAATGAGGCAGTGAAACAAGTGTAAATTAAAAATTTATAACACCCCCGACACGTGAAGGTTACAGTAACTAAAAAAGAGCTGATAACTATCAAACGGCTGAACCGATTTTCTTGGATTATAGCTAAGAACACTCTCGATCAAGCCACCTTTCAAACAAAAAAAAAACTAAATTAAAATCGGTTCATTAGTTTAGGAGCTACGATGCCACAGACAGATACACAGATACACACGTCAAACTTATAATACCTCTCTTTATGGGTCGGGGGATAAAAAGAGAAGTCTTGGAATAATACCGTGTGACTAGTTTGCTGATTATTCGTAATAGATTTTAAGTGAGATGATGCTCGCTAGTTCGTACGCTTGGATTTAGGGTTTTTTATAATTCTGTGATTCTTTGTGAACTCTTTGATTTTTCGGGAAAAGTAGCGTACAAAATAGATAAAGCTTTTTTGGAAATCCTTGAGTTCTTTGATTTTCTGGGACAAAATGTAGCTAGCCTATGTCCATCCCTGGCATACAAGCTATCACTGTTAAACGGATGGGCTGTGAAAAGCTCGACAAACAGACACCCTTTCGCGTTTATAATATTGGTATGGATTGCAGATAACACCCTGTGGCATGCCTCAATATCGCACTGTGTTGCTCTGGCGTAAAACAGCCTTAATAGTCATGTTTCTGAAATGGTTAAAGCCGAACCTGGAACACGCCTAAAGTATCTACAAATACGTAGGCGTTTCAGAATTATTTATTGCTTTTAATTACTTATCAGACGCCCCCAATCCGTAGTGCGATGTTTTCGCTCGTCCTGGCATATTCCACGTTCGTCTACTTTGCTTTATATTTTCGTATTCTCAGAGAAGAATACGAAAAACAAATATCTTAAATAAAGAGTTATTTAGAGAAATAACTCTTTATTTAAAATGAATTTCTTTATTTTTCTTTCTCGTGTATTACCTACGTGATTTAGCAGATCTCTTAACTTAAACTGAATCATATTTGTTGAATAACGCTTTTGTGCACATTTGTATAATGTGTGGTTTAAGATATAAGAGGGAACCAGGCTGAGCTTTGTTTTCATATACCAAAACTAGCTGATGCTCGCGACTTCATCCGCGTGGATTTAGGTTGTTAAAATGTTAAAAACTCTTTGATTTTCCGGGATAAAAATAGCCTATGTCTCTAGTTCTTTAACTATATCCGTGCAAAAAATCACTGCAATCCGTTGCTTCATTGTGAGGTGATTGAAGGACAAATCAACAAATGAAAAAACCTACAAACCAAAAAACTAAACTACTTTCGCATGTATAATATGGATAGTGATTAGGCCAGTAAGTTGATTTAATATAAAGCTTTCAACTGCACTTTATTTGTTGAATCATGCTTTAGAAGATATGGGGGAATAAATGGATAAATATAAAAGATAAATTTATTTGGCTCAGCAACAAATATAACATAAACGTAACAAAACATATTGAATAATTATTATATAATAACAAACATTACAGTGCACCTGTATACCGAACTATTTAAATAAATTTAAAAAAAATGTGTCTCGGACTGTTCATACAAACAGACTTTCATAGACAGGTCGAGTAGGGAAGACACCAGGCTAAAGTTTCCTCTCATATATTAGACGAGTTAGCTGGTTTCAATTATCCTTTCAACTGAACGCTATTTGTTGAATCACGGTTTTGTGCACGTTTATGGTAGAATTGACTAATTGGATTAAATTCAAGATTATTTTTTCTATCCGTCCGTCTGTCTGTCAGCGGGCTACATCTCGTGAACCGTAATAGGCAGAGAGTTGAAATTTTCACAGAATGTGTATTTCTATTGTCAATAAGTTTAAGAAAAAGTACTTAATAGAAATTTCAAAATGGCTGTTATTAAAATAAAAAGTGTTATTTCTTGTATGATGGTACGGAACCCTTCGCTGTGCGAGTCCGACTCGCACTAAACTGATTTTCACATATAGAAATGAAATTAATAAATGAAGGGGGACTTCGTGTGTGTTGGTGTTAGCTGGCGAGCGTGCTCTGCCTTTTTGGAGTGTTTTTTATTTTGTTGTTAAAACTGACTGGAAAGCGCTCTAAGGGGGTGCCGTGCGTGTGTCGGCGAGCGCCGGCACAGACGGGGTCCATACTTGTATAGTTTAACTAACTTGTTACAAATAACTACAAACTTGACATTGGCTAATCTTTGTAAAGCCAGACGAGAGAGAAAACAAGTGTAAATTAAAAATTTATAACACCCCCGACGATGCATTAAGTATCTGAGTTTTACAAAACATCATTTTCAAATAAATAATTATGTATTTAGGCAACGTCCATCTTGACAGCTTGACATTTGTCTATTGACATAATATTATGAACCTAACGGTTATCTAACCTTCTTTTCTACAAGAAAACTAGAAAAGAGCTGATAACTCTTAAACGGCTGAACCAATTTTTTTAGATTATAGCTAAGAACACTCTCGCAAGCCACCTTTCAAACAAAAAAAACTAAATTAAAATCGGTTCATTAGTTTAGGCGCTACGATGCCACAGACAGATACACAGATACACCTATACACAGATACACAGGTACACAGACACACAGATACACAGATACACACGTCAAACTTATAACACCCCTCTTTTTGGGTCGGGGGTTAAAAAAGAGATAAATGAAGGGACCATGTCTTTGGTCCATAAATGACTTAACAAAACGATTTTAGTACCTCATTTTAGCAGTCAGTCAGTAAGTTACCATTGCATCTGACGGCAGCAAATCGCAAGGTTCAGCGGCCAGTGGCGCAGAGCACGAATATAATTAATTTCACGCCTGTCGTGTCGAGTTAGAGTCACTGCCACCATGCACGATGTGAGAATTATTTTATAACTTGCTATTGCCTTCAATTTTGCTTTTTTTGTAATGGTTCTAGAAAGTAAACACCTAGGTATACCTATATATTGTTTTATAGCTTCTATACTTATAGTTCTACACTTAGTAGTTTAAACGGCCTCCCTAGCACAGTGTGTGTGTGGCTGTGTGGCCGCTAAATCCCTCGGCGACACGGTTTTTCCGGTAGTGTAGTAACTAGCCGCGGCCGAAGCCTCCCACCAGACTATACTAGAAATTAAGAAATTATAAATTTCCAAGCCCCTGCCGGGAATCGAACCCGAGACCTCCCACTAATATGACCATAGCGCCAACTACTGCGCTATTGAGACTTCATATATCTCGATTGCCATCTCAACCTGTTAAGTATATATATACCTGTGCTAAGTATATACCTTAAATGAAAATGTAAGTAGGTACTTTCAAAACTCATTAATTTTATACTTATTGTTTATTTGAGCGCGCCAGTTTGGCGATGCGCACGCGCATAAGGGAATACTAATTGATTCCTTGCCCAGTCGCGCACGCTTACATGAATGTCAGCTCCAGGTTCGATGCCTGGGTGAACATAAAAGAGTTGCATTGGTGGGGAGAGTGACAACTTGAATTTTGCGAATTCTCTCTAGCACCCTTCAAACGCGGTTCATCATGATCAACCCATTGATGGCCCACTACTGAGTACGGGTCTCTTAGAGTGAAAACGGTTTAGGCCATAGTCTGCCACGCTGGCCCAATGCGGATGGGCAGACTTCCCACACCTTTGAGTACATGGAGAACTCTCAGGCATGCAGGTTTGAGACATACTTAGTAACTATGGGCCTCATAAGAAAGTTCCGAGGGAGAGAGCCATGCTTAGAGTTTCTCTACGTGATCAAATCTAAAATGAGGGGATCCGTAAGAGACCCAGAGTAACTGACTTAGCTTAACGGGCTTGATACTGAAGAGGCAATGGGTACCTAGTTCGAAAAAACGATAGACGCTGTGGGAGCCCAAGGTCCCAAGATTGTGGCGTCTGAAAGTCCCTACAAGAGACCTGTGCCCAGCCATGGACCTCTATCGGTTGACAATGATGATGATGATGTTTTACGAAAACGGTTAACTCAACAAAATTGCCCACAATGATTTCATTTTAACCCAAGAATAAGCACAAGATTGATATCCGAGGCGAAGTTTAATTTCGCGCTACCTCTTAATTTGCCAATTAGCGAACTGTCCGTTTAAATCAACCGTCACACAGCCTCGTATACTTCGCGAGTGACGACCGCTTGTGGACTGCGGGAGCTGCTCAAAATGGCCACATTAGTCAAAATGGCCACATTTGTCAAAACGGCCACTTAAGTTGCCGTATAGTCAAAAGTAAATAGGTCAATATTCAAAATGAAGTTACTGGAATCGATTTAGGGATGGACACATTAACAGGGTTCTCTTCGTCACTTACTCCATACAATCGTGGTCCCAATTTCCACCAAAGTCCATGAAATTTTGCAAAACGGCCACTTAAGTTTCCGTATAGTCAAAAGTAAATAGGTCAATATTCAAAATGAAGTTACTGGAATCGATTTAGGGATGGCCACATTAACAGGGTTCTCTTCGTCACTTACTCCATACAATCGTAGTCCCAATTTCCACCAAAGTCCATGAAATTTTGCAAAACGGCCACTTAAGTTTCCGTATAGTCAAAAGTAAATAGGTCAATATTCAAAATGAAGTTACTGGAATCGATTTTGGGATGGGCACGTTTACATTGTGTCGCTACGACAAAATATATATGTTTGGAATTGACACGTTTACATTGTGTCGCTACGACAAAATAGTCTATGTATGTGACAGTGAAACACAAATCATAATTGCTCTTCTCTCCTCGTTGAGGTATAGCCGTCGTTCTAACGATCTGCTTATTTCTGATTTAATCACAACACCTATGAAGCCCAATCTATACTAAATAATAAAATTGGAGTGTCTGTCTGTAATTTCGAAATAACTACCGCATATTAAGGTCATATGGTTATTTGAACGATACTGAATCACACGTTTTTAAAATTTTTGTCTGTCTGTCTGTCTGTTTGGAAAGGCTAATCTTGGGAACGGCTGAACCGATTTTGACGGGATTTTCACAGACAAGTAGAGAATTGACCAGGGAGTAACATAGGCTACTACTACTCCGAGATTTCTGAACCGATTTGCGTCATTTCTTTTTTAATCGATAGAGGAACTTTGCGACATTGTTTCATAAAAAATTTGGAGTCCAACTCCTCAATCCTGATGCTGCAGGGGATCTGACCAATCCACGCGGGCGAAGCTGCGGGCATCAGCTAGTCCATAAATAAAAATATTATAAATCCGAAAGAGTGTCTGTCTGTCTTTCTGTCTGTCTGCTAGTTTTTAAGGCCCAACAATTTATCCGATTTTGATGTTTGGTACAGAGCTCACATCCCGAGGTCGACATAGGCTACTTTTTATCCCGGAAAAGCAAGAGTTCTCAGGAGAGTCTTAAAGGTCGATCCGTTTAACTGATTTATATGAAATGAAATTAGGTTCAGAGGTAGCTTGCGTCCCGGAAATTGACATAGGCAACATTTTATCCCATTTTAAACCGCTAGGCTATCAGCACTTGCATAACTTTATTTACTTAAAGTTTTTAAAGTTTCTGCCAGGCTCAATCGAGGTAAACTTTAATCAAAGAGACAACTCTCCTCATTATCTAAACACTACCTAATCATCTCTTTAGCCACATAACGATTAACCGAAGCTAATGAGTAACATACATTATCAATTCCAGCCTGGGACCGATGTAATTATCATCGCCGCAATCTGAAACGGACAACCTTAAGCCGAAGGTGTTAAAAAACCGATTGGGACGATTTAAAAAAAGGTGTAGTCTGGGAGACGAAGTGATATTTTGTTAACAGACTTCAATTACAAGATAAAGTTTTATTGTAATATTTTAATAAAGTAAAAAAGAATTAAAAAATAGCTCGAATTAATTTTCAAAAATACAAGATAAAGTTGAAAACTAAAACCCGACTGCGATCGTCTTAATAACACTGATATATTAGAGTAAAATTGTTTGTCTGTCGTTTAGTGTATTTTGATCTTGTTGTACATTTATACCCATGAATTCAGAATTTTCTCCTCTTTCATTCGACACCCCACTCGATACAATAGCAAAAAATTATTATTGGAGAGCCCCACTTTTTTTTATTTAACCATCAGCTAGGTCAATTTTTTTCGTATAAAATATAGCCAATGTGACTCGGGCCTTTACAACGAATCAATTGACACCTCATTCATCAAAATTGTCCCAGTAGTTTAGGCACTACGGTGGAACACAGAATCTGGATACAAGCATACACACACCATACATTTTATATAGACTGCTAAAATCATAACCCTTCCTTTTGGTTTTGCCGCAGTCGGGTAAAAAAGGAGGAGATGGGATGGGCGATCCCGTGGGAACTGTTTGATTTTCCGGGATAAAATGCCTATGTCAATTACAGGCATGCAAGCTACCTCGGTACCAAATTTCATACAAATCGGTTAAGCGGATGGGTTTTTAGGACCCCGCTGGAACTCTTTGTTTTTCCGGGATAAAAAGTCTATGTTCTTCCCCGGGATATGAGCTAACCCTGTACCAAATTTCGTCAGAATCGGTTACACTTTTGGGCCGTGGAAAGATAGCAGACAGACAGACAGACTTTCTCATTTATAATATTAGTAGGCATGGATTAGTATGGATAAACTGTTCGAGTGGCTTATAATTACAATCTTTCCACCGTCTCTTAGCCTAAAAGAAAAAGACAAGAGGACAATCTTCTGGGATCTTAATTGGGTCGGCCGGTATGCTCGGAATCTTGTCCCGAACGAAAGCTTTTATTTTACACGTTTTGTGTATTCCGTGCCGTTTTTTGGTGTCGTTTGGTGTTTTTTTGGTGTTGTGATTGTTTTCGTTTGTCCGGTCGTACGTCTTTGTCAGGCTGGCGTCCGTCCGTCTGTCCTGGACCATTTCACTTTTAAATTCAACCAGGATTCATGTCGGCGACGCGGGTCGTAAAATGTTTTGATTGTTTAGAAAAAGATTGGAAATGGTTTTTAGGAGTTAAAGGGTTTGAAAGTCTTTCGTTACCTGACTTTTTAGGGTTCCGTACCTCAAAAGGAAAAACGGAACCCTTATAGGATCACTTTGTTGTCCGTCTGTCTGTCCGTCCGTCCGTCCGTCACTATTTTTCTGTATAATAATTTTTGATTTATCGTGCTAAATTTTGGAAAAAATACTCAAGTACGGAACCCTCAGTGCGCGAGTCTGACTCGCACTTGGCCGGTTCTTTATTTAAAGAAATTGGAATACCTCATCATGATCAACCCATTGCCAACCCACTACTGAGCACGGGTTTCCTCTCAGAATGAGAAGGGCTTAAGTCATATAGTCTGCCATGCTGGACCAATGCGGATTGGCAGACTTCACACACCATTGAAAACGTTGCATACAGGCTTTATAATCATACTAGAGGATGCCCGCGACTTCGTCCGCGTGGATTTAGGTTTTCAAAGATCCCGTGGGAACTGTGTGATTTTCCGGGATAAGCTGTTGTCTATGTCAATTACAGAGACGCAAGATTGTACCTTTCATACAAATCGGTTAAGCGGATGGGTCTTTAGGAATTCCTTGGGAACTCTGATTTTCCGGGATAAAAAGTAGCCTATGTCTGTCCCAAGCATATAAGCTAACCCTGTACTTTTCGTCAGAACCGGTTAAACTGTTGGGCCGTGGCAAAGGGTAGCAGACAGACAAACAGACACACTTTCGCATTTATAATATTAGTATGGATTAGCATGGATTTCTAACGCTTACGGCATCAGTTTTTCCCTCCACTTTTATATAGGTACCTAGGTACCTTCAAGTCAAGAGTGAATCTCTGAGAGTCTGAATCTACGATCTTCCTATTTCACTCCATTGAGCTATTAGGTATGACTATGAGTCAAAATTCGTTGGCAGGTGTTGGGGTCTATTATTTATTCAAATGAGTAAGGTGCGTTATTTTGTAATTTGAATAATTTGTTACCCAAATTGTGTCATAAAACTTATAACATGACAAATTATTAAATGGTTCTACTTAAATTTTTATAGCTTTTTTCATAGGTAGGTTTCACTCGCGATTTTGAATACATAGTTAGGCAGGTAAGTACCTACTTAGCGTTGATTTATTTTGTTTTAAAACGCCTAGCAGTTTCTAGAAGCGTAAAAATAGGTTAGTTCATTGAAAAACCGGCCAAGTGCGAGTCAGACTCGCGTACCGAGGGTTCCGTACTCGGGTATTTTTTTCGACATTTTGCACGATAAATCAAAATGTTACGCATAAAAATAAATAACAATCTGTTTTAGAATGTACCTACAGGTAAAGGTCTTTCAATAGAAAATACTAATAATAGCACACTTTAACTTTTTTTTGTGATGTTACCACAGATTCACGGGTTTCGGATTTTTCCCTTTAGATTTTTTTTCTTTACTTTTAATTTAGATTTAAGTTTATTTTATAAAATTTTCAAGTAGGTATTATAAGTAGGTAGGTACCTAATTCTATATGTTGCAGTTGATACAAAATAAAATTGTTGATTTGTTAACTAGCTTAAAAGAAATTTTTGATTAATATAATTATTACCGTCTTTTTTTCTGTTACTTTGGTGTAAAGCTGCCACAATCAAGCTGCTATACACAAGGCTTTTATAACTTTATAATTATGTAATTATACTGTATAGGAAAAAATATGTGTGTTCAATAAAGCCGTTACAGCATACCACCTGAACCCGTTCGATTTGATTGGATTTAACGATACTTCCAATCGATCAGTTTATAGTATCATTTGGTGGTCTAATTGAGGACCGTATTAGTAATTGGGACCCCTTGCATCCTATTATCAGAGATTTAAAGCGTATAATACAGTAAATCGTTTAACAGACACGCGTAGCTGCCTTTACACCGATGCGTAACATTGAAATAAAATAATTATAGACAAACCCATTTTTAAGCCCTGACCCAAAAAGAGGGGTGTTATAAGTTTGACATGTGTATCTGTGTATTTGTCTGTGGCATCGTAGGTCCTACACTAATTAATCGATTTTAATTTAGTTTTTTTTTGTTTGAAATGTGGTTTGATCGAGAGTATTCTTAGCTATAATTCAAGAAAATCGGTTCAGCGGTTTGAAAGCTATCAGCTCTTTTCTAGTTACTGTAACCTTCACATGTTGGGGGGTGTTATAAATTTTTAATTTACACTTGTATCTTTTATCGATTAACTTGAAGCGAAAAAACATTTAATTTCAAATTATTTTCTATGTAAATTGAATTCAATTATTTACCTAGGTAAATTGAATAACATTATTATTTTAGTATAGAAGCGATCACCTCAACATATTAAGTGAAGAAAAATTAATGAGATCCTTTTCGATAAAGTTTCTAAACAGAGTGATAGAGTTCCTAGTTTTTACTGAAACCTAGACAACAATGCCAAAAAGCTAACGAAATCTCTGAAGAGTGATATGTTACATACTCGTAGGTACGTATTGTCACCTGAGGGTGAGAGGTCTCCCATTCGATGGATCGTGGTCATGATGACCACTATCGCCTTTACGGCGAAGAAAAGGACGGAAATATCATGTAAGTGTTACAGTTCGGTGTGATAGGCAGCACCTATAACAAGCTTCTGAGATAGACGGACAAGTTAACAAGGTGCTAGTAAAACAATTATGAAGCCCCATAAATACCTTATCATAAAGGGCTTGTTGGAACTTTTTGGAGAAAAAATAAAAGAAAAACGTGATCAAGTGGGTTAACTTACGAAGTTATTTTATCTTTTGCCTATACGGAGGACGTAGGTTTAAATTTTGAGAATGCGTACTTAACTATACTTAGATTTATTAAATAACTAGCTGTGCCCGCGACTTCGTTCGCGTGGAATAGTGACCGCGCTTTATATTATAGCCACGGATGCTCAGGCGCGAGGCGCGTAGTACGTAATCTGTACGTTAAAAATGGTCGCCGTGGTTCTTTAAATTGACATAACTTTTTTGTTTATGAACCGATTGACATGAAATAAACACTAAATGCTAAGTGAAGCTTACTACAATATATTAGTGAAAACCGTATCTAAATCGAATAAGCCGTTTCTGAGATTAGCGTGCACAAACACACAGACAAACAGACAAACAGACAAAAAAAAAATTAATTACAATTTCGGGTTCGGCATCGATATAATAACAATCCCTGCTACTTTTTTTTTATATATTTCCATTGTACAGACACCACTTTTCTACAATTTTATTATATGTATAGATAATTCGCGTATACGATAAACGAGAAACTGTATTTACTGAACAAGCTCAAAACTAAACTCCTAGTACTCATTTTAAAAATACCACCATAGACGGACGGACGGTTCTTATTTATATCGGGAATATACATAATACGGAGAACTTTAATCTAAAACCATCCAATAAAAGTAAATGCGAAAGTGTGTCTGTCTGTGTTTGTCTGTCTGTCTGTCAGCTAGCTTTTCACAGCCCAACATGCATTATGATTTTGATGTTTGCAACCGATTTATATGAAAATAATAAATTAATAAAGAGATAGCTTGCGTCCCGGAAATTGAGACAGGCCACTTTTTATCTCGAATAATCTAAACACTTTTTAAAAATTTGCATGTCAGCCATTTTGAAATTCGTCATCTTGGTTTTTGTTCTATCTAAAGTGGCAATAGAAAAACACACTCTGTGAAACATTCAATTCCCTACCTACAATATTACGGTTCATGAGATACAGCCCGTTGACAGACAGACGAACGGTCAGAGGAAGCTTATTAACAGGGTCCCGTTGGCACATTCGGGTACGGAACCCTAATTAAGCTACTTATTATCACTACGACACCACAAAATGTGGGCATAGACTGTCGTGTTTAACACAAATTAATAGCATTATAGAGTGTTTTATAGGCAATGTGTAGGGAATATGCAATGGGACAAGGTTATCAGGCATTTAGGGAACGGACTAGTGGGGTAGCATTTAAGTTATACACGGAAGCGAGTGCGTTATATATATTTTTTCCCGCCAAAACCCTGATAATTAATTTTTTAAAAGTCCTTGAATAAAATTGTTTTTTTTTTGCCGCTATGAACAACATCAGTTTGGCAGTACTTACCTACCTAGAAATTGTAAAACCTATATTACAGTTAGTGAAAAAGAGAAACATAGTTTGTGATTGGTTGGTGACTCAAAATGGTTAACGCCCACCGAGGATTTGTCATTTATATGGAATTATCTAACAGAGTCCTATACTAACTTCTCTCGCTGGATAGAGTAAAGGCAGGTACATAGGAATTAGGAGTTATTGGTACAAGCTCGCGCTACCGCTTATGCTCTAACCCTTAGCCCTTTAAAATTCTGGAACAGCGTCTATACACCCCTTCAGTAAGTCTAGCTATACCTGGAGTGCCCGGAGTACCTAGTACGGCTAATAAACGACTTATAGCTCGTTCACACAGATTGCGTAAGCGTAGACGTAGCGCGTACCATTGCGTTGTAATGTATGGAACTGTATGAAACATGGCACATCGCTTGCGTGAAGCGTGGACGTATGCGTAACTCGGTATGTTAGGGGTTTACGCGCGTCACTACGCAAAAGTATGAACCTCGCGCACTCATGAAATGCAAGAAAATCCAGTGTTCGCTTCCGCTTATACTTTGAGTCTTGGCCCTTTAAAATTCTGGAACGGCGTCTATACGTCACCTCTGTGAGCCGAGACGTGCGCGGAGTGCCCAGTAGGGCCAATAAATTGACACTCAGGGCCCGTGATTAGACTACGTTGTATGTAAACGTATTAATAAACAAACACATAAATACCTAGATGAAAATAGATGAGTTCAAACCACTACGTGTGTACTAATGAGTGAAAAACCCGACCAAGAGCGAGTTGGACTCATACATGATTTCCGTTATCCATACCATCGCACAATATCAAATGTAATTTTTAGGGTTCCGTACCTCAAAAGGAAAAACGGAACCCTTATAGGATCACCTTGTTAACTGTCTGTCTGTCTGTCTGTCAAGAAAACCCATACCTCTAGAATATCCATATAACCACATCCCATATCCATTTCATGATTCTAGGTCATCTCGAAATACTCTATGGGTACTTCCCGTTGACTTAAAATCATGAAATTTGACAGGTAGGTAGGTAGGTTGGGTTCTATATTCCCAAGAAAATATAAAAAATTGGACTTTATACTTTGACGTAAGATTTTTTACTTGATATCTTCCAAAGCCACTATGATCCAAACTTCATAGTCGCTGATCGTTCCTCCCTGTGCAGAGAAACTTTCAGCTTTTATAAAATAACGAAGGTCTGGCACGCGCTGGCTCTCTCTATGTACCAGATGGCTAGACTATCCATCTTCAATAAGTTAGTCTAGTCATTTGGTAGTTTTACCTGGAAAGTTTTCAGGGAGTTTTGTAAATTGAAAGCAATATAGATTTCGACGTGCTCTTTCCGAATTTTCATATTACCACCTTGTATCTTTGCCGCTCGCACCACCATGGCTCGCATTGAAAAAATGGCACCCAAAACCTGTTTTTTGACGATAACTTCTTCCAGACTCATTTTACGATGAAAATGGTTATGTAATACATTAAAATATAAACAATTTCCTAGAAATTTATTTTGGTCTTTTTTTTTGTAGAATCAATAGTTTTAGCGTACGAGCGCCACAAAGATCAAGCACGTCGAAATCGATATAACCACCAATTTTCAAAACACAAGGAAAACTTTTCAGGTAACCTCCCAACTGACTGTACGGCATAGTTTTCTCTATACCCTCATCCTACCTC
This sequence comes from Maniola jurtina, assembly GCF_905333055.1. Classification (NCBI taxonomy): domain Eukaryota; kingdom Metazoa; phylum Arthropoda; class Insecta; order Lepidoptera; family Nymphalidae; genus Maniola; species Maniola jurtina. The sequence goes on along the minus strand of NC_060052.1, from coordinate 7,944,962 downwards.
TCTCTCCCCCACATCGTCCGTCTCCGTCGCACGTCATTATGTTATTACCCACGCAGCAGCGCAAGAGCCGTGATTAGCGAGTGATTAAGGTTCATTCAATATAATCATGTAATTATTTATTTATGTTTTAGAGGGCGAGTGTGTTTTGTGCGCAGTATATGCAAGATTGAAGAGAAAAATCTTATAAGAATTCATCATTATGGTTATAATGATGATTTGTACGCCACTATGAGGAACAGAGCTGCATCTGATGATCTGATGTTGTAAGCACAGCACGCGGGAGCTCCAACAGTATTCTGAGTACATTAGCTGAGAAGTGGGAGAACCCTTTCATGAAGCATTAGGTGTACATGCACATGAGCACCAATGGGGATGATGCCTATTGCCTATCATGATCATCATCATCATCATCAGCCTGTGGATGTCCACTGCTGGACATAGGCCTTCCCTAAAGGCTGAGGACCGGGTATGGTGGCGCTCTTTAGGGAAGGCCTATTGCCTACGTCAAAAATAAATTAATACTTAGTAATTATTAAATAGAGTATCTTCCAAAATTCGTAAAATCCGCATTCGATGCTAGTTATAAGTTTGCTAACCATTTTAAATTATTGATTTAACTTAAAAAGTATGTTAAATTACGTCAAATGTTATGACGTCACATCTGTGAATTTCATACAAGCTCCCTTACTAAGCGAGCGTTTTGACGTTTGATAAAAAGTCGCTGATTTGACTAGTAATCGTCATCCCTATTGGTCAAGGCGTTATATGAATTAAGCTCATTTAAATTAATATAACAACAACGCAATAACTACTAACATAGTTAATAAGGTCTATTGTTATTAACATTTTGAGGATGAAATAAATGAAAGTAAATGTTTTATTTGTTATTATTTATTTATTATCATGATCAACCCATCGCCGGCTCACTACAGAGCACGGGTCTCCTCCTCCGTATGAGAAGGGCTATAGTCCACCACGCTGGCCAAGTGTAGATTGGCAGATTTTTCACACCTTTGAGAATATTATGGAGAACTTTCAAGTATGCAGATTTCTTCACGATATTTTCCTTCACTGTTAAATCAAGTGATATTTAATTGCTTAAAACTTAAAAGAAAACCTCGAGACTTCAGGCTGATTCACACCAATTGCGTATGCAGCACGTACACGTGACAGGTGTTTAGTGACGCGCGTGAATCCGTAGAAACAACTGCACGCATTACGTCTACGTGAACGTTCACGCCACGCAAGCGGTATGCCATGTTTCATACTCGTACATTACAACGCAATGGTACGCGCTACGTCTACGCTTACGCCACGCGTACGCAGCCTGTGTGAACTAGCTGTTCACCAGTCGAATGTAGGCTATGAAACAACTAGGTGCGTGACGTTAGACGTCGTGACAGCGTGGCAAACAGTTTTAAATATCATAATACTAGCTGATGATATAGGTTTTTAGAAATCCCGTGGGAACTCATTGATTTTCCGGAATAAAAAGTAGCTTATGTGTTAATCCAGGGTATAATTTGTCTCCAATCCAGATTTCAGCCAAATCCGTCCAGTAGTTTTTGCGTGAAAGAGTAACAAACATCCATGCATACATACAAACTTTCGCGTTTATAATATTAGTAGGATTTTTAAATCTTTAATTTCACGTCACCCCTTTATCTGACAGATTTTGTTTCTTGATCAAACCGAAAGCTTCCTCACTCTAGTTCACTCTGGTATGTAGTAGAATATTTATATCGCTGATTAAAAGTAATCTAAAGATCGTCCATATACTTCGTGAGTGAGTGAACGGCACGCAGTAACGATATCTGCTCACGATCGCTAATGAAATGAACGAGATCGTTCCCTAGCTATGGTGTGACATACGGACATACTGTTAACACTACCTTTATTTCTCTTATTAGGATTTCTAGTAATCTGCACTTGCCCATGGTGGTAAACTATGACCAAAACCTTTTCCATTCTCAGAGGAGACTCGTTCTAAACAGTGCCTATAGCAGCCTATATTTATCCATCCATACATCCATCAGCTTGTAAGCGTCCACTGCTGGACATAGGCCTATCCAAGAGGGTGCCACCAAACATGGTCCTCCGCCTTCCTCATCCACCCGCTCCCCGCCACCTTCTTCAGGTCATCGGTCCAGCGGGCTGGTGGTCGTCCCACACTGCGCTTCCCGGTACGCGGTCTCCACTCCAGAACACGTCTGTCCCAACGGCCGTCGGTTCTGCCTCTATCCATAGGCATCCATTTATACAGGGTGTTTGGTAATTAGTATTTAATGACGACACGTACCATGCTACTTTGATCTGATAAACACAAGCTGAAGCATAATGACGTAATAAAATTATAAAAAATTCCATGCAAAATTAAAAAAAAAAAAAATGTCAAAGTTTTCATGACCCTAACATGCCCTAACTCACTGAGATCGTTGGCCATCTTTAGATAGGTCGAGGCCAACGATCTCAGTGAGTTAGGGCACATTGGGGCCATGAAAACTTGGTCATTAAAATTTTGTATGGACATTTTTATAATTTTATTTCGTCATTTTACTTCAGCATTGTGTTTATCAGATCAAAGTAGCATGGGTACGTGTCGTCTTTATATACTAATTACTAGACACCCTGTATAGGTACTTTATTACTTTATCCATACTTCCATACTAATATTATAAATGCGAAAATGTGTCTATCTGTCTGTCTGTTTGTCTAGCTAGCTTAGGGCCCAACAGTTGACCGATTTAGATGGGTACAAAGTGAGCCTACATCCCGGGGAGGGACGTAGGCTACTTTCATCTTGGAAAATTAAAGAGTTCCAATGGGATTCTTAAAATCCCATACGCTTAACCGATTTATACCTGGTACTACAGACTACAGTAATAGCTTACGCCCCTACATAACTGCCAAATTTCATGATTGTAGGTCAACGGGAAGTATCTACTTACCCCATAGGTTTTCTTAACAGACACGACAGACGGACAGACAGACAGACAACAAAGTGGCCCTATATTGGTTCCGTTCTCCTTTTGAGGTACGGAACCCTAAAAAAATTCATTTTGTGTCTATCGGTTATGCGAATTTGATACGTCTGTTGACCTCATGGGAGTTTTTACGTTAGACCGCATGTTGACCGAACGTCGGAGCCGTGAGTCCACCGGCGATAGGTTACAAGCTGTACAAGAATCGAGTGCAGTACAGGTTGGAGCGGAAACATGAACTATTGCATCGATCAACTGTACCTACCTACGTGAACTAATACGACTCATTAGTTCCCACACTATGAGAAAAATCTATACATATAATAAAATTGTAGAAAAGTGGTGTCTGTACAATGGAAATATATAAAAAAAAGTAGCAGGGGTTGTTATTATATCGATGCCGAACCCGAAATTGTAATTAATTTTTTTTTGTCTGTTTGTCTGTTTGTCTGTTTGTCTGTGTGTTTGTGCACGCTAATATCAGAAACGGCTTATTCGATTTAGATACGGTTTTCACTAATATATTGTAGTAAGCTTCACTTAGCATATAGTGTTTATTTCATGTCAATCGGTTCATAAATAAAAAAGTTATGTCAATTTAAAGAATCACGGCGCCTCGCGCCTGAGCGTCCGTGGCTATTAAGCGCGAAAAGTCACTATTCCACGCGAACGAAGTCGCGGGCACAGCTAGTGTTTGATATTTTCTCAGTTGATACATTTTGGGCAGTTAAATATCACTATGTTTTCAAAAGAAGCACAAAATTGGGGCCTTTCTGGTAGAAAAATACAAATCTTTGAACCCGTGTAATTTTAAAACGTGAGGGACGTTTGGCCTAGTTGTGACAGCGCATATCAATCGATTGTGATTGTTAAGCAACACTGACCCAAGTCGGTAATTGGATGGGTGACCGACTTCAGAGGTCCGAATTTGGCCTTTTCATTTCCTTCATGCCTCGGAGACAACGTTAAGCCGTCGGTCCCGGTTATTACCACTAACATCTGACAATATCTGGGAACCCACCGCGTTATCATCTCAAGAGAACTCCTACTATTATAAGATTAATGGAAAGGGATCACGACCCTCAGTAATGAGGAATACTACTATAGAGAATATTTTAAAACTAGGTAGGTAGGTAACTTTTAGAGAAATCTAGAAAAGCACAGGCACAGAATATATTACTTTCAGTACGTCTGCAAAATTTCATAGTCTTTGGTTGCTTTTAATATTCAAATGAGAATAGAACTACGATTGTATGGAGTAAGGACGAAGAGGCCTCTGTTAACTGTGAAGTAAAACATCTTGAGGAAACCCTACATGCCTGAGAGTTCTCCATAATGTTTTCAAAGGTGTATGAAGTCTGGTTTTATACGGCATGTAATATGAATGTGACTTCATCTATCCCAACAGAACAGAACATTAACAGGGTTCTCTCCGTCACTCGTTTCATACAATCGTAGTTCCAATTTCATTCGAATATTAAGCAACCAAAGTCCATGAAATTTTGCAGACATATTCTAGAGACATATTCATAACAAAGTTACGCGGTCTTAAAAATTTTCATACAAACCTTTGAGCCCCTGTAATTTTAAAACTACATATTTTTAGAAAAATCAAAAACACCACAGACACAGATATTAGTTTCTAGAATATGTCTGCAAAATTTCATGGACTTTGGTTGCTTAATATTCAATAAAATTGGAACTACGATTGTATGAAACGAGTGACGGAGAGAGCCCTGTTAATAAGAAGAGGGATTTCTCTTTAAAATAATTAAAATTCTCACAGTAAGATCATCTAGAAGAAATATTTTAATAGATACAGTCTATCTAGGACACTGTATACCGCAAATCTGAAACAAGCACGCTTACTGCATTCTGTAAGCCTCGGAAAACCCCTAGGATTTTCCAGTAGCCCTGAGCATCTGAATTTACAAGTAGCCAGGTTACTTACGACTCCTATGAGGCGTCCATTCAGATGAGGTGAAAGCAACTTGGCTACTCACTTGGAACCAGGGAAATGGGAATTCCCAAACAATTTTTAGGGTTCCGTACCTTAAAAGGAAAAACGGAACCCTTATAGGATCCTTTGTTGTCCGTCCGTCCGTCATGTCTGTCAAGAAACCTATAGGGTACTTCCCGTTGACCTAGAATTTGGCAGGTAGGTAGGTCTTATAGCACAAGTACAGGAATAAATCTGAAATCCGCGAATTTGTGGTTACATCATTAAAAAAAAATTAAATGTGTTTTAATTTTCAAAGTAAAATAACTATACCAAGTGGGGTATCATATGAAAGGGCTTTACGTATACATTCTAAAACAGATTTTTATTTATTTTTGTTTATGATAGTTTTTGATTTATCGTGCAAAATATTGGAAAAAATAATCATGTACGGAACCCTCAGTGCGCGAGTCTGACTCGCACTTGGCCCGTTTTTTTTAGAAGCAAATCTACGTAGTTTTTTTTTTAAATTTAGGTATAGACTAAGTAGCACTAGGCTGCAACCAGACGTGCTAGCAAGTGATGATGCAGCCTAAGATGCAGCGCGCTTGTCTAGAATACTTCACGGGACTTCAATTACTTTTTAACCTCCGACCCAAAAAGAGGGGTGTTATAAGTTTGACGTGTGTATCTGTCTGTGGCATCGTAGCTCCTAAACTAATGAGCCGATTTTAATTTAGTTTTTTTTTGTTTGAAAGGCGGTTTTTGATCGAGAGTGAAGAAAATCGGTTCAGCCGTTTGAAAGTTATCAGTTCTTTTCTAGTTACTGTAACCTTCACTTGTCGGGGGTGTTATAAATTTTCATTTACTTACACATGTATAGGTACCTACATTGCATAATATTGTACATGTTATATCAAATCTTTAAATAGAGCAACCGCCGAGTTTCTTGCTGGTTCTTCTAGTTAAGAAAGGCATTCCGAACCAGTGGTAGATGCCCTTGCCGATTCAAAAGTACTTGTAAAAGTTTAATTGAATGTATTTTTTTTTTAATTTAACCCCGAAAAGTTATCCCGGAATCGAACTGACCTCCCAAATAGGAGGACGTCTTAACCAAAAAATTGGTGCACGGAAAATTACATCTCAATAATCAATATTCTCTATGAGACACCAATAAAGTCTATCAAACAATCTATCGTTAGAATCGATGGCAAGGTAAAGGTAGCGCCACACTGGATGCATTCTAATCGCCAGTGTCGACAACTGCACGCCACCCGGCGCGCAGGAAACACTATCTACGACGACTCCATTAAAATATTACATTGTTACATGACTTGAATGCTTACAAAGTAGTATAAAAAAGGTTTATTCGTAGTGCGCTCTAGACAAACGCAGTTTGGCTCTCATTTGTATTTTTTTTAAAGAATACTAGCTGATGCCCGGCGACTTCGTCCGCGTGGATTTAGGTTTTTCAAAATCCCGTGGGAACTCTTTGATTTTCCGGGATAAAAAGTAGCCTATGTGCTAATCCTGGATATTATCATCTATCTCCATTCCTTTCAGCCAAATCCGTCAAGTAGTTTTTGCGTGAAGGAGTAACAAACATACACACACACACACATACAAACTTTCGCCTTTATAATATTAAGTGTGATTAGCTATGTTAATCATGACTAACACTCCCCTTTCCCCTCCAATTAAGCGTAAAGCTTGTGCCAGGAGTAGGTACGACAATAGTGCAACGGGTGGGGTTTGAACCTCCGACCTTTCGGAATTCAGTCCGCTCCTCAACCGTTGAGCTATCGAGGCTTTATATATTAACATTGTAGGTACTGTATATTAAAAAAACAGGCATTTGTATATTAACCAAACAAACCATGTAATTAAAAATAAAAATAAGAATTAATTAAATTTTGTAGATACACATTCACATACAAATCTTTGAAACTGTGTAACTTTGAAACTAGACAGTTTTAACTGCCACATCACTTTTATGTTGGCCCGCTTCCATTTTAGACTGCATTATCACTTACCACCAGGTGAGATCGCAGTCAAGGGGATTTGTGAAGGGAAGAGTGCAAACGGGACTCTATTACGAAGGCTCCACTTTACGTCCGTCTTATCCGTCAGTATGTCTATCTGTCAGCGGGCTGTATCCCATGAACCCTAATAGGTAATTAGGTATACGGGGTGGACCTTCCGAAAAATCTAGTGAGTGTCTACGCCGTCATAAAAGAAATCTACTGGTACAATTTCAAGTTTCTTACCCAAGTTACACTGTCAGTCAGTCAGTCATTCAGTCAGGAAAAGTCTTTTTATATGTACACATAGATGGTGATCCGGCAAACAAACATAGCAGTGGAATACCACCGCTTATTACCAGGGCCCCCTGATAAAACAAAAGCTTACGTAAGTACCTACGTATTCAGAAAAGTACTGAATTAATTCAGTTTTATCACTTCTAATATTACAAGTGTAAATTAAAAATTTATAACACCCCCGACAAGTGAAGGTTACAGTAACTAGAAAAGAGCTGATAACTTTCAAACGGCTGAACCGATTTTCTTGGATTATAGCTAAGAACACTTTCGATCAAGCCACCTTTCAAACAAAAAAAACTAAACTAAAATCGGTTCATTAGTTTAGGCGCTACGGTGCCACAGACAGATACACAGATACACAGATACACAGACACGCAGATACACACGTCAAATTTATAACCCCCTCTTTTTGGGTCGGGGGTTAATAAAACACTATTGTACCAAAAACAATGCAATAAAAAGTTGTTAAAACCCAAATAACATTTTTACCATAAGTTTCCACTAACCATTAAGGCGTGTACATATTTACGACACCCATCAAACCAATTGCCCAAATAACGATTGTTACAAGAAAAAAACTCGTAAAAAACAATAGAAAAACACGTATTCCACACACAGCCAAGTAATAAACATGTGCATTCAATTCAAAGTTATAGGAACTATCGCGTGTGGTCAAAAAGGCTCTGAGAAATCAGAATGCGCTTGCGTTGCGACAGCGCGCTTTAACATAACTAATATGCGCTATGCTTTATGAATGCCTAATGAAAAAGTTGCATTGTGCAACTTGCAGTGGTCATTATATATTTAGTTGTGGACTTCGTCTGTGTTGGTGTTGGCTGGCGGGCGTGCTCTGCCTTTTTGGAGTGTTTTTTTTTTGTTAAAACTGACTGGAAAGTGCTCTAAGGGGGTGCCGTGCGTATGTCGGCGAGCGCCGGCACAGACGGAGTCCATAATTGTATAGTTTAACTAACTTGTTACAAATAACTACAAACTTGACATTGGCTAATCTTCGTAAAGACAGACGTGAGAGAAAAAAAATATTTAGTTGTAAAAGGAACCCTTTTAGAATCACTGCTTTGTCTGTCTGTCGTGTCTGTCAAGAAACCTATAGGGTACTTCCCGTTGACCTAATATCATGAAACGATATAACCACCAATTTTCAAAACACAAGGAAAACTTTTCAGGTAACCTCCCAACTGACTGTACGGCATAGTTTTCTCTATACCCTCATCCTACCTCTCTCTCCCCCACATCGTCCGTCTCCGTCGCACGTCATTATGTTATTACCCACGCAGCAGCGCAAGAGCCGTGATTAGCGAGTGATTAAGGTTCATTCAATATAATCATGTAATTATTTATTTATGTTTTAGAGGGCGAGTGTGTTTTGTGCGCAGTATATGCAAGATTGAAGAGAAAAATCTTATAAGAATTCATCATTATGGTTATAATGATGATTTGTACGCCACTATGAGGAACAGAGCTGCATCTGATGATCTGATGTTGTAAGCACAGCACGCGGGAGCTCCAACAGTATTCTGAGTACATTAGCTGAGAAGTGGGAGAACCCTTTCATGAAGCATTAGGTGTACATGCACATGAGCACCAATGGGGATGATGCCTATTGCCTATCATGATCATCATCATCATCATCAGCCTGTGGATGTCCACTGCTGGACATAGGCCTTCCCTAAAGGCTGAGGACCGGGTATGGTGGCGCTCTTTAGGGAAGGCCTATTGCCTACGTCAAAAATAAATTAATACTTAGTAATTATTAAATAGAGTATCTTCCAAAATTCGTAAAATCCGCATTCGATGCTAGTTATAAGTTTGCTAACCATTTTAAATTATTGATTTAACTTAAAAAGTATGTTAAATTACGTCAAATGTTATGACGTCACATCTGTGAATTTCATACAAGCTCCCTTACTAAGCGAGCGTTTTGACGTTTGATAAAAAGTCGCTGATTTGACTAGTAATCGTCATCCCTATTGGTCAAGGCGTTATATGAATTAAGCTCATTTAAATTAATATAACAACAACGCAATAACTACTAACATAGTTAATAAGGTCTATTGTTATTAACATTTTGAGGATGAAATAAATGAAAGTAAATGTTTTATTTGTTATTATTTATTTATTATCATGATCAACCCATCGCCGGCTCACTACAGAGCACGGGTCTCCTCCTCCGTATGAGAAGGGCTATAGTCCACCACGCTGGCCAAGTGTAGATTGGCAGATTTTTCACACCTTTGAGAATATTATGGAGAACTTTCAAGTATGCAGATTTCTTCACGATATTTTCCTTCACTGTTAAATCAAGTGATATTTAATTGCTTAAAACTTAAAAGAAAACCTCGAGACTTCAGGCTGATTCACACCAATTGCGTATGCAGCACGTACACGTGACAGGTGTTTAGTGACGCGCGTGAATCCGTAGAAACAACTGCACGCATTACGTCTACGTGAACGTTCACGCCACGCAAGCGGTATGCCATGTTTCATACTCGTACATTACAACGCAATGGTACGCGCTACGTCTACGCTTACGCCACGCGTACGCAGCCTGTGTGAACTAGCTGTTCACCAGTCGAATGTAGGCTATGAAACAACTAGGTGCGTGACGTTAGACGTCGTGACAGCGTGGCAAACAGTTTTAAATATCATAATACTAGCTGATGATATAGGTTTTTAGAAATCCCGTGGGAACTCATTGATTTTCCGGAATAAAAAGTAGCTTATGTGTTAATCCAGGGTATAATTTGTCTCCAATCCAGATTTCAGCCAAATCCGTCCAGTAGTTTTTGCGTGAAAGAGTAACAAACATCCATGCATACATACAAACTTTCGCGTTTATAATATTAGTAGGATTTTTAAATCTTTAATTTCACGTCACCCCTTTATCTGACAGATTTTGTTTCTTGATCAAACCGAAAGCTTCCTCACTCTAGTTCACTCTGGTATGTAGTAGAATATTTATATCGCTGATTAAAAGTAATCTAAAGATCGTCCATATACTTCGTGAGTGAGTGAACGGCACGCAGTAACGATATCTGCTCACGATCGCTAATGAAATGAACGAGATCGTTCCCTAGCTATGGTGTGACATACGGACATACTGTTAACACTACCTTTATTTCTCTTATTAGGATTTCTAGTAATCTGCACTTGCCCATGGTGGTAAACTATGACCAAAACCTTTTCCATTCTCAGAGGAGACTCGTTCTAAACAGTGCCTATAGCAGCCTATATTTATCCATCCATACATCCATCAGCTTGTAAGCGTCCACTGCTGGACATAGGCCTATCCAAGAGGGTGCCACCAAACATGGTCCTCCGCCTTCCTCATCCACCCGCTCCCCGCCACCTTCTTCAGGTCATCGGTCCAGCGGGCTGGTGGTCGTCCCACACTGCGCTTCCCGGTACGCGGTCTCCACTCCAGAACACGTCTGTCCCAACGGCCGTCGGTTCTGCCTCTATCCATAGGCATCCATTTATACAGGGTGTTTGGTAATTAGTATTTAATGACGACACGTACCATGCTACTTTGATCTGATAAACACAAGCTGAAGCATAATGACGTAATAAAATTATAAAAAATTCCATGCAAAATTAAAAAAAAAAAAAATGTCAAAGTTTTCATGACCCTAACATGCCCTAACTCACTGAGATCGTTGGCCATCTTTAGATAGGTCGAGGCCAACGATCTCAGTGAGTTAGGGCACATTGGGGCCATGAAAACTTGGTCATTAAAATTTTGTATGGACATTTTTATAATTTTATTTCGTCATTTTACTTCAGCATTGTGTTTATCAGATCAAAGTAGCATGGGTACGTGTCGTCTTTATATACTAATTACTAGACACCCTGTATAGGTACTTTATTACTTTATCCATACTTCCATACTAATATTATAAATGCGAAAATGTGTCTATCTGTCTGTCTGTTTGTCTAGCTAGCTTAGGGCCCAACAGTTGACCGATTTAGATGGGTACAAAGTGAGCCTACATCCCGGGGAGGGACGTAGGCTACTTTCATCTTGGAAAATTAAAGAGTTCCAATGGGATTCTTAAAATCCCATACGCTTAACCGATTTATACCTGGTACTACAGACTACAGTAATAGCTTACGCCCCTACATAACTGCCAAATTTCATGATTGTAGGTCAACGGGAAGTATCTACTTACCCCATAGGTTTTCTTAACAGACACGACAGACGGACAGACAGACAGACAACAAAGTGGCCCTATATTGGTTCCGTTCTCCTTTTGAGGTACGGAACCCTAAAAAAATTCATTTTGTGTCTATCGGTTATGCGAATTTGATACGTCTGTTGACCTCATGGGAGTTTTTACGTTAGACCGCATGTTGACCGAACGTCGGAGCCGTGAGTCCACCGGCGATAGGTTACAAGCTGTACAAGAATCGAGTGCAGTACAGGTTGGAGCGGAAACATGAACTATTGCATCGATCAACTGTACCTACCTACGTGAACTAATACGACTCATTAGTTCCCACACTATGAGAAAAATCTATACATATAATAAAATTGTAGAAAAGTGGTGTCTGTACAATGGAAATATATAAAAAAAAGTAGCAGGGGTTGTTATTATATCGATGCCGAACCCGAAATTGTAATTAATTTTTTTTTGTCTGTTTGTCTGTTTGTCTGTTTGTCTGTGTGTTTGTGCACGCTAATATCAGAAACGGCTTATTCGATTTAGATACGGTTTTCACTAATATATTGTAGTAAGCTTCACTTAGCATATAGTGTTTATTTCATGTCAATCGGTTCATAAATAAAAAAGTTATGTCAATTTAAAGAATCACGGCGCCTCGCGCCTGAGCGTCCGTGGCTATTAAGCGCGAAAAGTCACTATTCCACGCGAACGAAGTCGCGGGCACAGCTAGTGTTTGATATTTTCTCAGTTGATACATTTTGGGCAGTTAAATATCACTATGTTTTCAAAAGAAGCACAAAATTGGGGCCTTTCTGGTAGAAAAATACAAATCTTTGAACCCGTGTAATTTTAAAACGTGAGGGACGTTTGGCCTAGTTGTGACAGCGCATATCAATCGATTGTGATTGTTAAGCAACACTGACCCAAGTCGGTAATTGGATGGGTGACCGACTTCAGAGGTCCGAATTTGGCCTTTTCATTTCCTTCATGCCTCGGAGACAACGTTAAGCCGTCGGTCCCGGTTATTACCACTAACATCTGACAATATCTGGGAACCCACCGCGTTATCATCTCAAGAGAACTCCTACTATTATAAGATTAATGGAAAGGGATCACGACCCTCAGTAATGAGGAATACTACTATAGAGAATATTTTAAAACTAGGTAGGTAGGTAACTTTTAGAGAAATCTAGAAAAGCACAGGCACAGAATATATTACTTTCAGTACGTCTGCAAAATTTCATAGTCTTTGGTTGCTTTTAATATTCAAATGAGAATAGAACTACGATTGTATGGAGTAAGGACGAAGAGGCCTCTGTTAACTGTGAAGTAAAACATCTTGAGGAAACCCTACATGCCTGAGAGTTCTCCATAATGTTTTCAAAGGTGTATGAAGTCTGGTTTTATACGGCATGTAATATGAATGTGACTTCATCTATCCCAACAGAACAGAACATTAACAGGGTTCTCTCCGTCACTCGTTTCATACAATCGTAGTTCCAATTTCATTCGAATATTAAGCAACCAAAGTCCATGAAATTTTGCAGACATATTCTAGAGACATATTCATAACAAAGTTACGCGGTCTTAAAAATTTTCATACAAACCTTTGAGCCCCTGTAATTTTAAAACTACATATTTTTAGAAAAATCAAAAACACCACAGACACAGATATTAGTTTCTAGAATATGTCTGCAAAATTTCATGGACTTTGGTTGCTTAATATTCAATAAAATTGGAACTACGATTGTATGAAACGAGTGACGGAGAGAGCCCTGTTAATAAGAAGAGGGATTTCTCTTTAAAATAATTAAAATTCTCACAGTAAGATCATCTAGAAGAAATATTTTAATAGATACAGTCTATCTAGGACACTGTATACCGCAAATCTGAAACAAGCACGCTTACTGCATTCTGTAAGCCTCGGAAAACCCCTAGGATTTTCCAGTAGCCCTGAGCATCTGAATTTACAAGTAGCCAGGTTACTTACGACTCCTATGAGGCGTCCATTCAGATGAGGTGAAAGCAACTTGGCTACTCACTTGGAACCAGGGAAATGGGAATTCCCAAACAATTTTTAGGGTTCCGTACCTTAAAAGGAAAAACGGAACCCTTATAGGATCCTTTGTTGTCCGTCCGTCCGTCATGTCTGTCAAGAAACCTATAGGGTACTTCCCGTTGACCTAGAATTTGGCAGGTAGGTAGGTCTTATAGCACAAGTACAGGAATAAATCTGAAATCCGCGAATTTGTGGTTACATCATTAAAAAAAAATTAAATGTGTTTTAATTTTCAAAGTAAAATAACTATACCAAGTGGGGTATCATATGAAAGGGCTTTACGTATACATTCTAAAACAGATTTTTATTTATTTTTGTTTATGATAGTTTTTGATTTATCGTGCAAAATATTGGAAAAAATAATCATGTACGGAACCCTCAGTGCGCGAGTCTGACTCGCACTTGGCCCGTTTTTTTTAGAAGCAAATCTACGTAGTTTTTTTTTTAAATTTAGGTATAGACTAAGTAGCACTAGGCTGCAACCAGACGTGCTAGCAAGTGATGATGCAGCCTAAGATGCAGCGCGCTTGTCTAGAATACTTCACGGGACTTCAATTACTTTTTAACCTCCGACCCAAAAAGAGGGGTGTTATAAGTTTGACGTGTGTATCTGTCTGTGGCATCGTAGCTCCTAAACTAATGAGCCGATTTTAATTTAGTTTTTTTTTGTTTGAAAGGCGGTTTTTGATCGAGAGTGAAGAAAATCGGTTCAGCCGTTTGAAAGTTATCAGTTCTTTTCTAGTTACTGTAACCTTCACTTGTCGGGGGTGTTATAAATTTTCATTTACTTACACATGTATAGGTACCTACATTGCATAATATTGTACATGTTATATCAAATCTTTAAATAGAGCAACCGCCGAGTTTCTTGCTGGTTCTTCTAGTTAAGAAAGGCATTCCGAACCAGTGGTAGATGCCCTTGCCGATTCAAAAGTACTTGTAAAAGTTTAATTGAATGTATTTTTTTTTTAATTTAACCCCGAAAAGTTATCCCGGAATCGAACTGACCTCCCAAATAGGAGGACGTCTTAACCAAAAAATTGGTGCACGGAAAATTACATCTCAATAATCAATATTCTCTATGAGACACCAATAAAGTCTATCAAACAATCTATCGTTAGAATCGATGGCAAGGTAAAGGTAGCGCCACACTGGATGCATTCTAATCGCCAGTGTCGACAACTGCACGCCACCCGGCGCGCAGGAAACACTATCTACGACGACTCCATTAAAATATTACATTGTTACATGACTTGAATGCTTACAAAGTAGTATAAAAAAGGTTTATTCGTAGTGCGCTCTAGACAAACGCAGTTTGGCTCTCATTTGTATTTTTTTTAAAGAATACTAGCTGATGCCCGGCGACTTCGTCCGCGTGGATTTAGGTTTTTCAAAATCCCGTGGGAACTCTTTGATTTTCCGGGATAAAAAGTAGCCTATGTGCTAATCCTGGATATTATCATCTATCTCCATTCCTTTCAGCCAAATCCGTCAAGTAGTTTTTGCGTGAAGGAGTAACAAACATACACACACACACACATACAAACTTTCGCCTTTATAATATTAAGTGTGATTAGCTATGTTAATCATGACTAACACTCCCCTTTCCCCTCCAATTAAGCGTAAAGCTTGTGCCAGGAGTAGGTACGACAATAGTGCAACGGGTGGGGTTTGAACCTCCGACCTTTCGGAATTCAGTCCGCTCCTCAACCGTTGAGCTATCGAGGCTTTATATATTAACATTGTAGGTACTGTATATTAAAAAAACAGGCATTTGTATATTAACCAAACAAACCATGTAATTAAAAATAAAAATAAGAATTAATTAAATTTTGTAGATACACATTCACATACAAATCTTTGAAACTGTGTAACTTTGAAACTAGACAGTTTTAACTGCCACATCACTTTTATGTTGGCCCGCTTCCATTTTAGACTGCATTATCACTTACCACCAGGTGAGATCGCAGTCAAGGGGATTTGTGAAGGGAAGAGTGCAAACGGGACTCTATTACGAAGGCTCCACTTTACGTCCGTCTTATCCGTCAGTATGTCTATCTGTCAGCGGGCTGTATCCCATGAACCCTAATAGGTAATTAGGTATACGGGGTGGACCTTCCGAAAAATCTAGTGAGTGTCTACGCCGTCATAAAAGAAATCTACTGGTACAATTTCAAGTTTCTTACCCAAGTTACACTGTCAGTCAGTCAGTCATTCAGTCAGGAAAAGTCTTTTTATATGTACACATAGATGGTGATCCGGCAAACAAACATAGCAGTGGAATACCACCGCTTATTACCAGGGCCCCCTGATAAAACAAAAGCTTACGTAAGTACCTACGTATTCAGAAAAGTACTGAATTAATTCAGTTTTATCACTTCTAATATTACAAGTGTAAATTAAAAATTTATAACACCCCCGACAAGTGAAGGTTACAGTAACTAGAAAAGAGCTGATAACTTTCAAACGGCTGAACCGATTTTCTTGGATTATAGCTAAGAACACTTTCGATCAAGCCACCTTTCAAACAAAAAAAACTAAACTAAAATCGGTTCATTAGTTTAGGCGCTACGGTGCCACAGACAGATACACAGATACACAGATACACAGACACGCAGATACACACGTCAAATTTATAACCCCCTCTTTTTGGGTCGGGGGTTAATAAAACACTATTGTACCAAAAACAATGCAATAAAAAGTTGTTAAAACCCAAATAACATTTTTACCATAAGTTTCCACTAACCATTAAGGCGTGTACATATTTACGACACCCATCAAACCAATTGCCCAAATAACGATTGTTACAAGAAAAAAACTCGTAAAAAACAATAGAAAAACACGTATTCCACACACAGCCAAGTAATAAACATGTGCATTCAATTCAAAGTTATAGGAACTATCGCGTGTGGTCAAAAAGGCTCTGAGAAATCAGAATGCGCTTGCGTTGCGACAGCGCGCTTTAACATAACTAATATGCGCTATGCTTTATGAATGCCTAATGAAAAAGTTGCATTGTGCAACTTGCAGTGGTCATTATATATTTAGTTGTGGACTTCGTCTGTGTTGGTGTTGGCTGGCGGGCGTGCTCTGCCTTTTTGGAGTGTTTTTTTTTTGTTAAAACTGACTGGAAAGTGCTCTAAGGGGGTGCCGTGCGTATGTCGGCGAGCGCCGGCACAGACGGAGTCCATAATTGTATAGTTTAACTAACTTGTTACAAATAACTACAAACTTGACATTGGCTAATCTTCGTAAAGACAGACGTGAGAGAAAAAAAATATTTAGTTGTAAAAGGAACCCTTTTAGAATCACTGCTTTGTCTGTCTGTCGTGTCTGTCAAGAAACCTATAGGGTACTTCCCGTTGACCTAATATCATGAAATTTGGCAGGTAGAGGTAGGTCGTATAGCACAAGTACAGGAATAAATCTGAAAACCGCGAATTTGTGGTTACATCATTAATAAAAAAAATGTGTTTCAATTTTCAAAGTAAGATAACTATACCAAGTGGGCCGGGGTATCAATATGAAATGACTTTACTTGTACATTCTAAAACAGATTTTTATTTATTTTTATGCATACCTAATAGTTTTTCATTTATCGAGCAAAATGTTGGAAAAAATACCCGAGTACGGAACCCTCGCTGCGCGATTCTGACTCGCACTTGGCCGGTTTTTTAATAATCAAGTGACCATATTAGGTTTTGTAATATTTTTCCTGTCCATTTCAGATTTCATGGTCAGATTAGCGCGTTATAAAGTACGCATTACCTAATAGATTTAATAATAGGTACCTTCAATAACATCATACTAATGTGTATTGATCCCACAAGGTTAGTCAATAGACACCTATTTTAAATGCATCTGCTGAAAATCTAGGCCTACGCATTGATCTTAGATAAAAGTCATATAAAAATGTATAAAAAAAGTCTTATGTTTAGTGAAATAAATGCTAGAGTCGAATGAAGAATGGTTGGTGAATTTAAAATTCGAAACACAGATCGATCTAAAACAGATTATAGAAAAAACTATTGTGTATAGGAGTCATAAAGTGAGCCAATTATAAACTAGTCATGTGTGAACCCCATAAAATTCGGCCTCGAAATTCGAATTTCGAATGTGTCAACGACTTCCGCGAATACTATTCCATTTTTAAATTTATTAGGTCCTACGGCTACTCGTATAAAGCTCAATATCTCGTAATGTTTTTTTTTTCCTAATTTTTTTTTCGGTTCCACAAAAATATTAATTTTATATTAGCGTAACATTGAAAAGGGATTGACACGTTGAGTATATCGTTTTCCACTTCATCTGTATCCATTATGTTTCTAATACTCGAAATTTATTTCAATTATACAAATATTTTTCTTTCACTTTAAACTTTATTTTGTTGGAAAATAAAGTTGAATTTTGTGTGAAACCTAATTTTACGCGCGTAAAAGTTAAGGGCGCTAAATAAGATAGAGCAGGACACAGTTATATGAAAGAAAGGGATGTACGCGTTTTTTTCTTAAATTTTTTCGGCCGAAAGCGCAACTGCCAGCTTCCAAGAAGGTGTAAAGTGGCTTTTATTTTGTGTTATTTGTTATTTATTTTATTGTATTGTTAATAAGCATGGTAAGGGGACCGAGAGACTATTATTAAATGGTTATTTGAAGCTAAATAGAAT
This sequence comes from Maniola jurtina, assembly GCF_905333055.1. Classification (NCBI taxonomy): domain Eukaryota; kingdom Metazoa; phylum Arthropoda; class Insecta; order Lepidoptera; family Nymphalidae; genus Maniola; species Maniola jurtina. Next base: position 7,926,815 of record NC_060052.1, on the reverse strand, counting down.
ATAATGGCCGTGAATAATCTGTGAATACGAGCGCGGCAATCAGAGGCCATTGTTGGCGCTGAAAGTGACTTTTGACGTCTTTATACTCTGTATTGATGACATTTTTTTTTTTTTGCGAATATCATAGGCCTTAACTCATCAACATACAGCCTAATTTCATTTGATGCTTATAAGTAAAACTAGTTTTTGCTCGGTGCGCGAGCTGCTAAAGCAGCTCACGTGACGTGGTAAGGTTAACTTTATTATATAAAACCAAATTGATTTATTAAGATACATAATTCACCCCGAAAACCCCCATAAAATGACAGGCATTTCTATCTTTTGTAGAAAATGTAAGTCCGCCATCTTGGATTTGAAAATAAATGTCATTATCAAAATCAGCACCCTGGAAAACCCTGAAAACGATATCCATATTATTTTTTTGTAAATTAGGATAATAATTTAGTAGGGTGCGTGGGTGCGCGGACCACTAAAGTGGTCCGCGAGCATGCAGAGTTTGTTTCACCGAGTAGACCTTCGGACCCTGATCATCTTTTGCCAAGAAACCACTCTTCCATCTTTTATAGCCTCCGAGATAGACACCTACGAAATTTGTACGGCGGCCATCTTGTTTTTCCAAAATTTTCCACTTTTTCTATTAATCGTTTACTACATTCTTCAAAGATTGCGAGTTTCAACGAAATCGGTTGGAAAACAAAAGAGTTGCAAAAATCATATAGGCCGCCATCTTGTTTTTCTGAAATGTCATAATTTTTCCCTACTCATATTGCGCACCAAAACATATCTCCCCTACATTATCGTATCGTTATCCGTCTCTTTCTAGGAGAATGAGGCATTCAATATTCACCATACAAAATGTATGGAAAATTAAATTCCACCATTTTGAATTTTTTTTCTATTCATCGAGTAAATCTTTGGATTCTGATCCTCTTTTGCCAAGAAACCGCACCTCCATCTTTTATACCCTCCGAGCTGGACGCCGGCGAAATTTGTATGGCGGCCATCTTTTTTTCGCTATTTTGAATTTTTTTTCAGCTTTTTGGCAATTGGATGACGTCATGAATGACATTTGCTCGAGCACCCCCCACCTATCTTCAATACCTTAAGCGGACCCTTCACCCGTCTCCGAAATCCTCAATCATCAGCTCTCTCCATAATTTTGGCTTACTAAGTTTTTGTTTTCTATACAACACCATCAGTGAAAAAAAAATTTTTCATACAAAATTTTACAGGAGTTTCTTAGTTGAAAATCTCGAAAATCTCCCCAAAAGTGGCAACACTGGTTGCATATCTCCATACTGCCAGCCGAGATACACAATCGATTCATACATATTGACTTTCCAAAATGTTGCCAACTGCCTCAAAAACGTGATCAAAATTTCGAAAAATTAAAAAAAATACAAAATGGCCGCCAACTCGTTTCACAGAAAGATTTTACACGGTTTCATAATTTTCCTATTAACTGCAGGATATACCGCTCCCGATGACGTTTCAATCTCTCATCTCGCTCGCACCCAGGCGAACCGATCGCCCCTAAAAAAGACCATGTCGAAAATCACTTTTTCTTTGATAAATTCCAGTGTTGCCAGTCTCCGGCGACAAAAATACCCAAATGTCATTTGTACGAGCAAAACACGTAATCACTCATACTCGGATTTTGCTAAAAGTGCGTATTTCGATTTTTTACAATTTCCCGAAAATCTTGAAATTTCCCTAAAAATGGGGTAATTTTTTCCCACCGTTCTATACCTCGAGTCTATACGTACAACCGCTTCATAGAAGCCGAATCGCTCCTATGTTGCCAACTTTGAGATATTTAACTTTTAAAATTGCGTTTTTTCGTACCTCTAACAAAACGGCCGCCATGACAGTCGCCATCTTGAATTTTTAAAAACCACTCCCGTTCTGTCAAAATTCAGGATCATTGTGAGCGAAACAAGAAAAAAATAATTATTATCGATTTCACGTTTCGGATCTGTGGCGCCGCGGTTCGGGGTCGAAAAATCAAAATTTTGAAAACGCTACAGTTCGGCCGCCATCTTGTTTTTTCAATTTTTTCAACATTTCCCATTAATCGTTTACTATTTTCTTCAAATATTCCAAAATTCAACGAAATCGGTTGGAAAACAACAGAGCTGCAAAAATCACCTCAGCCGCCATCTTGTTTTTCTGAAATGTCATAATTTTTCCCCAGAGGGTTCCCGAAACCGAACACAACTCCCCCACATCATTATATCATTTTCCGTCTCCTTCTAGGAGAACAATTATGTCAATGAGTCAGTCAGTCAGTGAGTGGTAATCGAGCTATATTTATATAAGTAAAATAGTCATATAGTTGTGTATTGAATCGGTTTTTTTATTAGATATTCATTTACTAAGAAAGATAATTTGTTAGTCGTTGCATTTTATAGTGGACACCCTTGTTAGAGTGACAATAGAGACTGTATAGGATTTCAGCAATGAATTTGACATTTTAAATTTAAATAGTAAATAAAATATTAAAATCGTTATTACTTTCTTTGTTTAAATTGTAGAACAATGTCAACAATTAAGGGTTGATATTGCAATTCTAACAGAAAAGACTATTAAACGCTCAAAGAGGCTAGAGCATATAGCTGTAAAGCCAGTAAACAAAGGTAGAGAATTAGACTTTATTTGAATTATTCACTACTTATATAATGTAAAATGGTTGAAATACATATTATTATAAACGATTACATGCTAAATGAAAGCAACAGTAATAATACTAAACACATTATTGTTCTATATAACAACCTAACAACCATCAGTCTATGGTTCAAAGAGACTAGAACCGAGGACCCTAAAGCTTGTTAAAAAAAAGGTAGAGAACCCTATGCCTTGTTTGAATGAATTCGTTACAATACTTAATTATATTACCTATACTATACTTAAATTAGAACAACAATAACATTACTAAGCACGTATTATCCATACAATAACCACCAGTAAACCCACGCAATTAAGTTGAAAAAGAACTATAAAATTGGGCACGTAAACAATACTAGCCGAAGCTAGTCATTTGTGGCCACTGACAGGCCATTAAAAGGCCATATTTCAGGCCCAAAACCATAAATTAGTTGGGCCATTATATTGTTAATAATTAGCGGAATTCTGTGTTTGGGATACTGTTTGGTTTCGGTGAGATTGGAATTGGACAGGGGCGGATTTTGAATTAAACATTTTGAACAAAAAATATTTTCCCTAAACATTTTAAACAACATGAATACTCTTTACTGCATCTCCAACTTTTTGGAGTTATGTGCATTTGGTTTTAACTTTTAAGCAATATTAAGTCACAATTTTAGCTTAAATTTTGACTGCAAAACACAAAGTTCTACATACTTTTACATTAAAAAAAAAGAATATTATCCATTTTTAATCATGACTAACATTCCCCTTTCCCCTCCAACTAAGCGTTAAACTTGTGCTAGGAGTGGGTATGACAATAGTGCAACGGATGGGGTTTGAACCGGCGACCTTTCGGAATTCAGTCCGCTCCTATAACCGTTGAGCTATTGAGGCTTAATTTATTTTCAAAATTAAATCCTTTAGTATCACCTTTAAAGATATCGAACCCGAGTCCTTCCCTGTTCATCCTAACCACTCGAACACGCCACGGGGGGCAAGGTCTGGAACTATGACCATCCCAAAACCGGGCAGATGGCGGGTTGATTGACTCCGCTTACAATGTTATGAAGATATGATATTAGGATTGTGTTGCTATTTGGGCGTAATAATAATGCACTTTCTGCACTTTCAACGCTGCGCTTTCCAATGCAAACTCATAAGTAATTAATTTATTGTAGGTACCATGGTACGGAACCTATCGTGTGCGAGTCCGACTCGCACTTGTCGGTTTTTTCGAACTATGAGCCCTGCACATTTCCACTTCAGCTTTGCAACCCCGTTGATGTTGGTTATTCTGGTTCTCCTATATGGATTTCCTCATTTCTGATTTGATTTACCTTAATCCAAAACTAAGGAGCTTAAAAATGAATAAAAGTCTAATTTTCAAAATGTGCAAATGAAGCCCTTTTGCTTAGATATTACTTAACGCTATTTTAAAAATTTTGATTCTCCCATTTCGACCCTTTAGCAAATGTTACTATACGTACCTAATAATATTATTGATTGCTCTTAAAGTTGAAATTTGAAAAAAAAATGTACCTACTAGATGTCACACTATCACACTAATATTATAAAGGCGAAAGTTTGTATGTGTGTGTGTGTGTGTATGTGTGTGTGTATGTTTGTTACTCCTTCACGCAAAAACCAGTGGACGGATTTGGCTGAAATTCGGAATGGAGATAGATAATATCCTGGATTAGCACATAAGCTACTTTTTATCCCGGAAAATCAAAGAGTTCCCAGGGGGTTTCGAAAAACCTAAATAGTGCTATATCCTCGTAGTGCTATAAAATCAAATGTGAGTAAAAAAACTCTTCATTTATTTGGTAGGTTAGGTACTTACAAAAATAGTTCATCATTATAAAACAACATTAGTTCAGTTAACCGTTAAAGTTAATTCCATTACACTGGAATGCCCCCGAAACCCATTAAATAAATACGAAATAATTACTGACCACTCAATAACAATACAAATCCGAAATGGTAGCAATTCAAAACTTCCCTAACGTTAATTGAAGAGTAATTTATTTGACAGACAATTTTAGTTCGGAATCTGTCCCCCGTTTTCTCATGGTATTGGAATATTTATGTTATAATGCTTATTTTAAATCGATTAAAATAAAATTATTAGTTGCCTAAGTTAAATGCCAAGTTTTACTTTAAACTTTAAATAATATGTATCATTATATTAATTAATTTACAAATATAGGTCAATATAGAGTGGAGTTGTGAGGAGTGCCTACTAAACGTGACTCGCAGGTCGTCGTTCATTGTCCCTGATGATGACGCGGACGAGGACTCGGATTCTGGGCACACCCTGCATTCAAAATCCGTCATCGACACACGAAAGCTGGTCCAGGACATCAGCAGAGAACTCAAAAAAACATTCCGTGAAGAAATTTCTCAATTGGAGACATCCTTAGAGTTCCTACATGATCAGCTCAATAATATGGAACATTCGATGAAAGCTCAAGATACTAAAATTAAAACCCTCGAGAACAAAAATCAAGACTTATTTAACAAAAACAAACACCTGGAGCTTCGCGTTGCGGTTCTGGAACAAGGCGCGAGGCAGAACGAGCAAAACGCGCTGTCAGCATCGCTTGAAATCGCCGGTTTGCCTGACTTTCCTCCCGTGGAACTCGACAACGTAATCACCGCGGTAGCATCTAAATTAAACGTAGACAAGGGCGTAATACAGTCGACCCAACGTTTGTCTAGTGGCAAGGATAAACCATGCACCATCCTACTACAACTCAAGACAAAAAATGCTCGAAACGAATGGATTACAGCTAGTAAGGAAAAAAGTATTACAGTCGCGCAGGTGCTGCCTAATGTTGTTAAAGAAAAGGCCGACGATCGTGTGTTTGTGAGAGAAGCGTTAACTAAATACGTTAAAACCCTACTTTTTAATGCTAAACTAAAACTGCGCAACTCTTTTCAATTTGTATGGTGCAAAGACGGGAAGGTTTGTGCTAGGAAAAGTAACAATAGTAAAATCTTTTATATTCGTTGTCTTCAAGACATTGATCTAGTCTTAAGGGAAACTGCAATTTAATCTTTTAAGCGTACCTACCCGACGTCTCTTATTATAACTATATATACCTATTATTCATATTTTTGTCGATAAATCATGTCTAAAGTTAATGAAATTTTTGATTGTAAATCTATTAATCATTTTTTTCGAAATATACCCAGCCATAGTAAACTCAACTTTACATGCCTACATATCAATATTAGATCCATTATTAAAAATTTTACAAAACTGTTGCAAGTAATCCACAGTTGTAGTTTTCCATTGGATGTTATAATAGTCACGGAAGCTGGAATTTCTGACAATATCGTTCATTTATATAATATAACTGGCTATAACATGCACCCAAGACTGCGAATAAATAAGAAAGGGGGCGGTATTATTGTTTATACCAACAACTCAATAAAATTCACACCCGTCCTGTATAAAAGTAACACATTTGAAAACCTTACAGGGATTCTTAAACTTCAAGGTCATGAGGACACAGTCCTGTGTGCAGTTTATAGGCCACCGTGTACTAACAAAATTATCTTTGTAAAGGAATTAAGTAAGTATGTTTCACACTTCGATCACAAAAGCAATATTCTTCTTATCGGCGACACCAATTTCGACCTAAAAAACATATCATCATACACAGATTCATATCTGGACACATTGAGCGAGGCCGGTTTAATGTGCGGAATCACGACATACACTAGAATAGAACCGAGACTTAATCGAGTAACAAAATCATGTATAGACCACATTTTTGCGCGATTCCCCACATTACAACCGTACTCCGCTGCGCTGGACGTCGTACTGGCGGACCATCGCGCTATTGTGTTCGCGTGCGCAAACGACGCCGTGCCTACTCCTAGCAATGTACAGGTTGTTTCGAAAGCGTACGTTGACCGCGAGGTTTTATTTGATGAACTAAATAAAGTTGACTGGGCGCAAACTAATTCAATGAATTGTCCTAATCAAATTCTTAAATTTATTACTGATTCTCATGCGAAAGCTTGCGTCACGGCTAGTAAAAATTGCACCCATAAACAACGGAAACAACAATTTAGGGCTCCGTGGATCGACTGTAACGTAATAAATCTTTGTGATAGAAGGGACAAACTGTTCAGCTTGTGGAAAAAGAATCCTAATGATGACAAACTAAGGTTAGACTACATAAAATCGCGTAATAAAGCTAATAAAGTACTAGATGACCGGCGAAATTCATATTACCTTAAACGTATAAATAACAGCTTTAACAACTCTAAAAATATCTATAAAATAATAAATGAGATGATGGGTCGTGTATCGTTATCTATAGATGATTCAATTTTAAAAGCCTTCGAAGCACAAGGGTTGTCCTGTAAGGCCATTGCTGACGGCTTTGCAAACGAATTCGACATGGCTGTTAAGTCTATAATTCCAACCTGCACTAACAAGCTTCTGGATCCTTATTTATATAGAAAGTCCCTAAACTCCTCCATTTTGTTTCAGAAAGCGACAAGCACTAAAATTTCTAAGATTATTAAAAACTTAAATGTAAACAAAGCACCAGGGGCGGACGGCATCAAGGTCAGCCATATAAAAACGGCTAGTGACAAGATTTCTTTGGCCATAGCAAATCTTATTAACAGCAGTGTCAAAAGCGGCTTTTACCCAGACAGTCTAAAAAAAGGATGTGTGCGACCAGTTTTTAAAAAAGGGAAACGCAATGACTTTTCTAACTATCGACCGATCACGCTTTTGTCGTCGGTAGATAAAATTGTGGAAAAATTTATCTGCGAACAAATTCACGCGTTTTATAAGAATAATGAAGTCATTTACCACAATCAATATGGGTTTCAGCAGGGAAAGGGAACAATAGATCTTCTTTCAAAATTCAGTGACCAAGTAAATGAATACCTTAACCAAAAAAAGCACGTCCTTGCACTGTTTATTGATTTTTCACGCGCTTTCGACACTCTGAACCATAATCTTCTGCAAAGTAAATTAGAAACATGCGGCGTTCGAGGTCCATTGCTCGCTTGGTGCGCAGACTATCTCCGTAATCGTACATTCAATGTACGGATTGGTAACGCCTACAGCGACACCCGTGTGGCTAGTGAAGGCACGGCACAGGGCTCCGTCCTTGGCCCGTTGCACTTTTTGTCGTATGTAAATGACATGAGAAACTGTATCCAGCATTGTTCATGCTACCAATTCGCGGATGATACTTGCATCCTCTTCGCTGACCGGGATCCTGATAAGATCTGTGATGCATTGCAGACGGACTTCAACACCCTGACCATGTGGTGTCACGATGCGGGTTTAGTTCTTAATGTCAAAAAAACCAAATTGATTCACATCAGATCAGCCTATCTAAAATATCTCCCCTTTAAAAAAATTATAGCTCACGATCATGTCTGTCTACACAGTGACAATCTGAACTGTTGTAATTGCCCTTCGATTGAGCTAGTCGACCGATATACCTATCTCGGTCTCACCATTGACTGTAAATTCAACTGGGGTTTGCACATAGATTATGTATGTAACAAACTAAGGCAATTTCTCGCTAATATAATTATCTTGAATCGACGGATTCCATTTAAAACCAAATTAATGCTATATAACTCATTTGCTCTAACTTACGTACAATATGGTCTCAGTAGCTACGGTCGAACTTATAAAACTTACCTCAACAATATATATAAGTTACAGTTAAGAATTTTAAAAACTATTGTCTCCAGTTCCATCAAATCGAAATACGACGGCAATGAACTAGGGCTATTTAAACACTGTAAAACATTACCCGTTCAGGAACAGTTTAAATGCTCATTGATAAAGGAGGAGTTCTTCAACGAGAAGATACTCCGGAAAATAGAACATCCTGTACAGACGCGAGTGATGACGGCTAACCGCCTGCACACTACGCGCGCTAACAATACTTACGGCGAGCGAACCACCGCGTACTTGGTTCCGCGATTCATAAATGAACTACCTCCAACGCTGATTAAAAAAATAGATATTAAAAACATTAAGTATAAATTAAAAGAATATTTTTTAGCAAAGTTAGATGGCTGAGTCTTCTATGTCTATGTAGATTATATTATAATTATTTATATTAGTGCTAATCCTATTGACCCTTATGTACCTTCGTTGCAGCTAGGCACCGAGGACAAACCTCTGTGGTTTTTTCGGTGTTTTAGTTAAGCTTCTATTTGTATATATTTTGTAAAAAAAAAATAAAAAAAAAAAAAAAAAAAAAATATAGAGCCTATATTATTAAAGTAGGTAATCACTACTCGTATCAAACGATGTCGCAGTTTCTGTCTGTCTTACAGTCTATCTGTCTGTCTGTCCATCTATCATGTCTGTCAAGAAAACTTTCAGGGTACTTCCCGTTGACCTACAATTATCAAATTTAGGAAGTAGGTAGGTCTTATAGCGTAAAGGAAAACTCCGAAAACCGTGAATTTGGGGCTACATCTCAAAAATCAATTTTCAAAGTAAGATAACTATATCAAGTGGGGTATCATATGAAATAGCTTAACCTGTACATTATAAAACAGATTTTTATTCATTTTTGATTTATCGTGTAAAATGTCGGAAAAATACCCGAGTACGGAACACTCGGTGCGCGAGTCTGACTCGCACTTGGCCGGTTTCTAGTTTTATTTACCCAAGTATTCATATTTTAATAAGACGTATCATTTTCGTTTTCAATACTAGGTAAAAAAATGAACCATTCACGTACAATGTAGGCGCATACAATGTGGATGGCGTCACAAAACGTGTAATACGAGACGTGTGAGCGTGTCTCTTAAATTACTTTGATGTTAGCCAGCTTGCTTGGACCTGTGGGAAACAAGAAAAACACCTTTAATAACGATGTTATCCTCAGCTTTCATCCTAAACTGTGTCATCACTTACCACCAGGTGAGATTGCAGTCAAGGGCTAACTTGTATCTGAATTTATAAAAAAATATTACCCTCTAATTTTAATATGGGTAGGTACCTTCAAGTCAATAAGTTTCCCAGTATAATAGGTAGAGAGTTGAAATATTATAAAGTGTAAAATAGCCGAGTACGCCATGTGAATAGCCAAATGTAGAAAAGCAACGAAATTTATTTGAGTTTAGCTCGAGTTTCTTGCTGGTTCTTCACGGTAGGAACGGCATTCCGAACCAGTGGTAGATTATTTTGACGATTCAAAAGCACTTGTAAAAGTTTAATTGAATAAAAATATTTTGAATTTGAATTTGAATTCCTGGCGCTTTAGAGCTTTTGGGGTTAGGTTTTTCACTCGAATTATGATTTCATTGTCAGTTAGCAGTAACAAGGTCGTATGGGCCACGTATGCCTTTCAGAGAAAAGCTTTTATGTAAACTAAGGAAAACTAAACCATAAATAAGATTTAAGCACACACATGATTTAAGTTTCTTGTATTAGCCCCTTGAAGCAATCAATGTTTCAACTTTCAATACAATACAAAGCATACATAATTCAAATAAAGAACATTGAATTCAAAGTTTATTAACTTAGTACATGACTTTGCATTCTTGAGCATAAAACTGTAAAACATGAAGCGATTTCCCAACAGCAAAGCTAACAAAATATATCAATACACAAACACAATACCCCAAACCATTTTCTTATACAAAATAGATGTGTATCAAGTAAAACTGGTCCCTTTTAGAATAAAGACATCAAGGCACAGTGATAACTTATTCAAATTACTCGTAACCTGATACCTTAGTGTGTACGTGGCTTAACGTCACAGATCCTTGTCAGATTTGGGTGTTTTATTGTCTGTGCCCTTAAAGATGGCGCTCGATTTTATTTACGATTAGGTATTTTTAAGGTAATTGTTTGACACTGTTTAAGTTGGAATACGTTTTGGACGGGAATATATTTAAGATGATGAGCTATTTATTTAGGAAAAATTCTTAGTATGAAAAAGACCTACCAATTGGAATGCGTTTAAAAAAAAAATACAAAATGAGGTTTGGGAAAGTGGGAAAGTCATTTGTGGGAAAGAATGTAATATTTTACAATAAAATCCCACAGTCAATTTTAGATTTGCCTTTATAAAAGTTTAAAAAATCTAATAAAAGTATGCTCCTGGAAAAAGCATATTATACAATTGAAGATTATGTAAATGATGAATGAATGAAGCAAGTCGCCGAGTTTGTTGCTGGTTCTTCTCGGTAGGAACGGCATTCCGAACCATCAACCAGTGGTCAATTATTTTGACGATTCAAAAGCATTTGTAAAAGTTTATATATAAAAATCTATTCTGTTCTATTCTACTCTCTACTCTACACTATTCCACTCCACTCCACTCCACTCTACTCCACTCCACTCTACTCTACTCTATTCTATATAAATAAGAAGAATAATAATTAATAAAAAGAAGTTTGGAGACGGATATTAGGGGTTTGGGGGTTCGGGTCTGGAAGGAAGCTGCATCTGAGCGACCCTAATGGCGAAGTTTCCTTGACCAAGTCAAAGCACCCACGGGTGTAGTGCTTTGTTGATGATGATGAAAAAGGGATTATACAATTACGAAAAGTCGGTCAAGTGCGAGTCGGATTCGCACACGAGGGGTCCATGCCATCGTACAAATCATTATAAAATTTCAAATTCGAATGGCGGTTATTTTGAAATAGTTATTGTTTTTTTGGTATAGCGAGAATAATACACGTTCTGTGAGAATCTGGCTGATTCTGGATGAACGGATAGTGAAGCTTAGTAATAGGGTCCTGTTGGTACTCTTCGGGTACGGAACCCTAAAAAACTTACTTAATTTACTTACTTAAATTTACTTACGTAATTAATTTACAAATGTAATAATTAAGTAAAAAGAGAATGTCATTTTATATAATTGACTTTATTTTTAAGATAATATGTATGAGGAGGCATGTCTAATTAAGATTTTAAGTTAATTTAAGAACCACATAACTTTAAAGTTTTGGATCGTTAAGGATACCCAATTATATTAAAAAACAGTAGCCATAAAATAGTCTGCTAGTTTTTTTCTAAACCGTAGAGCCGTGTGGTGGCTGGCAATAAAATAAAATATTGAAATAATAAGCCATCCAGGCAACATTATGGCCACTATTTCTATATAAATGTGGCATTCGTATGAAAATTAGAATATATTATAATGTTTGGATAGGATGGAGCCCCGCTGTTTAATGCTATGCTATTGTATGGTAGCGAGTGGCTACCTTACTTTGAATGGCCTGCGCAGACATACGACAGACAGTTGCGAGAGTGCAGACTGGCGACTGTCTTGACGCAAGACAGTCTGTTTCAAAATGTTTCTTATGCGAGTTAACTGGTAGAAATTACAAATATGTAATTTGTAATTTCTACCGTTTAATATTTAAAACCATGTTAACCATTTTATATTGAAAAACCCTAAAAATAAAATACTTAAAATACAAGTGTAAATTAGTAAAGTAACACCCCCAACAAGTGAAGGTTACAGTAACTAGAAAAGAGCTGATAACTTTCAAACGGCTGAACCGATTTTCTTGTAAGTATTATAGCTAAGAACACTGTCGATGAAGCCACCTTTCAAACAAAAAAACTAAACTAAAATCAGTTAATTAGTTTAGGAGCTACGATGCCACAGACAGATACACAGATACACACGTCAAACTTATAACACCCCTCTTTTTGGGTCGCGGTCGCGGGTTAATAAATAAAATGAGAATAAATTAGGCTACACATACTGACAACTGCATTGAAGCAATACAAGGTAATAGTGTAAGTACCTATAACACTAACCTAGTAACACTAAGTAGGTACTATTAACTTACCTTAACTGTTACCCGCCAAAAAAAAAAACCGGCCAAGTGCGAGTCAGACTCGCGCACTGAGGGCTCCGTACTTGGGTATTTTTTCAACATTTTGCACGATAAATCAAAAACTATTATGAATAAAATAAATAAAAATCTGTTTTAGAATGTACAGGTAAAGCCTTTTCATATGATACCCCACTTGGTATACTCGTAGTTATCTTACTTTGAAAATTGAAACACATTTTAATTTTTTTTTAAATGATGTAACCACAAATTCGTGGTTCTTAGATTTATTCCTGTACTTGTGCTATAAGACCTACCTAAGTACCTACCTGAAAAATTTCATGATTCTAGGACAACGGGAAGTACCCTATAGGTTTCTTGACAGACAGACAGACAACAAAGTGATCCTATAAGGGTTCCGTTTTCCCTTTTGAGGTACGGAACCCTAAAAAGTCATTGTGTCAAAAAATATCGTACAAGCTGTCTTCCAAGCTCGCAACACATTTCGTCTAATTTACGATCGTAGTCGCCATTGTCCAGGTGGCATGGGATGGTATGGGACATTAAATACCATGACTCGCCAATAACGAAATTGGTTAATGATTTTTGTATGGCTGTGTATAGTTATTTTAATTGTGCGTGAAATTTTTGACTGTACAATATAGTGACTGGACATTTTACGGTTGTAAAATCAATTAGAAATTAGAATAGATCAATAGAATTTATGCAAAAAAAAAACCGGCCAAGTGCGAGTCAGACTCGCGCACCGAGTTATTTTACTTTGGAAATTGAAACACATTTAAATTTTTTTCGTGATGTAACCACAAATTCAGTTTTCGGATTTTTTCCTTTACTTGTGCTATAAGACCTACCTACCTGCTAAGATGATACATACATGATTCTAAGTCAACGGGAAGTACCCCATAGGTTTTCTTGACAGACAGACAGACAACAAAGTGATCCGATAAGGTTTCCGTTTTTCCTTTTGAGGTACGGAACCCTAAAAACGACTATGTTTTTAAGGCTGGGGTTCAAACGGTTTGTGTAGTACGGTACGCGACAGGTCGAGATGGCAATCGGGGTATGAGGCGGGGGGACGCCCCGCACACCCGCACGTCACCCGCACCGGGTTAGCAAGGGGGGGTGTGCGGACGTCCCCGCCTCGATTGGTCTCGATCTGTCGCGTAACATAGGTTGTACCTACAAGTGTAAATTAAAAATTTATAACACCCCCGACAAGTGAACGTTATCAGTAACTAGAAAAGAGCTGATAACTTTCAAACGGCTTGGTTCAAATTGGTTCATTCGTTTAGGAGCTACGATGCCACAGACAGATAGCTACAAAGATACACACGTCAAACTTATAACACACCTCTTTTGGGGTCGGGGGTTAAAAACATAATCATTCTAGAATCTACATGATGCCCGCAACTTTGTCCGTGTGGATTTAAGTTTTTTTAATCCCGTAGGAACTCTTTGATTTTCTGGAATAAAAATATGTTCTATGTTCCTGTGTTCGTCCCCGGGATGTAAGCTAACTCTGTGTCAAATTTTATCACAATCGATTAAGCTGGTAGGCTGTTAAAAACACAGACAGACAAGCCGACTTTCGCATAGCATTAGTATGGATAGGAAATTAACCATAGTATGGTGTTAATATGGATAGAAAAACCTAAATGCAAAATTTTGAGATTTTAGCAACAGGTAGTAAAGGTACGTTCATATGTCAGTCAGGCAGTTTCTTCTTTTATTAGATGGTGCCCGCGTGAATTTAGCTCTTTTAAAAATCCCTGCGGAACTCTGATTTTCCGTGCTAAAAAAAGTAGTGTCTCCGGAACCTCCGTTGGCACACTTCGGGTACAAAAAATACTCTACCTAACCCTACTCTACCCTACCATACCTAAGACCCTAGAAAAAAGTAGTAGAATAATAACTTTAATATTATGTATCCTAACTACATTTATTTCATCTGCCAAATGTTATTATCATTTTCATATTCGTGCACCATTTTGTACCCACTTTCATAATTCACACCATATCCCATTACATATTTGTAAAAAAAAATTGGTTGTCTGTAAAGTCGGTTTACTGACGATAGTTGAACGTGACAACAAAGGCCGATTGTGCTTCTTTGTCGCTCGTTCCGCGCTCTCGCTTGCACTTCAAGCCTTACATGGAACGCCTCAGAGCGAGGTAACGCCGCATGAGTCATGTTTTTTCGTGCATGCAGCCGGCTCTATCGAATTATAAGACGTTGTCACGTCAAAAAACGGACCTCTTCATTTCGAATTGGCATTACAAATAACTGTGTCACATTTCAATATCTCCTCAACTCTGTAAATGATATTGTAACCTTTACAACGCGATGCAAGACAACCGTCTTTGTGCCCAGAGTGACACAAGCCTTTGTGCCCATAGTGGCACAAGTCTTTGTGCCCATAGTGGCACAAGTATTTGTGCCCACAGGGTCACAATGGGTGTATAATTGAAAACGACACTTCAAGTCTATTGGAGAAGCGCAAAAACGCTCCAAACGGATCCGAATAGGACAAAAAATGTGACATCTGCTAGTTAGTGGAACGTTCGCTGAACTATGGTGCGTGGATTTTAATAGACAACAAAAAAATGTACGTTGCATTGCCGTTAGTAGGGTAGTCCGTTGTAAATAGGACAAAATTATTCAGAAAGCCGTAAGATGTTGTGACAGATGAAATCAAGGCTTCTTGCTTTTATGTATAATATAAAATATTGTAAAGGTGAAAGTTTGTGTGCATGTGTGTGTGTGTGTGTGTGTGTATGTTTGTTACTCAATCACGCAAAAACTACTGGACGGATTTGGCTGAAACTTGGAATGGAGATAGATAATATCCAGGATTAGCACATAGGCTACTTTTTATCCCGGAAAATCAAAGAGTTCCCACGGGATTTCAAAAACCCTAAATCCACGCGAGCGAAGTCGCGGGCATCGGCTAGTGTATAATACAAACTTGTAATCCGTTTCGCTCATTCATTTGTGAAACAATATAGGCCACCAGTCCAATGGGGTTTTGTTACTTTTGTTTCTTTCCACTTTTTTGCTAAACTTGTAATATTTGATCACTGGACTTTGTAACAATAATTAGGTACCTATTACTTGCAGCTACGATAAAACAGCTAACTTTTTATTTAAACTGTTAAAAATAAAAAGTTAGCCGTAACAAATGAAATGGTCATCAAATTATATTAAAACAAGACACACAGTCGGGACACACGAGCGCTATCCCACACTGGGTTAGTGCGAGGTTGATCCGACTGCCATGTCGCCTGTCGCGAACTGTAGATGGATTGCACCCAGATTGTGCGAACGTATGAAAGGTTCTAAACAAAAATTAGCGATCAATTGAGCGTGAACTGCCCCTCACATTGTGCCCTTATTTATGTGTTTCCAATGATCTGGTTATTTATGTACAGTTAGCATCGTGTAACATATTTAGAAATTTATCACACCGGTTAGAATTTTGATACAATTTCTTTAATTACAACGGAATTATCCCAATATGGAACCTGGAAGCGAGCAGAAAGATAACTGGTCAATTTTTTTTTGAATATTAACTTTTAGACACATTTTAGAAATTTATCACACCGGTTAGAATTTTGATACAATTTCTTTAATTACAACGGAATTATCCCAATATGGAACCTGGAAGCGAGCAGAAAGATACCTGGTCAATTTTTTTTAAATATTAACTTTTAGACACATTTTAGAAATTTATCACACCGGTTAGAATTTTGATACAATTTCTTTAATTACAACGGAATTATCCCAAAATGGAACCTGGAAGCGAGCAGAAAGATACCTGGTCAATTTTTTTTAGATATTAACCTTTATACACATTTTAGAAATTTATCACACCGGTTAGAATTTTGATACAATTTCTTTAATTACAACGGAATTATCCCAAAATGGAACCCGGAAGCGAGCAGAAAGATACCTGGTCATTTTTTTTAAAAATATTAACTTTTTTTAAATTTAGTTTTATTTTAGTTACATAGTTTATTTTATATATTCGTTTTAAATTTATGATTTTACTCTATGAACGATGGTCTTTAGTTATATCTCCACTATTGGCGTGCGATGATGCTATAGAAAAGGGTGGAATTTTTATTTGTAAAGCGAATTTAAAATTGCACCTTTTCTACGTCATTATTAAAGTTCTATCTATAATATCTAACATCTATTGAAAAATAACATTTCAAACTACAAAACATCTCAACCTATAGAGGGGTCTCTCCGTCACTCGCTCCATACAAACGTAGTTCGTCTCTCATTGGAATACTAACCCTATCATACTCAATGGAATTTTGTAGAAACATTCCGGGAACTAATATATAGTATGTCTGTGGTTTTCCAGATTTCCGTTAAAATATTCAGTTTCAAAGTTACGCAATCTTAAAAATTCATATACAAATCTTTGAGCCTCTGTAATTTTGAAACTACATATTTTTAGAAAAATCTATAACACCACAGGCACCGATTTCTAGAATATGTCTGCAAAATTTCATGGGCTTTGGTTGCTTAATATTCAAATGAAATTGGGGCTACGATTGTATGGAATAAGTGACGGGGAGAGCCCTGTTAAACCGAAAGAATAACACAGTAGTGACAAAGTAGCGTTAATTGAAACGTTGTACATCCTTTGTTACGATACGGTGTAAGTGACAGCCTGCTATCCGCTAAACAAATGTTTGCGTTTAATCACACCGTGACGAACCCGAATCAATTTCACGAAAGGACCTTTATTTAACGGCTTTTAAGAAATCCTTTTTGGTGCCGAAACTTTTTTTGCGACTAATTCTAATTTGACTCAATTAGTCACATTTGGGGATACTAATTTATTTTGTTCATTTAAATAACTTTTTTAATCTATTTTCAGATAATTAGTTAGGTTATTTATTATTTCCTGAGAAATAGAACAGAACAACAGAGCAGATTTTTACTACCTGACTGCGGCAAAGCCAAAAGGAAAGGCTATGATTTTAGCAGTTTATGTATGTTTGTATCCAGATTCTGTGTGTTCCACCGGAGCGCCTAAACTACTGAGCCGATTTTGATGAATAAGGTGTGAATTTTGTAAGGGTCCGGGTGACATAGGCTACATTTTATACGAAAAAAATTTACCTAACGGATGTTACATCAAAAAAAGTGGGGGTCTTCAATTTTTTTTTGCTTTGTATCTAGTGGGATGTCAAATGAAAGAGGAGAAAATTCTTCCAAGTAGTATTAGCCCAGGACCCAACAAACTCACGGTCCATCCCTGTTAGGACCCTAAGGTCTATCAGCTTTCCAAACTAGGTCTGTGCCCTGCCCATTGCCACTTCAGGCTTCAGGCTTCATTGTAGGTGATATATGTCGGTTACTCTGGTTCTCCTATGTGTTAGCGACATTACCTTTGCCTAGAGTTGAATTTAAAAAAAAGACAATTGGGGGGAGATGGGAAATGGCGGCAAGAAAAGTGGTCCTTATTTATTCAAAGCAGACAAGATTGGAATTTATTAATATAACTAGCTGATGCCCGCAGCTTCGCCCGCGTGGATTGGTCAGATCCCCTGCAGCATCAGGATTGAGGAGTTGGACTCCAAATTTTTTATGAAACAATGTCGCAAAGTTCCTCTATCGATTAAAAAAGAAATGACGCAAATCGGTTCAGAAATCTCGGAGATTTCGGTGTACATAGGTAGAAAAACACAACTCCCTTTTTGAAAGTCGATTAAAAAAGTAGCCTATTTTACGCCCTGGTCAATCCTCTACTTGCCTGTGAAAGTCCCGTCAAAATCGGTTCAGCCGTTCCAAAGATTAGCCTTTTCAAACAGACAGACAGACAGACAGACAGACAGACAGACAGACAGACAGACAAAAATTTTAAAAACGTGTGATTCAGTTATGGTATCGTTCAAATAACCATATGAGCTTAATATGAGGTAGTTATTTCGAAATTACAGACAGACACTCCAATTTTATTTATTAGTATAGATATTTACAAGAAGTTAGTGGTTTAGAATTAAAGTTAAAGTTTATCATGCATTGTATAATATATTAATAAAGTATAATATATTAAGTATTAATAAAGATATTATTATTATTGTATAGCTATGGAATAGTCAGTTCTTATAAGTTGAGGTTATTTTTATTATACGGATCTCCTCGGAATTTCTTTTTTTTTCTCTCTCTCGTCTGGCTTTACAAAGATTAGCCAATGTCAAGTTTGTAGTTATTTGTAACAAGTTAGTTAAACTATACAAGTATGGACCCCGTCTGTGCCGGCGCTCGCCGACATACGCACGGCACCCCCTTAGTGCGTTTTCCAGTCAATTTTAACAAAAAAACACTCCAAAAAAGCAGAGCACGCCCGCCAGCTAACACCAACACAGACGAAGTCCCTCCTTATTTCTATACACCGGTAAAATTACTGACCAAATTACCAACTTCTACGACTCCATTTACAGTAAAACACCAGTTATTTCACGGATATCTTCCACACACCTATTTAGATTACTCAGAAAACTTTCGACGAGCCGTAATCGAGACAATTGTCTAACGAGACCCGTTTTAGAGCATAAAGACGCACATTTTCCACAAAAAAATAGTTAAAAAAACCCATTTTAGTACGTGTTTAAACAGATTTTCCCAAGCGAATTGTCAATTGTTGGATAAAGAACGTAGTTTTATTGTACTAATAGCGTATACTGTACCAATTTTTGTGTTTGGCAACTTTATTTTTGTCCCAGAGTTTTGGTTCTTCTTCGACTATATAATAAAGGTGATTTTTCTTTGATACAATTTTTGGGTTTTTGGAGAAATTTTGTGGTTGAGTGTAGATAAAAAGAATTAGATAAGGTTTGAGAGACGGTATGGTTCTTTTGTGTTAGAAATGACGTATGACTTTTGACCTGGTAGCCGTTTCTACTTTACATGATGCTTTTGTAAAATATGATAAAAAACCGATTTCTTGTTTAGATAAATACACAAAATTATGTTTATAGAGACTCTTAAGAGGCTTAAGTTATTGTGTTATGTGAATTCTTTAGCTGTAAGTGGTTGTAATTTCTTTACGGTTTCTTTCATGACTAGAATTCTAGAGACATTAAAGTGTGACACTAGCCCGGTTTCATTTGGGTGAAATTATTTCAAATCCTTTCTTTACCTATACGTTATTTATAGAGAAAGGCATTACAAGTTAGTCCTTAACTGTGGTCCCACCTGATGGTAAGTGATGATGCAGTCTAAGATGACAGCGGGCGTGAGTGGGCTAACTTGGAAGGGATGTGACGGTTACACTCATGTGTAATAAAAAAAACCGTCACAACCCTTAATTAATATATCTTAAAAGGGTTAATGGTAACCCCTTATCGGTTTCTATACGGCATCGTACCGAAACGCTAGATATCTTGGCGGTACGGCTTTACCGGTAGGGTGGTAACTAGCCACGGCCGTAGCCTGCCAGGTTCGGAATGCCTTTCGTATCTAGAAGAACCAATAAGAAACTCGGCGCTTACCTCCTTATCCTATATAAATACATAGTGAAGGATTTTAAAACAAGAATAATGCTTTCTAAGGAATGAAAATGTAGGTATTCAAATGGTTTAACAACAAGGATTTATAACATAAAGTATTTTAAATTCCGTATGAGTTAATCTATGAACGATTCCAGCTAATTTTCGGATCTATTTCACTATATATATATATTAAGGTGCAACCACAGAGAGTGTGGACTTTCTTACGGTCGAAATAAAACTAATAACTACATACAAAGAGAAACTTTTTGACGACCTCCCTGGCGTATTGGTAAGCGCTAAGGTCTTACTAAAGGAAGGGGCCGGGTACCGATTCCCGACAGGGAATTTTATAATTAACTAGCCGATGCCCGCGACTTTGCCCGCGTGGATTTAGGTTTTTCGAAATCCCGTGGGAACTCTTTCATTTTCCGGGATAAAAAGTAGTGTTGTGTGTGTGTGCTAATCCAGGATATTATCTATCTTCATTCCAAATTTCAGCCAAATCCGTCCAGTAGTTTTTGCGTGAAGGAGTAACAAAAATACACACACACACACACACACATACACACACACACACACACACACACACACACACACACACACATACAAACTTTCGCCTTTATAATATTAGTGTGATAGTGTGATTTGTAAGTCTCTGGTCTGGTCTGCTGGGAGGCTTCGGCCGTGGCTAGTTATCACTCTACCGGCAAAGCCGCGCTGCCAAGCGATTTAGCGTTCCGTTACGATGCCGTATAGGTATCGGTTTAATAAAAACTGCCATACCCCTTCCAGGTTAGTCCGCTTCCATCATCACTTACCACCAGGTGAGATTGCAGTCTAGGGCTAACTTGTATCTGAATGAATAAAAAAAAGACCGTTCACCATAATTTGTCCCCTGCCATCACGTTGGCACCTAAATCCACGTGAATGAAGTCAGAAGAATATGCTAAGTCAGTATAAGCTATTAGGAAGACGTGTTCTGGAGTGGAGACCGCGTATCAGCAAGCGCAGTGTGGGACGACCTCCAGCCCGCTGGACTGACGACCTTAAGAAGATAGCGGGAAGTGGGTGGATGAGGAAGGCGGAGGATCGTGTGTGGTGGCGCGCTCTCGAGAAGGCCTATGTCCAGCAGTGGACGTAAACAAGCTGATTGATTGACTAAACTTCTCCATAGTTGCCTACGTTCACACTTGCGGTAACCAAACATGAACTAAGTGTAGGATGGAAATTATTCAAATGAGCCTCAGTGCCCGAATTGTTCGGTTCTGAGAAGGAAAGCGTGGAATTTAATTGCGGCCCACGACACATTGTTATCCTTTGAATTGGTCGCTATGAGCCCGATAACTCCCTGCGCACACCACAAGATATACTTACCATAGCCAAATTTTAATAGGACACTGTTCATTAAACAAACACCTCTGTGTTTCTATGTTGACGACTTGGTTCAACAAGAGCAAATTAAAAATTTATAACACCCCGACAAGTGAAGGTTACAGTAACTAGAAAAGAACTAGTCTTTATATTAAAGGGGCATTGATTAAAATGGACCGGAAGATATTTATTAACTGAAGTAACTTGCTTTATCAGTTTATATTTTGTTTGGGTATATTTCTGTCACGTTACATTGTCATTTGAGCGAAATGAGGCAGTGAAACAAACAAGTGTAAATTAAAAATTTATAACACCCCGACAAGTGAAGGTTACAGTAACTAGAAAAGAGCTGATAATTTGCAAACGGCTGAACTGATTTTCTTGGATTATAGCTAAGAACACCCTCGATCAAGCCACCTTTCAAACAAAAAAAAACTAAATTAAAATCGGTTCATTAGTTTAGGAGCTACGATGCCACAAACAGATACACACGTGAAACTTATAACACCCCTCTTTTTGGGTCGAGGATTAGAAATAAGTTTTAATTGCGTTTCATCTCCCCATTCTAGGTATCACCGACAGCCACCTATGTAGAGCATGAATGGAGAGTGACGAGACACCGGAAAACAATTGCTCAAATGCAGCGGTGCATCTACCAGCTGGTGACCCAGCAAAACTCCTCGAAGTCTTCACCGAACTGGGTGGCCAGCTAGGATCAAGAAGTAACCTCGGCTGGAGAGGTCCAACGGGGAACCCCACCAGGCATCTCGCGTACAATGGACGATTCATTCATTCACATTCTGTTTTTTTTTTTGTTTTTTTACTTTTATTAGAATCTTATGAGTGTTTATTTTTAAGGTTATTATAAGTGTAGATTAATTGAAATTCCATGTAATTCAGCTCAGAGGATCGCCGCGCCGCCTTTGCAGTAGTAAATCTATTATTTTTATTAGTCCTACGAAATAGCGGTGGTCGTCTCGGCTGAAATGCAGGAAAGCTCAGTAAGTTAAGTTTTAGGTATCTGTTAGCTATTGTAGCTAACACCGAAGATCCGATGGGCAGATCTTCTATTTCTAGGAACGCCGGAAGGAACAAATAAAACTATCTTTTCATCTTCAGCGGAGTGTGTGTATTCGTACAACGTTCTTTTACAAGTGACGGTACTTAAGTAGACATTTTGACAATTATTAGCCACAGATAAGTAATTAAGGCACGATCTACATTACGAACGCAAATAGTAGGTACGTGCACGCACTATCAACTTCACTATAGTCTTTCACTATAATAAAAAGCGTTAACAGTATCTAAGTTTCATTCATTAGTATAAGTATTTGTATTCATTCGGTGTTTTGTGTTTGCGCTATAACCATAGTCCAGAATAAAAGAATATTTATTTTATTTAATATTCAGAGCCTCGATAGCTCAACGGTTGAGGAACGGACTGAATTCCGAAAGGTCGGCGGTTCAAACCCCACCCGTTGCACTATGGTCGTACCCACTCCTCGCACAAGCTTTACGCTTAATTGGAGGGGAAAGGGAAGTATTAGTCATGATTAGCATGGCTAATATTCTTTTAAAAAGAAAAAAAAAATTGATTACGTCAAAGTGCGGAAAAGAAACCCAGACTGAAAGAAGAAGACGTAATGCAGCCAAAGGTCGTATGGGAGTGCACCCATTCCCTTTATGGTATAGCTCCATCAATGTATCACACGCATAACGATTGGCATGCAAAGCGCATGCGCTTATCGCTTGCCACTAAATTGAGACGCGTGATTCGAATAGACGAACTGACAGTTAGGTGTGGTCCACACGCGACATTGACGGTCCGGGAGTTTATCCATATCCATACTATTAATATTATAAATGCGAAAGTGTGTCTGTCTGTCTGTCTGTCTGCTACGTTTTCACGGCCCAACCGCTGAACCGATTTTAATGAAGTTTGGTACAGACTTGGGATACATCCCGGGGAAGGACATAGGCTACTTTTTATCCCGGAAAATCAAAAAGAGTTCCTACGGGACTAAAAAAACCGAAATCCACGCGGGCGACGCCTCAGCCACCCTCTAGTAATATAATAAATGCGAAAGTCTGGATGTCTGGATGTTTGTTACTCAATCACGCAAAAACCGCTGAAAGGATTTGGATGAAATTTGGAATGAAGATAGATTATACCCTGGATTAACACATAGGTTACTTTTTATCCCGGAAAATCAAAGTTTCTCGCGGGATTTTCAGGGAAGATCGCATTTTCCGATCAAAAAGGACATAGCCGCACTTATGCAGACGCAAATGAAGCATAAACATATTAATTTTGTGTATACACCCTAATATCTTTGGAGGTCCCATATACTGCACGTAGGTACCCAGTTTAACACATTCCTTCGTGCAACCAAATTTATCGACCTCTGCCATTGGTACAGAGGAAATATATAAAATAATATTCAATATTATACTCTTCATCAATATAACATAACTATCTATTGTTACTCGTATTTTCAAAGAAATAAAAGAATTAAAAACAAGGAAATATAACTCTTATTTCATTTACTTTAGGATAGTAGGATGTAACTTGGCACTTGGCAGCCATTTTTTAAACAACGTCAATAAATATTGTAAGTGCGCAAGAGTTTGCGTTTAAATTGATTAATTTATCGGGAAATTACTATTGTGTGTAGCTTTTTATTGTATGTTTATTTAAATTAGATGGATATAAAAATATATATAGACGTTTTATGTACTTATGCATATGTATTTTCTTAGAAATAAGTACCTTAACTTTTTTATTTAAAACAACTATGTACTTAGTACACTATTCAAATCTCAGACTAAAGGATAAAGGTAGACGGTAAAGGGAGGCTTTTTTTAAATTATATAGATTAGCGCTTGGCTGCAATCAGACCTGCTAGCAAGTGATGATGCAGCTTAAGATGGAGCGCGCTTGCCTAGAAGTTGCCTATTCACTCTTGACTTGAAGGTACCCATATTAAAGTTGGAAGGGAAAACTGATGCCTTAGACTTTAGAATATAGCTGTAGCCTGCAAATTCCCAAAAAAATGTGTCGTCATGTGAATTCATGCGCATGTCTAACTTTAAAATAAAATAATTTAATGGAAATGTGGAAAAACACAAACACAGATAATGTATTAGTAGTTAATGTTAGTATCTACAAAATTTCACCGAGTTTGATTGGGCCAAGCTACGTTTGTTTCCAGCGCGCTTCGAATAGACCCCTCTTGAAATTAGCACCTTCTTTCTGTTAGATGTTAGAATAGAATAGAATAGAATAGATTTTTATTCAAATAAACTTTTACAAGTGCTTTTGAATCGTCAAATAATTTACCACTGGTTCGGAATGCCGTTCCTACCGAGAAGAACCAGCAAGAAACTCGGCGGTTGCTCTTTTCAATTGTTCAATTTACAATAATATTGTTCCGTCTATCGTTTGCGTTACTCTGTGAAGCTATGGCCACTGTGAAGCTATAGTGTGAACAAAACTTACAAATGCCGGAAGCCAGCTATAAAATAGCTTGAAACTTTTGTCCCGGTAGCTATTGAATTAATTTACTACTTTATACTACCAAGGGCTAGGACCATCGAAAAAGTTATTTTATTCATAGCGGTTCACCAACAATTTGCTTCAGTTTGAAAAACCAGTGTCGATAATATTTTTGACTAGCCGATGCCCGCGACTTCGTCCGCATAACTCTTTGATTTCCCGGGATAAAAAGTATGCTATGTGCCGCCTATGTGCTAATCCAGGGGATATTATCTATCTCCATTCCAAATTAACGCAAATCCGTCAAGTAGTTTTTGCGTGAAGGAGTAACAAACATACACACACACACACACACACATACACACATACACATACAAACAAACTTTCGCCTTTATAATATTAGTGTGAAGTGTGAAGTGTGACTAGCTTATGTCCGGGACTTTGTGCGCGTGGACTACACAAATTTTAACCTGCTATTTACCTAGCCCCTGTGTTTGAATTATCAAAAATCCTTTCACGTTATATTAATAGCTATCTGTTGATAGAAAAGTCAGTCAGTCAGTTAGTGTTTCCTTTTAAGTATATATTTAGACTAGCTTATGCCCACGACTTCGTCCGCGTGGCAAACCCCTATTACGAATTTTCAAAAATCCTTTCTTAGCGGATGTCTACGTCATAATAGCTATCTGCATGCCAAACAGCCCGGTCCGTCCAGTAGTTTGAGCTGTGCGTTGATAGAACAGTCAGTCAGTCAGATTTTCTTATTATACATATTACATATACTAGAGGATGCCGGCGACTTCGCGTGGATTTAGGTTTTTGAAGATCCCGTGGGAACTGTTTGGTTTTCCGGGATAAAAAGTTGTCTATATTAATAGCATGGACGCAAGCTACCTCGGTACTTACCTTCATACAAATCGGTTGAGCGGATGGGTCCCACGGATTCCCGTGGGAACTCTTTGATTTTCTGGGATAAAAGTACCTAGCCTATGTCCGTCCCCGGTATATAAGCTAACTCTGTACCAAACGTCTGAATCGGTTAAACTGTAGGGCCGTGAAAAGGTAGCAGACAGACAGACAGACACACTTTCGCATTTATAAGCGTGGATTTAGATTATGATTTATCAATATTAGTATTTATTCGATAAACTGACATTAATTGCGATAATATACGTATTTATAATGTAAATATGATATTAAGAACCAGTTTACACACACATTAAGGGGACAAAACGTCTAAATAATTCATGGTATCTTTTACAAGCTTATAAATATGTATCCAATGATTTCTATCGATTAAATTACTAATGTCTGCCCTGACTTGGTTAAAGAATGGGTCTATAAATATCCCACTGCTGGACAAATACCTCTCAAGTCGTGGGAATGCGGGATATGAAGCTCGGAACTCAGAGAATCTTCGATTACTTTGTTTCCCGAGACTTTTCTTGAGGAATTTGCGCAGATAATAATAGAAAATAGACGCGTAGACGGACAGACAGATAAACATTTTTGCATTCATTTAAATTTGCGACAATCCGCTGAAAAAGCTTTTGATTCTTTGTATTTATTTAAATTGTTAGAGTTGTTTTTATATTATTTGGTTAGTTGAACCTTTTGAGTGGTTGAACTCGCACTCGAAGAGTTTCGTACCATAGTACAAGAAATATTACCAATTTAATTTTTTTTTAATTTTCTTGGCGGCCATTTTGAAATTTTTATTGTGGTTTTTGTTTTCATAGCGGTTATAGAGTGCACATTCTGTGAAAATTTCAACTCTCTACCTAATTATTACGGTTTAGGAGATACAGCCCGCTGACAGACAGACGGACGGACAACGAAGGCTTAGTAACTAATAGGGTCCCGTTGACACCTTTCGTGCACGGAACCCTAAAAATCAATACAAATGTCAACCAGTCACATTGACCGCGTCTTTTATTAACGACCATAGACTGTTAATAGCCGTTAATGGTGATCTATGGTAATGTTATTGACATGTACCTAATAGGTATTCCTAGCTCGAAATTTAAATTTTCGGTTAAATTAGCATTTACTTGTTTGGATTCAGTAACCAGCATGGCAGGAGATGCTATAATGCAAAAATAGGTCGCAAAAGTGCACACTATATTTCTTTACTTTCTTAGTCCACGGCACGGCAATCTGACACGACCGGAGAGAAATGAGACGAAGAACCAACGGCATTACAAGTTACATGCATTCTAAGGCAAGCATACCTGTGTAACATTACATTTCATGATTTTTTAACAAAACATTTTTTTTAAAATTCTTTAGTTCACACTCAAACATATAGGTACATATTATACAGAAAACGCAGAAGAACTATACAGAAGGGTGCAAAGGCGGCCTTATTGCTAAAGCCATCTCTTACGAGTAAACTTTAAGAACATAATTTTAACACAATTTGTTATCTACCTACCTCTTTTTTAGGCGGCCTTTACAAGTTTACTGCACTTACAACTAGGCTCAACAGTGCTTTTGTGTCTCTATGACCTGCCTGGCTAACCCACCAGTTTAACAATCGCCATGTCACCGTAATACGATCCTAAACATATAACAAACCCACAGATTGACTATAAATCGACCATAAAGTTAAATAATGTATCCAAATTGTCGTTATTTAAGGCGCCATGATTCACCCGAATACCTACTGAGTTTATGGGTGTAAAATGATGCCAAAATGACCATAAAGTATGCACAATATCAGATGACATTGGTTATAACTGAGATGTACGAAACTTAAGAGTAGATTTTACTTTAGGATGGGATTTAGAAAACTTGACATTCTAGGACCCTGGCTATCAAAATGAATATGGATAGTGCAAAATTCGAGCCAATGCCCCACTTACGACGCGGCGTTGACTCCGAGTGGCCTACTTACGCAGCGTTAGTTGACCTCTAGCGTCAGTCAGATGTTTTATTTGCTTATATTGTAAACGTTTAAAAATACAGGATTTTCCGATATTTTTTCGCGTTTTTTTTGTATATTATCAGTAATCATCAGTATTATCACCTGTCTTCGTTTTTGCTGGCGTTTTGGTTACACCCTGTATAATTTATGCCTATACCCTATTCATAGTCCTCAATAGCTCAACCGGTAAAGGAGTGGACTGAAAACCGAAAGGTCGACGGTTCAAACCCCGCCCGTTGCACTATTGTCGTACCTACTCCTAGCACAAGCCTGACGCTTAGTTGGAGAGGAAAGGGGAATATTAGTCATTTAACATGGCTAACATTCTTTAAAAAAAAATAGAGCAAGATTCTTTTTGAAAAACATAATATCCGAATTAGGTCGTAACTTGTACGTTATATTTTAACGGTGCAGCAGGTATATTACGCGACAGGACGAGATGGCAACAAACTAGCCATTGTATCCGTAATTTTAATAAAAGCTTGTAATAAAAACCAATAATTCCGAGCTTGTCTATAAAAGTATTAGTATCGACCGTCCATTGACACATCCGTACTGCCCAACAATGTCCAACAATCCACTATGCGCCTACGCAACTTGTTATACATAAAAACATACGAATACCAACCTTATGTCCATATAAATAGAGGTTATAGAAGAGTCGAGGGGTCTAGGTGATTTAGTATAATCGATTTATAGTGATAAATGATCACAATAAATGTATTTCCTAAGGTGGCCATTATTTTTATGCTTGTTTAAATTGTAACAATAGTTCGTTGTTTTTTACCCGACTACGCAGAGCCAAAAGGAAGGGTTAAGATTTAAACAGTTTATAATTAGTAACTATGTAAAACTGATACCGCCCCGGCTTCGCAGGTTAGCTTATTATGATTTTCTTAGGGATCTCTAACTTTTTTAGATGCGCGAGTCTGGCTCGCCCTTGGCCGGTTTTTTCGGGCTGCAATCAGACCCGGTGGCAAGTGATGATGCAGCCTAAGATGGAGCGCGCTTGCCTAGAAGATGCCTATTCACTCTTGACTTGAAGTGGAGGGGAAAGCTGATGCCGGAAGGGCGTTCTATATCCTAGTAGTTTTACTCCTAATAAAAAAAAATTCTATCGACTAGCTACGACCAACGAGTACAAATTATACCTAACTAGAAGATGCCCGCGGCTTCGCCCGCGTGGATTTCGGTTTTTAAAAATCCCGTAGGAACTCTTTGATTTTCCGGGATAAAAAGTAGCCTATGTGCTAATCCAGGATATTATCTATCTCCATTCCAAATTTCAGCCAAATCCATTCAGTAGTTATTGCGTGAAAGAGTAACAAACATACACACACACACACATACAAACTTTTGCCTTTATAATATTAGTGTGATCTCGTATAGTAATCCAGGACCAACAATGAGAATAGTGGTTTTATAATACAAGTTGAATAAAGACGTTATAGAGTCTGTAATCTGTATATGCATGGTAGGTATATACGCTATGCGCAGGCGTCGGTCAATTATCATGTAAAACAAACTGCGCTCAGGACGCGTACTGTGGGCCTTTTTTACTTGTTTTGCAGTTGGACAACTGTGGATTTATTTTACAATAGATATTTAAATAACATTGCCAAAACTTCTACTCGGGAAGCTTGTGGGTCAACTTTTCAAAAAAGGCCATAGACACCCTAAGGGTGCAATATAATAATGGTTTTAGGATGCTGTTGGGCTTGCCACGGTTCTGTTCAGCCTCAGGCATGTTCGCAGACGAGCGGACCGATGACTTCTTTGCAATAATGCGGAAGAAGTCAGCATCACTGCTGAAAAGACTACGCTCAGGTTCCAACAGCATCCTGAACATGTTTGCGAGCAAGATGGACTCACCAATGCTTAAACACATTGTTAAAGTGTTGGTGAGGCCACCTTTGTAAATAATTCTGTCTGTTGCCACGAATATAGTTTAGGTAAGGTACTAACATTAGGTTTTTTAAGTGTCTGTATACTAACAAATTGAGCCATAGTTGCTTTAAATAAAAGGATTATTATTATTATTATTATTATTATTGTACAAGGAACGAAAAGCTTAATCTGCTATAAGGGATGCAACATGCACCATGCGATAGGCACCGCCCGCTCTCCCACTGCTAAACATGCAAGAAAAGCCAGCCACCAAGCAATAGCAATACGCACCACACAGCACCACACTGTCTGTGAAAATCACATTAAAATCGGTTCAGCCGTTCCGAAGATTAGCCCGTTGAAACAGACAGACAGACAAAAATATGTGATTCAGTTATGGTATCGTTCAAATAACCACATGAGCTTAAGCCTTAATATGAGGTAGTTATGTATTTCGAAATTACAGACAGACACTTCAATTTTATTTATAAGTATAGATTATTTTACTATTCATAAGAATCTAAGTAAGAACAGTCCTAAGTTCAGTCCACCTAAAAGTCCACCTATTTAAACTGAGCTATGTAATCTTAATTCGCTGAACTTATACAGCTTAAGAGGATCATTGTCAACGATCCCCCGTCGATTTCCTACGTATGATATTATTGTTCTCATCTCTATCTGCCCTGGTTCGTGTATTCTCGGTTCCTAGATCGGTGCATTTGTGATAACCAATTCTAATTGCTGTGATTGGCTGAATTTACCATGTTCTTGCTGCGACAGTGAGTTTGAGCCACTAGCGGAACAATGTTAGCCGGTCAGAAATGATTGCAATTAGTCAACCTGTATGACGTCCGTGTTCTGTTTTTGATTACAAAAAAGAAAAAATTGTTGTTGCAATCATCAATTTTAGCAAATAGTGAAAGAGAGTCGACCAATCAGAGGTCACAACTACCGTCACACTTTCTGTGAAACTATGGCAGTAGGCTTACCGAGTAATGAAAACAATTTTTCATTCTGTAATGTCATGTGGCAAGTAGGGTTGCCACCTGCCTCTTTTTGATTTACAGGCTACCACCATCAAAAATACGGGGTTTAGATTTGAAGAAATTTAAAAATTTGAAGTATTTGAAGAAATAGGCGGTGGTTCTCTCTGAAATGCATGGAAAGCCTATTTAGATATTTCAGTTTATTTGTAAGTTTTGTATTTTTTCTCTGTATGTTGCCGTGTCTTGATTGGTGAACTGTGTTTGCAATGTGATTTTAAATAAAAGATTTATTTATTTAAATAGCTTTTAAAAACTCTAGTTTTGTAAAGCAAAATGTTATACATTTCATGCATACAATCTTTGCATTTTAACTTAAATTTACATTTAACTTGTAATTCCACCTTCACAGTATCAATACTATGGCCGTAGCCAGGAATCGATTTCGGGAGAGGTTTTATCAGGGCCGGAACTGAATCCTGTCATGAGGAAAATAACATTCGCTCAACTTTATGGGCTAATTACCTGGTTAGTGGAATTTCGCCTTTCAATTTGACAGTGAGATAAAATACAACAATAAAAAAGCGCGAGCGCAGTGAGCGTAAGTGTTTTTGGTTCAATTACAGAAAGAATTAAAGTGAAAGGGAAACGAGTTTAGCCATAGCAAGATTTTATTTTTAAAGCTCCCTATCCATACTAATATTACAAATACGACAGTATATCTATTTGCCTATCTATTTGTTACCCTTTCACGGCCCATCTTCTTTACCAAAATTTTGGTACTTACTATTCAGAGGTAACTTGCATCCCAGACATAAACTTTTTAGCCCGGAAAATCCCCCACGGAATTTTTAAAACTCTAAATTCATGCAAACGAAATTGCGGGGCTTACACCAAGTAATACAAATTCAAAGCGCGAGTGAAGTGAGCGCGAAATGTTTGATATATTTCCAAAAAAAAAATTGGTAAGCAAATGCAAGAAATAGTGTAAGTATTATTTTAGGCTTAGGTTTTTGACGGCTTCCCAGGCGCAGTCGCCATTTCTAAATTTCTGGTCTGGTGGGAGGCTTCGGTCATGGCTAGTTATATGGTTAGTATGGCCCTAACGGCCAAGAAATTAGACTGCATCATCACTTACCACTAGAAAAGATTAAAGTCACGGGCTAACTTGTATAAAAAAAGGCTAACATCCTCAAACCAAGCCCCGCCGCCTTGGCTACGACCATGATCAATATCGAGTGGGTTTCGGCTACGCATTGCCGCAAAAGGAAAATATTCTTTCTACTGGACATAACGTCAGTGTTCGGTTTCGCCAGCCAAGTGCGAGTCAGACTCACGCACCGAGGGTTCCGATTCGGGTATTTTTTTCGACATTTTACACGAGAAATCAAAAACTGTTATGCATTAAAAAAAATATGCATAAAAATAAATAAAAATCTGTTTTAGAATGAACAGGTAAAGCCCTTTCATATGATAACCCACTTGATATATGTAGTTATCTTACTTTGAAAATTGAAAATACTAATATTTGTTCATGAACACATGACAGACGGATAGAAGGACAGATGGACGGAAAGACAGACAGACTGATAGACAACGAAGTGATCCTATAAGAGTTCTTTTTGCTTTTGAGTTACGGAACCCTAAAAATATTTAGTTTTATTTGCCCCGTATTTTATTTTCATAATTACCGGTTTCTCTATCCTGACATACGGGGTAACCAGTAAAATACGGGGCCTCTGGCAACCCTATTCGGAAAACACTGTCACATTCAAGTTAATGTCAAATATTTTGTTTTCAATTACAGAAAGCTGCATCAATCATTATTACAATATTTTCTTTGTTGTGATTGGCTGAATTTTTGAGTTTCAGCCAATAAACAGACTGTTTGCCAATTAAACGTCATAACAATATAAATGCCAGAAAGTTTAACCAAATAAAACAAACTTAATGAGAACCTAGTGAGAATGCAAACGGCACACAATTTATAATACATATTATGTTAGTCGTATATAATAGATATTATAGTAGTCGTTCACTTTGGTAATAGTCAGATTGTCATCAGTAAAATTGATATTGGTCGATGTATCGTAAATTATTGTTTCGGTGACAAATATTTTTATTATCTATTTATCTTTGAACAGAATGGAATAGAATGAAATGGAATGGAATACAATGATAAATTTTTATTCCTGTAAACTTTTAGGTAAACTTCAAAGTGTTTTTGGATGGTCAGAAAAATTTACCACTGGTTCGGAATGCCGTTCCTACGTTTTCTAGGGTTTCGTACCTCAAAATGAAAAACGGAACTCTTATAGGATCACTTTGTTGTCTATCTCTCTGTCTGTCGTGTGTGTCAAGAAAACCTCTAGGGTACTTCCCGTTGACTCAAAACCATGAAATTTGGCAGGTAACCTAACTGCGTAATTTTGGGTAGTTTTTTTAATCGATAAAGAAAGTTTGCGACATTGTTCAATAAAAAATTTGGATTCCAACTCCTCAATCCTGATGTTGCAGGGGACCTGACTACTAAAGCTAATGGGATTTAAAAAGTGTCGATTATTAATTGATATTGAAGGTATCTATACCAAGTAAACACTTTGTCGTTGACCTCAACCCTGATGCTGTAAGAAATTGCATTCCTAAATCCTGGTGATCCCTCGGGATTTGAAAAGGATAATCCGTTTAAATATTCTTACGTGATACAGAAACAAGTTGCATCCCGGGGACGGGCTATTACGGAGAGGCAACTTTTGTTCTGGGAAATGAAAGGATCGGGATTTTTAAAAACCTAAATCCACGCGAGCGAAGCTGCGGGCATTAGCTAGTTGTAAATATATTTAGAAGCTACTATAAGATAATAGATAAGGTACTTATTTCCTTATATTTTTATTGTATGGCAGCGCGCGGTTTTAAATTATAAATTGCATGTCCTGTCCTTTTCTGTAATACATTTTTTTCTCAATATCTACCGCTTTATCTCATAGCAAGAGTCCGTAAGACATAATACAGTGAAAATAGGCAAAATATACAATTTTTGCAGTTTCCACGTCAGTACCTGTCGAATTTTTCTAACAGTGTAAGCAGCAGAGCTGAGTTTACCATCAAGTGTTGATATGTGGGTGTTCCATAGAAGCTTTGCATCTAACATTATACCGAGAAACACGGGGTTCTCCTTTATTTTCAACATATGATTATTTATCAATGAATTTATGTCATTTAAGGTCCTGGTATTGGGCAGTGTGAATTCAACACACTTAGATTTCTTTGCATTTGGAAGTAAATTGTTAGCAATAAATCAGAGAGTGACCTGTGATATGGCATTACATATAGTATACATTGTCAAAAATTATAATATTAAAGCTGTGCGTATTGCGTGAGGAATAGGTTGCAAGAGAGTTACAACTTGCAGGGTTTGATGCATATGCTATTGCCAGCAAACATGAGACATATTTTTATCTACAGGCAACGTCTGAGTAGGTAACGCATACGTCTAACGCAAGTTGAAATATATTTAGTTAGACCTATCGACAAGTTTGGAGTTGGGTGCAGTCTAAATGTGGCCCGTGTGTTTAGACTGTCCGTTTCTGTCAGTTTCACGTGTCGTCCCCCGCATTTCACCACCCCGCTTGCACAAATCGAGACAGCACGAAATTTTCAAGATTTCTGGGTGTAATTTCTGGTTTTCGTAGTTCCCACATAATTATAACAATATAAAATATACAGGGTTACTGGTAATATGTCGGCAATCTGTTAAGGGGGTGTAGGCGAAGTAATTTGCAACCAAATGACCCCTAATGACCCCTAGGCAAATGTCAACCATTTTCGAGTAATTTGACTTTTTGTGTTTTTTAGAAGAATTTGAGGTATGCAACTTTGAAAATTTATAAAAAAAAACCAATGCATGTTTTTTTTTTATTATTATTATTATTTGCTTGCTAACACTTCAATACATAATAATCAACCATAAAATGATACTTATCTTTAATAGTTTTTAAATCACAGCTACAAATCTGTACAAGTTTCATAATTTACACCAGGTGGTCTGACAAAAATGGTCGATTTATGTAAAAAATTACTGAAGAACTTTATCGGCAGAACACATGAAAAACATGTACAACTTCTCAGCTATCCAACGAGATACAATATGGTACCAGAAATTAGAAATTGGCCGAAAAAAATGCAATTATTGTGAAAAAAATGAAATTGTCTTAAGAATACGAAATAATATCTCAACGTCGAATTTTATGGTAATATTCTTATTTCTTATTTAGGATGCGTAATGAGTTAAAATTAATCTTACAATTCATTTTCGAAGTATAAAACTCTAAAAATAACACTCTAAAAATAATGAGAGTTCCAAGAATGACATTTTTAATCCTTTGTGTGAACACGTGCACCAATCAGCGCTCTCGGATAAGAAGAGCTTAAAAACATTATCTAGTGACTGGATAGAAAAAACAAAGGCATAAATAGCCAGATTTGCCTAACATTTTTCAGAGAATAGAATAATAATTAAAGCACTGGCAAGTACAATAACATTAGGTGAAGGGTGGGATCCTTAACTTATTTAATTGTATTGTATTTATAAATTCTTAGACTTAAAAGATAAGACATTTAAAATGTTTCATAATTTGCGCAAAACTGAAAAAATTTACAGTTTGCTTGTGCCACTCGTACTGTACAGATCATCTCTACCTAAGTTGGTACCTACATCATTGTGAATTTGGAAGTGAATTGACCTGGCTTTTTCTTATGGACTGTTTCTGGCATACTCTATGATTGGCTTGTGATTGGACTCTGATTTATTGCTCTCCCGACAATTTGGCGCGTCAAAAGGACTAATGGCTGCAGAAAGAACCCAGTACTCCAATGAGGAATACGCCAATATCCTTTTTTGTTATGGATATTGTGACGGCAATGCTTTGGCCGCTCGCCGTGAATATCTTCGCCGATTTCCTGGCCGCCGAGTACCACACAGGTCTGTCTTCAGTGATGTTTATCGAAGAATTAGAGAGACGGGACGGGTGCAGAGGAGACAATCCGATTCTGGAAGACCACGTGTGTACGCTCCAAGTGACGAAGAACGAATTCTTCGTTGTTTTGAAGAAAACCCCAGAACGTCACACTAATTTTCCCAATCGATGGATAGGCAGAGGAGGCCCAATTCCTTGGCCAGCAAGATGTCCAGACCTGACACCTATGGACTATTATGTCTGGGGACATATGAAGAGCCTAGTGTACGATGTCTCACCAGTGCCATCAGTCGAAGAATTGAAAATTAGAATAATAAATGCAGCTAATTCAATAAGAACCAATTTGACAAGTAATGTAGTAAAATCTCAATTAAGAAAAAGAATGCGCCTGTGCATAAGAAATAGAGGGTCACATTTTGAAAATGAACTTTAGAATTTAGTTTTAATGGCTTAGTGTAACTTATCTACGTAATTATTTTAAACTTCCTAAACGATTATTGTAATTTTTGATTGCAGACGATTTCGTCTTTTTAACAATAATTGTATTTTTTTTCGGCCATTTTCTGATTTCTGGTACCATATTGTATCTCGTTGGGTAGCTGAGAAGTTGTACATGTTTTTCATGTGTTCTGCTGATAAAGTTCTTTAGTAATTTTTTACATAAATCGACCATTTTTGCCAGACCACCTGGTGTAAATTATGAAACTTCTACAGATTTGTAACTGTGATTTGAAAACTATTAAAGATAAGTGTCTTTTTATGGTTGATTATTATGTATTGAAGTGTTAGCAAGCAAATAATAATAATAACAAAAAAATTCATGCATTGGTTTTTTTTTTATAAATTTTCAAAGTTGCATACCTCAAATTCTTCTAAAAAATACAAAAAGTCAAATTACTCGAAAATGGTTGACATTTGCCTAGGGGTCATTAGGGGTCATTTGGTTGCAAATTACTTCGCCCACACCCCCTTAACGGATTGCCGACATATTACCAGTAACCCTGTATAACGATAATTTTTTTACTACATAATATTCATTAAATTTTCTAGGTCTGTGGTTTTTCCAAATTTCATTAAATTGCTTCGTTGTCTAGAAAAACGAGCACAAAGTTGGGCCTTTTTTTAAAGAAAAATACAAATCTTTGAGCCCCTGTAATTTTAAAACTACATATTTTTAGAAAAATCTAAAACACCACAGACACAGATATTAGTTTCTAGACTATGTCTGCAAAATTTCATGGACTTTGGTTGCTTAATATTCAAATGAAATGGGAACTACGATTGTATGGAGTAAGTGACGGAGAGAGCTCTGTTAATAGATAGATATATAAATAAAACGATTTATTTAAGGCTGCAATAGCACCAACATCGTACAATGACAAAACAAACACGCATTTCCATAGTAAGCGAGCCCGGACAGACAGCCAGACATTTATATTAACTCGAGAATAACTTATCTCGGTTATCATAATCTAACAAAAGATCACAATAGACTGTTACAGCATCATCAATATATTACGGTGTACAGCGCTCGCAAACTTTTGATACTTGCTTTAAATAGTTCTGGTATGATTTACAATGCCTAGGTACCTCTTTTTATCCAAACAATCCAAAAGTTTTTACTTAAAAAATGAATTTAATTAGCGTCAAATAAAGTTTCATCATAAGCTTCGCTCTTGAGTTATTTTGGCCTATGTAGCTCAAATATCTATAGATAAAGTGATTTATTTCCTATATTGACAAATGTTTGATTTATTGTAAACAATAATATTATTTATTCTGTTGAAATTGAAGCTCATTTAAAGGGAGTTGAGCGATTTCAATCGAAGAAACTAAGTGTTTTAGGTATTTGAGTAATTATTTATTAGGCCTGGTGCTACTTAGCTAGAAATAGGAACAACATTGCAATCCATTTTAATTCTATTAATAAAACTTTTAAATGCAATCGTCAAAACCCTTTTAACCATATAAAACTCTTTAAGTATATTGTTGAAACGTAATCAACTAATCATGTTTATCTTAATAAATATTATGTGAGCCTAATGCAGGCTACAATCCTCTTTAATGTGAAAGGACTAATTATTTATTTCAATAGCGTAAAATAATGTGGAACAACTTAGGTATATCGAATAAAATAGAATAAGATTTATTTTCTAACACATATTAAACACAATAAATATTAACAAAACTAACACCTTAAAATCTAACTTAACTTAAACGGTGTCTATACTATGTTTCGTGCCAACGAACAGGCCCTAAATCGTCAAGTATTTGTCCAAGTATCAAAACTGTTGGTGTGCAGTACATTCTAACAATCCAGATGCACGGAGGTGTGAGTTGTGAATTACCGTCGCAGCGGGGCGGTTCCTCGAACTGATGAGCCGATATGGTGATACCTAATGCTCCCAAGCGCACTGACGGACACACGTACCCGCACTGCACACTACACGTATCTACACTAAACACTACACACACCTACACTGATGAGCCGATATGGTGATACCTAATGCTCCCAAGCGCACTGACGGACACACGTACCCGCACTGCACACTACACGTATCTACACTAAACACTACACATACCTACACTGATGAGCCGATACCGAGATACCAAATGCTCCCAAGCGCACTGACTGACACACGTACCCGCACTGCACACTACACGTATCTACACTAAACACTACACACACCTACACTGATGAGCCAACGTGATGCCTAATGCTCCCAAGCGCACTGACGGACACACGTACCCGCACTGCACACTACACGTATCTACACTAAACACTACACATACCTACACAGATGAGCCGGTACCATGATACTTAATGCACCCAAGCGCACTGACGGACACACGTACCCGCACTGCACACTACACGTATCTACACTAAACACTACACACACCTACACTGATGAGCCAACGTGATGCCTAATGCTCCCAAGCGCACTGACGGACACACGTACCCGCACTGCACACTACACGTATCTACACTAAACACTACACATACCTACACAGATGAGCCAACGTGATGCCTAATGCTCCCAAGCGCACTGACGGACACACGTACCCGCACTGCACACTACACGTATCTACACTAAACACTACACATACCTACACAGATGAGCCGGTACCATGATACTTAATGCACCCAAGCGCACTGACGGACACACGTACCCGCACTGCACACTACACGTATCTACACTAAACACTACACATACCTACACAGATGAGCCGGTACCATGATACTTAATGCACTCAAGCGCACTGACGGACACACGTACCCGCACTGCACACTACACGTATCTACACTAAACACTACACATACCTACACAGATGAGCCGGTACCATGATACTTAATGCACTCAAGCGCACTGACGAACACACGTACCCGGACTGCACACTACACGTATCAACACTAAACACTACACATACCTACACAGATGAGCCGGTACCATGATACTTAATGCACCCAAGCGCACTGACGGACACACGTACCCGCACTGCACACTACACGTATCTACACTAAACACTACACACACCTACACTAAACATCCTTTCCTCCCCTTTCCCCTGCAATTGAGCGTAAAACTTGTGTCAGGAGTGGGTACGACAATAGTGCAACGGGTGGGGTCTGAACCGCCGACCTTTCGGAATTCTTCCACCTCAACCGTTAAGCTATCGAGGCTCTAATTAGGTAGGTAGGTACATAAAATATTTGGGGACTAAAATATTACCACAGATTAAGATATTGATAAATTAATATAGCAAGTGCCTATGCTATCGAGCCTATTGAAACAATTTAGTTATACCTACAGAAGGTGTCAGGTTGGAATTGGCTCTCAGCGGGAGGCCCCCTAGCCCGCGGATGGCAGACGACTGATGATGCGTTGTCAAGTCCGGGCCCCGGGCCTAATGTCTTGGAACCCTGTGATGGATACATTTTGTACTGTTCACTTAACTGTCTATACATTTCAGAGTGTTAATTTAAGAAAATCATTGATGATCTAAACCCTGATTACAGCATACTAGCGATTAGCTTCGCACGGGTAGCTTATTACAATTTTCAGAAAGATCTCAAATTTTTTTGAAAGTCCGTTGAGAACCTACATAAAAATAATATTTGGGGACTAAAATATTACCACAGATTAAGATACTGATAAATTAATATAGCAAGTGCCTATGCTATCGAGCCTATTGAAACAATTTAGCTATACCTACAGAAGGTGTCAGGTTGGAATTGGCTCGCAGTGGGAGGCCCCCTAGCCCGCGGATGGCAGACGACTGATGATGCGTTGTCAAGTCCGGGCCCCGGGCCTAATGTCTTGGAACCCTGTGATGGATACATTTTGTACTGTCTATACATTTCAGAGTGTTAATTTAAGAAAATCATTGATGATCTAAACCCTGATTACAGCATACTAGCGATTAGCTTCGCACGGGTAGCTTATTACAATTTTCAGAGGGATCTCAAATTTTTTTGAAAGTCGCTTGAGAACCTACATAAAAATAATATTTAAAGACTAGAATACTACCAAAGATTTAGATATTGATAAATTATTATAGCAAGTGCCTATGAGGCTATTGAAACAATTTAGCTATACCTACAGAAGGTGTCAGGTTGGAATTGGCTCGCAGCGGGAGGCCCCCTAGCCCGCGGATGGCTGAGACTGATGGATGATGTGTTGTCAAGTCCGGGCCCCGGGCCTAATGTCTTGGAACCCTGTGATGGATACATTTTGTACTGTCTATACATTTCAGAGTGTTAATTTAAGAAAATCATTGATGATCTAAAGTCTAAACCAAGATTATAGCAATAGCATACCAGTGATTAGCTTCGCACGGGTAGCTTATTACAATTTTCAGAGGGATCTCAAATTTTTTTGAAAGTCGGTTGAGTATCTTCATAAAATAATATTTAAAGACTAAAATATTACCACAGATTAAGATATTGATAAATTAATATAGCAAGTGCCTATGAGCCAACAATTGAAACAATCACACTTCACACTAATATTATAAAGGAGAAAGTTTGTAATGTGTGTGTATGTTT
The DNA here is from genome assembly GCF_905333055.1 of Maniola jurtina. Lineage (NCBI taxonomy): Eukaryota > Metazoa > Arthropoda > Insecta > Lepidoptera > Nymphalidae > Maniola > Maniola jurtina. The sequence continues at coordinate 7,886,140 of NC_060052.1, read as the reverse complement.
GTTACTCCTTCACGCAAAAACTACTGGACTCTAATTTTTTTTGTTTAGATACAAATAAGCCCTTGACTGCAATCTCATCTGGTGGTATATGATAATGCAGTCTAAGATACAAGCGGGCTAACCTGTAAGGTATATGGCAGTTTTTATTAAACCCAAACCCTTTGGTTTCTATACGACATCATACCGGCGGCGACCTTTGCCTTTAGGATGGTAACTAGCCACGACCGAAGCCTCCCACTAGGCTAGACCAGAGATTTAGAAATTATAAATTCCAACCCCTGCCGGGAATTCAACCATTACTTACCGCCAGGGAGGTAGTAAGTAGATATATTATGTATTTTAATATCAAAGGGTAAATTGATTTCCATTATAATCACAAGCAATTAATTAAAAGAAATCTTTATTACAACAATTTAAGCTACAAGAGAAGCCATTAAAGCGCTTTAAGCTATAAAATTACACCTCGAAGTAGAGATAGGCGATGTCCTCCGCTTACGTGTAAATCAACGGACAGACCCATGTAACCTTACACCAACGCATTACAATAACATAAATAACGCTATTACACTATAAATTAGACAAGTCCTGGACGTTAAAAATAGACATACATTAAACTTTGAGGTTTCTTCCCTGTTCAACCATAAAGGTCGATTCACACCAATTGCGTATGCAGCACGTACACGTGACACGTGCGTAGTAACGCGCGTGAACCCATAGACGTAACTGCACGCATTACGTCTACGACGCAAGCGGTGTGCCATGTTTTATACAGTTCCATACATTACAACGTAATGGTACACGCTACGTCTACGCTTACGCAGCCTGTGTGAACGAGCTCTAAAGGGTGTAACCCGAAATGCTAGCAAAAACTTAGCCTTATTATTGTGATAAGGTTGTGTTTGTGTTATGTGTGTTGTGCATGGACTACACTCAAACCCTTTCTTAGTGGGTGTGTACGTCATACTCAATAGCTACTGTCCAGTAGCTTCAGCTGTACGTTGGAAGATCAGTCAGTCAGTCATCTTTTCCTTTTATATTATTATATAAAAGGAAAATATATATTATATAGATAGGTAAAGATATATTATAGCGTTATTATTATACTACCTTAACACAATCCAATGCCAGTGACCATTTAACTTATATTGTAGTTTTGCGATATTTTTCAAACCCACATTGTATAACGCGCAAAACTTGGGTCAATGCCTTGCCTACGACGCGGCATTGACTTCGAGTGACCTATTTATGGAACTTTCGTTGACCTCTAGCGCCAGTAAGATGTTTTATTTGAATTATATTGTGAAATTTTCAAAAATACAGGATTTAAAAAAAAAACTAAGTTTTTTTAGGGTATCTCTATGATCCTTGTATTTAACTGTTGAGTATTTTTTATTTATTTATTCTAAACTTCAATTCCATAGATTAATCTAGTCTCAAATTTCTTGCCCTCTTACTTATTTATTTCTATGTCTCTGTTTTTTTTTGTTAATTTTGGAGAACGTAATTATGTATTATACAAGTTTTAACTGTTTTGCCTTCTTTCTCTTTTCTTTCACTACTCGCTTTTCTTTCTTCTCTCTAATCTTGTTAATGTGGGCGAGCGTGTAACAGACCTATGGAGCATGGTGTAGGAATGCTATGAGCGCGGCTGGGTGTAGGATAACTCAATCTAACACTTTACACACTCGATATAAAACACGCGCGTTATGCTAATGTGGGAAAAAGATGTATCTTTACTTCAATTACTAATCAAATTCTTTAAGTTTCGTTTTGTTTGATTTTTTAGGTAAGTAGGTACTGCAACGAGTAGTTATGCCGCGTGGATTTAGGTTTTTAAAAATCCCGTGGGAACTACTTGCTTTTCTGGATTAAATTGTAGCATAAGTGCTAATTCACGATATAGGCTATTCCCATTCCACAGCTAATAAGTAATAAGTTCAGTCATTGTGGCGTAAGGGAGTAACAAACACCTGAGTACCTACCTAATTTGACTTTGACTTTGACTGACTGATCTTCCATGTAGACATCCGCAAGAAAGGGTTTTTGAAAAAACCCCTAAGGGGGGGGTTTTAAAATTTGTGTAGTCCAAAGTCGCGAGCACAAGCTAGTAATATCACACTTAATATTATAAAGGCGAAAGTTTGTGTGTATGTGTGTGTGTGTGTGTGTGTGTGTGTGTGTGTGTGTTTGTTACTCCTTCACGCAAAAACCACTCGACGGATTTGGCTGAAATTTATAATAGAGATAGATAATATCCAGGATTAGCACATAGGCTACTTATTATCCCGGAAAATCAAAGAGTTCCCACGGGATTTCGAAAAACCTAAATCCACGCGGACGATGTCGCGGGAGTCAGCTAGTTATAAGTTAGATCAACAAACATACTTTATCCAAAGCTGCGTGAGAAAAAATTCTAACAACAAGTTGCACGTAAGTTGTAACATGTAATGAAACCTGATCAGAACCTCTGAACTTTGAGGCTCAGTTTAACATCTTCATCGGAACGGACGTCCAAACATACACGTTACACCGCCGTCACTTCTTATTGCCTTGAGATAGCTTGAGGTTTTGGGGTTCCGTTATTGTAATCGCCGATTACTAAAACTTATCTCTAAAAGTTATATCTAAAAGTTGAGATATTGTTATATTGTATCTATTGAAACAAATATTTAGGTAGGTAAATACGGTAAACATTAAAGGTAAAAGTGTAAATTAAAAATATATAACACCCCCGACAAGTGAAGGTTGCAGTAACTAGAAAAGAGCTGATAACTTTCAAACGACTGAACCGATTTTTTTGGATTATAGCTAAGAACATTCTTGATCAAGCCACCTTTCAAACAAAAAAACTAAATTAAAATCGATTCTTTAGTTTAGGAGCTACGATGCCACAGACAGATACACAGATACACACGTCAAACTTATAACACCCCACTTTTTGGGTCCGGGGTTAAGAATAAAATAAACTTTTTGGGACAATAATTTAATATACCTACAAAAATGTAGTGGGCTCCCATATTAATTATTATCCATTCCATTCATCATATTATTCATCATTTCCAGCAAATGAGGGTCATAGTCTGCCACGCTGGTCCAGTATGGAATGACAAACTTCACACAGGCATGCAGGTTCCTGTTTTCCTTCAAAATTAAAGCAAGTGACATTCATAACTCCGATAGTTAGAGATGCGTGCCCGGCATCGAACCCCAACCTTCCAAATAACATCTTTCAGGCTACCACTGCTTTAAAAAAAAAATACGGAACCCTTAATCCATTAACTCTTTCTATCTATTATTTAAAGTATCAAATTACATCAAACATGTGATATCTAAATTTACTTACTCATTTATTATTATAAGTAAGAATTTTCTTGATCTCTGGACCAATTAGTTCAATATTGTCATTTGTAATCAAATTATTTTCGTACAACTTTTTACGGTGAAATAACATTATCCGAAAGTTTTGGGACTTTTATTTTATAATGTAATGATGTACTTCAGCTAATTTTGATTTGTCCAATCATTTTTTATTGTTATATCGAAGTTTTGATAAGTTAATTTTATTTAGCACTAGTGTTTTCCTGTGGCTTTGTGCTTGGAGTATCTTTTAACCACTGAAGTATAAAACACTACCCACCACACTAATATTATAAAGGCGAAAGTTTGTATGTGTGTGTATGTGTGTGTGTGTGTATGTTTGTTACTCCTTCCCGCAAAAACTACTGGACGGATTTGGCTGAAATTTGGAATGGAGATAGATAATATCCTGGATTAGCACATAGGCTACTTTTTATCCCTGAAAATCAAAGAGTTCCCACGGGATTTCAAAAAACCTAAATTCACGCGGGCGAAGTCGCGGGCATCGGCTAGTAATTAATACGAAAGTGTGTTTGTTTGTTGGTTTATTGGTTTGTCCTTCAATCACGTCGCAACGGAAGAATGGATCGATTTTCGTCCGCGTGGATTTACGGTTAAAATTACGTGGAAACTCTTTGATTTTCCCGGGTAAAAAGTAGCCTATGTCACTCTCCTGATCTTTAACTAAACTCATGCAAAAAACCACGTCGATGCAGCTCTGTTGCGGCGTGATTGAAGAACAAATCAACAAACAAACACACTTTCGCATTTATAATATTAAGTACTAGAGGATGCCCGCGACCTTGTCCGCGAAGTGGCCTATGTCCGTCCCCGGGATATAAGCTAACCCTGTACCTTTCGTCAGAATCGATTAAACTGTTGGGCCGTGAAAAGGTAGCAGACAGACAGACAGACGGACAGACAGACAGACAGACAGACAGACAGAAACACTTTCGTATTTATAATATTAGTATAAAGTATGATTCAAATTGTACACTACAATGTTGTATCGACATAAAATAGACGACCGCATGCTGTTCAAGGCCGAAAAATTAGTGTTTTGCATGCCAGTACGTTGCACTATGTTATGGCGTAAATGAAGCTTAACACTTATCGATAAAGGCACAGTTCACGACAGGGAACTTCTAATACCCCGTCCACACACTGCCCGTGCGGCATGGGAAGGAGCGAGGAACGGAGGCAGAGACGTAGTGTGGGCGCATTACTCGCATGTTCCTCGTTCAATGCCCATCGCTCCCTATTTTGTCGGTTTTATGGGCGCGAGTCAAAGCAATATGAACGCGAGAGCCCGTCAAAGGACTGGCAATATGAGCGCTTAGTATGGAAGGACACAGTTTCGACGTCCAACACGTTGCAAAGGCAAGCGATCTAGTGAGGCGCGTCGCGATTAATAGGCGCGTAGAGCTGTGTGTGGACGCACAGGGCAACATCGCACGCGACACGAGGACATATGTACTGTGACATAAGTGAGGAACAACGCGAGAGCATAGTGTGGACGAGGAGGTCTATTTTTCTATGATTTCATGTCACCATAGCCTAATATTTGACATATCGATTCAGGGTCAAATCAAGAGTTGCCTTACCTACTCTATCTAGTTCACTCAAATTCAAATTCAAATTCAAAATATTTTTATTCAATTAGACTTTTACAAGTTCTTTTGAATCGTCAAAAGCATCTACCACTGGTTCGGAATGCCTTTCCTACCGAGAAGAACCAGCAAGAAACTCGGCGGTTGCTCTTTTCAAAGATTTGATATACAATAACATACTCATACACTATACATACATATACAATGATACACTCTGATAAAGCTCTAACCAATTTTGTCATTCTGACAGACCGACAGAATCCGTTTTGTAATATCAAATAACTAGAGGATGCCCGCGACTTCATCCGCGTGGATTTAGGTTTTTGAAGATCCCGTGGGAACTGTTTGGTTTTCCGGGATAAAAAGTTGTCTATGTCAATAACAGGGACGCAAGCTACCTCGGTATACCATCATACAAATCGGTTGAGCGGATGGGTCTTTAGGAATCCCGTGGGAACTCTTTGATTTTCCGGGATAAAAAGTAGCCTATGTCCGTCCCCGGGACGTAAGCTAACCCTGTACCAAATTTCATCAAAATCAGTTAAACTGTTGGGCCGCGAAAAGGTAACAGACATACCTACAGATATAGACACACTTTCTCATTTATAATATTAGTATGGATTTCAGCAGCTTTTTCCACAATACACAGATATTTTCCCCAGTGTTAAACATTTTATATACGGAGAGACCTTTTAAGCCGCATTTCGCAATTCTCAGCCAATTTGTCGGTCCTGTACTTAATGAACTTATTTTACGAAATTCATACGATAAAATACTGTGTCGATTACACGTTCAAAAGTGTTCTTGATATCATTATTTTTAATTTAATGGTGTACTTCAGGAAATTCTGGTAAGCGACGACATTTTTTTTATTATTTTTTCATCCAGTTTTTAACAAATTATTGATTAATAAAACGTTTATTTATTGGGTATGGTTCGCGACAGGTCGGCATGGCAATCGGAGGGGGAACGCCCTGCACACCCGCACAACCCTCGCGCTAACCCAATGCGGGCGAGCGCGGGTGTACAGGCCGTGTGTATGTGTATGTGTGTGTCCCGCCTCATACCCCGATTGCCATGTCGACCTGTCGCAAACTTATAGGTACCTATCATTTATTTTCAAAAGTTGCTTTAGGTTAAATATCTGGCATGATTGTTTTGAAACTTTTGATTCAAAAGTTTTTTTTTCAATTTTTTTTTAGCAAGGTGTTTTACTTTTAAGGAGTTGTGATAGCCTAGTGGTTTAATACATTGCATACAATACGCCTCCTATTTAGGCGTTCGGAGTTCAGTCCCCGGCACTAACTTTTCAGAAATATCACTTGTTTTAACGGTGAAGAAAAACATCGTGAGGAAAACTGTATGCCTGAGAGTTCTCCATAGTGTTCTCAAAGGTGTGTGTAGTTCGCCAATCCGCACTTGGCCAGCGTGGTAGACTATGGCCAAACCGCATCATATTGAGAGTAGACCCGTGCTCTGTAGTGAGCCGACGATGGGTTAATCATGATGATGATGACGACAGATTTCCTTAAACTGTTCAGACTAATACGTGTAAATTAAAAATTTATAACACTCCCGACAAGCGAAGGTTACAGTAACTAGAAAAGAGCTGATAACTTTCAAATGGCTAAACCGATTTTCTTGGATTATAGCTAAGAACACTCTCGATCACCTTTCAAACAAAAAAAACTAAATTAAAATCGGTTCATTAGTTTAGGAGCTACGATGCCACAGACACACACGTCAAACTTATAACACCCCTCTTTTTGGGTCGGGGGTTAAAAAAGACTAATAAAACCATGAACAAAAGTAATCTCAATTATTTGGGTTAATTAATTCTGGACTGAGGGAGCAACTTTAATTTGGACTATCGCTATATTATTTCGTGGTACATACACAGAGTCGGGCTTACCCGTAATGGCCGAGACGTACAGACAGACAAATTTATAAGCGGGCGCTAACGAGATGTAAAGATAGCCATACTGTAGACGGGCGCAACTGAAAAATATAAAGAACTTAAGCTCAACTTAACATTTCAATAAGTTACTCCCTCCTTCTTTACGTCCTTTACAACTTCTTGCACTGCCAAGAGTCACTGGTAGAGATCTCTTATAGAGATAAGTGTTTCCCTGTCCACTTTTTTTTATTGTTACAACTTTCAGGTATAATTAAAAATAATAGGGTAAAAAATTACTTACATATATTTTATAAGACACATTTTGAGGCTTAGTTTTGATCGTAGGGTTCGAGAAAGTCGTTTTTGAAGACCAAAGTCTTTGAACAATACTTGTGTACCTATCTGCAGTTGATCCGTAGAAGAACGAAAGTAAACGTCATTGTTAAACGGGGTGCAAAGCTAAAGTGGCAATGCACAAAATCGGTTCAAATTTGACAGTGTTATGGAGTAAAATCGATAAAAAATTTGATCAGGTATCCCGAAGAATCCCTGATATTTTTCGGGATAAAAAATACCCTAAATGTATGTTAACGCTGTATCTTTCATTTAAATCCGTTCGGTAGTGTATGCGCATAGCTAGAAAGAAAAACAAGACAAAAAAAAATGTTTTGTGGACTTTGACATAATATTTCCTCAGACTAAAATTTTCAAAATATATTTAATGTACAGAAATCATCCGGTTATAGATTTATTATTAAGTATAGCTTACAACAACAAGTGTTTTGTTAATTGCGTCTAAGTTTTGTAACTAAGTTGTGCGGTTGAAACTTACAAACAACTTAACTTTTCCCGTGCACACTTCTCCTCAGGCAGCGTATAACGAGGCAGTAAAATAAAACGAGTGTTTAAAACCTCAAACAAATAAACAAACCGAATAATGTGCAGGTGTGAATGAACATTGGCTGCTGGTGCGACAGGGACGGAAGATACACCGGCGGGATTGTGATCTGACAATCGGAATCGGTATCAACATAATTCAAATGATGATTAGAGTGATTTGCTTCCTCGTTTCTAATCCTAACCGCTAAGATATGGAATAGGCATCTTCTAGGCAAGCGCGCTCCATCTTAGGCTGCATCATTGCCAGCAGGTCTGATTGCAGCCAAGCGCTAGTCTATAAATTTAAAAAAAAAAACCAGACAGACAGACAACAAAGTGATCCTATAGGGGTTCCTATAACCCTAAAAATAAAAAAATCAGTAAGTAATTAAGTATTGTGTGTAGACTGTCAGTAGACCGCATTGAATAGTGTTAATTAAGGGTAGAGCGGAAAAATTGGTAGTTACATTTTTTCTTATTTATGTTTAGCGACTGTAAAAGGAAGCCATTTTTTCATTCATTACAAAATCGAAAACAAAATTTTACGATACTGATGAAACACTTACGGAATTTATAACACGAGTGCCTTAAAAACTCTCATTTGCCTTAATAATTTAATAATAAACTTCGGAAAGATAATAAAATTTAATAAAATCGTAAAAATAATGCGAACCTCTTCCCGACGGACGTGTTTTTAAGGTTTTTGTCACAGAAGTGGATAAAACTGAGACGGAGCCTTACCGAATATTCAGACTCAGTCTATATTTTTGCATCAAAATTTTCATTATTCAGTCCTAATATTTATTCTTTTTAACCGACTTGTAAAAAAGAAGAAGGTTCTCAATTCAGTATGTTTTTTCTATGCATGTAAAATAAAATAAGTACACATAATCAATCAATCAATCATTTATTTGCTCTAAATGCGGGTTAACAACAATGATATTAGAAGAAAAAAGAGTTTTTCTTCTAATATCATTGGTCAACAAAGATATCACAATTATTACTATATTAATATAATTATATTAATTTATTAATTTTAGTATCACCACATTTGCCATGCAATGGCGTGCAAATATTTTATATAGGCACCTAATAATATTAAATACAAGTTCAAACTTTACCACATAACATTGTCTCGTTTTAATTATACCTTAAGTCCAATGAATTTAAAGTATCTATGCGTTTTAAATCTCAGCCATAAAGAAATGTTCTACCCAGAATTTTTGAAGTGAAATGTACCTACTTTTATTTATTTACTAAATGATGCGTGGATTTAGGATTTTAATAACCTCGTGGGAATTCTTTTTAATTTCCCGGGATAAAAAGTAGCCCATGTCACTTTCCAGGTTTACTATATTCATGTAAAATATCAGATCAATTCGTTGCTCCGTTGCGGCGTGATTAAAGGACAAACCAAAACCAATAAACTACCAAACGATACACACTTTCGTGTTTATAATATGGGTAGTGATTACGTCCTTTTTTAATGAGAGAGAGGTACAAGCTTCTTGCGTTTATTTAGCTGTAAAAACTAGCTTGATATGCTTCTTTTTGTTGACATTGGCTCCTTCGGACCGGCTTCATTAGTCTGCATTTTTTCACCGTCTATCTTTTTTCCTTTGATCTGAGAGTTTCTGTAATATAAAAATGCCTTGTTACAAGTATGATCGAAATTACTCGGATCGGGGTTTAGTACTGTTTATAGCGTGATCATTAAACTTTATTTCCATAAATATGTATTAAGGGTAGGGAAATAAAAGTGTAAAATATAAGGTCAATTTCAATTGTTTTACATTCATTTTCTGTTTCTTTAGGGGTCCGTACCTCAAAAGGAAAAATGGAACTCTTAAATAACTTTGTTGTCTGTCAGTATGTCAAGAAACCTATATGCTACTTCTCTTTGACCTAGAATCATATAATTTGGCAGGTAAGTAGGAACATCTTATATCCCAAGTTAAGGGGAAAACCGTGAATTTCTGCAAAGAAATCAAAATTGTTATTTTTTGTACGATGGTCGGTACGGAACCCTTCATGTGGGAGTCCTAGTCCTAACCTAACCGGTGTTTTTTTACTTTTTGATAAAAGCATAAAAATGAATTGATCGTCGCGCTTGAAATTAAAAAAAAATCGAAAAACACTTGTACCAAACCCTGTAAGCTGATAGACACTAAGACACTAAACTATGTAGTTTACCATTATCATAATGATCAACCCATCGAGTGCCAGCTCACTACAGAGCACGGGTCTACTTTCAAAATGAGAAGAGGTCTTGCCATAGTCCACTGGCCAAGTACCTACGGATTGGCAGACTTCACCCACCTTTGAGTACGTTGCGGAAAACGGTCAGGTATTTCCTCATAATGTTTCAGCGTTAAAGCAAGTGATAATTTTTTTTAAAGAATATTATTCATTTTAATCATGACTAACATTGCCCTTTCCCCTCCAACTAAGCGTTAAGCTTGTGCTAGGAGTGGGTACGACAATAGTGCAACGCGTGGGGTTTGAACCGCCGACCTTACGGAATTCAGTCCGCTCCTATAACCGTTGAGCTATTGAATCTTTTAATTGCTTAAAACACATATAATACCTATAATATGTACCTATCTAAGTCCTTAAATTCGCAGACCGAGAGTTTGTGAGGAAATTCGCAGAAGAACAACAGTGACCGACATATAGCTCAAAGGATTAGCAAGCTGAAGTGGCAATGGGCAGGTCATGTCTGTCGCAGAACCGACGGCCGATGGGGCAGACGTGTTCTGGAGTGGAGACCGCGTACCGGTAAGCGCAGTGTGGGACGACCTCCAGCCCGCTGGACCGATGACCTGAAGAAGGTGGCGGGGAGCGGGTGGATGAGGAAGGCCGAGGATCGTATTTAGTGACGCGCTCTTGGAAAAGCCTATATCTAGCAGTGGACGCGTACAGGCTGATGGAATGGAATGAAATGGAAAATCCCATTTAATTGCCTTGCGAGCTAAGATTTTGGACTCTTGATATTACGTACGCTTTAAAGGTGGCGAAAAGGAAAATATAAATCTCAGAGATTAAAAACACGATCATAATCGTGATAATGAAACAATCAAGTGTAACTTAAACCCTAAAAAGAAACTAAAAACAAAAAATTTTAGAGGAATAATTTCATCTCACGGCGAAACGAACTAAGTTTAGCGCGCATTAACATCAAATATTTACGCCATAATTTTGGAACAAGATAAAGTTGAAAACTAAAACCCGACTGCGATCGTCTTAATAAACGCTGAAATATTATAGTGAAATTGTTTTTCTGTCGCTTGGTATATTTTTAATGTTGTAGTACATTTACATTAATAAACTCAGAATCTTCTCCTCAAATCTTCTTCAAATCTAATCTCTTCTTCGAATCTTCTTCTTCAAATGAAAGCATTTGACACCCCACTCGTGCAAGAGCAAATAAAAATTTGGAGAACCCCACTTTTTTTCATGTAACATCTGTTAGGTCAATTTTTTCGTATAAAATGTAGCCTATGTCACGCGGACCTTTACAACGAATCGATTGACATCTCATTCATCAAAATCGGCCCAGTAGTTTAGGCGTTACGGAACACACAGAATCTGGATACAAACATACATACCCACATACATACATAGACTGCTAAAATCATAACCCTTTCTTAGCCGCAGTCGGGTAAAAATACAATGCACGCCAAGCCTTACACTCTCAAAAGTGGCGATACCCTGTTAGTATAATAACATATTATAATATAATAAATAAGAAAACAAAACAAGAAGGGCTTAGTTAACAGGGCTCTCTCCGTCACTCGTTTCCACTCGTTTCATACAATCGTAGTTCCAATTTCATTTGAATATTAAGCAACCAAAGTCCATGAAATTTTGCAGACATATTCTAGAAACTAATATCTGTCTGTGGTGTTTTAGATTTTTCTAAAAATATGTAGTTTCAAAATTACAGGGGCTCAAAGATTTGTATGAAAATTTTTAAGACCGCGTAACTTGAAACCGAATATTTTAACAGAAAGCTGGAAAACCACAGACATAGATATTAGTTTCTAGAATATGTCTGCAAAATTTCATGGACTTTGGTTGCTTAATATGTATTCAAATGAAATTGGAACTACGATTGTATGAAACGAGTGACGGAGGGAGCCCTCTTAATAAAGAGCAGCGCGCATAAACGTCTCGCGCCGTATTTATTCGACGCGATATAATTTGGACACGCTCTGTATTGATTCGCACTGTGTAGATTGGTGGGCACGATTGAGTAGTACTGTGTGAACAAGTAAATTAAAAATTTATAACACCCCCGACAAGTAAAGGTTACAGTGACTAGAAAAGAGCTGATAACTTTCAAACGGCTGAAGCGATTTTCTTGGATTATAGCTAAGAACAATCTCGATCAAGCCACCTTTCAAACGAAAAAAACTAAATTAAAATCGGTTCATTAGTTTAGGAGCTACGATGCCATAGACAGATACACAGATACACACGTCAAACTTATAACACTCATTTTGGATCGGGGGTTAAAAACAATAACCGTTTTGAGGTGATATTTTTTAGGCGCGTTGGGCAGTTTTAGTAATTGCAGTAATAGATAGGAATAGTAATAAGCTGTGATAGCCTAGTGGTTAGAACGTTCGGCTCCTAATCGGAAGTCGGGGGTTCGATCCCGGGCACGAACTTCTAACTTTTCGGTTATGTGCGTTTTAAGCAATTAAATATCACTTGTTTTAACGGTGAAGGAAAACATCGCGAGGAAACCTGCATGCCTGAGAGCTCTCCATGTTCTCAAAGGTGTGAAAAGTCTGCCAATCGGCATTGGGCCAGCGTGGCAGACTAAGGCCTAAACTAATGGCCTTCTCACTCTCAGAAGAGACCCGTACTCAGTAGTGTACCGGTAATGGGTTGATCATGATAATAGGAATAGTGATTAAAAATCATCCGCCTCCTTTTCGGTGGCTGACTGACTGACTGAACTATCAACGCACAGCTTAAACTAATGACAAACTTTAAACAAAAAGCTCGATCCGCCGAGCTAAAATTTGGCATGCAAATAGCAGCTATTATGACGTAGGCATCCGCTGAAAAAGGATTTTTGAAAATTCAACCCCTAAAGGGGAAAAATAGGGGTTTGAAATTTGTGTAATCCACGCGGACGAAGTCGCGGGCTTAAGCTAGTGCATCATAATCTCGTTTAACAAAATCCCGCAGTACACCTCTGTCGTGCCGGCCGTACATTTTATAGCGCGATCAAATTTCGCGCGCATTTTGTATGTAGCTTATTTTTATAATAATAAAATTGCTTTCTGTACTACACTGCGTGCTACAACGTTTATTGTGGGACACGAATAAGTGAGAATATGAATTATTTTATTTGAATTACACTTTATGTAAGGGCTACTTCATTTTTCTGTTGGAATATATTAATATTTTATGGTTTTCGTAACACTTGTATAAGGTACTAGCTGTTGCCCGCGAGTTCGACCGCGTGGATTTAGGTTTTTCGAAATCCCGTAGGGACTCTTTGATTTTCCGGGATAAAAAGTAGCCTATGTGCTAATCCAGGGTATTATCTATCTCCACTCCAAATTTCAGCCAAATCTGTCGAGTAGTTTTTGCGTGAAGGAGTAACAAACACACACACACACATAGAATAGATTATTTGAAGTTCCCCAGAGAGCCGCTAGTGTTAATTTAATACCTAGTTAGTATCAATTTTGTTTTTTAAGCAAACAATCTCTAAATCTGACATGGAAGCCTTCTGAAATAGTAAAACTAAAAGTACCGTGAATGACTTTAAGCTTAGATATTTAAAAATGTACTAGTGTGCTTTCTTAAGCTGTAACTTGTATCTGTACACAGTGTGCGAGTGTGTGTTCTGTCTGTACATAGTGTGTGTGTGTGTGTGTGGTTTGTGTGTGTGTGTGTAAGCGCGAACAACTTGTTTGTTCAGAGATTTAATACTCGGTAAATTTCTTCACGTTACCTGAGCTTACGGGCACGGAGGAGAATGTTGTCGGTGAAAATTTTTGCACTTTTCTTTGCAGCTGAACTTTGCAGATGCATTTTTGTGTTGAATCCAAACTAATTTTATGTGTGTGTCTGTTACCTTTTTAAAAGCCGTTCGTTTAACTGATTTCAACTAAAGGTACAAAGATAGCTTGCAACCCGGAGACAGATATAGGCTACTTTTTATCCCGAAAACAAAAGAGTTCTCACGAATTTTTTTAATAATCTTATTGATCCATGTGGACTGAGTCGCGGGCATCATCTTCATAAAAAATAATTACTTAATTAGGATCACAAAGTCAAAATAATTTACACGATCTTACATTCATATTATTAAACATATAGGTACATCTAATTATTTCAGAAGGAATCTCGCTTACTTGAAATCATTTTTTCAAAGAATCTTGTAGAATATACAAGATAGAAGTGATTTTTAAGCTTTATGTCATATTTATTTATAAGGCATAAATATATAGAGTGCCTATACGAAAAGAACTGTTCAGATAAAGACGAATAATATTTTTTTTTCAAGAAGATATTTTTAGAAACGCTTTTGGTCTTTATTCAACAGAATAAACTGAAATATATTCTGACGCAATTGCAGATGCGTCAGACGATTCAAAACTACTTGTTAAAGTTAATTTAAATAGAAATATTTTGAATTCTGTTTTTTTTAAAGAGATCTACGTTGCTTGGTACTTGAATAATAGGTGGCATCAGGCTGGAATCTGGATAGGTATCAGTTACAGCTTTGGTAGCTGCTTTTTGTATATTATTTATTTAGATATAGCAATAAGGCCACGTTATACATGGCCAGCGTAGTGGACCAAATCCTTTTCGAAGGCCAGGCCACATTAAGTCAACTACTGATTGCTACTGCAATCTCTCAAAACACAACCCCATTTAAATTGCTTTTTATTTTTAAAATCATAATATTTTCTCAATCCGAGCAAAGACCTTTCAAATTTCACCTACCTTTTTCTCGTCACCACAGACGTCAAAAATTAAACACAACATAAAAGTTTACCATTTATCACTTACAACCTTCTAAATCGACGCCACTTAATTGGATATATCATAGGCGTCTGTTTGCCCATGCCAATTGATTGCACCTTAACAACATGCCAACATAGCCTCGAGTAACAAGGACGACAACAATCTTTAGACTCACAACCCATATAAAAGAGTAAGACAGCTATATTTTTCCACGTTGGTGCTAACAAAACTGGTACCATAATGGCGATGGCTATTTATTTTTAGGGACGATTTTATTTTTTTAAAGTGTTTAATCACGATCGGTTAAAGATCTTTAAAGGGTTCTTCTTAATCGTTTATTATAATTGATGAATAAGACGTCAACTTAATAAGTATAGTTTTAAGAGCTTTTGAACTAAGCACCGCCGTTTTTGAATCAAAATTAACTTTGTAGAAGGTACATTCCTCATTCCAGTACCTTGAGCACTGAGTATGCTCGGAATTATGGCTTAAAAATTGGACTACTTATAATATGTATACAGGTATGATGCCCTCGTCACGGTAATATCACGGTAATGGTATGTATAATTACCGTGCCGATACCGCAAAGCCTTAAGACTAAGGTCTTTAATCAGTGCGTCCTACCTGTGTTGACGTATAAGCAGAAACGTGGACACTGACAGTTGGCCTGGTCCACAAACTAAAGGTCGCTCAGCGCGCTATGGAGCGAGCTATATTGGGTATCACTCTCAGGGATAAAATTCGGAACGAGGAAATTCGCAGAAAAACAAAAGCGACCGACATAGCTCAAAGGACTAGCAAGCTGAAGTGGCAATGGGTAGGTCATGTCTGTCGCAGAACCGACGGCCGTTGGGGCAGACGTGTTCTGGAGTGGAGACCGATACCGGTAAGCGCAGTGTGGGACAACCTCCAGCCCGCTGGACCGATGACCTGAAGAAGGTGGCGGGGAGCGGGTGGATGAGGAAGGCGGAGGACCGTGTGTAGTGGCGCACTCTTGGAAAGGCCTATGTCCAGCTGTGGACGCATACAGGCTAATGGATGGATGGATGGATGGAGCACTGAGTATGATTGGAACTATGACTTGTAAAGCGGACTATATTTGTATTAGGTACTGGCTGATGCCCGCGTCTTCGTTAGCGTGGATATAGGTTTTTTAAATCCCGTGGAAACTGGATTTTATCCTGGATAAGAAGTAGCCTGAACGTGTTAATCCAGGGTATAATCTATCTCCATTTCAAATTTCAGCTAAGTAGATCCGTCCAGTAGTCTTTGGACCCCTCGCTTAGGAGACCGACGTTTTAACCATCGCCAACAAAAGACATAATAGTTTATTACAATCCTATATCCAGGAATTAAGAATGCCATAGGTACTCTACTTACTAATTCCATCAAAATGAGCTGCCTATACCTACCCTTAGTTAATGTAATTTATTTATTTCTTTTGTTAACTTTAAAACAGCTTTAAATATGATTTTAAAATAAAATAATCCGTTAAAATCCATACTTAATATTATAAATACGAAGTACGTCTGTTTGTCTGTTTGCTAGCTTTTCACGGCTCATCTGTTTAACCGTTTAGAGGAAAGTTGGTACTTACAGAGATAGTTTGAATCCCAGGGAAGGTCCTATGCTTCTTTTTACTATCGTAGAAAATGAAAGAGTTCTCACGGGATTTTGAAAAACAAATACACGCGGCATCAGCTGGTAACACATGGGTAGCTAGGTACAGGTAAAAAGTAATGTAAAATAGGTATACATTTCTAAATTTCCGATCTGGTCTGGTGGGTTCGGCCGTGGCTAGTTACCAACATACTGACAATGCCGTACCGCCAAGCTATTAAGCGTTCCAGTACGATGCCATGTAGAAACCAAATGAGTATGGGTTTAATGAAAAACTGCCGTCTTCCAGGTTAGCCCGCTTCCATCTTAGACTGCATCATCACTTACCACCAGGTGAGATTGCAGTCACGGGCTAACTTATATCTGAATTAAAAATGAAGTATGTTTTATTCGTTGTAGCACATTAGTAATTTGGTAGGCCATTGGAGCAGGATTGCTCAATTAACTCCCAAATGATATGGGACACGCAACGCTTAAACAAACTGTTCGCTTCATTTAAAACTCATTTTGTATCGTTAGAGTTACTTGAGTACCCAAAAATAATAAATTCAGGTAGGTACGTAAACATTTTTTAATGTGTCTGTAAGCACAATATCTACATATTGAGATCTATGATAATCTTTCTCAGAATGAGAAAGATTTTTATGGAAATCAACTTTTACTGGTGCTTTTGAATCGTCAGAAGAATTTACCACTGCACTGCTTTGGAATGCTCCTGTCGAGAAGAACCAGCAAAAAAAACTCGACGGTTGTTTTTTCCAAAGATTCAATAATATTAGGTCAAATATAAATAACTAACTGATGGCAAGTCTTTACCTATATCAATGCAAAATCATCAGTATCTATTTCGAAGAAACCTGCATGCCTATGAGAGTTGTCCATGTTCTCAAAGGTGTGTGAAGTCTGCCAATCCGCATTGGGCCAGCGTGACAGACTATGACCCTTCTCACTCTGGGAAGAGATCCGTCTCAGTAGTGGGCCGGCTCAAAACTAAAATCTATTTCGCGCGGTTAAGTACGAGGTACGGGTAGAGGTATTAGTCGAAAATGGGCTTTTAAACTAAAACTAAAAACTAAAAATTATTCCACGTGGTAGTAATGTGGAACGGTTAAGCTATACAAGGGGCGGGTAGAGGTATTAATCGAAAATGGGCTTTTAAACTAAAACTAAAAAGTAAAAATTATTTAGCGCAGTAGTAATGTGGAACGGTTAAGACATACAAGGGGCGGGTAGAGGTATTAGTTGAAAATGGGCTTTTAAACTAAAACTAAAAACTAAAAATTAATTATTCGGCGCGGTAGTAATGTGGAACGGTTAAGCTATACGTGGGGCGGGTCGAGGTATTAGTCGAAAATTAGCTTTTAAACTAAAACTAAAAACTAAAAATTATTCAGCGCGGTAGTAATGTGGAACGGTTAAGCTATACGAGGGGCGGGTAGAGGTATTAGTTGAAAATTAGCTTTTAAACTAAAACTAAAAACTAAAAATTATTCAGCGCGGTAGTAATGGAGAACGGTTAAGTACGAGGGGCGGGTAGAGGTATTAGTTGAAAATGGGCTTTTAAACACACACTTTACCCATCAACAGTACGGCCCGCTTAGTATAATCATGGTATAATTGTGCCATAGCGTATTTCCATTTTCATACGTCATTTTTCACTGTGACATATTGTTAGTTTAAATAATTTATCCAAAAAAAGCTATTCGAAATTCTTAGCTATTACCAACCATTATCGTGCCTTTTCAATTCCACACGTCATTGGTGAAGTAAATCGCGCCCGTCTGGTGCAGCTCCGCGCCATAAAACATAATTGAATTGAATTGAATTGAAAAAGTCTTGCATTGAATTAGGTACTAAAATAATTATTCGTAAGTTTGATATAAATTACAAAACACACGAACTAACTCAATCATAAAATATATAGAAAAAACATATACCTAAGTAATTCATAAATGTAAATAAGCAATCATAATCGACACAAAACAGTGCCTAGTTAGGTTTCTGGCCCATCATTTTTATATTTTTGTCATATTAAATTGTACCACATGTGCCACTGTATTTCTTTTTTTTTTCTCTATCATCTGGCTTTACAAAGATTAGCCAATGTCAAGTTTGTAGTTATTTGTAACAAGTTAGTTAAACTATACAAGTATGGACCCCGTCTGTGCCGGCGCTCGCCGACATACGCACGGCACCCCCTTAGAGCGCTTTCCAGTCAGTTTTAACAAAAAAAAAACACTCCAAAAAGGCAGAGCACGCCCGCCAGCTAACACCAACACAGACGAAGTCTCACTGTATTTCTTACTGACTAGTCTAACTAGAAACTAATCGGGCTTACGTCGACTAAATACGCGAGTATAGCCTTAACAATCTAAACATATTCCTAATGGAAATCACTCACGATAGAATTTTTCAAAATTCCCCCGGGCTAGGGAATGCGAAGACTTATTTGAGGGTGGGTCGCTATAGAATAAAGGTGCCCACGCACTTGAACTGAACTGCGCGTCGCGTCAGCGCCCTGCACGATATTCTCGCCGCGCGGCAGTGACGTCGCGGCTGGAGAGGTTTCAATATCTTACTATTGCTGTATCGTGCCGGTCAATGTGAAAATGCCCAATGAAACAAAATCGCATTTAAAAATTTAAAAAAAATGTTTTCAGGCGCCAGTATAATGGAAACGCGCTCTCGTTTCTGAGGCCTACCCTATTTATATAAATATAATTATCTTCCGCCCATTTTGAAATATAATTTGGACTCGATAGCTTATTAAATGTTAATTTATTAGAAAAACGCCTCCACCCCCAGAGGTTTTGGAGTTTTGATATAATTTGACAGATGTTTAAGGCTGCACCATTGATACAATAGCCTAGATAAACAGTGAATAAGATTAGGAGGCAGTTTTTAGGGTTTCGTAACATCAGAGAAAAAGGAACCCTGATAGGATCCCTTCACTTTCTGTCTGTCTATCTGTCGGTCAAGATCCGTCAATCAAATACATTCCGGTTGGCATAGATAGAACCTAGAAGCATGAAATTTGGTAGATAGCAATGCCGATGAAAACGGTGAATTTCTGGTTATTTACATCAAAAAAAAAAATTGGTTGTCTGTAAAGTCGGTTTACTGACGATAGTTGAACGTGACAACAAAAGCCGATTGTGCTTCTTTGTCGCTCGTTCCGCGCTCTCGCTTGCACTTCAAGCCTTACATGGAACGCCTCAGAGCGAGGTAACGCCGCATGAGTCATGTTTTTTCGTGCGTGCAGCCGGCTCTATCGAATTATAAGACAATGTCACATCAAAAAGTGTAAGTTAGCTTACACTCCATCATTAATTGACACCAGATAAGATCACCGTCAAGGGCTGACATGAATCAGAATATAAAAACTTTTCTTTGAAACAATGTGCGTATCTTTGGTTTTTAGTAAATCATATCAATGGTTTGCGGTGGAAGTTAGGAAAAGGTTAATTTAGTAAAACTACACCTTCGAAATTGGATTCGTTTATGTCAATCTGCACCTTGTTAGACTTTTAGATAAGAAATTAGTTAGAACAAATGATTTCCATCACGAGAAGTTAAGGATAATTGAGCTAAATTGGTGAAAGATAGTAAGCCAAGCTATTTTTTTAATGAATGATTTTATTAGCTATCTGCCATATTGTAATCCTTAGCTTAAGGCCACAGAAGGCGCACTAAACGGGTCTAACCGCGAAATTCAAATTTAATTTGGTTTATCGCAATTTGTAAATTAATACGCCAAAGTATAGTATTTAGTATTTCATTTATTGCAAGATTGTAAGTAAAAAAGATGTTACATAAATTTTAAGTAGGTACGTATCACAATCTGCCATGAAATGGCGTGCAAAATTTACTATCTTTACATACATTTTCAATAAGTACATAAAATATCATTTTTAATCAATAGAAATTTTAACAATTCAATATATAAATTAGCAAAAGAAGTTACAGTCATATTCAAAGAAAATTAAACATTAATAGGTAGGTACTCCTGGCTTATGGCATTCTAATTCCGCCAATGGTAGTATCATCTTCACAGGATTACATAAGAATCTGTACTTGAAAGTGGTCAGTTTAAGAAATTAGTCAAAATAATGAGTTTGACATGAGTTACTCACAAATTAGTCGATACTATAAGTAATTTCTTAAACTGGACAAGATCAAGTAAAGATTTTTATATAAACCTGTGAGGATGATACTGCCATTGGCGCAATTAAAATGACATAAGCCTACTTTGTCGTACAACCCGCCGCCGTTTCCAAATTGCGAAAAACCAAATTAAATTTGAATTTCACGGGCATCAGACCCGTGTCATGTACCTTAAGAAACTACGCTTTAAAAACTAAAATAAGTAAGTTTTTAACTTTGATAGTTTCTTGTTTGACTAAGAAAAATGGCGAGCAGAGCCGCCCATGATTAGCAATAGAGGAGAATCGAATCCAGGACTCGACAAAGCCAAAAGGTAGGGTTAATGATTTTAACAGTCTGTGTATGTATGTAGGTATGTATGTGTGTTTGTATCCAGATTCTGTGTGTTCCACCGTAGCGCCTAAACTACTGGGCCGATTTTGATGAATGTATCAATTGATTCGTTGTAAAGGTCCGGTACGATGGACCGACGATATAAAGCGGCTGGCGGGAAGTGGCTGGATGAGGAAGGCTGAGGACCGGGTGTGGTGGCGCTCTATAGGGAAGGCCTATGTCCAACAGTGGACGTCCACAGGCTGATGATGATGATGATGATGATGAAAGATCCGGTTAACATAGGCTTTATTTTGTACGTAAAAAATTGCGTAAAAGTAAAGCGTAGTGTGGGACGCCCTCCAGCACGATGGACCGACGATATATTAAAGCGGCTGGTCTGGTGGGAAGTGGCTGGATGAGGAAGGCTGCGGACCGGGTGTGGTGGCGCTCTATAGGGAACGCCTATGTCCAGCAGTGGACGTCCAAAGGTCCAAATGATGATAATGATGATGAAAAAATTGACTTAATGCATGTTACATCAAACAAAGTGGGGGTCTCCAATTTTTTTTTGTTATTGTATCGAGTGGTACCTATGTGAAATGAAAGACGAGAAAATTCTGAGTTCATGAATATAAATGTACAACAACATTAAAATATACCAAGCGACAGAAATACAATTTTACTATAATATTTCAGCGTTTAATAAGACGATCGTAGTCGGGTTTTAATTTCCAACTTTATCTTTGCTAAAATTAAAGCTAAATAAGTAAGTACATAACTAGGTAATTTAAATAATTTAGAGGAAATTATCGTGTCTGCTATGGCACTTAGGTAGATATATGTTAATTTTATCTTATGACTTTGAAATTATGATAAATCTGATCACAGATTACCTATTACAGAGGTAATAGCATGGAGCACGTGTGACTTTATATACATTTTATTAGTTAATTTTAGATAATAAACTGACGTTTTGAAACTTGAAACTCGATAAAGATTAATTTATTATAATGAAAACAGTCTTAATCATAATATAAGTAAATAAACTCGATTTTAGCAGTAGCTTCGCACGCGTTGAAGTCTAATTTATAATATATATAATTAAACAATGTCAAATAAAGGAATAGGTCATATTTAATGTACCTTACCCGAAGGGTACCAACGGGACCTTATTACTAAGACCGTTGTCCGTCCGTATGTCTGTCAGCAGGTTGTATCTCGTGAACCATCATTCATAGGTAAGTAGAGACCTAAAGCTTTCACAGAATGTGTACCTATTTATTTATTTTTTATTTGTATAAGTTATTTCTTGTACGATGGTACGGAACCTTTCCTTTATGGGTCAGACTCGCACTTGACCATTTCTCTGGGACGAGCCCAATGTCCCATTTCAAAACCGATTAGAATTCTAGTTATTAGAAGTAGGTATGGGTTAAGTAAAAATCAAAAAATCAAAATTATTACTATTCAAAATAGATACGAGTACTATCGTACACTTTTTGTTTGTCCGATTTATTAGATTTGAAAGAATTTGAATTAATTTCGAAAACTTAAAACTAAAGCTACGAGGGTTCCAAACGCGCCCAAGTCTGAGAAGAGGCCACAACAAACTCAGCCGGGTAGTATTATCTCTTTTGTCAAGGGTTTTGAGTTTACTAATTCTTACATCATAAACAAACACACTCACAAAATTATAGATTATTATTAGATAACATACGTTTCGGTAAACATCATACAGATAAAAACAAATTTAATTTATTATCCACATAAATTAGACAACCTCCTTTCAACCTTGCCATAGAGTCGACAATGTTCTATTTTTTTATTGTGACATTTATAATCTGTGGCGTAGGGGCATGTTTGACATGTGTCAGTTCATCGAGCTTTGAAGACGCATTGACTAATATACTCGTAGTATTGATTGCGTGGTTAGTTTAATTAATTAGCTATGGAATCTTCAATGAATGGAACTATGTAAGTAAAGGGTCCGACAAACCACACGCTTTTGATCGGCCGATCATTTTTGGACCTTTTTTGGACCTGATTGTGACATGGTTGTATTTCAGAAATCTTTTTAAAAGCCGAAATCAAATGACATTACAAAAAAAATTCTACTATGTAATATGTCATATGATGACATAGTTTACTTTGTAGTAATATTTTAAATCTGAAAGTGGTTTCGTTCGTTGCTTGCTTTGTTGATTTGTCCTTCAATCACGCCACAGCCACCCACAACGGAACAACAGATTAACCCTATTTTTACTTCGGCGGGGAGGGGCAACCAACACACGCACAACAGACGGAAACGTTTAAGTGCGGAAACCAGCCCAGAGAGAAGAAGAAGAAGAAGAACCCTATTTTTGTTGGATATAAGTAGTTATAGTTAGTTGGATTAGTGACAAGGGCTATTTCCTATTCTCGAAAATTATACGGGATTTTAAAAAAACTGGCCAGCGCGAGTCAGACTCGCGCACCGAGGGTTCCGAATTCGGGAATTTTTTCCGACATTTTGCACGATTAATCGAAAACTATTACTTATGCATAAAAATAAATAAAAATCTCTTCTAGAATGTACAGGTAAAGCCCTTTCATATGATATCCCACTTGGTATAGTTATCTTACTTTGAAAATTGAAACACATTTTTTTTTTTAATGAATGATGTAACCACAAATTCGTGGTTTTCAGATTTATTCCTGTGCTATATCTACTCGTAACATCTACCTATCTGCCAAATTTCATGATTCTAGGTCAATGTTAAGTACCTACCCTATAGGTTTCTTGACAGACACCACGGACGGACAGACAGACAACAAAGTGATCCTATAAGAGTTCCATTTTTCCTTTTGAGGTACGGAACCCTAAAAAACGCAGACGAAGTCGCGGGCATCATCTAGTTCACAATACATTCTAGGTACAATACATAGGTACTATACTTATAGTATACGTGACCATGCCTATGACCTATGACCATGACTTGAGAAAATTGATAATAGCGTTTTAAAGTTTCCATGACGTCATTTTGATTTAAGGCTCAGACACGACATATTTTATGTTAATTATGGTCACTAGACAGAATCACAGTAATTTGTCAGAATTACTAATGGTTTCCTAGTTTAACAATAATTTACAATTTAAGCTTTTGCAAATTTTGGTTGAAAGGAACTCATTACCATGCAAAACATAATAACTAAGTGGTCATAATTCTTTATAATATTACATACACTTTTAGCAGATAAATAGGTATTTCCTTACTGTTTTTTACATTAATTATTTATTTTTTATTTTTTACTAGATGATGCCCGCGACTTTTTCCGCTTAGATTTAAGTAAGTATTAAGATTTTCTTAAAAATCTCTTAGGAACGCTATGATTAATCCCCGACCCAAAAAGAGGGGTGTTATAAGTTTGACGTGTGTATTTGTGTAGTGTGTATCTGTCTGTGGCATCGTAGCTCCTAATGAACCGATTTTAATTTATTTTTTTGTTTGAAAGGTGGCTTGATCGAGAGTGTTCTTAGCTATAATTAAAAAAAATCGGTTCAGCCGTTTGAAAAATATCAGCCCTTTTCTAGTTAACCTGCACTAGTCGGGGGTGTTTTAAATTTTTAATTTACACTTGTTTTCCGAAATGATATAAAGTAGGTTATTATGAAACATAGTCTGGATTGAAATTATTGAGATCTAACAATAATCTGATTTGTCTAAATAATTTCCAATACATATCAAAAATTCATCTTCTTTTTTTATTTACTTTTTGGTCTACACTTTTAGTAGGCAGGATATCATCATTATTATCAACCCATTGCCGGCTCACTACTGAGTACGGCTCTCATCGCAGAATGAGAAGGGTTTGGCCCTAGCCCCTAGTCTACCACGCTGGCCAAGAGCTTATCAGCAGGCTTCACACGCCTTTGAAAACATTACGATTTTTCACGATGTTTTCCTTGCTATTTAGTAGGTATTTACCTATTCATACTTTTGTTTCTTCATATAAAATCTAAACAAGTGTAAATTAAAAATTTATAACACCCCGACAAGTGAAGGTTACAGTAACTAGAAAAGAGCTGATAACTTTCAAACGGCTGAACCGATTTTCTTGGATTATAGCTAAGAACTCGATCAAGACACCTTTCAAACAAAAAAAACTAAATTAAAATCGGTTCATTAGTTTAGGAGCTACGATGCCACAGACAGATACATAGATACACACGTCAAACTTATAACACCCCTCATCTTGGGTCGGGGGTTAATTAGCCTCATCTAACAAATTAATCAAGTACCTAAGCACCAGGAATAATAGCTTATTTACAAACAAAAGCGCGCGAACAAGAGCCAACTGTTATGGCCAACAATCACAATAATCTGACAAGTTTAAAATAAATTAAGACATTTTTCACAATGGTCCTTTGTGACCATATCTGTGATTTAGAATCTATGATAAATATCAAAGAGATTTAATTATGTATTAGGTATATAGAGCGGATATTAGAATCATTTTTGGCTAAGTATTTAATACTATACTTCCTTATATTATAACATTAACTTATTACTCAGTGGTATGTCCTAAACTCCAAACCAGTGGTTAGTTGCAAATCAACCACTGTTTAGGAAAGCTTTTGCTGGCAGAAATTATTAAGCAATCAAGCAAGCAAATAATAAGACGTAATTCAAAATAATAATTTTGTTTCTACGGGCCGATAGCAAAAGCAAAATGAAGCTAAGTAGCTACGTAGCTTGAAACCTGTCCCGTCTTTCAAAATGAGCTAAATTAAAGAGTTCCCACTTTATCCCGATAAATTAAATAGTTACCACGAGATTTTTAAAATCCTTAATTCACGCGGACGAAGTCGCGGGTATCAATGCAGGCAGTGGGCATCCTTAATAATTATGGTTATTTTTCCCATGTTACCATGGTAACAGAGGTCTAATTTCTCCTTAGCCTGCGTTAACTGCCTTGAAAGCGCAAACGACTGTCGACGGCCGAAGATTTACCGATAAAGTTACTAAAAAACCAACTTACAAAGACCAATTGAACTACAAAATGTCAACAACTATCATGTCCTTTATTTCAATGAAATAGAGATCAAAATGGAATATTTTGAGGCGACTATTATTATCTGTGGTTGGTAAAAATAAAGTTGCGATAAAATTCTCTATTTATCCTCTATAATTTGATTATAGTTATCTAGATGGAGCTGTCAATCGCCATTAGAGACGCCATTAGAGACGCCATTTTGACAGCTCTGCCTATAGACGCCTCGCGTTTGAATTGAGAATGCTTTTTATGGCGTTTTTTTCATAATAACGGTCATCTTTTCACGACTTTTTCGATTTATTTTACCAATTAATTTGTTTAGGTATTATTAGGTACGTATTGAATTCAATTGCTTAAGAGGGCTCTCTCCGTCACTCGTTTCATACAATCGTAGTTCCAATTTCATTTGAATATTAAGCAGCCAAAGTCCATGAAATTTTGCAGACGTATTCTAGAAACTAATATCTATGTCTGTGATTTTCCAGATTTCTGTTAAAATATTCGGTTTCAAAGTTACGCGGTCTTAAAAATTTTCATACAAATCTTTGAGCCCCTGTAATTTTAAAACTACATATTTTTAGAAAAATCTAAAACACCACAGACACAGATATTAGTGTCTAGAATATGTCTGCAAAATTTCATGGACTTTGGTTGCTTAATATTCAAATGAAATTGGAACAACGATTGTATGAAACGAGTGACGGAGAGAGCCCTGTTAAATGTTTTGTTTATTAAATTCTCATCCATACTAATATTATAAATGCGAAAGTGTGTCTGTCTGTCTGCCAGCTTTTCACGGCCAACAGTTTAACTGATTTTGATGAAAGGTTCAGAGTAAGCGTACCTACATCCTGGCGTTTTTTTTTCCCGGAAAATTAAACAGTTCGACCCGTCCGTTTAAACGATTTATACGAAATTTGGTACAGAGGTAGCTTGCATCTCGGAAATTGACAAAGGTAACTTTTTATCCCGGAAAGTAAATAGTTCCCACGGCATTTAAAAAAACCTAAATCCACGCGGGCGAAGTCGCGGGCATCATCTAGGATGTATTGTATATAAAGTAGCCTATGTCCGTCCCCGGGATATAAGCTAACTTTGTACCTTTCGTCAGAATCGGTTAAACTGTTGGGTCGTGAAAAAGGTAGCAGATAGACAGATAGACAGACAGACAGACAGACAGACAGACACACTTTCGCATTTATAATATTAGTATGGATTATAAAAGTTATTTTCGCATTAAGGATTTTCTTTTTCGTAATGCCCGCTCCCTAATTTTTGTAATCCCTAATTTTTTTAACATATTAAAAAAAGCTTAAAATGTCACTGTACCGTTAAAAAAAATCCAAAACTCAAAAGAATGCCGCATGTAACATAAAAGTTACTTTAAATAGGATACAGGATTACAATAATTTTAAATACCTTAAGCCTTCCATAGCACCTTTCGCCGTCAAAAAACTTGTGAACACTTGTGAATGAGGATTAAATACAACGAGAAAACCATCGAATCGTGCGCAGATTAAAAATTAAAGTTTCACAAAAAAGTGTTGCTAAATTTTTAAGAATTCGTAGCATAAAATGATAATTATAATAATTATTATTATGTACCTAGCACTCAACAGTGAATCTAAATACATCCATACTAATATTACAAATGCGAAAGTGTGTCTGTCTGTCTGCCTGTCTGCTACCTTTTCACGGCCCAACAGTTTAACCGATTCTGACAAAGGTACAGGGTTAGCTTATATCCTGGGGACGGACATAGGCTACTTTTTATCCCGGAAAATCAAAGAGTTCCCACGGGATTCCCAAAAAGGATTTGTATGAAATTTGGTACCGAGGTAGCTTGCGTCCCTGTTAATTGACATAGGCAACTTTTTATCCCGGAAAATCAAACAATTCCCACGGGATCTTTAAAAACCTAAATCCACGCGGACAAAGGCGCGGGTATTCTCTAGTCCATACTAATATTATATGTATAAAAGGAAAAGTTGACGACTGACTGACTAATAGAGTCACGATTTCTTAATAGGACTACGGAACCCAAAACGTAAAGCCCCCAACACCCGCTTTGCCTATCTCATTCCCAACTTAAAATCTCTACTAAAAAAGCTTAGGTAGGTTAACAAATGGCTTCATGGTGTTGATAGATGTCTTATCAGTCATCACTAACATTTAGTTCCGAGAACGCTCACTGCTGTTATCAGCGCCAAAATGGCGAAAATTAAAAACAAGTCAGCAATCGCAGTTCCAGTGTACTTACTTGTATTAGTAGAGATCAGTGGTTGAACCAAAAAAAACGCATCACTCCTTATCTACCAATATTTGTTTGTAAAATCTTTTAATGTCATTAAACTTGCCACCCGCGTCGCTTCGCAGAAAATTGGATTCGCCGGGAATCGAACCCACTACCTGTGCGTAATCCCTTTAGCTATTTGACTTCTCTCGGTCCGCTGGACTGCGGTACTTTGGCGTTTTTGTGTGAATTTTAATAGTTTAGCAAACCTTTTTTTGGGTTTCGATGTCGGATCATTTTCTTGTATCTTCAAGTGGCGGTATTTGAAACCTGCTAAGTATGATATTTACTTATTCACGAGAGAAAATTATCCCACCCATGCTTTTTCATACCTACTAATATTATAAATGCGAAAATGTGTCTGTATGTCTGTCTGCTAGCTTTTCACGGCCCAACAGTTTAACCGATTTTGACAAAAGTTGGTGATACATCCTGGGGAACGACATAGGTTACTTTTTATCCCGGAAATCAAAGAGTTCCCACGGTATTTCAATAAAACCTAAATCCACGCGGACGACAGGTACATAGCTAGGTACCACAGAGAGTAGGTACCTACTTATGAGAGAAATACATTTTTGATATATTTTTTTGGTACAGCCGTAAATAGGTTGGTACATCTCTACCCTACTGTCCTATTATGTATTCTGAGCCTAGTTCAATTCCTGACTGGAGTAATTTGGTAAAATACATTATTATTATACTTACTTATACTTACATTCATTTTATCCGGGTAAGTGTTGCCTTATCAGTGTGACATATGGCTCCGTGACATGGTCACTAACCCATAGGCCTCATTGGTGACCATGGCTCTCCCAAAAAAATCTTATTTTCGCTACTAAATAGAAATTCTGCTGGAATGAAGCGAGCAAAATCCAGTAGGTAGGAACTTACCATATAAAAGCCAAGGCTTACAAAACAAAAGGTCCCCGAATTGGTCATTAAATTGAACAAATCCGCCAATAAACGTGCGCATTACCATTCGCGCTGCGTACCCATCTGTATGCAGGCCACTTGCAGTGTTGTCATCATCCCTGAAATGGACCTATACAACTAGGTACACTGGAAGGGGCGTGCCTAATAAAATGACAGTTATTTTTGTGCCGATTCGCAGCGCCCCACCGCGCGTACCACGAAATCAAATTATTGACAATTGATAATTAGGGTACGTTCAAAGAGCTGCATTGTAATATGAGCCTTTGGAAGTAGTTTCGACAGCTGCAAAGTGTCGCTACTAGATGGCATTAACAGTCGCTTCAATACTGAGTGAACATACATATTATCACATAATTATTTCGTTATACCCCGTCCACACACTGCCCGTGTGGCATGGGAAGGAGCGAGGAACGGAGGCAGAGACGTAGTGTGGACGCGTTACTCGCGTGCTCCTCGTTCACGCCCATCGCGCTCCCTACTTTGTCGTTAAGTATGCAATAGCGCACAGTTTCGACGTCCATCGCGTTGCAAAGGCAACGACCTAGTGCGGCGGCCGGCGGCGGCGCGGCCGCGGCGGCGTCGCGATTACTTGCGCGAGTAGAGCAGTGTGTGGATAGGGGGTTACTGGCAGTAAGCGAAACTGTGGCTTAGCGGTCAGAGCGTCGGGCGCGAATTCAGAAGACACTGGTTTAAATCTTGCCGGTTCCGCAATTTTACATAAATGTATTTAAATATTATTTAGAATTAGATAACATTATATGATTTTCTTATTGACAGTATGTTGACAGGTGTCTTCTAACTAATATTAATTCCGAGTGCGCTCACATGACGGTCACTGCTGCTATCATCGTCAAAATAGCGAAAATCAAGTTGCTTCAAAAACAGGTCGGCAACCGAAAGTCCAGCGTGCTTATGTTTGTAAAGGTCAGTGGTTGTCATCCATCGATGACGTCACCTACCGCCTTGTGTGGTCGATGGACTCGGCTATTAATACGAGTAGAAATAAACCGCGTATAAAATGACCTAGCACCTTTCTGAGTCAACGGAAACCAAAAAGCTTAGGGACAAATACCTAAGTATGAATATTCATAAAAGTAAGTGCCTATTAAGAGGGGTCTCTCCGTCACTCGCTCCATACAAACGTAGTTGCAATTTCATTTGAATATTAAGCAATCAAAGTCCATGAAATTTTGCAGACATATTCTATAAACTAATATCTATGCCTGTGGTTTTCCAAATTTCTGTTAAAATATTCGACTTCAAAGTTACTTTACATACAAATCTTTGTGCCCCCATACCTAATTTTAAAACTACATATTTTTAGAAAAATCTAAAACACCACAGGCAGATATTAGTTTCTTGAATATGTCTGCAAAATTTCATGGACTTTGGTTGCTTAGTATTCAAATGAAATTGGAACTACGATTGTATGGAGTAAGTGACGGAGAGAACCCTGTTAACACAGTTTGAAGGCGTTATCAAACTTTAATGTTTGGAAGTTAGGTGTTAGTCAAACTACTAACTAACCGACTTCCAAGGAGGTGTTCCTCAATTCGGCCCGTATTTTTTTTTATAAAATCTCGAAAAAATCGGTGATGTACACCGATTTTTTCTGATTTTTTGATGAGGTACTTATCGTAGCATTATCACTTATCATCATTCCATACATACGAATATAGGTAATTATTATATAGGTATGCGAAAGTGTGCCTGACTGCTAGCTTTTCACGGCCCATCCGTTTAACCGATTTCGACGAAGGTACATGGGATAGCTTGCGTAGGAAGGTAGAAGGCTACTTTTATCCCGGAAAATCAAAGATTTACCACTGGGTTTAAAAAAAACTGACATGCTAAATTGCTCAGTCAAAACACAATCGCAAAGTCGCCAGCCTATCGCTCTTATCGTATCGGATATACCTAATATTATAAGGCGTAACCAGAACACTAGCAAAAACTTAGAGTTATCATTATACTGCCTAAACTCAATCCAATGCCAATATCCATTGGCCTTATCTTGTAGTTTTAGTGATTCATTATTTTTCAAACCCGCAATGTATAGCGTGCAAAACTCGGGTCAATGCCCCACCTACGTTCTATTTACGTTCGTTGACCATTAGCGTAAGTCAGATGTTTTATTAGCAATATATTGTGAACGTAATATGTTATATGTGTGAATATTAGTGTCAACAGTTGAGGAGCGGACTGAATTCCGAAAGGTCGGCGGTTCAAACTCCACCCGTTGCACCATTGTGGTACATACTCTTAGCTCAAGCTTTACGCTTAATTGGAGGGGGAAGGGGAGTATTAGGTGGTATTAGTCATGACTAATATTCTTTTGAAAAAAAAACTTTAAAAATACAAGATTAAAAAAAAACGCGTTTTTGTGGTCCTCATCAGTACCTAATCATCAGTAGATGCTATCAACTGTCTTCGTATTTGCTAGCGTTCTGGTTATACCTTGTATTTTGGAGAGAGTGCTCAGGAACTCCACAATCTCTTTCCTCCTTCACCGTTCTACTACTTACTGAACTGCAAGATCATGAATGTTGGCATCCATATGTGGTCCAATTAAAGGGTAGGAAAGTAATCAAACGAAAAGGCATAAATGAGTAAAAACATATATTTATATATCACTCGTTGTATTCGCTACATCAGCACATACTGGGGTACAATCACGATAGTGTTAGGCGTCCATTAGGCGATCAGTTTTACAGTCAGTTTCGCCACAGAGCTTGATAATAATGTCTGACGGATAATCTTTCCACCCACTGGCGGCACGGCACGGCAAAGGATTTTCATACGACGAATAGAAAATATGATTATGGAATCAATCATGATATGATCATCATAGGTACAAAAACAAAGCTACGGCATGCTAGGTATGCCGTGTCAGCATCCTTCCGAATGCCTCGGCATCCCTTGGAATGCTTCGGCAACTTTCGGGTTACTGAACCAAGGGGAATAAGGCTGCACCCGTGACTGTCGTCAAGCGCAAGCCTATTTTGCATCAAAAAAATTGGTTGTCTGTAAAGTCGGTTTACTGACGATAGTTGAACGTGACAACAAAGGCCGATTGTGCTTCTTTGTCGCTCGTTCCGCGCTCTCGCTTGCACTTCAAGCCTTACATGGAACGCCTCAGAGCGAGGTAACGCCGCATGAGTCATGTTTTTTCGTGCGTGCAGCCGGCTCTATCGAATTATAAGACGTTGTCACGTCAAAAACGTACGCACGAGCCGGTACGATTCGGCATGTCTATACTCTATATGGACGCCGCGGCATGCCTAAGGATGTCGCAGCATGTCACGTTATGGTTTCCATCAGTATGCGCTTCCTTGCAGTAATGCCGAAGGATTCCCTATCATGCAGTGCCGCCAATATGCGCATTTTTGCATGACGAATATCTGGATAATTCTCTGACCCATCAATCATTCATCACTCGTGAATCACGGTATTGATTGATGCAGAATCTATCGTCTAATGGACGCCTTGAATGTACACACACATCTTACATCTATATGTCGAAACTAACACACATATTTATATTTACACCTAGCTAGATAATTAAATAAGACGGTATAATTTACAATTTTACTAGGTACATACTTTTAACTTTAATTATTCATTATTCAACCTACAGGAGACGACTTCAAGTAGGTAAAATCAATGAAAAAATATTGAATAAAATTTTATTTAAAATACCAAAAAAAAATTTGTGTTCATACTTCATAGGAAATATAATATGTATACTGAAAAACTTTATTAAAATTAAAAAATACAGAAAACTGATTTTTATCTTATCTTTCTTTTTAACCCCCGACCCAAAAAGATGGGTGTTATAAGTTTGACGTGTGTATCTGTGTATCTGTCTGTGGCATCGTAACTCCTAAACGAATAAACCGAATTTAATTTCGTTTTTTTTGTTTGATAGGAAGCTTGATCGAGAGTGTTCTTAGCTATGATCCAAGAAAATCGGTTCAGCCGTTTGAAAGTTATAAACTCTTTTCTAGTTTTCTTATTAGACCGGTTTACTATCCGACCAACACAAATTAGTGTCCAGCCAAATTGTAATAAAAATGTGTAGGGGGTTTTTAAATTTTGAAAATTTTGTTATTATCTTATCCACTACTATTAGGTACGGCTCTCCTCTCAGAATGAGAAGGGCTTTGACCACCACCCTGGCTAAGTGTCGATTGGCTGACTTCACACAAAAAGGAGTGTGAACACAACCCGTGTGTTCACACACCTTTGTGTGTGTGTGTGTGTGGTAGGTGGAGAACATTATGGAGAACTTTGAGGCATGCAGGTTTCCTCAAAGGAGTCTCTCATAAGTTGAAGAATTTAATAGAATATTTTATGAATATTTACAACCATTTTTACTTTATAATATTATGGCTAGATATCTCCAATTTCAAGGAACGATTTTATGCTGGATGTTTTTTTACCTAGTTGTTTTAAATATAGCAAACAATAATTAGGTATTTAATGTTGTGTTTTACTTCGTCGCTGCGACAGCGTTGAAAGCAAGCAAGGCTGTGATCGTTACTAAGTTACAAATATTTTTAAAAGTTTGAAAAAGATATGGGATTTTTTAATATAAATACTGCATAAATTGGAACTAATATTATAACTGCGCAAATATATTTCTTGGTTTGTCTTTCAATCACGTCACAACGGAGCAATCGATGGACGTGATTTTTGCATACATTATACCTATTGTCAAAGACTCGCAGAGTGATAGGCCATAACTTTTATTCCGGAAAAATCAAAGAGTTTCCATAAGATTTTAAAAATATCAAATGAATTATTTAGGTACAAATTTTAGTATAAGTATTTCGATTAATATAGATTTCAAGCCACCATTATATTTTATTAATCTAACTTTTAAAACATCCAGCATAAAAATAAGTACAGACTTATACAATTTAAACGTTTTCCATTTAAGTACGAGAAATAAAAATAAATAATGTATATTTACAATGTGTTTAACTTTTTATAATAATTTAATATAATCGTTTTCTTAATAACACCATCAATCGTTACAGCATCTAGTAATATTGGAAAAAAAACATAAAAAATCATCGAGAATGCTGTGACTTCGATATGTGAACACAAACATATTGAGTAGTTTAACTTTTTTAAATATTTGTTATAGCACTGGGTTCCATTTGAGCTAAAGCTTCCTAAAGCTTCATTACACCAAAGCAACATAAGTAGTGCAACAATGCGGAATGCCATCCTATGGTACAATAATTTATGATATAGCAAGAGTCGTCGTCAGACAGGATTGTCATACCGTAACATGCTAATTTTACAGTAGGTATGACCTTCTCTTGGCATAAAATAGACTGCGGCATGCTGCTTAAGGCCGCAAAATTAGTTTTCTATTTCTTGCATGCCGCATTGTGGCATGTTGTTGCTCTGGCGTACAAGAGCCTTAAAGTTTGATTATCAGAAATTGCCAAATATTCGCCTGCACGCTATCTATTTACCTACATAATTTATATTATAACATAAAAGATTTAAGTTTGCAGAAAACGTAAAATTGGCAACATCCATAAAAAAATCATAGTGTAACAATGCTTCGTCGCCAAAATTTTAGTTCGTATGTTGTTTATTATCCAACACAATTTATTATTGGACATAATTACTTAATATCTCAATTTAATTCTAAAGGAACTGACTTAATACAACTACAATATTTTGAGCGAAAATCTATCACCTATTTTTATATTGTATTTTACATAATAGGAAAGTAGATACATAAGTTATTTAATAATGAATTGATACTTTTACAAACGTCGAACTCATTATTTCAGTCGAGGGAAAATAAACTTTACAAACATACAAAATGTATGACAAAATTATCGGCCTTTCATCGTTGTAATTTTGCGTTTAGAGAATAACACTTAAATTGAAATTTAATAAGGGCACGAAAATGTGTATTTATTTTTAATTAGATTTCTCTCTCTCTAAATAATCATGACTAATCATGACTAATACTCCCCTTTCCCCTCCAATTAAGCGTAAAGTTTGTGCCAGGAGTGGGTACGACAATAGTGCAACGGGTGGGGTTTGAACCGCCGACCTTACGGAATTCAATCCGCTCCTCAACCGTTGAGCTATCGAGGCTCTAATATACAGCGTATTCCTTATTGTTAAGAGTCGCGACCCTTTCCATTAATCATATAATGGTAGGAGTTTCCTTGGGATAATTTTGATACTGGATTAAATAATTGCAAGTATCTATTCGCTCAATATATATTTTAAATCTTAATAAATATTTGTGCACTAAACATAACAAGTTAGCCTACATCCTATATATACAAATTGGCATAGGTATATGAATATAACATAAAGATTCTAGGTAGGTACAAAACTAATTTCATAAGTCCAAAATTCAGTCTGGTAGAGATGAAATTGTAGGGCTTATGGGTTTGAACAGATTTGATACGGGCATGTTTCTGAATATACTTGCCCGTCCGGCATCTAAGGCTGAAATCTATAAAGCGCACTTTGACTTTGCTCTGACTTAAGATTGAGTTAAAACGAGACAGATTTATGTGAGAGATGTAGCTCTGTCTCGTTTTAACTCTGTCTTAAGTCTAGGCAAAGCGCGCTCTATAGATCTCACCCTAAGGATGCCATAAGTCTGTTCGAATCCATAAGTCTTATTTCTTGAGAAATGTATCACTTGCGTTGCCTTTAACTAATATGTTTTTTTTTTGTTTATTATGTTAGGTTAAGAATTTTATGTTTCTTATATTTAATTGCATTATAATAGGGCTGACATGTATATAGTTATAAAAGCCCTTAAATAAATAAAGGAGAAAAAAAAGTCCAAAATATTATGTTTGTTTATGATTTTTAGGCTTCAATAACTTTAATCGATTTCAATGAAATTCGGTAAAAACGACAGACAATCGGGTAATACGAAATATGTAGACGTAGGTAGGTACGAATTCGATGGCATTTTGTCACCACACGACACATCACAATCCACTAATGTGTGTGCACCTTAAGAGGGCTCTCTCTGTCACTCGCTCCATACAATCGTAGCCCCAATTTCATTTGAATATTAAGCAGCCAAAGTCCATGAAATTTTGCAGACATATTCTAGAAACTAATATCTGTGCCTGTGATTAGATTTTTCTAAAAATATGTAGTTTTAAAATTACAGGGGCTCAAAGATTTGTATTTGAATTTTTAAGACCGCGTAACTTTGAAACCGAATATTTTAAAAGAAATCTGGAAAACCACAGACATAGATATTAGTTCTCGGAACGTTTCTACAAAATTCCATTGAGTATGATTGGTTAGTATTCCAATAGGAGACAAAGTACGATTGTATGGAGCGAGTGACGGAGAGACCCTTCTTAACACATAAAATTGTTCTCGTATGAGTCTTAATAAGAATTATATCTCGTTATAAAAACTTAGGTTTATTACAAGATGGATGTATACGCCTAGAAATTAGCACACAATTGACATTCATAGACTAATAAAGGTATAGACGAGAACTTGGCCATTACACGCCTTATGTGTCAAATCCTGTTCGCAAGATGTAATTAATTTATGATTTCTTTATTTTATTTGAGGAGCTGGCGAAAGAAACAGTGTTATCTACACATCTGATAATTTCTTTTTTCCTTAATCCGGACTTTATAGCCTAATGAATACAAATATGAACTCATTTGAAAGCAAACCGACCTAAACTTTTATAAAATTGAGTCCAAAGTTCATGATTTCTACGTTTTCTCTCACTAAATATAGTAAATACAAACTTGAATTCATTTTCAAACAAAACGGCCTAAAACAAAAGGTTTAATAAACCTATCCTTCAAATAAAGTAAAAAAGCCTCTTCAAATATTTCTTCAAATGCAGTCTGTTTGTAAAGAAGGTACCTACTTATCTACTTAGGTACTTAATAAAGTCCCAAGCAGGTAGGTACTTAAAAGGATAATTAAACAGCGCAATCAAAAACAATTATCGTTTTTAATCGATTAAAACCTATGTCCCACCAAATCTTACCAAATGAAAGAATAAAAACCACAATTATACAACCTAATCAAATACCATTATCGATTTTTAATCGATTTAACTCCATGTCTCCAAATGAAGGAATAATTTCACCTAATCAGTAAAACGACGCAATGAAACATCGACTTCTCGAATAGATCGTTAAATTACAACATGGCCGCTAATCAGAAACAGTTAATGAATAAGGCGTAATGAAAATGGCGTCCAATTGACCGGAAAATGGGAATCGAGTTGTGGGATCACTGAGAAAATTCATTATAATCGATAATAATCTTGGAAACAATTACTAGACTGGGCTATGCTTCTTTTCACCCGACAGCTCCACGCAAATATGCAGTTACTATTGTGTGTTTATCAAGTTGTATCCATTCAGGCTGAGAACTATTTCTAGAGCGAACTTTAGACTTTGGTCAGACTTAAGTCTCAGTTAAAACAAGACAGAGCTATGAACAACATAAGCAACCCACATAGCTCAAAGGATTAGCAAGCTGAAGTGGCAATGGGCAGGTCATGTCTGTCGTAGAACCGACGGCCGTTGGGGCAGACGCGTTCTGGAGAGGAGACCGCGTACCGGTAAGCGCAGTGTGGGACGACCTCCAGCCCGCTGGACCGATGACCTGAAGAAGGTGGCGGGGAGCGGGTGGATGAGGAAGGCGGAGGATCGTTTTTGGTGGCGCGAACTTGGAAAGGCCTATGTCCAGCTGTGGACGCATACAGGCCGATGGAATGGAATGGATCATCTCAATTTTGGTGTTTGTGTGGCTTGGAACGTTTTCTAGAAACCACGTCCAGTTCTGGGTGGTAAAAAATTCAAAAACAAGAGACCCCGTTCACTTAAGGTCCGATTATAAGCCTAATTTGTGTTTGCTTTTCCGTCTTTTGTTCGCATGATTTATGGCCCTCGGGTGGACGGGGCTCTTTACTTCCCATTATGCGTTGTTATTTCGAAAATTAATGCTCGCAATTGTAATATTTTGCAATTACTTTTTACCCGACTGCTGCAAAGCCAAAAGGAAGGGTTGTGACTTTAGCAGTCTATGTATTGTATATGTGGAGTTGGACTCGCACTTGGAGGGTTCTACACAATCGTACAAGAAATCTCAAACCAGTATAGTACGCAAGTTAATTCCACACAGCGACATCTTGATTTGATTTAGTAACCTAATTATTTCGGAAACACAAATCTTTAATTTTTTTGTGATGGAGCCACAAATTCACGGTTTTCGGATTTTCCCCTTTACTTTTAGACCAGGCTACCAGGCTACCAGCCATTGTAGGTCAACGGAAAGTACCCTACAGGTTTCTTGACAGATACGACAGAACGTAGTGATCCTATAAGGGGTCCTTTTTTCTTTTTGAAGTATGGAACCCTGAAAAGGCAGGTAGGTAGCTACTATGGTTTTTGCTCTTGTAAAGGAACTTGCTCCTTCTTATAAGACTTTTATGACCATATCGATTTGGCTACCTATATTGTAATTATAAAGTTTATGAAGGAATATACGTTTTATGACCTCTAAAATACTGGATGAAACGTTTCACTTAACATAAAATTATGTATTTAAGAGACAGCAAAAATATTGTTATTATAAAGCGA
This sequence comes from Maniola jurtina, assembly GCF_905333055.1. Classification (NCBI taxonomy): domain Eukaryota; kingdom Metazoa; phylum Arthropoda; class Insecta; order Lepidoptera; family Nymphalidae; genus Maniola; species Maniola jurtina. The sequence goes on along the minus strand of NC_060052.1, from coordinate 7,847,410 downwards.
AGATAGCCAGGCCTAGTGATTAAAAGTGGTTAAAAGCCTTAAGTTACGTCTTGATAGACTTTAAAGAAAACTAGATTGTGCTTGTGACTTCATCTGCGTGGACTACACAATTTCCAAACCCCTATTTTACCCCCTTAGGGGTTGAATTTTCAAAAATCCTATCTTAGCGGATGTCTACGTCATAAGTATTTGCATACCAAATTTCAGCCCGATGCGTTCAATGAGCTTTCTCCTCTAATTTTATTACGGGTACTATACCTTAGAATAAAAACCCAATACTATACCTTCAAGTCAAAAGTGAATAGGCATCTTCTAGGCAAGGGCGCTCCATCTTAGGCTGCATCATCATTTGCCAGCAGGTCTGATTGCAGAGTCAGTTAGTCACCTTTTCCTTTTGTATATCCTACTAATATTATAAACGCGAAAGTTTGTATGTATGTTTGTTACTCTTTCATGCACAAAATACCTACTGGACGGATTTGACTGTTTGGAATGGAGATAGCCTATACCCTGGATAAACACATAAGCTACTTTTATCCCGGAAAATCAATGAGTTCCCACGGGATTTTCAAAAACCTTTACCAACGGGAACGAAGTCGCGGGCATCAGCTAGTTATTATGTAATGATGTTGCAGGCTTGATTAATGCGATTATTGAACAAACGCTTCCTGATTACATAATTCGTATTATTCGGAGCCATTTTGAAAGTCAAGATCAATACAATAACAATAAAAGCGGTTACAACGCCCATACAATAACGACGAATGCGTGAAACTGATCACCGACCCATCTTGTGAGATCTCAATCTCAAATACCGAATGCGCGTAGACAAATAGCCGTAGAGAACAATCGTCAACAGTTTAAAAACAATTTTGTTGCGTCCAAGCAATTATTGAACGTGATCCCAACCAAAGATACGACATCCTACAAAAAAAAACCGTTCACTGTAACTTGTCCCCTGACGTCATGTTGGCAGCATTGCAAATCACACGAAAATAAACCCTCGTATCTAAGGAATAAAGCAAACAAAGCAATGGTGCCAACATGACGGCAGGGGACAAGTTATAGTGAACACTCTGTAACTCCTAAACTAAACCATCTCTTAATAATAGGCCCACAAGCGACGGTATTATAATCGCCTACCATCTCTATAAATATAACCTTTCTTTTTCTAACTCATCTTAAAAGTATATCTGCCCTCTCATTTTAACGTTGACAGCCGGTTCAGAAACCATAGCACCGCCTATCAGCGTTCAAAATCAAACTGTCTAATTATACCCACATCACTAGCAACGCTTCAAAGGAGGCATTTTTTAATTAATTTAATCCCAAAACTATTATAATGCGGCCAATTTCGGTTAACTAATAACTCGTGATGCGCTAACAAGAATGTACCGACGCCATTTTGGAACGCGTCCCGGTAATTTAATAATGCTTGTTTAATTTAAGTTTAATTAATGACGATTTGTGAATTAAGATAAATTAGCCGAATAAAAGGTGGACTGTAAGATACCTAATTAAGTTTTTTTACCTTCGTCTTGACATGACAGTCTTTCTTCAAGGAATATGATTAATTAATTATGAAATTACTCTAAGGCTCTAGACACATTGGCATTTGGCATTGAAGTAAAACGACGCGTATTTACCAGAGGGGTAGTGTGCTTTTAGTCTTAGGCTGAAATTAATAGAACTTTGGGCTTTGCTCAGACTTTACCTACTTAAAGTTAAAAAGAGACAGATTTATGTCATTGGTATAACTCTGTCTAGTTCTTAGCTTTAGTATGAGCAAAGTTAAGCCTAGTTAAGTTATAAATATTATGTCACAAATTACGAAAATTACAAGAAAAAAAATTTGGCAGCTCATATTCTTAGGTAATCATCTCAAGTAGTTATGTACTTATTAACCTAAGTTATAATATTAATTTACAACTTAGAACCTTCATGTTATATCCAATTTTCCAGTATTGCCAACATCAAAATCATTTCATACTCATAATATACAAACTCTTTTAAATCGAATCGAGAAATAAATAATAAAAATAATCTACTATTTTTAACTAAATTACAATACTATTTACACTTCATAGCGTCCTGGGACACGAATTCAAATTAAATAAACGTATCACTAAAATTGACGCAAATCTGTCAAATGTCACAGTAATGCATATGTCAATTTATGCATGCATCTGAATAAATTGACAGTTTTACGTCAATTGTAGTGAAGCGTTTCTTTAATTTAAATTCACAATCAAATCTTTATTACTATAGTGTCCTGTCACTTACGTTCACTTTTCGTTCATTTTACGTTTCATTTTCACTTTCACTTAACTCGTCCATGTCCATGTCTATTAGTTCTTCATCTTCTTCTTCGTAGGAGTTGTTAAACTGGTTATCTTCTGGTTTGGAACTCGACGAACCGGATTTAGTACCAGTTTTAGCTTCTTCTTCTTGCTGCATTCTTTTGTGTTTCGTTCTTCTGTTTTGGAACCAGACTTTCACCTGTGAAAGAAAGGGGGACTTAAAAATACATATCCATACTATACTATCCATACTTATTAATATTATAAATAGCGAAAGTGTGTCTGTCTGTCTGCTACCTTCTCACAGCCCAACAGTTTAACCGATTCTGACGAAATTAGGTACCTACAAGGTTAGCTTATATCCCGGGGACGGACATAGGCTACTTTTTATCCCGGAAAATCAAAGAGTTCCCACGGGATTCCCAAAAACCCATCCGTTTAACTGATTTGTATGAAATTAGGTACCGAGGTAGCTTGCGTCCCTGTAATCGAAATAGGCAACTTTCTATCCCGGAACTTCAAACAGTTCCCACGGGATCTATAAAAATCTAAATCCACGCGGACGAAATCGCGGGCATCCTCTAGTTGATAATAACTGACAGATTTTCAAGGGGCAGCTTAGGTAGTTGCCCAAGTAGTAGAAATCCAAATAATTAAATCTATGGACCTTACTGACTGACTTTGACTCGCTTTTTACACGACTACGGCGAAGCCATAAATAAGGGTTATGATTTTAGCAGTCTAGTTCAGTAAAGAAATCAATCACACTAATATTATAAAGGAGAAAGTTTGTATGTGTGTGTGTGTGTGTGTGTGTTTGTTACTCCTTCACGCAAAAACTACTGGACGGATTGGGCTGAAATTTAGAATGGAGATAGATTATACCCTGGATTAGCATATAGGCTACTTTTTATCCCGGAAAATCAAAAAGTTCCCACGGGAATTTAAAAAACCTACATCCACGCGAACGAAGTCGCGGGCATCAGCTAGTGAACTATAAAATAAATTTAAATAACGAAGTAAGTAGGTACCTAAATATTTCAATTGATATAACAGGGGTAATAATGCAGTTCCACGCTCGATTAACCCCAACATAAAGGGTTAAAGATAATAAAACTATTCATACACCCCCGGCCATAATTCAGCGCGTATTGAAAGAAAACTGTCGAAATTTTTCTACAGCCAACAAAGAGATTTCCCGCGTAAACCCCGCCGCCATTTTGCGAAGCAATCCGTCACGTGGTTAATGGCCGTTGAAATCTATTCACTGAAGTTTTAGTTTAGTGTTGCTCTATGAAAATATGGTAATGCAAGAGTATTTCAGTTTTGGATATACTCGTAAATGTTGAGTTATGTCTTGTACTCGGATTGCATTCGCTATTTTTATCCGACTGCGGCAAAGCCAAAAGGAAGGGTTATGATTTTAGCAGTCTATGTATGTATCTATGTATGTATGTTTGTATCCAGATTCTGTGTGTTCCACCGAAGCGCCTAAACTACTGGGGGCCGATTTTAATTAATGAGGTGTCAATTGATCCGTCGTAAAGGTGCGGGTGACATAGGCTATATTTTATACGAAAAAATGAACCTAACGGACGCTACACCAAAAAAGTGGGCGTATCCAAAAAAAAAAATATTTGTATCGAGTCAAATGAAAGAGGAGAAAATTCTGAGTTCATGAATATAAATGTACAATAACATTAAAATATACAAAGCGAAAGAAAACCAATTTTTAACCGACTTCCAAAAAAGGAGGAGGTTCTCAATTCGTCGGGCTAAAAAATAACTTTTATTTAGCTACACATGTAATGTACCTAGGTATGAAGTCGGGCGAGCTTCACTCTTGGATTTCTAATTTTGTTTTAATATGCTCGCTCGACTTCATACCTAGGTACATTACATGTGTAGCTAAACAAAAATTATTTTCTACTTTTTATACCATAATATTTCAGCGTTTATTAAAACGATCGCAGTCGGGTTTTAGTTTTCAACTGTATCTTGTATCTCGGAAAATCAAAGAGTTCCCACGGGATTCGTAAAAGATCCATCCATTTAACTGATTTACATAAAATTTGGTAGAGAGGTAGCTTGCATCCCGGAAATTGACACAGGCAACTTTTTATCCCGAAAAATCAAATAGTTCCCACGGGATTTTTAACAAACCAAATTCACAAGGACGAAGTCGCGGGCATCTAGTATTTTATACTTCGCCTAAACAAACCAGGTATTTTATGAAATGGCTAGGTATCCTATAGAATGACGGGATTACAAACATTGCCGATAACATTTTTTTGCGGACTGCAACTCGCTTGGCGATGGCCTGTGTCGCACTAATTTTGATAGCTTCACAGAACAGGAATTTTCGTTTGGAATGACCCAGCCAATAAACCATAGGAGTTCAAATGTTGATGAGGAAATAATACTTTAGGTACCAAGTATTATACGTCTTAGATTTTACACAATTACATAAAATAAACGATCTTTAACTCAAAAAAGAACGATTAAGAGCGGTCTCTCCGTCACTCGCTCTATACAAACGTAGTTCCAATTTCATTTGAGTATTAAGCAAGTAGCAACCAAAGTCCATGAAATTTTGCAGACATATTCTAGAAACTAATATCTATGCCTGTGGTTTTCCAGATTTCCGTTAAAATATTCGGTTTCAAAGTTACGCGGTCTTAAAAGTTCACATACAAATCTTTGAGCCCCTGTAATTTTAAAACTACATATTTTTAGAAAAATCTAAAATACCACAGACACAGATATTAGTTTCTAGAATATGTCTGCAAAATTTCATGGACTTTGGTTGCTTAATATTCAAATGAAATTGGGGCTACGATTGAATGGAGTAAGTGACGGAGAGAGCCCCGTTAAAAATTCAAAATTCAAAATATTTTTATTCAATTAGACTTTTACAAGTTCTTTTGAATCGTCAAAAGCATCTACCACTGGTTCGGAATGCCTTTCCTACAGAGAAGAATCAGCAAGAAACTCGGCTTAATTCTCAAGTAGCTACCAAACAATCACATTCAATTTCTCGCTATCAAGGAAACGTCGCGAAATCATTTATTGTTGTTGGAATTGTAAGTTGCCAATTGGCAAACAATCAACTCTGTAATGGCGTAAAATATTGGAATACTATTTAAATGTTAACTTTATAGTCAACTGAAATTGTTTGCAACGTGTACGATATTAATTTTCCGTTTTATGATTAGTTCAGCATGATTTCAATTTTTTTAGGGTCCCGTACCTACCTCAAAAGGAAAAACGGAACCCATATAGGATCACTTTGTTGTCTGTTTGTCTGTCTGTCCGTCCGTCCGTCGTGTCTGTCAAGAAACCTATAGGGTACTTCTCGTTGACCTAGAATCATGAAAGGTAGGTATGTAGATCTTATAGCACAAGTACCTATAGGAATAAATCTGAAAATGAATTTGTGGTTACATCATTTAAAAAAAAATTAAAACGTGTTTAAATTTTCAAAATAAGATAACTGGACTTCGTCTGTGTTGGTGGTAGCTGGCGGGCGTGCTCTGCTTTTTTGGAGTGTTTTTTTTTTGTTAGAACTGACTGGAAAGCGCTCTAAGGGGGTGCCGTGCGAATGTCGGCGAGCGCCGGCACAGACGGGGTCCATACTTGTATAGTTTCCCTAACTTGTTACAAATAACTACAAACTTGACATTGGCTAATCTTTGTAAAGCCAGACGAGAGAGAAAAAAAAATAAGATAACTATACCAATCATATCATAATATGAAAGGGCTTTACCTGTACATCCTAAAACAGATTTTTATTTATTTTTATGTAAAATAGTTTTTGATTTATCATGCAAAATGTTGGAAAAAATACCCGAGTACGGAACCCTCAGTGCGCGAGTCTGACTCGCACTTGGCCGGTTTTTTCTTTATTTTCAGGAGCTGTTACGACAAGCGTATCGAAAATTGTGTTGGACACTTTTACATAGATTTGGAAAAAATTGCATGAAGTCACTTTGTATAGTACCTATATTATAGTGTAAAATTTTAATTTAAATATTTTAATTTAGACTTAAATTATAGGTACATGTTTACTGGGTTACGCAATAAAATAAGCCTACTGGTTAGCTCATTGTTTATTAAAAAAATCAAATGAAACCTAAATACTTAAGTACTTAGTTAGGTAAGTACTTGTTTTGCGTTCAGTGTAGGGCCACAGATATTTTTTTTAATGCTATACCGGAAGCTTGTTTTTGGATGAAAAATGTAAAGCCAAGCGATTGGATGATCCAGATAAAAGGATCATAAAAGATCATCCAATCCCCTCCAAATTAGATTACAATGGACACCGCCACGGTACATTAGCACTACATATCGACATCAAATATCAATCAAGCATCCTTTGTATGAGATTTAATGGCGCGTGACAGAGCGGGACGGCGAGAGTAGAGAGAGAGGGATGTATGGGGATTGGACTGTGAATCTAAATAAAGGATGTTGGTATATTAGTAACATTTTTTATTAGGTGGTACTTTTTATGCAACGAATAGTATCCTAAAGTTGTGTGGCAGAAACCGGTTGAGCTTTCAGTTGCCCACAGGATAGTATCATCATGATATGATAAAATAAGTAAAGAAAAAAACCGGCCGCCGGCCCACTACTAAGCACGAATCTCCTCTCAGAATGAGTAGATCATCACACTAATATTACTCCTTCACGCAAAAACTACTGGACGGATTGGGCTGAAATTAAGAATGGAGATAGATTATACCCTGGATTAGCACATAGGCTACTTTTTATCCCGGAAAATCAAAGAGCTCCCAGGGGAATTTAAAAAATCTACATCTACGCGAACGAAGTCGCGGGCATCAGCTAGTAGGAAATTAAAAATGTAAAACTTAAGTACTTAATTTTGTTAGCTTTGTGATTTTTTAAATTCTAGTACCTACCTAGGTATTTTAAGGTAGCAAGTTTGTTTGTTTGTTTGTTTGAAAAATGTCTTTATTATCAAATATTAAATATATACACAGTTTACGTCCCGGTAACACAGGATAAACACCTGGTAGCAAGTATTACATACAGTGTGTCCTTCCCGTTCTCTTCTATGGTGCTTTAACGTGGATACTGACAAACGGCCTTGTCTACAAATTCAAAGTCGCTCAGCGAGCTATGGAGAGGGTTATGTTAGGAGTTTCCCTGAGGGATAAGATCAGAAATGAGGAGATCTAGAACCAAGGTCACTTACTTAGCCCAAACAGTTAGCAAGCTGGAGTGGTAGGCAGGCCATGCCTGTCGTAGAGGCGATGGCCGTTGGAGCCGGAAAGTCCTTGAGTGGAGACCGCGTTTAAGCAAACGTAGTGAGGGACGCCCTCCAGCACGATGGACCGACGATATAAAGCGGCTGGCGGGAAGTGGCTGGATGAGGAAGGCTAAGGACCGGGTGTGGTGGCGCTCTTTAGTGAAGGCCTATGTCCAACAGTGGACGTCCACAAGCTGATGATAATGAATTGTTGCCTTTAATACTTTACACGTGATTTTTCATATGCTACTTGTGAAATGGACCATCGTGGGACCATCATTTATACCAACTTGGCTACAAAATCAAACGGACATAAAAAATTTAACACCCAAACCTTACAATCAGTTCTCACTAAAGATGGGCTCATAATTCCCAGTTAGTTGCCTGTGTTTAACAGCCATAAACCTCGTACCTATTTTCAACACGTTTTAACATGTTAAAAATTATAACCTAAACAGCACTTAACATAGAGGTTAAATTACGTAAATATCTGAAGTTAACATTAAGTTAAAGTGTCATTGTATGTTAAAATTATCATTTTTAGGGTTCCGTAAGGGTTAAATTAAACCCTAATGGTGCCGACTGTCACAGTCGATTATTTCAGTAGCTATCGACATGAAATTTGGTGTAGGTATATAGTAGTGGCCAAACATCTTTGGAATAAAAAATCTAAAATAATTTTTAATTTCATTAAAGAAGGGGAGGGACAATCGGGGGTTTTGAATTTTAAAATAAGATAACTTATACCGAGTAGGGTATTATACTATGAAAGGGCTTTAAATGTACATGTTAAAATAGATTTTTATTTATTTTATTCATAATAAGTTTTTGATTTATCGTACAAAATGTCGAAAAAACTACCGTCTCCCCTCCCCCTTACCAATCGAAAAATCTTAAATTATTATGGTCAATAGAAGTTTAAGAATATTTTACAGGAAAAATAAAACACTAACTAGCGTATTTTTTTATATTTAAAAATTAACCTCTACAAAGAAAGTTAGTTTTGCGATTCGTTAACAAAAGGTGATTCTTACCGTTTTATTTCTTCTGTAGTAGGTACGGAACCCTCGGTGCGCAGTCTGACTCGCACTTTAAAAGTATTTTAGCACATTTCATATAATTATTGGGTAGTATTGTTCTATTACCTTTAGCTTGTTTTAAAGACATGCTTCTTTGATGACTTTACTTGTTACAAAGTTGGCTTTAATATTTATTTAAATGGTTACTTAGATCCTTTGTACTACAGTTGTTTTGTATTTAGTTTCAGCAAATATGACAACAACTTCAAAGTTGCTCAGCGAGCCATGGAGAGGGCTATGTTAGAGTTTCCCTGAGGGATAAGATCCGAAATGAGGAGATCCGCAGGAGAACCAAGGTCACTGACATAGCCCAAACTATTAGCAAGCTGAAGTGGCAGTGGGCAGGCCTTGCCTCTTGTAGAGGCGATGGCCGTTGGAGCCGGAAAGTCCTTGAGTGGAGACCGCGTTCAAGCAAGCGTAGTGTGGGACGCTCTCCAGCGCGATGGACCGACGATAAAGCGGCTGGCGGGAAGTGGCTGGATGAGGAAGGCTGAGGACCGGGTGTGCCGGCGCTCTATAGGGAAGGCCTATGTCCAGCAATGGATGTCCACAGGCTGATGATGATGATGATGATGATGAAATAGGACTATTGTGAGTGGTGACTGGTGTTATGTGTTGTTAGTGTTGCTTGCTTTCCCTGATTCTCTAATAGTGGGCTGGTGCATATCGCATGCTGCATGTTGTACCATATAGGTAGATCTATGCATCTTTTTCGGCAGTTCTTTTTTTTGGCTTGTGGGTTTTGACCCCCGACCCAAAAGAGGGGTGTTATAAGTTTGACGTGTGTATCGGTGTATCTGTCTGTGGCATCGTAGCTCCTAAATTAATGAACCGATTTTAATTTAGTTTCATTTTGTTTGAAAGGCGGCTTGATCGAGAGTGTTCTTAGCTATAAACCAAGTAAATCGGTTCAGCCGTTTGAAAGTTATCAGCTCTTTTCTAGTTACTGTAACCTTCACTTGTCGGGGGTGTTATAAATTTTTAATTTACACTTGTGTATAGAAGTTTTTTCCGGTCCGTCAAACTCAAAATCAAACAAATCATTTATTCAAAGAATAAAGTATTCCTTTTGATGGTCAGAATTTGGTCAGAATCGATAGATTTGTAAGATGATATACCTAGTGGTTATAATTAAAGGGTACATCTTATCATTCTTAGGTACAGAAGCAAATATCCCAATACACCATAACCATATAATAAGAGAGCCATAAAAATTCCCATTACTCGTCAACCCTCCACGCGAGCGACGGGTCCCGTAGGCCGATTCATATGAACACCCCATTTATCATGTGGCCCGTGGGACCGGTCCGTTTAACCCTTACTTTTGGGGTACAATCGCTATTCATCATTGTGGTGATTCGGTGATTAAGATGTGATTGTTGTATTTGTGATTCTGATTATTATTGTATTGTTCTGTTATTATTACTCTCTTTTTCTACTTACTAGTCAAAAAGTAGTGTATCACTAGGTACCTACTGTTAGGTGGGATTTGTTGATAGTCTGTGCGCGGCCTAGCGCCCTCTGACGTTCTCTAAGAGTCTATGGTTTTGGTCGGCTCTACACTCTCTGGTAACGCGTGGAATAGCGGATAGTCGATAGTGGTCGATTGTAAAAGTGAACAGTTAAATAAAAGCCTGTTAAAGTATATAAAGGTGTTTTTATCTCTATTAGTACTTACCTCTAATCTTTTCTAAATATATAAAAGGAAAGGGTGACTGACTGACTGTCTAACTGATCTATCAACGTACAGCTCAAACTACTTGACGGATCAGACGGGCAGGCAGATAGCCTGTGATACCTAGTCTACGCCATAAGTATTATGGCGTAGACTTCATCCGTTTAGAAAGGATTTTTGAAAATTCAACCCCTAAGTGGGTAAAAGGGGTTGAAATTTGTGTAGTGTATGTAGTTCACGTGGACGAAGTCGCGGGCATAAGCTAATTCAAATTTAATGATCATCAGCAAGAAATGTGCCCAAAGATACATTTTACGAAAATCTGGCAAACTATACGAACACAATTAAATAAGGTGTAAGTAATCCGAAAGCTAGCGAAAACAAAGACAGGTGATAGTACTGATGATTACTGATAAGGTACACAAAAAGAACGCGCAAAAAAAAATTAAGAACGCATCTGACCGATGCTAAAGGTCAACGACCGTTACGTAAATAGGTCACTCGGAGTCCAATACCACCGTCGCAGGTGGGGCGTTGACCCGACTTTTGCACGCTATACATTGCGGGGGTTTGAAAAACATCAAATCACTAAAACTACAAGATAAGGCAAATGGTTATTGGCATTTGATTGTGTTTAGGTAGTATAATAATAACCCTCAGTTTCTGCTAACGTTCTGGTATTTTGTATTTGTTTCTAGAACGTGTTATATAATAGAAATGTGACCTAAACTACGTTTGTGTGGTAAGCTGAGCAGCGCGCTACAGAAACTTGTGTTAAGAATTTGAAAATAGATTTACAAATCGTGAATGCCTATACTAACCATTAAAAGCAATTACTAGATAATAAATATAGGTCATAAAATCTGCAAATAAATCTGCATTGTTATACCCAATTAAGTACCTACTTGCGACAATCTGTCATCTATATAAGTAGGTAAAATAATGAGGAACCAATTACAGGATACCTAGTTTATTGCTGATCTATCATAATTCATAGGCAGTAAATACCAAGGACATGGCACTACATTGTCACAACAGACAATGCATTTTGAACCTTTCCATACTTACCTGAGTATCGGTTAAAATAATTTAATTATCATAAGTTGGTTTCAATTTTTATAATAATCCATCCATACTAACATTTTAAATGTGAAAGTGTGTCTGTCTGTCTGTCTCTCTGTCTGTCGTTCTGCTACCTTTTCGCGGCCCAACAGTTTAACCGGTTCTGTTTAAGACCGCGTAACTTTGAAACCGAATATTTTAACGGAAATCGGAAAACCACAGGCATAGATATTAGTTCTCGAAACGTTTCTGCAAAATTCCATTGAGTATGATTGGTTTAGTATTCCAATGAGAGATGGACTACGTTTGTATGGAGCGAGTGACGGAGAGACCCCTCTTGAAGGTTCAAAATAGCACCCATACTTATCGAAAAGAAAACATTAACAGGGCTCTATCCGTCACTTACTCCATACAATCGTAGTTCCCATTTCATTTGAATATTAAGCAACCAAAGTCCATGAAATTTTGTAGACATAGTCTAGAAACTAATATCTGTGTCTGTGGTGTTTTAGATTTTTCTAAAAATATGTAGTTTTAAAATTACAGGGGCTCAAAGATTTGTATTTTTCTTTAAAAAAAGGCCCAACTTTGTGCTCGTTTTTCTAGACAACGAAGCAATTTAATGAAATTTGGAAAAACCACAGACCTAGAAAATTTAATGAATATTATGTAGTAAAAAAATTATCGTTATATATTTTATATTGTTATAATTATGTGGGAACTGCGAAAACCAGAAATTACACCCAGAAATCTTGAAAATTTCGTGCTGTCTCGATTTGTGCAAGCGGGGTGGTGAAGTGCGGGGGACGACACGTGAAACTGACAGAAACTGACAGTCTAAACACACGGGCCACATTTAGACTGCACCCAACTCCAAACTTGTCGATAGGTCTAACTAAATACACGGGTACATTTCAACTTGCGTTAGACGTATGCGTTACCTACTCAGACGTTGCCTGTAGATAAAAATATGTCTCATGTTTGCTGGCAATAGCGCATGCATCAAACCCTGCAAGTTGCAACTCTCTTGCAACCTATTCCTCACGCAATACGCACAGCTATAATATTATAATTTTTGACAATGTATACTATATGTAATGCCATATCACAGGTCACTCTCTGATTTATTGCTAACAATTTACTTCCAAATGCAAAGAAATCTAAGTGTGTTGAATTCACACTGCCCAATACCAGGACCTTAAATGACATAAATTCATTGATAAATAATCATATGTTGAAAATAAAGGAGAACCCCGTGTTTCTCGGTATAATGTTAGATGCAAAGCTTCTATGGAACACCCACATATCAACACTTGATGGTAAACTCAGCTCTGCTGCTTACACTGTTAGAAAAATTCGACAGGTACTGACGTGGAAACTGCAAAAATTGTATATTTTGCCTATTTTCACTGTATTATGTCTTACGGACTCTTGCTATGAGATAAAGCGGTAGATATTGAGAAAAAAATGTATTACAGAAAAGGACAGGACGTGCAATTTATAATTTAAAACCGCGCGCTGCCATACAATAAAAATATAAGGAAATAAGTACCTTATCTATTATCTTATAGTAGCTTCTAAATATATTTACAACTAGCTAATGCCCGCAGCTTCGCTCGCGTGGATTTAGGTTTTTAAAAATCCCGATCCTTTCATTTCCCAGAACAAAAGTTGCCTCTCCGTAATAGCCCGTCCCCGGGATGCAACTTGTTTCTGTATCACGTAAGAATATTTAAACGGATTATCCTTTTCAAATCCCGAGGGATCACCAGGATTTAGGAATGCAATTTCTTACAGCATCAGGGTTGAGGTCAACGACAAAGTGTTTACTTGGTATAGATACCTTCAACATCAATTAATAATCGACACTTTTTAAATCCCATTAGCTTTAGTAGTCAGGTCCCCTGCAACATCAGGGTTGAGGAGTTGGAATCCAAATTTTTTATTGAACAATGTCGCAAACTTTCTTTATCGATTAAAAAAACTACCCAAAATTACGCAGTTAGGTTACCTGCCAAATTTCATGGTTTTGAGTCAACGGGAAGTACCCTAGAGGTTTTCTTGACACACACGACAGACAGAGAGATAGACAACAAAGTGATCCTATAAGAGTTCCGTTTTTCATTTTGAGGTACGAAACCCTAGAAAACGTAGGAACGGCATTCCGAACCAGTGGTAAATTTTTCTGACCATCCAAAAACACTTTGAAGCTTACCTAAAAGTTTACAGGAATAAAAATTTATCATTGTATTCCATTCCATTTCATTCTATTCCATTCTGTTCAAAGATAAATAGATAATAAAAATATTTGTCACCGAAACAATATTTTACGATACATCGACCAATATCAATTTTACTGATGACAATCTGACTATTACCAAAGTGAACGACTACTATAATATCTATTATATACGACTAACATAATATGTATTATAAATTGTGTGCCGTTTGCATTCTCACTAGGTTCTCATTAAGTTTGTTTTATTTGGTTAAACTTTCTGGCATTTATATTGTTATGACGTTTAATTGGCAAACAGTCTGTTTATTGGCTGAAACTCAAAAATTCAGCCAATCACAACAAAGAAAATATTGTAATAATGATTGATGCAGCTTTCTGTAATTGAAAACAAAATATTTGACATTAACTTGAATGTGACAGTGTTTTCCGAATAGGGTTGCCAGAGGCCCCGTATTTTACTGGTTACCCCGTATTTCAGGATACAGAAACCTGTAATTATGAAAATAAAATACGGGGCAAATAAAACTAAATATTTTTAGGGTTCCGTAACTCAAAAGCAAAAAAGAACTCTTATAGGATCACTTCGTTGTCTGTCAGTCTGTCAGTCTTTCCGTCTGTCCGTCTGTCCATTTGTCCTTCTATCCGTCTGTCATGTGTTCATGAACAAATATTAGTATTTTCAATTTTCAAAGTAAGATAACTACATATATCAAGTGGGTTATCATATGAAAGGGCTTTACCTGTTCATTCTAAAACAGATTTTTATTTATTTTTATGCATATTTTTTAATGCATAACAGTTTTTGATTTCTCGAGTAAAATGTCGGAAAAAATACCCGAATACGGAACCCTCCGTGCGTGGGTCTGACTCGCACTTGGCCGGTTTTTTACAAATTCAGCAGGAGCTGGCTGGCGAAATCAAACACTGACGTTATGTCCAGTAGAAAGAATATTTTCCTTTTGCGGCAATGCGTAGCCGAAACCCACTCGATATTGATCATGGTCGTAGCCAAGGCGGCGGGGCTTGGTTTGAGGATGTAAGCCTTTTTTTATACAAGTTAGCCCGTGACTTTAATCTTTTCTAGTGGTAAGTGATGATGCAGTCTAATTTCTTGGCCGTTAGGGCCATACTAACCATATAACTAGCCATGACCGAAGCCTCCCACCAGACCAGAAATTTTGAAATGGCGACTGCGCCTGGGAAGCCGTCAAAAACCTAAGCCTAAAATAATACTTACACTATTTCTTGCATTTGCTTACCAATTTTTTTTTGGAAATATATCAAACATTTCGCGCTCACTTCACGCGCGCTTTGAATTTCTATTACTTGGTGTAAACCCCGCAATTTCGTTTGCATGAATTTAGATTTTTAAAAATTCCGTGGGGGATTTTCCGGGCTAAAAAGCCGCCTAAAAAAAATGTCTGGGATGCAAGTTACCTCTGAATAGTAAGTACCATAATTTTGGTAAAGAAGATGGGCCGTGAAAGGGTAACAAATAGATAGGCAAATAGATATACTGTCGTATTCGTAATATTAGTATGGATAGGAAGATTTAAAAATAAAATCTTGCTATGGCTAAACTCGTTTCCCTTTCACTTTAATTTTTTCTGTCTTGAACCAAAAACACTTACGCTCACTGCGCTCGCGCTTTTTTATTGTTGTATTTTATCTCACTGTCAAATTGAAAGGCGAAATTCCACTAACCAGGTAATTAGCCCATAAAGTTGAGCGAATGTTTTTTTCCTCATGACAGGATTCAGTTCCGGCCCTAATAAAACCTCTCCCGCAATCGATTCCTGGCTACGGCCATAGTATTGATACTGTGAAGGTGGAATTACAAATTAAATGTAATTTTAAGTTGAAATGAGAAGATTGTATGCATGAAATGTATAACATTTTGCTTTACAACACTAAGAGTTTTTAAAAGCTATTTAAATAAATAAATCTTTTATTTAAAACCACATTGCAAACACAGTTCACCAATCAAGACACGGCAACATACAGAGAAAAAATACAAAACTTACAAATAAACTGAAATATCTAAATAGGCTTTCCATGCATTTCAGAGAGAATCACCGCCTATTTCTTCAAATACTTCAAATTTTCAAATTTTTTCAAATCTAAACCCCGTATTTTTGATGGTGGTAGCCTGTAAATCAAAAAGAGCCAGGTGGCAACCCTACTTCGACCTAGACAGAATGAAAAATTGTTTTCATTACTCGGTATGCCTACTGCCATAGTGTGACAGAAAGTGTGACGGTAGTTGTGACCTCTGATTGGCCGACTCTCTTTCACTATTTGCTAAAATTGATGATTGCAACAACAATTTTTTCTTTTTTGTAATCGAAAACAGAACACGGACGTCAAACAGGTTGACTAATTGCAATCATTTCTGACCGGCTAACATTGTTCCGCTAGTGGCTCAAACTCGCTGTCGCAGCAAGAACATGGTAAATTCAGCCAATCACAGCAATTTGAAATTTGGTTATCACAAATGTACCGATCTAGGAACCGAGAATGCACGAACCAGGGCAGATAGAGATAAGAACAATAATATCATACGTAGGAAATCGACGGGGGATCATTGGCAAGGATAGCCTTAATCAAATTATAAAGTACCGAGAAATGAACCGACTACCCAATTACTTGTGACAATGCATTTGTTATTACCAACCAATTGATCTTTGCCAAGCGTGTATTTGCAACTGTCTCTTTCATACAAAGAGGGTGCATCGAATTTCAGGGTGCGTCGAAATAAAATTTCAGGTTAAATTGTTAGAACCATTTAAGTATTACTTATACCTATGGTTTTGATAAGATTTCTTACATTAGTATCACTTATTTTATTTCCAGATGATGCCCGCAACTTCGTCCGCGTCGATTTAGGTTTTTTAAAATCCCGTGGGAACTCATTGATTTTCCAGGATAAAAAGTAGCATATTATGTTGATCCCCGGGATGAAACCTAACTCTGTAGGTACCTTTCATTAAAATCGATTAACTTGTCAAAAGAGGAAGAGCTAGCAGACAGACAGACACAATTTCGCATGTACAATATTAGTATAAAGTATGGAAGTACGAGTTATTTTGTGGTTAATTTTTTAACTTTAAACTATCACTACTATTAAAGTTACTCTATAGTTATAATCTACACTTATAATATATCATAACAAGATAAAGTTGAAAACTAAAACCCGACTGCGATCGTCTTAATAAACGCTGAAATATTATAGTAAAATTGTTTTTCTGTCGCTTTTGTATTTATGGATTAGCTATCCAGAACGAAGTCGCGGGCAAATGCTAGTAATAAAATAATCTAATGAAATCGAATTAAAAGGATCACCCCGTATAAAACTCCTCTCTAACGACAGTAGCGAAACGCGAAACGGGCGTAAAAATTACAATTGCCTAACAACCCCAATTTGTCGCATAATCGCCTCTCTTTCCCACCCCATACATCTGTCTCCCTCGCACTAATGGGTCGACAATAAAGTAATACACAGATAAATAGCTTTCCGCTTAAATTCTGGCCCAATTCGTAACTTTATGCTACCCCTTAATTGCGCATCTCCCCTTTGTATACCCGTCTCTTTTGCTCTTACAGGATTCTGTATATCTCTGTCTCGTTCCCGTAATTCGTGAGGGAGTATAATCGGGTACATAAGCACTTAATAGTATTTGGGGGCATTGGATGACACCCTTTATTTATACAGTGCGGGTTCTATTTCGAAGGATTTGGCTCCCCCTTTCCATCAAAATTGTTTGCAGACTCTTATACCGTTATAGGACCAGTTGGTTGAGAGCTTTACTTGAAAGCGCGTAGTTTAGGAGCTAGTGAATAAATAGACCAACCAGTTTGATAAGGCTTTTTTCACACTGATGCCCGCGACTTCGTCCGCGTGGATTTACTTTTTTCAAAATACCGCGGGAACTCTTTGATTTTCCGGGATAAAAAGTAGACAATGTGTTAATCCAGGGTATAATCTATCTCCATTCCAAATTTCAGTCAAATCCGTCCAGTAGTTTTTGTGTGATTGAGTAACAAGCATCCACACTTTCACATTTGTAATATTATTAGGATATTAGGATTAGGATTAGTTTGCTTTACCTAAAGTCAATAGTTTTGTAACATTGTAGTTTCTTACAGGATTTATTTACGCACGCAGTTGCCTCAAAATACAGATATTTCAAGGATCATAACTTCCGAGACAAATGTAATTTTACCATATTATTGGGCATGGATAATGGAGAGATAAATCGATCTCTGGCGCGGTTGTAGATCTAGAAGTTAGAACAATAAATAATAGAATAGTAGATGTAATACATTTGCATGGAGAAATTACGTGTAACCTTAATGGTTTATTCGAAATGAGCCTCAATAGCTCAACGATTAGGTACAGAACGCAGCGGGCTGAATTCCGAAAGGTCGGATTCAAATCCTACCTGTCGCACTATTCTCGTACCTACTTCTAAAATAAGCTTTACGCATAGTTGGAGGGGAAGGGGAATATTAGCCATGATTATGGCTAATCACATTACACTTCACACTAATATTATAAAGGCGAAAGTTTGTGTGTATGTGTGTGTGTATGTTTGTTACTCCTTCACGCAAAAACTACTGGACGGATTTGGCTGAAATTTGGAATGGAGATAAATAATATCCTGGACTAGCACATATGCTTTTTATCCCGGAAAATCAAAGAGTTCCCACGGGATTTCGAAAAACCTAAATCTACGCGGGCGAAGTCGCGGGCATCGGCTAGTATTATTTAAAAAAAATGTAACGAAGTCAGCAAAAACGTCTACTAACTCTTAGACTATCAATTTTATATCAAAGCGGGTCTTTTATACTGGTTCTTCTACCGCCGGCAGATGTGATCGAATTAAATTTTATTGTCATCGTATACAAAATGCGATACATCACGAATTTGCATGAAATTGTTATAATTGTTATGTTATAGCCTTTCATATTTTGTTAGTTAATTGGCAATTTGAGAAGTTTTAGGAGTTTTACGGATCGTTATATTGATGTACGACTTTGGTATAATTGTTCTTTTTAACCCCCGACCCAAAAAAAGGTGTGTTATATGTTTGACGTGTGTATCTGTGTATCTGTCTGTGGCATCATAGCTTCTAAACTAATGAACCGATTTTAATTTAGTTTTTTTTGTTTGAAAGGTGGCTTGATCGAGAGTGTTCTTAACTATAATCCAAGAAAATCGGTTCAGCCGTTTGAAAGTTATCGGCTCTTTTCTAGTTACTGTAACTTTCACTTGTCGGGGGTGTTATAAATTTTTAATTTACACTTGTATACTGATAGGTAGGTGGTAGAAAGTTATGTTAGTATCATTTTGTTTTGTTGTCTATAACAATAGTGTTGCACTTATACAATATCACTATCTGCATGCATACTGGTATGGGAGGCTTCGGCCGAGGCTAGTTACCACCCTATCAGCGAAGCTGTTCCAAATCAAGCTGAACCAGCTGAAACCAAGTGGGTGTAGTTTTAATAAAAACTGCCATACCTACCCCCTTCCAGGTTAGCCCATTTCCATCTTAGCCTGCATCATCACTTACCATCAGGTGAGATTGCAGTCAAGGGTTAACTTGTATCTGAATAAAATAAAACAAAACTAATAAATACCACGTAAGTCTAAATTAGCAATTTTTACTTACATCAGCTTGAAAAAACTTGCTATTTTCAGAGGTTAGGGTTGTATTCGCCCTTAAAAATTTTATGGTAATTAAAAATTGGTGGTGTATTTAACTAGGTACTACATTTTAGCCTAATACATATTTTATTTGACTGTGATACACAGACAGACGGACTGGATGAAACTATGGTTCCTTGCTATACGGAACCCTAAAAAAATATGACGGCACTGAAAAGGCCCAACGATTTCAATAGAGCCTCAAAAATAATAAAGTCGTTAGATTTACACCGGATATGGATACAATAAACAATAATGAATACAATAAAACTGAATGCAATAAAGTTACCAAAAATGACCCCGTAATAACTACATCCGGGAAATTACCGGATATCAAGTTATTTTTATACCACGTGACTGAATTTTGTAATACCCTGCTATCCCACAAGTGGGCAAAGACCTTTATTACCCGACTGCGGCAAAGCCAAAAGGAAGGGTTATGATTTTAGCAGTCTTTGTATGTATGTATGTGTGTATGTTTGTATCCAGATTCTGTGTGTTCCACCGTAGCGCCTAACTGTTGGGCCGATTTTGATGAATGAGGTGTCAATCGATTCGTCGTAAAGGTCCGGGTGACATAGGCTACATTTATACGAAAAAAATTGACATAACGGATATTACATGAAAAAAGGGGGAAGGTCACCAGAAATTTTTTTTTGCTCTTGTATCGAGTGGGGTGTCAAATGAAATAGGAGAAAATTCTGAGTTCATAAATATAACATGTACTCAACATTAAAATATACCAAGCGACAAAGAAAAACAATTTCACTATAATATTTCAGCGTTTATTAAGACAATCTCTGTCGACTTTTAGTTTTCCACTTTTTCTTGTTGAAAATTCAACTTCTAAGGGGGTAAAATAGGGGTTTGGTGTAGTACACACGGATGAAGTTGCGAGTATAAGTTAGTATTCAAATAGAACCAAACTACGTTTGTATGAAAAGCTCTGGGAAGCGCGCTAAGGAAGCTTCTCTCATACTAAGTTATAAGTAGGTATAACCCTAACGGCCTGCGCCCGTCACCCCATATCTCATAAGATGATCCGCTGGGCGGAGCCGCGGGGCGCCGCTTGTTAACACCCCGCAGCCCTAACACGGGGGGTTGTCTTGTATTGACTTTGGGAACTTGTTAACTGTACGTACGGTTAACATAATTTATACGTGATATTACAGGTAATGTTCTGTGCGTTTTAAGTAACTATTACCTACTAGCTGATACCCGCGACTTCGTTCGCGTGGATGTAGGTTTTTTAAAATTCCCGTGGGAACTCTTTGATTTTCCGGGATAAAAAGTAGCCTATGTGCTAATCCAGGGTATAATCCATCTCCATTCTAAATTTCAGCCCAATCCGTCCAGTAGTTTTTGCGTGAAGGAGTAACAAACATACACACACACACACATACAAACTTTCTCCTTTATAATATTAGTGTGAAGTATCACTTGCTTTAACGGTAAAGGAAAACATGAGGAAATCTGCATGCCTGAGAGTTCTCCATAACGTCTGCCAATCCGCACTTGGCCAGAAGGAACAAAGACCATATATATTTTTATGTATTCTGGCAGTTAACGAAGATTTTTTTCTATAATTGTGCTGGTTTTGCCCTATTTTTTTACCTAAACATAGCCTAAATAGGCCTAAACATGAATTAAGTACTCATGTTTAGTTGAAAATATGGAGCTATGGAGCTGGAAAATATGGAAGATAATAAGCTGCGGCTTCGTCCGCGTGGACTTAGGTTTTTCTAAATCCCGTAGGAACTCTTTGATTTTCCGGAATAAAAAGTAGCCTATGTGTTAATTCAGGGCATTGCATAGTATAGTCCAGTCCAGTAGTTTTTGCGTGATTGATTAACAAGCATCCAAACATCCACACTTTTACATTTATAATATTAGTAGGATTAGGATAAAGTTCGAAGTGTGATTAGAGGAGTAACTTTGTGAAAGGACTGATTGGTATAATACCTAAAGCTATATAATACATATAATATGGTACAGCTGGTATAATACATTTATTTCAAAAACTATTAGGTATTATTATCAACACAGGATCAAACTACCTGCATCATATTTTTCCACATGTTTTCGCCTTTCCCTGAACAAACTAATAACAATTAAGTGCTTTTTGTCTGTGTTCTTATTCACAATGTTGTCTGACGTTAAAAAACCTCATTTTTCCATCAAAACAGGTTAAAAGCCTGTAATTTTATATTATTAACTAAATTGCATACAGCTGCCCTCTTCATATACAGAAAACACAGACTTAAGAAAAATATAAACAGAAAACAGGCTACAAAAAATGAAGCATATCCGGAGAAGTCAATTTTAAAGAAGCTCTACACACTGCAAGTAGTCCTGAGTGTAAGTTTTCAAGTTCAAAAAAATGTGACAATGCTGTGTGATCATATTTGTCTCGTAGTTTCAGAGTGTAGTGTGTAGACACACAGCCAGACAGACCAACAGACAGACATAAATTAAAAAACTGAACTATAAAGATCATAATGCTTCCTCCTAATATTTTCAAAACCAAAATTTTTGCATGGAGAGGGTCAAATCAGGATGTTTGCCCATCCATAATAAATGAAAGATTGTGTTTTTACCATTGAACTAAATGTAGAGCGGCTGTTCCGAATAAAATTACTGTGTTCCACAAAGCTGTCAAACCAAACATGACACTGGCTATCAAATTAGAAGCAAAGGCTACAACTTGCATTGAAATAAATTTTGAACCGTTAGTTTTTAGTTTAATGCATCTAGTATGCATTACATTATCCAGTCAACTAGATTTGACGAACGTGACAATTTGCTTGTCTAGTCGACTACGCAGCGACAAACTCATGCTCCATACCACCTTCTAATATTCTGCTTTCTTTAAATTCTTTCTATCTGTTTCTTTAGTCTCTGTGGGACAATTATTATGATACAATGTTTACGTATGTAATTCGATTATTGGAGCTTGCGAAGACGTTTTTAAGGAAACATTTTCGGCGGCCATGTTGTTTTTGGCGTGTATGTATGTATTTTGCACGTTGACAGACTAAATTGCCTTTTAAAGAGCTTTTAATTGACAGTTTGACAAAATTTATTATAGGGCGGGTTTGTCCTTTTCTTACCAACAGAATTTTGCTAACATTTTTACAAGAAATCACACTAATATTATAAAAGCGAAAGTTTGTGTGTGTGTGTGTGTGTGTGTGTATGTTTGTTACTCCTACACGCAAAAACTACTGGACGGATTTGGCTAAAATTTGGAATGGACATAGATAATATCCTGGATTAGCACATAGGCTACTTTTTATCCCGGAAAATCAAAGAGTTCCCACGGGATTTCGAAAAACCTAATTCCACGCGGGTGAAGTCGCGGGCATCGGCTAGTTCATTCTATATCTCGAAGGAACCCCATTGCTTTACGGGATTAAAACTATCCAATATTTGACTAGAAGTATCACTAGGGTGATTATCACACCTTAATCTACGTAACTAGCTGACGCCCACGATTACGTTCGCGTGGATTTATGTTTTCGATAATCCCAGTGGAATTCTTTGATTTTCCGGGATAAAAAGTAATCTATGTTCGTCCCCGGGATGCAAGCAAGGTATCTCTGTACCATCCTGCATCGGTTAAACGGATCGGCTTTTATATTAAGAATCCCGTGGGAACTCTACAGGGTGTTTGGTATTTAGTAGACATATAATGACGACACGTACCCATGCTATTTTGATCTGATAAATACAATGCTGAAGTAAAATTATAAAAATTTCCATACAAAATTTTATTTTTTTTTAATGTCCAAGTATTCATGGCCCTAACGTGCCCTACCTAACTCACTGAGATCGTTGGCGTTGGCCTATCTAAAGATGGCCAACGATTTCAGTGAGTTAGGGCACGTTAGGGTCATGAAAACTTTGACATAATTTTTTTCTTTAAATTTGTATCGAAATTTTTATAATTTTATTTCGTCATTATACTTCAGCATTGTATTTATCAGATCAAAGTAGCATGGGTCCGTGTCATCTTTATATACTAACTAGCCGATGCCCGCGACTTCGCCCGCGTGGATTTAGGTTTTTTGAAATCCCGTGGGAACTCTTTGATTTTCCGGGATAAAAAGTAGCCTTTGTGCTAATCCAGGATATTATCTATCTCCATTCCAAATTTCAGCCAAATCCGTCCTGTAGTTTTTGCGTGAAAGAGTAACAAACATACACACACACACACACACACACACACACACACATACAAACTTTCGCTTTTATATTATGTGATTACCAAACACCCTGTATATTTGTCTGATATACAAAGTAATCTAAGTATGTCACTCTACAGGTTCTTAACTTTATTTAGTCATGCATAAAATACATTGATCCGTTGCTCCGTTGCAATGTGATTAAAGAACAAACCAACAAAGCAGTAAAAAACACACTTTCGCATTTATTATATTACTACGCGTACGGAAGTATTTTTTTACAGAAATCATCCCGTTACAGATTCATCATAAGTATAGATATTAGTTATTAGGGTCCCAAGCCCGAATGTTGCCAACGAGACCCTACTATTACCTACTAAAACTCCGCTGTCCGTCTGTCAGCGGTTTGTATCTCGTGAACTGTAATAGGTAGTAACTTGTTTTCACAGAATGTTGCATATCTATTGCCACTATAAAAGTTTCAAAATAGCCACCATGAAAATTTAAAATCACACTAATCACACTTCACATCACACTTCACATTATTATAAAGACGAAAGCTTGTGTGTATGTATGTATGTGTGTGTGTGTGTATGTTTGTTACTTCTTCACACTAAAACTACTGAACGGATTTGGCTCAAATTCGGAATGGAGATGGATGGATAAAAAGTAGCCTATGTGCTAATCCTGGATATTATCTATATCCAGGATTAGCACATAGGCTACTTTTATCCTGGAAAATCAAAGAGTTCTCATGGGATTTCGAAAAACCTAAATCCACGCGGACGAAGTCGCGGGCATCATCTAGTAATCATTAGTGTTATTTCTTGCACGAAAGTTACAAAACCCTTCCTGGACGAGTCCAACTCGCACTTGACCGGTTTACTATTATTTTTTACTTACCTATATGAGATTGTAGAGATAGTGATTCTCGCTCTATTGCATACCTACCTACATCATATTAGAACATGGCGTAATTAATACCTTAAGGCATTTTAATTCAGATCTTTACGACTTCACGGTCGGGAAAGTACAAATTGTGCAAAAAAACGCGAGAAACCTCATCAAAACGTAATAAATATAACAGCCTAACAGCTGTTCATGGCTCATTACCTCGCAATTTTCCATGTTAATTATACTTCTATACAAGAACATTGCGATTTTAGACTGATTGGCGAAAAAATTAAATAGAAAGAAAAACCGGCCAAGTGCGAGTCGGAGTTGCAAGGGTTCCGTAACGTCGTACGAGATATACGTAGCTAACACTTTTATTTAAAACACTGCAAGTGGGTCTCTCCGTCACTTGCTCCATACAAACGTAGTTCCAATTTCATTTGAATATTAAGCAACCAAAGTCCATGTTTGCAGACATATTCTAGAAACTAATACATTATATGCCTGTGGTTTTCCAGATTTCTGTTAAAATATTCGGTTTCAAAGTTACGCGGCCTTAAAAATTCACATACAAATCTTTGAGCCCCTGTAATTTTAGAACTACATATTTTTAGAAAAATCTAAAACACCACCGGCACAGATATTAGTTTCTAGAATATGTCTGCAAAATTTCATGGACTTTGGTTGCTTAATATTCATATGAAATTGGGGCTACGATTGTGTTTATTCAGTAAGTGACGGAGAGAGCCCTGTTAAGATTTTAGGTCAACGGGAATTACCCTAGGAATTCATTTTTTGGACAGACGGAGAGACAGACAGCCAAGCAACAAAGAATCCTAGAAGGGTTCCTTTTTTCCTTTTGAGGTACGGATAACGGAACCCTAAAAATGTACTCACTCTTTCGTTAAGCTAGACCCAATAGATATTTGCAACAGATCGTATGGTCATATTATATCGAATGAGTCAATTATCGATTTTAATGAACTACCTTCAGTAAATTAATTAATAATTTTATATGACTTCTAACAATTCAAATCGATTTTCAATAATAAACCTAACACTTGTAATCATGGACATGTACATTTAGGTGTACACAGTACAACATTTTACATTTTTACTACGGTACCCTAACTGTCAACTGTCATGTATGACTGCACTTACAAAAGATAGTATACGATAAAAATACGCGTGCAATTTTGAACGTTTGTCTAACGTAATAAAGTCTAATTTTCAGTAACTACATTGCTCACTTTGAAGAAGTATACATCTTACTGTATAACAAGTCTTTAATTTACACTAATTCATCACAAATTGCGTTGTTACTTAGTAAATGTCTGTAAGCTCGAGTTTTGTGCTAAGAGTAAGTATTAGAGGTAATTTATAAATTAATAGAATTCATGTTTTTGTTGGAAAAATTGTAGAAAAAACAGACCGAGTTCGTGTTTTGATAATTATGGAAAAATTAAGAAAGGATTTTCTGAAATTATTTCAGAAAACAAACGTTTTTAGGGTTCCGTACCTCAAAAGGAAAAACGGAACCCTTATAAGGTCTGTCTGTCTGTCTGTCAAGAAACCTATAGCGTACCTACTTCCCGTTGACCTAGAATCCTGAAAGGTAGGTAGGTAGGTCTTATAGCACAAGAACAACACAATTTGTGGTTACATCATTTAAAAAAAAATTAAAATGTGTTTCAATTTCCAAACTAAGATAACTATACCAAGTGGGATATCATATGAAAGGACTTTACCTGTACATCCTAAAACAGGTTTTTATTTATTTTTATGTAGGTATAAACAGTTTTTGATTTATCGTGCAAAATGTTGGAAAAAATACCCGAGTACCGAACCCTCAGTGCGCGAGTCTGACTCGCACTTGGCCGGTTTTCTTTCTCTCTTCTTCATTCCATCCCAGCGAAGTCGGGATGGCTAGTTACAAGTTACGACTAAACTTAAAAAACATCTAAATAGGTACAATAGTTAACAACTAAAGGATGCATTGAATTGCGTTAGATATATACCGTACATTATTTTGCATTAAAAATATTAATTAGAATAACCTGCATATTAATAATTTATTGTAATTATTAATTAATAAAAGAAACAATCGACTTTCGAAATCGTAATAAACGATAATTACTTAATCGTACATAGTGTTAGAAGCAAAGCATCTAATATTTCGCTATACGGATGCAACACACCCAAATAATTTACATATAAATCAAGAAATATAGATTTTTATTAAAATTTAGAATTAATTGGAAGTGACGAGGTTAATGTAAAGAAATCGCTAAATGTGTTATGTAGTATCAGTATTGCATTTAATAGTTGAAAATGATAAAAAACGTTTAAATTGGTGGCTCATTAGCAAATTGCATGCGCCCCGTACCGATAGCAAAACAAGTTTTTTTTTTTAATTAATAGACTAGCGCTTAGCTGCGATCAGACCTGCAGGTCGATTCCCGTAAACCTGCATCAATCACACTAATATTATAAAGGCGAAAGTTTGTGTGTGTGTGTGTGTATAGATTTGGCTGAAATTTGGAATGGAGATATATACCTAATATCCTAGATTAGCACATAGGCCACTTTTTATCCCGGAAAATCAAAGAGTTCCCATGGGATTTACCTAAAATCCACGCGGGCAAAGTCTCGGGCATCGGCTAGTCATTATTACAAACGCAATTGTTGTGATTGGTTGAATTTATGGTATGCTTGTTGCAACAATGCATTGTAGCCAATAGTGAGCGAACGGCAACCAATCAGAGGTGACTGCGATCGTGACTTTGAAAAGTTTGCTTGTAGCCTCTGGAACTACCTACTGAACCGATTTTGAAAATTCTTTCACCAGTAGAATGCTACATTATACCCAAGCGACATTGGCTATACATATTTTATTTTCAAAAAAAAAATTAAAAATCGCTGCGAAAGTACCTCTGGTGCTAAAAATGTTCATGGGCGGCGGTAATCACTTAACACCAGGTGACCCGCCTGCTCACTTGCCCGCTATTTTTTATTAAAAAAAAATGTTAGTAATATAACAGTAAAAATAAGAAGTAAAACCCATGCCAAGCCGGGGCGAATTGCTAGTATGACATAAATATGCAATGCTGGCTGCAATGAATTTGTACATTTTATAGTCATAATTGTATGGAAGATGTTGGTGTATATAAAAAAATATATAATAATATAGGTTCGTCAGTTTGTATATGATATTCTGATAAGAAAGATCTGGTTTAAAAAAAAATATAGGTCGTCACCGTTGTCGTCAACCAATGGACGTTCACAGTTGGAGATAGGTCTGTTTTGTTTAATAGTTGAAAATTGTAAAAAACGTTTTAATTGGCTCATTACAGTTTGCATGTGTCTTGTACGGTTAGCAGAACAAGTTGGGTACAGGTGGTATATTATGATTTCCTGATAAGAAAGATCAGGTTTATAGCTTGAGAGAATTATTCCGAAAAAACCCGGTGAAGTGCGAGTCAGACTCGCACACAGAAGGGTTCCGTAGCATCGTACAAGAAAAACACACTTTTTTTGTGATGTACTTAACCACAAATTCAAGGATTTTTCCCTTTATTTGTGCAAAAAGACAAAGAAAGAAAAAAAATAAAGAAAAACTTTTATTATCTGACTTTCATGATTTAAGGTCAATCAAAATCAAGGGAAAAGTACCCCATTGGTTTTCATTCCCTTAACAGGGAGGGCTCTCTCCGTCACTTACTCCATACAATCGTAGTCCCAATTTCATTTGAATATTAAGCAACCAAAGTCCATGAAATTTTGCAGACATATTCAAGAAACTAATATACTGTGCCTGTGGTGTTTTAAATTTTTCTAAAAATATGTAGTTTTAAAATTACAGGGGCTCAAAGATTTGTATGTGAATTTTTAAGACGCGTAACTTTGTAACCGAATATTTTAACGGAAATCTGGAAAACCACAGGCATAGATATTAGTTCCCGGAATGCTGCGATTGGCGCTATTAGAATGCCAAAAGCCTACTTTGTCGCATTAGTTTACAAATTGCGAAAAACCAAATTAAATTTGAATTTCGCGGACGGGCCCGTTTAGTGCACCTTAAGGGTGGATTATTATTATCGTTTAACCACTGATTAGATTAACACTATTTTTTAGCAATTATAATATTATTAAGGTAATAAATTGTCAGTTTGGTGCTGCCAGTGCACCGGGCGGGCGCGGCTGGCGCGGCTGGCGTCGATTAGCCCAGTTTCTACAGCATTGATAGTTTTTACACCTCAGTGCGGGCGATGATTGCATGCGTTTCACATTATAGACCTATTTAGTGCATATTTAATGCACCGAGCGCGTTGAGATAACACTAATTACCTAATTACTAAAATACAGGCCAATTTTATTTGAAGAATCTTTGCTAAATAGCTATTTTTAACCCCCGACCCAAAAGAGGGGTGTTATAAGTTTGACGTGTGTATCTGTCTGTGGCATCGTAGCTCCTAAACTAATGAACCGATTTTAATTTAGTTTTTTTTGTTTGAAAGGTTGCTTGATCGAGAGTGTTCTTAGTTATAATCCAAGAAAATCGGTTCAGCCGTTTGAAAGTTATCAGCTCTTTTCTAGTTACTGTAACCTTCACATGTCGGGGGTGTTATAAATTTTTAATTTACACTTGTTTTTTGTTACCTAGCCGAATTGGATTCAGCGATCTTTTCTTTCAGCCTGAGATTTACAGAGCGCACTTTGACTGTGCTCAGACTTAAGATTTAATTAAAACGAGACAGATTTATTTGAAAGATATTCATCTGTCTCGTTTTAACAGGGCTCTCTCCGTCATCGTCACTTACTCCATACAATCGTAGCCCCAATTTCATTTGAATATTAAGCAACCAAAGTCCATGAAATTTTGCAGACATATTCTAGAAACTAATACCTATCTACGCTTGTGGTTTTCCAGATTTCTGATAAAATATTCGGTTTCAAAGTTACGCGGTCTTAAAAATTCACATACAAATCTTTGAGCTTCTGTAATTTTGAAACTACATATTTTTAGAAAAATCTAAAACATCACAGGCACAGATATTAGTTTCTAGAATATGTCTGCAAAATTCATGGACTTTGGTTGCTTAATATTCAAATGAAATTGGAACTACGATTGTATGAAACGAGTGGAAACGAGTGACGGAGAGAGCCCTGTTAAGATTTAATTAAAACGAAACACAGATTTATTTAAAAGATATTCATCTGTCTCGTTTTAATAGGGCTATCTCCGTCACTTACTCCACACAATCGTAGCCCCAATTTCTTACTTTGAAACCGAATATTTTAACAGAAATCTGGAAAACCACAAGCATAGATAGATATTAGTTTCTAGAATACGTCTGCAAAAATTCATGAGCTTTAGTTCCTTAATATTCAAATGAAATTGGGGCTACGATTGTATGGAGTGTGCACAGGAACTTTTCGATCTTGTCCCCCCTTCACCATTTTACCACCGAACCGCAAGACGTCGGGCGAGTTTCCATCCTTATGTCGTTGACATTCCATCTACACGCACGAAACGTTTTGCGTCTTCATTCCTCATACGCATGGTTAAGGTTTGGAATACTCTTCCGCGATCTGTGTTTCCTACCAATTACAATCCGGGTATCTTTAAAACAAGGGTGAATAGGCACCTTCTAGGTAAACGCATCCCATCTTAGACCACATCATCACTTTCCATCAGGTGTGATTGTGGTAAAGCGCTTACCTATAGTGAATTAAAAAAAAAAAAAAAGTGACGGAGAGAGCCCTGTTAAAAACAGTACCTAGACATAATTTTTTACCTGTGTTTCAGTCAAGCTCAACGCCTGTGCTAACTGTTTCCTCTCAGCACCGACTACGTAGTGGTTCTTCTCGAAGGCGTGCTCCAGCTTGAGAAGCTGTGAGGGTGAGAAGGCGGTTCTGATCCGCTTCGGCTTCCTGAAGGGCTGGAGGAGGAAGCCTGGGATGTCGGGACCTGTGGGAGAAATGAAAGTTAGACGAAAAAAACTCGGTCAAGTGCGAGCCGGATTCCACACGGAGGGTTCGACTTCTAGACTGAATAGGTAAACTTGGCAATTCACATATTGGTAACTAGAGGATGCCCGCGACTTCGTCCGCGTGGATTTAGGTTTTTAAAGATCCCGTGGGAACTGTTTGATTTTCCGGGATAAAATACAGGGGCGCAAGCTATCTCGGTACCAAATTTCATACAAATCGGTTAAGCGGATGGGTTTTTAGGAATCCTGTAGGAACTCTTTGATTTTCCGGGATAAAAAGTAGCCTATGTCTGTCCCCGGGATATAAGCTAACCTTGTACTAAATTTCGTCAGAATCGGTTAAACTGTTGGGGCGTGAAAAGGTAGCAGACAGACACACTTTCGCATTTATAATATTAGTATGGACTAGATACACCTTGTTTATAGGATCTCATGTGCAAAATGGTCTAGTGGAGTGGCTGTAGTTAGTTACCACTCTACCAGCAAAGCCGAGCCGTCAAGCGATTTAGCGTTATACGATCCGTGTAGAAACCGACATCCTTTCCAGGTTAGCCCGCTTCCATTTTAGACTGAATCATCACTCACCACCAGGTGAGATTAAGGCTAACTTGTATCTGAATAATAAAAAAAGCTTGTAGAGTTTTCAGCCCAACGGTTGAGCTGTGCGTTATCTGATATTGACAGATAGTAGGTACGCATTTTATTAAATACATAGCCAAGGTACATAGCTGACAGTACTTGAAACATTATAATAATTACAATATTAACAGGGCTCTCTCCGTCACTCGCTTCATACAATCGTAGTTCCAATTTCATTTGAATATTAAGCAACCAAAGTCCACGAAATTTTGCAGACATATTCTAGAAACTAATATCTGTGTCTGTGGTGTTTTAGATTTTTCTAAAAATATGTAGTTTTAAAATTACAGGGGCTCAAAGATTTGTTTGTAAATTATTAAGACCGCGTAACTTTGAAACCGAATATTTTAACAGAAATCTGGAAACCACAGGCATAGATATTAGTTTCTAGAATATGTCTGCAAAATTTCATGGACTTTGGTTGCTTAATATTCAAATTAAATTGGAACTACGTTTGTATGGAGCGAGTGACGGAGAGACCCCTCTTAAGTAGAGAGCTGACAGTACTTGAAACATTATAACAATTACAATATTAATATTTAACTATTCTAATATCAAAATATATACCATGAAATAAATAAATTAGCTTAATTATACTCCATATATCCATAATGTTACGCATAACATCAAAATGTTTCAAATAATATCAAGCTTGCAAATAAGTAATAACAGGTTATGGTCGTACGGCGTATCTTTGTAATGGCGGACGGCTATTAAAATTAAATTAAGCAAAGATTACCGCTAAACGACCACGAGTCAGTTAATCTATCAACCATTTACATAGAGTTGACAGACGAGCCGATTTGGTTGGTCCCGACCAGCGATCGGGTTGCAATTGTTAGTTGTAGAGTCCGAACTATGAATCAGCTTTTTTCATAAACAATTACTTTTTCATACAGTTCGAGCTTCGAAAAATAAAAGAAAAGGGAAAGATTTTATTTGCTTGAATTTAGAAATAGCAAAGATACAATTATTTATTGATCAGTTCTAACATACCTATTCTGCCACTTATACAATTATAATTTAATTTCTTAAGAATTATTTTAGTGCTTACCTAATGTTTCAAAGTGAAAATATTAAATTAAATAACAAATAACTGAATAACATCTGCTTAATCTGAGAAAAATATCAATAAGTACAATGTATGAGAGAATGAACAGTGTTCCTAAAGAGATCTCTTACAAAAGCTGTTTGGTTATACAAATTCAACAGATTTATAGATAAATCCGTCTATAACAAACGTATAGCGGTTTTAAGTTAAGTAGGTAGGTATGTCAAACTTCGGCTTGGATTAAGAGCAAAAGATTTTCTGTATTTGTGTTTAAAGCAACAAAAATTGGGTGGCTAAAACGATTGCATGATTGATGTTGGGATCCAACGAAGTTGGATCGTCTGTCAGCACTGAAACATATTACTCCCGAAGAATTATGAAGTAAGGAAAGAAATAATACACGCATTTTACAAATTGCACGCTCGGACGTTAACGCTGATGAGTCGAGAGTGTACGCATGCTCGTATTTTAATGTTACTTAATAAACGTGGGTTGAAATGCTTGCATGATAATTGTATCATAATTACTGGATAACTAAAATGTGTACTACAAATGTACAAGAATTCATTTACCCTATTTATGGCAAGCCTAATCTAATTACTGCTCCATAACCTTGAGTGTAGAAAAATGTGATAGCTGTTGATTAAAATCTATAATAATTGTGTATGAACTGTAGCTCGATTCCATAAAACCTGCATCATACTGAGGGTTCCGCTAAGAAAAACATATAAGTAGTTATAAATACTTATATGGTTACAGTAATCAACTGTTTCAACGATAAAACTTATTTTGTTTAGATCTTCCGCGATCTGTGTTTCCTGTGTACAATCCGGGTATCTTTAAAACAAGAGTGAATAGGCATCTTCTAGATAAACGCGTCCCATTTTAGACCACATCATCACTTTCCATCAGGTGTGATTGTGGTCAAGCGCTTACTTATAGTGAATAAAAAAAAAGATGGCAAACTTTTGCTGCCATACCAGAATGGTTATTGCCATTTTTATACGGAGCCCTAAAAAGATAATACCATTTTATATTATTAATTAAGGCCCAAGCAATTTTCACATACTCAAATTTAATAGTTTTGACATTCTTTGAATTATCGATTGATATCAACTCTATTTACTAGGTACTGAAGAAAAAATTGTGAGCCCTTTTGAAAGCGTCTAAGTAATGGTCTTACGTAAGTTGTGAAGTTACGCTGCGAGCCGTAAGTTAGGGCGATCTCTGCAATTATAACGACATTAGCAAATGTCAGACGTCGTTACAAGGCCACCCCGTTCGCCACCCACGGCTTGTATTGTACGTAGGGCTGCCACTTGTGGTTTCAAATTAGATAAACAATGTCACTTGCTTTAAGGTGAAAGAAAATAAAGGAATCCTCGGTGCGTTGATGATGAAATAATTAAACGACACGAATTCCTTCGTAAAAAATAGTTTTTATTTTTCTCGCAACATAAAATAAACAATATCAACAAAACAGTCTTGACGTATATATTATATTGAGTGAAGGTTTTTTTTTTCTTTTTTCAAACATTTATTTTTAAATATGTGTGTAACCTACAGAAAACATTGTCATGAAACTTGCATGCTTGAGAGTTCTCCATAATATTTTCAAAGGTGTGTAAAGTCATATATATTTTTTTTAGCTACTAACACTTTATGAATGTAACTTTGTAAGTTAATTTAATTTACATTTAATTTAAGTACTTATTAGTCATATGTGGTTAACATAGTGGGTAGCACGTAAGTTTTAATTCATTATTCTACTATACTATTTGTAATCACTGCGTGCTACTGTTTGTTAATCCAAATAAATAAACAAAAAAAAAGGCTGCCAATCCGCACTTGGTCAGCGTGGCGGGTTATATACGGCCAAACCCATTCTCATTTTGAGTGTCATCCGTGTTCAGGAGTGGGATGGGTTTAAATCATGAAATATAATGTAGATATTATTATAAGTATAGATTGTTACGGCTATACTCACGTATTTAGTCGACGTAAGGTCCTTTTTCTTAGGGACTCAGGCCTCAGCTCGAATATAGATACTTATGCAACAAAGTGTTATAAATATAAAATTATATCAATACAAGCTGATGCCCACGACTTTGTCCGCATGGATTTAGGATATTAAAAACCTCATGGGAACTTTTTAACTTTCTAGGGTAAAAAGTAGCCTATGTCCCTCACCAGATCTTTAACGATATCATGCAAAAAATCTCATCGATCCGTTGCTCCGTTACGACATGATTGAAGGACAAACCAACAAAAAACCAGACTTTCGCACTTATAATATGGATAGGGATAGCAAAACCTATTCATCGAAACAAAACCATATTTCCATTCGCAAGTAGTCAATTTATCAAAGAAGGTGTCAACCCTAATTACAAATTAAAAAGTTAATTACTCATATGCCAAACCTTCTTTATATTATGGCATAGATAATGTTGACTACATACCATTGGAAACTTGCCTGCAAACAATTAAAGTACTTACGATAAAAGTAATAAGGGTCATTATAATGGTAAATATTGAAAAACGAGTAGGTTTACATAAGTTAGGGTTGTCGATAATTGTAAGCCATCCTTTCGAGGATCTAGGGTGTTCTACATAATTATATTATTATTGAATAGCATCTTAAGATTTACTTAAACGTACTTAATGTTTTTTTCAGATCTTAATTTAAAAATTGAAACACTAAATTTTAATTTTTTTTTGCGATGTTACCTCGAATTCACGATTTTCGGATTTTTTCCTTTACTTGTGCTATAAGACCTACCTACCTACCTACCTTTCATGACTCTAGGTCAACAGGAAGTACCCCATAGGTTTTCTTGACAGACTCGACAGGCAAGCAGACAGACAGACAAACAACAAAGTGATCCTATATAACGGTTCCTTTTTTCTTTTTGAGATACGGGACCCTAAAAAATCAAACTACTTATCTAATTATAGGTTTCAGTGTCATAATAGTTTTCATAACTTGTTGGTGTCAACCCTAAAGTATATATACCTATAGCTAATATTTATTATAGTTTTCATAATATATGTTATTGCTCGATGCAATTGCCTTTCACAATAAAGAAACACGTTAATTAATATATTGTTTTTAGCATACTAATGTTGACATGTTACTAGGAAATATGTCAATTACCTTAATATACATTATACATAATTTATAAACGTATAAGTATAGCTATTTGTACTAGGAGCTTATGATGATAATTACTATTATTTATGGGACATTTCTTTTTCCCGCGGCTTTGCTCGTATAGACTGTAGTCTTTATTATAAACTAGAAGATGCCCGCGGCTTCGACCGCGTCGATTTCGGTTTTTTAAAATCCCGTAGGAACTCTTCGATTTTCCGGGATAAAAAGTAGCCTATGTGCTAATCCAGGATATTGTCTATCTCCATTCCAAATTTCAGCCAAATCCATTCAGTAGTTATTGCGTGAAAGAGTAACAAACATACACACACACACACACACACAGACAAACTTTCGCCTTTATAACATTAGCGTGATTACTAGATGATGCCCGCGACTTAGTCCGCGTGGATTCAAAAATACTTTGGGGAACTCTTTGATTTTCCGGGATAAAAAGTTACCTTTGTCAACATCCGGGTTGCAAGCTACCTCTGTACCTTTCATATAAATCGGTTAAACGGATGGGCTTAGAATCCCGTGGAAACTCTTTAACTTCTACTTAGCTATGTCCTTCCTCGGGATGTAAGCTAACTCTGTACCAGATTTCATCAAAATCGGTTAAACTGTTGGACTGCAAAAACAAGCAGACAGACAGACACACTTTCGCATTTATAATATAAGTATGGATATGGATATACCTAGCTATATGTACTAGGAGATTATGATGATAAATTATTCATAGGACATTGCTTTTCCCCGCGGCTTTGCACTTATAGACTGTCTATAATTATGTAAGTATATAAATTATATTAAGATTTACACATAAAAATAATGCATATTTTTAACAAGTGTAAATTAAAAATTTATAACACCCCCGACAAGTGAAGGTTACAGTAACTAGAAAAGACCGAAAAGACCTGATAACTTTCAAACGGCTGAACTGATTTTCTTGGACTACTCCGCGCCTACTATCTAAAGTATCTGAGTTTTCCAAAACATCATTTTCAAATAAATAATTATGTATTTAGGCAACGTCCATCTTGACAGCTCGACATTTTTGTCAATTGACATAATATTAAGAACCTAACGGTTATCTAACCTTCTTTTCTACAAGAAAACTAGAAAAGAGCTGATAACTCTTAAACGGCTGAACCAATTTTTTTGGATTATAGCTAAGAACACTCTCGATCAAGCCACCTTTCAAACAAAAAAAAGTAAATTAAAATCGGTTCATTCGTTTAGGCGCTACGGTGCCAGACAGATACACAGACACACAGATACACAGATACACACGTCAAACTTATACCTAACACCCCTCTTTTTGGGTCGGGGGTTAAAAATAATGCATATTTTTAAAAAATTACTACAGCTGCACACGCGCTGAAGTCGTTTTTTGGTGATTCTTCAAAAAATGGGATCATAATTTATACAAGTTTTAGCTCCCTTACTAAGCGAGCGTTTTGATAAAAATCGCTGATTTGACTAGTAGTCATCTTTCCTATTGTAATTTAATTGCATAAAACACACTCAACTCCGAAAAGTTAGAGGTGCGTGCCCGGGATCGAACCCCTGTCCTACCGAATAGAAGCCCCATGTCTTAACCACTGTACTATCACCACTCATAATTACTATTAAGAGGGCTCTCTCCGTCACTCGTTACATACAATCGTAGTTCCAATTTCATTTGAATATTAAGCAACCAAAGTCCATGAAATTTTGCAGACATAGGTTCTAAAAACTAATATCTATGTCTGTGGTTTTCCAGATTTCTGCTAAAATATTCGGTTTCAAAGTTACGCGGTCTTAAAAAATTTCATACAAATCTTTGAGCCCCTGTAATTTTAAAACTACATATTTTTAGAAAAATCTAAAACACCACAGACACAGATATTAGTTTCTAGAATATGTCTGCAAAATTTCATGGACTTTGGTTGCTTAATATTCAAATGAAATTGGAACTACGATTGTATGAAACGAGTGACGGAGAGAGCCCTGTTAATGTTAATGATAACATATTGTTAAAGCCAACATTCCTATACCCACATATCGATTTATCGACATCCTAACCAACACTTTGTAACTTCGTTCGCATGGATGTAAGTAGTTTTTTTAATCCCGGAATTTTTTGATATTCTGGGATAAAAAGTAGCCTTTGTCACCCTCCAGCCCGGCTAGCATGGGCAGTAGATAAAAATTATATCCCCGATTATATTTATTGATTTCTATGACATCAGTGGATATAATCGGAGGATATAATTTTTATCTACTGCCCATGCTAGCCGGGCAGGTCTTTAATTATCCCTACCCACTTAAAAATCACATCGATCCGTTGCGACGTGATTGAAGGACAAACGAACAAAGCAATAAACAAACACACTTTCGCATTTATAATAATTACGGGTAGTGATTATAGTATTGGACCTAATTGTGCATACAGGTTGTGTATAATTGTGGCAGGTTTAACGACAAGATCGCGTGTTCTTACCCCGGTTAGGTCAGTTGTAGAAATTATATATTCATTCTTGTCATCCCTTCTCAGTAAAAGAAACCCGTAAAAAACCTATTGCAACGATCGAAGATTCTTTACTAGCTGTCGGATTTGTTCTACTCGTACCTACATGATTACTTAGTGTCCCTAGTTTTAATCTATTTAAACTAGGTTATGCCCGCAACTTCGTTCGCGATGATTCAAACCCCTGTTTTACAATCCTTTTTTAGTGGATCTCTACGTCATAATAGTTCTATCTGAATGCCAAATAATTTCAGCCCGATCCGTTTGA
This sequence comes from Maniola jurtina, assembly GCF_905333055.1. Lineage (NCBI taxonomy): Eukaryota > Metazoa > Arthropoda > Insecta > Lepidoptera > Nymphalidae > Maniola > Maniola jurtina. The sequence continues at coordinate 7,809,384 of NC_060052.1, read as the reverse complement.
GAGTGCGTTGATAGGTCAGTCAGTCAGTCAGCTTTTCCTTTTACATAATATACCTACAGAAGACTAGCTTATGCCCACGACTTCGTCCGCGTGGACTACTCAAATTCCAACCCCCTTTTTAGGGTTTCGTACCTCAAAAAGAAAAACGGAACCCCTATAGGATCACTTTGTTGTCTGTCTGTCTGTCTGTTTATCTCCTCAGGGGTTGAATTTTCAATAATCCTTACTTAGCAGATGTCTATACGTCATAACAGCATGCCCAGCCCGATACGTCCAGTAGTTTGAGCTGTGCATTGATAGAGTGCGTAGTCGCTTTTTCATTTTTTAACGTCCGTTAAAAAGCGTTCAAATATACCAAATGCATTCCCAAGTATCTGTTCACACGTCAACGCTTTTTTAACGCGCACTTTGTATTGTCAACGCAACGCCGGGTTTTAACGCAACGCTTTTTTAACGCTCGTGCGAATAAGGGCTAACAGTAGAAGTATCTACTAAAGAATTTTTCACTTCAATATTTATTTTCAATGGACCAAAGTGTGCATAGGGCCTAATATTCCAAGATTTATGGAGTACAACACTACAACACTTATCGATAACCCGACGGGAAGTGTCAAAAACATAAATTGGTAGCTTTACGACGGAGATAAGCAACAGTGACGCTCTTCTTATCGATAAAATTAATTATCTAACGTTCGTAGTTCGTATCTATATCTGTATAATGTGTCTAAATTGTCTATTAAATAAGTAATTCTTGTACAGGTTAAGCAACGTTGACCCAAGTGGATTACTGGATGGGTGAAATGCAAATTTTTTGTCTTTGTGACATTTATAAAACGTTCATTCGTTTAGCTTTACTTTCATAATATGATTGCGTAGTGTGAGTTAAGCCATAGTTAAGCAACTTTTACTCAAGTCAGTAACTGGATGGGTAGCCGCAGTAGTAATTTTTATTAAGTAATTCCAAGTGATTTACCGCGATACGAGATAGGATTTAGGAGTGTAAGTTCAACAAACTGACATACCTACGGACTCTGCCCGTAGGTCTACGCTTCTGTCTAAGTACAATAATTGATGAATTGTTTGATGTACCTAAACTAGATACATGGCCATCTTTAGATAGGCAAAGACCAACGATCTTAGTGAGTTAGGGCACGTTAGGGCCATGAAAACTTGGACATAAAAAAAAAAAATTTTGTATGGATTTTTTTTTAATTTTATTTCGTCATTTTACTTCAGCATTGTATTTATCAGATCAAAGTAGCATGGGTACGTGTCGTCATTATATACTAATTACCAAACATCCTGTATAGGTACCAATGTGGTAAGCAGTCGTGAGCTACCAAATTCTAAAGTCTAGTTATAAACAGTAAATAAAAACATAATATCGTTTAAGCTAAGTCTCCTTTTTTGCTATCTAAAAAAGTAATAGCCAAGATGATTTCCGTTTAAACTATGGCCCGGTACGCCTACCTGAACCATTTCGCTAAGTAAACCAATTACTTTGGACAAATAACTTCATAATTTATCAAACAAACCAGCTCACTATAACATTTCCGAACGTATATTTAAATACGGGCCCCGATAATTAATCATAAATTTCCTCCCGACTCCTAAACGTAAATCAAATCTAACTACCGATCTCGTTCCAAGATGGCCGCCCGCTGCCAACATAACGAACATAAATAGTTTAATTTAAGACGCCTGTTAATCTCGTTCACTCAACAACAATGTCTCAAATTACATCCAATTATATCCCATTCAAGCCTTTTAACTGAAATATTGTAAAAAAACATCCGGTAACAATCGACGGTCATTAAGAAAAAAGGCGCGTAAAAGATTTGACGTTCGGTGCTACCAACATGTTCCTTTAACGATTAGTGATTCGTGCGTATCGATAAATGGTGTGTCGATAGACGAGATAATTTCGCATTGTGCCATTCAAAGTGCGCTATTATTATGTCGCTTGAACCGTAAAAGTTGATGATTACTACAATTTAAACGCCTAATGTGCATAATAATTATGCTATTAAAACAAAAGGCACAGTAACAGTAGATAATTCTGTATCTTAAATTGTATCACAAGGATACCAGATGCCACACCTTAACATTAATGAGGTGTTGAGGATTATTTATTTGTTATATAATTCTTACTAGTGATTGTAGGTAATTCATACTCTTTAAATGCGAAAATGTGTTTGTAAGTCTGTGTCCTTTTCACGGCCAATTTCAAACCGATTTGGATGAAAATTTGCATAAATATAGCTTGCATCCCAGACACGAACATAGGTTGTGGCACAAAAAGTGGCTTAGGAATTTTTAAAAACATAAATCCACGATCCACGCGACCTAAAATACAAGCATCATGTAACAGAACATAAATATTAATTAAAAATACAATTAACTTAACTAGTGGACACACCCCAGCTTTACTCTGGTGGAATTTAAGAAAATCCATTTTTAGTAGGAGTCCTAACACCTGCATGTAAAGTCTAATTTTTTAGACTTAGCGGTACAGTAGTTGTGTTGTAACCATTAAAAAATGTACAAAAAATTAATTGTTCAATTAAGTTTTCATTGAACAGTTAGCAAAATATTCGATGCTAGCTGATGCCCGCGACTTCGTTCGCGTGGATGAAGGTTTTTTAAAAATTCCGCGGAAACTCTTTGATTTTCCGGGATAAAAAGTAGCCTATGTGCTAATCCAGGGTTTAATCTATCTCCATTCTAAATTTCAGCCAAATCCGTCCAGTAGTTTTTGCGTGAAGGAGTAACAAACATACACACACACACACACACACACACACACACACAAACTTTCGCCTATATAATATTATGTGACAAGACGCCGTGTATCTCAAAAGATTTTATTCTTTAAAGGTGTGTTTATAATTTATATGATAGTCTGAATAGATACGGGCATACTATTTAATAATAATAATATATATATCTCAGCCTGTCAGAGTTATTTATAGATATTAATTAAAATTAATAAGTGTTAAGATTATTTATTAAGTTTACATGTCAACTACAATCTACACTTATTAACTGTAACAGATGTAATAAAAATATATATCTTGAAAAATATTACAGCTAATAATAGAGCCAAATGATGTCACAATATAAAACATTGATATTATTTTACTAGCTAATTCACCGCGGCTTCACTCGCGTGGATTTTTCTAAAACCAGTGAGGGCGTGATCGTTAAAAAACCTTGAAGCATGTAGGTACTTCTTTATTATTTAATAATTTCTTCTTTATTATGGATAAATATAACTTGAAAAATGACGGACTTTCACACAAACTTTCAACTCTACTTTATTTTTCAGTCCACAAAACTGACTACAATTGCAAAAAATAGTAAGGTAATACATGTGCAATAATATTGGTCCTTAATTGTGTCTACTGGATTCGGACGTAGCATACGCTATTAAATAGGTACGATAACTACTTTATCCTTTATGAGTAGAATTTCTTAGATATATTACTTATCTACGTTAAAAAAGGATCCTACTGTATTAATTCAAAATTTCTATTGTTGAAAGATCAATTGGTCAGTCAGGGCAAGTATTTTTAAATGTACGTAGAGATTTTATTGTTAATATTACAAAACTCAAATACCGATAACACTTGTTCAGCGTCAACCTAAAAATAAAAACTACCAAAAACCTGGTCCGCTAAAAAAACTTTAACTATCGATCGATATAACTCCCTCGTCACAACACTACGAAATAATCAAATTTGGAACAACAATGGTTGGTTGATAATCGCGGGCGTTCATTCCCGCCTCGTCACAAAAGTCCTTTGTCAAACCCTCAACCGCTTCCATATTACTTCTGTATTTTTTTTTTAATTCTTTTTAAGGCAACGACTCTAACGCGTTCAGCCGGTCTCGATTAAAATGATTTTCATTTAAGCAGGGTTCAGGCTTCATAAAAATAATATTGTTATTGTAACAAGGGCAGTCAATTGACACTGAGTTAGGCTCTTTATGCACTGCATCCTATCCGAATCCGAGAACTTTCCGGAGTAATTTTTTTTATGTGCAAGGTATTAATTATTATTTATTTGTTGCGCACTAGACCCGAATTTCGTTCCCCAAAGCCGAGAATATTTCCAATTCGGAGCACTGTTCACGAACCGAATTAACCACAACATTACTTGTATGGACGCTTGCGCACTACGTTCGATCCAAATACTAGCCGACATGCGGGCGCGGCGGTGGTAGCAAGAGTACTTACGCTTGGCAACATAGAAATTCGATTTAGATTCGAATGAGACTTCGTTCAGGAGTCAGGAGACACTCTATTTAATAAATTCGCCTTTTTAACACCAAATTCTTCCTAATGTTCTATGGTGGAGTATATTTTCCATATTTTGATGAAGTGTGTCCAAACTGAGCATAGGATCTTTAACTATTTATTACAGTACTTTAAGATTGGCGTAGTTAATATAGCTCTAGGGAAGTTAGAATTGATTTAAAAAATTAATACATGTTATTATACAAGTAATATTAAGGCAAAATGACATGTTATATAAAATATGTATAACATCTAACATAACAGACCGTCGCAGTAAATAAAGATTAAAAAAAAACATTCAATGAAACGCAGTGTAAAGTATAAACCCGACATCCAGATTTAATCCGAGCGTTCTAAATGTGAATTTTAGCGGATTCGGATCAGTTGCAGTGCGTATGGAACCTTAGGGGTTATTCGGGACTATTATTTGTCCAGCGATATATATTTTTTCTTTAGCCGTTTTTATTAGCTATATATTTTTTGTTGACACAGATAATAACATATCGCATTGCGAGGGGATTATGAAATGAACAGTAGCAATAATTATATAGGGGCGTGATGATTGTACTGTGTAATTTTTACAATAGTTGTCTCTGCCACATCAATACACAAGTAATTTAAAAAAAAAAACAAAAAACTCCCCCGGCTGTGGTTTGCACTGCAACTTTTTCAGCGCATAAAATCCGCCATTTTGACTTTTTAAGAATTTTGTGTACACATCTATCGCGTCATCAAGACGAATCTAATAACGTATTATTTATCAAAATCGGTTAAGCCGTTGAGTAGTTATGAGCGGACATAGGAACGGACATACATATACGTCAAAAACATAACATTCCTTTAGGACTTCACCAGCCTTGAGAACACACATTTTACCACTTAGGTCTCTTGCGCAAACTATTCAGTTTAGAAAAAAATGATATTAGAAACCTATGTGGCATACGGACGGACAGACAGATAGATATGACGAATCCATAAGGGATTTTTGCCATTTGGCTACGGAACCCTAAAAAGTCAAGTAGACACCTTTTCTCACATAAATTACTTTTATTTTTCACACCCTGGATTCCACTAGGTAGGTACTACTTAGTAGGTATCTACTTGCCGGGCTTTTCTTAAAAACACAGAATTGTCTATAAAAAAACAAATGATCATCTACAGTCAGTAATTTGAACAACTACTTACTTGTAGGAGTCGTACCATTACGAGTAGGTACAAACAAAAATAGCTCAACGAAAAATGTTCCATTCTTAAATCTTAATTGAGAAATATGTTTACCAATTAAATGTTTCTACCCAGATTGAAGGTAATAAAACAGTTTATTGAATAGGCCACTATCTTCATAATTAAGATATCTCCTATATATAATTACGACTAATGAAGCGATTGCTACAAAGTATAGGGGTCAGGTTATCATTGCGACAAAGTAATTACCATAGATATTGAAATGTTTTGCGTAATAATTTATCTATATATAGGTACCTACTCCCAGACGAGAAAAAAAAAAGGTACCTACTCTACTGGACTTCGTCTGTGTTGGTGTTAGCTGGCGGGCGTGTTCTGCCTTTTTGGAGTGTTTTTTTTTTTGTTAAAACTGACTGGAAAGCGCTCTAAGGGGGTGCCGTGCGTATGTCGGCGAGCGCCGTCACAGACCGGGTCCATACTTGTATAGTTTAACTAACTTGTTACAAATAACTACAAACTTGACATTGGCTAATCTTTGTAAAGTCAGACGAGAGGGAAAAAAAAACCTACTCTACTACCTACCATATGTATGAAATATGAAATACTAGCTGATGCCCGCGACTTCGTTCGTGTGGATGTAGGTTTTTTAAAATTCCCGTGGAAACTCTTTGATTTTCCGGGATAAAAAGTAGCCTATGTGCTAATCCAGGGTATAATCTATCTCCAGCCCAATCCGTCCAGTAGTTTTCGCGTGAAGGAGTAACAAACATATACACACACACACACACACACACACAAACTTTCTCCTTTATAATATTAGTGTGATGTTATTATAGAGCCGCAACGAATTACAATCCGGGTATCTTTAAAACAAGAGTGAATAGGCATCTTCTAGGTAAATACGTCCCATCTTAGGCCACGTCATCACTTTCCATTAGGTGTGATTGTGGTCAAGCGCTTGCCCATCTTGAATTAAAAAAAAAAACCGGCCAAGTGCGAGTCAGACTCACGCACTGAGGTTACTTACCAGCATCAAAAATACGGGTTATAGATTTTTTTTTAATACTTATTGTTTAAAGAAACAGGTTTTTAAAGTTCTTAATTTTGTGACACGAATATATAAAAATCTTAAAACTACATTTAATTTGCATTTTCCACCTTCATAGTATCAATATTGATTCGGTTTCGGCTCCGCGGGTATTAGTCCACGCATTGCCGAAAACAAGGAAATTAATCTACTGGACAAAACGTCAGGGTTTGGTTTCGCCAGCTAGCTCCAGCTGAATTTATAAAAAATACGGGAGCTTTATTTACCCCGTATTATACTTCAGCAATTACAGGTTTCTGTACTATCATAGTTTGAAACACGGGGTAACCCGTAAAATACGGGATATTTGTCAATCCTAGTAGCAACACAGACTACATCTATTGACGCGTGCTTATAAAGGCTTTACGCACGTTTTGGCACCTTCGAGTGTAGGTACTAACTTCAAAAAATGGCGGCCTTCTACCAGGGTTTTATGAGTAAGTATAGTAGGTAAGTTAGGTACAAGTGTAAATTAAAAATTTATAACACCCCCGACGATCCAAAGTATTTGAGTTTTCCAAAACATAATTTTCAAATAAATAATTATGTATTTAGGCAACGTCCATCTTGACAACTTGACATTTGTCAATTGACATAATATTATGAACCTAACGGTTATCTAACCTTCTTTTCTACAAGAAAACTAGAAAAGAGCTGATAACTCTTAAACGGCTGAACCAATTTTTTTAGATTATAGCTAAGAACACTCTCGATCAAGCCACCTTTCAAACAAAAAAAACTAAATTAAAATCGGTTCATTCGTTTAGGCGCTACGATGCCACAGACAGATACACAGATACACAGACACACAGATACACAGATACACACGTCAAACTTATAACACCCCCCTTTTTGGGTCGGGGGTTAAAAATATTAATGTTGATATTATGTTTTGCTTATCATAGACAACTCGGAGTTATTATGAAATGGGACTCTAGGGTCACGATGCTACAGATAAAGTATCAAATTAACTTTTTAATTAGGCTACATTGTACGTGTATATTAACTTATTATAGGTACAATGTACATTAATTAAGCAAGTTTCTTTAATGCACTTAAATCAGTGCAACTGCACTTGTTTAATTAGTACCTACCCATATCGCGAATGCGAAAGTGTGTTTGATTGTTTATTTATTGGTTGACTAGATGATGCCCGCAGCTTCGCCCGCGTGGATTGGTCAGATCCCCTGCAGCATCAGGATTGAGGAGTTGGAATCCAAATTTTTTAGCGAACAATGTTGCAAAGTTCCTCTATCGATTAAAAAAAATAACGCAAATCAGTTCAGAAATCTCGGAGATATATCAGTGTACATAGGTAGAAAAACACAACTCCTCCATCTTTTAAAGTCGGTTAAAAAAGTAGCCTATGTTACTCCTTGGTTAATCCTCTATACTTTTCTGTGAAAGTCGCGTCAAAATAGGTTCAGCCATTCCGGAGATTAGCCCGTTCAAACAGACAGTCACTTCAATTTTATTTATTAGTATAGATTGGGTTGTCTTTCAATCACGATTTGTCCTTCTATCACGATCTTCAATCATCGTGATTTTTTGTATGGTTATATTAAGGTAAATTTTAAAGACCTGGAGAGGCTATTTTTAGCCCGCATGAAAGAGTTCCCACGGAATTTTGACGTGACAACGTCTTATAATTCGATAGAGCCGGCTGCACGCACGAAAAAACATGACTCATGCGGCGTTACCTCGCTCTGAGGCGTTCCATGTAAGGCTTGAAGTGCAAGCGAGAGCGCGGAACGAGCGACAAAGAAGCACAATCGGCCTTTGTTGTCACGTTCAACTATCGTCAGTAAACCGACTTTACAGACAACCAATTTTTTTTAGTAAACAAATCTACGCCAACGAACTCGCGGGCATCAGCTAGTCACCCACTACATGAGTCATTAAGAGGGCTCTCTCCGTCACTCGTTTCCACTCGTTTCATACAATCGTAGTTCCAATTTCATTTGAATATTAAGCAACCTAAGTCCATGAAATTTTGCAGACATATTCTAGAAACACATATCTATGTCTGTGGTTTTCCAGATTTCTGTTAAAATATTCGGTTTCAAAGTTACGCGGTCTTAAAATTTTCATACAAATCTTGGAGCCCCTGTAATTTTAAAACTACATATTTTTAGAAAAATCTAAAACACCACAGACACAGATATTAGTTTCTAGAATATGTCTGCAACATGGACTTTGGTTGCTTAATATTCAAATGAAATTGGAACTACGATTGTATGAAACGAGTGGAAACGGGTGACGGAGAGAGCCCTGTTAAGGTATTAGGTACGCTGTAGACAAGTTATTCGAACAAAATATTTGCGGTTTGTAAATTATAACTCCATTCCATTCCATCAGCCTGTACGCGACCACTGCTGGACATAGGCCTTTCCAAGAACGTGCCACCAAACACGGTCCTCCGCCTTCCTCATCCACCCGCCATTTATTTATTTAGAAATCATTATTGCACACACAAACATATACATATACAGAACACACAGAGGAAACTATACATGAAGGTGCAAAGGCGGCTTTATTGCTAAAGCCATCTCTTACAAGCAACCTTTGGTGAAAAAAATGAATCGTTCCTCCCTGTGTTGGGGACAATGCGCATAGAAACTGTCAGCTTTTATAAAATAATGATTTTTTCGACCGCACGGGCTCTTAGTCCACTATTCAAGTCCCAACAATATAATCAAAGATATAGATATTCATAGATTCAGATCTTAAACTCGTTTTTGTTGGCACCACTCGCTATTGCTGTAACGACTACTAGAACACAATAATTAATCATTGCTTTTTTAGGGTCTCGTACCCAAAGGGTAAAAACGGAGCTCTATTAATGTCACTCTGCTGTCTGTCTATGTGGCCTATGTGTCTATGTGTGTAAATGGCCTTGTTCACAAATTCAAAGTCGCTCAGCGAGCTATGGAGAGGGCTATGTTAGGAGTTTCACTGAGGGATAAGATCCGAAATGAGGAGATCCGCAGGAGAACCAAGGTCACTGACATAGCCCAAACTATTAGCAAGCTGAAGTGGCAGTGGGCAGGCCTTGCCTGTTGTAGAGGCGATGGCCGTTGGAGCCGGAAAGTCCTTGAGTGGAGACCGCGTTTAAGCAAACGTAGTGTGGGACGCCCTCCAGCACGATGGACCGACGATATAAAGCGGCTGGCGGGAAGTGGCTGGATGAGGAAGGCTGAGGACCGGGTGTGGTGGCGCTCTATAGGGAAGGCCTATGTCCAACAGTGGACGTCCACAGGCTGATGATGATGATGATGATGTCTGTCTATCTGTCCGTGTGTCACAGCTGTCTAGCTCGTAGACGAAATGAGTTACAAACCTAAAATTTTGCGTATTTGGTGTAGATCGTTGACCCAAAACCAAATATTGAATTAAAAGTTAATTTAATAAATTTTTCAAAAAAAAAATCTAACTCTAGCATGTGTGGTAGGTATCATTGTTTAGAGCTCATTGAGTAGAGTACGAATGTATTTTTTAATTTTTCTTTATCTTAAAAAACTATAAAATGGGGGGCCTTCAAAGTTGTGAGTTTTAGACATTTAAGATGGGGGCTATTTCAAAAACTAAACTTGCTAGGAATATGAAATTTCGGTATAAATTATGTACCATATTCTGTATTTAAACAATAAAATACTGGAAACAACAATTTATAAAATAGTTTGTAAGCTGTAACCAAAATAAACCAACATTTTTTGCGGTTTTCTTTCATGGTTTAGGTACTGCGACGTTCTAGCTTGGAATTGAAATATTTCATACACCCAAAGTATGATGTTCATAATAAATAAAACCCTAAAAAAACCCTAAAAGAGTGAGGCCCAACTCGCACTTGACCGGTTTTTTTATTTATATGTAGTTCCGCCGCCCGATACTCGGGTGACAGCAAAAAGTATGGCCTCTCGTTAAATATTGTATCAATGTAATAATATTCTGTAGATATTTTGATAGTAATTTGAATAATTAGTCGTCTAATTATAATTATAATGCGCATTGACAAATATCTACTATAATTAGGTATCCACGCAGAAAAAAATAGACTGATACTTAATCTAATACAATTAGTGGTCTGGGAGGTAATGTAAGGCTGCTTAAAATTATGTTATACTAGCTGACGCCCGCGTCTTCGTCCGCGTGGATTTAGGTTTTTCGAAATCCCGTGAGAACTCTTTGGTTTTCCGGGATAAAAAGTAGCCTTTGTGCTAAACCAGGATATTATCTATCTCCATTCCGAATTTCAGCCAAATCCGTCGAGTATTTTTTGCGTGAAGGAGTAACAAACATACACACACACACACACATACAAACTTTCGCCTTTATAATATTAGTGTGAAGTGTGATTATTAGTGTGATTCTGTAGTTTTTAGGGTTCCGTATCGCAAGAGCATAAAAGGAAACGTTATAGGATTGCTTCGTTGTCTGTCTCTGTGTCTGTCAAGACTTGTCGAGAGAATCAAAACTTATAGGATAGGTATCTCCCGTTGAACTAGAATCATTGAAGGCAGGTAACAATGACCTAAGGCACAAGTAAAGGGAAATATTATCCGAAAAAGGTGAATTTACGATATTATTTTTTGTACGATCGTATGGAAGCGAAAGCCTTCTATTTTTTTTATTTCTTTTGGAATAGGCAACGATCAAAATCAAAACAGTCTCATTTCATGCAGTGTGTAGGCCTACCATCGATGTATATGGATTAGCCTTTCCCATACAATTCCGTCCGCAAAAATACGCTTGAATCTTACGTCATCGTCATTGACAAAGTCAAGAGACTTTTGCAAATTCTCTTGACTTTTTGAGCGCGTTTTTTATCTTCGAAGGGCCCATCCATATACATCGATGAGGCCTACTTTATAGGCGCTTATCGTGCCTAGTTCATTACTCTACCATCCGTTTGGAAAACGGTTTCTTCTGAGCTATGAGTCAGTAAGAAACTACCTACCTACCTAGTTCCCAAAAGCCAGTTTTCAAGGGACAATATTATGTTCAAAGAGTATAATTTTTTTTTAATTCATCTAGCGTCCAAATTCCACCACGGTGAATCCATACTAATTTTATAAATAGAGCCTCAATAGCTCAACGGTTGAGGTACGGCCTGAATTCCGAAAGGTCGGCGGTTCAAACCCCACCCGTTGCACTATTGTCGTACCCACTCCTGGCACAAGCTTTACGCTTAATTGGAGGGGAAAGGGGAGTACTAGTCATGATTAGCATGGCTAATATTCTTTATTTTAAAAAAAATGCGAAAGTGTGTCTGTCTGTCAGTCTGCTAGCTTCAATAATAGCTAAATATCAGCGACATGCTATCGTGGTATTAAAACAGCAGATAGGTAGGAAGGTAGGTATCTATTGTCTCAGAAATAATTAGTTGATGCCCGCGACTTCGTTGTTTTTAAAAATCATGTGGGATCTCTTTGGTTTTCCGGGACAAAAAGTAACCTACCTATTCGTATCCTCCAGAACGCAAACTATATCTCTGTACCAAACTTCATAGTCTGAACTTTCTTCCTTGTGTTGGGGACAATGCGCAGAGAAACTTTCAGCTTTTCACACTATTCTATACTTAATATTATAAAGAGGAAACCTTTGTATTTTTGTATTGAATAGGCTCAAAACTACTGGACCGATTTCAAAATTTCTTTTACCATTGCTTAGAGGGATTCTTCCGAATCCGTATAGGCTATATTTTATCCCGGAAAATAGATAGGATTTTTCGTGGTAGTGAAAATTGTGGAGTAATGCGTCGAAAAAACTGCCGTACGTTAACGATTCTCGCGAACGCTGCCGCAGGCGAAGCTGCGGGCATCAGCTATATTAGGTATAAAGGCGAAGGTTGGGTGCATGAGTGGGTGTGTGTGTGTGTATGTTTGTTACTCCTTCACGCAAAACTACTGGAGGGGTTTGGCTGAAGTTTGGAATGGATATAGATAACATCCTGTATTAGCACATAGGCTACTTTTTATCCCGGAAAATCAAAGAGTTCCCACGGGATTACTAAAAACCCGAACAAAGTCGCGACTCGGGGGCATTGACTTGTATAAAATAACGAAGGTCTGCCCCTCACAGGGTCTTTCTCTACAATGTCTTAACCACAAAACGAGATAAGTAGGTTTACATTAGTATGGGTATGTGCTACTAATAGATCAGATATAGTTATAAGGTAGGTTTTAGTTATTATCACATTAATAAAACATCAGTCCAACAGGCAATGCCGCAAAAATGTCGGCTGTATAAATTTTAACATGGCCAATTAAAACTGTGTTTTAGTTGAAAAAAAAACCGGCCAAGTGCGAGTCAGACTCGCGCACTGAGGGTTTCGTACTCGGCTATTTTTTCGGACATTTTGCACGATAAATCAAAAACTATTGTACCTACCTACATAAAAATAAATAAAAATCTGTTTTAATCATTATGATATCCCACTTGGTATAGTTATTTTACTTTGAAAATTGAAACACATTTTAATGTTTTTTTAATGATGTAACCACAAATTCGCGGTTTTCAGATTTATTCCTGTATTTGTGCTATAAGACCTGCCTAGCTACCACATGACTCTAGGTCAACGGGAAGTACCCTATAGACAGACAGACAGACTGACATACAGACAGACAGACAGACAGACAGACAGACAACAAAGTGATATGCATAAATCATAATAGTGTATGTAACTCCGAAAAGTTGAGGTGCGTCCCCGGAATCGAACCCCTGACTTCCCAAATAGGAATATGCGTCCCCAAAAATTCAAATTGTCAAGCTTTTGTTCAAAAATCAATCATTGTAAGTATACGTATTTAAAAATGTTGTTTATTTATCCTTTATCCCATGTTCGTCCCATAATAAAGTTCCCATAACCATGTTCGTTGATAACTTTTATCTTAATAGGCGTCTGTTAGCAGATAAGCTACCATACTCTATCATACTTCATATCTGTAGGTAGGTGAACTTTATAGATTATTTACCTATTAGCTGATGCACGCGACTTAAAAAAGTAGCCTATGTTACTCCTTGGTTAATCCTCTATACTTGTCTGTGAAAGTCGCGTCAAAATAGGTTCAGCCATTCCGGAGATTAGCCCGTTCAAACAGACAGTCACTTCAATTTTATTTATTAGTATACATTGGGTTGTCTTTCAATCACGATTTGTCCTTCTATCACGATCTTCAATCATCGTGATTTTTTGTATGGTTATATTAAGGTAAATTTTAAAGACCTGGAGAGTGTCATAGGCTATTTTTAGCCCGCATGAAAGAGTTCCCACGGAATTTTGACGTGACAACGTCTTATAATTCGATAGAGCCGGCTGCACGCACGAAAAACATGACTCATGCGGCGTTACCTCGCTCTGAGGCGTTCCATGTAAGGCTTGAAGTGCAAGCGAGAGCGCGGAACGAGCGACAAAGAAGCACAATCGGCCTTTGTTGTCACGTTCAACTATCGTCAGTAAACCGATTTTACAGACAACCAATTTTTTTTAGTAAACAAATCTACGCCAACGAAGTCGCGGGCATCAGCAAGTCATCCACTACATGAGTCATTAAGAGGGCTCTCTCCGTCACTCGTTTCCACTCGTTTCATACAATCGTAGTTCCAATTTCATTTGAATATTAAGCAACCAAAGTCCATGAAATTTTGCAGACATATTCTAGAAACACATATCTATGTCTGTGGTTTTCCAGATTTCTGTTAAAATATTCGGTTTCAAAGTTACGCGGTCTTAAAATTTTCATACAAATCTTGGAGCCCCTGTAATTTTAAAACTACATATTTTTAGAAAAATCTAAAACACCACAGACACAGATATTAGTTTCTAGAATATGTCTGCAAAATTTCATGGACTTTGGTTGCTTAATATTCAAATGAAATTGGAACTACGATTGTATGAAACGAGTGGAAACGGGTGACGGAGAGAGTCCTGTTAAGGTATTAGGTACGCTGTAGACGACTTATTCGAACAAAAAATTTGCGGTTTGTAAATTGTAACTCCATTCCATTCCATCAGCCTGTGTGCGTCCACTGCTGGACATAGGCATTTCCAAGAGCGCGCCGCCAAACACGGTCCTCCGCCTTCCTCATCCACCCGCCATTTATTTATTTATTACTAGCTGTGCCCGCGACTTCGTTCGCGTGGAATAGTGACTTTTCGCGCTTTATATAGCCACGGACGCTCAGGCGCGAGGCGCCGTGATTCTTTAAATTGACATAACTTTTTATCTAAGAACCGATTGACATGAAATAAACACTAAATGTTAAGTGAAGCTTACTACAATATAATAGTGAAAACCGTATCTAAATCGAATAAGCCGTTTCTGAGATTAGCGTGCACAAACACACAGACAAACAGACAAACAGACAAACAGACAAAAAAAAAATTAATTATAATTTTGGGTTCGGCATCGATATAATAACAACCCCTGCTACTTTTTTTTTATATATTTCCATTGTACAGACACCACTTTTCTACAATTTTATTATATGTATAGATTGCACACACTAACATACACAGAACACACAGAGGAAACTATACATGAAGGTGCAAAGGCGGCTTTATTGCTACAGCAATCTCTTACAAGCAACCTTTGGTGAAAAAAATGAATCGTTCCTCCCTGTGTTGGGGACAATGCGCATAGAAACTGTCAGCTTTTATAAAATAATGAATTTTTCGACCGCACGGGCTCTTAGTCCACTATTCAAGTCCCAACAATATAATCAAAGATATAGATATTCATAGATTCAGATCTTAAACTCGTTTTTGTTGGCACCACTCGCTATTGCTGTAACGACTACTAGAACACAACAATTAATCATTGCTTTTTTAGGGTCCAGTAGCCAAAGCGTAAAAACGGAGCTCTATTAATGTCACTCTGCTGTCTGTCTGCCTGTCTGTCTATCTGTCCGTGTGTCACAGGTGCCTAGCTCATAGACGAAATGAGTTACAAACCTATTATTTTGGTATTTGGTGTAAATCGTTAACCCAAAACCAAATATTGAATTAGAAGATTAATTAAATAATTTTTCAAAAAAAATTCTAACTCTAGCATGTGACGTAGGTATCATTGAGTAGAGTACGAATGCATTTTTTGATTTTTCTTTATCTTAAAAAATAATAAAATGGGGGGCCTTCAAAGTTGTGAGTTTTAGACATTTAAGATGGGGGCAATTTCAAAAACTAAACTTGCTAAGAATATGAAATTTCGGTATAAATTATGTACCATATTCTGTATTTAAACAATAAAATACTGAAAACAACAATTTATAAAATAGTTTGTAAGCTGTAACCAAAACAACCCAACATTTTTTGCGGTTTTCTTTCATGGTTTAGGTACTGCGACGTTCTAGCTTGGAATTGAAATATTTCATACACCCAAAGTATGATGTTCATAATAAAGAAACCCACAAAGAACCCTAAAAGAGTGAGGCCCAACTTGCACTTGACCGGTTTTTTTATTTATATGTAGTTCCGCCGCCCGATACGCGGGTGACAGCAAAAAGTATGGCCTCTCGTTAAATATTGTATCAACGTAATAATATTCTGTAGATATTTTGATAGTGATTTGAATAATTAGTCGTCTAATTATAATTATAATGCGCATTGACAAATATCTACTATAATTAGATATCTACGCAGAAAAAAATAGACTGATACTTAATCTAATACAATTAGTGGTCTGGGAGGTAGTGTAAGGCTGCTTAAAATTATGTTATACTAGCTGACGCCCGCGACTTCGTCCGCGTGGATTTAGGTTTTTCGAAATCCCGTGGGAACTCTTTGGTTTTCCGGGATAAAAAGTAGCCTTTGTGCTAAACCAGGATATTATCTATCTCCATTCCGAATTTCAGCCAAATCCGTCTAGTAGTTTTTGCGTGAAGGAGTAACAAACATACACACACACACACACACACACACACATACAAACTTTCGCCTTTATAATATTAGTGTGAAGTGTGATTATTAGTGTGATTCTGTAGTTTTTAGGGTTCCGTATCGCAAGAGCATAAAAGGAAACGTTATAGGATTGCTTCGTTGTCTGTCTCTGTGTCTGTCAAGACTTGTCGAGAGAATCAAAACTTATAGGATAGGTATCTCCCGTTGAACTAGAATCATTAAAGGCAGGTAACAATGTCCTAAGGCACAAGTAAAGGGAAATATTATCCGAAAAAGGTGAATTAACGATATTATTTTTTGTACGATCGTACGGAACCCTTCTGTGCGAATCCGACTCGCACTTGACCGGTTTTTTTATTCTTTTGGAATAGGCAACGATCAAAATCAAAACAGTCCCATTTCATGCAGTGTGTAGGCCTACTTTATAATATAGGCGCTTATGGTGCCTAATTCATTATTCTACCATCCATTTGGAAAACAGTTTCTTCTGAGCTCTGAGTCAGTAAGAAACTACCTACCTACCTAGTTCCCAAAAGCCAGTTTTCAAGGGACAATATTATGTTCAAAGCGCCCAAATTCCACCACGGTAAATCCATACTAATGTTATAAATAGAGCCTCAATAGCTCAACGGTTGAGGAGCGGACTGAATTCCGAAAGGTCGGCGGTTCAAACCCCACCCGTTGCACTATTGTCGTACCCACTCCTGGCACAAGCTTTACGCCTAATTGGAGGGGAAAAGGGAGTATTAGTCATGATTAGCATGGCTAATATTCTTTATTTATAAAAAAAAATGCGAAAGTGTGTCTGTCTGTCAGTCTGCTAGCTTCAATAATAGCTAAATATCAGCGACATGCTATCGGTATTAAAATAGCAGATAGGTAGGAAGGTAGGTATCTATTGTCTCAGAAATAATTAGTTGATGCCCGCGACTTCGTTGTTTTTAAAAATCATGTGGGATCTCTTTGGTTTTTCGGGACAAAAAGTAACCTACCTATTCGTATTATCCAGAATACAAACTATATCTCTGTACAAACTTCATAGTCTGTACTTTCTTCCTTGTGTTGGGGACAATGCGCGGAGAAACTTTCAGCTTTTCACACTAATATTAGGTATAAAGGCGAAGGTTGGGTGCATGAGTGTGTGTGTGTGTATGTTTGTTACTCCTTCACGCAAAACTACTGGATGGGTTTGGCTGAAGTTTGGAATGGGGATAGATAATATCCTGTATTAGCACATAGGCTACTTTTTATCCCGGAAAATCAAAGAGTTCCCACGGGATTACGAAAAACCTTAATCCACGCGAACAAAGTCGCGGACTAGTATAAAATAACGAAGGTCTGGCCCTCACAGGGTCTTTCTCTACAACGTCTTAACCACAAAACGAGATAAGTAGGTTTACATTAGTATGGTTATGTGCTACTAATAGATCAGATATAGTTATAAGGTAGGTTTTAGTTATTATCACATTAATAAAACATCAGTCCAACAGGCAATGCCGCAAAAATGTCGGCTGTATAAATTTTAACATGGCCAATTAAAACTGTGTTTTAGTTGAAAAAAAAACCGGCCAAGTGCGAGTCAGACTCGCGCACTGAGGGTTTCGTACTCGGCTATTTTTTCGGACATTTTGCACGATAAATCAAAAACTATTGTACCTACCTACATAAAAATAAATAAAAATCTGTTTTAATCATTATGATATCCCACTTGGTATAGTTATTTTACTTTGAAAATTGAAACACATTTTAATGTTTTTTTAATGATGTAACCACAAATTCGCGGTTTTCAGATTTATTCCTGTATTTGTGCTATAAGACCTGCCTAGCTACCACATGACTCTAGGTCAACGGGAAGTACCCTATAGACAGACAGACAGACTGACATACAGACAGACAGACAGACAGACAGACAGACAACAAAGTGATATGCATAAATCATAATAGTGTATGTAACTCCGAAAAGTTGAGGTGCGTCCCCGGAATCGAACCCCTGACTTCCCAAATAGGAATATGCGTCCCCAAAAATTCAAATTGTCAAGCTTTTGTTCAAAAATCAATCATTGTAAGTATACGTATTTAAAAATGTTGTTTATTTATCCTTTATCCCATGTTCGTCCCATAATAAAGTTCCCATAACCATGTTCGTTGATAACTTTTATCTTAATAGGCGTCTGTTAGCAGATAAGCTACCATACTCTATCATACTTCATATCTGTAGGTAGGTGAACTTTATAGATTATTTACCTATTAGCTGATGCACGCGACTTCGTCCAAGGGTCCAGTTTAAGAAAGCTCTAGTAAGAAGCTCTAGTATCGACTACTTTGTGAGTTATAGTCGATACTAGAGCAAATTTTTTAAACTGGACCCTTTCAAGTAAAGATTTTTATATAAGCCTGTGAGGATGATATTTTTTGGGGCAATAAAAGTGCCATAAGCCTACTTTGTCGTACCTACCTATTAGTTTACAAATTGCGAAAAACCAAATTAAATTTTTTTTTTTTTTTTTTTTTTTTTTTTATTTGTACCAGAAAGTTGTAACAATATAAATAAAAGGAAAGAAAAAGTGGACAGGGAAGCACTTATCTCTATAAGAGATCTCTACCAGTGACCCTTGGCAGTGCGAGAGGTTGTAAATGGAGTAGAAATTTGAATTTCGCAGGCAGACCCGTCGCATCCACCTTAAAGCGAACACTTGGGTCATATTTGTAGAGCGCTATCTCTTCTACTCTCATACGTTTTATATGTTCTATTTTACTCCTCCCCAAGTAATGACATTAATAAAAAAAAAAGATAGATACCCATTAACTCTAAGTAAACAAAAAAATTGTCACAGAGATAGCTTGCACCCTGGACACAGGATTGACATACTAGGCTAAGTTTATTCTGGTAAATCAAAAAGTTCTGACGGTATTTTTAAAAAACCTAAATATATGTGGACAAAGTCTACGATATCATAATATTATAAGCTAGTAGGAAATAAATAATTTCTTGATATAGCGTTTGGTTACAAAACAAGGCACATTTTGTACCTCGTTTTAATAAGGCCTAAATAGGGCCTAAAGCTCTAATAAAATTCATTTTAGTCACGCGACGGGCGACGGCAAGCTAACCCTATACCTACCTTATCCACCATTGAAATAAACGCTTTCAAGAAAGCTCCTAACTTATTGGATTCTAACAAGATCTATTGTACACTATCCATACTTAATATTATGCGAAAGTGTGTCTGCCTGTCTGTCTGTCTGTCTGTCTGTCTGTCTGTCTGTCTGTTAGCATTCCTCGGCCCAACAGTTTAACCGATTTTAATTTGTACAAACTTAACTTACATCCCATGCAGGAAAGCCACAGGCTACTTTTTACCTCGGAAAATCAACGAGTTTCCACGGGATTCTTAAAGGCCAATCCATTTAACCGATTTATATGGGTACAGAGGTAGCTTGCATCCCGGAAACTGACATAGGCAACTTTTATCCCGGGAAATCGATGAGTTCCCACAGGATTTTTAAAAAACCTAAATCCATGCAAAGTCGCGGGCCTCATCTAATACGATTTATTTTTCATTGCATCAATTATTGAGTGTACTTAATCAATATCACACTAATATTATAAAGGCGAAAGTTTGTATGTGTGTGTGTGTGTGTGTATGTTTGTTACTCCTTCACGCAAAAACTACTGGACGGATATGGCTGAAATTTAGAATGGAGATAGATAATATCCTGGATTAGCAAATAGGGTACTTTTTGTCCCGGAAAATCAAAGAGTACCCACGGGATTTCGAAAAACCTAAATCCACGCGGGCGAAGTCGCGGGCATCGGCTAGTTCATGCTAAAGTCTTAAGATATCGGACTTATTTATGTATTTTAAAAACGTTTGGTAAAGTTAATTCGTTCAATTCAATTGTTTGGTTTTTAACTGAGCTTTTTTGAGTGCATAACCCGTGGATACCAAACCATTTTTTTTACCTATCCCCTACACAGATATTAGATAGGTACATATACCTCTAGGTATGCTACGATTTGCTAAGCATCTAAATATTTCATTTTACACATGAATAAATCAGCTAACGCGTTTAACTCTATTGCTCATACCTCTATCAAAATTTACTGGCTTACTTCTTTATCAACATTAACTCTAATTGTATTATTATCTCAGTAAGTAGGTACCTACTTAGCTATTTTTAAAACATTCTGTCTTCTTTTTTTTTAACCCCAATTGACAGAGAGGCCTGGAAAAGGATGGGGGAGGCTTTTACCCGCAGGGGGCCGCACGCCAAGATAGTAAAAATATTGTAAAAAATAAAAATGTAATAGGTGCTAATTAGTGTGTGGAAAAATAAAGCTCTAATAATAATAATAAATAATGTCTTCTTTTCCAAATATTTTATTTTAAGACATTTTGATTGAGGATGATTATAATATTATTAGAAGCTTCAAGCTTTTGATGGGTGGCGCATGGTCATCTACCTACTTAAAACTCATTCAAAATTTCAAGGTTATGCTGGTTACCCATTAATATCTGCTCACTGTCACCAGCACGCTCTAGTGCTATGACGTCCACAGTAGTGTGGATTAATAACATGATAGAAGATACATCTTACACCATTTTTTGAAACCGACAAATCTCCATCTTCTTCTCTATAGGCCCTAGATTCTTGTCCTAAGTGGCACAAGTTGTCCTGCACGAAATACTTAATACATTTATCTGTTATTTATTTAATATAAAATAAATACATTTATTTTATTTCTATCCCTAATTTAAGCTAAGTATAGTTACGTAATCCCATCACTAATTAAAGCTTCTAATTTTGTAGCACCGGTTTTCCATTCCTATTTCAATTTCTGACACAATATGTTCAACTTTTTGTGATTACAAAACAATTTTTATACTTATTCAACTCTTCAAAAATATGAAGAATACTACTTACCCCCAGGAAACCTATGAGGGAAAATCCTTCCATGCCTGTTTATCAGCCACGGGTACAACTGATATGACTCCCTCGGCACCGGAGCTGCAGGGTGAGGCGGCGGATGGGGCGGCAATGGAGCCCCAAAGCCTTGCTGCTGATGAGCTAGGGCTGCGGCCAAAGCAGCCCCTTGGAAATGCGCTAAGAACTGATGATGGTGACTCTGAGCGTCCAAGTAAGGTATTCTCTTTAGTTCAGGGCTTGGAAACACAGCCGGTAAAGCACTAGGACGTAGCAAAGGTCTGGGCGAAGGACTCCGTGGCGACGCGACGGGCGAAGGCGATCCCGGACTCGCCAAAGGAGGAGACGTATGCTTGGGCCTCTCCGAACCACCCACGATACTGTCTATACTAAATCCGATCTTCGGCTTTGACGGCACCGCCACGACAGGAGTCGGTGCGAGAGGCATCATGCTTCCTTCCAACGTCACAATAAAACACACCAAATCAATACCACATGTCACAATCACAATCCATCGTGCGAGCGATACGTACGCCTCGACGGCGCGCGGCCGAATGAACCCTCGGTTAAAACTCGCCGCCCGTTGCGCGGGGAAAAAAAACGATTAACGGAAATCTGCGTGCCGATTGGTCGTCCACCACCAATGGGTGGCTTCGGATTACTTAAGCGCTTTCGTTACACAATTCAGTTTGTTACCATTGGTGGGAGGGTTTCCGAAGGCGGAATTTGAATTTGGAACCTTCCTGCATGGGCGGATTCCACTTCAGCCTCTATATTTTCAAACGGCCAAATAAAACAGACGTAAAGCTCGCTGGGAACGAGTACTTTTCAGAGGCTTTCGAATTCGGTAGGTTGTGAATCAATTAAGCCGCCGATTGGGTAGGTTAGCAAGCTCGTCTTTGCTCTTTTTTGGCCCGTTCGCGCCGGTCGCATCGTCGAAGATCCTTAATTAACTCCGATGCTTTATTAGCTTAATGTCTCGATAAAGTTTTTCAGCGGTTCTGAGTGATGTGTAAATCGATTATCGATTCCGCGCGTACCTAGGTACTACCTATTCGAGATTCTGTTATTTGTGCAATTATGTTTATCGAATCTTAAATTATAAAATGGCTGCCGTTTGATTGTTGTATCGGATTTCACGCAAATTTTCACCCATCATACATCAGTTAAGAAAATAATTAGGTACCTACTATAAGCTCCATGCAGATTACATTATACCTGGGTATACCTACCTATCTAAATATCTATACCTAGGTAGGTACGAAGTAGCAAACAAAAAAATCTAAAGTTCCTCGCAATGGAAGCGAATATCACCTAGGTACCTATCTGCCTATTAGGTAGCTCTATAGGTAAGTAAATGCGAAAGTGTGTTGGTTTGTTGGATTGGTTTTCAATCATAGGTAGGTATGAGAGAGGACAAATGTAGAGAATGGATACTTATACTGACTCTATACCTACCTAGTCTAGTCAGTAACGATCTGAGGAAGAGGCAAGGATTTTTAATCCCGGATAATCGAAGCGTTTCCATAGCAGTTTAAAACCTAAATCCACGCAGACGAAGTTGCTAGCATCATTGATACTTAGTTAAAAATAAAAACAAAAAACGCAAACACATCGCGTGCATCACGTGCGGTGCTGAAAGATGTGCGTTCACCTTTAGTGTGCTTTTATAGTTTTAAAAAGGTAAACTATTTAGATTGTATTTTTTAATTAAACTTTATGTTATGACCACTAGGTATAAGTTGCAATCAAATTGGTGATTGATTTTTGTTTTACAATCATGTCATTGATTGTAAAATTAAACAAAGGTGGCGTAAAATTATACAATTTTGATTGTTGTTTTGTAAGATTGTTCGATTAACGAATAAAATTTTATTTCATTTCCTATACGCACCTACTTAGGTAGGTAGGTACTAGGTAGGTACCTACTTAGGTATTATTCGAGAGGTAGGTAAATAGGTAGGTAAGTACTAACCTGCGATAAAACCTATTGTTTTTAAATTGCTTTTTAAATGGAATCCTAGACTTATCAATACCTATTAGGTATGTTAACAGGGCTCTCTCCGTCACTCGATTCATACAATCGTAGTTCCAATTTCATTCGAATATTAAGCAACCAAAGTTCATGTTTTGCAGACATATTCTAGAAACTAATATCTGTGTCTGTGGTGTTTTAGATTTTTCTAAAAATATGTAGTTTTAAAATTACAGGGGCTCAAAGATTTGTATGAAAATTTTTAAGACCGCGTAACTTTGAAACCGAATATTTTAACAGAAATCTGGAAAACCACAGACATAGATATTAGTTTCTAGAATATGTCTGCAAAATTTCATGGACTTTGGTTGCTTAATATTCAAATGAAATTGGAACTACGATTGTATGAAACGAGTGATTGAGAGAGCCCTCTTAAGGAAAATTTGTTGTCTAGGTATATGCTCTCAAGAATATTACAACCACATTGATTTTGAAATAAATGTGTTTTATTTACTTGACTGTTCATAATTCAATAGTGTCGTCTCTGCTAGATTAAACCAATCTTTGAAAAACTATATTCTTACGAAGTGGCGTATCTTATTTAAACATTTTTATTCAAAAAACTAAGTACTTGAATACTACACAATTTATATATTCAAAAAGGCATTGAATCACAGATTATAAGAATATTTATTTTACTCTAATAAAACTATCTTTGACCAAGTGGAGCTTATTTGCTTCAAGGCAGAGCGCGAGAGCGAAAAATGCTCGCCCTGAACATTTTAGTCGATGTCAGTTAGGTCACTTCGTAAGAAAAGCGACGAGTCTTTTTTTTTTATAAAAGAATATTAGCCATATTAAATGACTAATATTCCCCTTTCCTCTCCAACTAAGCGTCAGGCTTGTGCTAGGAGTAGGTACGACAATAGTGCAACGGGCGGGGTTTGAACCGTCGACCTTTCGGTTTTCAGTCCACTCCTTTACCGGTTGAGCTATTGAGGCTCTTTGGTAGCCTGTAGCTAGGTAGATACTTACATCCAAGTAGGACCTACCTCTTGCCTAATTACGAGGTTCGGTTTTTTATAATCTTTGTGGGAACTCTTTGATTTTCCGGGATAAAAGTAGACTATGTCACTCTCCACGTCTTTATCACTAGCCATGCACAAAATCACGTCAATTCGTTGCCCCGTTGCGACGTAATTGAAGGACAAACATACATACTTCCGCATTCATTATTTTAGTAGGTACCTACCTACCTACTTAGAGATAACGAAATATTATGGAGCCCTCTGTACTTAGGTAGGTACCTACTTGCCTAATTAATTTCAATCATAGTAGTTTAGTCTTTAGCTTGTCGCTATAAATTGTGAATGTGCCTAGGTAAATAATAAAGCCTAGGCCATTAATCTAGACCTAGGGGTATGCATACAAATGAGCTAAATGTTAGTGCCCGTGTATAATTCCCCCATTTAGCTAATCACGTTACAGTTTAGTACCAACCTTACCTAAGTATTTACTTAGGTAAGGTTGGTAAGGTAAGATCACTTTGTTGTCTGTCTGTTTGTCTTTCTGTCTGTCTGTCTGTCTGTCTGTCCGTCCGTCCGTCCGTCCGTCCCTCCCGTTGACCTAGAATCATTAAATTTGGTAGGTAGGTAGGTAAAGGTCTTATAGCACAAGTACAGGAATAAATCTGAAAACCGTGAATTTGTGGTTAGGCATTTAAAAATAAATGTGTTTCAATTTTCAAAATAAGATAACTAAGTATACCAAGTGGGGTATCTTATGAAAGGGCTTTACCTGTAAATCCTAAAACAGATTTTTATTTATTTTTAACCCCCGACCCAAAAAGAGGGGTGTTATAAGTTTGACGTGTGTATCTGTGTATCTGTGTATCTGTCTGTGGCATCGTAGCTCATAAACTAATGAACCGATTTTAATTTAGTTTTTTTTTGTTTGAAAGGTGGCTTGATCGAGAATGTTCTTAGCTATAATCCAAGAAAATCGGTTCAGCCGTTTGAAAGTTATCAGCTATTTTCTAGTTACTGTAACCTTGACTTGTCGGGGGTGTTATAAATTTTTAATTTACACTTGTTATGTAGGTACTTATAATAGTTTTTGATTTACTTATCGTGCAAAATGTTGGAAAAAATACCCGATTAGGTACGGAACCCTCAGTGCGCGAGTACTCGCACTTAGCCGGTTTTTTTATTTCGTCATAATCATGATCAAGCCTTTGCAGCTGAGTAACAGATAGGATTGCCAGGTGCCCCGGGTTACCCCATATTTCAGGGTATGTACCTATTACCTACCTATGATAACAAAGAAATCCTTGATTGCGAAAATAAAATACGGAGTAAATAAAGCCTCCGTATTTTTTACAAATTCAGCCGAAGCTGGCTGGCGAAGCCAAACCCTTACTAGTTAGAAAAATACTTTTGGACTCCGTACATACACAAATCACTTTTAAAACAAAATCTCATAAATATGGTACACGTAACAAGCACAAGCTACAATTAACTAAAGCTAGGACTAATTATGGTACCAAAACTATACAGTTTGAGGGAGCGCTACTATAATATAATTACTTGCCAAAACACATATTGGAGGAAAAATCTTTTCCAAAATTTAAAACCGAGTTAAAAAAGTACTGTCAGACAATAGATTGATAGATAGATAGATATATATTTTAGTTTGTTAACTTAGGATATACTTAGCATGTTTTGAAATACTTATTATTATTGTATAAAGTCACCGTACCTTTAAAAATTATGTTTTATCTATATTTATATTTAGAATTATTCTCATATAAGTGAACATTGTTCTTCTGAGAAATAAACTCTTTAAACCTAAACCCTGGCGTTTTATCCAGTAAGAAGGTACTCCTAGGTAGATAGAATAACTAGGTATTTTTCTTGTGCGGCAAAGCGTGGACCAATAACCGACTCAATACGAGGTAAGTAGGTAGGTACTTACTTAGGAATGTAAAGGCAGAATAACAAGTTAAATGTAAAATTTAAGCCCCCCGATTGCCATCTCAATCTGTCGCGTATCAAGAGGGCTCTCTCCGTCACTCGTTTCAGACAAATGTAGTTCCAATTTCATTTGAATATTAAGCAACCAAAGTTCATGAAATTTTGCATACATATTCTAGAAACTAATATCTATGCCTGTGGTTTTCCAGATTTTCGTTAAAATATTCGGTTTCAAAGTTACGCAGTCTTAAAAATTTACATACAAATCTTTGAGCCCCTGCAATTTTAATACTACATATTTTTAGAAAAATCTAAAACACCACAGACACAGATATTAGTTTCTAGAATATGTCTGCAAAATTTCATGGACTTTGGTTGCTTAATATTCAAATGAAATTGGAACTACGATTGTATGAAACAAGTCGTCCAACCAGTGTTTCAAACGTTCCGACCCAAAGTAGAAAAACAGATTTAAAAATCTAATCTTGTCTGTGGCTTAAAATCTTCATAAAATGGTTCTAAAAAAAATCATTGTCGTCTCTCACATACAAACAGAAAGAAACTCAACAATAGAACAACATTTAAAAGATTGTCATAAGTATAAAGTAAGTAATCCTGTGTCAATTAGGTATAATAATTCGTTGTTATATTGTTATATTGAAAAAAGAGGTTAAGTGCGAGTCGGACTCGTATACGAAGGGTTCCGAACCATCACCATAAGCACCATCTTGATGTGATTCAGTAAACTAATTATAAAACTTTTTCAATTCTATGTGCAACACTGCATATTGAGCCTCGATAGCTCAACGGTTGAGGGGCGGACTGAAATCCGAAAGGTCGGCGGTTCAAACCCAACCCGTTGCACTATTGTCGTACCCACTCCTGGCACAAGCTCGCTTAATTGGAGGGGAAAGGGCATTATTAGTCATGATTAGCATGGAATATTCTTTTTAATAATAAAAAAAATATACCTATATTAATGACGGACAGCGCCATCTACATATGATTAAACTAATAATATTTTACTATTTTTTACACATTTTTTTTGTCATTTGTCATATAAATTCAGTTTTCGGATTAAGTATTTCCTTCACTTGTGCCATTAGACATTGCTACCTGTCTTTGATGACATGATTGTAGGTCAACTTCCATCGAATTGACAGATACGACAGACAGACAACGAAGTGATCTTACTTACAAGGGTTCCCTTTTGCCTTTTGCGGTATCCTAAAAAAAGTAAAATGGTCTCGTCTTTCGCATATAAACTTACAAAGGTTTGAATAAACAATAGAAAACAGTTTTAAAAGATTCCCATTACATAATCCGGGGTTGTCCGTTTAAATCCGTTTAAAATTAAAAAACGCGTGCCTAAGTAGGTACTTAGGTACTTAATTAGGTAACAGATGATATTCATTGACCCGTTAGCTTTTTTGCTTTTTAAAACCGTTTTAATGAGCAAAATAACAAGTATTTGGTCTGGACTCTGGATTAGGTATCTAACCGTTATAAACATTTGATTTTAGGGTTCCGTATTTTTTATAGCGTCGATAGAAATACCTATAGGTACATTCTGTGAAAATTTCAACTCCCTAACTCTTACGGTTCATGAGATACAGCCCGTTGACGAATAGACGGACGGACGGCTTAGTAATAAGGTCCCGTTTGTACCCTTCGGGTACGGATCTTTAAAAATTGTTTAGGCGCTTAATTCACCGGAAAGAAAAAACATGGCCACCGCTGGAACTCTTTTAATTTGTCCTTAATTAATTTACTAATCGAACGAACCAGCATCGCGTAATGGAGGCCACAGCATAAATTAAAGTTAGAGTGCAAGCGATTAATGAGTCGTGGTAAGGGCTCGAAATGGACTACCTTTATGTGTAGGGATGGGACAGTTATCGATTTTTTGTACTTATCGATACCTATCGATTTGTTGACCTAATTAATTCACGAGACTTTTATTGAGGTATAGTAAGAATAACCCTTCGTTTTAGCTTTGCCGCAGTCGGGGAAATAATTAAATTTCTGATACGACTACAAATTACCATATTGATTTATTGATTTTTTGATATTGTTTTTTTTTTTAAATTAGGTATAGCCAGTGTCACTCGAACTGTAAAAATTCTAATTACTTCCAAATCTGTTGAGGCATTAAAAAAATTTGAAAGTTACATAATATTATAGGAGTAGCACCCATAGAGTGCGCATTTGATGATCTCTAGGTATAATTTTTTTTAAATATTTTCCGAGTTTATTTGTTTTGTATTTTTAATTTGATGGTCCTAAAATGTTAAGACCAAAGTTAAATTATATAAGCAGTGAAAAGTGTAATACCAAAATTAATTTTATACAAAAAAAAAAGATTTAAAAGTGCGCACTCTTTGGCGTCTCTATCCTACAACATATTATACTCCAAGAACCTGGAAAATATTAGCTAAGTACATTCTTTTTTTGGCCAGTCGTGTAATAAGAGGCCGTTAGTATTTTTTTTTAATTTAATCGATGTCGATGAAAGTCCCCTCCCTATGGAAATCAATCATAAAATGGTTGCGGAACAATAACGGCGAGGTGTGTGGGCGACGCGGGCGGTCGCTACACTTCGCCACTTTACCGGAATTACTCGACAAACGGACATACCTAACACATTACATAATAGAGATGGTGTAAATAGAGATGATGACGACTTCGTCTGTGTTGGTGTTAGCTGGCGGGCGTGCTCTGCTTTTTTGGAGTGTTTTTATTTTGTTAAAACTGACTGGAAAGCGCTCTAAGGAGGTGCCGTGCGTATGTCGGCGAGCGCCGGCACAGACGGGGTTCACACTTGTATAGTTTAACCATAAGCGAAAAATCGTAGGTCTATGAGTTTAACTAACTTGTTACAAATAACTACAAACTTGACATTGGCTAATCTTTGTAAAGCCAGACGAGAGAGGAAAAAAAAAGAGATGATGACAGTTAGTCAAATCAGTGACTTTTTATCAAACGTCAAAACGCTCGCTTAGCTACCCTAGGAAGCTTGTATGAAATTCACAGATGTGACGTCATGAACATTGGACGTAATTTGACGTACTTTTTTTTTATTTATTTTTTTCTCTACTGGCTTTACAAAGATTAGCCAATGTCAAGTTTGTAGTTATTTGTAACAAGTTAGTTAAAATATACAAGTATGGACCCCGTCTGTGCCGGCGCTCGCCGACATACGCACGGAACCCCTTTAGAGCGCTTTCCAGTCAGTTTTGACAAAAAAAAAACACTCCAAAAAGGCAGAGCACGCCCGCCAGCTAACACCGACACAGACGATGTCATATTACATAATAGAGATGGTGTAAGTAGAGATGATGACAGTTAGTCAAATCAGTCACTTTTTATCAAACGTCAAAACGCTCGCTTAGCTGTATGTAATTCACAGATGTGACGTCATGAACATTGGACGTAATTTGACGTACTTTTATTGTTAAATTGATAATTTAAAATGGGTACCAAACTTAAAACTAGGTAACAGCAGACATGGATACGCGATATGGCGACTTCCATATTTTATACAGATTCTAAAGGTCGCCATCGACTGAGTTGCCGGGCGATTTTTAAAACCCTAATCAGCTAGTAGGATATAAAAGGAAAACCACAAAGCCATAAAAGGAAAACGTGACTGACTGACTAATATAATTTATTTTTTAAATACTTTTCGTATATATATAAGATTTAATTTCTATGCATATTTGTCATTTAAATACTTAATCTCATGTAGTAACCACTTTATATTGTAAATATTATTGTAAATTTTTATTAAGCCTTCATGTTAAAAATTCTGTGTATATCTTGTGTAATGTATATTTTATTTAGGTATAGTATTGCTGTGTACACCTTTTAGGGGTTGTCACTTAGATTACGATCTTTTGTTTTGATGTTTGGACCATTTTTAGTTACAACCTGTTGTGTGTACCTTTGAATAAATAAATAAATAAATAAATATATGAACGCACAGCTCAAACTAAGTACTGAACGGATCGAGCTGAAAGACATAAGTTTACAAGATAGTTACGAGTAGACGTAAAGATACGCTAAGAAAGGATTTTCGAAAATTCCACCCCTAAGGGTGTAAAATAGGGTAAGTTCGGGCTCATAATAATGAAGCAATTCCCAAGACAAAGTCTTATCTATTATTTTAACGACAGTAATTCAGCGGCGACCTCCATTGTCCGCTATCTCAGTAATTAGCCGTGTTACATCGTAGCTATTAAACTGACCAGCTAATAGATAAGAAAGCTTTTATTTAGTTTATCTTAGGGTTCCGTACCCTAAAAACAGAGCCATATATTAATGTCACTCTGCTGTCTGTCTGTCCGTGTGTCACAGGTCTCTAGCCCGTAGACGGAATGAGTTTACAACCCTGAAATTTTGGTATTTGGTGAAGAATGTTGACCCAAAACCGAATAAGTAAGTATTGAATTAATAACTCAAAATTTAAAAAAACCCCCGACACCAAAACCTATAGGTATAAGAAAACTAGAAAAGAGCTGATAACTTTCAAATGGCTGAACCGATTTTCTTCCATTATAGCTATGGACACTCTCGATCAAGCCTCCTTTCAAACAAAAAAAACTAATTTAAAATCAGTTCATTCGTTTAGGAGCTACGATGCCACAGACAGATACACAGAGATACAGGTACACAGATACACTCGTCAAACTTATAACACTCCTCTTTTTGGGTCGGGGGTTAAAAATTCAATCAAATTATTTTTCCGGCGTCTCCCACACATGACAATCGAGCTGGAAACTCCTTTTTTTCTTTTAAATATTATTAAAAACGGATAATGAATTTTACAATCAGATACCTATTAACTTAAAATTTTAGCGCTGCTCTAGAAAAACACTATCTCGATTCCCAGCCAAATCCATCCAGTTATTTTTGGTGAATTTACTTGTATCTGAATTTTTAAAATGCTCACTAACACGTTTAACTAACATACAAGTAGGTACCTACATACATTTACTAGATCCCTTACAAATTACTTTATAGGCAGCACGTTGGACTTCGTCTGTGTTGGTGTTAGCTGGCGGGCGTGTTCTGCCTTTTTGGAGTGTTTTATTTTTTGTTAAAACTGACTGGAAAGCGCTCTAAGGGGGTGCCGTGCGTGTGTCGGCGAGCGCCGGCACAGACGGGGTCCATACTTGTATAGTTTAACTAACTTGTTACAAATAACTACAAACTTGACATTGCCTAATCTTTGCAAAGCCAGACGAGAGAAAAAAAAAATATTGGTTGTCTGTAAAGTCGGTTTACTGACGATAGTTGAACGTGACAACAAAGGCCGATTGTGCTTCTTTGTCGCTCGTTCCGCGCTCTCGCTTGCACTTCAAGCCTTACATGGAACGCCTCAGAGCGAGGTAACGCCGCATGAGTCATGTTTTTTCGTGCGTGCAGCCGGCTCTATCGAATTATAAGACGTTGTCACGTCAAAAAGGTAGCACGTTGAGCAAAGTCCTATGAGTGCTTACAAATTACTTCATACCATAATCACAATAAACCATCATGGACATAAAAAATGAAACAAAAAATTACAGTTCCATACATTTTTAACGAACAAATAGAACAGATTATGAACAATTTTCCGATAATAAATGATAATAAATGGGATAATTGGCGCCATTTATTTACTTTGATGAACGAAGATAAGGTAGGCCGTACACCATTCATTAAGCTTTCATAGCTCGAGGGCATAATCATATTCTGAATGTAGCGCGGTCTCTGAAATGTGTACCTACACAAAATGTAACCAGGGGCCCTACTACCACCGCTTAACAGGGCTCTCTCCGTCACTCGTTTCATACAATCGTAGTTCCAATTTCATTTGAATATTCAGCAACCAAAGTCCATGAAATTTTGCAGACATATTCTAGAAACTAATATCTATGTAACAATAAATCAATTCGACGGATCAATGATGTTTGACAAAAAACGTAATGACATAGGTATGGGTAAGAATGATCGTTTTACAAAAAACGTTTCAGATGACAAACATCGCAAGTATTCTGTTATTTGCGGAAATCACACTTTAATATTATAAAGGCGAAAGTTTGTATGTGTGTGTGTGTGTATGTTTGTTACTCCTTTACGCAAAAACTACTGGACGAATTTTGCTGAAATTCGGAATGGAGATAGATAATATCCTGGATTAGCACATAGGCTACTTTTTATCCCGGAAAACCAAAGAGTTCCCACGGGATTTCGAAAAACCTAAATCCACGCGGACGAAGTCGCGGGCGTCAGCTAGTTTTAAATATTCTGAGAGGGGACCCATGCTCAGTCGTGAGCCGGCGATGATGAATGATGATCAACAAAGCATACCTATTTCCCAGACCGAGTTACACCTATCTTAAACGCGAGGCTGAAACACAAATAAACCCCACAGGGCTAGTTTGTTAATTTCTTTAATTACTGCACGCCCGAGAATCGTCAATTATTGTTAAAGTAACGTTAAAACTTCGTAGCAGCAAGTTTCGACTACTCTTAATTACTTTAACTGAGACGTAACTTAGTGCTGAAAGTATAGTTAGTAAATAACACAGTTTGGAAATCGTTACAGTTCCCCTCTGATAAAGACCGGACCACTTGGTCATATAAGTAACCACTTAGTCATATATTAAGTAACCACTTGGTCAATATAAGTAACAGTGGCATGTTGTTAGACAGACGGACAGACAGACAGACAGAGAGACAGAAAACATAGTGATCCTATAAGGGTTCCGTTTTTCCTTTTGAGGTACGGAACCCTAAAAACCTTTCAGAGGCTATTCAGGTGGCAAATATCGCAAGTATTTTGTTATTTGCAGAAATGTTTAATATTCTAAGAGGAAACCGTGTTCAGTAGTGGGCCGGCTATAATGTATGTAACTTAGTGCTGAAAGTATAGTTAGTAAATAACACAGTTTGGAAATCGTTACAGTTCCCCTCTGCCTCTGATTAAGACCAGACCACTTGGTCATATAAGTAACGGTGGCATGCAGTGGCGACAGACAGACAGACAGAGAGACAGAAAACATAGTGATCCTATAAGGGTTCCGTTTTTCCTTTTGAGGTACGGAACCCAAAAAAACCTTTCAGAGGCTCTTCAGATGACAAATATCGCAAGTACATATTCTGTTATTGGCGGAAATTTTAAATATTCTGAGAGGAAACCGTACTCAGTAGTGGGCCGGCGATAATGTATTTCTTTAATTACTGCACGCCCGAGAACCGTCAATTATTGTTAAAGTAACGTTAATAAAACTTCGTAGCAGCCAGTTTCGACTACTCTTAATTACTTTAATTGAGACGTAACTTAGTGCTGAAAGTATGGTTAGTAAATAACACAGTTTGGAAATCGTTACAGTTCCCCTCTGATTAAGACCAGACCACTTGATCATATAGGTAACGGTGGCATGCAGTGGCGACAGACAGACAGACAGAGAGACAGAAAACAAAGTGATCCTATAAGGGTTCTGTTTTTACTTTTGAGGTACGAAACTCTAAAAAACCTTTCAGAGGCTACGGACAGACAGACGGACGGGCGGACGGGCGGACGGACGGACGGACGTAGGAGTTCCGTTTTTTCTTTTGAGACAGTACTACTGAAATCATAGAGATGAATGTAATAGTATTGAGATGATAGATCGCCATCAATGCATGACATTGGCTTAGCATCAAAATAAGTGTTTAAGACAGTATTTTTGTGGCTACTGCATGCAGTATTACTAGGATGCATGTCACCACACCGCTCGTTGTACTGTATAGTACGCGACAGGTCGAGATGGCAATCGGAGTATGAGGCGGGGGGACGCCCCTCAACCCCTCATGTCACCCGCGCTATTCCGCTTTGGGTTAACACGTCACGTCCCCACCTTGATTGCCATCTCGACCTGTCGCGAACTATACCTTCGTTGCCTATCGGTATCATAGCTAAACTGTGACATATTAAGTGAACGCTGAAAATGGTATGATATTTAGGTGCTTATCTTCGACATTTGACTTTGATGTACGGCTGAATGGAACGCAACCGTAGCCTATTTATTTGTTTTTTTAAAGCCAAGGACACACTTTTTATAAAGTTTTTTTTAATAAAAAATTGAATGGTTTAATACCTATTTTTATTTTTAGAATTGATTGCAAAGGTTGTTTTGTAGATATTTAGATTATTGTACCTATCAGAAAATTACTATTTGGGTTTTAACAGGGCTCTCTCCGTCACTCGTTTCCACTCGTTTCATACAATCGTAGTTCGAATTTCATTTGAATATTAAGCAACCAAAGTCCATGAAATTTTGCAGACATAGGTATTCTAGAAACTAATATCTGTGTCTGTGGTGTTTTAGATTTTTCTAAAAATATGTAGTTTTAAAATTACAGGGGCTCAAAGATTTGTATGAAAATTTTTAAGACCGCGTAACTTTGAAACCGAATATTTTAACAGAAATCTGGAAAACCACAGACATAGATATTAGTTTCTAGAATATGTCTGCAAAATTTCATGGACTTTGGTTGCTTAATATTCAAATGAAATTGGAACTACGATTGTATGAAACGAGTGACGGAGTGAGCCCTCTTAAGTTAAAAATGAAGAAATACCTAAGTAGTTACGTTTCAGGGTTTTCCAAAATTTCATTCCTAAGGAATTTACGTCATAATATGATAGGGTGTGAATGCTCGTATGAAAGTCCATCATTTTACAAGTTACCTAGTACCAATCATGAAAATTGGAATTTGGGCTGTCAGATAAAAATGAAAAAATACGTCGTGATGCACGACTTTTGAAATTCGTCCCCTCGACAATTTTCAAAAATTCCACTCGGGCACAGCCAAGACGAGCCGTGTGTGAAGTCTGCCTATCCGCACTGGGCCAGCGTGGCAAACTATTACCTAAACCCTTCTCACTCTGAGAAACCTGTGCTCTATAATGGATCGGCGATGGGTTGATCATAATGATGATGAACGTGATACCAAAGCTTTTTACTAAACTTCCAATCCTCGAAGGTAGAGCCTCGATAGCTCAACGGTTGAGGAGCGGACTGAATTCCGAAAGGTCGGCGGTTCAAACCCTACCCGTTGCACTATTGTCGTAACCACTCCTGGCACAAGCTTTACGCTTAATTGGAGGGGAATCATGAATAGCATGGCTAATAATCCATACTAATATTACAAATGCGAAAATGTGTCTGTCTGTCTGTCTGTCTGTACGTCTATCTATCTGTCTGTCTGTCTGCTACCTTTTCACGGCCCAACAGTGTAACCGATTCTGACGAGAGGTACAGGGTTAGCTTATATCCCGGGGACGGACATAGGCTACTTTTTATCCCAGAAAATCAAAGAGTTCCCGCGGGATTCCTAGAGACCCCTCAAGTTAACCGATTTGTATGAAATTTGGTACCGAGGTAGCTTGCGTCCCTGTAATACCTACATAGGCAACTTTTTGTCCCGGAAAATCAAACAGTTCCCACTTGATCTATAAAAATGTAAATCCACGCGGACGAAGTCGCGGGCATCCTCTAGTCTTTTTATATAAATAAAAAAATCGTCCCGATCATTAGCACAATGTGACCACACCTTAACCGCAAGGCAAATTCATTGGGCCGAACTGTATAATTATGTTCTCTTTAACAGAGTTTGCCTAATTAATTTTAATCTACATAATATTATAAATTAATTTAGTTGAGAATAACATTAAAATTGTAATTGCTGATAATTAAATAGGATATAGTATTAAATTAACGTCAGAAATTGTTTTCGGCTTCTATAAGCATCTTTTATCGGTTCGGAAAGCAACTTATACTCTAATTTAACTCTAAGTTAACTATAACTCAAGTCAAGACAAATACAAGACCAAGTCAAGCTCAAGTGGAGACAAAGACAAGATCAAATCACGACCAAGTCAATACAAAGATAAGTCCAAGTCAATACAAGTGGAGACAAAGAAAAGGTCAAGTCACCACCAAGTCAAGTCAATACAAAGACAAAACCAAGTCCAGAAGTCGAGACAAAGGCAAGATCAAATCACGAATTTTGACGTGACAACGTCTTATAATTCGATAGAGCCGGCTGCACGCACGAAAAAAACATGACTCATGCGGCGTTACCTCGCTCTGAGGCGTTCCATGTAAGGCTTGAAGTGCAAGCGAGAGCGCGGAACGAGCGACAAAGAAGCACAATCGGCCTTTGTTGTCACGTTCAACTATCGTCAGTAAACCGACTTTACAGACAACCAATTTTTTTTGTTTAATTTTTAACCGACTTCCTAAAAGAAGGAAGTTCTCAATTCAACGCTTTTTTTTCAGTTTTCGTTTTGCGGCGAAATATAAATGTCACGAACTGAGTAATTTCATACTAGTACCTAAGGAAATAGGTAAGTAAGAACTTAGGTACTTAATATCAATTTGTGATGCAAAACACACATAATTAACGGCTATTTACCTTCGGGTTTTCAAAATGTCAGTAATAATAGGTAGGTTTTAACTCAACGAATAAATTAATTTTAATTTTTTTTTAAACAAACTAATTACATGGTGTGGCTGAATGTGATTGAACTCTTGCTTGGGTTAGGCTGTGTTTACATTAATAAAAAAAAAACAATTGAGTCACCTATTAAAAAAACATACAGTCGAATTGAGAACCTACGCGTTTTTAGGGTTCCGTACCTCTAAAGGAAAACGGAACCCTTATGTGATCTCTCTGTTGTCTGTCTGTCTGTCTGTCCGTCTGTCAAGAAAACCTATAGGGTACTTCCCTACTAGAATCATGTTTGGCAGGTAGGTAGGTCTTATAGCACAAGTACAAATATTGTTTTTTTAAGTATGTACGTTTATTAGAACAGGCTTTTTGACATGCCTCGGGAACATATTTATTAATACCTATTTAGTACACTGACGGGTACGGGTAGGGGTGACGTGCGGGTGTGCGGGGCGTCCGCCCGCCTCATATCCCGATTGCCATCTCATCCTGTCGCGAACTTATATATACGCGGTAATAAACACGCAGATTAGGAAGACATAAATTCTTTTCAAACACAATCTGTACCATGTTAGTCGAGCTATTGTTATAAGCTTTTGTTTGAAATGCTAATGTAAATAGGCACCTCGCACGCAACTTTGAGTTCGTTTTTAGGGTTCCGTACCCGAGACCAACGAGACCCTATTACTAAACCTCCGCAGTCCGTCCTTCTGTCCGTCCGTGTCTATCAGCGGGCTGTGCCTATCTCATGAACCGTAAGGTAGAGAGTTGAAATTTTCAGTGTGTAGTTTTTATCACCGCTATAACAATAAAATAAAAATGCCATTGTAAAGTTTTACATTAATAAAATATAATCTAGTTTTTATAAACGGAG
This sequence comes from Maniola jurtina, assembly GCF_905333055.1. NCBI lineage: Eukaryota > Metazoa > Arthropoda > Insecta > Lepidoptera > Nymphalidae > Maniola > Maniola jurtina. Next base: position 7,771,685 of record NC_060052.1, on the reverse strand, counting down.
AAAGCTTTTATCTTATTTTTTTAATAATAGTATAGTTAAGTGATAATTAGTTTTTGCAGGACTTTTTACAGTTTTTAGGATCATTTTGCTGTCTGACTGTCTGTTCGTCTGTCGTGTCTGTCAAAAAACCTTTATGGTAGGTACCTACTTCCCGTTGAACTAGAATCATGAAATTTGGCAGGTAGGTAGGTCTTATATGTAGCACAAGTAAAGGAAAACAATCCGAAAACCGTGAATTTGTGGATATATCACATAACTAAAAAAATTTAAATGTGTTAAAAAAAAATTTAATTCAATACATCACATATAGGTGATGTAGACCGTTAGTAATATGCAGCAGTTCTACATAAAGGTGTTAGGTATATCTTGAACGATGGTACGGAATCCTTCGCATTCGAGTCCGACTTGTACTTGGCCGGTTTTGGGCCATTATGGGCCGCGAACCGTCACAATGTTTGACATGTTTATAATGTTACCCGTGACGACTGTATGCACTGCACAAACATGGTGGTGGTAATCTGTGGTGGTTGACTTTGATTTGACATTGACAAATGTCGACTTTGATTTGACATTTGTCAATGTCAAATCAAAGTCAAAATGAGGGTGAAATGACTTTGATTGATCATTGATGCAAATTTAATGCAAAAATGCATTGTTATCGTATTTTTTTACGTTTTTTTTACTCGGTTTTAAATTAAAACCGTCATGTAGGTTTCTAAATTAGAGAACTATGAAAGTGTACATAAAATACTCGTGAGATTTGTTTGATGTATAGAAGCGTAACATTGATGGGTTACCGAGTGACCGGGTCAAAATGTCTCACTATTTGCCTTGGTTTCACTTTTGTAATGGGATGTTTTTTGGCTTCCCTCCCTATCACGTCAGGTAAGTTTCTCTTTTACCTCGAAGCACAGTAGCCGGAAAGATCCCGAAGAATCTAATAAATCCGTTTGGTTTTATACATAGGTACCTACTTCATTTTCTAAGTTATAGCACAACTATGGTTACTAAGGTAAGATATTTATTAGGTGAAAGGTTTCTTAGATTCTTAATATAATTTCTGAAAATTTATTCCTAATGTGAGTCTTCTTTATAGATGCTATCTTCATGCAAAATCTCAAGTTTCTACTATAAGTATTCCCTACCAATAAGGCAATCTTCCTGCCTTTTATCATCTTTTTACTAATACAGTATTATTTTGGAATTTCAGAAAAACCAAACCTCCAGATATCAACAACAGATAGCAAAAAGAAACTAGCCATTATAGTACCATTTCGTGACAGATTCGAAGAATTACTAGAGTTTGTACCGCATATGCACCAGTTTCTCATCAAACAAAACATACCATACCACATATTTATAATGCAACAGAAAGACAGCAATCGATTCAACCGAGCATCCTTGATAAACGTTGGATTTTTGTATACAAAGCAAAACTATGATTATATAGCAATGCATGACGTAGATCTACTACCTTTGAATAATGATTTAAAATATGACTATCCTAAAAATGGAGTCTTCCATATATCTTCACCACAAACTCATCCAAAATATCACTACAGTACATTTATTGGTGGAATTTTATTAATTACAAGAGAGGATTTCGAGTCAGTTAATGGAATGTCAAATAATTATTGGGGTTGGGGATTGGAAGATGATGAATTCTATGTGAGATTAAAAGATGCAGGGATAAAAGTTAAAAGACCAGAAAATATTAGTACTGGAACTGAGAATACTTTTAAGTAAGTATATTTGTTTAATTTAGATGATAACTAAGTGGATAAAATAATTAATTTAGAGGACATTGAAGATGTCTCTCAACAAGTTCAAAGTTTTTATATTAAACGCAAACCTATTCAAAAATACTATTAAATATAAAGCATTATTAAATGATAGAAAAGCTTGGGAATTCATTGCTTTAACAGCTTTGATAGTTAAGTTTTAAGTGATATTATGACATGATAATAAAAAGACTATCCAGCTGGGTTTGTTGTGGGTTGTAAAGTTTATGCCATAAACCCTTCTCATTGTGACCCATGCTCAGATAGATTGAGATGATAATGGTTGATGAAATCTATACTAATATTAAAAAGAGGAAATATTTGTAAGTTTGTAATAATTGATAAACTCTGGAACCAATTTTAATACATATTTAATACTCATAGATTTTTCGGGATACAAAGTAGCCTATGTGTTTATCCAAGGTATAATCTATCTACATTCCAAATTCCAGCCAAATCTGTACAATCCGCCAAATAAATGTGAAAACTTTCACGTTTCTAATATTAAAAAGCTAAAGTAGCTCCATCCAGATCTAACATCACACTATCACACTAATATTATAAAGGCGAAAGTTTGTATGTGTGTGTGTGTATGTTTGTTACTCTTTCACGCAATAACTACTGAATGGATTTGGCTGAAATTTGGAATGGAGATAGATAATATCCTGGATTAGCACATAGGCTACTTTTTATCCCGGAAAATCAAAGAGTTCCTACGGGATTTTAAAAAACCGAAATCCACGCCGGCGAAGCCGCGGGCATCTTCTAGTAGTAGTATATTTATGTATTGTGTATAGGTAAATAAAATTTTACTCAAGCAAATCCGTTCAGATCGGCTATTTAATAGTAATATAATTTTTTAACTTTCCAGGCATGTCCACGACAAAACCTACCGCAAACGTGACATGCGCAAATGCTTCAACCAGCGAGAGGTGACGCGGCGCCGCGACAGAGTGACAGGCGTCCACGACGTCGCGTACAGGATACACAGCACTCACAACGTGACCATAGACTCCCTCCCTGTGACTGTAGTCAATGTTGAACTGATGTGTAACAAGAACGCGACGCCGTGGTGCCAGTGCCCAGAACCGGCCAAAGCTAAGAAGAGCTAGTGGAAATCACAAAACTATAGGGCTGATTTTAGTCTCACGCCGACCGCACGCGCACCGTCGGCGCTGATGGCTGAGATGTATAAACTTATAGGAAGCGTTTTTGAAAGAGGCGTAGCTATCAGCGCGCACGGTGGTCATCGCTGATAGCTACGCGGCCGCACGCGTCGCGCGTCTGCGCCGCGTAGCTGTCGGCGCTGACCATTGCGCGAGCGCCTCTGCCTTCTATGAGCGTTCTAGTGTCGAGCGGAGCGGATGTAGTCAGCGTGTACAGTCATGGCGAATCGCCGGTTTCTATTCCTTTGGGATTGGTAGTACAAAGCTGCAATAATTAATACACTCCACATTTTTGTCGTCGTCTGTACAGTAAGGCGTTCAGTACGATACTAAAACGAGCCACGCTGAGCCTGATGATGAACTACGCGCTGAGCTATGAGCGCTGACGGTGAGCGTGAGACTAAAATCAGCCTAAGAACAACTCGGTCAAGCTAAGTTTGCACCTCGCGTTGAATACGTCACACTAACGCTTGGGTACGGTATACCGTACTGACGCGACAAGGCGACCGCGGGGAGGTGAGCGGGGCAGTGGGAGAGGTGCCGCATTCCAGCGAGGTGCAAACTTAGCACAACCGAGTTATACAGCACATAACTGTTATAAACTCATGCAGTAGTGGACTGGTTCGTGAGAGTGACAGTTGTCACAAGTTGCACATACTACTTACTACAAAATTCAAAAAAATTCCAAATTCAAAAAAATTCCAAATTCAAAATATTTTTATTCAATTAGACTTTTACAAGTTGTTTTGAATCGTCAAAAGCATCTACCACTGGTTCGGAATGCCTTTCCTACCGAGAAGAACTTGCTGGTTCTTCTCGGTAAACTCGGCGGTTGCTCTTTTCAAAGATTTGATATACAATATTATGCCATGTATAAAAGCAATTGAAGTCCTGCGCATTGCTGGAGCGAATTGCAGGTCAAATCCACGCTTTTTTATCATTTACATAATCTTCGATAGTATAATATGCTTTTCTCAGGAGCATATTTTTGATAGATTTTTTGAACCTGTGTAAAGGCAAGTCCAAAATTGGCTGAGGAATTTTGTTATAAAAGATTATACCCATTCCCACAAATGACTTTTGGACCTTCCTGAGGCGGAGCGTAGGAGTCGCAAGCCTGTTACGGTGTCTAGTCAGCCTGTTGTGTAGATCGCCAACTCTCTTGTAACTAAGAGTATTTTGTCTTACAAAAATTATGTTGTTGTAAATATATTGAGAGGCTACGGTAAGGATACCTATTTCCTTAAATTTTTCTCGAAGTGAATCGCATGGTTTTAAGTTATAAATTGCGCGATTTTACAGGGCGACAAAGATCTTTTGACACTTGAATGACTTGTCAGGGGTGCGTAGTTGTAGAACAAAGGCTGCCAGCAATTAGAAGCTCCTCAATCTTAGGGAATATGTAAATCATAAATATGTAATGAGTAGGTTAGTTTTATCTAATTTTAAATTAGGGAAGATTGCCGTTTCTACATTGGTAAACAAGTGTAAATTAAAAATTTATAACACCCCCGACAAGTGCAGGTTACAGTAATTAGAAAAGAGCTGATAACTTTCAAACGGCTGAACCGATTTTCTTGGATTATAGCTAAGAACACTCTCGATCAAGCCACCTTTCAAACAAAAAAAAAACTAAATTAAAATCGGTTCATTCGTTTAGGCGCTATGATGCCACAGACAGATACACAGACACACACGTCAAACTCATAACACCCCTCTTTTTGGGTCGGGGGTTAAAAATAACAAAAACCATTGACAGGCCATGGACTTGATGTTTACCTGTTTAAATTATTACTATCATACTATACTTAGGTATGTGTAGCGTCCGTGGCAAGTTCTCGGCGGGCATTTTATCTACGCTTCGGGGATTTTTGTCCTCCGCGGACAAAAGTCCCTCGTCTAAAGGCCCTAAATAGCTAGTCATAGGACTTCTAAACTTTGATTTCCTAAACACTGAAAGTTGTGACAGTTTATTTTACCTACATATTTTGAGTGTATTTTTTAATGAAATCATGCGAAATTATTTTGTGAATACTTAATTAAAGTGATTTTGTTAAAATGTATTAGCTTGTACAGGCTAAGTGAAAATGGTGTCACAAATATATAATAGTGTATATTATTATATTATTATTATATTAGTGTATAGGTCTCAAAAAGAGATTTAATATTTTAGTACTTATTTAACAAGCCAAGATAATAAATCCTTTGCAAAATAAGAATTGTTTCATTTAGGTACATAAAAATGCTCAAAAATACCTATTTTCAAATAAATCATTGAAATTTCTTAGGAATTGGGATAATAGCCTATGCAGATGAAGGGATATTGTCTGGGAAGGAAATGGATCCTATGAATTTTATTTGTCGATATTTCGATCCAGTTGTATGGTAAGTGGTCACAACCAGGTATTAGTGCATTATCTATGGTCACAACTCACGACGGTACTGCAGAACTGCGAGATGAATTTCGAGCTGCCGTGGACAGTAGCGAGCTACCCTCCTTCTTGTATAAATTCAAAATATACCTAATGTTGCAGAAGTATAGGGACAGGTTTGAATAATAGACACTTTCCAATTTCACTTCACTGTATTTTTGAGAATAGTTTTCGCTTACAATTATTATTTCTCAATACCCGTCTTTATTCGATACCGTCGCTATTTTTATCAGTTTTACAGATATATTTTTAAGGTAGGTAGGTACTAGGTTTCGGAAAGCTATTTGACAAATTACCACAGAGGTAAAACCATGGTGATGTAATAGACAATTAACGTAACAATTATATCAGCTAAATGTAAAATACGACACAATATGTATTGATCTAAATAGTTAATAACTAAATGTGATTTATAATCCATTCCCGCCAATTATTTATAAATAATAATAATTAATCTGATATAGGTCTAGATGTCTATGACTCATGATATAAGGCAGCATCTTGAGGTAGTTGTTAACACTAATCATTAGGATGTGGCTCACTAAAAACTGCATTACAACGCACACGATTGACTAATATCACAGTGAAACACTTGCACAGTAGTAAAATATGAGGGACATAATCAAATCCATACTAATATTATAAATGCGAAAGTGTGTCTATCTGTCTGTCTGCTACCTTTTCACGGTGCAACAGTTTAACCGACTTTGATGAAAGGTACAAGTTAGCTTATATCCCACGGAAAGAAATAGGCTTTTTATCCCGGAAAATCAGAGTTCCCACGGGATTCTTAAAAGCCCATCTGTTTAACTGATTTATGAGAAAATTTGGTACAGAGGTAGCTTGCATTCCGAAAATTGACATTAGCAACTTTGTATCCCGACAAATCAAAGAGTTCCCACAGGATTTAAAAAAATCCACGCAGACGAAGTCGTGGGCATCAACTTGTATAAAATATAGGGTCCACCGCGGACAATACTACGGCCTCGTCTGCGCAGGGGTGTACACTAATCGAAATAAAACAAACATTTACTGCACTTATACAGTTTATTCATTACATTCATTATAGTTAATTTACAACTTCAAAGTATCTAAATTAAAAATAATAAAATAAGTATTGTAAAATTATTTGTAGTTTGAAAAAAAATCTTATTATTTTAACTGTTCCAATAGAAAAAGGTACCTACCGGCAATGCCATTTCAAAAACCTACCGACAATGACATTTTACAAACGTACCGACAATGCCATTTTACAAACGTACCGACAATGCCATTTTACAAACCTACCGACAATGACTTTTTACAAACTTACCAGCAACGCCATTTTACAAACCTGCCAGCAATGACATTTTACAAACCTACCGGCAATGACTTTTTACAAACTTACCGGAAAGGCCATTTTACAAAACTACCGGTAATGAAATTTAACAAACCTACCGACAATGACATTTTACAAACTTACCAGCAACGCCATTTTACAAACCTGCCAGCAATGACATTTTACAAACCTACCGGCAATGACTTTTTACAAACTTACCGGAAAGGCCATTTTACAAAACTACCGGTAATGAAATTTAACAAACCTACCGGCAATGGCATTTTACAAACTTACCGGACTTTTGGTTTTTCGCAATTTGTAAATTAATACGACAAAGTAGGCTGATGGCATTCTAATTCTGACATTGGCAGTATCATCTTCAGAGGATTACATAAAAATCTTTACTTGAAAGTGTTCAGTTTAAGAAATTAGTCAAAATAATGAGTTTACTCACAAATCAGTCGATACTATAGCTAATTACTTAAACTTCAACCCTTACCACTTAACCCTTTCAAGTAAAGATTTTTATATAAACCTGTGAGGATAAGCCTACTTTGTCGTATTAGTTTACAAATTGCGAAAAACCAAATTAAATTTGAATTTCGCGGGCAGACCCGTCGCATCCACCATAATAGATAGATTTATGCATAATGATCTATCTCTATTTAAATAACTATCATGCTATGTATTTAGATTTTTGACGTGACAACGTCTTATAATTCGATAAAGCCGGCTGCACGCACGAATAAATATGACTCATGCGGCGTTACCTCGCTCTGAGGCGTTCCATGTAAGGCTTGAAGTGCAAGCGAGAGCGCGGAACGAGCGACAAAGAAGCACAATCGGCCTTTGTTGTCACTTTCAACTATCGTCAGTAAACCGACTTTACAGATAACCAATTTTTTTTTGTTGTTAATCCTATATAAAATAGATACCTACGTATCATAAAACGATTTAATTACTAAACCGTAAAATATGTACTATGACATATTCCAAGAATTATAGACAGTTCATTGCATATGCTTATATTATGCACGTTTGATACTACAGCTACATTTATTTTATTACACTACACATATTATTTTAACACCTAATTAGATTAAATATTCTAATTGTAAACTATTTAAAGAGATGGAGATTAAAAAGAAACCTTGCCATTATATTAATAGGCTGATTTTATTTTCACGCAGCTTATTTTATCGACGCTGACAGTTCAATAATATCGGGCCAGCTGGTTTCCATACTAATAAATAAAATTGAAGTGTCTGTCTGTAATTTCGATATAACTACCTCATTTTGGTTATTTAACCGATACCATAGCTGAATCATACGTTTTTAAAACTTTTGTGTCTGTTTGAACGGGCTAATCTTTGGAACGGTTGAAGCTATTTTGACGGAACTTTCACAGACAAGGAGAGGATTAGCCAAGGAGTAACATAGGTTACTTTTTTAACCGACTTTCAAAAAAGAAGTTGTATTTTTCTACCTATACATACCAATACCTCAGAGATTTCTGAACCGATTTGATTTTTTTAATCGATACATGAACTTTGCTACATTGGCCCATAAAAAATTTAGATTCGGTGACCATTTCCATTGACTTGTAATAAAATTACCAGAAGAAATAATTTTTCTTTCTCTCTCTTTTAGGTTTCTATAATTCTAAACATGCGAAATATAAAAGCGTTGTTTTAACATAGCTTATGTTATGTAGGAAATCTGCATGAATGGATCCTGACAATGGGTACCTAGCTAACTATTACCTGTACCTAATGGGTACCTACTACTTAGCTAACTATTGCCTAACCAGTGCATATCACTGGTGGGCTGACAGTATGTACCGACCGACGTATCAACCTCATTGGATTTTTCTTTGCGGCCTTCAATAAACCTTATTTCGATTGCATAAGTGAAAAATATGAATTGATAAATATATCTGCCGTCCCGTCCGCCGATTTGCCCCAACTACGCGCTAAGTCGCCACACCGTAAACAGCAGGAGAAGAAAACCAGCATAGTACAAATGGACAAGGGTCGCGACCCTCGGCGAGGAGATACGGCGCAGAGGAAGCCATTCTTAGTTGCGTCGTCCACGGCCGCGGCCCCGGCCACGAGGCGAGCCCTTGGGTTGCGGAGCCTTCTTCACTTCTTCCACTTCAATTGGCTCTGGTTTCACTTCTGGTTCCGGTTCTACTTCCGGTTCCGGTTCTACTTCTTGTTCTTCATTATCATCTGTGTAACAATAAAGTACAAATTATCTCTCATTTATTTATTTATCACATTTTATCCTATTTTTAAACAATAAAATAACGAAAACAACAGAAAAAATAACAGAAACAACAAAAAATAAAATAACATAAACAACAAAAAACTAAAGTAACGGAAAAAAAAATCATTGAATAAAAATATGATAAAATATATCCCACTAGCAGCGGGGTGGGTTGGACCCAAGCCGCTAGTGGTCAGGGCTCCAGAGTGAGGAACCTCCTCACAATGCGTGCCGTCTCAAGAACCACTGCCTTCTGTATCCTACCCTTGATCCAACAGTTAAGCGACAGTTTCTTAAGATGTTGGTCAAAACTATTCGCAATAAGACCGTGGACTGATACAACTATCGGTACAATAATCGCTGAGTCAACACTCCACATGGCGGTAATCTCGTGGGCCAGGTCCAAGTATTTCGATACTTTTTCCTTTTCTGCTTTCACTAGATTATCATCATGTGGAATAGTGACATCAACAATCATTGCTCGACGCGCTGATCGGTCAACTAGCACTATATCAGGTCTATTGGCTACAATATACCTGTCAGTGATAACCGACCGATCCCAGTAAAGCAGGGCACTGCTATTTTCAAGAACTGACATTGGGTCGTACCTATAGTACGGCACCTCAGTATCTACAAGGCCATACTGAAGAGCAAGTTGTTGATGGATTATCTTGGCTACTTGATTATGTCTGTGCAAGTATTCGCCGTTAGCAAGATAAGAACAACCGGAAACAATATGTCTGAGGGATTCCCCAGGAAGATGGCACGCACGGCAAATGTCAAGCGTTCCATCTTTCATTATATGTTTCCGGTAATTACACAATAAAGTTATTATTAGGTTCTGGAAAAGTAAAGTTTACACTTGTATATGGTGATCAATCTCCTTAGATTAGTCAACTGTACAGGAGGTATTATAGTGCACAAGTGTTTGCAAACACAGCACTCTTAATTTCCTCAACTCTCATACCCCGATGGGACGGAAATCCGACACGACCAGAGTAAGAGCAAGCACAGAACCGACGGCTTTACATGCTCACCGAGGCACAGGGTTGACAACCTCCTAACTTCCTAATTCCAAAATACTTTAACAGAAAAATTAAAGAAAAAAAATCTTTCTTTTCTCCAAAAAATCCAGTACCTTCCTGTTTTTCGCCTGAGCCAGGAATCGAACCCAGGAACTCTGCAGTCAAACATCTTAACCACTATCTAGACTCTATGTTTATACCAAGGAGGCGAAGATAGTGAAATAATATTAGAATGGGAAACACAAACCTTTCTTAACATTTTCCAGTATCTCCTCAACAGATGTCTCCCAGTCCTCCAGGTCATCAGCAGCAAGCTGATCATCTCCTGCATGTTCTGCAGCTTCCTCCAGCAGTTCAGCCTCCTTGTTCTCATCTGTTGATACACCACAATTCCACAAAACTATTATCTATTAAAAATATGCTCTTGAGAAAAGCATATTATACTATCGAAGATTATGTAAATGATAAAAAAGCGTGGATTTGAACTTCGATTCGCTCCAGCAATGCGCAGGACTTCAATTGCTTTTATACATGGCATAATATTGTATATCAAATCTTTGAAAAGAGCAACCGCCGAGTTTCTTGCTGGTTCTTCTCGGTAGGAAAGGCATTCCGAACCAGTGGTAGATGCTTTTGACGATTCGAAAGAACTTGTAAAAGTCTAATTGAATAAAAACATTTTGAATTTGAATTTGAATTTGAACTCCATTAAAAAAAGATGTCAAAAGAACCACTTTGTATAAATCTTTATTATTCATACATATTTTCGCGAAAGTGTGTCTGTCTGTCTGTGTACTAGTTTTTCATAGCCCAACAGTTAAACTGATTCTGATTCAAAGTACAATAGTAATCCAGGGGACGGACATAGGCTACTTTTATCCCGGAAAAGCAGAGTTCCCAAGGGATTTTAATAAAGCCTTAATCTACGGCCATTTAGTATTCTATTTTTAAATGACGTGTCATCCCTAGTGCTCAAATACCAAATATTTGACAGATTCCTAGTCAGTCCCAATCCAGTAGTTTTTGCGTGAAAGAATAAACACACGCGCACACACGCGCGCGCGCACACGATTCGACTCACGACGGCCCATGTCGTTTCATAGCCTCCATTTGACAGATCAAGCATCGATGTTTTTAACCCCCGACCCAAAAAGAGGGGTGTTATAAGTTTGACGTGTGTATCTGTGTATCTGTCTGCCGCATCGTAGCGCCTAAACGAATGAACCGATTTTAATTTACTTTTTTTTGTTTGAAAGGTGGCTCGATCGAGTGTTCTAAACTATAATCCTATATATAATAATATAAATAATAAATATTAAGAGTTATCAGCTCTTTTCTAGTTTTCTTGTAGAAAAGAAGGTTAGATAACCGTTAGGTTCTTAATATTATGTCAATTGACAAATTTATGTCAAGCTGTCAAGATGCCTTCACTTGTCGGGGGTGTTATAAATTTTTAATTTACACTTGTGTTACAATTTTCCTGGGGTGCTGTACCTTGGTTGTCCTCGTGGCCGTTGCTCTTGACAGGCTCGGGTTCGGGCTCAGGCTCGTCTTGCTCATCGTCTTCGTCGTCCTTGGGCGCGGTCTTGCGACGCTTCCACGTGCCGGAGTCGTCGTTATAGTTGCTGTGGCTTCTCTTGCCCGAATCCGACTGCTGGCTCTCTGCCTATACAACCAAACAAGAAAGTTTATGAGCTAATATGAGATTTTTATTATTAAAAGTCACGTACTTATGCTAAAGCAACCATGATTTTGTAATATTTATCAAATGTTAGTTTACAAGCTGGTAATATTTTACGAAACCTACCCAAATAATATATCCGAGAAAATGCAGGCAATATTTGACAAACCTGCCGACAATGACATTTGACAAACCTCCTGGCAATAATATTATCGAACCTATTGGTTTATTATTAATTATATAGTACAAAGTTTACAAACCTACAAGCATTATTTTACAATGTTAAAGGCTTAAATCTTAATCTAATGATAATAATTTTATTTACAATTTAGGGGATAATGAAGAAAGAATAAAGAGGTAGGCACCCTGAAAAAAAAAAACTTCAAGACAAAAGGAACCATAGACACGACGATCGGACAGACAACAAAGTGATCCTATAAAGGTTCCGTTTGGGACTTTGTCTGTGTTAGCGTTTGATGGCGCGCGTGTGGTGCCTTTTTGGAGCGTTTTTTTTTGTTAAAAATTTTTGTTTCACTGGTGTTTTTGGTGCTGGAACTGACTGGGTAGCGCTCTAAAGGGGCGCCGTGCGTATGTCGGCGAGCACCGGCACAGACGAAGTCCATACTTATATAGTTTCCCTAACTTGAAAATATCTACAAACTTGACATTGGCTAATCTTTGTAAAGCCAGACGAGGGAATTAAAAAAAAAAAAGGTTCCGTACCTTTTAATAATATTAAGTTGTAATTATAACTCCATGTAATATAGTGTGTATTTTATATATTGTGTTGTTCCAGGCTAGAAACTAACCCTATAAATTAACATATTCTGAAAAAACCTGCCACTTATAAAATTACCCAAATTTAAAAGCTGCTCGAAATTCTCAGCTATCACCAACCGTTCTCGTGTCTCTTCAATCCCACACGATATTGGCGAAGTAAATCGCGCCCACCTGGTGCAGCTCCGCGCCATAAAATAAAATTGAATTGAAGTACGGAACCCTTAAAATATTGTAATGAGTAATTTATCAAGTTACCAGGTGTCCGCTCTTCTCGTTGAGCAGATAAATGAAGAGCTGGTGGTGTCGCCAGGTGCGCAGGTGCACCTCGGCGGTCTCCTCGCTGTCCAGCAGCTTGTGGCACAGCTGGCACTGGATGCAGTTCAGCGGCTTGAGGAACGAGCGCCCCACGCCGCGCTCCGTACTGGAAGTTATAATGTTATTCAGGTTGTGCTCTTTTTGAAACAAGTGTAAATTAAAAATTTTCAACACCCCCGACAAGTGAAGGTTACAGTAATTAGAAAAGAGTTGATAACTTTCAAACGGCTGAACCGATTTTCTTGGACTATTTCGCGCCTACGATCCAAAGTATCTGAGTTTTCCAAAACATCATTTTCAAATGTTTCAAATAAATAATTATGTATATCTAGGCAACGTCCATCTTGACAGCTTGACATTTGTCAATTGACACTTGATGAATATTATGAACCTAAGGGTAACCTTCTTTTCTACAAGAAAATTAGAAAAGAGCTGATAACTTTTAAACGGCTGAACCAATTTTTTTGGATTATAGCTAAGAACACTCTCGATCAAGCCACCTTTCAAACAAAAAAAAAGTAAATTAAAATCGGTTCATTCGTTTAGGCGCTACGATGCCACAGACAGATACACAGATACACAGACACACAGATACACACGTCAAATTTATAACACCCCTCTTTTTCGGTCGGGGGTTAAAAAGAGGAGTGTTATAAGTTTGACGTGTGTATCTGTGTATCTGTCTGTGGCATCGTAGCTCCTAAACTAATGACCCGATTTTAATTTAGTTTTTTTGTTTGAAAGGTTGCTTGATCGAGAGTGTTCTTAGCTTTAATCCAAGAAAATTGGTTCAGCCATTTGAAAGTTATCAGCTCTTTTCTAGTTACTGTAACCTTCACTTGTCAGGGTGTTATAAATTTTTGATTTACACTTGTATTTTTATTTTAAATACTAGCCATGCTACTAATGACTAATACTCCCCTTTCCCCTCCAATCAAGCGTAAAGCTTGTGCCAGGAGTGGGTACGACAATTATAGTGCAACGGGTGGGGTTTGAACCGCCGAATTTTAGTCAAAGACATGCTCTACTTACATTTTCATTGATATGTGTTATCATTTTGCCCATATAACACACAAAAAAAAAACTGGTGCTTAAAATGTACCTATAAGCAGGCAGCATATCTTGCGTGACGTGTGCGACATCATCGCCTTCCTTGTAATCCAGCACGGTATCCTCCTTATCAATGGGCTGAGGTTTCTTCTCTTCTGCCTCCTTCGCTTCTCCATCTTCCTTTTTCACTTCTTCTTCATCTGACGGCTCCTTCTTGACCCCTCCGGTTTCGTTCTGTGCAAGAGACGGAACATTGGAATACCATCAAATATGTACTATACCACTACACATTATTATAATCAATGCAAGTGTTTGATTGTTGGTTTACTGGTTTGTCCTTTAATCACGACACAACTGATTTAAGTGATTTTTAGGGTTCCGTACCTCAAAAAGGAACCCTTATAGGATCACTTTGTTGTCTGTCTGTCTGTCCGTCCGTCCGTCGTGTCTGTCAAGAAGTCTTTTTCGCGGCGGACGGGGTGATGCAAGCGCTGTATATCGTTAATATATGTACTCTCACCTGCTGAGGAGCAGGTGAGAGTACATATATTGTTATGCTCAGTAGTCTTGTCCTTGTCTCCCTCGGTGTCAACATTCTTATCCCATCCTTGTTGCACAGGTACTCTCACCTGTTCTCAGTATTTCATTGGTGTGTTACAAATAATAGATGGATGCTCTTGGATTTGATTTTATTTCCATTCACACGACACAGACAGACATTGTATCAAGACAGCGATAGGTGACAAGTGACAAGTATGTGACAAGTGACAGATGACGTTAGGATATTACACAGACTAATACAATACCGTAACATCTCCCTTTTTTTTTTTTAACACTAGGTACTAACTGTTAACAATTTTATTATTATGACAACGACAGATTTTTTATATTTTATAAACACAAGTATATACATAGTACAAGTACAACATTATTTTTTATAACACCACAAGAAAATCACTTATGACTATCCAGGCTGCATGGTTTACAACCTTTGCCTTTCTCGATACATTGACAGACTAGGTACTACTAAAATTGACATTTGTTTTTTGAACCTTTACCTTTCCTGAAAAATAATTGAAATACTAACATTTTGTTTACATCATTAAATAATTGAAATACTAACAAACTTACTAACAAATAACAATTTCATTTTGTTTACATCTTTATAGGTATACTGACTGTGTTGTGTGCTGTGGAAAATGATATTATGTGTGTACTGACTGTTTAATGATAAACTGACGGTTTCTCCTGAACTGTCCTAGTTCACTATTTATTAGATAACTTCTAGGTTCAGGACATATCTGGATAATAACTCCAGGAACCCATTTTTTGTGTTCAGGTTTGTGTTTAAATAAGATTTTATCACCTACATGTAATGGTTTAAGCATTTTTGTATGTTTATTATAATAAAATTTTGTGTATGACTTTTGTTTTTCATTTAATTTCTTTATTTTATTCATATCACAAAGCTTAGGTAGCAAGTTTTCTTTTCCAGTAGGAACTACTGTACGCAGTTGTCTAGACATACACAGCTCTGCTGGTGAATATTGACTTTGTTTAGGGGTATTTCTGTACAAAAGTAATGCTAAATACATATCAGATTTGTCATTTTTACACTTAATTAACATATTTTTTATAGTTCCAATAGTCCTTTCAACTAAACCATTTGACCTACTTAAGTATGGACTAGAAGTTATGTGTTCTATGTCCCATTCTTGAGTGAATAACTTAAACTCTTTGCTATTAAACGGGGGGCCATTGTCTGTTATTGCAATCCTGCAAATTCCATGACGGGCCAATATTGACTTTAAATGTGTAATTACTTGGCTAGCTGAATAGCCTGATGTTAACTTGGCAAGTTCTATATACTTTGAATAATAGTCAACTACCATTAAGTATTTAGTTCGTTCAAATTCAAAAATATCTATACCAATTTTGTACCATGGTATGTTTTCATACTCATGTTGCATAATTGGTTCTTTACTATTATTTCGACGGTAAGATAGACAAATGTTACATTGACCTATATATTTTTCTATGTCATTTTGCATATTTGGCCAAAAGACTGTAGTTTTTGCTAGACGGATTGAGCTGTTTATACCTTGATGGGCAGAATGAATTAGTTTTAATATATACTCTCTCATTGACTCTGGGATTATAATGCAGTTAGATTTGAAGACAACGTTATCAATGACATATATTTGATCTTTGAGACTATAATAAGATTTGACTGACTGACTAACTGAACGCTTATGTTCAGGCCATCCGTTGTGACAATATTGAATTATTTGACTTAATGTTTGATCTTGGACTGTAGACTCTTGAATTTCTTTTAATTTCTCTGGACTGACTGACAAATTAGACATTATTATATTAACATGTAAATCTATATCTTGATCAACTTCTGACAAACAAGTTTCACTTAATGCTGCTCTAGACAAAGTATCTGCAATATATAAGTAACGACCAGGCTTGTATACAACAGTTAGATCATACGGCTGCAATCTAAGCATGATTCTTTGCAATCTTGGGGGAATGTCATATAGAGCTTTTTTGAAAAGAGTTATGAGAGGTTTGTGGTCTGTCTCCACTGTTATGTTATGACCATATATGTATTGGTGGTACTTAGTACAACCAAAGAGGACAGCTAGTAGTTCTTTCTCTATCTGCGAGTAGGACTGTTGTATTTTACTTAGAGAAGCAGATGCATATGCAATGGGTTGCTTGTCATGGGATAACACTGCACCCATGGCATCCTTCGATGCGTCTACAGATAAAATTATTTCCTTTTTAGGGTCATAGTATGTTAAGACAGGTGTTGAACAAATAACTTTTTTAATATTATTAAATTGAGACTCATGGTGCTCTGACCAATACCATTCAGTATTTTTTGATAAAAGTGCTCGCAAATGACTTATTTGCTGTGACAAATTTTTAATAAATGGACTAAGATAATTGACCATACCTAGGAATCTTTGAAGATCTGTTATATTTTTAGGACTTGGCATGTTACAAATAGCTTTTACTCTAGACTTATCAACTTGTACACCTTCTTCACTAAATATATGGCCTAAATATTTGACTTCTTTTTGACAAAACACAGACTTTTCTTTGTTAAATTTTACATTAATTTGACGTGCTCTTTCTAAGACTTTTTGTAACCGTTGATTATGTTCTTCTACAGTTCTACCATAAATAAGAAAATCATCCATCATAATTTTAACACCTTCAATATCACCAAATCTTTTTATCATTTCTCTATGAAATATTTCTGGAGCTGCATTAATACCAAAGGGTAACCTAGTGAATCTATATCGTCCAAAAGGTGTAATAAATGTACAGAGCTTAGAAGAAGCTTCTGACAACTTGAGCATCCAATAGCCTTTATTGGCATCTAATGTTGAAAAATACTGAGCTCCAGCAAGACTAGATTTAATTTCATCTAAGGTTGGAAATTGGAAATGTGATCTTAAAATTGACTGATTTAGCTTTCTAGGATCAATGCACAGACGTAATTTACCATTCTTTTTTGAGGTTAAGACTAGAGCGCTTACCCATTCAGTAGGCTCTTCAACTCGTTGTATGACTCCACTTTTTTCCATAGATTCTAGCTCTTGTTTTAGTGGTTGATGAAGACGGAATGGAACCCTTCTGCATGCCTCTATAGATGGAGTTGCATTAGGCTTCAAGGTTAGTTCGCATTGAAATTCTGTTAGACAACCTAAACCTTCAAACAAGTCCTTATTTGTATCAACTATATCTTGACATGTTAAATTCTGGAAAGAAACACTATTAATTTTTCTTATTAAATTTAAAGTTTTACAGGTATCCCTACCTATAATATTTTGACTTTTCATGTCGACAATATGAAAGTTAACTGTATATGACTTATTTTTATGAATCACTGACAAATTGCATTGACCTACCAGGGGGATAATTTCTCCACTGTATGTAGAAAGTGTGTTCTTACTTTTGTGTATGTTGGAAAGTGGCAGATTTAATGAGTTGTATGTGTGAATGGATAGAATATTTGTGTCTGCTCCAGTGTCTAATAAAAAATTTACCTGTATTTGGTTTATACATAGATCAATATTCCAAGGTTTTGACAAATTAGACTTATCATCCTGTATACAGTAGACAGAACCAACATAAAACAAAGATTCATTATTTACAGACTGATTTTCACAATTGACTACTTTTACTTGATGTGAACGGCAAAACTGAGCGAAATGATTGGACTTATTACACTTTCTGCACTTGACACCTTGAGCTGGGCACTTGAATCTATGTACCTGACCGCACCGACCACATGATGTATTCCTCTGACTTGACGTTGATGGTGTGCGTTGACGTGTTTGCTGTGACTGGTGTCTGGACCTGTTTCTATGGGAAGAGTCTCTGCGACTTGGTGATCTTGACACGCGTCCTATGAAATGTAATGATGCGTCTTCCAATGCTTTTGCTTGTTGTTTAGTAGACTCACAGCGCTTGGCTATGTTTATTGCCTCCTCTAGGGTGTTCGGTTTTTCAATTAGAATCCTTTCTTTATAGTAAGTGTTGTTGCAGTTCCAGCTAAATATGTCTCTGAGCAAGCTTTCACGTATGTCACCAAATTCACAAGTGTGACTTAAATTTTTTAGATCCGTGACATAGGTGTCTATAGATTCATTTGGTAGTTGTTTCCTGCTAAATAATTTATGCCTTTCTATCGTGACGTTTATTTTCGGAGTGAAATACTGTGTAAATTTGTTACAGAGATCGCCAAAACTAACTTTTTCGATATCTAGGTCAAATGAGTAAAAAATTTCCAGACAATCTGATCCGATGAATTGCAAGAGAATGGCTGTTTTACGTGCATCTTCGGCTTCATCTAAATTATTTGCCTTTAAATAGACTTTCAGTCGTGTGAGCCATTTTTTCCATAGCAATGGGACGTTGTTACCTTCAACGATGAACGGCGGCAGGGTCATGCCTACTGGCAATGGCGTCATGGCGTGGCTGGTTGACGACTCGCTGTGACCTAGTGGTCTTCTAGGCTTTGTGTTCACAAAATCTTCGTCCTGCATTGTTTTTCTTTATTGTGATCCCTGTTCTGGCACCATATTTCATTGGTGTGTTACAAATAAAAGATGGATGCTCTTGGATTTGATTTTATTTCCATTCACACGACACAGACAGACATTGTATCAAGACAGCGATAGGTGACAAGTGACAAGTATGTGACAAGTGACAGATGACGTTAGGATATTACACAGACTAATACAATACCGTAACACTCAGTAGCCCTGTCCTTGTCTCCCTCAGCGTCGCCGTCCCTGTCTAGCCACTTTTCACCGTTGGCGTCCTTTTCGCGGCGATCGTAGTGATGCAAGCGCTGCATATCGTCAGTACGTGTGCTCTCACCTGCTCCTCCTCAGTAGTCTTGTCCTTGTCTCCCTCGGTGTCGCCGTCCTTGTCCGCCTCCTTGTCACCCCCGGCGTCCTTGTCGCGGCGGTCGTTGCGCCGCGAGCGCTGCCTGTCATCACGCAGATACATCTGCTCCATACTCAGAGTTGAAAACACCATCACTGCAAAGAAATGGGACATCAAACATCGAGCACGCAATCGGAACTTAAACAGCTAATGGATATAAAGTGAAGATAATATGTAGTTCAACCTTTAGGTTTGGGCTTGGAGATGTTAGTGTTTTGTTTGTCCTGCAGCTGCCTCAGATGCTCAGCAGAAAGTCTATGCTAGCTCTATCCTTGTCTGCCTCTCTTTATAGCAGGATGTGCAAGCGAGATGCTGATATTTCTGAAGTTTTCTTAACATCGAAAGTGGGAAAAATCAAGCTGATATTTGGAGGAACTCAAAAGACTGGAAAATCCTGTTGGTTTAGCAAGTAAAGATTTTTTTCTAATTTGTGGGTAGTTCGAAAAATTTAAATTACCTTCAGGTTTGGGCTTGGAGATGTTAGTGTCTTGCTTGTCCTGCAGCTGCCTAAGATGCTCGGCCGACAGTCTATGCTCGTCTAGCTCTATCCTTGTCGGCATCTCCTTATGGCAGGAGGTGCAAGCGGGATGGAGATACTTCTTGAGCTTGCGATGTCCGACCGTGGTGCGATGGATTGCGCCGTCAGCGGCATACATGTCACACATAGCGCAATAGAAATCGCGCAATGGTTGTTGTCCTGTCTTGCGTGTACGTTTCATTTCACGGATCTGTGGAGTGGTTTTATTGGTTTAGGTGTCTTCATATTTAGGCATATTTATTGTCCCTACTATGAGCCACGATAGCCTAGTGATTAGGATATTCCTGAATAGGGGAAAAGGAGGCGGACGGTTGGGGGTTCGATTCCAGGCACGCACTCTCTTTTCGAAGTTATGTTCGTTTTAAATTGAATATTACTTGCTTTAATGGTGAAGGAATACATCGTGAAGGAACCTGCATGGGGAAATTCTCCATAATATTCTCAAAGGGGTGTGAAGACTGCCAATCTGCAATTGGCCATGGTGGACTATGGTTAAACCCTTCTCATACTGAGACAAACCCCGTACTCAGTAGTGGGCCAATGATGGGTTGATCATGATGATACATCTCTACTCTGCTCCGCTTTTCACTAACTTCACACCAATTTTGTGATATCCTACCTTGAACTCCTGTCTCATAGTATCAGCGGTGAGCGCATAGCTCTCCGCAGTCTTCTGCATCATGATAGCATGAGCTCTGCCGTTCAGGTGGTTCTCGAAGGACCTCCCATCCCACATGCTCTTGTTGCAAATGTGGCATCTCAATAGAGACTGATTGATGTCATCGTAGCGAGTCTTAGGAGATTCCTTCTTGTCTTCATTCTTGTCTGTCTTGTCGCCTGTCTCGTCGCTAGATAATACTTGGATGGTTAGTTTATTGTTACAGTGGTTATGTAAGGTCTACGGTTGAACTCTATAGAGCGCACTTTGTCTTTGCTTGGATTTAATTTTCAGTTAAAACGAGACAGATTTATGCCAGCGGTATAACGCTGTCTCGCTTTAACAGTGTCTTAAGCCTGAGCAAAGTCAAATGCGCTCTACAGATCTCAGCTTAAAGTTAAGTGCCTTTGCACGCAACAATATTTTCGCGCGCAGTCATACTGTATTTGTCAACATAAACAAAACAAGCTGCAATACTGAATTGAATTGAACTCAAAACCGTTGCAACTGAATTGAATTGAACTCAAAACCGTTGCAACTGAATTGAACTCAAAACTGCAGCTAACCGCTAATCAGATATCTGATGGCAGTATTATAAAACATTAGACAGTCTTTTTCAGAACACATTTTTTTATCTTTAGGCATCTTAAAACTGCGCGTAAAAATGTCTCATTGTGTAAAGGCGCTAACAATAACAAGTAATTCTTATTTTCTTGAGAATTACTTAATTACATTAAGTGCAAATAGAAATTACCACTAAATGATTGTAATTCACACAAAATTGTTCAAGTAATAGTTGGGTTTAAGATTTTTTTTATAAAAAAATGACTATTATCTGAAAACAAATTGCAAATATCTAAAAAGCACACCCTAAAAGTAAAAATATAAAAATATTATATCATTACAGAGAATTTCAACAGAACTTAAACATAGACTGGCTGTCTATGGTGAAGAAAGACCATGATAAATAATTCCATGCAGATTCTGTGTACAAAGAATTCGTACCCCTTTAGAAAAAAAGGGGGGGTAAAGTACAGAATTTTCTGAAACATTTTATGCCAATGCGGCTAGCGTCGCCGGTGAACGTAAGTTTTGCTGAAATTTCATTGAAGTTTCCGTGAAAGTTGTTTTGAAATTGGGACTTTCTCGTTGTCGTGGGATTGTATATTTTTTTGGGATATATGAAAGTCGGTGAGAGCACCGGAAGGAAACTCCACTGTTCCTTACCTCTCCTTGCTAGGCTTAGCCTTGGAATCGGCATCCTTTTTCGGGGTGCCCCTGTTTTGTTGCCTTTGCCCATCATTGGGTCTGAACGGCTTACGACTGTTGATACGCTCACCAGCGCGATTATAATTTCCCGTACGCCGGAAATTACCCTGATTGCCCATCTAAAGGGAAATTTGAAACTCGTTAGTATGAAACTGCCAGCCATTATCGGCATCACGAAGTCTGATATTCATACAGAGGAACCGACTTGGTCGTGTATTGGTCAAAATTGTACAGTAGACACCTGGAAACTCACACAAATACAAAACATTTATATTTAATACAGCATTAAGGAAATATTTTTATACAAAGACGTCTTTAAAGAATAAATTGAATTTTTGTTGAGCTTGATTTATTACAATAAAAGGGAAACTAGTAATGAAGAATGTTAGTACAAAAAGACTGAAAGAGTAGTTGGAAGAAATCAAATGTTTTAAAGTCAGGTTAAGAAAATACAATCTATCAGAGATATTTCAACTCTGACTTAACAAAGAAAATTGGATTGGATGTTTCTTACTAACATTTATTAATCATACAAGCATAATACTTTATTACAAACCTATTGCAATCAAAAAACTTTATTTTAAGTGCACAGAACCCTTTTCAGGGTAAGCTATTTTATATCTTTATTAATTGTTCAAGAGAGCTCACAAATGGTCTTTAAATTCAATGATTATTGTAAAAATATTCCAATTTTCAATTTAACGATTTAAACTTTTTAAGATATTTGGAATAGTTTATACTAGGTTTAACAAAATACTTACCCTATTAGGCCCATAACCTCGATCATACCGATTCATAGCAGGACCAAAGTCACGACGGATGGGCATATCAAGGAGTGAAGGGACTGGATTCTGACGGGGTTGGAGAAGGTTGATGAGATTGCTGGCAAGGGCCAGGGTAGCTTCACTGGGGCCGCCGAGGGGCAGTAAGTTGGGCAGATCACCCCCTGGGCCTCCGCCCTGCCAGGGTGAGACGCCTCCACGGAAATTGTTCCCGCGGTCGTTACGTTGGAAGTCCATGCGGCGGCCGCCTATTTGAGGTCTTCGGTTCGCCATTGTTACCTGAATAATAAAGTTTTGTTAAATAAATGCTTTTAATCTATACCTTTTAAGAGGATAGTTGCCAGACTTAAAACACTGAAAGGATCGGATCATGATTAATCACGGTAGATGCATATTTAGCATTCTAAATTCTCAGACAGGATTTAAGTAAGTATGCTTAATCGATTTTACTGTCCTTTAACAATTTTTTTGTAGGCCGCCCGGACAAGTTTTTTTTTTTTTTTGATAAACGACAGGCTCATTTTCCAGAAATGAAAATGTACCTACCTAAGTAACTTGTAAATAGTACTTTAACTAAAATTTTCTAATATCTAAAACTATGGCACCTGTAACAACTTAATTTTACAAATAACAAGCGTAATTAATACTAAATTAATTTGGACAAAGTGCCTACGTTGCGCAAACTTTAATCAGCCGAAAAATCTATCTTTTAGCGATAAAATAACTTACCGATAGACAGGTGACGAACAAAACTCGTAGCTTTTGCAAGAATTTCTTCAAATTCACGCTTAGGTTTCTATTTAACTTATATTTGAGAGAATAATTTGCAAAACGGCGAGAAAACGGCAAAGTAAAGGCAGAAAAATGGCCGACCGCTAGACATGTGTAAGTAATGCGATTGATGCATTACGCGTAATATTACCCGACCGCGTACTGTAGCATTACATATTACACGACAAAATCAAGCATTACACATCACACTAAAACATGACGCGGACAGCGTTTCGCGCTCGCTGCCTACTGACTGTTCGGTCATGTCATTCGGCAATCGGCATATCTCGGTGCGTGGTTTGAGAATCGTAAATTGTGCTAGTGAGAGAGAGTGAGAGAGAGATACTCGTGCTTCATATCGGTTGCGCGGCCAGCCCGATTTTATATACTGTAGTCTGTAACTGATGCAATAAGGTTTACGTTTATTTGGCTCCGCCAAGGTACTTAACTTAGCTCTTCAAAAATTCGTACGATATGATTGTTTAACAATGAATTCTTTGTTTATATTTATTAGTAATTATTAGTATTTGACAAAGCTACTAAAAAAAAAACTAAAAAAAAATCAAAATAATTAGAATAAAAATAAGAAAAAAAATAACAATCATTGTAGGTACATATAAAGTTGATTTATAAATACGCCAATATCCATGGTCGTATCACGTATAATCGTAATTCGTAGGTAATCCATGTATATTGCCAGTCCTAAGCCTGGTCTAAAGTATGAAGGGAAACCAACTTTATTTATTAACTAAAGTGACCGAACGGAATATTGGCTAGCGGTATAATGTAACTAGGTGCGGTAGTGCGTACATCGAACGTAGTACGTATGGCGGCGGGGCATCCCATCACTCGATATCTCATGTAATGTAATAATACATCCGAACATATTTTCATTTCATTACATAGCGCACTATTTGATAGGTGCCAGGTGGCCGTCACTAGCGCGCCAGCTCGGGTGATGTTCGGAGTGATGGTAAAATGTAATATTACTTAGTACGAAATGTAATGCCATATGACATCACTTTTTAAAGTACTGTTTTGCGCATGTCTACCGACCGCCGATACGAAATCGGCGTCGCCATAGACTGTAGAAGATTGTTTGTGATTTGGAAATACCATGAAAATACAGACTCAATTAATTATTTTTAGGGCAATACTCACTAAATAATATTTAATATGAATGAAATGAACAGGACTTCGTCTGTGTTGGTGTTAGCTGGCGGGCGTGCTCTGCCTTTTTAGAGTGTTTTTTTTTTTTGTTAAAACTGACTGGAAAGCGCTCTAAAGGGCGTGCCGTGCGTATGTCGGCGAGCGCCGGCACAGATGGGGTCCATACTTGAATAGTTTAACTAACTTGTTACAAATAACTACAAACTTGATATTGGCCAATCTTTGTAAAAGCCAGACGAGAGAGAAAAAAAAAATGAAATGAATGAATGAACGATAAATGTCGACGAGGACTTCGTCTGTGATGGCGTTTGCTGACGCGCGTGCTATGCTTGTTTGGAGTGTTTTGTTTTGTTAAGAGTGGCTGGTTTTTGTGTTAGTTGGTGTTTTTTGGTGGTGGAAGTTGGAACTGACTGGGAAGCGCTCTAAAGGGGCGCCGCACGTATGTCGGCGGGCGCCGGCGCAGACGGAGTCCATACTTGTATAAATTCAATAACTTGAATCACAAACTTGACATTGGCTAATCAGAGTAAAGCCAGATTTAAAGAAAAAAAAAAGAAAATGTCGACGAAGTCTTTAAAAAAATCTATCTGACATTATCATAAATCAAGACGAACATTGTTTCAGAAGTTGCTAGTCTGTGTCAGCGATCGACTTGTGGGGTTGTATATTTTTGTGTCGTATAATTTAAATAAATAATATTTTATGTTTTGATTCGAAGAAAATTGTTAAAAACGTTTTAAAAATCAAAATGTCTCAAGGCAAGATAATATTAATGGCTTGCGGAAGCTTTAGCCCTCCAACGTTTATGCATTTGCGTATGTTTGGTATGTATTGTTATTTCATTAATTTACATAATATTTTCTATATAATAATAACACTATAAAGAGCGTAAAAATGTAAGCTAACATTTTTTATTTTTATAATATCCACATCCAATTTTCCATGCTAATAAGTATTTATAAATAAATTTGCGAAAGTGTGTCTGTTAGTTTGTCTGTTACCTTTTCATTTTATGGTTCAACCGCTGAACCGATCTTGAAAAAATTTGGCACAAAGATAGCTCATATCCTGGAAACAGGCAGGATGTATTTATTATAAAAAAAAAAGGATTAATCTCAAAGTCATAGGCAAAAGCTAGTCACCTTAGTTAATTTTAATTTTTTTAAATAATTTTTCAAAGATGAAAGTATAAGATGAAAGTAATGTTTATATAGTATCATTTTTTTTTTAATGATGGTGTCTTAAATTTACTAAATATTTTTTATTGGCTTGTGACCTCTTTCCTGTGGACAACACAAATTTTAAACCCTTCCAACCAAACAAGGTCTTAAATTTTCAAAAATCCTTTCTTAGTGGATGTTCTACACCATAACAGCTATCTTGCCAAATTTTAGCCTGATCTGTCCAGTAGTTAGAGCATGCCATTGATAAATCAGTCAGTCACCTTTTTTATATATTTAGACTAGTTGACTGGCACTGGTATAGTATTATTACACAATACACATATTATGTACTAGCTGAGGCCCGCAGCTTCGCCCGCGCGGAGTGGTCAGATCCCCTGCAGCATCAGGATTGAGGAGTTGGAATCCAAATTTTTTATGAAAAAATGTCATAAAGTTCCTCTATCGATTAAAAAATAAATTACGCAAATCGGTTCAGAAATCTCGGAGATTTCGGTGTACATAGGTAGAAAAACACAACTCCCTTTTTGAAAGTTGGTTAAAAAAGTAGCCTATGTTACTCCCTGGTCAATCCTCTACTTGTCTGTGAAAACCCCGTCAAAATCGGTTCAGCCGTTCCAAAGATTAGCCTTTTCAAACAGACAGACAGACAGACAGACAAAAATTTTAAAAACGTGTGATTTTGTTATGGTATCGTTCAAATAACCATATGAGCTTAATATCAGGTAGTTATTTCGAAATTACAGACAGACACTCCAATTTTATTTATTAGTATAGATTAAGTATTATGAAAGGTTTATGCATCTAAATGTGAATATACTAAATATGTAAGTATATCATATTCACATTTAGTCTGTACAACAGGTAAACCTAGCCTTCGAAGCTGGGCAATCAATCCATTAACAAATACAAATCTTTACTGTTTGTTTAAGCATAATGATAACATAATCAGAACAATAATGAGTTAATGTTGATTGTTATGGTTTTATTAACGTTATTACTTTTACTTACTATCTTTATACTATATATAGCTCAATTACCACTCACTGACTCACTCACTCATTGACATAATTGTTCTCCTAGAAGGAGACGGAAAATGATATAATGATGTGGGGGAGTTGTGATTGGATTCGGGAACCCTCTGGGGAAAAATTATGACATTTGAGAAAAACAAGATGGCGGCCGACGTGATTTTTGCAGCTCCGTTGTTTTACAACCGATTTTGTTTAAACTCGCAACTATTTAGGAAAGTAGTAAACGGTTAATAGAAAAGGTAGAAAAAATTGGAAAAACAAAATGGCGGCCGAGCTGGAGCGTTTTCAAAATTTTCATTTTTCGATCCCGAACCGCGGCGCCACAGATCCGAAACGGGAAATTGAAACTTATAATTTTTTTCTGGTTTCGCCCACGATTATCCTTAATTTTGACGGAATGGGGGTAGTTTTTAAAAATTCAAGATGGCGGCTGTCGTGGCGGCCATTATGTTAGAGGTACGAAAAAACGCAATTTTAAAAGTTAAATATCCCAAGGTTGACAACATCGGAGCGATTCGGCTTCTATGAAGCGATTGTACGTATAGGCTCGAGGTATAGATTGGAGGAAAAAAATTACCCCATTTTTTGGGGAAATTTCAAGATTTTCGGGAAATTGAAAAAAATCGAAATACGGACTTTTCGCAAAATCCGAGTATGAGCGATTATGTGTTTTGATCATACAAATGACATTTCGGTATTTTTGTCGCCGGAGACTGGCAACACTGGAATTTATCAAAGAAAAAGTGATTTTCGACACGGTCTTTTTCACGGTATCCCCTTTCGCGTGGGTGCGAGCGAGATGAGAGATTGAAACGTCATCGGGAGCGGTATATCCTGTAGTTAATAGGAAAATTATGAAACAGTGTAAAATCTTTCTGTGAAACGAGTTGGCGGCCATTTTGTATTTTTTTTAATTTTTCGAAATTTTGACCACGTTTTTGAAGCAGTTGGCAACATTTTGGAAAGTCGACATGTATCAATCGATTGTGTGACTCAACCAGCAGTATCGAAATATGTAAACGGTGTTGCCACATTTGGGGAGTTTTTCGAAATTTTCCCCAAAAACTCCTCCTGTAAAATTTTGCATGAAATTTTTTTTTCCACTGATGGTTTCGTATAGAAAATAAAAAAAAAATCGAGGAAAAATTTGGAAATAGCTGATGATCGAGGATGTCGGAGACGGGTGAAGGGTCCGCTCAAGGTATTGAAGATAGGTGGGGGGTGCTCGACCAAATGTCATTCATGACATCATCCAATTGCCAAAAAGCTGAAAAAAAATTCAAAATGGCGAAGAAAAGATGGCCGCCATACAAATTTCACCGGCGTCCAGCTCGGAGGGTATAAAAGATGGAGGTGCGGTTTCTTGGCAAAAGAGGATCAGGATCCAAAGGTCTACTCGATGAATAGAAAAAAAATTCAAAATGGCGGAATTTATTTTCCCATACATTTTGTATGGCGAATATTGAATGTCTCATTCTTGTAGAAAGAGAGAGAAAACGATACAATGATATTCGGGAGATATGTTTTGGTTCGCGATATGAGTAGGGAAAAATTATG
The DNA here is from genome assembly GCF_905333055.1 of Maniola jurtina. Classification (NCBI taxonomy): domain Eukaryota; kingdom Metazoa; phylum Arthropoda; class Insecta; order Lepidoptera; family Nymphalidae; genus Maniola; species Maniola jurtina. The sequence goes on along the minus strand of NC_060052.1, from coordinate 7,743,437 downwards.
ACATTTCAGAAAAACAAGATGGCGGCCTATATGATTTTTGCAACTCTTTTGTTTTCCAACCGATTTCGTTCAAACTCGCAATCTTTGAAGAATGTAGTAAACGATTAATAGAAAAAGTGGAAAATTTTGGAAAAACAAGATGGCCGCCGTACAAATTTCGTCGGTGTCTATCTCGGAGAATATAAAAGATGGAAGAGTGGTTTCTTGGCAAAAGATGATTAGGGTCCGAAGGTCTACTCAGTGGAACAAACTCTGCATGCTCGCGGACCACTTTAGTGGTCCGCGCACCCACGCACCCTACTAAATTATTATCCTAATCTACAAAAAATAATATGGATGTCGTTTTCAGGGTTTTCCAGGGTGCTGATTTTGATAATGACATTAATTTTCAAATCCAAGATGGCGGACTTACAGAAAATGTGGAAAAAATTGGAAAAACAAAATGGCGGCCGAGCCGTAGCGTTTTGAAAATTTTGATTTTTCGACCCCGAACCGCGGCGCCACAGATCCGAAACGGGGTAGTCGAGGATAACTATTTTTTCGTGTTTCGCCCACGATTATCCTGTATTTTGACAGAACGGGAGTGGTTTTAAAAAATTCAAGATGGCGGCAGTCATGGCGGCCGTTTTGTTCGAGGTACGAAAAAACGCAATTTTAAAAGTTAAATATCTCAAAGTTGGCAACATCGGAGCGATTCGGCTTCTATGAAGCGGTTGTACGTATAGTATCGAGGTATGGATCGGTGGGAAAAAATTACCCCATTTTTAGGGAAATTTCAAGATTTTCGGGAAATTGTAAAAAATCGAAATACGCACTTTTAGCAAAATCCGAGTATGCGTGATTACGTGTTTTACTCGTACAAATGACATTTGGGTATTTTTGTCACCGGAGACTGGCAACACTGGAATTTATCAAAGTAAAAGTGATTTTCGACACGGTCTTTTTCACGGTATCCCCTTTCGCGTGGGTGCGAGCGAGAGGAAAGATTGAAACGTCATCGGGCGCGGTATATCCTGTAGTTAATAGGAAAATTATGAAACCGTGTAAAATCTTTCTGTGAAACGAGTTGGCGGCCATTTTGTATTTTTTTTTATTTTTCGAAATTTTGACCACGTTTTTGAGGCAGTTGGCAACATTTTGGAAAGTCGACATATATCAATCGATTCTGTGACTCAACCAGCAGTATCGAAATATGTAAACAGTGTTGCCACATTTGGGGAGATTTTCGAGATTTTCCCCAAAAACTCCTCCTGTAAAATTTTGTATGAAATTATTTTTTTTCACTGATGGTTTCGTATAGAAAACAAAAAAAAAATCGAGGAAAAATTTGGAAATAGCTGATGATCGAGGATGTCGGAGACGGGTGAAGGGTCCGCTCAAGGTATTGAAGATAGGTAGGGGGTGCTCGACCAAATGTCATTCATGACGTCATCCAATTGCCAAAAAGCTGAAAAAAAATTCAAAATGGCGAAGAAAAGATGGCCGCCATACAAATTTCGCCGGTGTCCAGCTCGGAGGGTATAAAAGATGGAGGTGCAGTTTCTTGGCAAAAGGTGATCAGGATCCGAAGGTCTACTCGATGAATAGAAAAAAAATTCAAAATGGCAGATTTTTTTTTCCCATACATTTTGTATGGCGAATATTGAATGTCTCATTCTCCTAGAAAGAGACGGAAAACGATACGATAATGTAGGGGAGATGTGTTCGGGTGGGGGAGGCGAGTAGGGAAAAATTATGACATTTCAGAAAAACAAGATGGCGACCGACGTGATTTTTGCAACTCTTTTGTTTTCCAACCGATTTCGTTGAAACTCACAATCTTTGAAGAATGTAGTAAACGATTAATAGAAAACGTGGAAAATTTTGAAAAAACAAGATGGCCGCCGTACAAATTTCGTCGGTGTCTATCTCGGAGGCTATAAAAGATGGAAGAGTAGTTTCTTGGCAAAAGATGATCAGGGTCCGAAGGTCTACTCGGTGAAACAAACGCTGCATGCTCGCGGACCACTTTAGTGGTTCGTGCACCCACGCACCCTACTAAATTATTATCCTAATTTACAAAAAATATTATGGATATCGTTTTCAGGGTTTTCCAGGGTGCTGATTTTGAAAATGACATTTATTTTCAAATCCAAGATGGCGGACTTACATTTTCTACAAAAAATAGAAATGCCTGTCATTTTATGGGGTTTTTCGGGGTGAATTATGTATCTTATTAAATCAATTTGGTTTTATATAATAAAGTTAACTTTACCACGTCACGTGAGCTGCTTTAGCAGCTCGCGCACCGAGCAAAAACTAGTTATTATACTATATATAGCTCGATTACCACTGACTCACTGACTCACTCATTGACATAATTGTTCTCCTAGAAAGAGAAGGAAAATGATATAGTGATGAAGGGGAGATGTGTTCGGATTCGGGAACCCTCTGGGGAAAAATTATGACTTTTCGGAAAAACAAGATGGCGGCCGACGTGATTTTTGCAGCTCCGTTGTTTTCCAACCGATTTCGTTGAATTTTGCAATCTTTGAAGAAAATAGTAAACGATTAATGGGAAATGTCAAAAAAATTGAAAAAACAAGATGGCGGCCGAACCGTAGCGTTTTCAAAATTTTGATTTTTCGACCCCGAACCGCGGCGCCACAGATCCGAAACGGGAAATCGATAATAATTATTTTTTTCTGGTTTCGTCTATGATTATCCTGAATTTTGACGGAATGGGAGTGGTTTTTAAAAATTCAAGATGGCGGCTGTCGTGGCGGCCATTATGTTAGAGGTACGAAAAAACGCAATTTTAAAAGTTAAATATCTCAAAGTTGGCAACATCGGAGCGATTCGGCTTCTATGAAGCGATTGTACGTATAGGCTCGAGGTATAGATTGGAGGAAAGAAATTACCCCATTTTTTGGGGAAATTTCAAGATTTTCGGGAAATTGAAAAAAATCGAAATACGGACTTTTCGCAAAATTCGAGTATGACCGATTATGTGTTTTGATCATACAAATGACATTTGGGTATTTTTGTCGCCGGAGACTGGCAACACTGGAATTTATCAAAGAAAAAATGATTTTCGACGTGGTCTTTTTTTAGGGGCGATCGTTTCGCGTGGGTGTGAGCGAGAGGAGAGATTGAAACGTCATCGGGAGCGGTATATCCTGTAGTTATTGGAAAAGTTGTACAACGATGTAATTTATTTCTGCAAAACGAGTTGGCGGCCATTTTGTATTTTTTTTAATTTTTCGAAATTTTGATCACGTTTTTGAGGCAGTTGGCAACATTTTGGAAAGTCAGTATGTATGAATCGATTGTGTATCTCGGCTGGCAGTATGAAGATATGCAACCCGTGTTGCCACTTTTGGGGAGATTTTCGAGATTTTCAACTAGAAAACTCCTGTAAAATTTTGTATGAAAAAATTTTTTTTCACTGATGGTGTCGTATAGAAAACAAAAACTTAGTAAGCCAAAATTATGGAGAGAGCTGATGATTGAGGGTTTCGGAGACGGGTGAAGGGTCCGCTCAAGGTATTGAAGATAGGTGGGGGGTGCTCGACCAAATGTCATTCATGACATCATCCGATTGCCAAAAAGCTGAAAAAAAAATTCAAAATGGCGAAGAAAAGATGGCCGCCATACAAATTTCGCTGGCGTCCAGCTCGGAGGGTATAAAAGATGGAGGTGTGGTTTCTTGGAAAAAGAGGATCAGGATCCAAAGGTCTACTCGATCAATAGAAAAAAAATTCAAAATGGCGGAATTTATTTTCCCATACATTTTGTATGGCGAATATTGAATGTCTCATTCTCCTAGAAAGAGACGGAAAACGATACGATAACGTAGGGGAGATATGTTTTGAAGCGCGATATGAGTAGGGAAAAATTATGACATTTCAGAAAAACAAGATGGCGGCCTATATGATTTTTGCAACTCTTTTGTTTTCCAACCGATTTCGTTGAAACTCGCAATCTTTGAAGAATGTAGTAAACGATTAATAGAAAAAGTGGAAAATTTTGGAAAAACAAGATGGCCGCCGTACAAATTTCGTCGGTGTCTATCTCGGAGGCTATAAAAGATGGAAGAGTGGTTTCTTGGCAAAAGATGATCAGGGTCCGAAGGTCTACTCGGTGGAACAAACTCTGCATGCTCGCGGACTACTTTAGTGGTCCGCGCACCCACGCACCCTACTTTATTACCCTCAACTACCCCGTTTTTACAAAAAATGATATGGATGTCGTTTTCAGAGTTTTCCAGGGTGCTGATTTTGATAAAGACATTTATTTTGAAATCCAAGATGGCGGACATGCCTTTTTTAAGAAAAAAATCGATATGGGTGTCGTTTTATGGTGTTTTCGCGGTGAATTTTGCATCTTAATAACTCGATTCGGTTTAATACAATAAAGCTAAACATTACCACGTCACGCGAGCTGCTTTAGCAGCTCGCGCACCGAGCAAAACACTAGTTATTATACTATATATAGCTCGATTACCACTGACTCACTGACTGACTCATTGACATAATTGTTCTCCTAGAAAGAGACGGAAAATGATATAATGATGTAGGGGAATTGTGTTCGGTTTGGGGAACCCTCTGGGGAAAAATTATGACATTTCAGAAAAACAAGATGGCGGCCGAGGTGATTTTTGCAGCTCCGTTGTTTTCCAACCGATTTCGTTGAGTTTTGCAATCTTTAAAGAAAGTAGTAAACGGTTAATAGAAAATGTAGAAAAAATTGGAAAAACAAGATGGCGGCCCAGCCGCAGCGTTTTGAAAATTTTGATTTTTCGACCCCGAACCGCGGCGCCACAGATCCGAGACGGGGTAATCGAGGATAATATTTTTTTTTTGGTTTCGCCGACGATTATCCTCTATTTTGACAAAATGGGAGTGATTTTTAAAAATTCAAGATGGCGGCTGTCGTGGCGGCCATTATGTTAGAGGTACGAAAAAACGCAATTTTAAAAGATAAATATCTCAAAGTTGGCAACATCGGAGTGATTCGGCTTCTATGAAGCGATTGTACGTGTAGGCTCGGGGTATAGATCGGTGGGAAAAAATTACCCCATTTTTAGGGAAATTTCAAGATTTTCGGGAAATTGTAAAAAATCGAAATACGCACTTTTAGCAAAATCAGAGTATGAGCGATTACGTGTTTTGCTCGTACAAATGACATTTGGGTATTTTTGTCACCGGAGACTGGCAACACTGGAATTTATCAAATTAAAAGTGATTTTCGACACGGTCTTTTTCACGGTATCCTCTTTCGCGTGGGTGCGAGCGAGAGGAAAGATTGAAACGTCATCGGGAGCGGTATATCCTGTAGTTAATAGGAAAATTATGAAACCATGTAAAATCTTTCTGTGAAACGAGTTGGCGGCCATTTTGTATTTTTTTAAATTTTTCGAAATTTTGATCACGTTTTTGACGCAGTTGGCAACATTTTGGAAAGTCGATATGTATGAATCGATTGTGTATCTCGGCTGGCAGTATGGAGATATGCAACCGGTGTTGCCACTTTTGGGGAGATTTTCGAGATTTTCAACTATTAAACTCCTGTAAAATTTTGTATGAAAAATTTTTTTTTCACTGATGATGTCGTATAGAAAACAAGAAGTTAGTAAGCCAAAATTATGGAGAGAGCTGATGATTGAGGGTTTCGGAGACGGGTGGAGGGCCCGCTTAAGGTATTGAAGATAGGTGGGAGGTGCTCGAGCAAATGTCATTCATGACGTCATCCAATTGCCAAAAAGCTGAAAAAAAATTCAAAATGGCGAAAAAAAGATGGCCGCCATACAAATTTCGCCGGCGTCCAGCTCGGAGGGTATAAAAGATGGAGGTGCGGTTTCTTGGCATGAGATGATCAGGGTCCGAAGGTCTACTTGATGAATAGAAAAAAAATTCAAAATGGCGGAATTTATTTTCCCATAGAAAATGTATGGCGAATATTGAATGTCTCATTCTCCTAGAAAGAGACGGAAAACGATACATTGATGTATGGGAGATATGTTCAGATGCGCGATATGAGTACGGAAAAATTATGACATTTCAGAAAAACAAGATGGCGGCCTATATGATTTTTGCAACTCTTTTGTTTTCCAACCGATTTCGTTGAAACTCGCAATCTTTGAAGAAAGTAGTAAATGATTAATAGAAAAAGTGGAAAATTTTGGAAAAACAAGATGGCCGCCGTACAAATTTCGTCGGTGTCTATCTCGGAGGCTATAAAAGATGGAAGAGTGGTTTCTTGGCAAAATATGATCAGGATCCGGAGGTCTACTCAGTGAAACAAACTCTACATGCTCGCGGACCACTTTAGTGGTCCGCGCACCCACGCACCCTACTTTATTAACCTCAACTACCCCGTTTTTACAAAAAATGATATGGATGTCGTTTTCAGAGTTTTCCAGGGTGCTGATTTTGATAATGACATTCATTTTTAGATCCAAGCTGGTGGACATGCACTTTTTAAGAAAAAATTGATATGGGTGTGGGTTTTATGTGTTTTTGTGGTGAATTGTGTATCTTAATAAATAAATTTGGTTAAATATAATAAAGTCAACATAACCACGTCACGCGAGCTGCTTTAGCAGCTCGCGCACCGAGCAAAACACTAGTTAATTATTATAAAATTAGCTGATGCCTATGACTTTGTGTGTTGTACAAGGAACCAAAAGCTCAATTTGCTATAATTCACCAAACTAAAGAAATCTGTATGATGCAACATCAGCATACAACATGCACTGCCCGCCCTCCCACTGATAAACATGCAGGAAAAGCCAGCCACCAAGCAAGCCACATGCACCACCACCACACAACACCACACAAATCCCAACACCACTCGACACACGTTTCTCCAGATTCTCAGGAGATGTAGACCTTACAATGCCCAATTGCAAAGTCCTTGCAATTTAAAATTTCCTTGTAAAATTGTTGCAATTACAGTAAATAGTGAAATTATAGAATAGAATAGAATAGAATAGAATTAAATTTATTCATTGGATCAACATACAGGTAATACAAAACACACTTAAAATATAAAACTTAAAAAATAAATAAAACTTAAAATATAAAATATAAAACTTAAAAACTAACTTAACTTAAACATGGTGTTGTGTACCTACTATATGTTGTGCCAACGAAAAGGCCCGAACTCAGCTTAATGATGTGATTATCTCTAATTTGTGTTTGTTTTCAGAAATAGCAAAAGACTACATACACTCATTGGGTATAGGGACCATTGTGGGTGGTATCATGTCCCCTGTACATGATGCATATGGCAAGAAAGACCTAGTGGCCGCGCATCACAGGTAACACACAAATATTCATTCAAAAACTACTTTCAAGATGCTTTTTTTTACAGTCCATAAACTAATTAATGTGAATCAAGCAAAAATACTTAGATTAACAAGTGCAGATTGGCAGACATACATCTTTGAAAACATGCAAAACTTTCAGGCATGCAGGTTTCATCAGTGTTTTAACTTCACCAATATTTAGGGTAAAGTCCATGCGAATAGTCTGACACTGTCACTTATCATATACGTAGAGTTAGTAGGCTGAAAACTAAATTAAAATTGGTTCATTCGTTTAGGCGCTACGAGGTCACAGACAGATACATACGTCAAACTTATAACACCCCTCTTTTTTGGTCGGGGGTTAAAAACTGTCTTGCGGGCAACAAAGCCAGTGATAGCCCTATGAGAAGAGTTTCTTGATGGAGTGACCTTCTCCCAACACATATATCCACATATATGACTGATAGCCTAGAAATATAAAAAAAGTGATATTTAGTTAAAACACAGCTCTGGAATATTAGTACTGCATACCCAGGATCGAAACTGGGACCCACTGAATCATCATCATCATCTACATTAAATTAAAGTATTTGCCACTAGAAGATGCCCGCGACTTCGTCCGCGTGGATTTAGGTTTTCAAAGATCCCGTGGGAACTGTTTGATTTTCCGGGATAAATGCCTATGTCAATTTCAGGGACGCAAGCTACCTCGGTACCTTTCATACAAATCGGTTAAGCGGATGGGTTTTTAGGAATCCCGTGGGAACTCTTTGATTTTCCGGGATAAAAAGTAGCCTATGTCCGTCCCCGGGATATAAGCTAACCCTGTGCCAAATTTCGTCAGAATCGGTTAAACTGTTGGGCCGTGAAAAGGTAGCAGACAGACAGACACACTTTCGCCTTTATAATATTAGTATGGATTACTGGGCATATGATAGGTCTCTGAAGACTTCCACAGTCCACACGCCACGGTCTTGCGCCGCCTGAATCCAGCGGCTCCCTGCGACTATTTTGATGTCGTCTATTCACTAATGGGGGAGGGGGGTCTCTCTCAACACTTTCCAGTGCGAAGTCGCCATTCTAAGACATTGATATCTCAATGTCTATCTATTTTTCTAACTATGTGCTCTAGCCATTGCTATTTACTTTGGTTCTCCTACAAATCTCCTGATTCCTAATAGAAGGCCGAAATCTTGGCAACTAGGTTATCATTATTGACTAGATGATGCCCGCAGCTTCGCTCGCGTGGATTTAAGTTTTAAAAATCCTGTGGGAACTTTTGAGTTTCCAGGGCAAAAGTAGCCTATCGGAATCCGTAATCCAGACCAAATTTCGTAAAAACATTTGAACGGATGATCTTTTAAAAGTCCCGTGGGATCACCAGGATTTAGGAATGCAATTCCTTACAGCACCAGGGTCGAGACCTCGAGGTCAACGACAAAGTCTTTACTTGGTATAGATTACTTATTAAAACATTATATGTTGTAGGATAGCAATGCTAAAATTGGCTCTGAGATCGTCGGGATGGATCAAGGTCTCGGAGTGGGAGACGCAGCAGTCCGGGTGGACGCGGACCAAACTGTCGCTGCAGTACCATCAGGTAATCTTCTCATTTTCTTCAAAATATGTATACAAGCGTAAATTAAAAATTTATAACACCCCCGACAAGTGAGGTTACAGTAATAACTAGAAAAGATCTGATAACTTTCAAACGGCTGAACCGATTTCCTTGGATTATAGCTAAGAACACTCTCGATCGAGCCACCTTTCAAACAAAAAAAACTTAATTAAAATCGGTTCATTAGTTTAGGAGCTACAATGCCACAGACAGATACACACGTCAAACTTATAACATCCCTCTTTTGGGGTCGGGGGTTAAAAAGGAAGAGCTGACTGACTGACTAATCTGTCAATAAACAGTTCAAACTACTGGATGGGTTGAAATCTGGCATACATATAACTATTATGATATAGACATCCACCAAGAAATAATTTGCAGAAATTAGGTGCACACGCAAGCGAAACCGGGGTGGGTCGTTATAGTCGTTAATCGGTGAGTAGAAGGAAAGTTCCGTTTACATTAGGAATACTAAAATAGCGTAAATGCATTCGTGACTCAGGTCCCAGCCAATCGATAACGCACCAAGGACGACCTTGAAGGCTAGGTTACATCGCGGACGGGTATACATAAATACGCCTACTTTGATATGAAACGCCAAATAATTTTACTCACCTGAAGAATGCCAACAGTGTCCTATTACTAATCTTCCTCTGTCCGTTCATCTGTCCGTCAGTGGGCTGTATATCATGAACGTAATAGGTAAGAACGTTGACACGCGGACAGACAGACGGACAGCAGAGTGACATTAATAGGGCTCCGTTTTACTCTTTGGGTAGTACGGAACCCTAGAAAACACCCTAATTGGGAATTAGAAAGAAAGTTCCGGACTTCGTCTGTGTTGGCGTTTGCTGGCGCGCGTGCTCTGCTTTTTTGGAGTGTTTTTTTTTTTTGTTGGAAGTGGCCGGGTTTTGTGTTTTACTGGTGTTTTTGGTGGTGGAACGACTGGACAGCTCTCTAAAGGGGTGCCGCGCGTGTGTCGGCGAGCACCGGCACAGACGAAGTCCATACTTATATAGTTTCGCTAACTTGTAAATGACTACAAACTTGACCGATCAAATTGAGTCCGCTGTGGGCGCTGTCGACCAGCAGGGAGAAGTGGCGAATGCTGGTGAGGTGTATAACATCTGCCCCCAAAAACGTTACCTCGTGATGACCACGACCGCTCTACCAAGAGTGTTACGACAAAGAAGAAGACAAACTTGACATTGGCTAATCTTTGTTAAGCCAGACGAGAGAGGAAAAAAAAGTTCCATTTACATTAGGAATAGTAAAATAGCGATGCATTCGTGACTCAGGTCTCAGGCAATCGATAACGCACCAAGGACGACCTTGAAGGCTAGGTTACATCGCGGACGGGTACACATAAACATGCCTACTTTGATATCAAACCTAATTAGTTAACCTTGGCTCGTAAATGTGATACCTTCGCCAAAGAAAACATTTGTCGTAGAATTTAATTTCTCTATTGCAAATTACATACTTACGTACATTCCTTTATAGGTACACTTCTGACGCGCTTATCGATACAAACGTATTACACCTATTATTCTATTCATTAATCTTTGAAATAAAGCAACCGCCGAGTTTCTTGCTGGTTCTTCTCGGTAGGAAAGGCATTCCGAACCAGTAGTAGATGCTCTTGACGATTCAAAAGTACTTGTAAAAGTCTGATTGAATAAAAATATTTTGAATTTGAATTACATCAATTTATCTCTTCATTATCTATGCCCTTAAACAATGAATATAGTAAAATTGAATTTATTTTAAAGTTTAGGGAGGCATCTTCGTGCGTAAATAAACTATATAAAACTTATTACAAATCCTGTAGACATTCAAATCGCTGTCCCTGACAGAATAATCCAGAATGTGTTTTTTTTTTTTCAGGAAACCATAAACAATTACCTCGCTCAACTCAACATGAATACCACAGACGCTCCAGCCTGGCTCCCGGATGATATTCTCAACGTCAACAGTATAGACGAACCGGATGATCTGAGGCAGAAACTAAACGGGAATATAGAAGATGATACGATCACTATTAAACTGTTATGCGGCGCCGATTTGCTAGAATCCTTCGCTACACCTGGTCTGTGGTCGGACGAGGATGTAAGTAACTCGGACGAATTGTTAAAGTCTACAGTAGGTAGGTATTGAGCGGGACGACCCAATGCAGTCACTAACAAATTATTATATGGCGCTGATTTACTGAAAATCCTTCGCTACACCTGAACTATGGTCGGACGAGGATGTAAGTAACTCGGACGATTTGTTAAAAGTCAACAACAGACAGATGACCTGAGGCAGAAAAATGAGTATGCTCCTGAAAAAGCATATTATACAATCGAAGATTATGTAAATGATAAAAAAGCATGGATTTGACTCGCTCCAGCAATGCGCATTCTGCAATTGCTTGTATAGTATGGTATATTATTGTAAATTGAACAGTCGAAAAGAGCAACCGCCGAGTTTCTTGCTGGTTCTTCTCGGTAGGAACGGCATTCCGAACCAGTGGTGAATTATTTTGATGATTCAAAAGCACTTGTAAAAGTCAACTTGAATAATGTATTCTATTCTATTCTAGTGATGTATTACTTCCAGATAGAAACGATAGTGGGTGGGCACGGCTTAGTGGTGGTGTCGAGAGCGGGCAGCGACCCCGGCCGGTTCATATACGAGTCCGACATGCTCTACAAACATAGGGTGAGTCAGTCAGTCAGTTCACGAGCAAAACAACTCTTAGACTGCATCATCACTTACCACCAGGTGAGATTGCAGTCAAGTGCTAACTTGTATCTGAATAAAAAACCGGCCAAGTGCGAGTCAGACTCGCGCACCGGGTTCCGTACAAGAGTATTTTTGCCGACATCTTACACGACAAATCAAAAACTATTAGGCATAAAAATAAATAAAAGTCCGTTTTAGAATGTACTGGAAGGAAGATAGAAAGTACAGTAAGATAACTATACCAAGTGGAGTATCATATAAAACGGCTTTTTGATTTATCGTGCAAAAGACCCGTTTACAAAACCCTTGGTGCGTGAGTCGGGCCCGCACTTGGCCGGTTTTTATTTGATAAATACTTAATTGCTATTGTTTTTGGAAATTTCCAGAAAAATGTAATCCTTATGACGAACTATATAACGAACGAAGTCAGCTCGACCGTCATACGACGGTTGCTGAGACGCGGGGAAAGTGCGAAGTATCTGACAGACGATGGCGTTCTAGCGTACATACGACAAAACAGGCTGTATGGATCACTGCCTTGTGTCACGTGAGTATTATAGTCAAGCTCTATCCACGGAAAGAAGTTAGTATAAGGCTCTCTCTGTTACGTAATCACATACAAATGACAGAGACGAAAAACTCAGTGAGCGTTAACCATTTTGAGTCACCATCAGTGGCGTGCAGTTCATAGAGGCATAACAGCACTGCTTACCCTAGTTGTAATGGTTCAATGCTGATTTGCAATATGACTTGCCACACAGTAAGTTCCTGCCTATTGAATGCGTACTCTGACTCTAAATTCTTTGCTCGCCTCTGGTCACCAACCAATCCCAAGCGCAGTGTGGGACGACCTCCGACGCGTTGGACTGACGACCTTAAGAAGATAGCGGGAAGTGGGTGGATGAGGAAGGCGGAGAATCGTGTGTTGTGGCGCGCTCTCAGGAAGGACTATGTCCAGCAGTGGACGCAAACAGGCTGATTGATTGATTGATGTAACCAATTACAAACATGTTTTCAAGAAACATTCGAAATTCAATTCGAAAACATAGATTCGTTTGTGATTGGTTGGTGACTCAAAATGGTGAACGCCCACTGACTTTTTTGTCCTTGTCATTTGTATGGGATTACGTAACAGAGAGCGCCCTATACTGACAAGGATTTTCAAAATGTTACTTAGCAATCATCATCATCATCACTCAAAAGAAGTCTACTGATGAACATAAAGCCCAGCAAACACGTAGCTATAATATGGATTGATATAAATTATTGCAACCCAAAGTATATCAACGATAAATTACATAGTTACGTATGTGGTGGGCCTAAAAATTGGATCGGTCATTTCAATAACTCAACATTTAAAAAACCCTTGACACAAAAACCTTTATAAGAAAACTAGAAAAGAGCTGATAACTTTCAAACGACTGAGCCGATTTTCTTGGATTATAGCTAAGAACACTCTCGATCAAGCCACCTTTCAAACAAAAAAAACTTAATTAAAATCGGTTCATTCGTTTTGGAGCTACGATGCCACAGACAGATACACAGACACACAGATACCCACGTCAACCTTATAACACCCCTCTTTTTGGGTCGGGGGTTAAAAACCGCACAAGTCACTCAATCAAAAGTCAGGAATCAGTGACATGTGTCTTTGAGGAGATGTTTGAAACTTAAAATGTATTTTTGAGAAAAACTTGACTGATGATGCTGTTATGACCGATTCAATTTACTTACAATTCTTGTATAACTTAACAGCATCTAACCAAAAATCAACTTATCTTCCACGCTGCTTGGAAAAACAGTGAGTATAACATACTGAACGAAATGATCGCGAACTACGACAAGAGATCGCCGCAAGACATCATCATGACGTCACCAGAAGAGACCAGTTTCAAAAACATACTAATATCCATACGCGACAAACCTTCAATCATAGACGAAACCATTACAGTGAAACGGCCGAAAAAATCCAATTTCTTACTACCAAGTCATACTGACTGTATTAGCCCAACTATGGATCCAAAACCGAAAATCGCGTACTTAGATAAAGTTCCATCTACATATGTCCCAGGGAAAGCTGTCAAAATCGTCAGTGACGTCACGAAGCATGCCCTAAAAGACGAAAAGGTAAGCGAAATAACCCACAGCTCTTTAGACAGTTACCTATCTAGGGACGAATATGATTTGTACAAACGTAGAGTAAGCGAGGGTAATATGGAACAAGTAAGCAATGTTAAGGTTAATAAGAAACGTTGCACCTCCTCTACTATTAGGAAACTAAGGCCGGAGGATATGAAAAAGAGTAAATCCGAAGTGAGTAAGTTATGTGACAAAATGAAGAGTATTAAACTGAAAGATAACAGTCGGAATTATAAGACGCGTAGTTGCAATGATATAGTTAAGTTGATATTGACTAAGCATGGTATACACGTCATCAGCGATACTGAAGCGATGGTTTAGTAAAGTTTTGTATGTGTACAGGACTTTATTTTGTGGTTTAAATTATTTCTTCATATTAACGAGGGTCTGTTATAAGTAGTGTAGTCTGTGTGTACTGGACCTTATTTTCGAGTTTAAGTTATTTCAGACTTCATACTGATGAGGGTCTGTAGTAAGATGAAGTATTAAATAATTTGAGGTTTGTGATGAGATGAAGTCAAAATATTATGAAAAAGTACGAAATAGTTTGGTCCGGAATGGTATGAAGTCTGGAGTAACTTGAAGTCTATAATAACATGAGGTTTGATGAGGTCTGAATGAATGAGATGAAGTGTGAAATTATTTATTTTTGTCAATATACCAGCCAGTTAAGCAATATTAATTGACGATGGAGTTTTAAGTAATGTGAGAGTTATTTCAGTCTATAATTAGATGACGACTGAATTACTTTGAAGTCCGCAGTAAGATGAAGGTTGAAGTAATTTGAGGGCCGTAATGAAATGAGGTCTGAGAAAACTTAGGCGTGTTGTAAGAGATGTTTATCGTGATTGGATGACGTCTGAAATACCTACTTTTATATCTGTAGTAAGATGAAGGTTGAAATAATTTGAGGGCCGTAATGAAATGAGGTCGAAGAAAACTTAGGTGTGTTGTAAGACGATGTTTATCGTGATTGGATGACGTCTGAAATACTTTAAAGTCTGTTGTAAGTTGAAGGTTGAAATAATTTGAGGGCCGTAATGAAATGAGGTCTGAGAAAACTTAGGTGTGCTGTAAGAGATGTTTATCGTGATTGGATGACGTCTGAAATACTTTAAAGTCTGTTGTAAGTTGAAGGTTGAAATAATTTGAGGGCCGTAATGAAATGAGGTCTGAGAAAACTTAGATGTCTTGTAAGATGATGTTTATCATGATTGGATAACGTCTGGAATACTTTAAAGTCTAGTAAAATGAAGGTTGAAATAATTTGAGGGCCGTAATAAAACGAGGTCTGCGATAGCTTTTGGTATGCTATAAGGTCATCTTTATCGTGATTGGATGATGTCTGAAATACTTTAAAGTCTGTAGTAAGATCATTTTGAAATTATTATGACGAGCGTAATAAAAATGATGTCTGTAAAAGCTTTAGATGTGTTGTAAGATGCTTAGCGTGATGAAGTAAGAAATAACGAGAAGTGAAATAGAATCAAAATAAATGAAAATTGGTAGAATTTATAGCACTTTTAGTGTTACTTATAACTTAATTAGTACTTATTGTATTTATTTATCCAAGTATTTCTGTAATTACTGTCTTCCATGTTTGTATTATGTAATTATTCGTTAGCAGTTATAATGTCATGTAAAGTCATGAAACAATGTCATGATACTTGCGTGTGTATTTACACGCACTGCTGCTTATTTGGTATAAGGTATGGTTTATACAGAAGTGGCGAATGGTGGTGACTAGCAATGTGTAGTCCGTACAAAATGAGTGACTCTTTGATTTTCCGGGATAAAAAGTAGCCTATGTCCGTCCCCGGGATATAAGCTAACCCTGTACCAAATTTTGTCAGAATCGGTTAAACTGTTGGGCCGTGAAAAGGTAGCAGACAGACGGACACTTTTTCGCATATGGATTCTACAAACAGCCCTAATGCGGACTGTCTCCTTTGTAAAGTGCCCTAAAAATTAGATTCTTTAAATTTAAAATTCATTTTCCGTCTTTTTTTTAGCCATATAAAATCGAAAAAGATGGAGATACTCTAAATTTGTTTAGAGAAAAACATCACAATCGACGCCACTGTGTCCGCCAAGCACCATATCTGTTTAAACCATGCCTTAGATTGACTTATCACTACTTTACGTAATAATTATTACTTAATTTAAAAGCCAAATTAGTATAATTCTAATAAAATACTGACTTGTAATGTATATTGTGGTTTTTTGTATAGATTTTATCGAGGAATATCTTATTTACTCAATAGTTTTATATATATGTTCTGCTATTTCAACGTATTTATGCGTAAATTAATAGGTCTAAATATATTGCTATCTCTTTCATAATGCCTCCATATCCGCGGAAAAAGTTACTATAGGACTCTCTCTGTTACATAGGTAATCCCATACAAATGATAGAGACAAAAATCTCAGTGGGCGTTAACTATTTTGAGTCACCAACCAATCACAAACGAAACTACGTTTTAGAATTGAATTTCGAATGTTTTTTGAAAACATATTTGTGATTGGTTGGTGATTCAAAAGGTTAACGTCCCCTCAGATCTTTGTCCGTTGCGTACCCCATCCATTTGTATGGGACGTATGTGTAGAGGACGCTAACTCCACACGGACAAAGTCGCGGGCATCAGTTAGTCCTTGATATAAATAAAACGAGGCAAATTTTCCTTGCAGAGTCGAAAACTTTTTACCAATTTTGACGAGTAAACTTAGAATTTATGTATGTCAATTCTTATAGATATACATACTATAAATTTTGTATTTTATGTAAATAGGCTCCTCACCGCCTTCCATTCCATACAAACGTAGTTTTCATACTAATAAAGTTACACAACAATGGTTAAAACTACACATTTTTACAATAATTTGGAAAACTAAAGACACATACTTATATTTTTTTCTAGAACGTGTCTACAAACTTTCATTAGGTATGATTGGTTAAAATTTAAAAGAGAACCAATTTACGTTTGTATGGAAAGCGCTGCTTGAGAGCGCGTTAGAGCGGTTACGCACTCATCCGATCCGAATCCGTGAAAATACGGATGTAAAAATTCGGACTGAATTCGGATATTGCTTACGCACTAATCCGATCTCTGATCCAAATCGAAGCTATTCAGTGGACATCTTTGACATATCTACGTCATACGTCCGATTTGAATCCGAGGCACATCCGAGATATTCTCATCGGATGACGGAGAGAACTCGGATGACGGATGTCGGAGCTAGTGCGTAAGCTACCATACAAATAGTTATACGACTACTCGGAACGTATATTCACGGACTCGGATCGGATGAGTGCGTAACCGACCTTAGGGTTACTTTTCTTAAAATCTTATTAATATTAAATGTTATACCGTTTCCAAAATAATTCGATGAATGTCATCTATACTGAATACCTTGAGCTTTATACTTATCACAATAAATATTACATTTAATTATACCATTTAAAAAACGGTATGATTAAATTTTTTTTCGAGAGAAATGTTTACCGAATAAAAGCAGCATACTGCAAAATTAATTTCAGAGAATTTACATCTATCGTCGAATTATTCTTTGTGATTATAAACTTAAAAGATTTTGTAAATAAGTAATTACTTAGTGTATTAACTTAAATGCATCATAATTTTAATATTATAATAGATTAGAAATCCCACGTTCCCACGGGAACCACGGAATTTATTTAAAAACCTCCATATTGAAGTCACGTGTATCATCTATTGTATAATATTATATTCTTTGTATAACTGTGAAAATATAGAAAAAAAAAAACTATTGTTTAACCTGAACTGAATGTGATTCTTTAATTATTCTCTGTGATATGTTCAAAGTCTTCGAATTTTAGTGCCAAAAACTATTAGCTCGCACGAAAATGTAGCCAAAATAATTTAAAAACGTTACAAAGTTAAAAATAACAGTATTTTTAACTTTGAATTTTATTAGTTTAGTTAACGGATAAATATAGTAAGTTTATTAAATGTTATTAGTAAATAGAATTTTTTTCTTTGTTTAATCTTTTTGTGAATTTAAACTAAATAATAATATGGCTAATTCTGTTATACACAATCTCTTATCTATAAAGACAGGAATGTATTGCTATTTGTTATCCCTTTCATACCTAATACCTTTAGAAAAGGATAACACTAAACTTAGACTTGTGATATTACTTTGGAGATTGTTAACAACCGAATTAGCCACATTGAATAGTCTTCAAGAAACTAAAAATATAAAACTTTAGTTTTTGATTTGTGAACAAGATAATTTGAACTTATGTTATGAAATATGTAATTAGATGTTTTATGTTTGAAATTTTTAATGCTGTTCGCACAATTTTATTGTTAGTTAGTTTCTTATACTTAATGACTGTTATTTTTTAACTATTTATTGTACTTTTTACGAATTGTAGTAAAGCTTCTATGGAAATAAAATTTGTAGTTGATAAATGGTTTTTTAATTGAATGTTATTGTTTTTATCCCTTTTTTGTTTTCCATCGAGGCTTTACTTTGTCGACGTTGTCAGTAAATTTAGTTCGGTTTCTTTTATATTTTTAACCCCCGACCCAAAAAGAGGGGTGTTATAAGTTTGACGTGTGTATCTGTGTATCTGTCTGTGGCACCGTAGCTCCTAAACGAATGAACCGATTTTAATTTAGTTTTTTTTGTTTGAAAGGCGGCTTGATCGAGAGTGTTCTTAGCTATAATAATCCAAGAAAATCGGGTTGAGCCGTTTGAAAGTTATCAGCTCTTTTCTAGTTTTCTTATAGGGTTTTTGTGTCGGGTTTTCTTAAGTGTTGAATTATTTACATTTAGATTCAAAATACGAGATAGTACCATTGCGAGATAGTGCATTGGAAGTATTCTTTATGCACACTAAATATTCCAAAGTAATAAGTAGGAACAATATACCTAATAAATTATTAATGTAGGTATACATTAGGCAGAGTTCTTCAATATTTATATATTTATTTTCAGCGTCGACATTTTTGGTTTTTTAAAGAATGTCTCTATTTATATCGCGTGCCATTAAAGAAACGAACCAAAAAGAGGGGTGTCACTCATGCGATCTCACTTCAGCAGTATAATGTACCTGTAGCGTGTGAGTGAGATGGAATGATTAGAATCGCTCTGTTTCGATTCGTTTCTGTACTGGCACACATTATAAATCTATCCCCACTTCTAGGAATTTTTATATGGTGCGTATACACAATGAAATTATTGCTGAGAAATGTCATATCGGTTTCCATGTATCCGTATGCGTTTAGCCCTAATTCGCACGAGCGTTAAAAAGCGTTGCGTTAAATCCCGGCGTTGCGCTGTTAACACAAAGTGCGCGTTAAAAAAGCGTTGACGTGTGAACAGATACTTGGCAATGCGTTTGTTCTATTTGAACGCTTTTTTAACGGACGTTATATAAGCTCTCGTGCGAATAAGGCTTCAGACGGTGCAAGTGAGTCTTTTTTTTATAGACCAGCGCTTGGCTGCAATCAGACCTGCTAGCAAGTGATGATGCAGCCTAAGATGGAGCGCGCTTGTTTAGAAGTTGCCTATTCACTCTTGACTTGAAGGTTCCCATATTTCTACTTAGGCGGCTTACCATAGATTGTGTATACGCCCCATTAGATATTTGTAGCTACTAAATTATTCTTCTTGAATTTTCTATCCCCCATTTTACTCCTTTTAGGAATGTTTATCCCCAGCTAGGGAGTTGGTGACATTTTCTGTATAATATGATTAGCTCGTCAGTAAAGTAGTAGAGAAGCTGCCGATTAGGTTAGTCTTTTTACCTGACTGCGGCAAAGCCGAAAGGAAGGGTTATGATTTTAGCAGTCTATGTATGTATGTTTGTATCCAGATTCTGTGTGTTCCACCCTAGTGCCTAAACTACTGGGCCGATTTTGATCAATGAGATGTCAATTGATTCGTCGTAAAGGTCCGGGTGACATAGGCTATGTTTTATACGAAAAAAAATTACCTAACGGATGTTACATAAAAAAAAGTGGAGCTCTCCAAAAAATTGTCTTTGCTATTGTATCGAGTGGGATGTCAAATGAAATCATTTTTTTTAATTGAAACACATCTAGCATTACAGCTAGATGTGTTTCAATAAAAAAAAAATGATAGATATGTGCGTAATATGTTGACTGCTAGAATCATAACCTTTTTTTTGGCTTTGCTGTAATGGGGGAAAAAATTAGTCTGCTACCAACTCCCTGTTTGCCCCTATTTCTCCCCGTGTGTCTGTTTGTCGTGTAGTGAGTAAAGTAGTGTTTCTGTTTGTGCGTAGGGAGGCGGCTGCGCGCTGTAGCTGACGTGCTGCGCGCCCGGCTCGCCCGACAGCGCGCGCCTCTAGACCAACCACCTACTAATTTATTATACCTACTAGGGTTTCATTATAGGGTACTAGCCGATGCCCGCGACTTCGCCCGCGTGGATTTAGGTTTTTGAAATTCCGTGGGAACTCTTTGATTTTCCGGGATAAAAAGTAGCTTATGTGCTAATCCAGGATATTATCTATCTCCATTCCAAATTTCAGCCAAATCTGTCTAGTAGTTTTTGCGTAAAGGAGTAACAAACATACACACACACACACACACACACACACATACATACATACAAACTTTCGCCTTTATAATATTAGTGTGATAATATTAGTGTGATTTGACAGTGAAATATACTGGAAATCTCATCCTCGTCGCCAGTTCTTTCTAGCATGTTAGTACTTAGTACAAAGTTCAGTGCATTTTTCACCATCCTATTAGGTAGGTATTTTTAAGTAGGTAGAAAGGAGGGGTAGGTCTTTTAATTTATACACCTTCGCTTATTTTATTTTGAAGTTAGATTAAAAAAAATTGCGCATTCGCTTTAACTAAAATTAAGTAACGCGAATTTTAATCTGTCATTATAAAAAAGCTTCCTAAGGCTCCTAGGACCATCCCCTCTAAAAATAATTCCAGTCTGTTTAATTTAGTCTATTGTTAAAATATGAAATAAAGGTTTAATCTCAAAACTTTATCGTAAAAACTTACAACTAACCAAACCAACCGAAAAACTTAATAATTTAGTTTTCTATGATTTTTATTTTCAATTGAGAATTAGAAAAATAGTTTCTTTTTAACCTTTATTTCATCTAATAAAATTGCTTGGTATGTGATAGAAGAGTGATATAGATAACCTTAATTTAAAAGTTAGGAATAAATGCGTATTTTGATTATGAATACATGTATAGTAAGTACGCGACAGGCCGAGATGGCAATCGGGGTGGGGACGCCCGCACAGCGTCCTCGCTAACCCGGTGCGGGATAGCGCGGCGTCCCCCTCACACCCCGATTGTCATCTCGACCTGTCGCGTCTTCTGCTACGTACCTCTTTTGCCATGTTAAAAACTACAGAAATTGTTTAACATGGTTCTCTCCGTCACTTACTCCATACAATCGTAGCCCCAATTTCATTTGAATATTAAGCAGCCAAAGTCCATGAAATTTTGCACACATATTCTAGAAACTAATGCCTGTGGTGTTTTAGATTTTTCTAAAAATATGTAGTTTTAAAATTACAGGGGCTCAGAGATTTGTATGTGAATTTTTAAGACAGCGTAACTTTGAAACCGAATATTTTAACGGAAATCTGGAGAACCACGTTCCCGGAACGTTTCTACAAAATTCCATTGAGTATGATTGGCTAGTATTCCAATGAGAGACGAACTACGTTTGTATGGAGCGAGTGACGGGGAGATCCTTCTTAAAATGATTAAATTATTCCGTTTTTATTAACTTAGTTACACTAAACTTAGTTTGCACTTATCGAGTCATAAAAAGTCTAGCTCAAATTTTAGTCAATTTAATTTTAAACTTTTTGTGTTTTTATTTACATAAAATTTTAATCAGTTATCAATTATCATGTTTGGCAAAGAAATTACTTTGTTCATTTATCTTTTGCAAATTTTAAGTTGGTCGCAAATTAAACACAATTTGTTATGTTGTCATAAACTTTATTAAGCTGATGTTTTTTTGAATATGCTTGTATTTTATAAATATATTGATAGTAATATATTTAATCATTTAATATTTAAGTATACACAGACTTACACCCGTATTCACAAACGTTACTATGAGGTCTCACAGTGCCGTCGAACGCACAGTGTCCGTTCCACCAATCAGATGACTGTATCACGTCAATTTACAATGATCTGATTGGTGGAACCTACACTATGCGTTCGAGCGCACTGTGAGACCTCATAGTAATACGGCCGTCAGTCAGTCTACTACTACCCCACAAGCTATCTCGGTCAAACAGCACAGTATTACCACCTTATAAGCCGCATCGGCAAAATTCGTTTGCGCAGAGCACGCAACCTAAGGTGAATGCGACGGGTCTGCCCGCGAAATTCAAATTTAATTTGGTTTTTCGCAATTTGTAAACTAATACGACAAAGTAGGCTTATGGCATTCTAGTTGCGACAATGGGAGGATCATTGCCACGTGTTTATATAAAAATCTTTACTTGGTAAGATTTAAGAAATTAGCTCTAGTATCGATTATTTTGTGAGTTTTAGTCGATACTAGAGCTAAAATGAAAAAAATTGCGACGAAAGCACACGACGAAGCTATGATTGGGGCTGAGATATTTTGGCGCCATTCAAATATAAATTTTTATGCAGTTATTTGAGAAGCAATTCTGCGAAACTTGCATCAAAAGCCTGTCGCACTTATGACTTTATTTCTACACACCTAACGCATGTGTATAACTGTGCCACGCGAATATTTTTTATTTTATTTTATTTAATAGGAAGCCAACGGTATACAAAGAAAAGTAATTATGACGACTTATATAAACTTAGGACTATCAATGTATGTACTCACTTACAGGCTAACTCAACATGCTAAATTCTAAATAGTAAAACTTAACCTAAGACATTCTTTGCATAAAATCTATAATAATTAAATTAATTACTCAATAAGCCAAAAGTACAACAATTTTTAAAGCTAACAATAAAAACTACAAAAAAGACTAAAGATAGCACCCTACAATTTCTAAATGAATCTGATCATTAGGGTGCCTTTCCACCAGAGATGTGCTATGCAGCTATGCCGCGAAGATGTGAAATCTACGCTACGAAAATATGTGACCGTTTCCACCAATACTTAGCTATGTAACTGTGCGAGGAAGATGTGCTACGAAGATGCGCCGCCGCAAAGTAGCTGCGCGAGAAAGATATACATACTGTAGGTATTCTGTTCTGCACCGCTGTCGACGGCCCATAGCAGGCATCCATAGCACATATAAAACATATCTTAGTTGAATCCGTTTCCACCAGTGCTAAGCTATGTGTACCAATGAATATGATTAGTGGATATCAAACACATCCATAGCAACGTAGAATAGCACATCTCTGGTGGAAAAGCAGCTTTAAGAGGGCTCTCTCCGTCACTCTGTTCATACAATCGTAGTTCCAATTTCATTTGAATATTAAGCAACCAAAGTCCATGAAATTTTGCAGACATATTCTAGAAACGAATATGTCTGTGGTTTTCCAGATTTCTGTTAAAATATTCGGTTTCAAAGTTACGCGGTCTTAAAAATTTTCATACAAATCTTTGAGCTCCTGTAATTTTAAAACTACACATTTTTAGAAAAATCTAAAACACCACAGACACAGATATTAGTGTCTAGAATATGTCTGCAAAATTTCATGGACTTTGGTTGCTTAATGTTCAAATGAAATTGGAACTACGATTGTATGAAACGAGTGACGGAGAGAGCCCTGTTAAGGTGCTAAGCGACTTACGGCATTTGACTGTACATTGACGTAACTTGACAAGTGGTAGTACTGTGCACCTCTTATTGTGAAAAAATGCTTTGGCTTATAGCAAAATACCTATTTTCATACAGGTATTCTACTATTGATCACTTTATAATGTAACCAGGATTAAAATAATTAATGTACTTAAGCATAATAAATGACTTATAAAAATAATTGTTTTTTATTTATACCTTTGTTACATTGACACATTTCCCATATCTAGGAAATATCTATACAATGTCTATTCCTTATTATTCTTGTAAGGGTGACCACACAACACTAGCTATGGTTTGCTGTGCTGTCACTCCTCTTAGGCTTAAATTTATAGACTGCACTTTGACTTTGTTTAGACGCAAACCACCATTAAAACGAGACAGCATCATATAACGTGCATAAATCTGTCTCATTTTAATTGAAACTTTCTCCAAGCACAGTTAAAGTATGCTCTATACATTTCAGCCATAGATTATAATGAAGATACAAGCAAGCCCTTAAAAGTTAAAACTGCTTGGTTCATTGCATTTCTAAAATTGCAATAAACATTTCACATATTATTAGAACTTCTAAGCAATTTTAGTTTTAAAACAAATTAATATGAATTGAAGATTCATTTATTTAACCAAATATGATTTAAAATAAAAAGAGAGCAATTATAAACTTAATTTTAAAATAATCTAATCTAATGACTATTATAGAATAATCTTATTCAGAATAACAAAATGTTAGTGATAAGCTTTTTTGGTAGTTTCAGAAGAATTGTAGAATTACAGAACAGTAGAATTGTAGATTCAGTTAGGTCACAAGATGCATACTCTTATATTTTTAGCACATTAATTGCTTGGTGAATTTAGAGAGATTTTCTATACCATGGATCTGGCAACTCTATCACTCACGCTATACTAATGTACATAACACAATATTCATTTCAAGTGTGACCTTAAATCTTGAAAATGAGTTCATGTTCATGTAAGACTTGCATGTTGCATTATAACACTTGAGCTGTTCATAGAACTAGCTTGGTTTACAGTCTAATCATGTTGTCGTCAACCATTCGGCATTCACAACTGGAGTTAGGTCTCTTGTATGTTCATAGATAGATAAGTCTTTTGCCAACTGGAGCCAGCAGCTCTCTGCAACTTGTGTGATATATGGATGGTATGTTATACACAGACCAACAAATTCTCCTTAGCACAATGAGGTAAATATTTGAATATAGTTAATTCAAACGTGTGTCTATATGGAGACCCTGCTTTATCAATGATACAACTTTAACTAAAACATTGTTTTAATGCATGTTATTCACTTCTCCTTTCTCATTGAACTTTTTCTTCATTAAACTTAGAATCAATTTCGTATCGTGCATTTGAGTTTTCTGCCGTTTTTTCTTTTTCTCAACTGGTTTATGTTTCCGTTTTACAACTTCATTTTCTACTTTTATACTTGTTTCCTTCGGTGTTGTCGAGAGTTTCCTAAGATCTATCTTGGATTTTACAGTTTTGACAAGAGAATTAATCTTTACTGTTTCTTTTAGCAGAATTTCTTTCTGAAACGTTACCTTTTTCTCGAGGTTATGTTTCTTCTTTAGGATCTTGTTTGTTGGTGAAGTGTTGTGTTTTTTGCTAAGCTTGTTTAACTGTTTGAGCTTATTTTTCTTTAGTTTTACCATTTTCTCTGATTTGGTTTGGTAAAGAACTACGGTAAAAACACGTCGAAATTCGAAATATTACTTTGTTCGAAATTCGAAAATTGCGAAACGTTGTCAAATTTTTTGACACACTTTATACTCTATGACTTGAATATCTAGCTGTCCATAGATTATCTACATAGGTCTGTATTTGACATTCGTGGGCTCGGTAAAGTGACTTTTTTTTTCCTCTCTCTTCTGGCTTTACAAAGATTAGCCAATGTCAAGTTTGTAGTTATTTGTAACAAGTTAGTTAAAATATACAAGTATGGACCCTTCTGTGCCGGCACTCGCCGACACACGCACAACACCCCTTTAGAGCGCTTTTCAGTCAGTTTTAACAAAAAAAAAAACACTCCAAAAAGGCAGAGCATGCCCGCCAGCTAACACCAACACAGACGAAGTCCAAAGTGACTTCTACAGTGTGACGATCGCAATCACCTCCGATTGGCCAATACTTGCTCACTATTGGCTATGATTGTTGCAACAAGGATACCTTATAAACGCGGGAAAACACATTGGCGGGAAATAAAAGCGGGAATGTTTGAAATTGACGGCCATACCTCTTTTCACAAGAATATTTTTTTGGTCTGGGAATAAAAATAATACGAAGAAAATGTATTGAATAATTTATTATTGTCACATTGCGTCTGCAGACAACGCACAGCGCGTAACAGAAACAACGATACACAACATTTTTACAAGACAATTCCTACCATAATTGAAATTTGTTTAAAATTCTAACACTCCATGCTTATCCGCGAACGCACATGCTCTATGAAAAATATATTTGCATAGATGCCCATCTTAAAATTATACCCAAGTACTATCCTTTTAATCCGTGTTACAAACTGAAGAAGTAAAATTAAATGGCATGTATTAACATTAAGTTTATTACTTTATCCTAAGATGACTTTGCGATTCACAAAATATATTATAATCACAAATCAATTTATTGATTAAAAAAATTAAAAATATATCTGATCATGTAGGTTCAATACTTAACATTAATCAGATATTAGAGTAATTTACTTTTTTAATACGGACCTATAAAAGGAACATAATATATGTAGTAGGACATACCTAAGCAAATAATTGTACTTATTTAAATTCTAAAAAATATAGTGATATTGACATAGATATTTTTTTCATCAAAAATAACACAATTTTTTCAGGGGCTTAAACCCCCAGAATCATAAACATGAAATATTTTACACAATATTTATTTTTAATAAACATAAAATTATACATAAAATATGTATTAACAAAAGAGATCTTTTGAAAAAACAATTCATCAATTCGAATCATGGCAGTTTTTTCAATGGAATGTTCCAGTATGTTATAATTTTAATTAGGTATGTACAAAAACCCTAAGACTTAGTCATTATAGTTAATATAATTCAGATAATATAAAAAAAGATTCAAAAATAAAAACTAGGCTACTTATGAAATAATTAATAAAGTAGTTGCTAGCGAAAATGTATATTACTTAGCAATGTCTTTGGGCATACAATTTAAATTGGAAACACAGCCATTTTGTAAAAAAAAATTGAAATCCGCACAGATAAATCCAAAAAATGACGGACCTGAGGTAGGATAATTCGCTTGCATTGCTATGCGCATACTACAGGCGCTGTGGTTAGCTAAGCTTGCTTTTCTCTCGCACATTCTAACATTTTCAATGAATGTGAAAGAATCTACACTTTTTAACCAATGTGGCTCGGCCAAGTCCTAAACAAGAGACATATTATTTTAATGTAATATTATCAATAGTAATTCATTAAAAAAAATGGAGAATTTAAGCATTTTTCATCCCTAATCCCCATTAATATCCAGTCTAAATTAAATTAATAGTGAACTTTTTTTATTCCAATCGCCTTACATACATATACCTACACAAATATTTGTTCTTGCTTTGTGCTAGACGCAAAGATTACTAGTAACATTTTTTTATTTATTTTTTCATTTGCTCTTTAACAATCTACATGCATACAAGTTACAATACAAACCATTAATATCATAAATCTAACTACAATTATAAAAGCTACAGCTTAATATGAAATATTGTCCTCTGAGAAATTGTTTTCATTGATAGGTAATACATATTTTAAAAAACGCACTTAAAAAAAGCTTAAAAATAGCACAAAAATGAAAAAGATCTATATTTTCACTAAATTAAAAATAACTACTTAATTGCAAAACCTATCGTCTATTAAATGACCAATCGACTAAAGTAAAAGCAATAAAATGTTGCTCAAAAAATAAAAAATAAAACACGACTGGTTTGCCAAATAACAAAAAAAATAAATTTTCACGTTTGAAAATGGCGCCATGCAGCCACCATATTGAATTTTTTCAAATAAATTGTAGCCAGTGTCGCTCGGGATATGGTGTAAGGATTCTAACAATACCCAATACACCCAAATCTGTTCAGGCATTTAAAAGTTATGACGGAATAAAAAAAAAACTGATAAAGACGCTAAAAACATTACAGTCATTTTTTCAGACAGTCGTGTAAAAAGTAAAGTTTACGTCATTTATTGTACTTTCAATTGAATATCACTTCTTATTTACTGTGTATAAAGGGTCTATGTATATATTTTCGAAACACTTTTTCAATATATTAACATGTATACAAGAGTCACTATATTACGTATTACAGCGATAGCAATCGTCGCAATCATTGATATTGGCTGAGCAAATTGGAAAAAACCTACTTGACTGCTATTTCACCTGGTGGTAAATGATGATCCCAAATTAAATAGAAGCGGACTAACTTGGAAGGGTTATTGCAATTTTATTGAACCCTAATACCTACTCATTACCTCTTAGGGCATAAACTATGTTTTTTTTTTAAATAAGTATTTAAAGACACAAAAAGTTCCTTATAAGTTCCTTATCTCTCAAAAAACTGCGCCGCAGTAATGTATATATTACTATTGTTGAATATAAATAAAGATATTTTCAAAACAAACTCCCGGTTCCGAGAATCGAACCCGGGGCGTCCCACTTATAAGACCCACACATAATTCACCACTACGCCATGGAGGTCCTCAAAAACAATTCGTCATACCTAATTTAAATTAAAAAAAAATCCATATACCTAACTAATTATCTCACAAAACCCCACTACCATTATACGATTAATGGAAGAGGTAATGACTCTAAGGAATGAGGAATACGGCATAGTAATTCATAGTAAATATATTAAAATTGGAGTTCAAAAGTATCAGCCAATAAGATTGATTGCGATAATCGCATTGTTAAGATCAAAGTTTCGCAAACTACCCGCAACATACAAAATATAATAAAATATACTATTTTATATAGGTGAGTGCAAAATATATTATAGCTAAAACTTTCTAATGCGTTCCGCAAATTAAATAATCAAATCCCTGACGTATAAATAATATATTTGATCTACAAAATCCTAGATTTTTTGTAGTTGGCAAGCATTTTCGTCTTAATAATACAACCTTAGTTAAACAGTTATACATTTTGATTTGTATATTTATACATATAGTTATACATGTCTATACATAATGTAATATGTTTGTAATTTGTATATATTATACACAGCTCGCGTGTCTAACGTGTTTTTACGTCTATACTAAATACTGACTGAGTTTCGTCGGATATGTCCACAGGCATACTCCATTGGTCCTTTGAGGTATAGTTCACTAGAGAAAAACAAGTTATAATTTATTAAAAAAAATTAAAAACATGAGTACCCTAGCAAAAAGTGAACTAAAAAGTATGGCACCATAAAGGATACATATTGAATTTTTTTCAAAAAATTTCTAGCCAGTGTCAATCGGGTTGATATAAGAATTCCAATGAATGGGGTATCTTGGGTAGGTATATTATTATATTGCATATTCAAATCTGTTCAGCCATTTGGGAAATACTAGCTGATGCCCGTAACTTCGTCCGCGTGGATTTAAGTTTTTCGAAATCTCGTGGAAACTCTTAGATTTTCCGGGATAAAAAGGTGTTAATCCAGGGTATAATCTATTTCCATTCTGAATTTCAGCCAAATCAAGTAGCTTTTGCATGAAAGAGTAACAAGCATACACACACATACATACACACAAACTTTCGCCTTTCAAAGTCAAAGATCCAGTGGTCACTATACTATAGTTTATGTACCTAAGTCAATATTTCAAATTCGAATTTGGTTGATTTTTGTATCTAAAGTTATAAGACAAAGACATAAATAATATTACCTTCATTTTTGGTCGAACGGATAACGTTAATTTTTGAATCAATCGTGTTGCTGCATCTAGAATAAGAAAGCGCATCTTTAAATATTTCTCATCATTCTAAAATAATCCATAGTATCTGTAAGTATGTACCTACTGCTGTCTCAACTCACTAAACTCATTTAGATAGATATAAACGCAAACGCCTTGCGTGAAATTTCATAAATAATCAATTTATTTGAAGACAAATTAGAATTTGTTTTTAGTTTTAATTTAGATGTAAGTTTATTTTATAACTAGCTGATGCCCGCGACCTCGTTCGGGTGGATGTAGGTTTTTTAAAATTCCCGTGGGAACTCTTTGGTTTCCCGGGATAAAAAGTAGCTTATGTGCTAATCCAGAGTATAATCTATGTCCATTCTAAGTTTCAGCCCAATCCGTCCAGTAGTTTTTGCGTGAAGTAGTAACAAACACACACACACACACGCACACGCACACGCACACGCACACACGCACGCACACACACACCCACCCACCACACACACACACACACACACACACACACACACACACACACACACACACACACACACACACACATACAAACTTTCTCCTTTGTAATATTAGTGTGATAAAAAACTCTTATGTTGATGTGAATAAAAAAAATTTTTGATTAGTTAAAAACAAAAGAAATATCAGGAATGTAGGTGCAAGTATATAGATTAATGTATAATATTAAATAAATTTATGTAAATATACGTATGTTATGAGGTGAAACAAGGCTCAAAATATACTAACCAGTGATAGCTCCAAGCCCCTTCAGTCTAGTCCTAGGCTCCAGCAGTAGCAGATACACCGGCACGGCCGTCAATATCATCAGACACCCGACCCCGGTCTCGGCCGGAGACGCGTAGGCGGGAAATGCCACTACAGCTATCGTACAGATTATGTACACAACTGAAAACAACAACCATAAAGAAAAAAAAATTAATGTTTGTGGTAATCGATTTTTTTTTCGAAAATATTTAAGTATTTCATTTCACATTTTTTAGTGGCCCCACTGTATTAAAATATGCTGTGCCTACTGTTTACTAAGCTGTTAGGGGTTCCCCAAGGCAGTCATGTTAGTCCAATACATTTTAACTTTTATAAAAATTATTAAATTAATTTTACAAAACATAGTGATAAAAATATGTTAAATATTTAAATATATAAAAATTTCTCACCTGGGAAGAACAAATTTACTTTAATAGGTCGTTCTAGATTTGGTTGTGTGTAACGCAGGACTGGCAGACAGAGCACTGCGGCTCCTATACTTAACTGTAAATATAAGAGAAAAAAATCACTTCTTGTAATTAAAAAAATAATTAAAGAAAAATAATTTAACTGACAAAGGTTCCTAAAGTCATTAAAATTTAATTCACTGAAAATTAAAATACAATTTTTAGTGCATGACTTGTATAATCACACTTCACACTAATATTATAAAGGCGAAAGTTTGTATGTGTGTGTGTGTGTGTGTGTGTGTGTGTGTGTGTGTGTGTGTGTGTGTGTGTGTGTGTGTGTGTGTGTGTGTGTGTGTGTGTGTGTGTGTGTGTGTGTGTGTATGTTTGTTACTCCTTCACGCAAAAACTACTGGACGGATTTGGCTGAAATTCGGAATGGAGATAGATAATATCCTGGATTAGCACATAGGCTACTTTTTATCCCGGAAAACCAAAGAGGTCCCACGGGATTTAGAAAAACCTAAATCCACGCGGACGAAGTCGCGGGCGTCAGCTAGTAGTATTATAGGAATGAGGGGTGATCTAAGAGACTACCGTATAAGTAACCTCCAATCATCACACTAATATTATAAAGGCGAAAGTTTGTATGTGTGTGTGTGTGTGTGTGTGTGTGTGTATGTTTGTTACTCTTTCACGCAATAACTATTGAATGGATTTGGCTGAAATTTGAAATGGAGATAGATAATATCCTAGATTAGCACATAGGCTACTTTTTATCCCGGAAAATCAAAGAGTTCCTACGGGATTTTAAAAACCGAAATCCACGCGGGCGAAGCCGCGGGCATCTTCTAGTTACTTAATAAAAGAAGTCACGAGTCTCAACAACAAGTAGAGAGAAGAGTTAAGATGCAGAGAGAGTTATATAATTACATGAATTTAAATGTACATACCCAAGTGGCGAATCCAACGTAGTTGATAAGAGCGTATATGTCAGAGACAGTGAGGTAGAGGAGTGATAATAACGCTACGGCCAACACAGCCGGTGCGGGCGTAGCGCGACTGGTCACCATTGTTAGCATACCGGGGAGTTGACCTTGCGCTGCGCCTGCGTAGAATAATCTAGAAGATCGAGAAAAAAGTGGATTATTTTATTGAGAACGATCTAGAAGATTTGCAAAGAATGTGGGTAATTTTATCTAGAACAACGTGGAAGACGCACAAAGGAAGTAAAGTAAAGTGAATTATTGAATCGAAAAACGTGAAATGATACAGAAGATAGTAAAGATAAAATATAAACTGACCTTGATGAAGTCAGCAATACTCCGTTGACAGCGCCGAAGGTAGAAGCGGCTACGAACAGCGGTATGGAGAGAGCAAACCAGCCGAACAGGCGCTCGGCGAATGTAACAGCTACTGCCGCTGAACCTAACACCTATAACAAACGAAATGTAATTATTTATTTATTGCAAAAGTATCTGGGAGTACAACCGCAATATTACTCCAAGAAAATTCGCGGAGAAAGAGAGAGAAAAATAAATTTTTTTGTAGCATGGCCAATCTAAGACAATAGTGTGTCGAAAACTCCGGATTAGATAAAACTTTTGATATTAAATAATCAAAATTCAAATACCCCACTTGGCAGTGAATCAAATTATTCAAATGGATAGAGATTAAAGCAGATTCAGCTAGATAGATATGTTCCATTAAAGAACATTTAAATATTCGGATACTAGAAAACTAATTTATTTTTAACCTCCGACCCAAAAAGAGGGGTTTTATAAGTTTGACGTGTGTATCTGTGTATCTGTCTGTGGCATCGTAGCTCCTAAACTAATGAACCGTTTTTAATTTAGTTTTTTTTGTTTGAAAGGTGGCTTCATTGAGAGTGTTCTTAGCTATAATAGAAGAAAATCGGTTCAGCCGTTTGAAAGTTATCAGCTCTTTTCTAGTTACTGTAACCTTCACTTGTCGGGGGTGTTATAAATTTTTAATTTACACTTGTTGATACTCATGCTTTGCTTTATTAAAAATATTTAAATTAAATGTTTTATGAAATCCTACAAATCCCCATTCCATGATTCTGCCTCTAACTCCTCAAAATCTAGAAAAACTAAGACATACTAACCTCAGTAGGAGATAAGGTGGTGTAAAAAGCAACGTTGGTGAGGGTGTAGACAACGGTGACCAGTGCGCAGGAGATGGCGATGGCGCGCGGCAGGTTGCGCACCGGGTCTTTGAGCTCTTCAATAATAAAGTTGAGGTAATTCCTGAAATATATCAAAGGGAGATCTTTATAATATTTCTGGTCAAAACCAGCTTTTGTAGAAAACATTGGTGATTTAATTCACAATCCACAAGTTCAAAATCGCTCAGCGTGCTATACAGCAAGCTATGTTGAGGTCTCTCTGAGGGACAAAATCCGTAACGAGGAAATCCGTCTAAGAACCATAGTGATCGACATAGCGCAACGAATTAGCCAGCTGAAGTGGCAATGGAATTGGAATTTGCCGAAGAACTGATAGCTGCTAGGGCAGACGTGTTCTGGAGTGGAGACCGCGTATCAGCAAGCGCAGTGTAGGACGACCTCCAACGCGCTGGACTGACGACCTTAAGAAGATAGCGGGAAGTGGGTGGATGAGGAAGGCAGAGGATCGTGTGTGGTGGCGCGCTCTTGGGAAGGCCTATGTCCAGCAGTGGACGCAAACAGGATGATTGATTGATTCACAATTGCAATATCTACACAATTTTGCGGAGAGGGGATGTTATGTATAATCCCTAACACCTTGTATATTTCAATCTGTTAATGATCAAGACGTTGCGTTGGTCATGTTATGTTTTGACAAAGACAATTATATTTTTAGGATCACCTCCAGCACCAGAATATTTGAAAATGCGTAAATTTTGGAAAGTATAAAAATAGTCGTTTACCATCCATTATACGCGAAGAGACCCGAGTAGAAAGACAGAGCTATGGATGTAACATCACTTGTGGTGCCCTCGAAGGTGAAATGTTCCACCTTGCCTGAAACCAAAATGTAAGTCAGTAATCATGTAAAACAAATGTTTTACAGTATAGCCCAATGTTTTGAGGAGAGGTATTTTAGCATTAGTTTTTTACGAAAAAGGACGAAAGGTGACGAGAAACAAAACCTAGAAATAACTAAGTACCTACCCACTACATATTTTTCATCACACTTCACACTAATATTATAAAGGAGAAAGTTTGTATGTGTGTGTGTGTGTGTGTGTGTGTGTTTGTTACTCCTTCACGAAAAAATACTGAACGGATTGGGCTGAAATTTAGAATGGCAATAGATTATACCCTGGATTAGCACATAGGCTACTTTTTATCCCGGAAAACCAAAGAGTTCCCACGGGATTTCGAAAAACCTACATCCACGCGAACGAAGTCGCGGGTATAAGCTAGTATTTAATAAGATTCAAGATAAGCGATGATAGCGAGGTCGAGGGTTTGATTTAGGGCACGCACCTCAATTTTCGGAGTTCCGTTTTGAGCTATTAAATATCATACTTACTTTAACGGTGAAGAAGAACATCGTGAAGAAACCTGCATGCCTGAAAGTTCTCGGTAATGTTCTCACAGATATGTGAAGTCTACCAATCCACACTTGGCCCAGCATGGTGGTCTATGGCCTGAACCCTTCTCGTTTTGAGAGTAGACCCGTGCTCAGTAGTGCGCCAGCGATGGGTTGATCACGATGATGAATAGAATAGAACAGAATAGAATAGATTTTTATTCAAGTAGACTTGTACAAGTGCTTTTGAATCGTCAAAATAATTTATCACTGGTTCGGAATGCCGAGAAGAACCAGCAATATACTCGGCGGTTGCTCTTTTCAACTGTTCAATTTACAATATGAAGATGAGTTGTTAAGCCACGGAATAAGCCTAAGTATTAGTCATGAAATAATGACATCAGAATGTCATGCCAACAAACCCAGACTTCTCTAATTCGTTTCGGAAGGCGTCGGCGAGCGCGGGACAAACGGACAAACTACAGCGACGCGTCTTATTAGATGATTGCGGCAATCCGGTGCGCGCTGGGCTCTTTAATTTCATGTGAAAAGGCGCCTTTATTGCATTGTTGTATGTGCCTATTCTAGTTTTGTATGCATCTCGAAGTTTCTTAATCAAGCTTCTCAATCTTACGCTCCGGCTACGTCTTTCCTGCGCAATTAAAACTGCATAAGACCGAGAACTGCGCAGTCCAATCTTTAGCAGCTTTTGGAACTGCGCAGGATACCATGTTGCCGTCCACACGCCTGCGCAAACTGGCTTATGCAGGTAAGCTCTCATGTAAAAGCAAGCAAGTCATGCGAAAGGATTTTTAAATTTTTAGAATAGCGCTTGGCTGCAATCAGACCTGCTAGCAAGTGATGATGCAGCCTAAGATGGAGCGCGCTTGTCTAGAAGTTGCCTATTCACTCTTGACTTGAATGTACTGCGGTGTTAAATTCGCACGAATATTTTGTGCAGTAAGTATGGAGTTGTATGATGGGGCTCGTATTCGCAATGCGGGCTAGGTGAAATTCCGTACGCGGAAAATAGATCGCGCGAGTAAAAATCGCGAGAGTAAAAATCGCTGGTGCGGTTCTGTTTAGTAACGTTACGTGCAGCAAGATCTAGGAACATTATTATCCAAAAAATTGGTTGTCTGTAAAGTCGGTTTACTGACGATAGTTGAACGTGACAACAAAGGCCGATTGTGCTTCTTTGTCGCTCGTTCCGCGCTCTCGCTTGCACTTCAAGCCTTACATGGAACGCCTCAGAGCGAGGTAACGCCGTATGAGTCATGTTTTTTCGTGCGTGCAGCCGGCTCTATCGAATTATAACTACTACCATCATGTGATTAACGGAAGGGGGAAGAACAATGAGGAAATCGATGTTGAGAGAGTGAGAGTTGATTTAAATAAGTTACACTAATATTAACCTACTTAATAAGTAATAATTTAAAGACTGACTTCCCGTTTGTATTCTAGAAAATTCTACTCGCATATTTCTTTAAGAGGGCTCTCTCCGTCACTCGTTTCATACAATCGTAGTTCCAATTTCATTTGAATATTAGGCCACCAAAGTCCATGAATTTTGCAGACATATTCTAGAAACTAATATCTATGTCTGTGGTTTTCCAGATTTCTGTTAAAATATTCGGTTTCAAAGTTACGCGGTCTTAAAAATTTTCATACAAATCTTTGAGCCCCTGTAATTTTAAAACTGCATATTTTTAGAAAAATCTAAAACACCACAGACACAGATATTAGTTTCTGGAATATGTCTGCAAAATTTCATGGACTTTGGTTGCTTAATATTCAAATGAAATTGGAACTACGATTGTATGAAACGAGTGACGGAGAGAGCCCTGTTATGTAAGGCAAGGCAATTTAGTCTTCCTATGTACAGAAAGGAGCAATTTGTTCGACAAATAGATTTATCTCGAGCCATTGATATCCAGGATTGGTGTCTGCAGCGGGCATCGGTGAACGAGCTTTTCATTGTGAGATCGTTTTCTTATCAAGACTTGGTTTTACACAAGTTTAAAAAAAAATCTATTAAAAGTATATGCTCCTGAAAAAAGCATATTACTCAATCGAAGATAATTTAAATGGTATATAAAAAACCGGCCAAGTGCGAGTCAGACTCGCGCACCGAGGGTATTCTTTCCGACATTTTCCACGATAAATCAAAAACTATTATGCATAAAAATAAATACAAATATCTGTTTTGGAATGTACAAGTAAAGCCAATTCATAATATGATAACCATCCCACTTGGTATAGTTATCTTACTTTTAAAATTTAAACACATTTTAATTTTTTTTAATGATGTTATCACAAATTCACGGGTTTCGGATTTATTGATTTACTTATGCTATAAGACCTACCTACCTGCCAAATTTCATGATTCTTCATTGATTCTAGGTCAACGGGAAGTACCCTATAGGTTTTCTTGACAGGCCCACAGACGGACGGACAGACAGACAGACAACAAAGTGATCCTGTAAGGGTTCCGTTTGAGGTACGTAACCCTAAAAACCGTCAAACTGAGAGCCTCTTCATTTTTGAAGTCGTTAACACCCTTACCTCGACACAGCTGGTAGATCCCGGCCGCTATGATGATGAACAGAGCCAGCAGCTTGGCGTAAGTGAACCAGTCCTGCACGCGCGTGGCCGCTCTCACTGACCAGCAGTTCACAAACGTGAGGAGTACTGGAAAAGAGGAGATTAATGCTTTAACCAGCTCAAAAGACACTCCATCTAAATGGAAGCCACTAATGTTATGACGACACTGCCATACCCCTCCCAAGTTTGCCCTCTTCCATCTTAGACTGCAACATAGAATAGAATAGAATAAAATTTATTCGTTGAGACCGACACATAAACATAGTATTACAAAAAATGACGCTTATACAAAACTAAAAATAAAAAATAATGAAAATAAAAAAATAAAAATATAAAACCTAAAATATAAAACTTAAAAACTAACTTAACTTAAACAGTGTATCATCACTTAAGTTTATTTGAATATTCTAAAGCAAGGGTGAAAGGTATCTTCTAGGCAAGCGCGCTACCTAGGAAAGTCCTCGGATTTGGCTTTAGGGAACTTCGATCCTGCCGCGCCGCTCCAGCTCACTCCAGCCTTTCCACGCCGTCAGACAGCGGATAGGCCACGGCTGACGGTGGATTTTTTTTTTAAAAAGAATATTACCCATGCTAGTCTTGACTAATACTCCCCATGAATCAAGCGTAAAGCTTGTGCCAGGAGTAGCTACGAAAATAGTGCATAGTGGGATTTTAACCGCGACCATTCGGAATCCAGTCCGCTCCTCAACCCTTGGGATATCGAGGCTCTAATCATCCAGTGTACATCCAACTATGTTGAAATGAAAGGTTAGTCAAAGTAGTTTTAGCAACTTACAAATACAACAGGCAGCCAGTAACCGCGTGGCATCTTCAGGCGGGTCGCACTCAGGGAATATTGGCTTGAGCACGTAAACGCTGAAAGTTAACGCTACGATTGCCTGTGGAAGGAAATACTTAAATAAGTATCCAAATACATATAACTAACAAACTACTCCGCCTGGACAGAGGCAAACTTAGGAAGGTGGTGGGACTCATAACAGGGTATTGCCCACTAAACAAACACCTTTTCGTTATAGGTGTCACCGACAGTCCTCTGTGCAGGGCCTGCATGGAGGTCGATGAAACACCGATGCACGTGCTCCTGGAGTGCACGGGCGTGGTAGAACAACGAGAACGCCATTTGGGATCCTCAACCTCACTTCGTGAAGGCCTCGGCAACCTGGGCGATCCACTCGGCTTCTGGAGTGAGCTTGGATGGCTGGAGTGAAGACTTCGGCGGGGAGGGGCAACGCACGCACAACAGACGGAAACGTTTAAGTGTGGAAACCTGCCCAGTACGAAGAAAGAAGTAGGTATCTAAATAAATATTAAACTCCGTATCCGGGACCAATATAGTTAGTTCAACATACAATAAAGAGGCTTTAAAAGATCGGTCTTTCCTATAAATAAACCCGTCCCACCCCGGGCGACAATATCACGGCTCTACTGTAAACACAAACACACTGTCGGATGTTTAGATTTTATTACTTTCCATTAAGCTCCTTTCTTGATAGTCGTACTAAAGGATGCCCGCGGCTTCGCCCGCGTGGATTTTGTTTTTTTTTAAATCCGTACGAACTCCAAGATTTTCCGAGATAAAAAGTAGCCTATGTCCTTCCCCGGGATGTATCCCAAGTCAGTACCAACATTAAAATCGGTTCAGCGGTTGGGCCGTGAAAACGTAGCAGACCGACAGAGAGACACACTTTCGTATTTATAATATTAGTATGGATTAGTGCTCTGAAGAGTTGTTTGACCTCATTCCACCCTCCTTTTTCTACAACCGCACCGCACGCCACCGTAAGCAATTACACCCTCACCACCTGGGTACCGGACCAACAAATTCCTGAAATGCCGGCAACGCATTGGCGGTTCCTCTGGTACTGTAAATGTTCATGGACGTCGGTAAATCACTTAACATCAGGTTACCCGCCTGCTCGTTTAATCGCTATATATTTTTTTTATAGTATAATTGTTCTACAATATCTAGATTTTCTAATTCTGATTATGTTGGTTGTAAGAACAGGCTATAGCTACGTATGACGTCAGTAGACATAGGCAAATCAGATTACTACCCGGGCTTGTCTTCAGTGTTACGTAACTTCAATAGTGATACTTAAGTAATGTAGGTCGAATGTTTTTGGTTAGCGAAGCCTATCTGTCCTAAATATCTATTTTATCGATTTCCAATAAAAGACAAAAGTACCTATACTCATTGCTCTGTAATCAAATTGCTATTGAGTAGTCTAGCGATGGTTTGTACGAAATAAATTTCGTTTATCGCTTGTCTGTATGTCTGTAAGCGGGATGTATCTCATGAAATTAGAAAGATAAAATATGCTAACAGCTGTCAACGAACAATTAAAACTATTGCGTCTACAAACTTGACAATTTCCTCCTGGATTTTCTCTATAAACTCTTACTAAAAGCCACAGAAATACCAATCGAACCAAGCCGGGGTGAGTCAACTAGTCTAATTACACAACTAACTAACTAACAACAACTAACAATTAGTCACAACTAACTAACAATTAGTCTTATTATACCTACAAGTATAAATTAAAAATTTATAACACCCCCGACGAGTGAAGGTTACAGTAACTAGAAAAGAGCTGATAACTTTCAAACGGCTGAACCGATTTTCTTGGATTATAGCTAAGAACACTCTCGATCAGACCTTTCACACAAAAAAAAAACTAAATTAAAATCGGTTCATTATTTTAGGAAATACGATGCCACAGACAGATACACAGATACATCGTACACAGATACACACGTCAAACTTATACACCCCTCTTTTTGGGTCAGGGGTTAAAAAGATAGGTAGGTACGAGTACCTACTATACCTACCGTTGATGTTGGAAGAAACAGCCCTATACCTACCATGTGAATACTATTAAGGCAGCTTAGCTAATGAAATACCTACTGACTATGTTTTCATCTTTCATGGCTTACTAAGCCATTAGCGTAGCGCTGATCAGGGTTGGCAACAGAAAATAATTCTTATTATAATAAAATATTGAATTAAAGGCAAATGCAAAAAACAGCGCCCATCTCAAATTAATATTTAGGTACAAAATTTATTATAATTAAAGTACGGAGAATAAATTATTATGTCAATATTTAAAAATACATAATTAAGATTTTTCCGAAATGTCATGAATCGAAAAACCGCCCCTGTTTGCTCCTGGGCCAAGAGTGCCCATCAAGCTTGCCCCTGGGCCAAAGGTGCCCATCAAACTGGCGGTATTGCCACGCTGAATGGATGGCGATAGCAGACCTATGGACCAGGTAGGCGCCAAATCCCGGATCGCAGCTCCTTTCCCTTACGATGACTATATAATTAGCTTCTAATAACGGTACAGTCAAATTATTGTATTTATTATAAACTAGAGGATGCCCGCGACTTCGTCTGCGTGGATTTAGATTTTTATAGATCCCATGCCATGGGAACTCTTTGATTTTCCGGGATAAAAAATAGCCTATGTCCGTCCCCGGAATATAAGCTAACCCTGTACCAAATTTCGTTAGAATCGGTTACACTGTTGGGCCGTGAAAAGGTAGCAGACAGACAGACAGACAGACAGACAGACAGATAGACAGACAGACAGACAGACACACTTTCACATTTATAATAATTATTAGTATGGATTTCAA
The DNA here is from genome assembly GCF_905333055.1 of Maniola jurtina. NCBI lineage: Eukaryota > Metazoa > Arthropoda > Insecta > Lepidoptera > Nymphalidae > Maniola > Maniola jurtina. Next base: position 7,702,942 of record NC_060052.1, on the reverse strand, counting down.
CGATCTGCCAACCCTGCTCTCTTGATGTGCTTGCACAAAGTGATACTCAAGTCTTGAAAAGGTACGAAGCAAAGAATAGACTTGCAAATAATAGTTTTTAAAGTGTCATGTTTATAAGCTGCCACCTTAGCTGTTGTGCGATATTGTTGAAATGAGACAATGATCTGTCCATCTTATCATTAAATAGGAGGAATAAAAATTAAATTAAATAACACAGTAATAAAAATTTGAAACCCGTATTTTTAATGTCTGTGACCCGTAAATCAAGAAGTGGCAGGTGGCAACCCTAACTTCAAGAAAGCTATAGTATGTCCAGAGAGGCTTTCCCTAAATAGACCAACAATTAACAAATTACTCCGCCTGGACAATGGTTAACTTAGGAAGGTAGTGGGACTTATAATGGGGCATAGCCCACTAAACAAACATCTTTTCGTTATAGGTGTCACCAACAGTCCTCTGTACAGGGCCTGCATGGAGGTCGATGAAACACCGACGCCCGTGCTCCTAGAGTGCGCGGCCGTAGCAGAACAACGAGAGCGCCATTTGAGATCCCCAACCTCACTCCATGAAGCCCTCGGCAACCTGGGCGGTCTACTCGGCTTCTGGAGCGAGCTTGGATGGCTGGAGTGAAGACTTCGGCGGGGAGGGGCAACGCACGCACAACAGACGGAAACGTTTAATTGCGGAAACCAGCCCAGAGAGAAGAAGATGTCAAACAGTGAACGTCTCTTGATAATGATACTGAGGGTGATGATAGACATACCTGTGAACAAGGCCTGACGATCATACACTCGATCCAGAGTCGTATGAAAGCAGCGAAGGGTCCAAACGTCTCCATGATGTACGCGTAGTCTGCTCCACTGAGGCGGATCATCGTACCCAGCTCCGCGTAGCAGTACGCACCGATCTGTGAGAGAAAGGCTTAATTAAAGTCTGGAATAAGCTAGTGCATTCACAAGAACTTTTACAAATAAATGTCTAGATGTGTTTGATGTGAAGGCATTTCGAACCAGTGGTAGATGCTTGTCGGCGGTACCGACTTTTAGCTGTCAATACTTTGCTCACTGAGCATTACGTCATCTCCCCACTGTCGTCGTTGGACTATAAAATCAGACACACTGTGCGTAGCGGGGCATTATTCGTCCGGTTGTTGCCGAGGACACTTCTCAGTAGGAATAGTCTGTCGTACTGTAGGTTTTAGAGTAGTGGTTACCTAAAGTGGTACTGTTGGTTAAACGAGTTGTTATTGTGGTGGTTAGGTTAGATGGTTGGTTTGGGACCGGTGTAAGGGGTGGAGGAGCCGGTCTAGGTAGGTTAGGTTAGGTTTACCTAGTTACGCTGGTAGCTGTGACATGCAGTAAGCGGAAGTATTGTTCTTAACACGTCTGAAGATCGCCTAGTGATCGAAGCAGACCCTAAGGATCTCCGCCTGTCTTCATCAATTCTTAAACGATCCTCGGCTCGATCCGACATCAGAAGTGGGATTACCCACATTAGATTATTTTTGCGATTATTTGGTTACGTGTGTCGTGACGCTGCACATTAAGTCAGGGCAACTCTCTGATAATGTGTTGTGGTTTAGATTATGTGTAATAGTGCGTATTGTACGTACGTGGCTAGGGCTACTCTCTGGCAGTGCTGTGGCACGCATTGTTACACATACTGGCGGGACATATCGTGTGCTTGGATGGGGTTATCCTTCGTTAGCACTGGATGTGTTTGAGCTAAATGGAACCAATAATCGGATTTTCTGGTACCTACCTACATTAAACCCATGTGCGAATACCTTGTTTCTTTTTGTCTTCAACTGCGGTGTACAGCATTGGTTAGGGATTGTTTGTGCTTGATCCGTACTAGCTCCCGAGGACGGTCGCGCGTCAGAATGGCCGTGACGCGACGATGTTAAACGAGTTTTACTGTCATAGACACCGCACAGTTACAGTTAACCACATATCCTTAACAAAAAAAAAAAAAATATTTTGTTTTTAAGTTCAGTTAGATGCCAAGTCTTGTGATTAGTTCTTTTGTTTTCTGGTTCTCTTTTGTGATAATCGTCATGACGTTATAAACCAGTTTTGGAATCAAGTAATCCGTTTAGTAAAGAATCATTGATGACTCTTGTGCAGAGTTAAAATAAATTGGGACAATGAGTTTCCCCATAAAATCGAATAGCTTGCATTCGGAAACCGGGCACTTACTGGCGATTCCTTGATTGGGATACGCGGTGGTGGCGATTGCATACTTTTATGGATAGTGTTCAAGGTGCCGTAGCGCACGATACTATGGCTTTTAGTATTGCAATTCGCAAAGAGTGGAGAAGGTGAGCTATTGCGACATTTGAAGTAAAGAGAAGTCAATAATGTGATCTAGTTTAGATGTGAGTATCAATGCAATGATTCTTTAAGGAGATCTTTTCTTGTGAAGATGAAATTAACGACTCAGTTAGACGCCACCGAGTTTCTTGCTGGTTCTTCTCGCTAGGTTGTGGCATTCCGAACCAGTGGTAAATTAGTTTTGAATAATGTTTAAATCATGATTGATTAAGAGTTGCAATAGCAATTGCGCTCTAATCATATGAACTGTAGTTTAGAATCGTTTCAACTAAATTTCGCGTCGCGACATGTCAGTAGATAGGTTCTTGTAATTAGGTTTTGGTTCTTCTCGCAGTGTTAGCCTATTTTTTAGACAGATGATCAGTTGAAAGTGATTTCTTAACCTAGGTTGGTTGTGTCAACTTCCACGTCAAGTGTTGAGATGTGATGAATTAGTCAAGCCAAAGAGCCCTAGAAAAAGCCGTGATGGTCAGAATCATAACCAATAGCATTGTACGTTAATTATTGTAATGTTTCTGGTTTACAGAGGTTTACTGACTGAGAGGACGCTGATGTCCGGTCCACTAGTGTTGAGTGGTTGAGGGGACATTGATGTCCAGGTTTAGAATGAGAAAGATGTTCATTGACAGTTAACTGCCAGTCAGGATAGACGAGCGGTATAGTGATTTTGTGGTTATGGTTTTGTCCTCACATGCTTTGTGACATTTAGCGTACGAGGACGTACGCAGGTCAGAATGGCCGTGTCGGCGGTACCGACTTTTAGCTGTCAATACTTTGCTCACTGAGCATTACGTCATCTCCCCACTGTCGTCGTTGGACTATAAAATCAGACACACTGTGCGTAGCGGGGCATTATTCGTCCGGTTGTTGCCGAGGACACTTCTCAGTAGGAATAGTCTGTCGTACTGTAGGTTTTAGAGTAGTGGTTACCTAAAGTGGTACTGTTGGTTAAACGAGTTGTTATTGTGGTGGTTAGGTTAGATGGTTGGTTTGGGACCGGTGTAAGGGGTGGAGGAGCCGGTCTAGGTAGGTTAGGTTAGGTTTACCTAGTTACGCTGGTAGCTGTGACATGCAGTAAGCGGAAGTATTGTTCTTAACACGTCTGAAGATCGCCTAGTGATCGAAGCAGACCCTAAGGATCTCCTCAGGATCTCAGAAGGCCTGTCTTCATCAATTCTTAAACGATCCTCGGCTCGATCCGACATGCTTTTGACGATTTAAAAGAACTTGTAAAATTCTATGGTCTAATTGAATAAAAATATTTTGAATTTTGAATTTTTGTGTTGTGGGACAAAGGCACATGGGCGCTTTAGTATGGAAACCATACCCGAAACCATAGCGAAATCCTAATCCTAATTCCTAATATAATATTATAAATGTGAAAGTGTGGATGTTTGTTACTCAATCACGCAAAAACTACTGGACGGATTTGGCTGAGGAATGGAGATAGATTACCTATACCCTGGATTAAAACAGGCTACTTTTTATCAAAAGTATTATTGTTAAAAAGTAGCCTAGTCCGTCCCCGGGATATAAGCTAACCCTGTCGTGAAAAGGTAGCAGACAGACAGACAGACACACTTTTGCATTTATAATATTATAATATTATATGGATATTGAGATATGGATATATGAATATTAGTCATATTCAGGGAAAGGTTAATGTTAGTCATGATTAACATGACTAACATTCCCCTTTCCTCTCCAATTAAGCGTAAAGCTTGTGCCAGGAGTGGGTACGACAATAGTGCAACGTGTGGCGTTTGAACCGCTGACCTTTCGGAATTCAGTCCGCTCCTATAACCGTTGAGCTATTGAGGCTAATTAATTAATCGAGCTATTAGTTACTTTGTACCTAATCATTTATTGTTATGCAGCGCATTTAGGTACAATATTGATGATATAAGAGACACCAGACGCTTATCATTGTCCTGATAAAAGCACGAACGGAATAGTTATTGTTTATGTAATCAAAATAGAATATTGCTTTGAATTTACTCTAACAAGTACCTACCTACTTATACATAAACATCACAGAAACTCTTTCAACAAATACATACATAGACTGCTAAAATCATAACCCTTCCTTTCGGCTTTGCCGTAGTCGGGTAAAAACTAGGTACTTACTTTACTCTCTTTCTAATTATTGAGGAAGGTAATTTATTAAGGAAACTGTCCAAACTTATGCAACTCTGATCACATTATTCACAATGGTGTCAGGTGGTGGGAGAAGGAATTTTAATAGCAGATTAACCCAGGTTTAACACAAATTATCCTCCTTGTACATCAAATAAGTTCCACTCAAGCAATTGGATCGAAATAATTCAAAACAAGTGTAAATTAAAAATTTATAACACTCCCGACAAGTGAAGGTTACAGTAACTAGAAAAGAGCTGATAACTTTCAAACGGCTGAACCGATTTTCTTGGATTATAGCTAAGAACACTCTCGATCAAGCCACCTTTCAAACAGAAAAAAACTAAATCAAAATCGGTTCATTAGTTTAGGAGCTACGTTGCCACAGACAGATACACAGATACACACGTCAAACTTTTGGGTCGGGGGTTAATCATCATAACAATCGTGGTAGGTATGAAGTATGAACCCGTTATTTACATTATGTATCATCATGATCAACCCATTGCCAGCGCACTACTGAGAACGGGTCTCTTCTCAAAGTGAGTAGGGTTAAGGCCATAGTCTACCACGCTGGCCCAATGCGGATTGGCAGAGTTCACTCTTTGAGAACTCTCAGGCATGCAGGTTTCCTCACGATGTTTTCCTTCACCGTTAAAGCAAGTGATATTTAATTGCTTAAAACGCACATAACTGAAAAGTTAGAGGTGCGTGCCCGGGATCGAACCCCCGACCTCCGATTAAGAGCCGGACTAACCACTAGGCTATCACAGCTTACTAGATATAACAAGTAGGTATTGTAATCAATATTATAAAGGCGAAAGTTTGTGTGTGTGTGTGTGTGTGTGTGTGTGTGTGTGTGTGTGTGTGTGTGTGTATGTTAGTTACTCCTTCACGCTAAAACTACTGGACGGATTGGGCTGAAATTTAGAATGGAGATAGATTATACTCTGGATTAGCACATAGGCTACTTTTTATCCCGGAAAATCAAAGAATTCCCACGGGATTTTTAAAAATCTACATCCACGCGAACGAAGTCGCGGGCATCAGCTAGTAACCATTAATTCACCGTGTGGTCGTGTCAAAGTTAGATCTAGTCTAAAGTCTTGACTATAGGCAAACATTCAGCAGAGCTAAGATTCTGTGGTCATCTTAAATTTCACTTGTACTTATAGATATCTAATAACAGAATGTCGAAACATGATACTTTTGTTGACGCACATGATAATATCTACATCGGATTGACATTTAGGATTTTCGTGCTATGAATTTGCAGCAGATTTGTTTTTAGGTATCTTATATATTAGTCTTTTAACCGACTGCGGCAAAGCCAAAAGGATGGGTTATGATTTTAGCAGTCTATGTATGTATGTTTGTATCCAGATTCTGTGTGTTCCATCCTAGAGCCTAAACTACTGGGCCGATTTTGATGAATGAGTTGTCAATTGATTCGTTGTAAAGGTCCGGGTGACATAGGCTATATTTTATACGAAAAAAATTGACCTAACGGATGTTACATCAAAAAAGTGGGGGTCTCCAAAAATTTTGTTTTGCTATTGTATCGAGTGGGATGTCAAATGAAAGAGGAGAAAATTTAAAGCTCATGTATAAGTATAAATGTATAATTATACCAAGAGACAGAAAATCAATTTTACTCTAATATTTCAGCGTTTATTAGGACGATCGCAGTCGGGTTTTAGTTTTCAACTTTTTGAAAACATGTTTTATGATTGGTTGGTGACTCAAAATGGTCAACACCCACTGAGATATTCGTCTCTGTCATTTGTATGGGATTACGTAACAGAGAGAGCCGTATACTAACTTCTTTCCGTGGATAGTGTAATTAGGTAATATTTTCATCGCTCGCTGTATATTCCCAAAAGACTTCATTATCATGGTATTATGGAAAGCTTGTTTGCTTATTTGCAAGAAGCCTATCTTTTATAATAGCATTTTATTAATAGACGCCCGGGGGACTGGAGTCAGGCAGAAATCTTGGCAAATTGGCTGTTTTATCAAAAGAATGATGCTGAGAACTCTGAGAAGTTGACTATGTACAGGTTTAAAGAACAGGGATGACGGTATCTATACTCTATACTAATAAATAAAATTGGAGTGTCTGTCTGTAATTTCGAAATAACTACCGCATATTAAGGTCATATGGTTATTAGAACGATACTATAACCGAATCACACGTTTTTAAAATTTTTGTCTGTCTGTCTGTCTGTCTGTCTGTATGTCTGTTTGAAAAGGCTAATCTTGGGAACGGCTGAACCGATTTTGACGGGATTTTCACAGACAAGTAGAGAATTGACCAGGGAGTAACATAGGCTACTTTTTTAACCGACTTTCAAAAAGGGAGTTGTGTTTTTCTACCTATGTACACTGAAATCTCCGAGATTTCTGAACCGATTTGCGTCATTTCTTTTTTAATCGATAGAGGAACTTTGCGACATTGTTTCATAAAAAATTTGGAGTCCAACTCCTCAATCCTGATGCTGCAGGGGATCTGACCAATCCACGCGGGCGAAGCTGCGGGCATCAGCTAGTAGGGAATAAAGGGAATATTTTCGTCAAGCGAGCCCGCGGGCGTACGTTAGTCATTAATATTTAGAGCCTCGATAGCTCAACGGTTGAGGAGCGGACTGAATTCCGAAAAGTCGGCGGTTCAAACCCCACCCGTTGCACTATTGTAGTACCCCACTCCTGTTACAAGCTTTACGCTTAATTGGAGGGGAAAGGGAAGAATTAGTCATGATTTGCATGGCTAATATTATTTAAAAAAAATACGCAATCATGCATCGTAGACTCGTCATATTATATGTCTAAGTTCTTGACCTTTGCTTGTGCAGTTTTGACTTTCACAATTGAAGTGGACCCCAAGGATTTCTCCTTTCCCAAATTCGTCGGCTGTTCTCTTTGTTTAATAGACTTCCTTAGTTAACTTTTTAAGGTTCCTAAAAACTATACTAGAGGGTAGGTAGGTACTAAGTCTCCGCTGTCCGTCCGTCTGTCTGTCAGAGGGCTGTATCTTATGAACAGAGAGTTGAAATCACAGTGTTATTTTAATTGCCACTATAACGGCAAAGAATAAAAATTTGAAAATGGCTGCCATGCAAATAAAAAAAAAAGTAGGTAAAAACCATCTGTGGCAAGAACATAATATTATCTTGCACGAATACACGCTGTTACGGAACTCTTCCTATTTGAATCCGACTCGCACTTGACCGGTTTTTTAACCCCCGACCCAAAAAGAGGGGTATGTAGCAGCCATGCAGCGTATGATAGATAACTTGATAAATAAAAATACCGCTACATATTAACTTGTATTACTGGGGCTGTATTTACAATATGTGCTTGGGTTACAATTAAAATTGGTATTGTATTGTAGATTATAATTCGGTCTTGATGATCTGAAGTGAATTGGTTGAATTTGAAGATATTTGAATCAGCAAGATATTTTGAATCGCTCCGAATTCAAATTGTGTTCTCTAAGTGACAGCTGCAAAGTGTGTTGCTTTCTTCGCAGCTGCCGGTCTTAAAAGAGGCTGCATGCCTCTACAGGTGTTATAAATTTGACGTGTGTATCTGTGTATGTCTGTGGCATCGTAGCTCCTAAACGAATGAACCGATTTTAATTTAGTTTGTTTTTGTTTGAAGGGTGGCTTGATCGAGAGTGTTCTTAGCTATAATCGAAAAAAATCAGTTCAGCCGTTTGAAAGTTATCAGCTCTTTTCTAGTTTTTTTATAGAGGTTTTTGTGTCGGGGGTTTTTAAATTATATTACTAACAGGTGTCTATCTAAAAAAGCTGTTGGTGTAGGTACTATTACGATAGAGGTTAATTTACACAGCTGAAACATTTATAGTTTTAACACTTGAAGGAAATTTCTTAAATTAAAAAAAAAAATCCTTCTTAAATTTTTTAAATGCACTTCTCTAGGTTAAGTCCTACCTACGGGCAATTTTTCACAATAAAATCAGGTATAATAACATATGTATTTTAAAAATTTATAGAGCCGAAAAGTTTGTAGGAAAAACTTTTAGTTCCTTTTCAGTTACGGAACCCTAAAAATTGAAAAAAATAAGTATCTGAAAAGGATTACTAGTTAGTAACAATTTTAAAGTAAAGTAAAGATACTAGATATCCATACTAATATTATAAATGCGAAAGTGTGTCTGTCTGTCTGTCCGCTAGCCTTCCTCACCCAACAGTTTAACCGATTTTGATGAAAGGTGCGAAGTTAGCTTACATCCCGGGGATATAGACACACTTTTAATCCCGGAAAATCAAAGAATTCCCACGGGATTTTTAAAACTTAAATCCACGCGGACGAAGTAATTATCTAGTCACACTTCACACTAATTTTATAAAGGCGAAAGTTTGTTTGTAAGTGTGTATGTGTGTGTGTGTATGTTTGTTACTCCTTCACGCAAAAACTACTGGACGGATTTGGCTGAAATTTGGAAGGGAGATAGATTATACCTTGGATTATACCCTAGGCTACTTTTTATCCCGGAAAATCATAGAGTTCCCACGGGATTTTTAAAGCTTAAATCCACGCGGACGAAGTAATTATCTAAGTACCTAATAAAGCTTAGCTCCAAACAGCCTCAAATGTGGACCTTGAACTTGACCGTATTAAATCACGTGCAGCCGAAAAAAAAACAATAATATGTGGTCATATTATAATATGTTAATGTAGTCCAACAGTGTGGTACAAATTGTTCGTTGCTCGTAGACGCATTTCGACAGTGCAAGGCCGTATCTTGCAAGTCTCTAATGTGGAGCGGGTTGTGTTTGGATTTTTTATTGTAGATTTTGCATACAATTTGATGATTGTCATGAGACTAACTTATGTCTGCGACTTTGTACGCGTTACTACACCAAATTCAAACCCCATTTTATCCTCTACCTACTAAAATGAAATGAAAATGAAATTTTTTTAATCAATAAACTTTTACATGCGAGTTTCATGGAGTCCTGATCCCTAAACTAGCCATGGTCGTCAAGGATGAGTAGAGATCTCGAAGAACTCATCATGAATCCCATTTCCGCCCCACTACTGAGTACCCGGTGGGTCTCCTATCAGAATGAGAAAGGTTTAGGGCATAGTCTGCCGCGCTAGCCCAATGCGGATTGGCAGACTTCACACACCTTTGAGTTTATGGAGAACTCTCAGGCATGCAGGTTTCCTCACGATGTTTTCCTTCACCGTTAAAGCAAGTGATATTTAATTACTTAAAACGCACATAACTGAAAAGTTAGTGGTGCGTGCCCGGTATCGAACCCCGACCTCCGATTAGGAGGCGGACGTTCTAACCACTATAGGTCATAACAGCTTTTACCAGAACTCAGTGCAATTAATGAAAGAGGCCCCGACCCTCAACAATGGTTATTACGACGAAGGGAGCGGTTTTATCAAATATCTCCAAATACTTCGTTCGTGTGCCTTAAAATCGGATTAACAAATGTTTAATTAATAATTTGATCTTGAGAATGACTTTGCGAAAGTGATTGCTTACATTGCGACCCTGACCGGGGAGTTATTATAATGACAGTATTAATATTTATATGGCAATGATACCCTTGTGATGTGATGATAAAAAACCGGCGAAGCGCGAGTCGAATTCACACACGAGGGGTTCCGCGCCATCGTACAAGAAATCTCAAACCAGTATGATAATGCAAGTCAATGACGGAAAGCGCGGTTTTGATGTGATTTAGAGCCGATATTTTAATTGTTAAATAACTTTTATCTGAGGAATGAATTAGAGGGTTTTGTCCGTCCGTCTGTCCGTCCGTCTGTCTGTCTGTCACCGAAGTGATCCTATATCCTTCTTTCCGTTAGAGGTACGGAACCCTAGAATGAAATAATTCAATTTGCATTATTAATTTTATTATAGAGAAGGCTTGGTAAGGAGGAAATTGTACTTTCAATAGATTTTACAATTTAATTTCAATACATTAAGTCAGCCACAATTAATGACTGATCTATTGAAATTAAATGTTTGTTTCCGTTTTATTTTCAAAAAAAATCGTCAAGGGCGAGTTGGACTCCTTGTCATTTGCCATCGTAAGTAGGTATATGAAATGACACATTTTTTTTCTGACGGCCATTTTCTAATTTTCATTATGTGTTGTCATAGCGACAATAGTTTGTGTTAAAAATTTCAACTCTCCACCTATTACGGTTCACGAGATACAGCCAGCTGACAGACAGACGGATGAACGGACGGACAGTTGAGCTAGTACCAAATAGGGCCCGTTCACACCCTTTCGGGTACTGAACCCTGAAACCATTTTTCATGTACTAAAACAAAATAATTCAATATTTGGTTTTGGGTAAACGTTCTAAGTACACCAAATACCAAAATTTCAGGTCAGCTAGATACCTGTGACATACTTCGGACAGACAGACGGACGGACGGAGAGACAGACAGACAGCAGAATGACATTAAGAGGGCTCTCTCCGTCACTCGTTTCATACAATTGTAGTTCCGATTTCATTTGAATATTAAGCAACCAAAGTCCATGAAATTTTGCAGACATATTCTAGAAACTAATATCTATGTCTGTGGTTTTCCAGATTTCTGTTAAAATATTCGGTTTCAAAGTTACGCGGTCTTAAAAAATTTCATACAAATCTTTGAGCCCCTGTAATTTTAAAACTACATATTTTTAGAAAAATCTAAAACACCACAGACACAGATATTAGTTTCTAGAATATGTCTGCAAAATCTCATGGACTTTGGTTGCTTAATATTCAAATGAAATTGGAACTACGATTGTATGAAACAAGTGGAAACGAGTGACGGAGAGAGCCCTGTTAATAGGGCTCCGTTTTTACTCTTTGGGTACGCAACCCTAAAAAACGACATTGGGTTACGAAGAAACATCTCTTAACTTACCATACTAAAGACGCCAGAAGCCACCCATACAACCAGACTAGCATTCACCGACCCCGTGTACTTCAGCACTCCAGTGGGAGACACGAAAATGCCGCTGCCGATAATCGAACCCACGATCACCGTGATCCCGTTCAGCAGCGACATTTTCGCCTCCAACGCTCCCCCGGACTTGACATCTTCCTGGTCTGATTTAAGATTTTCCGTGTCACTGCAGTCTTCTTCGGTTGCTTTACTTTGGGGTGCCCTGGAACAAAAAAAAAAATTCATCTTCTAAAATTATATCAAAATTCAAAAAAAAAATCAAAAAAATTTTTATTTTTTCAATTAAACTTTTACAAGTTTGTGCTTTTGAATCGTCAAAATAATCTACCACTTGTTCGGAATGCTGTTCCTACCGAGAAGAACCAGCAAGAAACTCGGCGGTTGCTCTTTTGTAGTATTCAATTTACAATAATATGCCATACTGTATACAAGCAATTGCAGCGCCGTGTATTGCTGGAGCGAGTCAAATCCAAGCTTTTTTGTCATTAAGATAATCTTCGATTGTATAATAAGCTTTTAGGAGCATACTTTTAATAGATTTTTTAAACTTTGTTATCAAAGAAAAACCTGACTGACTGAGTGACTGATTTATCAACGCACTGCTCAAATTACTGGACGGTGTTTGGCATGCGGATAGCTGTTATATGACGTAGACATCGGTTAAGAAAGCATTTTTGATAGTTCAATCCCTAAGAGCGTAAAATAGGGGCTTCAAATTTGTACAAGCAGACGAATCTAAAGAACTAGCTAGAAAGAACTACTCGGGAAATCGGGGGTTCGATCCCGGGCACGCACGAAAGCCAACCCGTACTTGGCCAGCGTGATGGACTATGGCTTTTCATTCTGAGAGGAGACTTGTACTTAGTAGTGGGCCGCCGCTCGTACAAGGTTTGTATGTATTATTGTCCCTAGTGTATTGAACTTTGTTAAAGTAGGAAAACAGAATCTGTGCCCTTATCAGTTGACCTCTGGCACTGATAAGAATTCGCGTCATATGCACCAATAACAGATAGATACCATATTGGTTTCGTATTTCATTAATGATCATACCTACATTATTTTAAAGTTTAAGTCTGTCCGTCCCGTTCGTCCGTCGCGTCTGTCAAGAAAACCTATAGGGTACTTCCGGTTGACCTAGAATCATGAAATTTGGCAGGTAGGTAGGTAGGTTTTATAGCACAAGTAAAGGAATAAATCCGAGTACCGTGAATTTGTGGTTACATCATTTAAAAAAATTAAATGTGTTTCAATTTTCAAAGTAAGATAACTACACCAAGTGGGGTACCTATCATAATATGAAAGGGCTTTCTTTACCTGTACATTCTAAAACAGATTTCATTTATTTTATGCATAATAGTTTTTGATTTATCGTGCAAAATGTCAAAAAAAATACCCGAGAACGGAACCCTTCGGTGCGAGAGTCCGACTCGCACTTGGCCGGTTTTTTTCATAGGGACTCACCTAGCTGCACCTATAACTTATAACTTATCTTATAACTAGATGATGCCCGCAGCTTCGCCCTACTGCATTTAGGTTTTTAAAAATCCCGTGGGAACTTTTGATTTTCCAGGACAAAAGTATTCGTAATAGCCCGTCCCTGAGATGCAAGGTATTTCAGTACCTTCCGTAAAACATTTTATGTCTCTATCACTCTCACGCTGAGTGACCCCCATCTCTGGTTAGAACCCCTTTTCGAAATGACCTTGTACAAATTCAACCGTTAAGTCTAGACTGCAAATTCCTGCACGTTTTTAGGGTTCAGTACCGAAAGGATAAAAACGGAGCTCTATTAATGTCACTCTGCTGTCTGTCTGCTGAATAAGAAATTTAATTAAATTATTTTTCAGAAGGGCTCCCATAGGTACATGAAACGGAACGGATTTTTTTTTTTACCCTAGCATGGAGGGTATCAGTGATTAGAATTAATTGAGTAGAGTATATTTTTGATCTGGGGGTCCGTCAAAGTTGTCAGTTTTAGACCACTTTTGTGACAGAGGCTATCCCAAAAACTAAACTAGTTAGGAATATGAAATTTCGGTATTGTGTTAAACAACAAACACCGAAAACAAGGATTTATAAAATAGTTGAAAAGCTGTGACCAAAACACAGGAACATTTTTTGGTTTTTCTGTCACGATTTATTGTGATGTTCTAACTCGGAAAAGAAATATTTCATACACCCAAAATATGACGTTCATAATCATTATGTACGGAATCCTAAAAGAGTGAGTCCCAACTCGCACTTGACCAGCTTTTAAGTACTACTGCAATAAAATGAAACCTATAGAATTGGATGTGCAATGATTACAATCATCACAGTTGCGTTACTTGACACGGATATTTATACGTTCATAATCATTATGTACGGAATCCTAAAAGAATGATTCCTGACTCGAACTTAACCAGTTTTTAAGTACTAGGTACTGCAAAAAAAAAGAAACCTATAGAATTGGATGTGCAATGATTACAATCATCACAGTTGCGTTACTTGACACGGATATTTATACGTTCATAATCATTATGTACGGAATCCTAAAAGAATGATTCCTGACTCGAACTTAACCAGTTTTTAAGTACTAGGTACTGCAAAAAAAAAGAAACCTATAGAATTGGATGTGCAATGATTACAATCATCACAGTTGCGTTACTTGACACGGATATTTATACGTTCATAATCATTATGTACGGAATCCTAAAAGAATGATTCCTGACTCGAACTTAACCAGTTTTTAAGTACTAGGTACTGCAAAAAAAAAGAAACCTATAGAATTGGATGTGCAATGATTACAATCATCACAGTTGCGTTACTTGACACGGATATTTATACGTTCATAATCATTATGTACGGAATCCTAAAAGAATGATTCCTGACTCGAACTTAACCAGTTTTTAAGTACTAGGTACTGCAAAAAAAAAGAAACCTATAGAATTGGATGTGCAATGATTACAATCATCACAGTTGCGTTACTTGACACGGATATTCACAGACTGCTCTAGATTTAAGATCTTTATTAAATACAACTTCTTTCTTAAAATCTTAATTCAAGGTTTACTACTAATTATTAATTCTACTTACTTAAAATTCTTATCTTTATTAACGTTAACCGCTGTGATTTAGAATTAACAGGGGACTCTCCATATTACTCGCTCCACACAAACGTGGTTTGGTTTTCATTTCTAATAACCATGTTAACCCATCTAACTCAAGGTTAATATTTCCTAGACACGTTCTAGAAACTAATATCTACTTGCTTATATCTGTGGTTTGCCAGTTTTTGGGGTTCCGTACCTCAAAAGGAAAAACCGAACCCTTATAGGATCACTTTGTTGTCTGTCTGTCTGTCCGTCTGTAGTATATGTCAAGAAAACCTATAGGGTACTTCCCATTGACCTAGACTCTAGAGTCATAAAATTTGGTAGATAGGTAGGTCTTATAGCACAAGTAAAGAAAAATACCGAAAACCGTGAATTTGTTGTTAAGTACATCACAAAAAAAAATTAAAGATATGCATGAAAAAAAATTAGTATTTTCAATTTTCAAAGCAAGATAACTATACCAAGTGGGGTATCATATAAAAGGGCTTAATACCTGTACATTCTAAAACAGATTTTTATTTATCTTTATGCATAATAGTTTTTGATTTATCGTGCAAAATGTCGGACAAAATACCCGAGTACGGAACCCTCAGTGCGCGAGTTTTACTTTACCTACTGGCCGACACTTGGCCGGTTTTTATTACTACAGTCCAAGAGCCTATTCAATAAAAATAATTAGCATGGGTTATCATTTGTAGATAATAATTATTATGTGATTCGTCAACCTTAATGACCTCGGTAGGATATAGTTCTGAATAAGTGTAATTTGTTTAGTAAACCAAATTGTAGTTTGACCTGAGATAAGTCTTGTTTATCTTGCTTTATTATCACATATATAATAATATTATAAAAGCGAAAGTTTGTGTGTATGTGTGTGGCTGTGTGTATGTTTGTTACTCCTTCACGCAAAAACTGCTAGACGGATTTGGCTGAAATTTGGAATGGAGATAGATAATATCCTGGATTAGCACATAGGCTACTTTTTATCCCAGAAAATCAAAGAGTTCCCACGGGATTTCGAAAAATCCACGCGGGTGAAGTCGCGGGCATCGGCTAGTACGAGATAAATATTAGGGTCACTAACACATCCATACCATATCGATCGAGCAGCAACCCATCGTCAGCCCACTATTGAGCACGCTTTCCTCTCAGAATGAGAAGGGTTTAGTTAGACTATGATAGACTAGTATATATACCAATGTACTCTGTGCTGTCGGTTAAGTATTAGTTATACTTAAAATTTCTATCATTCTTTAAAAAAATACCTAAATCTCTGACAACCCCACTCTTTAAAACCCCTATTCAAAATTGAGCCATTTGTATGAATATTAAATAACAAGGGGCCGGAAGACGTCCTTGCATGACCCCCCTTTTTAGTGTTTTGCTATGTTATCGCTTCCTCTGAATTCACATTATAATCGAAAAATTTAGCATTAACCGGCGTGAACGAACTTAAAACACGGTCATTACAAAAAAAATTAAGATAATAATACATAAGCCTATACCTACATAATATGCAATCGATTGTGACAGACAGATGGACGGACGGAGAACATCGCATAATAAGAGTTTCATTTTTACCATTTTTGATACGGAAACCTGAAAAACGCATGGATTTGACTTGGCAAAGCTACAATTGCTTGTACAGTATTGCATATTATTAAATTGAACATTTGAAAAGAGCAATCGCCGAGTTTCTTGCTAATTCTTCTCGATAGGAACGGCATTCCAAACCAGTGGTAAATTATTTCAAATCAAAATCAAATCAAATCAAATCATCATTTATTTGCTCAAATGTAGGTTAGCATAGATTTTACAATTTATTTTAGTGTCACTACACTTGCCATGTAATGGCGTGCAAATATTTTACATAAGCAATGTAAACTACACTAAATAGTTTAAATGTACATTGAATATGCTCAAAATACCTTACACATTACAGTCATACTTAGGTAGGTATACATATACATAGTCATAAATAGGTCTGATTTCACAACACCATCTGTTAAATAAAATATAACACCAACTGTTAAATAAAATATAATTTAAAGCTCTTAAAATTAAAATGTAAATAATTTAATAAATCATGTATTATCTATGTAAAATGTCAACAAAAAAGTCACAAGAGTATACAATTAACATACTTAATAATTGATTAATAGACTAGTTCCTCATAATAAATCATTTAGTGTTGAAGAATTCATTTAAACTGTAGAAACACTCATTTATTAACCATTGACGATTCTAAAGCACTTACATAAGTTTATTTGAATAAAAATATACTTTTTTCTATTCTTTATCACCCAATAATAGTGAAGTTTTTAGTACGACGATACTCCAAGCGGTTACATTCAAACTAGACATTTGGATTTGGACTTAGGTACGACGACATACGAGTAGTATTCAAAATGGAGTCTTTTGTATGAGCATTAAATAACAAGGGGTCGGAGGACGTCCTTGTGTGACCCCCTTTCTTTATTGCTTCTATAATAGCCCTACAAAGATGCCTTTGAAACCGTTTAATTTAAAGGAGTGGGAACCAGACCCAGAGCTCTATATATGGTATTTGTATGTTAGAATAACCACTTGGTATAAGTACACTTTTTAACACAGTAACCATATGAGTATCAACAGGATTGGTATTTGGTAATAATTTTAATATTATATTATATATTTTAATAAAATAAAATAAATTTGGTAATAAGTGCTTCAAAGGCAGCCCTACAAATATAAGCAAAAATATTTTTATTTTTTTACAAAGAATATTAGCCATGCTAATCATGACTAATACTCCCCTTTCCCCTTTTGATTGTCACGGGCGAAAATGTAGGGCAGACTTTCCCCTATTAAGTATGTAAGTACATATAGCGGTTAAGCTCGCCTAGAGTATATTATTTTAATGCTAGTAAAGGGACTGACACCCGTCTTCTCTCTGGGCTGGTTTCTGCACTTAAACGTTTCCGTCTGTTGTGCATGACTGACACCCGTATTCACAAACGTTACTATGAGGTCTTACAGTGCCGTCGAACGCACAGTGTCCGTTCCACCAATCAGATGACTGTGTCACGTCAATTTACAATGATCTGATTGGTGGAACCTACACTATGCGTTCGAGCGCACTGTGAGACCTCATAGTAACGTTTGTGAATACGGCCGTGAGTCTCTTTGAAACAAGAAAGGAAAAGAAAACTTTTCAAGCTACATCTGAGCTCTGACGTACAAAGTGGATGACGCAACAACTGACTTATTCTTACGTCAGCCTTCAGAAAGTGGCCATAATTTTGACGACAAACCGTAATAGCGGCTAGCGGTATTAGCCTATGTAATGCTAGTAAAGGGACCGAGTCTTTTCGAAACTTGAAGGAATGTAAAAAGAAAATTTCTAAGGCTACATCTGACGTGCAAAATGAATGACGCAATAACTGAAGTATTCCTACGTCAGCCTTCAGAAAGTGGCGATAATTTTTGATGACAAAACCATAATAGCGACATGGACTTATAATAATACTCAATAGCGGCTAGTGGTAGAACCCACTGCAATGCTAGTAATGGGACCGAGTCTTTTTGAAATTTGAAGATAAGTACCTAACAAGTGTAAATTAAAAAAAAATTGTAACACCCCCGACAAGTGAAGGTTACAGTAACTAGAAAAGAGCTGATAACTTTCAAACGGCTGAACCGATTTTCTTGGATTATAGCTAAGAACACTCTCGATCAAGCCACCTTTCAAACAAAAAACCAAATTAAAATCAGTTCATTAGTTTAGGAGCTACGATGCCACTGACAGATACACAGATACACACGTCAAACTTATAACACCCCTCTTTAGGATCGGGGGTGAAAAGTGAATGGCGCAATAACTAAAGTATTCTTACATCAGCTTACAAAAAGTGGCGAGCTAATACTTTTTGAAGACAGCACTATAATAGGTACAGAGAATGCTCACTTATAGTGACAAGTGCTCAGTAGGATAAGTATAGTGCGGGACAGGTTGAAATGGCAACCAGGATGGCCCTCGCGCTAACCCGCTGCGGATCTCAACTTGTCGCGTACTATAGGCACCTACTGAGCTGGCCTGGATGAGTACGGAACCTACCTTCTGCGTATTTTGATACGCATTTGATGTGCTGTTCAGTTGTGGAAAAACTGCATCAATTATTACAATCTCAATTGTTCTGATTAACTGAATATTTGTGGTATTGTTGCAACAATGCATTGTAGCCAATAGTGAGCGAGCGTCAACCAATCAGAGGTGATTGCGATTGGGACATTGTAGCTGTGATTCTACCGCAGTTATTTTAAGAGGGATCTCTCCATCACTCGCTCCATACAAACGTAGTTCGTCTCTCATGGGAATACTAACCAATCATACTCAATGGAATTTTGTAGACACGTTCCGGGAACTAATATCTATGCCTGTGGTTTTCCAGATTTCCGTTGAAATATTCGGTTTCAAAGTTACGCGGTCTTAAAAATTCACATACAAATCTTTGAGCCCCTGTAATTTTAAAACTACATATTTTTAGAAAAATCTAAAACACCACAGGCACAGAAGTTTCTAGAATATGTCTGCAATTTCATGGACTTTGGTTGCTTAATATTCAAATGAAATTGGGGCTGCGATTGTATGGAGTAAGTGACGGAGAGAGCCCTGTTAATAATGATTTTTCTGATGCAGCGTCGTGGGGTGTCCGCATGTCTGACCCTAAATGCCTGCCTGAGGCACTAAGAAATGCCTTTTCACAGAATCGTCGTACCATTCCTGTTACATTCGAGTTACTTATAACTAGTTTATGAATTCTTCTTGTAATTATTTAGCAGTACATACACAATTGGGTTTAATTTTATTTTGGGTGGTACAAAATAAACATAAGTACAGGAATTTGTGTAATGCCAATTGTAATTTTTTTAGGTGGTGGACACCTTCTACTAATGATTAAACCCCGACATCCTGTCAAATGGTTTAACAGACTGTTTTTTTTTTAATTCACTATAGGCAAGCGCTTGACCACAATCACACCTGATGGAAAGTGATGATGTGGTCTAAGATGGGACGCGTTTACCAAGAAGGTGCCTATTCACACTGTTAATGGAAATGAGTGGCCCACCATGCACTAAAAAGGCATTACATTTAACCATTGGTATAGAGGACCGTTAACTTTGTAACAGACCATGTATCATGAATAAACAGCTCGTTGAAAATCATGAAGCACGTGGAGAAAAGCTCTCTATCGCCTAGGTATGACTGCTGAGCTGTTTGACCTCATTCCACCCTCCTTTTTCTACAACCGCACCGCACGCCACCATATGCAATTTCAGCCCCACCACCTGGGCGCCTGGTACACTTCGACAGTTCGTTGTACCAGACACTTTCTTCCACGCACATACAAACTGTGGCTGTCTCCCTTCGGCGGTGTTCCCACTAGATTACAACATGGGGTTATTCAAGGGGATCAAAAAATTCCTGAAAGACCAGCAACGCATTGACGGTTCCTCTGGTGCTGCAAATGTTCATACTACAGAATTGGGATGATGCCTATGTCAATAATAAATTATTTCTTAGAAATTATTAAATAGAGGGTCTACCAAAATTCATAAAATCCATGTCCGCTGTTAGTTTCAAGTTTGCTAACCATTTTTAAATATCGATTGAACTAAAAAAGTACGTCAAATTATGTCAAATGTCTATGACGTCTCTTCTGTGAATTTCATACAAGCTCCCTGACTAAGCGAGCGTTTTGACGTTTGATAAAAGTCACTGATTTGACTAGGAGTCATCATCCCTTGGGAATAGTAAGTATAAGGGACTTGTTATCAGGATTTCTGTGGTTCATAACTTCATACTGTGTTACATAATCGAAAGTGTAGTAGATAGATACTTAGTTATAGGGGTTGAAAATACCTATCGGGGTCAAGGGAGGCCGTAAGTACGTTGCTAACTTTCAGCTTCACGCGGGAAATCGATACCACGTGGGCTGAGTTTCATCTTGCTTAATGGCTATGTACCTACCTAGATATTTTAACTGAGATAATTATGTACTTGTAGGTAACTTTCAGGTATCTCACAGTTTTAGCTGGATATTTTACCATAGGATTAACAGGCATATTTGACGATATCCAGATCTGAGGCAATCTGAATTATTGCGTAAGCTTCCCCCGCGTGATTTTACATCAAAGGTTACGTTTGAAATTTTCAAAATTATTTTTTTTAGTGACCTTCTATAAGTAGCAGTTTTTAAAAGCTGTAGGATTAATTATGTTAGTCAGTCAGTTTCTCCATTTAAAATTATATGTATGTACTTAGAAGTAGGTAGAGCTTGTCTATTTTGAAATGACGCGCCCCACCACATAATTTTGTGTAATTAGTGATGTGTAAATTGCGGTGGTGGGGCGCGTCATTTCAAAATAGACAAGCTCTACCTAATAATTTAATATTTTTATATCGTTTGTACTTCACTGAATCGTGAGTGGTATTAAGTAAAGAAGATGAAACTTTAGATCTTTATGAACTTTAAAACGTGGTATCGATCTCCCGTTGGAGACTGAAGCTTACCGGCACAAACCGTCTGCCCGCCTCCCTTTGACCCCAAACACGTAGCTGTACTCTGCAGCTACAGATTAGATACGACCGACTACCCCTTGAAATAGTACTGATTTATTAAGAAAAAAAACCAGCTTATTCTGAAGTGTAGGTACTACATAAATTTTAAACCCCTATTTTTAACCTCTTCAGGGGTTGGATTTTCAAAAATCCTTTCTTAGTGGATGTTTGCGTCATAATAGCTATCTGCATGCCAAATTTCAACCGTCTGCCCGCCATCCTTTGACTCCGAACACGTAGCTGTAATCTGCAGATTAGATACGACCGGCTACCCCTTGAAATAGTACTGATTTATTAAGAAAACCAGCTTATTCTAACGTGTAGGTACTACATAAATTTTAAACCCCTAATTTTAACCCCTTCAGGGGTTGGATTTTCAAAAATCCTTTCTTGGTGGATGTTTGCGTCATAATAGCTATCTGCAGGCCGAATTTCAGCCCGATCCATCCAGTAGTTTGAGCTGTGCGTTGATTGATCAGTCAGTCAGTTTTTCCTTTATAATATACTAAATGATGCCCGCAACTTCGTTCCCTTGGATATAAGTTTTCAAAAATCCCGTGGGAACTCATTGATTTTCCGGGTCCTATGTGTTAATAGAGGGTAAGTATAATCTATCTCCATTCCCCAGCCAAATCCGTCCAGTAATTTTCGCGTGAAAGAGTAACCAACATCCATACATCCATCCATACATACAAACTTTCGCGTTTATAATATTAGTAGGATTTAGTTTAAAAAGTTGAGGCGTATAATGTGCAGCTTGCTAAAACAAGTGTAAATTAAAAATTTATAACACCCCCGACAAGTGAAGGTTACAGTAACTAGAAAAGAGCTGATAACTTTCAAACGGCTGAACCGATTTTCTTGGATTATAAGCTAAGAACACTCTCAATCAAGCCACCTTTCAAACAAAAAAAAACTAAATTAAAATCGGTTCATTAGTTTAGGAGCTACGATGCCACACACTTATAACACCCCTCTTTTTGGGTCGTGGGTTAATAAAATGGCAACCCTTACAGGTTTACGGGGTATTAAGCATCATCAAAAGATCTCTGCCACAAACAGACTGAAATTTTTGTTGGTTAAAAAAATAGACAGCAAATAGCTTGCATCGAATCGTCATAATATGCAAATACTTTGAACTGTTGCGTCCAATGACTTTCTAAGCAAGGACATCGCACTGGCGCGCATAACAAGGGACCAAGTAAGTGTGCTTATACTCGGTGTAAGCACACTTTCTTCATTAGTCGCATGTTGACTGCAAAGCTGTCAAGACGGCTAAATGCGCGATCAAAAAGTGCCGAAATAATACGTTAACGACGCAGAAAAAATATGGTGTGACTTACCACCGGTAAGTTAATTTTATTTACGTAAGATAACATGCGAAAAAGTGTAAAATACTTAGTAAAACCATTGAAAACACTAGAAATATCTAAAATTATTTACAATGTTCCCATTCCTTTCTCTCACGCACATCGGAAAGAGACAGATGGAAGGGCGCGTCACGAATGTCGGAAAAACAAAACTGTGGAGTAGCTTTTTTTTGTTCAATGTAAAATCTATTGGCCATTATTGTATCACATTCATTTTATTACTAGCTGTGCCCGCGACTTCGTTCGCGTGGAATAGCTCTCAGCGCGCTTTATATAGCCACGGACGCTCAGGCGCGAGGCGTGTATCTGTACGTTAAAAATGTTCGCCGTAATTCTTTAAATTGACATAACGTTTTTATTTATGAACCGATTGACATGAAATAAACACTAAATGTTAAGTGAAGCTTACTACAATATATTAGTGACAACCGTATTTAATCGAATAAGCCGTTTCTGATATCAGCGTGCACAAACACACAGTCAAACAGACAAAAAAAAATTAATTACAATTTCGGGTTCGGCATCGATATAATAATAACCCCTGCTACTTTTTTTTTATATATTTCCATTGTACAGACACCACTTTTCTACAATTTTATTATATGTATAGATAGATCTTTTGACGACCTCCGGTGCGCAGTGGTAGCGCGGTGGATTTGTATGACGAGGGTCCCGGGTTCGATTCCCGGCTGGGCCGATTGAGATTTTTACAGAAGAGGTGATCAAATGAGTCAGTCAGTCAGTCAGTCAGTCAGTCAGTCAGTGAATCAGCACGAGCAGAATAGTATAATAGTTATATAGTATAGATATAGTATAATAGTTTCATATTTACAAAAACGAAAAATCTCTCAAAGAAATAACAAAAATTAATAGTGCTACACTACTCCATTCCATTTTTTGTTCAAGTTTGCTTCTAAAATCACCTTATTCAGCTTCGAGTACAATAATCGATTTACATTGCGGCTTAATCACTGAGGTTAGTTTACAGGACTTGAATGATAGCGGAAATGTATAAATGAAGCAGTTGAAGCTAAATAGGGTGAATTTAGAAACGTGTGCCATGTTTGGGCTCTTGTGTTGTATGCCACGATGTGTCCATGCTTAGAAAGTCATTGGTTGCGTCATTCGTTTTGAACGTTCGTTAAACTTGAACCGAACTTCAAGACTGGTTTGAAAACTACTTTTTACATTTACTCTTAACTTTTTAGCCAGAAGATACAGCTACTGGTTTCAGTCTTCCAAGAAAAATGCTTCAAAATTGTTTCCTTAAAGGTAGATGTAGGTATGTACCTACTTTGTTTTCTTAGGAATACCAGTCGTGCTACTTTTTAGGATACGTAAACCTCAGAAGGAAAAACGGAAACCTTATAGGATCACTTTGTTATCTGTCTGTCTGTCTGTCCGTCCGTCCGTCGTGTCTGTCAAGAAAACCTATAGGGTACTTCCCGTTGAACTAGAATCATGAAATTTGGCAGATAGGTAGGTCTTATAGGACAAGGAATAAATCTGAAAACCGTGAATTTGTGTTAACATAATTAAAAAAAATTAAAATGTGCTACCAAGTGAAGTATCATATGAAAGGGCTTTACCTGTACATTGTAAAACAGATTTTTATTTATTTTTATGCATAATGGTTTTTGATTTATCGTGCTAAATGTCGAAAAAATACCCAAGTACGGAACCCTCGGTGCACGAGTCCGACTCGCACTTGGCCGGTTTTTTTTTTTGTGTTCCGTACCCGAATGGTGCCAACGGGATCCTATTTCTAAGCCTCCGCAGTCCGTCCGTCCGTCTGTATGTATGTCAGCGGCCTGTATCTCGTAAACCGTTAATAGGTAGAGACTTGACACAGAATGTGCATTTTTCTATTTCCGCTATAACAACAAGTAGGTTATAAAAAATTCATGGTCGTTACGATATTTGAAAAAATTAAAAAGTATTCTTTGTGGTACGGAACCCTTCGTGTGTGAGTACGCTTCGTACTTGACTGATTTTTTAATTTAACGAGTATAAAATAAACAACTAATTAGCAAATCTTTTTTTATTCAATGGCCTCCCAGAACACTGATTGAATTATTAATTTAAGTACTAATTATTTTATTTTATTCGCTAAAGAATAGCTGATGCCCGCGACTTCGTCCGCGTGGATTTAGGTTTCTCAAAAATTCCGTGGGAACTCTTTGCTTTGCCTATGTCAATTTCCGGGACGCAAGCAATCTCTGGGTACAGATTTTTATGGGTAAACGGTTTAACGGATGGGTCTTTAAAAATCTTGTGGAACTCTTCGACAATCCAGGATAAAAAGTAGCCTATGGCCGTCCCTGGAATGTAAGCTAACTCTGTACCAACAAAATCGGTTAAACCTTTGGCCCGTGAAAATCTAGCTGACAGACAGACAGATACACTTTCACATTTATAATATTAGTATGGATTTAAAGTTCCTAAGTTTTCTCTACCATATAAGCATTTTTGAAATGACATCCTAGTGAAGCCAGGCGGTTCAGAAAATAAAGGTATTTTGTTTATTTATCTGACCTTAAATTCGAACTTTAATTCGTTTATCACCAATAGATTTAAATAATTCATTTATTAATTACAATTTTTTGCATATAATGCGCAAGAATTTCTAAAGACGCAAGCACGCCGTTGTGTATAAATAAACACGTTTTTTAGGTATTTATTGAATAAACAAAATATAGATCGCTATAATAACCTTTAGGATTTTCCTGTTTCTTATAATTATTAAGATACTTTCTAAACTAACTAAAAAAAAAACAAAATGTCAAGGGTGAAAATGAACTTTTACCCTTCAGGCGTAAGCCAAAAGATTTTACTTATAATATTATGGTTATACTTATTTGAAGAATTCTATCTTAAATATTCAACTTACATTTTTATATGGTTTTCACTTTAATTTTTGGGTTTCGATATTTAAATAAAATTTGAGAGACACTAAACTGATATTTCCCGCCTTTTTCGAGAGGGGCGACTATGCCCGCCAAGCCGGTCTGCGAGACTGCCGTGCGCCAATTGTGACAGAGATGGAACAATAAATCTGTATGAGAGCAATAGAGATGCATACATTATCGTATTGAACGAGAGGAGCTTAGGGGCGGAAAAACGAAAGGGGTTGGATTCTGAACTGAGGTCTCCTTAATTTTTTTTTAATTTCTGAACAGAGTATTGAACAATTTTTTCATTCATCAAAATGTTTTGTTTAATTTTATAAAAGAAATGCTTTTTCCGAAAAAAATAAAATATTTTGATGCTCAGTTTTATTTGTTTTCTTTTTTATCTACATCCTACGGCCTACTTACCAACATAAGAATAGTCAATAGACCAAACCTAACTTTACCAAATAGAAACAAAACATATGACATGGTATGACAGATTGAATGATTGAAAAGTGCAACCGCCGAGTTTCTTGCTTATTCTTCTAAGTAGGTCAGGCATTCCGAACTAGTGGTAAATTCTTTTGACGATTCAAAAGCTCTTGTAAAAGCTTACTCAATTAATATACCTCAAAAGGAAAAAAGGAACCTTTAAAGTTTTACTTCAGTCTAAGTTTTTTCAACGAAAAAAAACTGGTAACTAGGTGTATACACAGCTGGTCAAATCCCAAGAACTTCAAAGGTCCTTGGTGAGATTGGACCAGCTGAGTATACTGTACGCCGATCTACCTATATTTATTAAGTTATTATTTTAACACAATATATTTTTATAAAGAACTTAAGACCTATCTAACCACCAGACACATAATGTGTAAGCAACCTACGATTGGGAGTAAAGAGTAAAGACCTTACTTCGTATTGATAGAGCTAAATAAAATATGTTTAAGGCATGGTCATAGTAGAGTCCTTTCATCTTCTTTTCTTGATACGGCTTTTCCCAGTAGGAACCACATCAGCACAATGCAGGTAGAGTACCTTTTAAATGAAGAGTATCAGTCATTCGAATTTCGCGGTATTTTTAAACACCCACAGAAAATATTTCTAACTTTACAGACTATCGAATAATTTGGAGTGATTAGTCTGTTAGAGCGATTGGGCATTGGAACCAATCAGTATATTTTTCAAAACTACTTTAACTGTAAATAAGCTGTAAATGCGCTCTATACCTATATCAATAAAACTTTAAAATTGATGCCAAAATTTTATATTCGAAAAAGAGTTTATTATCTATACCTACTAATAAATAAAATTGGAGTGTCTGTCTGTAATTTCGAAATAACTACCTCATATTAAGCTCATATGGTTATTTGAACGATACCAACACTGAATAACACGTTTTTAAAATTTTTGTCTGTCTGTCTGTCTGTCTGTCTGTCTGTCTGTCTGTCTGTCTGTCTGTTTGAAAAGGCTAATCTCCGGAACGGCTGAACCGATTTTGACGGGATTTTCACAGACAAGTTGAGGATTGACCAGGGCGTAAAATAGGCTACTTTTTTAACCGACTTTCAAGAAGGGAGTTGTGTTTTTCTACCTATGTACACCGAAATCTCCGACATTTCTGAACCGATTTGCGTAATTTTTTTTTAATCGATAGAGAAAC
Source organism: Maniola jurtina (assembly GCF_905333055.1). NCBI lineage: Eukaryota > Metazoa > Arthropoda > Insecta > Lepidoptera > Nymphalidae > Maniola > Maniola jurtina. The sequence continues at coordinate 7,675,904 of NC_060052.1, read as the reverse complement.
TTTGCGACATTGTTTCATAAAAAATTTGGAGTCCAACTCCTCGATCCTGATGCTGCAGGGGATCTGACCAATCCACGCGGGCAAAGCTGCGGGCATCAGCTAGTAAAAGAATAAAAAATTAAAATGCACAAGCGCTCTCATAGTCAGACTTTTTTCAAGAGGAACCATTTCCGAACGTAATTCAAAACAGCTGACTCTTGACAGGGACCATAGAATATGTCAATGTCAATTGTCAAAACAAAACTCGAAGAACTTTTTTTACGTTTTGGTAATTTTAGTTTTTAAATAAAGCTACTGAAAAATGGGCAATATAGATCGGCTCATAGTTTTATACGGTAGCCAGACTTTCACCGCACAGGAAGTAGCTGAAAGAATATGGCGTACAACGAAGGTATTGGGGTTCAAAGGCCCTGTACAGGCGATGGACGATTACCCTATTTCCCGGCTCATACACGAGGAATTAGCCTTGTTCGTCTGCTCAAACACAGGCCAAGGAGACGAGCCAGATAATATGAAAAAGTTTTGGAAGTTTCTACTGCGGAAAAACCTTCCAGCAAACTCTTTAGTGAAACTGAAATTTGGAGTGGTAGGATTAGGTGATTCCTCGTATTCGAAGTTCAATTTTGTGGGCAAAAAGCTTCACAAACGACTCATACAGTTGGGTGCTACGCCTCTTCTAAATATAGGTAAAAAAACAAACAATTATATTAAAAACAAACTTCTAAGATGTTCCTATGATTCAAATATTGTACAATTACATTACCTTTACTTTTATAGCTTGTTCTGTTTCTTTATTTGCTATAGGCGTAGCGTTTCACTGAGACATCTAGTGAGGTAGAGTGGAAGTTATAGGAGGGTAACAGTTTACATAAAAATCAAAGAATTCAACATCATTGTCACCCTACTTTTTATTGCAACCCCTATCCTACCTCACAAGCTGTGTCAGTCAATGTGTACACTATTTGTGTATTAATGAATACCTATCATACTGTTCAATTTTTCAAAATCATTATAATATTCATGATTTGAAGTACAGTATATTTTTACTTACTTAAGTCATTCATGTCATTGAAAAATGATTATTGATTAATCCATTAAAAATTAATGAGTAGTTAATAAAGAGTATGTATAATACTTTAATTAATAAATAATAGAAAATAGTACCTAAGATAAAATAACATTATTTTTTCTGCCTAATTTCTTCCAGCTCTATGCGACTATCAACACGATCTAGGTCATGATGCAGTTCTAATACCCTGGACCAAAGATTTCTTCACAAAAATGCGAGATTACTTCCCAAACATGCCTACAGACACAAACACATCATTTATCCCTCGCTGGAAAGTTTCTATTCTTAAAAATGAGGATTATCAAAACGGGCACAGTTTAAATAAGGATATTTACTATGCTAAAGGTTATAGAGATAATTTTTTAGAGGTGCATTACTTGGAAGTTGAACAAAATGTTAGGACAACAGATGTTACACATTTTCAGGTATTTTTTTAAAATATAGATAATTATTAATTAATAAAATCCATCTGCTTCTATCACAGAAAAAATAACCAAAATTGACTACATAACGGCGGACTATCATTTTATCATCCGCCTTTACTGCTTGCAATGATTCCTTGGAAGATAGAAAGCTTAATTTATAGTAAACTAGACTAGCCTGTTTAAACAATGTTGTGGGAACCATGGTTACAGGATAAAAGTAGCCTATATTGTGTTCCATGATATTATGTATCCAAGGTATAATCTATCTCACTTCCAAATTACAGCCAAATCTGTGCAGTAGTGTTTGTGTGAAAGAGTAAGAAACATACACACATACTTTCACCTTTATAATATTAATCATATGTGATTTTGTGTTAAAGTTATATCAAAACCTGTTTAAATGTTTTTTGTTGCAGGATGTACGATTAATAACATTTAAAACTATGGAAGATGACAAATTAGGTTACAATCCTGGTGATATATTCAACATAAGGCCCCGAAACTCTGAAGAAGATGTAAATGATCTATTTGACATCTTTCGTACACATAATATGGACATGAAACCACATTATCGCTTGTTAGTTGAAGAAAACTACGAAGGTAGGTGATAATTTCCAAAAAGATATTCATATTGGGATTTAAAAAAACCCATTTCTAATAATTTATTTTAGTGTTGCAACACTTTTGTCATATTTGCAACACAATATTTGCGTTTAATTTTTGCATTGTTTGCGATATTTCATTTCGTAGTAAAAAAAAATCATTTTTCTAAGCTTAGAGGAGTATTTACATAATTTATTGAAGAAATGTGGATTTTTTAATGTGATATTTATTTTTTACGCGTACTAATAAGCTCTATAATAAAATTCCAAAAAGTACATATCAAAATAAAACTTATATTTGTTTTGGAAGCAAAAACTAAACGCTAAACGTCAAAACAACACGTGCCGCGAAGATTGACAAATGTCAATGTCAAAGTCAAAATATCAAAACAACATCGTTTCCATGTGCCGAAGTGGCCGAAATTCATATTTTTTTTAGTTAAATAGTAATTAAATGATAGATTAAGTGATAAATAAAGTGTTAAAATGCTTCGGCGGCAGGCGCGTTTGCGCCGAGAGTACTTATACAGAAAATCCACGGAGGAAAAACAGAAAAGTATCCAAGCTAAAAAAGATCAATTAAAACGAAGTTTGGAGGAAAATATTCCAATACATGGCGATTTACGGAGAGAAGCGATCGCTTTGCAGAAGAGAATAGAATATGAGGATAAAGGTAAGCTTGTAATCATTGTTATACATCTTTAATTGACTATATAATGTTGTTGTAAACTTTGCTCTATTATATGTATTTGCTCTATACGTGAAACTGTTTTGTCTATTTTTCAGCATGGTTGCATGTATTATTTGAGTAGAGCATATTAAGACAAATAAGTTGAATCTGTGAAACATTACTCTTTTCAAATGCCAAAATTGTTCCTAAATAAACTTCTAACCTCTTAAAATTTGAATGTGGAGACATTAGAGGTTAGAAATTTAACAATTATAACTAAGTAACAATAAGCGGTGATAGCCCAGTGGTTAAGTATTCAGCCTTCTGGTCTGGTGGTACAGGCTTCAATCCTGGGCATACATCTGTAACTTTCCAGAACATTTTAAGCAATTAAGTATCATTTGCTTTAACAGTGAAGGAAAAGATTGTGAGATGCATGCCTGAGAGTTCTCCATCATGTACTCAAACATGTGTGAAATCTACCAATCCACACTTGGTTGCTGTCGTAATCTATGGCCAAACCCTTAGGTTTACTTATAAAGAGTTTATTTCTCAGAAGAACAATGTTCACTTATATGAGAATAATTGTAAATATAAATATAGATAAAACATAATTTTTATAGGTACGGTGACTTTATACAATAATAATATTTCAAAACACATTATATCCTAAGTTAACAAACTATAATATATATCTATCTATCTATTATGTCTGACAGTACTTTTTTAACTCAGCTTTAAATTTTAATCTTAAGAGGAGACCTGTGCTTATTAGTGAGACAGCAATTAAAATGGCTTAGTACTAAATAGACTATAACTTTTATAAGGTCCGGAAAGAGCAGCAGTGATAGGTGGTATCAGTGGTGGAGCCAACACACTCAACTCGCAGGACGATGAGTACAGATACGCTGGGGTGGAGGACCCTAAGATCATGATCACCACCTCTAGAGAGCCCAGTGCCAGGCTGAAGATGTTTGTTAAAGAGCTTAGGTGAGATTCATCTAATTTAATAACTGTACAGGTTGGTTAATTCCTTCACATCGGAAACATTCTGGCACATTCAACAAACATAAATTTACTGTACAGCAAGTTTTAAAAATCTTGCTTACTTTGCTCAGACTTAGTCACTAGGCTAAGTCACTGTTAAAACAAGACAGAGTTATGTATTTTGTATAGCATAAATCTGTCTCATTTTAACTGTAACTTAAGTCTAAGCAAAGTCAAAGATGCTCTATAAAGCTCAGTCTTAGACTTAAGGTGCCCACACACTCGAACTGAACTGCGCGTCGCGTCAGCGCCCCGCACGATATTCTCTCCAGCCGCGACGCGCGTACGTCACTGCTGGAAATAATATCGTGCGGGGCGCTGACGCGACGCGCAGTTCAGCTGCAGTTCAGTTTGAGTGAGTGGGCACCTTTAGGCCATCTATGAAGCTTTTAAGGAAAGGGCCCTGGAAGGTTCCTCTTTATTATTTAATTTATTTACTAAGCTATAATTATATAATCTATAATTATGTATTATAGTTATAGTCTATAATTTTTGTAGTCTCATATTTTGTATCCCTGACAACCTCTCAACTTTGTCAATCTCTCAACTTTTGTTTAAAAACCAAGCATAAGAATTATGAAGAGTTTGGCCTACATAGTCGTCTGCCATTTTCTTTTTTTGTGTGGCTGCTATTTTGAAAAAAAAGGAAATGACGACAGTAAGCAGGCCAGGCTCCATACTAAAATGTTCAAACCTCTTTTTGCTGTTAATTGACAGGAGTCTCAAAATACCTTGGCTTTGGTCATCTTATTTGAAATGCATTGTAGTTTGTATATTTTATGTATAGTGAGAATGTTCTAGAATCTAGATTCATATGTTCTGTTACAGATTAATATTCCCAAACAGTCAGCGCATGAACCGTGGTGGCTATGAGATGTCACAGCTGATCCACGCATGTAGAGCCAATGACGTCACAGATTTCATTGTTGTCCATGAACACAGAGGAGTGCCTGATAGTTTGGTAAGTCTATGATAATTTATAACAGTACACCTACCACTTTTAGTTGCATGGCCAAAATTTTGACCCCAATTAAGACATTATTGCATTTTACTAGGCTTGATAGGACCTAACCTCTTGATTTTTTAGGGTTCCATGCAATGGACCCCTATTACTAAGACTCTTGCTGTCCGTCCATGCTGTCCATCTCTCAGCTGGCTGTATCTCGTGAACTGTAATGAAAGTTGTCATGTTCACAAAATGTGTATTTCTATTGCCGCTATAACAATAAATAATAAAAATATCAAATTTGCCGTTATGAAAATTAAAAAATAAATAAAAAGTTTTAATTCTTGTGCGATGGTACGGAACCCGTCGTGTGCGAGATCGACTCGCACTTGACCGATTTTTTAAATTGCTCAATGACACAGCTTTATTATTTGGACTGTGTTGGCGTTTGCTGGCATGTGTGCTCTGCCTTTTTGGAGTGGTTTTTTTTTTTTTGTTAGAAGTGGCTGGGTTTTGTGTTTTGCTGGTGTTTTTGGTGGTGGAACTGACTGGGAAGCGATCTAAAGAGGCGCGCGCGTATGTCGGTGGGCGCCGGCGGTGTCCATACAGTACATATATAGTTTCACAAACTTGAAATAACTAGAAACTTGACATTGGCTAATCTTTGTAAAGCCAGACGAGAGGAAAAAAAAGCTTTATTATTTTTTCTTTTCAGGTTATCTGTCACTTACCGTATGGACCCACAGCATCGTTCACTCTATCAGGGGTGGTGATGCGACATGATATACCCGACATTGGACCAATGAGCGAACAGTACCCCCATCTCATATTCCACAACTTCAAAACTGATTTGGGTAAGAAACATTATTATTTTGATATTTTATGTTTCTTTATAACTAAATCAGGAAGTACATATTATTTCATTCAATAGCCTTGATAGCTCAACTGTTGAGGAGTGGACTGAATTCCGAAAGGTCAGCGGTTCAAGCCCCACCCGTTGCACGATTGTCGTACCCACTCCTAGCGCAAGCTTTACACTTAATTGCAGGGGAAAGGGGGGTATTTGTCACGATTAGCGTGGCTAATATTCTATTATTACTCTAAATTATTACTCTATCGTAAAATCGATACTTTACAAAATAATTTAATTTGCAAAAAATTCTAACAAATTAGCTTTTGTCAATAATATATCCAATACTAGCTTTGTGATATAATTACTCAAGGATAAGGTCATTTTCAGAATCAGATTATTATTATTAGTATGGGTAATATCACAGGACTTCATCAAATCGTTTGCTCATTTTGAATCCTTTAAACTATTAAAAACTAGAGGATGCTCGCGGGGATTTCGGTTTTTTTAAATCCTGTAGGAACTCTTTGATTTTCCGGAACAAAAAGTAGCCTATGTCCTTTCCCAGGATGTGCCCCAAGTCTGTAGCAAACATTAAAACCGATTCTGCGGTTGGGCCGTGACAACGTAGCAGACAGACGAACTTTCGCATTTATAATATTAGTATGGATTATGAAAATAAATTCGCTTTTAATAATTTTTTCTAATGAATTTTGTACTTTATGTTGACAGGTATAAGAACAATGAGCATCTTAAAATACCTCTTCCCAGTTCCAAAGCCAGACTCCAAAAGAGTGATCACCTTTGCTAACAATGATGACTACATCTGCTTCAGACAGCATACATATAAAAAGGTATGATATTTTTCAAAACATGTGAATTTTATGTCCGTCTGTGGCACTGTTATTGTGAATGAATGTAAAGATTTTATAGTTTTAGGGTATCAAAACCATAGGGTGCCAACCAAAACGGTATGATTACAAATCACCACTTTTCTTCCAGGTTGGAAAGGACATCGAGCTATCAGAAATAGGTCCTCGCTTCCAGATGAAATTGTATGAGATCAAGCTCGGTACACTGGAAGCGTTAGACGCGGCCGATACTGAATGGGCGCTCCGCCCCTACCTCAACACGGCGGCCAAGAGACGGTTCCTGAGCAATGAGGAAGGCTGGCAAGAAGACGAATAGAGAAAGAACAATGAGAAAGAGGAAAAGAACAAAAGTTAATTTTGATAAATAAAACATGTGTTAAAGTTCATAATTTTTCATTTATTTATAACTAGCTGATACCTAGCGTGTCCTACTACGCTAAAAACCTCTAAGACCATCTTCGCATTATTTCCTTTCTAATGAAACCGGTTTGGAGCACATTGAATGGATGGCTTCAAAGTCTATAACGGACATAGGACTTCGTCTGTGGTGGCGTTTGCTGGCGCGCGTGCGGTGCTTTTTTGGAGTGTTTTTTGTGAGAAGTGGCCGGTTTTTGTGTTCTGCTGGTGTTTATTGGTAGTGGAACTAGCTGGGAAGCGCTCTAAAGGGGCGCCGCGTGTATGTCGGCGGGCGCCGGCACAGACGAAGTCCATACTTATACATATAGTTTCCAAAACTTGTGAATAACTACAAACTTGACATTGACTAATCAGTGTAAAGCCAGACGAGAGAAGAACAAAAAAAAATAACGGACATAGTTAGAAACATTTTTCGTATACCTGTGACTGCACAATGTGGTTAGTTTACAAGATCAAGCTTGGTACACTGGAAGCGTTAGACGCGGCCGATACTGAATGGGCGCTCCGCCCCTACCTCAACACGGCGGCTTAGAGACGGTTCCTGAGCAATGAGGAAGGCTGGCAGGAAGATGAATAGAGATAGAAAATTATGATTTTGAAAAATAAAAATCTTTATAAATAAGAAATAAGTTTTTTATTTCAAAATATACACTAACACTATAACAAATATCACTTTACATTATAAAAGCGAAAGTTTGTGTATATGTATGTGTGTGTATGTTTGTTACTCTTTCACGCAAAAACTACTGAACGGATTTGGCTGAAATTTGAAATTGGGATAGATAATATCCTGGATTAGCACATAGGCTACTCTTTATCCCGGAAAATCGAAGAGTTCCCAAGGGATTTTTAAAAAACTTACATCATAATATTCTTTTATTTTCTACCTATATACCTACAGACTTAGCTTTGTACCTGTTATATAAGAAAAAAGAATTTTGGGTTCGCTATATTTAGGCATCTCTATCTACCAGTAGGTAGGTAATTTATCATCACTTACCATCAGGTGAGATTAAAACCAAAATACTTATTTTTCCAGGCATGCCAGTACCAGATTTCCTCAAAGAACCACTAACTTTGTATGAAATAGCAGAACAATACTGGGACCTGAAAGCGTACCCCACACAATACGTCTTCTCTCTTCTAGCACTAGTGTCGGAGGATAGGTTAGAGAGAGACAAGTGTATAGAACTCAGCTCGCCCGAGGGTCAGGAAGACTGGCTTAACTATTGTAGGAGGCCGAAAAGGACTATTCTTGAGGTACCTAAGTGGTTATTTTGAAAAATACTAAAAACTGGGTATTTAAGTTATACAACTTGACGGGTTTTTGGTCCTAAACAGGAGCGCGAGCGTAAAAATTTTTGCTACAGAAACCATGGATGAATATTATTGTAAATTGAAGAATTGAAAAGAGCAACCGCCGAGTTTCTTGCTGGTTCTTCTCGGTAGGACGGCATTCCGGACCAGTGGTAAATTATTTGACGGTTCAAAAGCATTTGTAAAAGTCTATTTGAATAAAAATCTATTCTATTCTAATCATCATCATTTTTCTTGTACGATGGTAGGTACGGAATCTTTCGTGTGCAAGTCCGACTCGTGCTTGACCGATTTTTTAATATAATGAATATTTGGGACTTCGTCTGCGATGGCGTTTGCTGGCGCGCGTGCTGTGCTTGTTTGGAGTGTTTTTTTTTGTTAAGAGTGGCTGGTTTTTGTGTTAGTTGGTGTTTTATGGTGGTGGAACTGACTGGGAAGCGCTCTAAAGGGGCGCCGCGCGTATGTCGGCGGGCGCCGGCGCAGACGGAGTCCATACTTGTATAAATTCAATAACTTGAAAATATCACAAACTTGACATTGGCTAATCAGAGTAAAGCCAGATTTAAAGAAAAAAAAAATGAATATTTGATAGTAAAATAGTATATTTTTTTCCAGGTGCTCCACGATTTCCACAAATCAACCTCCAAGCTTACAATAGACATACTATTCGAGTTATTCTCTGCAATAAAACCTAGATCTTTCTCCATAGCGAATAGTTGCCTGCCTTCCCAGGGAAGAAAGTTAGATATTCTAGTCGCGGTGGTCAAATATTATACCAAGCTCAAGAAGCCAAGGTTGGGTTTGGCGTCCAATTGGCTCAAATGTTTGAATGTTGGCGACCAAGTTTATGGGTGGGTTAAGAAGGGTAGTTTGAAATTTCCCATGGATATGGTGAGGAAAGAAACATTTTTTTATTCTATGACAAAAGCCCCTGACTGTGAACTAAGTCATGACGTAGGTAGTCTAAGATGGAAACAACTTCACTTGGGAGGGGTAGGGGTTAGAGCTAAATGACGTCATGACAAATCCAATATGGCGTAATGTCAAAAAAATGCGTATCTATACTAATAAATAAAATTGGAGTGTCTGTCTGTAATTTCGAAATAACTACCGCATATTAAGGTCATATGGTTATTTCAACGATACTATAACTGAATCACACGTTTTTAAAATTTTTGTCTGTCTGTCTGTCTATTTGAAAAGGCTAATCTTCGGAACGGCTGAACCGATTTTGACGGGGTTTTCACAGACAAGTAGAGGATTGACCAGGACGTAACATAGGCTACTTTTTTAACTGACTTCCAAAAAGGGAGTTGTGTTTTTCTATTTATGTACACCGAAATCTCCGAGATTTCTGAACCGATTTTCGTCATTTCTTTTTTAATCGATAATGGAACTTTGCGACATTATTTCGACGGGCTATTGCGGATAGGCTACTTTTGTCCTGGGAAATCAAGACGGGATTTTCAGAAACCTAAATCCACGCGGGCGAAGCTGCGGGCATCAGCTAGTTTACGTATAATTTTACGAAGTAGCATCACAAAACAACAGAAGAACACAAAATTAATGAAACCAAACTTCAAAATTAACATACCAATAGTCTTAGAAAATATATCTATCACCTTTATTTACCTACTAAGACCACCTAAGACAAATTAATATGAAAAATTTTATTGTAAAGAATCGAAAATGTATAATTTGTATAGAAATAAGTATAAATATTAGATAACGCCCGCGACTTCGTCCGCGTGGATTTAGGTTCTTAAAATTCCTTGGGGTTTCTTTGAATATTTTTGGGTAAATAGCCTACGTCCAACTATATCCATGGAATAAATTACGTCCATCTGTTGTTGGGTTGCGGCGTGATTGGAGGACTAACCAATCAAAAACGCACTTTCGCATCTAATATCGGTAACGATAAACCGTTCGTCTGTGATAGTTTGTTAAGAAAGTTAGTTCAGTTTAGTTTTTATCTCTAGTATTGTATCTTTTTTTTTCAGAATATCCCGCACATTTTGATAGGTCCCGGAACAGGCCTAGCCCCATTCAGAAGTGTAATCCAAGACAGAGTATACAAGGACTCTGCACATAAAGACGTTTTACATCTATTCTTTGGTTGTCGCTACAGGGATAAAGATTTCCACTGTAGAGAAGAATTGTTGAAAATGGTTGAAGAAGAGAAGTTGACTTTGTATTGCGCTTTTTCGAGGGATCAGGAGGATAAAATGTAAGTTTGTTTTTTTTTTTATTTTTTTCATCCAGTAAATTTCATCATCATCAGCCTGTGGACGTCCACTGTTGGGCGTAAGCCTTCCCTAAAGAGCGCCAACTCACCCGGTCCTCAGCCTTCCTCATCCAGCCACTTCCCGCCAGACGCTTTATATCGTCAGTCCATCGCTCTGGAGAGCGTCCCACACTAAGCTTGCTTAAACGCGGTCTCCACTCAAGGACTTTCCGGCTCCAACGGCCATCAGGCTACGACAGGCATGGCCTGCCCACTGCCACTTCAGCTTGCTAATAATAGTGAATTTGGTTCTCCTGTAATAATAATAATAATAATCACACTATCACACTAATATTATAAAGGAGAAAGTTTGTATATGTGTGTGTGTGTGTGTGTATGTTTGTTACTCCTTCACGCAAAAAATACTGGACGGATTGGGCTGAAATTTAGAATGGAGATAGATTATACCCTGGATTAGCACATAAGCTACTTTTTATCCCGGAAAATCAAAGAGTTCCCACGGGAATTTTAAAAAACCTACATCCACGCGAACGAAATCGCGGGTATCAGCTAGTATTGTATAAATAGAAGTGTGTTTTTAAATATTTTTTAAATACTTACATATCAAAAATTACGGAACCGATAGTGTTTGAACCTGCGTCTTGACCCTGACCAAGTTAGGCCACGGTTCGAATCCTGCCGATTTCGCATTTTTTTATATGTATTTCAAAATTATTTAGAAGTTTCCTTGAAGTATACTTAGGTAATCACTAAACACTATCATAAAAATATAGAAAAGGGTTGGTTAGTCTGTTTTCACGGCCCATCGCTTTAACCAATTTTGACGTCGTTTGTGAATTTTGCCCACCGCATTGCCATCCCAGAATAACTACTAACTACTATGTGTTTAAAGAATTCTATAAAAAAATCTAATTTAAAAAAAAACTTAATTTACAGATACGTCCAACACAAAATAAAGGAGCACAGCGACGAACTGTGGCATCTGATCAACGATAAAGGCGCGTACACATACATCTCGGGCAACGCCAAGAATATGCCTAACAGTGTGCGCGAGGCCTTAGTCGAGGTGTTCTGCACACGCGGGGCCCTCAACTCACAGCGAGCTAAAGAAATGCTTGCTTCTATCGAACGTGAGGGTAGATTGCAACTCGAAACTTGGTAAAACCCGACTACGGCAAGCCAAAAGGAAGGGTTATGATTTTAGCAGTCTATGTATGTATGTAGGTGTGTATTTACAGTCCGACAAGGCTCTTTTGGCACTTGAGTGAGGGCGCTGTTGTAGTTTTATGCCGATACAGCGAACTATCAACAAGTGCACATCTCAAGATGCCGGCTTTAGTTCCGATTTTGGCCACGCGCCTAAAGAGCCTTATCAGACTGTATGAATGTAGGTTGGTATTTATGTTTACTCCACCGTAGCGCCTAAACTACTAGGCCGATTTTGATGAATGAGGTGTCAATCGATTCGTTATTATGGTCCGGGTGATATAGGCAATATTTTATAAGAAAAAAATCGATATGATGAATGTTACACCCAAAAATGTGGGAGTCTCCATAATTTTTTTTTGCTGTTGTATCGATTGGGATATCAAATGAAAGAGGGAAAAAAATCTGACTTCATAAATATAAATATAGTACAATGTTAAAATACACCTACACACCTATATACAGATAATAAATAAGGGGTTAAATAGGGGTTTGGTGTTGGCCTCAAGGACGAAGTCGCGGGCATAAGTTAGTTCTACTATTATATTTAAATAATTTAGTTGTACCTTTTATAAATAAATACTTGTAATTTAAAAGTAACTGTATGCTTGTAAAAAGAACAATAAAATGAACTAGATATTTAATACTAACTAGTTGTTTTATTTCTTCTATATTTTTTGAACTGCTACCTTAATATTGAAGGGCGCAGCCGTGCGAATAAAGGAAATAATATAACTAGTGCCAATTAAGAAACGGATAATTTCTTCTCACTCGCACACTATACCTTTGGATAGTGTGAGAGTGAAAGGGAATGATTAGCGCCGCGCCGGGTGCCAGGCCACTTTTGTCTGTACTGCCGCGCTATTGGTTATCACTCAAATATTCTGTATCCGCATCACGCGTCGATGAGGCGCGATGCAGTGTGTTTATCCTGCCGCGCTTTTGGTTCGTCAGTCACCCTTTCGCTTCTCGCATTGTATAAATGTACAGTAATGTTGCCCTGAGTTCTTTTTAACTAACGTAAAGCATTTTACCCATGTTCAGCTTGGGCCCAACATTGTATGGAACCATGTCCATACGTCGTGCATTGGAAACATTATATGACTCATGCTAATAAAGAAACCAATCATCCCCTCTCACTCGCACATTATTCCTGTGTATAGGTGTGCGAGTGAAAGGGAATGAATAGCGCCGCCATTTATATTCGTTTATTGGCACGAGTTATGAATAAAAAACCTGTGTTGTACTTAATAATTATATTTCCTATAGTAAGCTAATATTAAAGTTGGCATAGTGGTATAGTCTAGGAGTTGCTGAGGCCCCACAGCTTCAAGTTCCCGGCGTCGCGCTTCCTCTCCGGCGGCTCCTTGTCTTCACACGCGAAGGCCAGCAGATATCGCGCCGGGTGCCAGGCCACTGTGAACGTGGCTGCTGATACGGGGATCTCCGCTACTTTCTCACCTGTAAAACAAAGGCCATTGAAAAAAACCGGCCAAGTGCGAGTTAGACTCGCGCACTGAGGGTTCCGTACTCGGGTATTTTTCCAACTATCATACATAAAAATCTGTTTTAGAATATATACGTAAAGCCCTTTCATATGGTACCCCACTTGGTATAGTTATCTTACTTTGAAAATTGAAACACATTTTAATTATTTTTAATGATGTAACCACAAATTCGCGGTTTTCAGATTTATTCCTGTACTTGTGCTATAAAACCTACCTACCTGCCAAATTTCGTGATTCTAGGTCAACGGGAAGTACCCTATAGGTTTCTTGACAGACGCAAAAATCTTAAAATTTACGCTCGCTTCGCTCGTGCTATTCTTCCTACATACACAAGGTGTTATAACAACCGTAACATCCGGCAAGGTTTTTTATGATAAAATCAGGTCTATTAATACATACCAGTTTCTGTATCTCCTATGTCAATGATGTGGTCTTCACTCGCCGACGCAAGCAGCCGACCATCGAAACTGAATGACAACGTACGGACCGGCCACTCTAACCTGACAACAAAATATAATGAGTAGTAATATACATAGTATATACAATATACATGAGTGATAATACAATGTAAGGTGCAATATTCATAAAATATGAGCTATAATATTCACAAAAATATGAGTTAATGTGTTACAACATTCATGAATGGTAACGTAGATGATGTCTCACACTTCGAGAGTGAAAATGTAGATGGCGCAGTTACAGGACTTCGTCTGTGTTGGTGTTGGCTGGCGGGCGTGCTCTGCCTTTTTGGAGTGTTTTTTTGTTAAAACTGACTGGAAAGCACTCTAAGGGGGTGCCGTGCGTATGTCGGCGAGCGCCGGCACAGACGGGGTCCATACTTGTATAGTTTAACTAACTTGTTACAAATAACTACAAACTTGACATTGGCTAATCTTTGTAAGGCCAGACGAGAGAAAAAAAAATTTGTTTATCGATAACATACTTACCTAGAGAATACTCTCAAACAAGCTAGTTCATTGACATCCCATAGTGACACCAAGGCATCAGCTGACCCCGTGGCGAAGTATCGCCCCGTGGGATCGTGTTCTATACATATACATGTGCCCGGATGCGCCTTTAATACTGTCTGTAGCTCCAGGGTGGGATATCTGTTGACATAAGATTTTTTTGAGCAATATACGCCAACATTTTAGGCTGTAACTACACAAAAAGAAGAATGAAGGCTGTATGGAAGCCGTTACGTAACATCACTTACGTCAATATATGAACACATCCAAGACCATTTGTCAAGAAGAATAAATCTGATGTGTTATTCCATGAGATCTCGTTCACTTCAAAGTTAAATTGCTCTTCAGTCACCTGTAAACACAAATTAAAATAAGGAGGCGGACGTCTTCACTACAGTGCCCAGCATACATGATACAACTTGAGTATTGACGCAATTAGCGGGCGAATGGCAGGTGCACACGATTGGTTGATCCGTTGGCGCGAGTGCACGCGATTGGTTGATCAGTCAGCGCGAGTGCATGCGATTGGTTAATCAGTTGGCGCGAGTGCACATGATTGGTTGATCAGTCGGCGCGAGTGCACGCGATTGGTTGATACGTCAACTTTCGCTTCTCGAATTCGCCAACTTTCTACCACTGTGCTGCTTCAGGTGCAAGTTATTTGCCGGTTAATACTTACAACTTTATAATTTCTGGCATCTATGAATGAGACGAGGTCCTCCTTGTTCCCCACTGCGATGGTAGCACCATTTGGTGACCATGCAATGTTTATATTTTCCCCTTTTGTTGTTATTGTCGCTGAACATTTGCGTGATCTGTAATTTATGAATACTTTTGTTCGTGCGTTGTCGACAGTAAAAAGAAAATATTCTAATTTGGTAGACAAATAAAATCATTGGGAATGCCATCAATCAAGGATAAGAAATACGCTGTCGACAACGCACGACCACGGCCTTTGTATTGAATTTCACTCAAGACGATGATAGCACTAAGCACAATCTTGTTTCTTTCTTTTTAGTTTATTTTACTTGTACCAAGTCGGGTTCAAGTTGTCTCAATTTTTCCGTAGTCGGGTTATAGTTTTTTCAACTTTTTTTTATTCCATTTCTATCTCTCCCATTTATCTGAGAGATGAACTTTTTGCCTAACAGGGACATAAATAGGCTTACACATTGCCGGGTTTTACCTTGTATCCCATATTCGCACAGATTTGTCCCCGCTGGCCGTACTCAAGAGGTCTGGATGTGAGGCGTGCCAACACAACTGGTCTACGGACCCTGTGTGACCTCTGAATACAAAATCTTGGACCTAAAATAAAAAAGACAAAAATCTTTAGCTGCAAGCTAAATATTACCAAGATTAGTTGAGAATCATTATATTTAAATAACTTTAACAGTAATTAAAGCTAACAACATAAAAAATAACAAAGATTGAAACCTTTGTTTATAACCTCAAAAATACATCTTGAACTTGATGTTTTAAAGCAGTAGAATAGATATCTATACAAAATCTAAATATAATATGAAGAGTAGTTACCAATCTGCTTCTCTCCAAATTGAATATAGCTACACTTTTATCAAAAGACCCAGAAGCAAGTCGTCGCCCATCGCAAGACCAACCTACAGAATGCACTTTAGAACTGTGAGAAATGTATTCGCGGACTACATTGTGTGTCGAGAAATAACTTCGCAGTTCATTCAAATCCTCTATTGGAGTTTGGGCTGATTTGGAATCCTTCATTTTGATAAAATATTTGATATGTAATCAAAATAAAATCTTGTAAACAATAGAATCACCGGGCAGACTTTTTTTTATTTTACTAGTGATGCTCTTTGTTTAGTACAATAATTTATATTATGATCGATTTGAGATTTGACTTTTGGGCTATCACTCGCCAGCTTGCTTCAATTGTTGTACAATTAAACACTCAGCCCTCATTTTGTGCCGTTATAAATAATTTTATCCTAAAAAAAACAATTTTTTAAGATTAAATAGAATTTAATCTTAAATCTCTTAATTAATCGAGATTAATAAATCGAGTTCAGACTTCTGACCTTACTCTATGCATATGCATACTGTTTGGACATCCCTAGCTCAATTTCTTTTTTGCCAGTGATCATTCATAGACAAACATTTGCTTTTTAAAAATACGTCCATGAAAAAATCATTTTCCGCTTTGGATTCCAGCTTTTTAAAAAAAAAACCGCCAAAATCAAAATCATGAATTGTATGAAATTGACACAATTTTTTTTTTCCCCAATTTAATAAAAAATAGTGCCTATTCCATGCCTATTCCAATCCTTAGATGTTCCTATTATTCTATTAGCTCTGCTTTTAAAAGATCAAAATATAAAAAACTTGGATTTCTTGCTTGCTGCTTCTCCATAATTATTTTGTTTTTATTCGAAACTCGCTAGAAAGTAGGTATTATTTTCGTTACGAGAAAGTGATCCGCCTGCTCGTTTGCTCGCTTTTTTGTGCTTATAAAAAAATTAAAAATCCATTTTAACAATTCATTTCTCGATACTTTATTCGACAAGAACCGTTAATAAAATTATTGAAGGCATGTTCCACTTGACCTGACCAAGTAGTCCCCTGGTGAGTTCCCTAGTAGTAGGGATAAGTGGGGAAAAATCCATTTTTACCCACCATGGGGGAAACCTTAGTAGGGACAAGAGGAACAGGCTGAATTAAATTAGTTCTGAATATATTCTCGCCGCCACACTTTCAGCTGAGTCAAGAGGAACGCTATTGGTGACATCCACACGGTGTACATGAATGCTATATGCAAGAGCATTTCCTGAAAAAATAATAGTTTAAAAAACTGTAGGTCAACTCCGGAAAACATCAGTCATTATTACAATCGCAATCGTTGTTATTAGCTGAATTTAAATTAAAATGCACTGTGGCCATGCCGCTAAGCGATTTACCGGTACGATGTAGAAACCAAAGGAGTATGGGTTTAATGAAAAACTCATACGCCTTCCAGGTTAGCCCGCTTCCATCTTAGACTGCATCTTCACTTACCACCAGGTGAAATTGCAGTCAAGGGCTAACTTGTATCTGAACTTTTATATAAAGCGCGTATCGTCCAATGAGAGATGATTGCGATAGTCACATTGTAGCTGTCATTTCACGGACTCGACCTTCGCTGGTTTTTTATCATGTGTTGCTATCAAGTCGCTATTTATAGGTAGCGGGAAATAGTAACACTATAAAGATTTCAACTCTGGATATTACGGTTCACGAGGTACAGCATGCTGACAGACAGACGGACGGACAGCGGAGACTTAGTGATAGGGTCCCGTTTTTGGGAACCCTGTAAAGCAGGAAAGTGTCTTACCCCATAGGAACATTTACATCTGGATGGAACTGCTATGTGCATGCCAACTTGGGCCCAGTTCCTCTTAGGCACATGGAACTTCGGAACTCTCGTGCCTCTTAACAGTGTGTATAAATTCTTGCCTAGCATAATAATATTACGTTTTATTCGGTCTATATTAGGCACTACAAGATAACTAATAAGTTGAAATGGTCGAAATCAAGATATATACCTAGTAATGGTTTTTGACGTTGACTTTTCAAAAAATTGACGGTAAATTGAAAGAAGTTTGATCCAAAGTTTTTAAAATATGTACCTAATAAAAAAGGAGTTCATATATCTCACTAGCTTATGCCCGCGACTTTGTACGCGTGAACTATACAATTTCAAATTCCTCTTTATTCCCATAAGGAGAGTATTTTATTGGACCATGCTGAGGGATTGAATTTACAAAAATCCTTTCATAAATCTGAGCAAAGTCGAAGCTCGCTATAAAGAACTCGGTATAAGACTATTTTTCAGTTTCACAGAACACAATTTTTGTTTGAAATATCAAATAATATGTGAGTATGTAAAAAATATAGGCAAAAGTAATTTATATCAATGGCATAAATAATAATACAAGTGTAAATTAAAAATTTTCAACAACCCCGACAAATCATTTTCAAATAAATAATTAAGTATATCTAGGCAACGTCCATCTTGACATTTGTCAATTGACACTTGAATATTATGAACCTAAGGGTAATCTAACCTTCTTTTCTACAAGAAAACTAGAAAATAGCTGATAACTTTTAAACGGCTGAACCAATTTTTTTGGATTATAGCTAAGAACACTCTCGATCAAGCCACCTTTCAAACAAAAAAAAGTAAATAAAAATCGGTTCATTCGTTTAGGCGGTACGATGCCACAGACAGATACACAGATACACAGATACACACGTCAAACTTATAACACCCCTCTTTTTGGGTCGGGGGTTAAAAATAAAAATGCATGAATATAAAATAACTATAATATGTATTTACAACAATAAATTATTTACATAGATAGCAAGTAAGACCTTCAAAGTGAGTATCCCGCTTTAAAGGCCATTTTCATACAACTGCCCAAAAAAAAAAGTGTAATGTTTTCAGGGTCCATGTATGCGAATTTCTTTATTCCACCATAGCTTCTAAAATGCCTGAACAAACTTGTATGTACGGGGTATCGTTAGAATCCTTACACCATCCCAAATAATATGGGATATAAGTTTTTGAAAAAAAAAAAAACAATATGGCCGGGCAGTCGTGTTTTTAAATTTTTTATCTAATAGATCATATTTTTTAAATAACCTAATATGGGTTACAAAACCAGGATCCCGACTTTCGTTAATACCGGAATACTGGACCAAGTGAAGGAGTTCGAAATACCGGTATTCATCATCATTATCATTAACAATCGATAGACGTCCACGGCTGGACATATGTCTCTTGTAGGAACTTCCACACGCCACGGTTTTGCGCCGCCTGAATCCAGCGGCTCTCTGCGACTCATTTGATGACGTCTGTCCACCTATTGGGGGTCTTCCAACGCTGCGCTTTCCGGTGCGAGGTCGACATTCTAGTTCATTGGGACCCCAACGTTTTAATTACACAAAAACCGAGATTTCCGGTTTTAGGGATCACAACTGAAATCTTGTTTATATAAAACGGTCCATTAAGGTACCACAATCTTTATTTAATATCCTATTCTCCCAAGCATTTAATTTCTTATAAAGGCTGAAATTGGAACTATTTGATATAGCAGCACACTCGTTTATAACAAAAAAGAAACTTTTTGGAGTGTTTTCCCCCAATTCTATATCAAACTTGTGGGTCAAACGTCTACGGTCAATATAATTTCTCGAGCTATAAGTTTTCAACCAGTACCCAAACATTTTAATCTTTCTATTTAGTACAAGATATTCTTCTGATGTGGCCCTCATATATGATTTCTGTTTTAACTTGTCACGTTTCGATGTGATGTCAGTGTCCGATTCATTTGACTCACTGGTTTTGTCTTTACCAGTATCATTTTGGTGTTGTGGTTTATCATTTTCATTAAAATCACGGAATTCTGCAATTTTCTTTTCAATAATATCACTAATATCTGGATCATTATCAATTTTAGAGAAATCGAAATCGTCAAACTCATCTTTAAACTTCACGTATAATTGTTCGATGTCATGTGTTCTCGGATCAAAGTTTGGTTCAATTTTGGGCAACAACTCTTCGATATTAAATTCGGCATCACCATCATCGATTGCACTATTGGCTGTGTCGTCTTGGGTACTACCGTCATGGAGGGATGCAGTTTGATCATCGTCTACGACATTTGTATCATTTTGGAGGTCTCCATTGACGTCATTTTGATTTTGTGCATCTATTTCTTCTGTCTGATTATTTAGTGTATCATCTGTAATATTACGTACTGCACCATTTGTTATATTATCAAGTTCTTCTTCTGCAATATTTCCCGGTGCATCATCGGCAATATTACATTCTGCTTGAGTTTGAGCAGTTTCAATAGCATTTCTAACTTGTTCAGATATTTGCAGTAACACGTCATTGTGTATATTTTCGTAATATGCAGTGAGTAGTCCCTGTGTTTGTTTCTTTGCCTCCCCTGCCTTCGTTCTGTCAATAGATCTCTTTCTTTTCGGTGCACTTACTCCAGCTTCGCTGTTTTCAAAATTTTTCCTTTTCACAGGTCTCTCGTTATCTTTTTGTTTCGGTACGGATATTTTATACTTTTTACAAGCTATCTCTATCAATTCTTCTATAAGCTTCTGTCTGTCAAAAGTTGTTGGTACCCTTTCAGGAAACGAAGTTTCACTGAAAGTATCGTGGATATCGATTTTGCTGTCGTATTCATTGATGTAACTATCATGTACATCGATATTATTCTCATGCCTCTCCGTTTTACTGGCGTCCATATTTGTTTCAAAATTAAATACATTGTCATCTGTTTCTTCTCGGTCAATTTTCTTCTCGATTTCTGTTTTTATTTTCAAATTCCCAAAATCATCATCGAATATGCATAGTTCTTCATCTTCTTCTTCAATAATGTCACACTTTTCTTCAGTTTCTTCATTGGGACCTACGACGTCACATATTTCCTCAGTTTCTTCTTCTGACTCATGTTCTGAATCTTCCTCCAGTAGTCCGCTTTCATCTGTTTCCGTTTGAGATAGTTCACTAAGAGAATCATTATCATCATCATCTGATCCACTTTCATCTGTGTCCGAATCAGATGTCATTTCACTGAAATCACTCGAATCAGTATCAATGTCTGACCAGGTTTCATTTGTTTCCGTTTCGGATGCCAGTTCACTACTGCAATCATCTTCACTGTCTGATTTTATCTTGGTAATATGTTTTACCTTAGGAGGTTTGGTCGTAAGCCAATTTTTGTTGTCACAATTTCTCACTACCACCACCTTAGTGTTACCTGTATTTTGTACATAATTACCGACTATTAAATGTGTATTTACAGTTTTATTTATTTTATTCACTCCTTCATTATTCGTTTCACATTCGGGAAATTTCAAGTCTCGTGTAGCATATTTAAGAGAATACTGAGTGAAATCTTCACAAAGGCGTAATTTCAATTCAACATCATCAATGTGCTCTCTTATAACATCTGTATAAGTAGTCAGAGGAGTAACAGTAGCATGAAATTCTTTCTTAGGAATGACGCGCGCATCATCGGTAGGGATTTTGTTCAAAATATCCATAGCTACGTCGTAGCTTAACTTCATAATTTGTGTCTTCCTTGGATTCGAATGCTCCATGAAGACAGCATTATCTGCAGGAAAATTATACTGACGCGCCAAAGGTAAATAATATTTACATAGGATCATTTTTCTACACTGCAGGAACATACACCACTCTCGAAAGGAAAACAGCCTATTCGTTGGTTCCGAATGCATGCCGAGTTTATAAGACTTCAGGTAATCCCGTTCACTATTTATTTCGTCAACCGCATCTGATAACTTATTCTCGTAGTCGCAGTCTAACCCGAAGCACATTTTCAGAGCTAACAAAATATAAGCCATACAAAAGGCTTCATAATCTGGTATACAAACTGGACGTTTCATACACTCATCGTCTACTTCTAAGAAATCACATGGCATCGACCTGGTTAAGGATAAGACTAAATCCTTGAAATCGTTTGGAAGACACAACTCTGTAATAAAGTTGTCTATGATTTTGTTCAAGTCAGGCACTAAAGGGACACCTAAGTCCAACTGTTTGATAAGTTCGAAAGATAATGCGCGAGTTTGTATCGGCGTGATGTTACCACCGGACGGAATGTAGACGCTACTTTCGAATTGCTTACGATTGGGTATTAACTTGAATGGTATTTCTTTGGGAATGAACTTATAACAATCGGGGATACTTAAACGACCCTCTCTTATATACTGATACAAGTGACTTAACTGTATGTCACTGCTATCTAAGTTTAAGGCTGTGTATAGTATAGCTACAAACAAGGAAACGGTAATTTTGGTAATGTCCGCTTTATGATATCCAACTTTATTTTTTCTCTCTCCTTCGTCGCTTTCAGAATCATATTCATCATCAGTGTCATCTTTAGTTGATTTTTTTTCTTCTTGTTCATTTGAAGTCTTGTTTTCAAACATTGTGGCTCTGGAATCAAACCAAAATTATCGTTGTAAGATGTAGGTATTACTTATAAGTTTGTGCCTCATTTTATGCTCTGGTCATTTAATTCTTTCAACAAAGGTGCTTGTAAGAGATTGCTTTAGCAATAAAACCGCCTTTGCACCCTCATGTATAGTCTATTCTGTGTTTTCTGTATATGTATAAGTTTGTGTGTGCAGTAAAGAATTCTAAAAAAAATATTAGGTTGAGTGACATTCCATATTGCATAGTTGTTCCTGCGGATGTGAAGATGGTTGCAAACCAAAAGCTAAGCTATGTTGAAGCTAAGCTAAACTAAAATATAAACTAACTGAAAATTAACTGCATGCACATCAACAACTAAGCAACAACAACCTCCCTGGCGCAGTAGTGAACGCTGTTGTCTTTTATGTGAGAGTTTCCCGCAAAGGCAATTTGGGAATTTATAATTTCTAAATTGTCTCTGGTCTGGTCTAGTGGGACTGTGATGTGGCTTCTGTCACAGCTAATTACCACCCTACATGTAAAAAATCTTACATCAAAGTTTGAAGTCAATTTTTTTTATATTCTCTTCAGAATAGTATTAGAAATCACATCATGCATTGCCAGGCACTTTGTATTGTACTGCAAGACATCTTTAAACTTTAAGGTTGTACTTTGGTAGGAGGTTGCCTTAACAGCTGACAGACAGACAGACGAACTGACGGACGTACAGTCTTCACTGTCCATCAGTCCTTAAGAATACGGACTTGTTGACATCCTTCAGGTGCGGAAGTCTTAAAAGTAAAGTTACTTACTCTGGTTCATCTTTTGTCTGATATTTTTTGATGTATCGTAGCCATATCCATTGCACTTTCATTTTGACTGTGGGTTTTGCCCCAACCGCTAAGAGTTCATCTGCCAAAGCGGCTAGAATAAAGTTGTAGGCGTGCCACTTACACCACTCTCCACTCACTGAAAACATTATCCATACTAATTGAGAAGCTGTAGAGATAGGTTGGCAAAAAGGACCGGAATAGTCCATGAAATAAATTTTTTTTACTGGACAGCCAACAACTGGTTTAATGCATAAATTTTGAGAAAGGTCTTGCCATATGATAATGACTCTGTGTCAACTGTCATATCAAAGTATGCTTTACACATAGGAATAATAATTCTTATGGTTTACCCGTAGGTTTAAATCTATAAGAGCACACTTTGACTTTGCTCAGACTTGAGACCGTTAAAACAAGACAGTGATATTATAGTTGACATAAATCTGTCTCTTTTTAACTGGAACTCAAGTCTGCGCAAAGTACACTCTACAGATCTCAGCCTTAGATTCAGACTATAATTGTACTTTTGACCTTTTGACATGACAGTTACAGTAAATATGGTGAGTCTTTTCTCACAATTTATGCACTATACTATAATATTTGTATTTAAATTAAGTTGGCTGGCATCTAAGGGCTACAACAATACTGAAAATATTTTAAAAAACCACTCAAGTGTGAATCAGACTCCTGAAGGTTTCTACTATTGTAAAATAAATAACCCTTCAAATTTTTTTCAGGCTACTTTTTAGTCTAAAAAATCAAAAATTCCCCACAGGATTTTTGAAAAACTTAAATTCACACAGACTTTGGGGTATCAATGATCCCATCCAGTTACTAATATTGTAAATGTTTAAGTGATTTGTCTGTCTGTCTGTTGTCTGGCCCATAAGTTTAACCAATTTTAATAAATTTTGGTACCTAATAGAGATAGCTTGCATCCCAGGGACGGGTACAGGCTAGAGTATTAAAAACCTCCTCAAGTTTTCATGTTGAGATTGTTATGAATTCCTTTTTTTGGTTATTTGAATTAAATTCGAATTAGGTATGTTAGTAATTTCAATTAAATTGGACCACTGATCACTGATATATCAGTATAGTAGATATATACCAGTCTGAATTGGACTGGCTTAAGGGATTGACTGTACTAGAAACATGATAACATAAAGAAAAAATAAAAGTTAGATGTCTTACTCTGGAAAGCATCCTTCAGAACTGTACTGTATCTCTTTACATCTGTCCCCTTCTGTTCACCATAGTCACAATATATAGTTTTCTCCACAATAGTCTCCCTAAGAGTCGTATCTTGGGTACCACACTCCACACAGTAGTAGAATCCGTCTACGAGATTCAAATCTGTACAACCGCAGATTTGGCAAGGAATTGAAGACATCTTCACTGTTTTGTTTGCTTTCAAGCTCCGTAAAGTGTATTAATGTACTGTAGAGTGTAAATTGCTTGCTTTCAAGAATAATCATTTCGTTTGTTTATTAAAAATTTAAACAATCTCATGTTATGAGGAGCGCAACACGTGAAAAACATGACGTATGTTTAGAAAATTCAAATTCAAAAGGAAAATAGGAATAATAACCAAACCACATGACCACAACTGCTCACAGCTGTTGCGTGCAGCACACATGTGACAAGAGGATGACAGAATGATGACAGATTTGCGACAAAGTAGGTACCTACTCTGTGATGATAGGTAGACGATTAATTCGATGATGGAATCGAAATCCGAATGATTCGAATCGAATTTATTAGGCGGTGAATTTAAATCGATGCAAAAGCAAAGCTGGACTGGACCCATAGGCCATATTGGACTGGACTATCATGATTCATGGAGTGGACTGGACGTACAGAGGACAACGTATATATGAGACTAATCTGACAGTTAATCTAACTAATCTTTTTAAACCGACAACATTTTTGTATTTCCTTCCTAAAACGCCAATTTTATTACAAAATGATAATAGACTCTCGAAGACTATTTTTAACCGGCTTCAAAAAAAGAGGTTCTTCTTTTCAATTCATCGGATTTTTTTTTCTCAAACGGAAGCGTTTTATGTTTAAATATTGGTACTATTGGTAAAATTAATGTTGGTACAAATGTTGCGAAAAGACGTGATTGACGTACATTTATTTCATTGCAAGTTCACAAAAACACGATAGAATGGTAGTTTTTAACTTTTTATAACATACTTGATGTTGTAAAAAGTTAAAAAAATTACAAAAAATAATTTCTGAAAGCTGAATAAAATGACTATTTTTCATGTATGTAGTATAAAAACTATCAATACTGAGATAAGGTCAAAAATGACAACCTTTCGCTATACGTAGTAGACCTACGTACTTAGATCAATATTATGTATGTTCATAATACAGGCACATAGTTCTCTTCGTACCTACATTAGTTTGTAGGTACTACAAACTACAAATTATTATTATTTTGCATTCAAAGCAGTTATTAACAGTAAACTAGCGTAATACATATAGGTAAAGCTGACCTGTTTACATGTTCAGAAATATCTTTACATCAGCTATCAACTTTAAAAGTCATGATGTCATCTGCAAACAGTAAATTAATGTCGCAAGCAAGCATTGCTAACATGATATTATGGCAAATCATTTATGCACCAAAAATAGAAAAGGACCTAAGAGATGAGCCCTGTGGGACACCCGTTAAGGCAGACGAATCCTAAAACTTCACATTATAACGGTACCCTTTGAATTCTGTCACTAAGATTTACGAGGCAATTAAATCAAATGCAACCTTTTTAAGGCCACAATGGCTAAGTTTAAGTTTCAAAGTTTTATGATCAACACAATCAAATCCGTTTAGATCGTTCACAGAAGATCTCAACTGCATTTGAACGTTCCCAGACATCGTGAATACGAGTATGCTTTAGAAGTTTTGTAACTGTATAAGCTGTTGTGTTTACCTTTAGTAAAGTCGTACTGCTCAGGGTATCGTCAATGCATGACTTAAGTCTAAGGGGATACAAAAAAACTCATGCGGGTGCACGCTTGCGTGCCAGCGTTGAAAATTATTAAAGCAGCACCAACTAGTTAGCGTGGGTGCGTGAGACGGGTTTTCACACGTCTAGTGGATGACGGACGCACGGCATGGGTGCACCGTGCACGCGATGGGCACCCACTAATGGATTTGTTTCTAGAAAATTAATTGATATACGCACCAAAGTTGATTGTAAAAAAAATAGTAGAAATTAAACTTAAAGTGTGGCAACCTTAAATCCGAATCTTGTAGGGTACGGTACCAGTAGGTACGTACTATTTACTTGTAGTTCTCCTTGTCGTCATTTGTAGCGTATCGCCATCCCGTCGTCAATAACTACGATCTCAGGGCGTGTTCTACATTTCAAAATTGAAATAAACTGTGCATTTAATCTCGCTAATACAAGATACGCAGACGTTCTTATCAATTTACGAGTGATAGAACTGAAATGCGAGTTTCATGAACCCGTCACACGCCCTTTGGAGATCGTGAACTTTTGAGTGTGAACTTGTGAGTTGTGTTTCGTGCGTCTACTTTTTCGTGTAACTATAGTTTGTAGTGGCGTCTGTTCATTTGCGTAGTGTTTGTCGCCCAGTGTTAGATGGTGTGCAGTGTTGAGTTCAGTGTAAGATTTCTCGTAGTACATTGATGGGCCGTACGCACGTTGTTACGGCGGCAGAGAGGCCGCATCGGCGGGTCACAGCTTCTCGGAGAGTTCAAATTAAAATCCGTCAACCTGGAACTGATGGAATTAGAAAATATCGTGGCCAACACTGTCTACTTGAAAGCCAGAGAGGGTATGTTCAATCATTTGCAATTTAAATTTTTCGTATCGCGAATTATGATAATGGGAATTCTATATTCAAAACGGGATTCCACATTTAAATTCAAATTTCGAAAAAGGTTGGCAGTCGTGCTTCTGGTCGGCCGTCGAACTTATTTTGTGTAAACATTCAATGACCTTTTCAACTTATCAAAAAGTGTTCTAAATTTACAGAAATAATCTGTCTAAAGACATTGCTCGTTATAATTCTATATATGCACAAAAAGGCCCAAATATAATATACTAGCGACCCTCCCCGGCTACGCACGGGTAGCTTATTACAATTTTCACAAGGAGCTCCAATTTTTTTTGACGATAAAATTTAGCCTGTTAGCTATTTAGCATGTAGTCATGACCTATGGTTATGATTAAACAATAAATATTAAATGTCCTTTCATACTTGCCTTGATTCAGATGCTCATTGCCAATAAAAGAAATGAAAAGTTAAGTGTATAACATGGGTATATAATCACAAAATATTTTAACTGCTTGTATTCACATTCACTCTATATTAAACATATACTCATAAATTATACAAGTCAGCTTTCATATATTCAATATTTTTAAATTCCCAGCTATCTGACCATTCTCTAGCATGTCTGTTCCAATCCAGTTCCTTTCTTTCTTCCATCTTTCTGGGCTGGTTTCTGCACCTAAACATTTCCATCTTAAACAATCCATACATTATTGGTGGAGTAAATTGTACCCATTTGATACCTAGAACTGCATGCCTTGAAAATACAAGTGTAAATTAAAAATTTATAACACCCCCGACAAGTGAAGGTTACTATAACTAGAAAAGAGCTCAACAGATACTACTATAACTTTCAAACGGCTCAACAGATTTTCTTGGATTATAGCTAAGAACACTCTTTATCAAGCCACCTTTCAAACAAAAAAAACTAAATTAAAATCGGTTCATTAGTTTAGGAGCTATGATGCCACAGACAGATACACACGTCAAACTTATAACACCCCTCTTTTTGGGTTGGGGGTTAAAAATTCTCTTACTCTTTATGGATACTCTGCACAGAGGGCTGTCAATGATACCTAGAATGGAGGGGTATTTGTTTAATGAACAGTTTTAATATAGGTACAGTCAGCAACAAAGCTAGGATGGCACCCATCCATAGTTGCTTGTTCTGGCAGGTGCAAACCTAGTTTCATTACTGACTGTACCTATGTACTTAAGTATATTACAAGTGTAAATTAAAAATTTATAACACCCC
This sequence comes from Maniola jurtina, assembly GCF_905333055.1. Taxonomy (NCBI): domain Eukaryota; kingdom Metazoa; phylum Arthropoda; class Insecta; order Lepidoptera; family Nymphalidae; genus Maniola; species Maniola jurtina. The sequence goes on along the minus strand of NC_060052.1, from coordinate 7,647,895 downwards.
TGACAAGTGAAGGTTGCAGTAACTAGAAAAGAGCTGATAACTTTCAAACGGCTGAACCGATTTTCTTGGATTATAGCTAAGAACACTCTCGATCAAGCCACCTTTCAAACAAAAAAAACTAAATTAAAATCGGTTCACTCGTTTAGGCGCTATACGATGCCACAGACAGATACACACATACACACGTCAAACTTATAACACCCCTCTTTTTGGGTCGGGGGTTAAAAAGAGGAAGGTTATACCTTCAAATCAAGAGTGAATAGACATCTTCTTGCCAAGTGTGCTCCATCTTAGGCTCAGATCTATAGTGCGTACTTAACACTTACACTTTGCTCTGACTTAAGTCAGAGTTGAAACGAGACACATCAATGTGAGCGTTATAAAGTTGTCCTGTTTTAACAGGGCTCTCTCCGTCACTCGTTTCATACAATCGTAGTTCCAATTTCATTTGAATATTAAGCAACCAAAGTCCATGAAATTCTGCAGACATATTCTAGAAACTAATATAGTATGTCTGTGGTTTTCCAGATTTCTGTTAAAATATTCAGTTTCAAAGTTACGCGGTCTTAAAAATTTACATACAAATCTTTGAGCCCCTGTAATTTTAAAACTACATATTTTTGGAAAAATCCAAAACACCACAGACACAGATATTACTTTCTAGAATATATCTGCAAAATTTCATGGACTTTGGTTGCTTAATATTCAAATGAAATTGGAACTACGATTGTATGAAACGAGTGACGGAAAGAGTCCTCTTAAGTTTGAGCAAAGTTAAAGTACGCTGTATAGATGAATACTTGCCAGCGGCTCTAATTGTAGCCAAGCGTTAGTCTTGTTATAATATAATAACAAGTAATTACTTAGTTACTTAAGTAAGTAGTGTATTTACTTACTAAGTTGCATTTCCTTACTAAGTACTCCTTATCTTTCTGATGTTGGTGCTTACGTAAGACACTTAAGATAAAAATGTAACTATTTGATAAGTTCAATATCCTGACTCTGTCAAATGCAGCAAACATCATTTCACTGCTTGTATGATGAATTAAATTACATACATATACAAAATAACAGCGTTGATTTTCATGTTTTTCTCAAAACTAAAGGAAATCGGGTATTTTGGACCCGCCTTTACGAAAAGTTGCAGACATGAACCAAAATAGTTTTACATAATAAATGGAAATATCATATTTCTAACTAGTTTAGTTTTAAGATAACCCCCGTCACAAAAATGGACTAAAAGTGACAACTTTTAGGTTTGTAACTCATTTAGTCTACGAGCTAGACACCTGTGACCTGCGGACAGACAGATAGACAGGCGGACAGATAGATATATGGACGGACAGAAAGATAGACGGATGGACAGACAGATAAACAGACAGACAGATAGACGGACGGACAGACAGATAGACGGACATACAGACAGATAGCCGGACGGACAGACAGATAGACGGACAAACAGACAGATAGACAGGCGGACAGACAGCAGAATGACTTTAAGTATGGAACCCTAAAAAAATTAGACTATACTTTGACATAAGATTTTTTCACCTTTATTACCTGTTATCTCCCAAAGCCACCATGATCCAAACTTCATAGTCGCCGATCATTCCTCCCTGTGTCAGAGACAATGCACAGAGAAACTTTCAGCTTTTATAAAATAACGAAGGTCTGGCACGCGCTGGCTCTTAGTCCATTAGTTAAGTAATAAAGATTTTCTATATGTTCTTGTGTAAGGTCGGCGGGTCAAACCCCACCCCTTACACTATTGTCGTACCCCCTCCTGGCACAAGCTTTACGCTTAATTGGAGGGGAAAGGGGAGTATTAGTCATGATTAGCATGGCTAATATTCTTTAAAAAAAAACTGCCACTAACCTTTACTGACTAAACCAACGAGGCAATTATTATTCTGTACAAGGAACCAAAAGTATTTGCTATAATCCGCTAAACCAAACAAATCTGTATGGTGCAACATGCAGCATGCGACATGCACCGTCCGCCCTCCCACTGATAAACATGCAGGAAAAGCCAGCCACCAAGCAAGCCATACGCACCACCTTATATTACACTTATTATTCTGAACACTATGGTGGCACCATAGTTGGTGTACTCGTAAAACTAGTTTAAAACTGTACCTTGTTTGTTTACATTATTATCAGTGACGTCATCCTACGCGCCTAAACTAACTAAACTATTATAAACTAATCAACGCGTGCGCACGTTTCGACGATTTCACTAACGGGGTTATTCATCGAATTCTTTTTATTTTGAACTAGCGACCCGCCCCGGCTTCGCACGGGTGTTCCGGGATAAAATATAGCCTATACGGATTCGGAAGAATCTAAGTAATGGTAAAAGAAATTTTGAAATCGGTCCAGTAGTTTTTGAGCTTATTAAAATACAAAAATACAAAGGTTTCCTCTTTATAATATTAGTATAGACTAGATTTTTTAACTATTTTTTTTTAATTTAGATACAAGTTAGCCATTGACTGCAATCTCACCTGGTGGTGATGATGCAGTCTAAGATGGAAGTGGGCTAACCTGGGAGAGGTATGGCAGTTTTTACAAAATGCCAGTAACTTGAAAAATTACTTTCATAATGTTACAGTATCATACCTACTGTTTTTTAAAAGATTTTCGGCGAAAAAAAGAGAAAAACAACCTACTTATACAATAATTAGTTTTTTAAATACTTTGATAATAATAAGTAAGCAATTTGCGTAATTCGGATTAAGATACCTACGTAAAAAAAGTCGTTTGTGGTGGTGACTGGTGATAATATACATTACCTACCAATGATTAATAATAATGATTAATTTAATTGATTTAAATAAATTCGGTCAAGTGCGAGTCGGACTTGCACACGAAGGGCTCCGTACCATCGTACATGAAATAACACTTTTAATTTGATGGCGGTCATTTTGATATTTTTTTTTAAATAAAAAAAGCCAGCAAACGAGCAGGCGGGTCACCTGATGTTGAGTGATTATTACCGCCCCCCATGAACATTTGCAGCACCGGAGGAAACGCCTTTCAGGAATTTAATGGTTCGCCCCTTGAATAACCCCATGTTGTAATCTAATGGGAACACCGCCGATGGGAGTTGATTCCACAGTTTGCATGTGAAAAAAAGGATCTGGCACAACGGGTGGTCGAAGTGCACAAGATTATTATTTGTTACAACGGCAATAGAAATTATATATTCTGTGCTTTCAACTCTCTACACATTACGATTCTCGAGATGCAGCCTGCTGACGGATAGACGGACGGACAGTGGCATGGCATAGCAGTTAATAACGGGACTTCCCACTAATATAAGACCAGCGCTCAGCACTCTGCCAGAGGGATAAAGTAGGCTTTATAAGCTAGCTCGCACCGCAAATAAAAATCGCGCGGTTTTTTTTTCGCTTTCTGTAACACTTTGCAATCATATAGAGATGCCCGCACTGCGATTTAAAATTCGCGCGGAAAAAGATCTGTGATTTGTTAATTGCGGCATTAAATTCGCGCGAATATTTTGTGCAGTGTAGAATTGTATGGCGCTCGTCAAAATAAAGGTGCCCACGCACTTGAACTGAACTGCAACTCTAAGTTTCAACTGACGAATATCGTGCGGGGCGCTGCCGCGACGCGCAGTTCAGCTGCAGTTCAGTTCAAGTGCGTGGGCACCTTAAAAATCGCTGTGCGGGCTAGGTCTATAAGTTACTCTGCTGATGTGACATAAGATCTATTAAATTTCGGAAACCATGGCCAAAGTTGGGTAAAAACAGAGAAATCTCAGTATCAATGCTAAAGATTTGTAAAAATGGCGAAATAGGAAAACAACCTATTGTTAGATTGTTACTTTGTTACCACGAGTAAGTTGTAAGTAACTCAACAAAAGATATTATGATAAAGTGTTTTTCGCAACAAAATAAGTGAGTAAATATAATATTCCTATGTATTTTTCACATTTCGTAAATAAATACAAGTAAATATAAAAAATCATAAAGGAGACGGCCAGGAGGCTAACTGTACATGCTAGGAGGCTAACTATACATGCTAGGAATGAAAGTACACATGCATTACTTAGGTACGTCTAGTATAGTTATCCATTCTTAATATTATAAATTAGATGATGCCCGCGACTTCGTCCGCGTGGATTTAGGTTTTTCGAAATCCCGTGGGAACTCTTTGATTTTCCGGGATTAAAATTAGCCTATGTGCTAATCCTGGATATTATCTATCTCCATTCCAAATTTCAGCCAAATCCGTCCAGTAGTTTTTGCGTGGAAGAGTAACAAACATACACACACACACACACACATACACACAATCTTTCGCCTTTATAATATTAGTGTGAAGTGTGATGCGAAAGTGTGTCGCTGTCTGTCTGCTACCTTTTCTCGGTCCAACTGTTTAACAGATTTTGATAGGTACAGAGTTAGCTTACATCTCGGGGACGGACATAGGCTACTTTTTATCCCGGAAAATCATAGAGTTCCCACGGGATTCTTAAAGGCACATCCGTTTATCCGATTTACATAGAATTTGGTACAGAGGTAGGCAACTATTTATCCCGGAAAAGCAGAGTTCCCACGGGATTTTTAAAAAACCTAAATCCATGCGGACGAAGTCGCGGGCATCATCTAGTTAAGACTTAAGTGTGTTTAAAAAAATGTGTACTTCACTAATTTTCTTACTCTACCAAAAAATACTACGTTAAAAGGCGTAGGAACTCTTTGATTTTTATAGATAAATGTAGCCTAAGTCATTCTCTAGGTCTTAAACTATAACCTTGCAAAAAATCATGCGATCTGTTACTCCATTGTGATGTGATTGAAGATAAACCAATAAACCAACAAACGAACACACTTTCTCATTCGTAATAATACGTGAGGTAAGGTAGTGATAGATAAACATACAGAACATTTTATAAGCTTGCACTGGCTTGTTCTTAGATGATAGAATAAAGAAAACAGTGTGATTTGATGCGGTTGGACACTTATGGAACTTTAATTACTGCATTAAGGCCTTATATGGCTCTAAAATGCTATTTACACACCGGCTGTGTCGCCGGCTAAAGTCTCAATACTGTACCCATAAAGGTGTCTTCACACGAAACTAAGACACCGCTGCGACAAAATATCCACTGTTCAAAGACCAATACTGTCTATAACCAGGACCTCATCGCTTCGGCGGAAAGCTTCGGGAAGCTTATTTTTAGGGTTCCATAGCCAAATGGCAAAAAACGGAACCCTTATAGATTCGTCATGTTTGTTTGTCTATCTGTCTGTCTGTCTGTCCGTCTGTCTGTCCGTCCGTATGTCACAGCCACTTTTTTCCGAAACTATAAGACCTATACTATTGAAACTTGGGAAGTAGATGTATTCTGTAAACCACATTAAGATTTTCACAAAAAAGTATCTGTGTATCTGTCTGTGGCATCGTAGCTCCTAAACTAATGAACCGATTTCAATTTAGTTTTTTTTTTGAAAGGTAGCTTGATCGAGAGTGTTCTTATTTAGTTTATCAGCTCTTTTCTAGTTACTGTAACCTTCACTTGTCGGGGGTGTTAAAAAAATTTTTACACTTGTTATTTAATTAAACTTGTTACTTATATCAAAAAATCCGTTTTATCTGTGCACTGCTGAACATAGACCTTCTCTAGTGAGTGCTATCACATGCGGCTGTAACTACTTAATCCGTCTGTTACGACACTTAACAAATGTCTTCATGTCACTCGTCGTGTCGTGTGAAACGCCCTAATTGGATTGAGCGTTTAATTGCGATCTAGTTACTCTGCGCGATCCAGTTTGTATTGAGATTTATTTCAATTATAAATCGCCTGCCATTGCGCAAGCCTCGCCTTGCGTCAAATATCATTTAAAAATCGAACATTTAGACAGGCTCACGCTAGTAAAAAACATGTTGGACTAAGAGCCAGTGCGTGCCAGACCTTCGTTATTTTATAAAAGCTGAAAGTTTCTCTTCGTATTGTCCCCAACACAGGGAGGAACGGTCAGCGATTATAAAGTTTAAATCATGGTGGCTTTGGTGGAAAACAGGTAATAAAGGTGTAAAAAATCTTTCGTCAAAGTATCACATTAATATTATAAAGGCGGAAGTTTGTGTGTATGTTTGTTACTCTTTCACGCGAAAACTACTGGAATACGTGTGCTAGTCCGACTCGCACTTGACCGGTTTTCCTAAGAAAAAAATCTGCGATTTGTTTACCTTACCAGCGAAAGAAAAAACCGGCCAAGTGCGTGTCAGACTCGCGCATTGAGGGTTCCGTACTCTGGTATTTTTTCCAACATTTTGCACGATAAGTAAAAAACTGTTATAAGTATATATAAATAAATAAGTCTGTTTTAGAATGTACAAGTAAAGGCCTTTCATATGATACCCCACTTGGTATAGTTATCTTACTTTGAAAATTGAAACATATTTTAATTTTTTTTTAAAGATGTAACCTCAAATTCGAGGTTTTCAGATTTATTCCTGCACTTGTGCTATAAGACCTACCTACCTACCTACCTTTCATGATTCTAGGTCAACGGGAAGTACCCTATAGGTTTCTGGACAGACAGACAGACAGACAACAAAGTGATCCTATAAGGGTTCCGTTTTTCCGTACGGAACCCTAAAAACATAAAATGTATTGTTAACGTGTATTATTTTGTCCTCAGGCGGTTCCGATAGCAACAAGGGCAAGAGCAAGAAGTGGCGCAAGATCCTACAGTTCCCTCACATATCGCAATGCTTAGATATAAAAACAAAAATAGGTGAGTACTTCCATCTCTTCACACTATCACACTAATATTATAAAGGAGAAAGTTTGTGTGTGTGTGTGTGTGTGTGTGTGTGTGTGTGTGTGTGTGTGTGTGTGTGTTTGTTACTACTCCTTCACGCAAAAACTACTGGACGGATTGGGCTGAAATTTAGAATGGAGATAGATTATACCCTGGATTAGCACATAGGCTACTTTTTATCCCGGAAAATCAAAGAGTTCCCACGGGAATTTTAAAAAACCTACATCCACGCGAACGAAGTCGCGGGTATCAGCTAGTATATAATAAACAGGTACATAAATTATAAGCCAAGCATAGAGTAAGCTGTGATAGCCTAGTGGTTAGAACGTCCGTCTCCTAATCGGAAGTCGGGGGTTCGATCCCGGACACGCACCACTAACTTTTCAGTTGTGCGTTTTAAGCAATTAAATATCACTTGCTTTAACGGTGAAGGAAAACATCGTGAGGAAACCTGCATGCCTGAGAGTTCTCCATGTTCTCAAATGTGTGTGAAGTCTGCCAATCCGTATTGGGCCAGCGTGGCAGACTATGGCCTATGCCAAAACCTACGCGAGAGATACATGATCCTTGGCCGTGATCTCACCTGGTGGTAAGTGATGGTGCAGTTTCGGGCTAACTTGTACGGAATATGATAATAATTAAACCCATATCCCTGATCAGTATGAAAAAAAAACTCCTTACAAAAATCTAACAATTTTGACCATCAAGACGAGTACAATAGTACCTACCTACTTTAAATAAATAATTTGTGTTGAGTATGCCCGCGACTTTGTCGACGGGACTACAAAAACCCCCATTTTACCTCCTTAGGGGTTAAATCAAAAATCCATTCTTAGTGGATGTCTACGTCATAATAGTTAACTGCATGCCGAATTTCAGCTCGACCCAGCAATCATGTCAGTCAGTCAGTCATCTTTTCCTTTTATATATTTGGATTATTAATAGAAGTACTAATATTACCTAAGTTAAGTACCTAAGTTATTGTTAATTACTTACTTACTGCCTATTTACTTATGTATAATATGATATTTACATGTTTTCCTTAACTCTGAGGAAGCTGGAGGGTATTGCTCAGGGAATATCTATCTACCTAAATGCATATTATTGTTAAAGGAAATAATGTTTGTTAATAAACAATTTATTTTTATTGTCTTAGCCTACACTTAAGGTTAGTTGACATAGGTAACTAACACCATGGGCCACTTGTAAAATATCATAACCCGCACATCTAAATAAATAAAAGGAAAAGCTTATTGACTGACTGACTTACTGTAACTAACTACATTTATAAGCAAATATCTATTAAAATCTAAATAATATATGAAAGAAAAAGCTGACTGACTGATATATCAACGCACAGCTCAAACCTGGACGGATCTGTACCAAACATATAAATCGGTTAAACGGATGAGCCGTTTATATGAAACTAGAGGATGCCCGCGACTTCGTCGGCGTGGATTTAGGTTTTTAAAGATCCCGTGGGAACTGTTTGATTTTCCGGGATAAAAAGTTGCCTATTTCGATTACAGGGACGCAAGCTACTTCGGTACCAAACAAACATATCGGTTAAGTGGATGACTCTTTAGGAATTCCGCGGGAACTCTTTGATTTTCCGGGATAAAAAGTAGCATATGTTCGTCGCCGGGATATAAGCTAACTCTGTCCCAAACGTCAGAATCGGTTAAACTGTTGGGCCGTGAAAAGGTAGCAGACAGACAGACAGACACACTTTCGCATTTATAATATTAGTATGGATTTGGTAAAGAATTTTGAATTTTGATTCAAGCTGATTGAATTCCCACGGGATTTTTAAAGACCCAAATCCACGCGGATGAAGTGGCGGGTATCATCTATGTAGTAGGTACTTAATAACTAACAGATTTCGATTTAGGATCAAACCGAGATCACTCACTCTAGTTCACTCTGCCCTAAGTTTTGTCAAACTTTTAGACGAGCAGTTAGCATAAACAATATCATATAATTTTCTTGGGCCCTAAGAGGAATATAAATTATGTGATTTTCTCGCGCCCTACAGAATATAATATTACAACCTTTAGTTCGGCATACAAATTGAGCATCAACGCAAACTCTTGAGACAGAGTGAATTTTGTTTACCAAAACTTGTGCTTATACTCCACTATCGACCCGGCTTCTCACGGGTGCAATGTTAGTATCCATGCTATCCATATATCCATATATATGTAATAAATAAATAAATAAAGGTTTATTTAGCTCATATACAGAGTCACACGCAAAAACAAAAAACAAGAATAAAAATAAAAATACAATTAAACTTGAATATTAACTAATCTTAAAACTAGAAAATACTATTATACTATGTTGTGTCTGTGAGCTAAATTATGTCTTAGTGTTATAAATGCGGAAGTGTGTCTGTCTGTCTGCTCTACGTTTTCACGGCTCAACCGTTGAACCGATATTAATGACATTTACACAGTTTAAAAAAAAAAAACTAAATTATAATCGGTACATTAGTTTAGCAGCTACGATGCCACACACTGATACACAAGTCAAACTTATAACACCCCTCTTTTTGGGTCGGGAGTTAAAAATGAAAAGGAAACTTTACTATACGAGATAATAATAAGATTTTTCTTTCAGATTTTTTTGCTATGTATGTTTTGCCTCGATAAAATTGGATAAGTTTTACCCTATTTCATAATGTACAGTTTATGAAGACTCTGTTAAGCTTTCACCGGAGAAAACTTATTTCGAGCTTTCACTAGGATTTTTGTACCGTCAAATACATATAAGTCTGTCCGTACTCCGTAACAATCCCCCACACTTACCATAACAAGACGTGTCGTTAGATCTCCATGATTCATTGCGGTACGCATTTGGAGTCTGATGTTTATTTATCCTTTTTCTCGGTGAGGGGAGGGAAAGAGACGGAGCGATCCTTTTAATAGTAAACAGGGGATAACGGTCTATTAGTTTTGGCCTGAAACGCATCTTAAAAACTAACTGCATAACCGATTTTGATTGCAAAGTGTTTTAGCGTTTCGTTTCTCGTAGGTAGGTATATATCCAATCCAATCCATCAGCCTGTATGCGTCCTCTGCTGGACATAGGCCTTTCCAAGAGTGCGCCACCAAACATGGTCGTCCACCTTCCTCATCTACCCGCTCCCCGCCACCTTTTACTGGTCATCAGTCCAGCGGGCAGGAGATAGTTTTATATATAAAACATCCAAAATTGAAATTTTCTGCCACGAAAATTGAGAAAATTAATAAAAACCTGTTTTAGAATGTACAGGTAAAGCCCTTTCATATGATACCCCACTTGATAATAGTTATCTTACTTTGGAAATTGAAAATACTATTTATTTGTTTATAAACACATTTTTAATTATTTTGTGATGTAACCACAAATTCACGTTTTTCGGATTTTTTCCTTTACTTGTGCTATTAGACCAACCTACCTTCCAAATTTCATGATTCTAGGTCAACGGGAAGTACTCTATAGGTTTTCTTGACAGACACGACAGACAGACAGACCACAAAGTGATCCTATAAGGGTTCCGTGTTTCCAATTGAGGTAGGGAACCCTAAGAAGTGAAAACTATCCTACCTTTCTGTAGGCAGATAAAAATGGTACAGTAATTTTGTCTGTCGACATATGGCCAATGTGATACGACAAGCCATCTGTCATCCTTTCACATTGTTTCGGCAGTGTCATGTAACAGAGAAACAAACAGTTGTATTATACGGAATTCAATGTCGACCGCCGAATTGACAATTCGTTACGATGACAGCCGACTCCAGTTTTGGTTGACAGTTGACAGATACTGATGCATTATGTATTGGTAATTTTAGGGTTCCGTTGTGGGAAAAATCATTGACCCACGGATGTTTGTTGATGAACTACATTAACTCTTGTGTACATAATATATCCAGTTACAAATTAAAATACGTTTTGCTTTTTAGTGTTTGTGGTAATTTAGAGCCTCGATAGCTCAACGGTTGAGGAGCGGATTGAATTCCGGAAAGGTCGGCGGTTCAAACCCCACCCGTTGCTCTATTGTCGTACCCACTCCTGGCACAAGCTTTACGCTTAATTGGAGGGGAAAGGGGAGTATTAGTCATGATTAGCATGGCCAATATTCTTTAAAAAAAATGCAGTCGGGGTTTTTTTAAATAGAGGTAGTCGATGCTCTAAAATCGTAAGGGCCATTCCTTCAATATCGTCTTATCCTTCTTATATGGTTGTTTAGTGGATGAAATAACTATAAATAAAACTCATAAACAAAGTCGTAACTGACCGGATAGCTATGAGATGGAGTCATTATACAATTTACTACTTGAGATTATTGGCTCTGTGATACTATTGGAGACATAGGCGAATGGCATTGTAGCTGCCTAACTAGGCTCCGGCTGGCAATGTCTAGTCTCCTAAAATGTCTATACTTTACACGGAGAGAAGTTAGTATAGGGTTGTCTGTGTGTGTTTATCCATACAAATGACAAAGACAAAAAGTCCAGTGGGCGTTAACTATTTTGAGTGCCCAGTCTCTTTTTTCCACGCACAGGAAAACTGGGATCAACTCCCATCGATCCCATAACATGGGTTTTATTCAAGGGGCGGACCAACAAATTCCTGAAAGGCCGGCAATGCACCGGCGGTTCCTCTGGTGGTGATAATATTCATGGGCGGCGGTAATCACTTAACATCAGGTGACCCACATACTCGTTTGCTCTTTTTAAAGTCAAAATCATTTATTCAAAGTAGGTACAATTGTACTCCTTTTGACGGTCGAAATTGTTAAACTTGTACGATATAGTGGTGATAATTAATTACGTTACTTAAAACTAAAGCTACGAGGGTTCCAAACGCGCCCAAGTCTGAGAAGAGCCCACAACATACTCAGCCGGGTATTCTTTTTTTTTATTATCACCACTTTACAAAATCACATAAACTTATTAGAACTATCAAAGCTGACTGGCAACTCAATCCCAAGCTTTCGTATCATTTAAATAATCCTTTACATTATAATAGGATTTCCCAATCAGTTTACGTTTTACAAAAACTTTGAACTTATTGAGAGACATCTCCAATATGTCTTCTGGAAGCTTATTATAAAAAAGTACACAGTTACCAATAAAATATGACTTGGTAATTTTTTTTTTTAATTAAAAAAAATCGTACTTTTGACATAATAGTTGACACAAGAGTTGAAATGGCGAGTGAGATCTCAAAATGTATGCACTATATGTACATATCTATGACTATATGTAACTAAAAATTATACAGCGCGTACTCAATGTAGCCTGTCGGTTTGTAATACGTTGTTTGTGCTATAGAAGCATAAACAGTTATTGAAAAGCTTTTATGATGTCACTGGGGAAGAATAATTAAATTTTTCGCCCACAGCCCGTGTTGTTAGTGCCGGTTGACAAATAGGGTTGCCACTCATAAAAAAATCACACTAATATTATAAAGGCGAAAATATGTATGTGTGTGTGTGTGTGTGTGTGTGTATATGTTTGTTACTCCTTCACGCAAAAACTACTAGACGGATTTGGCTGAAATTTGGAATGGAAATAGATAATATCCTGGATTAGCACATAGGCTACTTTTTATCCCGGAAAATCGAAGAGTTCTCACGGGAATTTCAAAAACCCTTAATCTACGCGGGCGAAGCCGCGGGCATCGGCTAATAGTTTATATTTTTTAAGTACTGAAATGCGGTGTAGGACTGTGCTACTGAATTTAGAATAATGTTATGCTGACGATGCCTGTCGCGTTGAAAATGTAGTAGAATTAGGAATTTATTTATTCAAAAATGTCTAGATATTTTATGGGATTATTGGATCTTATCCGCTTAAATATTTCCTTTGGATCGCAATGGGTGAAATTCATGCTGGCATAAGAAATCAACAAAAAATCAAAAGAAAAATATATTAAAAAAAATGATGTCAATAAAAGTATATTCATTCATTCATGTCCATCTCATATCTGTGGCGTCCACAGCATATGAGATTTTTTAAATTTCTTCTGGTAACTATCTATCAAAGGCTCTACTGTAACTAATATAACCGTGCATAAATCTATCATGTAGTATGAATGTGAATTGGATGAATAAAAAACATGATTTGAAATCGCCATCTATAGTATATCTAGATATAATATAGATATATTGATATATCTATATTAGTGAAATATCAGTGATTTACCCGCTTTTAACGCTACTACTTAAGAGGGGTCTCTCCGTCACTCGCTCCATACAAACGTAGTTCCAATTTCATTTGAATGTTAACCAAAGTCCATGAAATTTTGCAGACATTTTAGAAACTAATATCTAGCGCCCTGTTAGGCCCTATAGAGAGTCCTGTTAACTTAAAGTTAACTACTAGAGCGTGCGTTCAAAAACAGTTGTCAACCCTAATAATAAGTGAGCGTAGAACGTAAAATTGAAAGACAAGTAGACACCCACGCGATCGCAACACAAAGTTTAATACTTTTATTGATAGCGAAACGGTACACGATAGGTATAGTGCGTCTAATTAACATGCTACTTGCGATGACAGCTTGTTTATGGGCCCGAGTTACACTTGCGTTTATTTTGTCGAGTGTCTGCGCTACCCTGCAATACACTGCTGCAGTACATCAATGTACGACATCAGAAATCAGCAAACTTGTACTTAATAGCAGAGTTACAACCAAAGCTTCATAATTATCAAAAACAGTTGTCAAGTGTCAACCCTACTAACAAGTGAGTTATATTTTTCTTCTATCAGAGGCTATACCTGCCAAGTTAACGTTAACTGTACACAAGTCGGTCCTTTGGGAATGGACGGGAATGGGGCGAAAAACGTCATGATTTGACACTTCTGTACTAAATGATAGTGTTTAACGCACTGTTAACGTTAACTTGATGAGTTACAAATACAACTAGAACTAAACAAAGGCAATGAGAAGAACAAATTCGAGAGAAAAAAAGGTAGCATAAATTATATGAAGTTAATTCAAAAATTGAAAGAGATATATTTGTCGGACTGCACTTTCGAAGAAAAGATTAAAGCATTTATTGGTTTTATTATTGAGGAGATTATGAAGTATATTTCGGTTTGGTTTGGGGATAATGACGTCTGCACATGGCTGCTTTCTAAATCAAATTATGGGTAGTGAGAAAGATTCATTTTGTTAGGTTAAGAATTTTGTTGTATTGTTGTATTTAATTAGATTATAATAGGGCTGACATGTACTTTTAAATGTATCAAAGCCCTTAAATAAATAAAGAAAAAAAAAAAAAAAACTAGAACTAAAATCAAAAACGGTCAAATGTCAACCCTAATAACAAGTGAGCGTAGAACGTAAAATTGAAAGACACCCCACGCGATACACGAATTTTAATTTCACTTTTATTGATAGCGAAACGGTACACGATAGGTATAGCGCGTCTAATTAACATGCTGCTTGCGATGACAGCTCGTTTATATTGCCGTGTTAACGAAAAGGCGGCTTTATGGCATTTTCATATCCTTTTTAGGGTAAAACGGAACCCTTATAGGATCACTTCGTTGTCTGTCTGTCTGTCTGTCAAGAAACCTACTTATAGGGTACTTCCCGTTGACCTAGAATCATGAAATTTGGCAGGTAGGTAGGTCTTATAGCACAAGTACAGGAATAAATCTGAAAACCGCGAATTTGTGGTTAAATCATTAAAAAAAAAAATTAAAACGTGTTTCAATGTTCAAAGTAAGATAACTATACCAAGTGGAGTATCATATGAAAGGGCTTTACCTGTACATTCTAAAACAGATTTTTATTTATTTTTATGTGTAATAGTTTTTGATTTATCGTGCAAAATGTTGGAAAAATACCCGAGTACGGAACCCTCAGTGCGCGAGTCTAACTTGCACTTGGCCGGTTTTCTACGCACATACAAACTGTGGAATCAACTTCCATCAGCGGTGTTTCCACTAGAATACAACGTGGGGTTATTCAAGGGGTGGACCAACAAATTCCTGAAAGGCCGGCAACGATCTGGATTCGGGCGGTACCTCTGGTGATGCAAAATTCATGGGCGGCGGTAATCACTTAACATTAGGTGACCCGCCTGCTCATTTGCTCGCTATTTTATTATTAAAAAAAATTTGCTAATTCTGCGTTTATGATGACCTACCATACAAATCGGTTAAGCGGATGGATTTTAGGAATCCCGTGGGAACCCTTTGATTTTTCAGGATAAAAAGTAGCCTATGTCCGTCCCCGGCATATAAGCTAACCCTGTACTTCGTCAGAATCGGTTTAATTGTGGGGCCGTGAAAAGGTAGCAGACAGACAGACACACTTTCGCATTTATAATATTAGTATGGATTAGCTTTACTCATAGGCTGGATTGTAATCTTAGTAGAGTACTGCTGCCAGCACTTTACGATCAAGAACAAAAGTCCTTGGCTACCAATTCCTCAATAGCTCAACGGTAAAGGAGTGGACTGAAAAACCGAAAGGTCGACGGTTCAAACCCCGCCCGTTGCACTATTGTCGTACCCACTCCTAGCACAAGCCTGACGCTTAGTTGGAGAGGAAAGGGGAATATTAGTCATTTAACATGGCTAATATTCTTTAAAAAAAAAAAAAAATTTGTAGTGACCAACAGCACTTGATCTCAAAGAATCTGTGCTTCAGTACGTAAGCGCTCAATCACCATCACCATAAATGTATCTTCACCCATTGCGACATACCAGTTACCAGCTCCATGCGTTTGTCACCAACCCTCCCTTACACAATTATACCCCTTGACTATATACAAATAAGGATCGAAATCGCTTAGTGGAACTCGAGACGAGTTCACAAGATCAATTACACTGATCCCATTCGGCGATAAGTGTTAAATATGGGGCATTGAGCTGGAAACAACGTGGCCCCTCCTTCCGAGGGAGGCGAGATAAGCGACATTTACTTCAAATAAGTACTTGACCAATTGGTCTAAAACTCTTTGTTCAACTGAGAGGCCTACACATACATCCAAATTCACAATTAAAACTGTTAGTTATAATGGTTTAGAAAGTTGGCCTTTGCCTTGGAGAACCACGGGGTGCAACGGCGTTGGTCCTATGCCTGATTTCTCCGTATCGGATTGCTATCCCCTCAGGCTCTATAGTCGGCTAGTATCCGTTGACAATTGTTGCCAATTTAGCGTTTTTGATCTAATATCTGCCTTGCCAGTGTCGCCAGTTAAGTATTTTTATTTTTTAACAAACTTTCAATCCAAATCCCACTTTCCTGGCGGCCTTTAGGAGTGATTTAGGTTGAAATTATGAGGAAAAAATTGCTTAATGCCAATGACATAGGCTGTCGATGTCGTGGACGAATACTAGCAGGAGAACGTTACATCCAAACAGTTTTGGATTGTGAAAGGCTGCTAGAAATTCTTGAATCCGCCTATTGCCTACTTCCAGGCGTGTTGCTGATTGTATTTAATATGGGGCACTGAGTCACGCCTGCGCATGTTTTTTTCTTCCAAATGATTTAATGTAATTAGTGGGGACGCGGCCTCATACTTCAGTCTTTGACCTCACAGGCTTGATTTTCGTGATTTTTAGGGTCCCGTACCTCTAAAGGTTAAAAGGAACCCTTATATGATAACTTCGCTGTCTGACAAGAAAACTATAGGGTACCTACTTCCCGTTGACCTAGAATCGTGAAATCTGCGTACCGGTAAGCGCAGTGTGAGATAACCTCCAGCCCGCTGGACTGATGACCTGAAGAAGGTGGCGGGGAGCGGGTGGATGAGGAAGCCATGTTTGGTGGCGTGCTCTTGGGAAGGCCTAAGTCCAGTAATGTACGCATACAGGATGAATTATAATGGGGTTCCATCACGGGCACGCACCTTTAATTTTTCGAAGCTATGTGCGTTTTAATCTAAGCAATTAAATATCACTTACCTTAACGGTGAAAATGTGATGAAACCTGCATACCTGAGAGTTATAAAGTCTGTTAATCTGTAAGTACCTAGGTACTTGATGGACCACACTACTCATTCTGAGAGTAGACTCGTGCTCAGTAGTGGACCGGCAATGTGTTGAGAACTTGGTGTGATACGAGAGCGACTACTTGAATTTAAAAGATTAAAATATATATGTGAATGTAGAGATTTATAGAAAATAGAGATAGTAGCCTCGATAGCTCAACGGTTGAGGAGCTGACTGAATCCCGAAAGGTCGGCGGTTCAAACCCCACCCGTTGCACTATTGTCGTACCCACTCCTGGCACAAACTTTACGCTTAATTGGAGGGGAAAGGGGAGTATTAGTCATGGTTAGCGTGGCTAATATTCTTTAAAAAAAAGAGATCCACCGATCTACTATAATTAAGTGTATGGTATATATATAGGATGTCACAAAGTACAATAAAATGTTATATAAATAGTTACATTGTCAGTTGGCTGTACATGGCCAGGCTATACGTGTGCAGCTCGTTAGATGCACAATGCATCCACGCATGTCGGTGTCTGCTCCATTACCATGCGGGAAAATGAAATATAAAGCCCATAAAAACACGGTATGGCGTAAAAACCGTATTAATTGATGTGCGCAGTTACCAGCTTGTTTATTATTTGAAAACTAAGTAGGCACATCCTTGTGTGTAATCTATACTTAATAAATAAAATTGGAGTGTCTGTCTGTAATTTCGAAATAACTACCACATATTAAGGTCATATGGTTATTTGAACGATACCATAACTGAATCGCACGTTTTTAAAATTTTTGTCTGTCTGTCTGTCTGTCTGTCTGTTTGAAAAGGCTAATCTTCGGAACGGCTGAACCGATTTTAACGGGATTTTCACATTCAAGTAGAGGATTGACCAGGGTGTAACATAGGCTACTTTTTTAACCGACTTTCAAGAAGGGAGTTGTGTTTTTCTATCTATGTACACCGAAATCTCCGAGATTTCTGAACCGATTTGCGTCATTTCTTTTTTAATCGATAGAGGAACTTTGCGACATTGTTTCATAAAAAATTTGGAGTCCAACTCCTCAATCCTGATGCTGCAGGGAATCTGACCAATCCATGCGGGCGAAGCTGCGGGCATCAGCTAGTCTAAATATAAAGGAAAAGCTGACTGACTGACTGAATCTATCAACTCACAGCTCTAACTACTGGACGGATTGGGCTGTTTGGTATGCAGTTGGCTATTTTTAACCCAAAAAGAGGGGTGTTATAAGTTTGACGTGTGTATCTGTGTATCTGTCTGTGGCTTCGTAGCTCCTAAACTAATGAACTGATTTTAGTTAAGTTTTTGTTTGAAAAGTGCCTTGATCGAGAGTGTTCTTAGCTATAATCCGAGAAAATCGGTTCAGCCGTTTGAAAGTTATCAGCTCTTTTCTAGTTACTGTAACCTTCACTTGTCGGGGGTGTTATAAATTTTTAATTAACACTTGTTACGTAGACATCCGCTAACAAAGGGTTTTTGAAAATTCAACCCCTAATCGTCTAAAATAAGGAACTAACTTGGTGGACGAAGTCGCGGGGATAAGCTTATTCTAAAATAAAAATTAACACCTAAGCAATAATTCTAAAAAATTGAATAATCCATATCCATACTAATATTATAAATGCGATAGTGTGTCTGTCTGTCTGCTACGTTTTCACGGCCGAACCGCTGAACCGATTTTAATGAAAGACACAAACATGGGATACATGCCGGGCATAGGCTACTTTATATGCCGGAATTGAATTCAACTTTACAAAACTCCACTTCCGTATAATACTAAATCAATTTATTCCCGCGCCGGAGTGAAATATATTTCCCCGCCGGAAACGATCTCTCTTGTTACCTGTCTTTATTTGCCTGTGCGTGTCTTTGACGGGGGAAAAATATACAGTTTTGATTTTAAAGGGATATTACAAGGAAACAAAAGCTCAACTTGCTATAATCCGCTAAACCAGACAAATCTGTATGGTGCAACATGCAGCATGCGGTATGCACCGCCCGCCCTCCCACTGCTAAACATGCAGGAAAAGCCAGCCACCAAGCAAGCAGTACGCACCACCCAACACCAACACGCAGCACCACACAAATCCCAAAACCACTCGACTCGACGCACATTTCGCCCCGACATCGGAGCATCCTCAAATTTGGAATTCTATTAGTAGCAGGAAGGGCTTCTTCTTGTTTCGATAAGTGGTTTTTAGGGTTCACAAATGAGTGTCAACGGAACCCTATTACTAAGCCTCCGCTGTCCGTCCGTTTGTCTGTCAGCAGGCTGTATCTCATGAAACCACCATCTGCTATGGTCCCACCAACCTCGCGGTTATATGGGGCGAAACGCGATAATGTTTCTCATGATCCGTAATAGGTAGAGAGTTGAGCTGGGTTCACGGAGTAGATAATTTATTGTCACTATAATATCAAATAATAAACTTCAAAATGGCTCTGCAAATTAACATTTTTTTTTTAAAGAATATTAGCCATGCTAATCATGACTAATACTCCCCTTTCCCCTCCAACTAAGCATTAAGCTTGTGCTAGGAGTTGTTACGACAATAGTGCAACGGGTGGGGTTTGAACCGCCGACCTTTCGGAATTCAGTCCGCTCCTCAACCGTTGAGCTACCGAGGCTCAACGGTTAAACGAGGCTAAAAAAATTAAAAAGTACATAGTGGTATATCATATACGATGGTACGGAACCCTTTGTGTGCGAGTCCGACATTATTCTTCTTTATATTATATATATTTTATTTATATTATATTATATTATATATATTTCTTTATATTATATATATTTTATTTATATTATACTTAGCGACAATGCTATTTGGTATAATTTCGACAGGGAAGCCAGCTTATTTGCACGCTAAAATAAAATGGGTCAAAGAAAACAGCAAATACAGCATAAGATCTGCACCCCGAATCGCTATGGCAAGGCACAAAACTGCCGCATTCCGAGGCACTTTTAAACACGCAGCCTGCAAGATCTGGAATGATCTCCCGCCCCCAGCCCGTGTATTAAAATCCGCAATTTCGTTTAAAAAAATTATAAAAAAATATGTTTTAGAAAAACAAAAAGCGTTGGGTTAAGGTTCATTCCAGATCTTCCAGGCACTGCACTATACTTATACCTGCTACCTACACCAGTTTCCCATAATGCTAAGCTGCCTCTTATAACTCCATGAAGTCTACAGTAAAGATAAAAAATAAATAAATCGTATTCCTTGCTGAAGACATGTCGACCCTACTCATGTTTATATTTGTATTATATATATATATGTATATACAATACATAATACATAATACAATACATATATATGTATATACAATAAATGATAATATATATATAATATCTTTTCTACCCTAGTTACTAATAATTCTTTTTTCTTTTTTGGTTGCTTTTTATATCTGTGATTAAATCTAATATGCAGATGCACTGTTTCGTTGTCAGGTCGTGACACCAGGGCTCTGCCTGAAAATCAGCGCTGCAGTAGTCAAATACTGCAGCATCTTGCTGAGGCAGAGCCCTTTTAGCTCACAGACACAGCAATAGGATAATGGTGTTTTCTAGTTTTGAGTTTGATTTATATTCGAGTTTGATTTTATCTTTGTTGTTATTCTTGTTTTTTTTTTTTTTTGTTTTTGTGTGTGATTCTGTATATGAGAGCTGAATAAACCTTTATTTATTTATTTATATTAGATAGTACGGATATAGCCCCGATTCAGAAAAAAAATCTTCCAATAAATGCCCAATATCCCCCTCTTACGATCGTACTTTTCTCATCGCGTCACAGAAAGTTCGACAACAAATTAACTATATTATAGCACTAGCTGTGCCCGCGACTTCGTTCGCGTGGAATAGTGACTTTTCGGGCAGCACTCTGTACGTTAAAAAATTTTCGTCGTGATTCTTTAAATTGACATAACTTTTTATTTATGAACCGATTGACATGAAATAAACATTAAATGTTAAGTGAAGCTTACTACAATATATTAGTGAAAACCGTCTCTAAATCGAATAAGCCGTTTCTGATATTAGCGTGCACAAACACACAGACAAACAGACAAAAAAAAATTAATTACAATTTCGGTATCGATATAATAACAACCCCTGCTACTTTTTTTTTATATATTTCCATTGTATAGACACCACTTTTCTACAATTTTATTATATGTATAGATTTATAGCCAGTTCCACAGTGTGGCTTTGTTTACACATCATCATCATCGTCTGCTGAGCCACTGAGAGGTCCACTGCTGGACATAGGTCTCATGTTAGACCCTTCCATACGCCACGGTCGTGCACCGCCGCGGTCTAGTGGCTCCCTGTGACTCCGTTGATGTCGTCTATAGGTACACCTAGTGGAGGCTCTCCAAGGCTGCCCTTTAGATATCTCCATAATCTGGTCTTTTTTCGCCTATACACCCATCGCCGGCTCATTGCGGTCTCCTTTAAGAGTGAGAAGGGTTTTGGCCATAATCTACCACGCTCGTCAAGTACGGATTGACAGATTTCACACACCTTTGAGAAAATTGTGTGTATCTGTGTATCTGTATATCTGTCTGTGGCATCGTAGCTCCTAAACTAATGAACTCATTTTAGTTAAGTTTTTGTTTGAAAAGTGCCTTGATCGAGAGTGTTCTTAGCTATAATCCAAGAAAATCGGTTCAGCCGTTTGAAAGCTCTTCAGCTCTTTTCTGATTACTGTATGTAACCTTCACTAGGCGGGGGTGTTATAAATTTTTAATTTACACTTGTTACGTTAGAGGGTACGTGCCTGGGATCTGGTCTTCTTTTGCCTATACATACACTTAAGATACACTTTTATTCTTCATATTATAGTACAAAAAATAATATAGCCCCGATTCAGAAAAAATTGCTTCCAATAAATCCCTAATGTCCCCTCATACGATCGTCCCTTTTCTCATCGCGTCGCAGAAAGTTCGACAGCAAATTAACTGTATTATAGCATTTATAGCCAGTTCCGCAGTGTGGCACGCGAAAAATATCGCCCATTTGTTTATATGGGCAAAGTTCGTGCCGTACATTGCTGAAGCCTTCGACTCAATAAAAGTTATCGTGCACGACACGGTGGCCCAAGGTAAAGGAATCAGCGGCTTTTATAAAAATCAGTCGGTAAGTCGTTGGTAAAACACTTATTGTTTTTTACGGTACAAGACCTGTTTGATTTCATAATCATTCATGTCATTTGCCGCATTGATAGATTATTGAATTAACTCTATCTGGCCTAGATTGGTGATAGAAACTTCACTCTGCATTGACGAAAAATTGAGTGTAATGATTTCAGTGTGTATGTATGTGAGTTTCTGTATTATTTCTTTCTTTCAATGAGTTTGCGAGTTAAAAATCGTTATCAATGAACTGTAATTAATTTATAAAAGGAAATCGCTTGTAACTTATACCACAGGAACTGTTTTAGTAAGCACCTCGCGCCTTGAATAGCTACGCGTTGTAAATAAGCGATTTGAGTTGTCTGTTCGTGCACGATTTATTGCCGAGCGAGATTCCTCGTAATGCGCTTGAGAGTGAACGCGATGCATGTCGTTTGTTATATTTTAACCTACCTATTTCTCTTTACATAGGTATTTAACTAGACAAATATCAAGGTAGATACCTACACAGCGAGAGAAGTGTGGAAATATCTAGAGAGAGAGAGTAATGAAGGTTCGTGAAATACTTAGGAGATGGTGGCAGAAAATCGTGATATGAGAAACGCATACTCCAAAGTAAAGTTATAATAATTCTTAGTGTGTTTTCTGATTATTCTATTCTATTGATCTACTGTAGTATCTTCTACTAGAATGAAGTCTGTAGAATAGACATCTTCTAGGTAAACCCGTCCCATCTTAGGCCATATCATCACTTTCTATCAGGTGTGATTGTTGTCAAGCGCCTATAATGAACAAAAATAAAATAAAACTATCGCTTGTAACTTGCACCATACATGTTCGCTTAGGAAGCGCTTCGCGCCTCGAATAGCTACGCGTTGTACATAAACGATTCGAGCTGTCTATTTATGTGTTCTTGATGACTTATTGCCGAGCGAGATTCCTTGTAGCGTGCTTGAGAGCGCGTTGCTTATCTTTTGTTAATATACCTCTTTAGGTAGATTGAGAGAAAGAGAGTCATGATGATGGGAATCATGAGAGTCTTTGAGAAAGAAAGCGGAATTAAGGTGTCTAAGAAGAAAGAAATGGGCATTCATGAAATACTGATAGTGCTATTTATTTATTTATTTATTTATTTATTATAAGGTACGCCCACAGCATGTTCACAAAACACTTAAAAATACAATAGTATAGTCTTATTCAGTGTGACACACCACTTACGGGCACACACAACTCATGCAGGTAACACAATGTAATATACATGACCGATCGCATAATATTAGTACATAATAAATTTGGAAAAATTATAAAGCTCCGAAGGATAAGTGCTGACTGCAGAAGATCTTACCTTTTTGAAAAAAGGCAATTTTTTCTGTCTTGCTGTTGAAATTAGCTGCTCTAATTGATCTACAATCGCTTGTAAGTTGCACCACACGTGTTCGCTTCGGAAGTGCCTCGCGCCTTGAATAGCTACGCGTTGTATAAAAGCGATTCGAGTTGTCTATTTATGTGTTCGTGACGACTTATTGCCGAGCGAGATTCCTCGTGGCGTGTTTGAATAGACTGTAATGCTTGTCTTTGTTAACACTAATACCTCTGTCTCTAGGTAGGTAGAGAGAAGGAGAAAGTGAAAGAGGAATCATCATATCTAGAAAAAAATGGCAATCATTAAGATGTCTAAAGAGAAAGAAATGAGGATTCATGAAATACTCAGAAGGTAAAAGATCGTGTCAAGTGAGAGAAGCATAGCAGTCTTTAACGGAAAAATAATGCCGCAGATCGAAGCAAGCAAGATCGAAATCTTGCCACAAATATTGACATTACACAGGATCCCTCGCGCCTTGAATAGCCACGCGTTGTACATAAGCGATTCTAGTTGTCTATTTATGTGTTCGTGACGACTTATTGCCGAGCGAGATTCCTTGTAGCGTGCTTGAGAGCGCGTTGCTTGTCTTTTGATAATATACCTCTCTGTCTAGGTAGATAGAGAGAAATAGAGAGTGAAAAAGGATTCATATTTAGTCAAGGATTCATATCTAGAAAGAAGAATTACGATGTCTGAAAGAGAAAGAAATTAGGATTCATGAATTAATACTCATAGGGTAACTGTAGAATATCGTGTTAACTGTCAAGTGAGAGATGCATAGCCATAGCATTATAGCAGTCTTTAAAGGAAAAAAAATACTACATATATTGAGATTGGCTGCTCTGTGGATCTACTTTCGCTCGTAACTTGCACCCCACGGGATCCTTCGCGCTTTGAATAGCTACGCGTTGTAAATAAGCGATTCGAGTTTTCTGTTTGTGTGTTCGCGACGACTTATTGCCGAGCGAGATTCCTCTGGCTTGCTTGGGACTTGGGAGTTATAGCGCAATGCTTGGCTTTTGTTATAGCATTTGATTTAGTGTATTTCAACTACATTTGGTCTAGGGTTCGATCTCGGGCAAGCATCTCTAACATTACGGAGTTATGCCCAGCCTATAATATCTAAAAAGCCGTTAACCGCAAAAAATAGTTTTAAAGTTATCGCCAAAAAACGTGAATTTTTTTAGAAACTAATGCTAATGCCTCTGTAAAATAATGCTACATAGGACTAAGCTTTTAAGTTAGTTATTAGTTTCCACCAATGATCCAAATTTCATAGTCGCTGATCGTTCTTCCCTGTGTTGCGGACAATACGCAGATAAACTTTCAGCTTTTATAAAATAACGAAGGTCTGGCACGCGCTGGCTCTCTCTATAACATGTCATACGCGCCAATTTGCCTGCATGCTATAAATATTTTTCATTTTCATTTCCAAAGAATGAAAATAGCCTTTTTGGCTGTGATTTTGTTACAAAAAATCTAGAACTTGTATGTAAGCAAAGACTGTAATAACCAGTCTTAGTATAATAAGAAAAGTCAACAATTTGAATACAGAGTGGATTGGGCAATATTTTATGTCAACGCCTTTTGTGCTCGATACATGAAAATACAATATATTATTATATCTTTTGACTAAGGTCTGTCGAAGGACGATTGCGAAAGAATTTAGTATTGGATCTGTCTGAAAATTAATAAATTGTTTGAAGTCGGGCTCCTTTCCAAAGAACCCAAAATAATGAATCTATCGTCTCTGGTTAGATTTTAATATCTTTTTAGGTTTACATACCCAAGAGTGCCAACATACAGGAGTCTAATTACTAAGCCTCCGTCCGTCTGTCTGTCAGCGGGCTGTATCTCGTGAACCGTAATAGGTCGAGAGTTGAATTTTTTACAAAATGTGAGTGTTCTTTATAATGTGCTCAAATTGACGTCACAAACGTCATTTCAAATATCACTCAAACACAATTAACCTTACATATTTGCCGTTTACCTCATTATTATGAAAATATTTTGTACGCGGCTCGCATGCTTCGACTGGAGATGTTATCTACTCGACTGAGCGGCTGTGACCTCGTGTAAGTAAAAAAACCGTCGGTTAAGTGTGAGCCGAACTCGCGCGCCAAGAGTTCCGTACCATCGAATAAGATTGTTATAGCAGTTATAGAAATTAACTGTGAAAATTTAAAGTTTCTACGTATTATTCGAATTAGATTACAACATGGGGTTATTTCTGAAAGGCTGGCAACGCATCGGCGGTTTTTCTGGAATTGCAAATGATTGAAACTGCAGGTGACCCGCTTGCTCAATTTGCTCGCTATTTTTATTAAAAAAAAATTATAGTAATCAATATACAGCCCGCTGACAGACAGACAGACGGATAGACAGTGGAGGCTTAGTAATAGGATCCCGTTGGCACTCTTCGAGTAGGTACGGACTAGGAACCCTAAAGAAACACCTCATTTTTGGGAGTCGGTTAAAAATATGAAAATATCGTTATATGCGATAATGCTAATATTTATATGCGAGTTATACAATTATCTATTTTTTTGAAAAATGTAGTCACTATAAATAATACATTCAAATCAAAGTAAAAAGTTCAATAAGAACATGTTTTTTTTAGGATTCCGTACGTCCGAATGAAAAAACGGAATCGTTATACGATCGTGTGTCTGTCTGTCTGTCCGTCTGTCACGACGATTAAGTTGAAAGGTATATGAATACATACACACACACACACACACACACTGTTCTATTGTAACTTGTAAATAAATGAATTTTGAAATATGGTGTCTCTAATTGTGGCACCAATAGTAATTCGATAAAGCTAGCTTTAAGTTTTATTGTAATATTTTCAATAAAAAAGAAGAAAAAAAAATTAAAATAAGTAAATAGTTTTAAAGTTATCTAATAAAGTATATATAATACAGTGCTGATTCAAACAGAATCGAACCCGGGACCTTGTGCTTAGTGAGTAAGCCGACAGCTGCGCTCTGAAACATGCTGGTTGCAATATGTTAATTGCAATAATTTATAGTTGTAATCGCTCCAGCCATGACACACATAATTATCATCAAACTATGAAGTTTCTAGGGAATATGGGGCATGCGAATTACTGCTAGGTACCTATAGACAATAACGTATTTATTACAGAATCTATACTTTATATTATACTAGCGACCCACCCCGTTTTCACATGGGTGTTTGAAAATATAAAAAAACCCTCTGGAAAATGTTGCTTTTCGCGGAAAAACGGAACACTTATAGGATCACTTTCATGTCCGTCTGTCGTGTCTGTCAAGAAAACCTATAGGGTACTTCCCGTGGACCTAGAATCATAAAATTTGGCGGGTAGGTAGGTCTTATAGCACAAGTAAAGAAAAAAAGGCGAAAACCGTGAATTTATGGTTTTATCGCAAAAAAAATAATTGTTTTCTGGAACAAATAATAATTAGTATTTTCAATTTTCCATGTAAGATAACTATACCAAGTGGGGTATCCTCGGTGCGCGAGTTTGAATCGCACTTGGCCGATTTTCTATATGTGGTATTATTGGAGAAATTCTACCTACAGTCGGTCCTAGCAAATATTCTGTAACTAACTTTTGTAAATCTAACTTTCCTAATCCAATAGTCAAATCTAAATTGCATTGAAGACAATTCAGCCTTTTTACTCAATTATCCCAACTTTCCTTTGTTTTAAACCCTTTCGTTATCGTTACCCTTTCGTTATATATCCCTTAAAGAAATTCAGGATACCGTCATTTCTGAATAACCAGAATACTCTCCCTAATAGAAAGTCCCTCTTTTATTGCCTTAACGTGGCCCAAATTATAAGCGACAGCGGGAATGAGATGGGGGAAATATGAAATATGGGGCTTTGAATGTTAAAAATCTACCAACGCATAGCTCAAACTACTGGACGGATCGGACCATTTAGCATGCAGATAGCTATTATGACGTCAACATCCGCTAAGAAAGGATTTTCGAAAATTCAACCGCCAAAGGGTTAAAATAGGGGATTGACAGTTTGTATGTTTAACAGCTTTGATCGTTCTAATAAGTTTATGTGATTTTGTAAAGTGTAAAAAGAATACCCGATTGATTTTGCTGTGGGCTCTTCTCAAACCTGGGTGCGTTTGGAACCCTCGTAGCCGTACCGGAACGCTAAATCGCTAGGCGGCAGTTTTGCCGGTAGGATGGTAGCTAACCACGGCCAAAGCCTTCCACCAGACGTAAAATGCTTGTAATATCCGCTCACGCTCTTTCCTGTGGCATAGGCTTGATTATCTATAGTAATGGGATCCAAGTGCTGGCTTTAATTCCCAAGTTGGGACGGAGGCTCAGTTTTACGAGCTCCTCAAGGACTTTACGCGTGCTAAATTATAGAGTACGCTCAATGCGCCATGGAATTAGGAGGAATTTTATGGAAGGTCGTTTTGCGTGGAATCTTGGTTAATTCTGCATATTTACTTACATTTTATTTAGCTGGTATGCTTGCAACTTTGTCCGCGTGGATTTACGGTTTTAAGATTCCGTGGGAACTCTTTGATTTTCCGGGATAAAATGTAGTCTGTGTCAGTTTCCAGGTCTTTAATTGTATCCATGCCAAAATAATCCGATCCGTTGCTCCGTTATGGCGATATTGAAGGACAAACACAACAAACACAAACACACTTTCGCGTTTATAATATGGGTAGTGGTTCTACGTGTTAACGAAATATTTTGCTAAAATTAATGCTGGAATAAAACAGACGATTTGTATTCAAACCTACCTTTGTCAATTAGGCTACAGCCACCCCTTTACTTTAAGTTGTTAATAAAATTACCGCTATAAGAATACTGTATTATTTAAAATTTAATTCCTGTTTAACAGCAAGGGGTCTGGTGGGCGTTAATTGACCCAGTTCCAGGAGCAATTGACAGCAATTAGAAATTAATTACTTTAAATTCTAGTTAGCTTTCCCCTGTAGGCAGTGCCTTGACTGATACGATGGGCTAGTAACTGACACCTGTTTACTAACCCCCGACCCAATAAGAGGGGTGTTTTATGTGTGTATCTGTGTATCTGTCTTTGGCATCGTAGCTCCTAAACTAATGAACCGATTTTAATTTAGTTTTTGTTTGAAAGGTGGTTTGATCGAGAGTGTTCTTAGCTATAATACAAGAAAATCGGTTCAGTCGTTTGAAAGTTATCAGCTCTTTTCTAGTTTTCTTGTAGAAAAGAAGGTTACATAACCGTTAGGTTCATAATATTATGTCAATTGACAAATGTCAAGCTGTCAAGATGGACGTTGCCTAGATACATAATTATTTATTTGAAAATGATGTTTTGGAAAACTTAGATACTTTGGATAGTAGGCGCGGAATAGTCCAAGAAAATCGGTTCAGCCGTTTGAAAGTTATCAGGTCTTTTCGGTCTTTTCTAGTTACTGTAACCTTCACTTGTCGGGGGTGTTATAAATTTTTAATTTACACTTGTTTGAATATAATATAATGCGTAAAAAATGACTTCTCACGAGCCATTTTAACTTTACATGTCAAATATCATGTCAAAAGTACGATTTGAGTTCCTATTTTAAAGGTGAACCGTATTGACAGTTGGACTTGCACCCTCCTGATCTTGAAAATCCAGAGGGTGCAGGGGTTACAACCCCTCGTCGGCGCCTTGCAGCACAGCTAAAACTGTTTAACCTTCCTTCCAGATGTAAACTACGACTATGTGGTGGACCAGCAGCCGATCGGAAAGCTGCTCTTCCGTCAGTTCTGCGAGCGGAACCGCCCCCAGTACCACAAGTACAATAGCTTCCTAGATGCGGTAAGAGAATTTCCGATATATACGTCCACTGCTGGACATAGGTCTTTTTTAACCCCCGACCCAAAAAGAGGGGTGTTATAAGTTTGACGTGTGTATCTGTGTGTCTGTGTATCTGTGTATCTGTCTGTGGCATCGTAGCGCCTAAACGAATGAACCGATTTTAATTTAGTTTTTTTTGTTTGAAAGGTGGCTTGATCGAGAGTGTTCTTAGCTATAATCTAAAAAAATTGGTTCAGCCGTTTAAGAGTTATCAGCTCTTTTCTAGTTTTCTTGTAGAAAAAAAAAAAAAAAAAAAGGTTAGATAATGCCGTTAGGTTCATAATATTATGTCAATTGACAAATGTCAAGCTGTCAAGATGGACGTTGCCTAAATACATAATTATTTATTTGAAAATGATGTTTTGGAAAACTCAAATACTTTGGATCGTCGGGGGTTTATAGATTTTTAATTTACACTTGTTTATACTCTTTATTTTAAGGAGTTTTGTTCCGTTTGGAATATGTCACTCCGTAAGGCCACATTATACAAACACTTACTTGCGTAAGGCCTTCTTGTACAGCTGTAGAGTCCTAGCCTCATCCGACAGAGGTTGGGATAGGGCACTGTTACAGCCGCCGACCTGGCGAAGGATGGGAAATCTAGAGAATATCTCCCATCTCTCCGCCTCGCCCCGAACACATTCCACCAATAAATGGTGTACGGACATAGGTCCTGTATGAGTTGTAGGGTACTTCCGCTTCGCGACCCGTTTTGATCACGTAGAGAAACTGAACTCTATTGCCCACTGAGTAACTCTAAGCTTTTTTATGAGGCCGTACGACCGTGCGTAATGGCTGAGCGACAACTTATCATATCAGCTTTTGATGATTAATTGTGGAAAGCAAATTAAAGTGCCGAATACTCTATAAACAGTCTATATTATCAAAAAGTAATTAATTACAATAAAGTATAAACGAGTTCAATGGCAGACATTTTGACAGAGAGCAAACGCTTGCAACAGAGGCGCCACAGACAGTTGCCAGTTAACTCTTCAGGTTGAGCCTAGCTTTTCTACATTAATGAATCAAAATTATCACCATTAAATCGGAGTTAAGGCATTTTCTGAATCCTCACATCTATCATAATCATTCCTCTATTTGTTATATATTTACATAATCATTCATAATTCAAAAGGGATTCCTTTGATTTATTACAAGATATTTTTAGTGTAAGCTTTTACTGGAAGTAACTGATTACTGGAATTTCTGTAAATTTGTGTACTGAATTTTATAAGATCCTGATGCTGAGATTTGCTGAGATTGATTTTATAAGAGACTGATTGCTCGTCAAATCTAAAATTGTCAGATGCCACGTATTTTACGGGTGACCCCGTATTTTAGGGTCAAATTCAAATTCAAATTATTTTTATTCAATTAAACTTTTACAAGTGCTTTTGAATCGTCAAAATAATCTACCACTGGTTCGGAATGCTGTTCCTACCGAGAAGAACCAGCAAGAAACTCGGCGGTTGCTTTTTTCAAATGTACAATTTACAATAATATGCCATACTGTATACAAGCAATTGCAGCGCCGTGTATTGCTGGAGCGAATCAAATCCAAGCTTTTTTGTCATTTACATAATCTTCGATTGTATAAGCTTTTTTCAGGGGCATACTTTTAATAGATTTTTTAAACTTGTGTAAAGGCAAGTCTAAAATTGATTGTGGAATTTTATTATAAAATATTACACTCATTCCTACAAACGACTTTCCCACTTTCCTGAGGCAGAATAATACAGAAACCCGTATTTGATAATCATAATATAGCCTTTATTTACTGAAATGTCCAATCATTACTTTTATCTAATACTAGTTTTTCCATCTTTAGTATATATTTAATACGTAAACAAGACTTTTCCTATTAATAATACTAATTTACATTTATATTTATTTATTTATACATCACCACTATTTTTTTTTAATTACTAATTTTCATATTTTAATAGGTAAGTTTCTCTTTCTCCTTTTACATTTCGTTTCAGTACGCCCATTTTGGACGAAGGCCTCCTCCAGTTGTTTCCACATTTCTCTGTCTTGGGTTGCGTAATTATCATAATTAAATATTTGAGGTACGGAACCCTAAGAAGAAGATAATGGCATTGTGTAAATATATCGTTTTGGGAACAGCAACCCCGGCACGGGTTTCGTCGGAATCCGATAAGGGAAAGCGGGTCAAACGCGATTTCCAAGATTTTATTAGGCACCTACCAAGAAATCTGCGAGATAAAGACGACCGGCGCTAAATTAAAGTCCTTCCATCACTGAAATGGTGATACAAGGGCGCTGATGCTGCAGTACGAAGATGTGTGCGAAACAAAATGATGACGATGGAGTCCTTTTAAAAAGAGGGGTGCTATAAGTTTGACGTGTGTATCTGTGTATCTGTCTGTGGCATCGTAGCTCCTAAACTAATGAAACGATTTTAATTTAGATTTTTTTTTGTTTGAAAGGTGGAATCGACAGTGTTCTTAGCTATAATCGAAGAAAATTGGTTCAGCCGTTTGAAAGTTATCAGCTCTTTTCTAGTTACTGTAACCTTCACTTGTCGGGGGTGTTATAAATTTTTAATTTACATGTCTTGTCACCCTTTTATTCCTTCGGGTAACATAGGGTTGCAGCAGTTTTTTCCATGTCTCCCTATCTTTGACTGCTGCCTTGATATGGCTCCACGAGAGTCTCACTCTATTAAGGTCTGCTTCAGTGGACCTCCTTCAGATGTTGGTTGGTCTACCAGCTAGGTGATTCGCTAACTCAGTGTCTAACAATTAATAATAGCCACCTCGAGGTTGGTTGGTTCTACATTGCTGCTTCACTGGGTGATATCAAAATATTTTTTCATAGAAACCTTCAATTACTGTACAAAGTAGGTTTGTAGAAGATATTATATATTTAAATAAAGAATTCTACTTTCATCATCATTTCAACTCATCGCCGGCACAGTACTGAACACGGGTTTCCTCTCGGAATGAGAAGGGTTCAGAAGAAATTCTATTACTGCGGTAAACATTAGCAAATCGCACTTTCAAATGACATTTAAACTTAATTTATGCCATTTCAAACAAACTAATGAATTTTAAATTTAATTATCAAAGTGCACATAACAACAAGTACAGTTAAGGCCAACGCATACAGACGGAGTGGAGTGGAGGCGTCTTTTTGACGACTAAGCTTTACTTATGTACTTTGTCATACGGTTGAAATTAGTATTGAAAACAAAACACGGAGTATTATTACTCTAAGTGTGCGCCGCTATGCCAAAGAATATAAGTTTAAATTTTCTTAATTTACTATAGGCACACACTTTCCCACAATCACATCTGATGGGAAGTGATGGTACGGCATAAGGTAGAATGTGTTTGCCTAGAAAATACCTATTCACTCTTGATTTAAAGATACCCGGATTGTAATTGGTAGGATACACAGATCACGGAAAAGTAATCCAAACCTTAGCCATACGTAATATGAGGTCAATGATGACGCAAAACGTTTCATGCGTGTACATCAAATGTTGACGACATAAGGACGGAGACTCGCCCGATGTCTTGCGGTACGGTGACAAAAAGGTGAAGGGGGGGGGGGGGGGGGGGGGGGGTGATAAGATCGAAAATTCCTGAGCACCATTTCCGAAATGTATCCTATAAAACACCGACAAACCGGCAGCCTTATGACGGTGATCGAGGCTGAAGTTTTACCAGTAAAGGAGAAACTTTGCCTATAAGTCTCCTAGCTCGACGATCAAAGGTATCTAGAGCCGCTAGTTGGTACGCAAAGGAGCCATCATAGAGGTGACTGCAGTACTCCATGCGCGTTCCAACTTGTTCGTGACGAAAGACCTCGCGCCTGAACTCCACTCTATTCTGCCGGTGTGCATATGCCTTAAGCGATAAACATGAAACGCCTCAATGTCAAACGTGTGGGTTGACCCCTTGAATCGATGCAGGGCTGTGGGGGGAAATGGAAAAGTCTGAAAGCAAGTGGACGACTTGTCCAATGCTTTATAAAGACAGTATGTATGATACATCTTTGATAGCTTCTTGTATTGATGCCAGTTATTGATTGAAATAGGTTCTATGCATGGCCGTCATTTTGCAAAAAAATAATGGATACTACTAAGTAGGTCAAAATCTTAAAAGCCCTTCGTCAATTGTATAATAACCTTGACGTAACAAAATATTGTTTAATACAATATTCAATATGTACTGCTTTCTTCTTTTTGTTTCTTCTCTCTGGGTTGGTTTCCGCGTTTCCGTGTGTTGTACGTGCGTTGCCTCTCCCCGCCGAAGTCTTCACTCCAGCCATCCAAGCTCGCTCCGGAAGCCGAGTAGACGGCCCAGGTTGCCGAGGGCTTCTTTAAGTGAGGTTGGGGATCCCAAATGGCGCTCTTGTTGTTCTGCCACGCCCGTGCACTCTAGGAGCACGTGCGTCTGTGTTTCGTCGGCCTCCATGCAGACCCTGCACAAAGGAAATATTTACTGCTGTTACTAGTTCTGCCTGAGATAGTAAATAATTAACCTCTGAACAAATAGTCCACCATCTCTCGGTACAGAAGGGGGACCCCGATCCAATGATTTGAGCTAATGAACCGTGCCGACTTCCATTAATCTATGTAATGATTTTTTAAACACAATGCTTCTCAGAATGTCTTTTGTTATATGATACTTATTGGGATAATAGCGCCCTTGATATAACCTAATATGTGAGGTTACAGCAAAAAAACCGTCAGACTCGCGCAGCGAGGGTTCCGTACTCGGGTATTTTTCCCGACATTTTGCACGATAAATCAAAAACTATTATGCATAAAATAAATAATAAATCTGTTTTGGAATGTACAAGTGAAGCCCTTTCATATGATACCTCACTTGGTATAGTTATCTTACTTTGAAAATTGAAAATACTAATTAGTTGTTCTCATATGAACACATTTTAATGTTTTTTTGTGATGTAACCACAGATTCACGGTTTTTGGATTGAAAAACCTGACAAATCATGATTGTAGGTCAACGCGAAGTACTCTATAGGTTTTTTTGACAGACATGACAGACGGACAGATGGACAACAAAGTGATCCTATAAGAGTTCCTATTCTTTAGAGGTACGGAACCCTAAAAAGTGGCTCATCTTAGACATAATGAATGAATGAATGAATGAATGAATATACTTTTATTGTACACCACAAAATTAGTACAGAAAAACACATACAAATCACAACAAAATATAGGTACAATTTGGCGGCCTTATCGCTACCTAGCGATCTCTTCCAGGCAACCAAAGATGTCTAGTCTACCCACTTTCGAGTACGATGCAAGCATTCTATGTGGTAATAGAAGCCAGGCAAATCGATAGACAGGCAGATTTTTGCATTTACAATATTATTATGTACTAGAAGATGCCCGCGGCTTCGCCCGCGTGGATTTCGGTTTTTTAAAATCCCGTAGGAACTCTTTGATTTTCCGGGATAAAAAGTAGCCTATGTGCTAATCCAGGATATTATCTATCTCCATTCCAAATTTCAGCCAAATCCATTCAGTAGTTATTGCGTGAAAGAGTAACAAACCATACACACACACACACACACACACATACAAACTTTCGCCTTTATAATATTATAGTGTGATGTGATGTACGAGGTTCTTTCCGTTCTAAGGGTGATTTGGATTTCCTCAGTAGTGCGAATGTACTAGACTCTGCATAATAAACGTAGTTCTTGGATGGATTCCAGGTGGAACGGTATGAGGTGGAAGTGGACGAGACGCGCACCGCGCTCGCGACGGAGGTGTTTGGACAATACCTGAAGACGGAGGACTCGGAGGCGGTTACTGACGTCGTCTCCTCCGATGTGGTGGATGACGCCAGCAAGCTGCTTGAAGGTAGGTCACTCACTTTAGAATGGGGAGGGAAGAAATGGGACGAGACAGCACTATGCTCGAGCTGCTTCTAGGTAGGTCATAGCAAGAGATGAAGTGAAGTGTACGACACTTGTTGCGTTTACGAGGGAGGTGTCCGGACAGTACCGAAGACTGAAGACTCGGAGGTGGTCACAGATGTCATCTTCTCCAACGTGGTGGACTACGCCAGCAAGCTGCCCGAAGGTAAGTCACTATAGCGGGGAGGGACGAAGTCGGACGAGACAGCACTATGCTCGAGCTGCTTAAAGGTAGGTCATGGCAGAGAGGGTTGTAGTGAAGTGTATGGGACTCTTTGCGTATACGAGGGAGGTGTCCGGACAGTACCGAAGACTGAAGACTCGGAGGTGGTCACAGATGTCATCTCCTCCAACCTCCTTACTCATCATAGAATCTTTTGAAAAATCGACAATTTTTGCGGCTTATGGCTTTGGATTGTATGATTGCATGGCCTTAGTCATCTAACTAAAAGTTCCAGAGAATCACTTGACTTTCAATTACTAACTTGTATTGTATTCTGTTTCAGCCGGCTCAAAGGATATATTCATCGAGTGCATACGATGCGTGAAAAGTTTCCTAGCGGGGATCCCGTTCGCGGAGTTCGAGCGGTCGATGTACTTCCACCGGTACCTGCAGTGGAAATGGCTGGAGGCGCAGCCGGTGACGCAGCACACCTTCCGCATGTATCGAGTGCTGGGCAAGGGCGGGTTTGGGGAAGTTTGCGCGTGTCAGGTAAGTGCTTCACCTCAAGAGTGAATAGGCATCTTCTAGGTAAGCGCACTCATTCTTAGGCTGCATCATTTTTTTTTTTTTATAAAGAATATTAGCCATGTTTAATGACTAATATTCCCCTTTCCTCTCCAACTAAGCGTCAGGCTTGTGCTAGGAGTAGGTACGACAATAGTGCAACGGGCGGGGTTTGAACCGTCGACCTTTCGGTTTTCAGTCCACTCCTTTACCGGTTGAGCTATTGAGGCTCTAAATAAGATTAACTTAAACAGTACTAACAAACTGCCGATAGATACAGTAAAATAATTGTTTTTCTGTCACTTGGTGTACTATATTTACGTTTATGAACTCAGAATTTTTTCCTCTTTCATTTAATATCCCAGTCGACACAATAACAAAAAAATTTTTTGGAGATGTCCTTTTATTTTGGATGTAACATCCGTCAGGTCTATTTTTTCGTATAAAATGTAGCCTATATGTCACACGGACCATAATAACGAATCGATTGACACTTCATTCATCACAATTGGCTCAGTAGTTTAGGAGCTACGGTGGAACACACATAAATACAAACAAACCTACATACGTACATACTTCCTTTTGGCTTTGCCGTAATCGGGTAAAAAAATGGAGTTGCATCTCTTGAATCTAATCCTGTCTAAGCCTGTCTTTCCTATCCATCGAATACTAGTCATACCGCACCGTATTCCAAGCACACTATACCCGAAGACGACTTGTTTTACTGTGCTCCAATTTAGGGCTCTCTTTATTTAGGGTGTACTTCATTATCTCCCTTAGCATACAATCTTGACATTAAGAGGTTTTCTTAAAAAGAGTTTTTAATGTCTCCAGGTCCGCGCGACGGGCAAAATGTATGCGTGCAAGAAGCTAGAGAAGAAAAGGATAAAGAAGCGCAAAGGCGAAGCGATGGTGCTAATTGAGAAGCAGATCCTGCAGCGGATCAACTCGCGCTTCGTCGTCAACCTGGCCTACGCCTACGAGACCAAGGACGCCTTGTGTCTCGTGCTCACTATTATGAATGGTGAGTACTCCATACAAGCAGCAAGGCACTGCTCGATGAGAAGCAGATCCTGCAGCGGATCAACTCGCGCTTCGTCGTCAACCTGGCCTACGCCTACGAGACCAAGGACGCCTTGTGTCTCGTGCTCACTATTATGAATGGTGAGTACTCCATACAAGCAGCAAGGCACTGCTCGATGAGAAGCAGATCCTGCAGCGGATCAACTCGCGCTTCGTCGTCAACCTGGCCTACGCCTACGAGACCAAGGACGCCTTGTGTCTCGTGCTCACTATTATGAATGGTGAGTACTCCATACAAGCAGCAAGGCACTGCTCGATGAGAAGCAGATCCTGCAGCGGATCAACTCGCGCTTCGTCGTCAACCTGGCCTACGCCTACGAGACCAAGGACGCCTTGTGTCTCGTGCTCACTATTATGAATGGTGAGTACTCCATACAAGCAGCAAGGCACTGCTCGATGAGAAGCAGATCCTGCAGCGGATCAACTCGCGCTTCGTCGTCAACCTGGCCTACGCCTACGAGACCAAGGACGCCTTGTGTCTCGTGCTCACTATTATGAATGGTGAGTACTCCATACAAGCAGCAAGGCACTGCTCGATGAGAAGCAGATCCTGCAGCGGATCAACTCGCGCTTCGTCGTCAACCTGGCCTACGCCTACGAGACCAAGGACGCCTTGTGTCTCGTGCTCACTATTATGAATGGTGAGTACTCCATACAAGCAGCAAGGCACTGCTCGATGAGAAGCAGATCCTGCAGCGGATCAACTCGCGCTTCGTCGTCAACCTGGCCTACGCCTACGAGACCAAGGACGCCTTGTGTCTCGTGCTCACTATTATGAATGGTGAGTACTCCATACAAGCAGCAAGGCACTGCTCGATGAGAAGCAGATCCTGCAGCGGATCAACTCGCGCTTCGTCGTCAACCTGGCCTACGCCTACGAGACCAAGGACGCCTTGTGTCTCGTGCTCACTATTATGAATGGTGAGTACTCCATACAAGCAGCAAGGCACTGCTCGATGAGAAGCAGATCCTGCAGCGGATCAACTCGCGCTTCGTCGTCAACCTGGCCTACGCCTACGAGACCAAGGACGCCTTGTGTCTCGTGCTCACTATTATGAATGGTGAGTACTCCATACAAGCAGCAAGGCACTGCTCGATGAGAAGCAGATCCTGCAGCGGATCAACTCGCGCTTCGTCGTCAACCTGGCCTACGCCTACGAGACCAAGGACGCCTTGTGTCTCGTGCTCACTATTATGAATGGTGAGTACTCCATACAAGCAGCAAGGCACTGCTCGATGAGAAGCAGATCCTGCAGCGGATCAACTCGCGCTTCGTCGTCAACCTGGCCTACGCCTACGAGACCAAGGACGCCTTGTGTCTCGTGCTCACTATTATGAATGGTGAGTACTCCATACAAGCAGCAAGGCACTGCTCGATGAGAAGCAGATCCTGCAGCGGATCAACTCGCGCTTCGTCGTCAACCTGGCCTACGCCTACGAGACCAAGGACGCCTTGTGTCTCGTGCTCACTATTATGAATGGTGAGTACTCCATACAAGCAGCAAGGCACTGCTCGATGAGAAGCAGATCCTGCAGCGGATCAACTCGCGCTTCGTCGTCAACCTGGCCTACGCCTACGAGACCAAGGACGCCTTGTGTCTCGTGCTCACTATTATGAATGGTGAGTACTCCATACAAGCAGCAAGGCACTGCTCGATGAGAAGCAGATCCTGCAGCGGATCAACTCGCGCTTCGTCGTCAACCTGGCCTACGCCTACGAGACCAAGGACGCCTTGTGTCTCGTGCTCACTATTATGAATGGTGAGTACTCCATACAAGCAGCAAGGCACTGCTCGATGAGAAGCAGATCCTGCAGCGGATCAACTCGCGCTTCGTCGTCAACCTGGCCTACGCCTACGAGACCAAGGACGCCTTGTGTCTCGTGCTCACTATTATGAATGGTGAGTACTCCATACAAGCAGCAAGGCACTGCTCGATGAGAAGCAGATCCTGCAGCGGATCAACTCGCGCTTCGTCGTCAACCTGGCCTACGCCTACGAGACCAAGGACGCCTTGTGTCTCGTGCTCACTATTATGAATGGTGAGTACTCCATACAAGCAGCAAGGCACTGCTCGAGGAGAAGCAGATCCTGCCGCGGATCAACTCGCGCTTCGTCGTCAACCTGGCCTACGCCTACGAGACCAAGGACGCCTTGTGTCTCGTGCTCACTATTATGAATGGTGAGTACTCCATACAAGCAGCAAGGCACTGCTCGATGAGAAGCAGATCCTGCACCGGATCAACTCGCGCTTCGTCGTCAACCTGGCCTACGCCTACGAGACCAAGGACGCCTTGTGTCTCGTGCTCACTATTATGAATGGTGAGTACCTACTCCATACAGGCAGCAAGGCCTCGTGCTTGCTGTTAACCTGGCCTACGTCTACGAGCTTTATATCTGGCAGGGGCTGCCACAACTCGTAAGGTTGAAATCTTTAAAGCGCACTTTGACTTTGCTTGGACTTAAGTTTCAGTTAAAACGAGACAGATTTATGCCAGCGGTATAACGTTGTCTAGCAGGCACGTCTAGTGTTGGGTCCCGACTATGCCTGCGTAACAGTCTGGCCCGCGCTGGCTTTCTCTCTTATTGAGAGTTACAGCCCGTTCCCACTGGTCGGCTGTCGGACCCGGATTTTAATCGGATGTTCCAGTGGCAGGAAATTTTGACACAAAATCGGTTTCAGATAAGTGTGAATAGTTTCATATAGAATGTTCTGCCATTGGAACATCCGATTAAAATCCGGGTCCGACAGACGACAAGTGGGAACTGGCACTTAGATTATTATTGATTTTCTCATTGGCGTTTCCAGGTGGTGATCTCAAGTTTCACATTTACAACATGTGCGGTGCGGACACGGGGCTGGGCTTGGAGCGTTCGCGGTTCTACGCCGCACAGGTCGCCTGCGGGCTGGAACACCTGCACAAAATGGGCATCGTATATAGGTGACAAACTTAAAATATTACTATTATTTGATATAACTGTTTATTTAAAGGTGCTTCTCTGTCCACTTTTTCTTTCTTTTTATTTATATTGTTACAACTTTCTGGTACAAATAAAATAAAATAAAAAAAATAAAAAAAAAGGTAACAGTATTGGTAACAATTGCAAAGAAATTCTTTGCAATTAGGCATTGTAAGGTCTACATCTCCTGAGGATGCTCTGGTATCGGGGCGAAACGTGCGTTGAGTGGTTTTGAGGTTTGTGTGGTGCTGCGTGGTGGTGGTGCGTGTGGCTTGCTTGGTGGCTGGCTTTTCCTGCATGTTTATCAGTGGGAGCTTATAGCAAATTAAGCTTTTGGTTCCTTGTATATCATGGACTTCCGCAAAATAATGCCTGCTTCTATACTACATTTAAAACTAGTAATGAGTCTTAATGAATGTTTCCAGGGATTGCAAGCCAGAGAACATTCTCCTGGACGACGCTGGCCATGTTCGGATATCAGATCTGGGGCTCGCCGTGGACGTGCCGGAGGGAGGAAGTGTACGTGGAAGAGTCGGCACCGTCGGCTATATGGCACCTGAGGTGAGGGATATATAGCGTGTTTGATAAATCATAATATACAGGATGGCTGGAGATGTGACGTCTAAAAGAAAAAATTTAACCTTAATATAAAAACCTTAATATAGGTTTATTTGATATAAGCTGTCTCCAAAGTAAAGGGATGACTTTTTTAATTCCAAATGAAATCTTCAAATTATGAATAATTCACAACAACTTAAAATGTACTTCAGTACTCTTGAACAGTCATTTTGAACTTTCGATATTTAGTCATGTTCCATAATGCCTACGTAAACCGTAAATTGTTGGGCAACAGTTGAGTTTATAGTTACAGAAAGAAAAAAACCACCGACGGATGAATAATATTGAAAAATCATAAAAAAATTCATATATCCTAAACTATTAAAAATCGCTGAACACACATGGGGTTTTCCCATCCATTTCTTGATTACTAAATGTAATTCATTTTCCATTCATTTCTTGATTACTAAATGAAATCCATTTTCCATCCATTTCTTGATTACTAAATGAAATCCAGTTACCAACCATTTCTTGATTCCAAAATCCATTTTTAAATCAAAGGTAGTTGAAGTTATTTATTTATTGGACTTATATTTTTTAATCAAAATTGTGATTGATATATTTATTTATTTACGCAGGTCATAGACAACGAGCGATACACCTACAGTCCAGACTGGTTCTCGTTCGGCTGCCTCGTGTATGAAATGATAGAAGGGCGAGCGCCCTTCCGAGCGAGGAAAGAGAAGGTCAAGCGGGAAGAGGTGGATCGCAGGGTCAAGGTGAGAATCCGGTTCGAAGGACCAAAGTTCTAGTACACTCTGAACCCTAGATGACAGCTAACTATTGAGTAGTTACGGTAAAACAGGGCAATGTGAGCTTTATACCGTGTTTCTTATGGTAGAGTTTTTAACGTTGAAGTGTGTAATTAAATATTGAGTTTGTATTGAGTAGTTTGAGCTCTCCGTTGACAGATCAGTCAGTCAGTCAGTCAGCTTTTCCCTTTATATATTATACAGATTTATAGATTACATAACAGCAGTAATTTTTATCACCCACAGCACGAGCAAGAGAAATACTCGAGCAAGTTCAGCGAGTGCGCGCGAGCATTATGCTCGGCGTTACTGGCCAAGTCGTCAGCGGCGAGGCTGGGAGCGGGCGGCGCGGGGCGCAGGGGCGCGTCGCACGTCAAAGCGCATCGCTTCTTCGCGCGGCTCAACTGGGCGAGGCTTGAGGCCGGCATGGTCGCCGCGCCCTTTGTGCCTGACGTGAGTTATGAGCTTTCTGAATTTCTTAGTAAAAACCGGTCAAGTGCGATTTAGACTCGCACACGTAGGGTTCTGTACCATCAAACAAGGCATCTAACACTTTCGTGTAGAGCACTGCAAGTTAATAACAGACTGCACCATCTATATGTGATTAAGCAAATTAAATTTTTAATGAACATATTTTTTTGTGTGATGTAACCACAAATTCACGGTTTTCTGATTTTTTCATTTACATGTGCTATAAGACCTACCTACCTGCAAAATTTCCTGATTACTACCTAGTAATCATGAAGTTTGGTAGGTAGGTAGGTCAACGGGAAGTACCCTATAGGTTTTCTTGACAGACACAACAGACGGATAGACTGACAGATACACAACAAAGTGATCCTATACGGGTTCCAATTTTCCTTTTGAGTTACGGAACCCTAATAAATGTTTTTCGACTTTCTAAAAATTGGAGAAAAACCCCAAAAATTTATAGGCTTTTTAAAAATAGTGTACATGATAAAATACTAAACAACTAAATTTATAAAAAAAATGAGTTAATAAAAACTATTGTATTACTTTCAGCCTCACGCAGTTTACGCTAAGGACGTGCTAGACATCGAACAGTTCTCAACAGTCAAAGGTGTTAACCTGGATGCAGGGGACGATACCTTCTACGGGAAATTCAGCACCGGCTCCGTCAGCATCCCCTGGCAGCGGGAGATGATCGAGACTGGCTGCTACACCGAGCTGAATCTCTTCGCCACAGGTGAGCCGGCAGCGGGGTTTTTATAAAAAACCGGTCAAGTGAGAGTCAGACTCGCATACGAAGGATTCCGTACCACATCATACAAGGCATACCTAACACTTGTATGTAGTACACTGCAAGTTAATAAGGAACTACGCCATCTATATAAGATTTAGTAAATTAAATTTGTCTACGGGAAAAGCACCGGCTCCGTCAGCATCCCCTGGCAGCGGGAGATGATCGAGACTGGCTGCTACACCGAGCTGAATCTCTTCGCCACAGGTGAGGCAGCAGCGGGGTTTTTATAAAAAACCAG
Source organism: Maniola jurtina (assembly GCF_905333055.1). Taxonomy (NCBI): domain Eukaryota; kingdom Metazoa; phylum Arthropoda; class Insecta; order Lepidoptera; family Nymphalidae; genus Maniola; species Maniola jurtina. The sequence goes on along the minus strand of NC_060052.1, from coordinate 7,605,231 downwards.
TCAAGTGAGAGTCAGACTCGCATACGAAGGGTTCCGTACCACATCATACAAGGCATACCTAACACTTGTATGTAGTTCACTGCAAGTTAATAACGAACTGCGCCATCTATATTATGAGATTTAGTAAATTAAATTTGTCTACGGGAAAAGCACCGGCTCTGTCAGCATCCCCTGGCAGCGGGAAATGATCGAGACTGGCTGCTACACCGAGCTGAATCTTGTCGCCACAGGTGAGCCAGCAGCGGGGTTTTTATAAAAAACCGGTCAGGTGTGAGTTAAACTCGCGCACTGAGGGTTCCGTACTCGGCTATTTTTTCCAACATTTTGCACGATAAACCAAAAACTATTTATACATAAAAATAAATAATTTTTTTTTTGTCTGGATGTACAGGTAAAGCCCTTTCATATTATGATACCCCATTTGGTATAGTTATCTTACTTAGAAAATTGAAACATATTTTAATTTTTTTTAAATGATGTGACCACAAATTTACGGTTTTCAGATTTATTCCTGTACTTGTACTATAAGACATACCTACCTCCCAAATTTCATGATTTTAGGTCAACGGGAAGTACCCTATTGGTTTTCTTGATAGATACGATAGACAGACAGACGCACAACAAACACTATAAGGGTTCCGTTTTTCCTTTTGAGATACGGAACTCTAAAAATCTTGATTTGTAAAAAGGTAGTATAGATAAAACTATCTTTTATTGCAAAATTTTCAATTAAAAAAATCTTTGTATTAAAAGTGGTATGAATTATAAGCAAACATATGAAAAATAATGTTTTTCTTGTTTTCAGATGAGGAAGGCAAAGAGAGTCAGACGGCAGACCTGCAGCTGGTGCCCACCAATGAGGTGCAGGAGGAGGAGACGGGCTGCTTCATGTTTGCTAGACGGGTGGGAATTTGTTTGGATATCTTTACATTAGCTCTACAATCTACATGTCATCATCTCAATCAGTGCTGTACACTTCTGGCCACGAGTTTTGTCTCAGATTGAGAAAGTTTCAGGCCAATTTTTGTTGTGGTCTAAATGCAACAAATTCGGTTTTCGAATATTTTTTTCTGGTCAAATTTCATGATTCTAGCTAGGTCAACGGGAAGTACCTTATAGATTTTGATTCCCTCCAATTGGCAGACACTACAGACAGCCAACGAAGAGATCCTGCCAAATTTTATTCCAGCCAAATTTCATGATTCTAGGTCAACGGGAAGTAACTTGTAGGTTTTGATTCCCTTAAATTTACAGACACGATAGACACACAGACAACAAAGTGATCATAAGATCACTTCGTTGTCGGATTCCTAAAATTCCTTCTTTCCCTTGATTTCTATAAAAAAACTTAACCATACATATAGCGCCCGTTTAATTATTCCTAGGTGCTGTGCCCCCAGAAGAAAGTCCCCGCACGGCTCCGGCCAGTGCACGTACCGGACCATTTACTCCGGCCGTCTTCCCCCGCGCCGCCCGCACCCCCCGCACCCTCGCCCCCCGCGCCCGCGCCGCCCGCCGCCGCGCCCGCCAGCTGACCAAGCTCGCCTGCCGACAACGCGCACAGTACTATTCAAGACGGGTAAGACGGAATGTAGTGACGGATGGTCTACGATGTCGTTGGTAGGGTGGTTTTGTGAGATTTAGATCGTTCTTTTGACATAATTTTACAATTATTGTAGTCTGTGAAAATGTTTAAATGATAAAAATTTCGCGCTCGCTGCGCTTGCACTATTTTTTTTTTGTTCAATTAACTTGTTTACACTATTCCGTCGTCGTTTTTTGTTATTTACCACTTAAGCTTATTTTCCCCAATATAATGAAAAATTTGATATACGAAACATACACGTAGTTGTTTGTCCCAACTTAAACGGTTTAATAGATATTCGTTTGTCCCTATTTAACCGGTTTATAGATGTTCGTTTGTCCCAATTTAGCTGGATTCATCCAGTGAACAGTCAAACGAAAAATAGAAAGACGTCTTATTTTTATATCGCAATGCTTTAACCGTTAATTAGCACAATTATTTTAAAAAATATGACCAAAATCTCCCAAAACTTACCCCCATCTGTATTTATCCCACTACCCGCAAGTGTCAAAGAGCAAGCAATTTAATCAATTGACTAATTAATAGCTATCCCTTCGCGGAGTTAGCGCTAATGTGCACCTTTCTTTACATTATTATAATGAATTTTGTATGTTTTATTATGTACGGTGGATAGGACTTTCTAGTCTAGGAGCTCACGGTAACATTTCTATGAGTGCTTGATAAATGGTTGAAGTTTGGTTGAACGATATTGTTCATTGATAAACTCCTTAAAAAGAGTTTGTTAAACAAAAAACGCACTGAATTGAAAACCACCGTTTTTTTTGAAAGACGGTTAAAAACGTAGATATACATCTATATAAATAATATTGGACTAACTTTTTTTTAATTAAAACGTCATAAGTGAAGCTTTTACATGATCTGAATCCTTTAATGTCTATCAGTTAGTAATTAATCTAGCACGGCGTCTAGGCGTAATGTTACTTTTACCTAGATATAAACCGGCAAAAAAGAGTTGACTTTTTTACAGCAGTATTACATATTTATCAGTGCATTTATTATTTCTACTTCACAAACGCATTTATATTAATTGGTAATAGATTAATTACTAATACTTACATTTAATTAATGTTATTAAAGTTACACTAATGAAGTGAATGATTTTCATTTTGAATGAAATGATTCAAAAGAAGTCTAATTGAATAAAAAAAAAATCTTGATTTTTTTTTAATTTTGAAGTATACTTACGTACTATACGACGTAATCCTCATTGTTGAGGGTTGTTTCTATTAATTAATACTACCATTATTAATTTTTTTTTTGTTTAACGAATAAATTTGGTGGACCTCCAAAGTTTTCCGCAATTAGTTTTCAAGTTATATTTTCAAACTATCCAGTTGTTCAAGCACTTATACAAATGTTACTGTGGGCACCTGAACTATATGTTATAGAAATAAATTTTGGCTTGCTTAGTACCTGTAGGGTTAGTATGACTGAACAACGCGCTAACGTTTATCGAACCACTACAACGTTAGAATAAAATGTACATAAAGGTGATTGTTTCAATTTCCCCTTGGCGGTAGGTATATAGACGAATTTGGACTTTAAAAACAATAAAATTTAGGTCCATTTTTATTTGACGTTACAGTGTTTCGATACGCGAGACGTGCAAACTTGTACTAACCCTACCGATGAATTAGTATTTATTTTTTTACTCCGAATTGTTGTATATTATGAGGGTAGGCAACAAATAAACTGTATACGTAGGGAATACAATGCATTTTAACAGTACCTGCCGGTGGGCGGACTGCCTATGTCTACTGTCTATGACTAAATTAGATATAATATACATTGCGATTTGTTCGTACTATGAGTAAAAACCAAAAAAAAAATTGTAAAATACAATTACACCGATAGAGCTTGTCTATTTTGAAATGACGCGCCCCACTACATAATATTGTGTAGTAGTGATGTGTAAATTGCGGTGGTGGGGCGCGTCATTTCAAAATAGACAAGCTCTACACATTTTGTTTTTTATTTTACAATCTTTTTTTTATTACTAAGCCTTTATTTTCCGTTATCAATTAATAGTATTTACAAAGTTTCTAAATCTTATCTAATGTCTATTCCTTATAAAATCTAGCGCACAAAATTTATAATGATACATAAGAAAAAATAAAAGACTAGGAATGGGACACACATTTTGGTTTGTAAAGAATAAAATTGTGTATTATCGGAATAATAACAAGTAACTGAGGTTGGCGTATATTGGTTGCAAATAAAATGTATTAAAAAAATGTGTTAAACCTTTTACATATTTTTTGAGTAGTTTTTTTTTTCTATATTTTTTCAATCTACGAAATTACGAGTTATTGCTTAGTATGATTTACATTAAAATCGTTTTATTCCGTAAAAGTTTATGTGTAAAGCAAAATTGTTTACATATATCTAATTTAGTCGCTAGATGTTAAAATCTAACTCTTAAGAGTTTCAAAAACAAATCATGAACAAATGTAGCTTAAGAACAACCTTTTATATACGTATTATGAATATCTTGCGCAATTTTAATTAGTTTCAATGAAAAATAGACTTTATTAACTCTGTTTTAAAGTCTACATTTCATTGGTTGTTTTGTAATTTTTTTGTTCTTTCGACTGATGTTTTTTCTCAATGTCATTTAGCTCAAGTCTTGAGTAACAAAAATATCATGTTTTGTATAATTGTGAATTAATTATAAAGTGTATAACTGCTACTCCCCGACGAAGAGTAGCATTTTTGACGTTTGATGTATAAATATATTTATTTTTAACTGTGGTACTTGGACTATGGGTGTGTGCGCCAAGCATTGCCATTTTTAATTATATTTATACAGAAATGTTTTTTTTTTTTTTCAATTTTACTATCTAAAAAAGAAATACTTTTTATCGAATTTTAGACTAATAAATATGTACTTTTTAATTCCTTTTTCAAAGACTTGATTGCAAATGATAATTTATAATAAATACCAAGTTTTTTAACTTTATGTTAAGCAAAATACTTAAACTTAATCAAAATGGAAGACTAAAAGGTTCACTTTAGTTCAGGCATAAACATATATGCGTATTTTTTTTTTTACAAAAATAAATAATTAAATGCATCAAGTACTAGTTGTTAATTGAAAAGCATAAAATCTCAACAAAAAAAAAATATAGTCATATCTTAATTTACCTCGGTATTTTTTTTTATTTGTACAAAACTAAGGGTGTCTGTCCACTGAAGTAGAACGGAGTGGAGAAGTGTTGAGACCAAATATATGTATTGGTGGGTCATCTGACAAACATCCGATCGGTTACCAACCATATCTCCGCTCCGCTACGCTTCAGTGGACATGCACCCTAAGGCATTTTGCTAATGTTCGCTCGGATTTCACATTTTTTAGATTTCGTTCCACCGAATAACCACCAATCTCTGAACAAAACTGAACTGACAAATCTAAAAGTTATCCTTTTCCACAACAAAGATTGTGAAAAGGATAGCCTATTTTTGACTCTTCAAATAAAAGTCTGGAAATTAATTCAATCAAAGCTAAAAACTTAGAAAGCACCAATTTGTTAGGTTGAAATCTATAGAGAGCACTTTCTCTCAGCTTAGAGTTAAGTTTAAGTTAAAACGAGACAGATTTATACCAGCGGTATAACGCTGTCTCGTTTTAACAGAGTCTTAACAGGGCTCTCTCCGTCACTCGCTTCATACAATCGTAGTTCCAATTTCATTTGAATATTAAGCAACCAAAGTCCATGAAATTTTGCAGACATATTCTGGAAACTAATATCTGTGTTTGTGGTGTTTTAGATTTTTCTAAAAATATGTAGTTTTAAAATTACAGTGGCTTAAAGATTTGTATGTAAATTTTTAAGACCGCGTAACTTTGAAATTGAATATTTTAACAGAAATCTGGGAAACCACAAACATAGATATTAGTTTCTAGAATATGTCTGCAAAATTTCATGGACTTTGGTTGCTTAATATTCAAATGAAATTGGAACTACGTTTGTATGAAGCAAGTGAGGGAGAGACCCCTCTTAAGTCTGAGCAATGTCAAAGTGCGCTCTATAGATGTCAGCCTTAGTTACGTGAGCTATCCGTCGGGGGCTACTATTTAACTTGGCACGTGTCTTGCGTTGATATTATTACTATTATTTATTGTAAACTAGAGGATGCCCGCGACTTCGTCCGCGTGGACTTAGGTTTTTAAAGATCCCGTGGGAACTGTTTGATTTTCCGGGATAAAATGCCTATGTCGATTACAGGGACGCAAGCTACCTTGGTACCAAATTTCATACAAATCGCTTAAGCGGGTCGGTTTTTGGGAATCCCGCGGAAACTCTTTGATTTTCCGGGATAAAAAGTAGCCTATGTCCGTCCTCGAGATATAAGCTAACCGTTTACCGAATTTCGTCAGAATCGGTTAAACTGTTGGTAGCAGAAAGACAGACAGACACACTTTCGCATTTATAATATTAGTATGGATTAAAATAAACTATAGGTACATTTTTAAGAGCTGAATATTTGATAATTATATTGCTTATCGTGTTTTTAAATATACGTATTCGTATGAGAGAGAGATATATGGTTATTCGTATGAAAGATAAAGATGGTAGAGTTTAGGTACACGGACGGATGTGTGATAATGTGCATTTTTAAATATTCGATATGTCACTTCTATTTTGAAGATGATCTGTTATTGATCAGTGGCGTATATAGAGCTGGGGTAACTAACACGGAATATACAATAAGGTAATTGACTGCTTTTAGAAAATTACATTCTCAGGAATGCTTTACAAAGAAGCTTAATTTGCTATAATCCGCTAAAAAAGGCTTTGTATGGTACAACATGCAGCATGCGACATGCACCACCCGCCCTTCCCCTGCTAAACATGCAGGAAAAGCCAGCCACCGAGCAAGCCCCAAGTACCACCACCAGAAATAAATAAATTGATTGATTGATTGAAGAAATATATTCGAACGTAGGGCATGTGAAAAGGCTTTTAATGGATACTATCAGCTAAAATATTAGACTATGGTTAGTAAAAAGCTAATGGCATATGGTGAACGCTACAAATGTCGTCAAGTGAGTTGAGACCTGACGAGCATTAAATGGCAGCGAAAATTGCTAATAATCTTGCTGCTAACTAAATGGCAGTGAAAATTGCTAATAATCTTGCTGCCAACGAAATGATAGTGAAAATTGTTAATAATCTTGCTACCAACTAATTGGCAGAGATAAATAAGTAAAAATATTTTTATTCAATTAAACTTTTACAAGTATTTTGAATCGTCAAATGCATCTTCCACTGTTTCGGAATGCCTTTCCTACCGAGAAGAACCGGGAATAATGAAAATTTCTAATAATCTTCATGCCAACTATATTAGACAAGAAAAGCAATGATTTAGCCAAATCGCATCATCAGCTCTACAGCAATTGGCAGGCTACACAATTGCCTCTAGAAATATCTCGGGCTACATGTTTTAAACAATATGTTGCCGAAAAACTAGCCAAGTAATTTAAAATAATTCTTTGCGTCAAGTCTCAACTAAGATGCCGACTATCGAAATATAATTTCAATGCAATATAGTATTTTTTTACATGTTTGAATTAAAATAATTAAAAATAAAATCACTATTAAAAGTGCAATGCAAATACCGCAAGCAATAAATAAATAAAAACACTAATATGTTGAAAAAGTGTATTTTTTTAAGTTAAAATTCGATGTTTTCTATGAAACTAAACTTACTATGGAAGTAAAGTTTATACTTACCCATGGACGTAAAATTGTAAAACTCTTTTTGTATTCGGAAACCAATTATGTAGATTATTGTTGATGGATGACTAAAACAACTCTATCACGTCATCTCTCGATAATCTAATGGGTCTGCTGAGCATAACTTATCTCCGCTCCGCTCCGCCCCGCTATAGTGGACAGGCCTCCTTATGTATCGGTTGATGCAATCTTTTTGGCGGTTAAAATTGAGCTATGGGAGTGGATCTGTTCGTACAGTACGAAGAGACTGAATGAAAGTATGGCTGTTAAAGTGATTCAAAATGGTTAACGCCCACTGAGATTTTTGTCTCTGTCACTTGTATGGGATTACGTGACAGAGAGAGCGCTATACTAACTTCTTTCCGTGGATAGAGTATAGTGCTAGGTTGGGCGGAGTTCAGAGTACCTACTTTGATGACAGATGCTTTTGTAGTGTAAGCAAAAAAATAAGAGGGGCTTGCGTCTCCACAAAAATTATTGGTACAATTTTTTTTTCAATATGTTGGTTGGTTTCGAATTTATTTGTTTATAAATATTTGAACTTTTTATTATTAACCTCACTTGGATAGTTAAATACTAGTCTATTAATTTAAAAAAAATATTAACATGATGTCCGTTTAATAATAAAAACATGATCGTTTTGCAACTTCTGTAAAGAAATATTTTTAACCTAATAATAAAATCAAAGACGCATTTTTATATAAAAGGTATCTATCTAAGTCTCTAAGATCACCAGTCTATGGCGGGTCCATCATTCATTATGTGTGTTGGCAAAATACATGATAAATAAATAAATAATAAAATCCCATTTATTTATTCTTTACATGCATTAAAATCATACAATTATTTCATTTTAAATCAAATAATGGCAAAATACATGCTTTGCTTTCATCAACAATTCAAATACAAATTATAAAATATCCCTAGGTATTTTTGAAATATAAAATACAAAATATAGTATATGTACCCTACTTGAACCATTTTTATATTAAACACGAATCATAATAACCATGTTTTATAAAAATGTTATTTTCATAATATTGTGGATCTACTATAGACTGAATATAAAGTTTACCGACCTAAAAAAGGGGAGTTATTTGAACCTCTTCAGAAATTGCAAAATGATTTATCTTTAACTAAAGAAAGGGTGTAATAAATAATGTAAAAAAATGCACAAATTCGGAGATATTTTTGACTATTACGCCATAATGTACATTGCCAGTAAGAATATACTTCCAATATTGTATTAGGGTGTAAGTATTAAATGCATTTTGATGTGTATGTACTTTTTATTGTACTATTTTACCTCTTGACGGGAAACACGGGGGTTGTGTGTTTGGCGCGTTCGTTTATTTGTGGAATCATCAAACGGATGGATCGATTTCAATGCAACTTTAGAATAGGTGTCTTTTAGGGACTTCCACACGCCACGGTCTTGCATTGCTGTTATCCAGCCGCTCGTTCGTCTTACAAATTTAGACCTTACGTAATGGATATAACGTTTATTTTACTTTTTTACTTTGCTTTAAAAAGACGCCTCCTGTCGCGTCGTCTCTCCCTTCATGTATGTGTAAATACATTATTATTGGATGTATTACTAAGTGATGCCCGCGACTTCGTTTCCGTGGATATAGGTTTTTAAAAATCCCGTGGGAACTCATTGGGTTTTCGAGATAAAAAGTAGCTTGTGTTAATCTAAAAATTCCAAATTTCAGCCAAATCCGTCCAGTAGTTTTGCGTTAAAGAGTAACAAACATACATACATACATACAAACTTTCGCGTTTATAATACTAACATAGTAGGATTATTGTGCAGTGATTTTGAGTTCCTAGGTCATGTTCCGAGCGCTCAATATTTGTAATAGTATTAGTAGTTAGGGCCTCATGTTTACAGACACCATGGCTAGCTTAAGGGGCATGAGACGGGTCTGCCCGCGAAATTCAAATTTAATTTGGTTTTTCGCAATTTGTAAACTAATACGACAACGTAGGCTTATGGCACTTTAATTGCGCCAAAGGCAGTATCATCCTCACGTGTTTATATAAAAATCTTTACTTGAAAGGGTCCAGTTTAACAAGTTGTTACCTATAGTATCGACTAATTTGGGAGTAACTCACGTCAAACTCATTATTTTGATTTGGCAGGTAGCTAAATCTTATAGCAGAAGTAAAGGAAAAAATATGAAAACCGTGAATTTGTGATTACATCTAAAAAAAAATTGTTCATCAACAAATAATGAGTATTTCCAATTTGCAAAATAAGATAACTATAACAAGTGGGGTATCATGTGAAAGGGCTGTTATTTGTAACAATTTCAATATTTTGGTTGGATTGTCTGTAAACATGAAACCCTAACAATTTTAGACGGAGATGGCGTCTAAAGTATTGGTACAGCATGACGAATTGTTTAGCGCCTCAAAGTCTACGCGGGGAACTAACTTGACAGACCCAATAGTAATGCTATCCTTTTCTGCACAGTACATTGTGATAAGGATAGCACTATTTTAAACTTATCAATTTAGACAATGTGTAAATCAAAATTAGGATTATTATAAATATTTAAAAAATGGATTAATTTGCGAGTAAAAAATTTAAAACTCATGGTAATTCTACTGATATACATTATTTTAAATGTCGGAATTTGAAAACATATTTTTTTTGTATAGATGAATTGTATAATATAAATTGTTTCACGGTTAATTTGATGTAAGTGGATAAAAACCGTGGAAATAGTTAAATAATAATTATTTTGTAAAAATGAATAAAGGATATGATTTTCCAACCAATCTTAATTACATCAGGTATAAAATATATTCTTATGTTATAGAATTATAGAAATTGTTTACAAAAAAATATACTATCGAGTTATTTTAAACTTTTGTTTATTTCACTTCCAAAAGTTTAAAATCAAAATCGTTAATATTTTTTACAGTCACGGACTTTATGAGATTTAAACTGACGTTAAACACATACATTGTTTAGAATAAACGGGTTAAAGGCAGATTAAACCGGGTCTAATTTTTTTTTTGGCAGGACAGACTAAGCTTAGGAAGTTCTTTTTTTTTTTCAAATAGTGTAGTTAGGTACAATGGAAAGATCCACAAATCAAATTACACCTTATTTTTGAATCATAACCTGAATCATACTCACGGATGCATTTCAACTAAAGCTCAGAGGCTCTAGATTAACTTTTCATGTTAAAAACGTGACTGTTGCTAAACTAAAATGACAGGTATGCTATCACTTTCATAATGCTTAATGAGGAAAAGGATAGCATTAGATTTACTGTCAATTTAGCTTAGAGATTGTATGTAACAAAATAAGTTACATAATGAGCGTTACATTTAAACTGTCATTTAGTAGCATTTTTAGCAAACGTGATTTGACTGTTTCACACACTTTGACAGTGTGACTAATTTTGTTACACACAATCTCTAAACCAAATTAAATTGACAGGTTTAATCTAATGCTGTCCTTGTCCAAACTAACCAGTATGAAAGGGATAGCAACATTATATTAAAACCAGTAATTTTAGCCTAGATTGTATGTACAACAGAATTAGTCACACTTGAAAAATTATACTAGGGCTTCGGGCTATTTAAAGGGCGCCTTCTTTGCTTTGTAAATTCATACAATTTCGATCGATGAACTGACAGCACTTTGCAGCAAGTTTGTAGGCGCCATAATTGTATTGTAATATATGATTGTATTGTATTGATAAATGATTGTATTGAGATATTATTTTGTATTTTATATTTATATACTGTATTTGCTAAGGACTTCTCAAGGTAAAGATATGGAAAAACGTGTGGTGTTTATTCATAATTAAAATATTTTTTTGCAATTTTTCTTACCTGTGGTTATAATTAAGTATGCTTATATTAGGTTAATCCTAAAGCTATCTACTACATAGGTAATCAGCTAATGACTATTATAAACCATGAAGCATAATAAGAAGAATAATCGAACCAGTTATGTTTGTACATAATCTTTAAACCTTATTAATAGGTCTTAGTGCTATCCTTTTTAACCCCCGCCCCACAAAGAGGGGTGTTATAATTTTGACGTGTGTATCTGTCTGTGGCGTCGTAGCTCCTAAACTAATGACCCGGTTTTAATTTAGGTTTTTTTTTGTTTGAAAGGTGGCTTGATCGAGAGTGTTCTTAGCTATAATCCAAGAAAATCGGTTCAGCCGTTTGAAAGTTATCAGCTCTTTTCTAGTTACTGTAACCTTCACTTGTGGGGGGTGTTATTAATTTTTAATTTACACTTGTTACTATGCTGAAAAGGATAGCATTAAACTGTTAATGTGATTGTGTTGGTACTAATATGTTATTAGTTGTTTTAATAAAGCTAAAGTGTTGTATGGAATTTGTATGAATAAACACCGACGCGTCAGGCTGTAGGATAGTGTTAGTGTAAACTTAGCTTTCTTGGTACTGTTAGTCGTTATTGCAGTATTTTGATGCAAATATTAATTATTATTTAATAAGCGTATTCGTAAATAAATTGACTCCGATATAGTATTGTCTTGTTTGATTTTTGTCCTATACCTACCCAAAATACTACTATCTTTACAAAAATTAAAGCATCGGAAATCGTTAATAAAGCAATTTCTAAATAATTGTATTTATTATAGAAGCAGGCGTTATTTTGCGGAAGTCCATGATATACAAGGAACCAAAACCTTCATTTGTTATAATCCGCCAAACCAACGAAATCTGTAGGTATGTAATTGCAAAGCAATTAGACATTGTAAGGTCTGCATCTCCTGAGGATGCTCCGGTGTCGGGGCGAAACGCGCCCTGTTTCGAGTGGTTTTGGAATTTGAATGGTGCTGCGTACCATACAGATTTCGTTGGTTTGGCGGATTATAGCAAATTAAGCTTTTGATTCCTTGTTCTAAATAATTTTTCAATACATATCAAAAATTGCGGAACAGGATTGCAGGATTCGAACCTGCGTCTTCTGGGTTCGCGCCCAACGCTCTGACCGCTAAGCCACGGTTCTTACGCTCCTAGTAATAGGGACCCTTTGGCGTACCTTGCAATGAACGTAAACAAGTGTAAATTAAAAATTTATAACACCGGGGACAAGTGAAGATTACAGTAACTAGAACAGAACTGATAAAGTTTAAACGGCTGAACCGATTTTCTTGGATTAGGTATAGCTAAGAACACTCTCGATCAAGCCACAAACAAAAAAAACTAAATTAAAATCGGTTCATTAGTTTAGGAGCTACGATGCCACAGACAGATACCCAGGTCAAACTTATAACACCCCTCTTTGGGACGGGGATTAATAAAATGAGGTAAAAGGGTAAGTAAATAAAATGATAATATAAAATTAATCTCATTTATTCAACAATAGTCATTTTATATGTAAATAAAATCAGTCTGAAAAACTAACATTAACAACTAACGACTTTTGAAGTTGCATACAAGATTCATTTACAACTTTTTACAGAATTAAGGTGCCCACGCACTCGAACTGAACTGCGCGTCGCGGCAGCGCCCCGCACGATATTCTCTCCAGCCGCGACGCGCGGCAGTGACGCGGTACGCGCGTCGCGGCTGGAGAGAATATCGTGCGGGGCGCTGCCGCAACGCGCAGTTCAGTTCGAGTGCGTGGCACCTTAAGAGTTCGTCATACTATCCCTTCCGTAAACATAGTGATTAAAATGGCAGCACAATACAAATGAATGTTTAAAATGTAAAAAGCATAATATACATGTTAAATAAAAAAAACTATTCCCCTTTCCCTAACTAAGTGTAAGGCCTGGGTTTTTATTCTAAGCGTAAGGCCCAACGCATACCTACGGAGTGCAATGAAGCTGAGGTACAAGTAGCTAGATCTTTTTCGATAAAAACTTAAACTCTGCTTTATTTAGCACTAGCGATCCGCCCCGGCGTCGCACGGGTAGCTTATTACAATTTTTGTAGGGATCTCTACTTTTTTTGAAAATAAAATATAGTCTGTCGCTCAACAATAATGTAGCTTTCTACTGGTGAAAAATCCGAAAACCGTGAATTTGTTATTACAAACAAAAATAATATTGAAATGTCGTCATGAAAAAATAATAATTAGTACATATTTTCAACTTTCAAGGTAAGATAACTATACCAAGTGGGGTATCATATGAAACCTGTACATTTTAAAACTGTTTGATTTTACCGTATGCGAAATGTCGGAAAAAATACCAGAGTACGGAACCCTCGATGTCTGACTCGCATTTGGCCGGTTTTTTAATGTAGCTGTGATACACAGATAGACGGACTGGCGCCTCCACTCCACTCCACTCTGCAGGCGTTGCGCTGAGTATAGTGCGTGCAAAACAAATAGTCCAACCTGAACACGAGGCGAATTGACTGCTCTTTGTACAAAAACAGTACTTAGCCGCGTTGCTTGCGTTTTTCCATTTGAGGTACGAAACCCTAAAACATTAAATGTTTGACAGGTTGTTGTAAGTGACGAATCTTTCGCACTGCAAAGAATCGTATAAATTCTTCGACAGATTTCAAGATTTGTTGAAATGTCAAACAAGATGATTCATAAAATTATAATATGACAGAAAATGCAGTTCAATATAGTTTCAACATGTTTTCATGTAAATGTCTCGTCAGTAAACCCACAATAAGAGCAGTTACGCACTCATCCGATCCGATTCCATAAAAATACGGATATGAAAAACTCGAAGCAAACTCGGATATTGCTTACGCACTGATCCGATCTCTGATCCAAATCCAAGCTATTCAGTGGACATCTTTGACGTATCTACGTCATACGTCCGATTTGAATCCGAGGCACATCCGAGATATTCTCACGGATGACGGAGAGAACTCGGGTGACGGAAGTCACAGCTAGTGCGTAAGTTTCCATACAAATAGTTCTATGACTACTTCGGAACGTATTTTCACGGATTCGGATCAGACGCAGTGTGTAAATCTATAGATCACTCTTTGACTTTGCTCAGACTTAAGACACTGTTAAAACGAGACAGCGTTATTCCGCTTGCATGAATCTGTCTCGTTTTAACTGAAAATAAATTCTAAGGAAAGTCAAAGTGCGCCCTATAGATTTCAGCCTTAGTCTATGACCTGCCCAAACCACCATGTTGCCATTTCAGATTAGATTACTTGTTTTGCGATCATTATATCCACGGCAGTACTCCCACGAGTATGTTTTGAACCTCGACTTTCGGATTTTAATCCGCTAATCTATTGATTAAGTAGACATAAGGAACAAATCACTAACAGTAATAATCTAACTAATAGTGAATTTCATATACAGGATTATTTTAAACATACCAACAGAAATTATAATTTTAAAGATATTATGAAATTCCAGATAAACAGATCCTCGAAGTTGATCACAAGCACCGATATTTTACAAATAATCCTGTATAAGAAATTATTTAAAACTATACACAACAATAAATAACAAGCGAATGCTAAAATATAATCTCAATTTAAAAAAAAAAACATTATTTTATTTATATTTTTCTATTGTGATTTATTTTTAATGCACTTTCACCCTTCAATTCAATTCAATTTGATATTTTATAACCTAAGGCTTTGATTGCGTAAATTGCCATGAGTATAAAGGCTGATTCACACCAATTGCGTACACGTGTCACGTGCGTAGTGACGCGCGTGAGTCCCTAACACACCGGGTTACGCATACGTCCACGCTTTACGCAAGCGGTGTGCCATGTTTCATACTGTTCCATACATTACAACGCAATGGTACGCGCTACATCTACGCTTACGCAGCCTGTGTGGACGAGCTATTTATATGAACACTACGCAAAGTGTTCTACACATAATTTTCAATGCACTTTTTTTAATTTATTTGTACCAAAAATCAAACGTAAAAGAAAAAAATAAAAAGCGGACAGGGAAGCACTTATCTCTATAAGAGATTCCTACGAAATATTTCCCGAATATCGAATTTCTACAGATTTTTCACGAATATCGAAAAGGTTTTACAACAATTTTCGGTTTAATTTTCGAAAATAGCCGTTATTTGGTTGTCATTTTTTACCCTGACGGACAATAATCCTCGTAACAGCTCCGATTTTTTTTTTAGTTTGAAGTTTTTTTTTCACAGACTAGCGCTTGACTGTAACCAGACCTGCTGGCAAGTGATGATGTAGCCCAAGATGAAGCGCGCTTGCCTAGAAGATGCCTATTCACTCTTGACTTAAAAGTCCTATGTTGTGTCTGCAGTCACAGACCGACAATATTATTCCTATCCACTAGCGATTTTCTTTTGCATTTTCTTTTTGTCTGCATATATCCTTTGGAAAAGCACGAATTTTCCACTTTGAATGTTTTTTGTTTCGAAAATGGAACCTTGGACTCTCCAAGATGGCTTCTCACAGTGTTGCCAGTATCTGGAATCTTTCGGTATCTGTAATTTGTCCAGCAATTTATTCGCCATACCGGGTATTATCGGTTGAAGTATTATTGAGCAAATTCTCAGAGTTTCTAAAGTAATGTGGAGGATAACATCTAATTCTTTCTGGCATTCTGACTTCTTTTTGAGATCCCAGGGTTTCATGGTTTCGAAGAAAAGGTTTGTTAGGTGCAACACATGTATGACGGAGTCTACCACTTTGTAGAATTGGTAGTTTGTGTAGTGTTGATGGCAAATGTCTGGAAAATAAAGAAACACTTTTATTAAGGGTCATGAGACCGGCCTGCCCGCGAAATTCAAATTTAATTTGGTTTTTCGCAATTTGTAAACTAATACGACAACGTAGGCTTATGGTTATTTTATTTGCGACAGTGACAGTATCATCCTCACAGGTTCATATAAAAATCTTAACTTGAAAAGGTCCAGTTTAAGAAATAAATTAAAGTATCGACTATTCTCACAAATTAGTCGATACTTTAATTTATTTCTTATTATTTATTCGAAAAACCAAATTAAATTTGAATTTCGCGGGCAGGCCTGACCCTTAAAACAAAATACTTCAATTAAACAACGCAATACTTTTATTTGACGACATACTTTTATTTAAAGAAATACAAATTCAGGCATCGGAGGACACCCAAAAAACGAAACTTCTACGTTCTTTTCGACTCAAGTCATTTTGAGTGGACTGGACTAGATACGACCTGGGTGGACTGATCCAATCACTGTGTGTCAACTCACCAGTTATCGCACCAGCCTGTTACTATATGTCAACTTGGGGAGTTTACGTATGTAACAGGCTGGTGCAGACAGTCACTATGTGGCAACTCACCAGGTCATCATTAAGTGACAATTCACCAGTCCATCACTATGTGTCGACTCACCAGGTATCACTATGTGTCAACTCACCAGGCAGTCTGTCGAGGCGGTCCAACAAGTCCGCAGTGACATGTTTGCTCATACACTCGGCCAGCTCGTGTGTGTGTAGCGCCGGGAACTCCCCGCGCGGGTTCAGCGCGGCGCCGGTGGCGCGCGACGTGAGGTTACCCAGCGTGTCAGCTAACTCGGAATTCGCGATGTTGATCAGCTTTGTCTCACTGTAGTCTATAAATAAAAAATACATTTATACTATAAATACCTTTATACTAATACTTACTTTACTACTACTACCTTTATATTAATACCTATGTGCCGTGTACCGTGGCGTGTGGAAGTCCCTACAAAAGAGACCTATATATGTCCCGCAGTTTACGCATATCTATAGCGATGCAGTTATGTAAATTGCAATAAAACTACATTCAGAGTGCAAAACTCCTACGTTGTATACTACACTGGACAGCAAATAAACCGGGCCACCTGCTACCTTGGCAGTCTGATTCGATTTTCTCAAAAAGTATAAAATTTACAACTATCAAAATTATACCTGCTGAAAGTTTATTTCAGGATAAATAAAATGAATGGAAATTCATTAGGATTAATCAATTAATTAAGTGTTTATTAAGGATTTTAGAAAGAAGAGTCGTTTTCCAGCCATGTTAATCGTTAGTAATCATGAAATGAAAACAAAAATTAAAGCCAGAAACAAAAATTAAATTAAAAAAAAAGTTTTTGGTCAGTATTCAGTATTCCCTCCCCTTGCTCGGATAACTGCCAGCATCGAGGTATTCATCCACCTCACGAGCCTGACGATGAAATCTCGAGGAATTGCCTTCCAATACTCTTCAATTGCAATTCCCAGCTATGGAAGCCTTGTTGGAGCAGGTATCCGGGCTCGAACCCGTCTTTTCAGCTCATCCCATAAGTGTTTTATCGGATTTAAGTCCAGGCTTCGAGCTGACCAGTCCATTGTGTGAATGCCGACGCCCGATATCCAACTTCTGTTCTGCGAAATCGCCGCCTCAACGCAGTTCAAGTCCAATAAAGTCTGCGTGACGAACGCCAAGTGGTCATAAGCCCAGACGCCGTCAGAAGAAGACTTGTTGAATGGAACCTGACTTCATAGAGAGCTGCAACAGGCCCAGCATTGACGGTAGCCCACCGTGAAGCACGACTTGAATTTATTCGAGAGCATAGGGACTGGACGTTAGGACAGTGGGGTAATGTACTCTTCACTGATGAGACCAGAGTGAGTCTACATTGAAATGGTCGACGTCAGAGAGAAATCCATTGCCCTGGAGAACATTATTCTCAGTGTTGCATCGAGGAAACTTGCTTATGGAGAAGGATCTGTAACGATCTGGGGCGGCATCTCGTTAACCACACGTACAGCGTTAGTTTTCATCGAACCATGGAATTGTACACGTGGATTGATGTCATTGATAAATTACTGAAATCCTCACTGACCATGTGGTACCTTACGCAGGATATATCGGGCAGAATATGTCAGTTTATGCATCATAATGCACGGCCTCATGTTACTCATGTGGTGGCCCAGTATGTACACGATGTGGACATTCATACAATGGACTGGTCAGCTCGAAGCCCTGACTTGAATCCGATAGAACACTTATGGGATGAGCTGAAACACCGGATTCGAGCCCGGATACCTGCTCCAACAAGGCTTCCAGAGCTGCGAATCGCAATTAAAGAGGAGCGTAATGCAATCCTCGAGATTTCATCGTCAGGCTCGTGAGGTGGATGAATACCTCGATGCTGGCAGTTATCCGAGCAAGGGGAGGGAATACTGAATACTGACCAAAAACTTTTTTTTAATTTAATTTTTGTTTCTGGCTTTAATTTTTGTTTTCATTTCATGATTACTAACGATTAACATGGCTGGAAAACGACTCTTCTTTGTAAAACCCTTAATAAACACTTAATTAATTGATTAATCCTAATGAATTTCCATTCATTTTATTTATCATGAAATAAACTTACAGCAGGTATAATTTTTATAGTTGTAAGTTTTATACTTTTTGAGAAAATCGAATCAGACTTCCGAGGTAGCGGGTGGCCCGGTTTATTTGCTGTCCAGTGTAGATGGCGCTGCGCGAAACTAAATCACGCTGACGAAGTATTTACGCTCGTTTGAAACTATATTACTAAATATCGTCCTTAGCGAAGTTCATGGCTGGCTACAGGACCCATTAAGGCCAAATATCGCCATTAATGATCAAGAATGCTGCCCAGTAGACGCCATGGAATCTAGGTATAGGCTTGTCCAACACGCTACATAACAAACTGACGCTGCACTACAATCCATCAACGTCTGCGTTATATACTAGATGGCGCTGCGCAAAACTAAATCACGCTGACGAAGTATTTACGCTCAGAAAATTGTTGCATTAACTATATTTCTAAATATCGTCCTAGACTATGACTAGATACATGGCCAATTTAGAGCGAATTGCCATATTCACCTCACCACTTACCACAACATCCACTGCGGGTGAATCGCCTGTGTATATTGTTTTTTTTTTTTAAGGAAAAAACCTATGCGGGTTATAGGTTTTTAAGACCTAATTTATTAGCCCTTATTGGATAACTAGCTGATACCCGCGACTTCGTTCACATGGATGTAGGGTTTTTTAAATTCCCGTGGGAACTCTTTGATTTTCCGGTATAAAAAGTAGCCTATGTGCTAATCCAGGGTATAATCTATCTCCATTTTAAATTTCAGCACAATCCGTCCAGTAGTTTTTGCGTGAAGGAGTAACAAACATACACACACACACACATACAAACTTTCTCCTTTATAATATTAGTGTGAAGTGTGATATATGAATAAAATTCTCTAAAACAGCCAGACACCCAACAACCCGTTAAGGGCAAATCATCAAAGGTACTCACTAGCGTCATCAGCCATAGTGGCCTCCCTCAGCAGCATGTACCGCAGCGCGGAGGTAGCGGGCACGGTGCCCGGGGACACCACGTTGCCCAGGGACTTGGACATCTTGTTGCCGTCCACCGTCCAGTGAGAATGGCACACGATTCTTCGCGGCGGGTGCCACTTGGCAGCCATCAGGAATGCTGGCCAGTAGATGCCGTGGAATCTAGAATAATTTTTGATAAGAATCCAATGATCTCTAACTTTTCGGAGTTGCGTGCATTTTTAAACAGTTAAATAATTCACTTTTCCTTCACTTTCATGATTTTCTTTGGCTTTTATAAAGGAAAACACCGTGAGGAAACCTCGAGAGTTCTCCATACTGTTTTCCAAGGTGTCTATTCACTTTTGATAAGATGCCTATTCACTTTAGACTTAAGATTATTTAGACTTCTATATTAAAAGTGAAGGGGAAAACTATAATGAATGAAACCGTACTTGAGTATATCCTTGCCGACGACATGTACATCAGGCGGCCAGGCGCGCCTCGTCTTCATCACGTCCTCATCAGGGTAACCAGTCACAGTCAAATAGTTGACCAGAGCATCCAGCCACACGTATACACTCTGCTCTTCGTCATCAGGCACCTGGTGAGAAAATGAAACAGAAATAGAGGCGCCTAGTGAGTGAATGAAAAGGACTATTAAGATTTTCTACCCTATATTGGTTTCCTGTGATTAGCAATGGAATTATGACATGACTAGATGATAACCACGATTTCATTCGCGTGGATTTATTTATCGGATCCCTTAAATTTTGCCAGATAAAAAGAAAGCAAATTTCAGTTAAATCGACGGACCGTGGTAAGGTAACATTTGCATTTAAATTATTAACAATAGAATATTTCTTGGCTATTTTCTAGTGAAACTTTGGAGACGTAAAATGACTTTTTTTTATAAGATTACAAGCTCTTGAACGCGATCTCCTTGGACAATGCAGTCTAAGATGCGAGTTTTATTAGTTAGACACATTTTATTACTCACTTTCCCCTCAGTTTCTACTCGGAATGTTTGGTGGCATGGCTTTGATAGAAGAGTAACTAGCCACCCACCAATTTAGAAATTAAGAATTCCCAAAATTGCTTGTGCCGGGAATGGAATCTAGAATCACACACTTGTTCACCACAGCACCAAAGGGGTCATTAAAAGCAAACTTTTCTGCAGGTGAGACCTAAAGTTAAACTAAAATTTCTTACTCTTATAGCCCAATGCACCCTCGAGGAAGGTCTGCTAACGGAAATATCAGGAAAGTAAGTGCTACTCGATAAGAATTCTTGTAGCTGTTTCTGAAACTTGTTTGGTTGAATCACACCATCTGTAGCAAATATAACGTCGACGTCAAAATTTGTTCATCACTTTTTCAACAGGTACCTGATCAAAAAATGATGATGATAATAATTGTTCTACTTGTTATATAACTTTCCATTATATTTTGTCAGACACCATTAAATCGATTATTTATATATTAGTCATTAATCAGTCATTTATGCAACAGTTACTATAATGTTCTTCATTAGACAATTCACATTTTTTCAAAGTTTATCAGTTATTTATTATTCACCATTTAAACGTTTTGCCTATCTTTTATAAGTCTCTTTTTCATCTGATCAGTCACAGTTTATCAGATGTTTATCTAGTCAGTCTCTATTTAAGGCCGATTCACACCAATTGCGTACACATGACACGCGCGTAAACCCCTAACACACCGGGTTACGCATACATCCACGCCTTACGCAAGCGGTGTGCCATGTTTCATACATACATACATTACAACGCAATGGTACAGGCTACGTCTACGCTTACGCAACGTTTACGCAGCCTGTGTGAACGAGCTATTAATCAGATATTTTGATGATACATTTCACATTGTTTCATGAGATACTTGTCGCAAGATTTTTGTCTTGCCAGTCAGTTGTGACAAATATTTGTCTTGTCATTATATTATCAGAATATACCTATTTACCTGTTTTAAGCCACTCTTGCAGATGTGTTTTGAAGGCGCTCAGTCTAAACATATAGTTAGTTTCTTCCGTCCATTCAACACGATGACCAGATTCTATGGACACTTTGACCTAAAAATAATAGTGAATTCATCATCATCATTATCAACTGCTAGACATAGGCCTCTTGTAGGGACCATGGAGAGCACCCTTAAGTGCGTCTTTAACTTCATCAGTGCTTCGTCATGCTGTGCTTTAAAAGGAGAATATTATTTGTCTTCTATACTGATTAGTTACCTTTCCGTCTTCTGTAATTTCATCTTTAGTATGTGTTTCGGGCACGAATGCTTCATCATTAACACTGTACCATCCTGAGTATTTCGCCTTGTAGATATAGTCGTTTTTCACTAGCTTTCTCTGGAATAATCACACTTAATATTATAAAGGCGAAAGTTTGTATGTGTGTGTGTGTGTGTGTGTGTGTGTGTGTATGTTTGTTACTCCTTCACGCAAAAACTACTGGACGGATTTGGCTGAAATTCGGAATGGAGATAGATAATATCCTGGATTAGCACATAGGCTACTTTTTATCCCGGAAAACCAAACAGTTCCCACGGGATTTCGAAAAACTAAATCCACGCGGACGAAGTCGCGGGCGTCAGCTAGTATAATATGACAATCAAAAACATCAATAACGATGACCTGGGATTCCCTGTTATGTGGTGAACGTCCAGGACCAGAATTCACCAACTTTTGAGTCAGTGTCATGAGCGCAGTGACAAGTAATAATGTTTTGTATA
The DNA here is from genome assembly GCF_905333055.1 of Maniola jurtina. Lineage (NCBI taxonomy): Eukaryota > Metazoa > Arthropoda > Insecta > Lepidoptera > Nymphalidae > Maniola > Maniola jurtina. The sequence continues at coordinate 7,582,903 of NC_060052.1, read as the reverse complement.
GCAGTCGTTTACGGGGCTAGAATTCATTATTAAGAATTCGGTGAACACTTCTATCTCTCTTTGGCTGAGGAAGGCTTCCTCAGCCAAAAAGAGATAGCAATGATCACATAAGGGTTCTTTTTTTTCCTTTTGAGGCATAGAACCCTATAAATGAGTGTTTTATATGCATACCCAGAAATGCCTCACAGCCTTCTTATGTCTGTCCTCTGTAGTTCTGACATAGTCGGTATAGTCCACCTCAAAATCTCTGAACAGGTCTCTGTACTCCTTTGATATGTTGTTACAGTACTCTTGTAAAGGCAGGTTGGCTTTGGCCGCCGCTTGTTGTACCTTCGTACCATGCTCATCAGTGCCTGTTAAAAAAAACAGTCAAGTGCGACTCAGACTCGCGCACCAAGGGTTCCATACGCAGGTATTTCTTCAAGATTTTGCACGATAAATCAAAAACTATTATACATAAAAACAAATAAAAATCTGTTTTATAATGTACAGGTAAAGCCTTTTCATATGATACCCCACTTGGTATAGTTATCTTACTTTGAAAATTGAAAATACTAATAATTTGTTCATGAACACATTTAATTTTTTTTTGTGATGTAACCACAAATTTATGATTTTCAGATTTTTTCCTTTACTTGTGCTATAAGACCTACCAACCTCCCAAATTTCATGATTCTAGGTCAACGGGAAGTACCCTAAAGGTTTTCTTGACAGACACAACAGATGGGCAGACGGACAGACAACAGAGTGATCCTATAAGGGTTTCTTTTGAGGTACGGAATCTTAAAAATTGGTCAAACTCAAACCAGGTACAGTAAAAATTTGGCAGTTTATGATAGACAGTGCCATCTTGAGGTGATTTAGTAAACTAATTATTTTGGGAACATAAATCTTTAAGAACAGACAATGATGTGATCCTATAAGGGTTCCTTTTTTCTCAAAAAAAAGGAACCCTTGTATGAGTAAGGCCTTGTATGAGTTTTTTGACATTTAATGACTTGTTTGACTTTACTCCACAGAGAGAAGTTAGTATATAGCTCTCTCTATTATATATTCCTATACAAACAACAAAGACAAAAACTCAGTGATTTGAGTGATTAACCAATCACAAATGAAACAATAATTACATACCTGTGCTAAATATAACATTGCAGTCTGGATTCAACAGCTTCTCAAATCTTTGTATGGCATCTGCTACCACAGCTGAGTATAAATGGCCCAAGTGAGGAGCTGGAAATGTAAAAAGGTATAAATCACACTAATATTATAAAGGCGAAAGTTTGTATGTGTGTGTGTGTGTGTGTGTGTGTGTGTGTATGTTTGTTACTCCTTCACGCAAAAACTACTGGACGGATTGGGCTGAAATTTAGAATGGAGATAGATTATACCCTGGATTAGCACATAGGCTACGTTTTATCCCGAAAAATCAAAGAGTTCCCACGGGAATTTTAAAAAACTACATCCACGCGAACGAAGTCGCGGGTATCAGCTAGTATAATATACTAGCTGAAACCCGCGAGTTCATTTTTAAAAATCCAATGGGACTCATTCATTTCCCGAAATAATAAGTAGTCTATGTGTTAATCCAGGGTATAATCTATCTCCGTTTCAAATTTCAACCAAATCCATTCAGTAGTTTTTGCGTGAAAGAGCAACAAACATACATCCATCCATACATACAAACTTTCGCATTTATAATATTTTTAGTAGGATTATAAATGCAAAGGTTATTATTTCAAAGTACTACATAATACTACACTTTTTAAATGTCATCTATACTAATATTACAAATGTGAAATTGTGTCTGTCCGTCTATCTGTTACATGACCCATCTATTGAAAGGATTTTGACATTTGTTACAGAGATAAATTACATCCTGGAGGCTACTTATATAGGTTACTTTTTATCCTGGAAAATCATCCCACAGGATTAAAAAATCTGAAATCCATGTGAAAAAAGTTGTAATGTAAGTGCATCATCGAGGATATTCAATTCAATTCAATTCAATCCTATTGGAATTCTAATTGGCCCTTCTTTGCTTACAACCCTGAATTGGCTCCTTATGTTATAGAAAAAGTATCTGCACAAAATCTCAAGTTCTGAGGTGGTTTGAGGTATGTTGATATCTCACAGTCAGTCACAAAATATCATGTAATATTATAGAAGGTACCTAAAAGTATTTTTAAACTTACCAAAACTGTATATAGGTAAGTAAAATAATGTGAGTCTGTAAGAGGTACGTACTGACAAACTATTCAGTACTTGTGATAGATTGTTTTAGTCATTAAATATTATAATTGACTTACCAGCATTCACGTAAAATATCGGTGTTGTGATGTAGAACGGCCTTTTTTGCACAACAGACGAAAGCAATCGCACGGACAAACGCATTTTCATTTATTCTACTCCAAAAGTAGTTCCTAGAGGTTATAAAATATGTTCCAAATAATTTGAGTACTTATTTCATTTAATGTGGCCACTTTTGGCACTCAGTATGTCTTATTTATGAATTCCTCATGAATTATATATTTTTAGCACAAAAATAACTTGACCTAAAAGAAAAAAAGAATAATTTTAAGATCGGAAAAATACCGGACTAGAGTTTGTGTAATTTAGCTTGTCAAAAAAGTCGATATCGATTATCGATCAACGACTAAAGAACTTTACTTTACTAACCTTTTCCTTTTATATTCTTCTCACGAAATCCTTGACAATCTCATTTTTAGTTTTCATTAGTATTGGGGTTTTATATTTTATAGGTAGGTAGACACCGTAAAATCTACTCAGTACATAAATATTTTAATTTTATACTTACAATTATATCGACAATTAATTATATTTGTCTAATCTTCGCTTCGAATCCCTATATCCTATTAGAATTTTACGTTTCAATTTACGCAATTGACACATTGGTTGTATTTGTGTAATTTGTTTTTATTGAAAATAGGTAGTTAATCTTGTTGTAAAAGTGCTTGACGATAAAAATCTAAAAACCTCAATAATCGCTTTGAAAAAAGTTACTTGAATTCAAAGTTTTTCAAAATAAACGAGAAAGAACATAAGAAGAAATGCAACTTTCACCAGCCACAGCTGTGCGACATTGTCAATCATTTGTCAATGTCAAACTGACATATTCTAATCAATGTTTGATATCTTAAAAATCACAAAAACACAATTTGAATCTCTGTATTCTTGCATTTAATTATTTTCTTGTACGGGTAAAGTGAGTTAATTAATTTCCAGGGATTGTTGAATAGGAAATTCAACCATGGATGATTGCGAGAGCGAAAGTGATTGCAATCGCAATAAGGTAACCTCAAAATTTGTTTATAAACTTACCGTTGCCCTTACCCACTCTTACCTTGATATTATATATTTTCTGGAATACCTTCAGAGATCCAAATGATTCAACTGACATTGGAAAAAAAAGGCCAAAGCCAATTATAAGATTACTGTGCAATTTTATCGAAGATGAGGCCTGTAAGTTTATTATTTTTAAGTAGTATTTCTAAGTAAATAAATTACGTTTTATAGAGAAAATATTTTTTAGTTCTATTTAACAGTTTCACAGTACATTTATTTCTATAAAACTCTAACGGTTTATTCAGTATGTACCAGCGAAATACCCTTATGGCTGGATTTTTGTCAACTTATTTGACAATAATAATAATAATTATCATCATAGTTTGCCCAATTCACTTACAATAACTTTTTAAATTATACACCTCAATGTTTTTTCATAATTAGTGGTGAGAAAAAGAACGAAAATCCCCTAGTAGTTCCTGAATTTATACTCCTTCTTTGAGCCTTATCCCACACTATGAGTTGGCAGAACATGTCTTTTTCTTCTACTCTCTTCTGTCAACCGTCAATGCATTTATTATCATATCCATACTTGCAATTATCCACCCCTTTTACATGTTTTTTGGTCTTCCTTTTTTTCCTTCCACATGCATGGATATTAGTTTAGTTTCTGGTACTTAATTATTATGATGTTATTTTTCAAATTGAAACCTGAAAATGGTTGAGAATGTTTAATAATATAAAATATGTGTAATTGGTAAGACAAATCGTTATATTTCCTAGGATCGCAGCCCATCCCCAGGAGTGAAATCAACGGCTGTGGTGAAGTACACAGCATTCCAGAGCCCCGTTGGATATGCGCGCCTACAATGCAACACAGATCTCAATCTGCCACCTTCCAACTGGGGTGGGATAGACTCATATGGACTAAAGCAGATATTGACTAGAGACAGCGGACTATCCAGGTATTTATTGACTAGAATCACAAAACAATTAGTACAGATCTCCAGGTGCAGGAGTGGTAAAGCATTTAGCATTACATCATTACCATAGGGTGGTAAGTGGTAACTGGCCAGGAAACTAGAATTAAGAGCAGCAAAGAACATTTCCGAGTCCAGTATAAAATCAATGGCTGTGGTGAAGTACTACAGCACGGATGTTAACCTGTCACCTTTCAACTGGGGTAGGATGGACTTATATGGACTAAAGCAGATATTGACTAGAGACAGCGGACTATCTAGGTATTTATTGACTAGAATCACAGAACACTTAATTAGTACCAGTCTCCAGGTGCAGGAGTGGTAAAGCATTACATTATTACCATAGAGTGGTAAGTGGTAACTAATAAAGAAACTAGAATTAAGAGCAGCAAAGAGCATTTCAGAGTCAAGTATAAAAACAACAGCTGTGGTGAAGTACTACAGCACGGATGTCAACCTGTCACCTACCAACTGGGGTAGGATGGACTCATATGGACTAAAGCAGATATTGACTAGAGACAGCGGACTATCCAGGTATTTACTGACTAGAATCACAGAACACTTAATTAGTACCAGTCTCCAGGTGCAGGAGTGGTAAAGCATTTAGCATTACATCATTACCATAGGGTGGTAAGTGGTAACTAATCAGGGAACTAGAATTAAGAGCAGCAAAGAGCATTTCAGAGTCCAGTATAAAATCAACAGCTGTGGTGAAGTACTACAGCATGGATGTTAACCTGTCACCTTCCAACTGGGGTGGGATGGACTCATATGGACTGAAGCAGATATTGACTAGAGACAGCGGACTATCCAGGTATTTATTTACTAGGATCACAGAACACTTAATTAGTACCGGTCTCCAGTTGCAGGAGTGGTAAAGCATTTAGCATTACATCATTACCATAGGGTGGTAAGTGGTAACTAATCAGGGAACTAGAATTAAGAGCAGCAAAGAGCATTTCAGAGTCCAGTATAAAATCAAAAGCTGTGGTGAAGTACTGCAACATGGATGTCAACCTGTCACCTTTCAACTGGGGTAGGATGGACTCGTATGGACTAAAGCAGATATTGACTAGAGATAGTGGGCTATGGGCGCGGACGTAGCCCGAGACGTTGGTCAAACCAATTAAAAGAAGCGGTCAACACACCCATTTGTGATGCAATCCACGCGGCAAAAAACAGAAAGCAATGGAAGAACATCTTAGCAAGGATTGCGTCAAAGGGGAGCCACGATCCTCAAAATTGAGGAAACGACGCAGGAAGAAGTGGGCTATTTAGGTATTTTATCTTCTTTCAGGAATAACAAGCATACAGGATAAACCTGCATGTTCTTGGTTTCCTAATCAATCTGTACTAAGGCAAATTTAGATGTTTTTGCTCAACATTTCTTCCTGCAAATGCCCTTCCGGCGTCTGTATATCCTGCTAAGTATAACTTGAATATCTTCAAGGCAAAAGTGAATAGGCATTTTCTAGGCAAGCATGTACAAATCTAGACCTCAGGATCGCTCTATTTCTCAGACATGATTTTTGTCAAGGGCAAGTTTATCTCACAATATGAAAAAGACATTTTGTTTTGAGTTTGTAGATAAAGCATAGTAGATTGAGATTAAGTGCTTTTGGATTGTCAAATGCATCTACCACTGGTTTGCAATGCCTTTCGTACCGAAAAGAGCCAGTAAGAAATTTGGCGCTTGCTTTTTCAAAGATAAGTAAGCAGGAAGGGTCTAAGTAAATATAAAGTAAAAGTTTTATGCACATACATTTTTATGAAAAGTAAATTGTTGAGAAATAAATGGTCCTATTTACTATAATATTATAAACGCGAAAGTTTGTATGGATGTATGGATGTTTGTTAATCTTTCACACAAAAATTACTGGACGGATTATGCTGAAATTTGGAATGGAGATAGATCATACCCTGGATTAACACTGAGGCTACTTTTTATCCCGGAAAAACAATGAGTTCCCACAGGATTTTTAAAAGCCTATATCCACGGGAACGATGTCGCGGGCTAGTAGATAAATAAATTAAGAAATTAATTAGTTATCTTGCATCATTACAGCTTTAGGATGGCACACATGTTCCCAGACTGTGTTGGGGAGGTTGACGTGATATCAGATGCGGAGTGTATCAAGAAACTTCTCAAACTGCCTTACCAACCTAATGGCACTGTAAGTGTTAGCTATGCTATAATACAGTTGACATGGTCATAAAAACTTATTAAAATGTTCTGTTTGGTATTTAAAAAATACCGGCCAAGTGCGAGTCAGATTTTATGTGCAATACTGCAAATTAATGACAGACTGCGCCATCTATATGTGATTTAGTATTTTCTTTTGCTGTAACCACAAATACACGATTTTCGGATAATTTTTCTTTTCTTTCTCAGACTTGTGCTGTAAGACCTACCTACGTGCCTTTCATGATTGTAGGTCAACGGGAAGTACGCTATACGGTACCATATTAAAGGGCTTCGTTTCATTCTAAAACAGATTTTTATGCATAATAGTTTTTGGTTTCTCATGCAAAATGTCGAAAAAAATACCCGAGCACGGAACCCTTGCTGCGCGAGTCAGACGCGCACTTGGCCGGTTTTTTCCTTAACCTTAAAAAATAGTACAACACACAGTACTTAAAACACACTAAAAACTTTAATATTAAAAATTGACGTCTGATTTCACAGATTTGAAATGCAGTGGAATCTAAAATATTTGACGCCAAACTAACCCAAAAAGTTAATAAATGACACCTTGTTTATAGGTAAGCATGATGGTACACAGAGTGGAGAATACGCTGCTGTTGGATGATTTTGACGTATACGAGTATCTCATGAAGTCAGAATGGTCCTGGCTGAAGGACTTCTTCTATGAGAACATATTGAAAACTATGTCTGAAAAGGTAAGGACGATAAAAGACATAATATGTATTAGTATGATCATTGTTTTACAAGCAACAGCAAATACAAGTAAAAAAACTTTTTTTTATAGCAAAATTAAAATTGATTGTGGAATGCCTCAATAGCTCAACGGTTGAAGAGCGGACTGAATTCCGAAAGGTCGCCGGTTCAAACCCCACCCGTTGCACTATTGTCGTACTTGCCTACTCCTAGCACAAGCTTCACGCTTAATTGGAGGGGAAAGGGGAATATAAGTCATGAATAGCATGACTATTCTTTAAAAAAAAATGATGCACATATTGGCGAAGGTTAGATTGTTATAAGCTGTAGCAGGTCATGTTTTGAGTTGCGTATTATATGGCCCAGATATTCGAGCTTTCTCTTTTGCACCCATTTGAGTAACTCAGTGGACTTCCCCATACTCTGCAATACGGTGGTATTGCGAAGACGATCTCTCCATGAGATTCGCAACATTCACCTACCTCTCGAATCTACATATACCCACATCTCGAACGCTTCCAGTTTCTTGCTCATCGCTTGTTTTAAAGTTCAGAAATTAAATATAACCTAAATTGCGATCACCAATAATGATTTGATTTACCAGGAGCGCATGTCGCTGACGCTGGCGCCTAGTCCCAGCTCCGCGTTGCAGCTGACACACAAGTTCCTATCGCATAGCGTGGCGGAGCGCCCGCAGCCGCTACCCGCCGAGACTCCGCACCAGCCCATGTGCTTACCCGGTGAATATACATTATACACTACCTTTAAGAGAAATTGTTGTAAAAATTAAGGCAAATACCTATGAAAAAATTTGGAAAAATTTACAACTAGACTCTCCTCTTAGATAACTGAACAGATGACAGGTCCCATTGTAATATGTATGTCCGTTCCTATGTCAGTTCATAACTATTCAACTGCTCAACCAATTTTGATGAATGATACGTCATTGTGCGCGAGTGTCACTGCGTACACAAAATTCTTAAAGCAGAAAATGGTGGATTTTATGCGCTTTTTTGATAAGCAGGCTGAAAAAGGTGTTTTTTTGAAAACTTTTTAACCAACCAATATTAAGATACCATTGGTGCTATTGATTTTTAATCCAGTTTCGCCAAAACCGTCTCCTAGTCATGACTGAGTAATCTAGATTTTAAAAATAGCATGGTCAGTTATTTTGAAATCTCTTCTGTTTCTAGGACCATTTCTCCCTGAGCCCGAAACCCGTCCAGAAGCCGAGCCAGCGAAAGAGCAAAACTTCAACCGCAATGTCCTTTGGACTTTCGAAGACATTCACATGTTAATAGGCAGCAACCTTCCAATCTTTGGCGACAAGGACCGACCTTGTGTTAGCCTACGTTTACGAGACGCTAGAGAACCAATCAATGTACTAACAGGCATAGACTACTGGCTGGACAACTTAATGTGCAATGTCCCAGAAGTCTTAATGTGCTACCATTTAGACGGAATAGTTCAGAAGTATGAACCAATGAAAACTGAGGAGCTACCCAATATGGAGAACAGTAGATTCTCCCCAAAAGTCATAAGGAATGTTGCTCAAAATATCTTATCCTTTTTGAAATCGAACGCGACGAAAGCAGGCCATACGTATTGGTTGTTCAAAGGTCCACATGATGATGTGGTGAAACTCTATGATTTGACGTCTCTATGTCCGGATACGATGGATAATCCGTTTACAACACCAGTTGCAATGTTGCTGTATAGGGTAGCAAGGAATATGCGATTGATGAACAGGTCGAAACATGTTCGGCAATTGTTGGAACATGTTGTGGAATTATTGAAGGTTGAAAGGTACCCTCAGATTGTCGCTTCTTCGCATTATATGTTGTCGGATTTGTATGTTCCCGCTACGACGAATCCGGCTTGTCCGAACTTCAAAGGTAAGCCCACAAATATTGTGATGTACGAGTATGTATACTGTATAGTGCTTTTCAGGGATCACTTTGTTATCCGTCTCAATTCACTCAAGTCACTCGGTTCAATGCCCTACCTAAGACGCGGCATTGACTTCGAGTGCCTATTTAAGAAACGTTTTTTGACCTCTAGCGTCAGTCGGATGTTATATTTGTGACCTTTTACAAAACAGGATTTTTTCAGTAATCGTCAGTACTATCACCTGTTTTCGTTTTTCTTAGCGTTCTGGTTATACCCTGTATTTTATTTGTAGACGAAAGTTCAGATTCGGAAGAGGAGTCAGATTTCGGGAACTATGCGGAATTCCCTGGGCATCCCCCTTCTGACGTTGACAGTGGGTGCGAAAGAGACAGCAACATGACGGACAAGGACGAAGCGAGCGATAAAGTCGAGATTATGAGTGATACCACAGATAAGGTAACTATTACGTATTTCAACTGAAATAACATATCAATGTCAGACTTGTTCATGAAATATAAGTATGGATAAGTATGGATAGTCTTCAGAATTATTAAAATTCATACTATTTTTTTGCAATTCCTACATAGGAGTACGATATTGAATAAAGTTCCGCGAACTTTTTTTAAAGGGGATTTCAGGTATGTACTTGTATGCACTTGGATGGGTAACACAATATATTTTGTTCTAGGACGAGAAGTGTGAGGGAGAGGAACATAACGAGGCAGGTGTGTGCGAGCGAGAGAGCAGTAGTGAAAGTACGGAGCTTGCCTTACAAGTGCGTGGACTTGCTCTCAGAGACATCGGCCATAGAAATTCTTCAAACAATACTGTAAGTTAATACATAAACTACTGCCAAAGGGGTGGTAGAAATATCAGAAGTCAAAATTTCTAAAACAACACGGCCTTAGAAGTTTTGACTTCTAAAAAGGGCGATTTCGGGATGGGTCATCAGGTGACCCGCCTGCTCGTTTGCTCGCAATTTTATTTAAAAAAAAATGGTTAAAACTTCAAGTTTGCTGAGTTTGTAAACTACAATGCTAATTTTTGCACATGTCTTTAGTTTTAAAATTTTCTTTTTTTGACGTCTTTCAAATCTTCAAGAATATTATTTGTTTATAAAGAACCGACCGATTCGAATTAGCGTTCAGAAAACGCAAGTAACTTTTATTCATATTCTAGAAATGACTGATAAACGCAAATAACATTCGCTCATGCAAATGTATAATGTCCAAGCAAACAGTACAAAAAAATACCTATACAAATTACTTTGAAAGTTGAAGTACACAAAATTTAATACAGGACGAGAAAGCCAAAACAGATCCCGGTAAAGGTCTCGGAATAGAACCCGCTACACGCTGCGGGCGCGCTTTGAGACATGCTCTGAAAGGACTAAAGGCTTTACACCACCTCACTATCAATAAATCTAAGGTATGTTCAGTTTTTCATGTTTGTAGAGGATACTTTAAGGCCGATTCACACTAATTGCGTACACGTGACACGTGCGTAGTGACGCGCGTAAACTCCTAACATATTGTTTAGTCCTACAATTACGCCGCAAAAGCTACTTTTATCTCCGAAAATCGAAAAGTTCCCATGGGATTTTTAAATCGAAATCCACTCGTATGAAGTCGCTGGCATCATCTAGAAATTGAGAAATAGAGAGATTCATATTGAAATTAACTTGTACAATTGCTTTTCAAAAGTAGTTACCACTGGTTCGGATTGCCTTTCTACTTTCGAGAAGACCTAGTAAAAAACTCGGCAGTTCTAGTTTTTTGATATGTGTTTATTGTCGTGTAGTATAATAGTAAATAGTGAACAAATAAACTAAATTAGAAAATCTATTGATAGGAGGAAGAACGGGAACGCCTAAAACAACAGATCATAATAGAAGAGCAGCATCCAAAAATGGCGAACCCGTACGAACCGATAAAAATGAACTACGAACCGCTCAAACGCACCAAAGACAACAAAGATCCAAAAGAACACGTCTCCAGAAGCAGACGACGCAAGCGCGAGAAAAAAACCGATAAATCCGGCAACTTTTTAATCGAAACTAAATCCGCGATCGATAAAAACGCGATTCTAGTCCGAAAAGAAAAACATACCATACCAAATCTACACGAGCCTAATAGAGATGACAATTTTGCATGGAAATTACATTTGAAAACTTTATTGTATGAAAAAATTTGCCTCGCGTACGCAACGTTGGCCGAATACAGTTACTCTCATGAACAGTACGGGTTTTCTCTTAAGTATATAGATATGGCCAATAAATGCCAAAGGTTGTTAAGCAATATGATCATAAAAAGTAGGGTGGTAGATGCCAGTTGTCTGATTGGCCGTGTTGGTGACAATTTTTTTCAATTGAGCAAACATTGGGCCAGCCTAGAACAGTTTAAGAAACAGTTTGAGACGGACCATGAAATTGATAGTCAAATAAAACTAGAGATTGAAAATGATATGGCAGAAGAGTTGGACGGCGATGTGGGGGATGAGTTTGAGCTTGGTAAGTGTTTCTGTCCTTTTTTATTGCGTTTGGAGAAACAGAGATAAATAATTTTGAGCCAAGGTTGGAGATTAATTAGACTTGGTAAGTATTTTTGTCCTTATCTTACTGTGTTAAAAAGAAAGAGATGAATGTATTCGAGCAAACATTGGTACAATGTTGGAACAGTTTAGAAAACAGTTTGAGACAGATCATGAGATTGACGGTCAAATAAAACTTGAGATTGAAAATGATATGACTGAGGAATTGGACGGGAATTGATGCATTCAAATTGGGTAAGTTTTTGTCTTTTTCCTTGTTTGAGCCATCGTTGACCAAGCTCGAGCTTGGAGTGTTTCAAATAATGAGCCAATTGGATTATGAAGTAGAAAATTAATTTGAGCTTGGTAAGCTTGTCAAGCTTGTCCTTTTCTAACCAAGCTAAGTTAGAAAAATTATGAGACAGATTAAATATGGCAAGTCCTTTCTCAAAATTTACACACTTTATTAAAACACAATTTAACACTAGAAAGATAACCATATCGTCATAACAGAAAAACTATATGACTCATTGCAAGAAAACAGTCGTCCCTCGAAAGAGAATACAGAGGAGCGAGTTGGATGAAAAGCACAAACAAACACAGAAAGGAAATAAGAGAGAGCAAAAGTTTCTTGCGTGGGCGTCACTACGACGTAGGTTATCTTTCTAGGGTACATTTTGGCATTTAGTATTTTTGGTGTTGTGCATCTAAATGCATGCTCAGATTGACTAATTTTCAGAAATAGCCCTGCCAAAGAGCGAGACGGAGGCGATGCTGTCATCGTGCGAGTTCTACCGCAAGGCGGGGCTAGTGTCGGACGACGAGACGCAAAAAAAGGACGAACTGTTGCGTCGGAGGGCCTCCGTGTGCAACGAACTCGCCGTCCGATACATGAACGATGCGCAACGTGAGTATGTGTTGGTATATGTACCCTAAGTGGTACCATTGATTTTTACTCTTTTCAATCACACTATAATATTATAAAGGCGAAAGTTTGTGTGTATGTGTGTGTGTGGATGTGTGTATGTTTGTTACTCCTTCACGCAAAAACAACTAGACGGATTTGGCTGAAATTTGGAATGGAGATAGATAATATTCTGGATTAGCACATAGGCTATTTTTTTATCCCGGAAAATCAAAAAGTTCCCACGCGATTTCGAAAATCCACGCGGGCGAAGTCACAGGTATCGGCTAGTGTTTAATAACGTTTTCCCCATCGATTTTGAATCAAACTTTTATTTTTCTTCTCTCGTCTGGCTTTACAAAGATTAGCCAATGTCAAGTTTGTAGTTATTTTTTGTAACAAGTTGTTGTTGTTGTTGTTTGTTTTTAAACTATACAAGTATGTATGGACCCCGTCTGTGCCGGCGCTCGCCGACATACGCACGGCACCCCCTTAGAGCGCTTTCCAGTCAGTTTTAACAAAAAAAAAAACACTCCAAAAAGGCAGAGCACGCCCGCCAGCTAACACCAACACAGACGAAGTCCCCAATCGCCTTTATGGTGTAAAATACTCTATTGCACTTTTACTTTTCACTTCAAATTTTTTTGTCTCCCTCATACAGAGATCTACGTGAAATATCTAGAAGAGGCTGAGAAAAAGGATGGCAGTGCCAAGCTTATATACAAACAGTTTAGTTCTCTGTCGCGGCGGTCTGCTGAGTGTTTGGACGAGGCCACGACCATCTTCACGCAGGTCAACGACGTGCCTAACCTGGCGCTTCTGTATTGCAATAAGGCGCGCTATATGAGGTTCAGGGCGCACTGCATACAAGGCGGCTTCAAGTGAGTAAATAAACCTGTTTACAATACATTTGCTCGTAAGCTCTGATCTAGTATATTGATTGACTAGCTGATGCCCGCAGCTTTGCCCGCGTGGATTGGTCAGATCCCCTACAGCATCAGGATTGAGGAGTTGGACTCCAAATTTTTTATGAAACAATGTCGCAAAGTTCCTCTATCGATTAAAAAAGAAATGACGCAAATCGGTTCAGAAAGTCGGTTAAAAAAGTAGCCTATGTTACTCCCTGGTCAATTCTCTACTTGTCTGTGAAAATCCCGTCAAAATCGGTTCAGCCGTTCCCAAGATTAGCATTTTCAAACAGACAGACAGACAGACAGACAAAAATTTTAAAAACGTGTTATTCAGTTATAGTATCGTTCAAATAACCATATGACCTTAATATGCGGTAGTTATTTCGAAATTACAGACAGACACTCCAATTTTATTTATTAGTATAGATATAGATTGTGTATACTCTGATGTAGTTGAAAGGTATTAGCTTTAAAACGGCGGTTCCGTGACTAACTTCTATATTTGCATGTAGGTACTTTGGAACAATCGTTTGTTACGCACTGTAGGTGCTGTAGGTAAGCATGTACGTAAACACTACAGTAGTTTGCCTTCAGCTATTGTTGGTCCGATGATGTCCTTTTTTGCCAAAATAAACCTATTTATTTTTATTTTAGAGACACAGTATCAAAGCAAAACAACAGGTAACACACACAAACCACAACCATTGAACAGTTCATGTTAAACACTACATAGCTCCTCTTTTGTCTATTTTATTGACCAGGATTCCCAGGATTCACATCTATCTATTAGAATTGGTATGTTCTGAAGATAAACTAGATCTTACTCTACTACACGGCTTTACAAGGCATTACAGGGCTTAGTTACCCACAGTTAAAGGAGGTGGCTTTAGATAGAATGTTGCGGGTGAACCTATTCCATTTCCTATTCATCAGCATCACGCGATGATGGTGATGACGAGGGAAGTGGAATAAATTCTTACCCTTCCTAGAGTTTTCTCAAATGTAATTTATTTCCACAGCTCTGAAAAAAGAAGTCTTTACAGCCAAGCCGAAGATCTCTACACATCAGCACTTAAGCTGTTAGGGCCCAGGGAATCCTGTGGAGCAGCATCAGTATGGGACCTGGTATCCTGGGAACTGTCCTGCCACTTGTACACCAGGGCTGTGCTGATGCAGGACTGCCCGGGGGTGTATGCCAATGTGAGTCATCGTCATCATCTCCACCCATATCCGGCTCACTACTGAGAATAGCGATGGTGACTACGAGTCAAACCAGTGATTTTTTATCAAACGTTAAAACGCTCGCTTAGTAAGGGAGCTTGTATGAAATTCAAATTCAAATTCAAAATATTTTTATTAAATTAAACTTTTACAAGTGCTCTTGAATCGTCAAAATAATCTACCACTGGTCCGGAATGCCATTCCTACCAAAAAGAACCAGCAAGAAACTCGGCGGTTGCTCTTTTCAAGTGTTCAATTTCCAATAATATGCCATACTGTACTATACAAGCAATTGCAGCCCCGCATATTGCTGGAGCGAGTCAAATCCATGCTTTTTTGTCATTTACATAATCTTCGATTGTGTAATATGCTTTTTTCAGGAGCATACTTTTAATACATTTTTTTAACTTGTGTAATTCACAGATGTGACATAATTTGACGTAGTTTTTTAGTTCAATCGATAATTTAAAAAAGGTTACCAAACTTAAAATTAACAGCGGATGTGGGTTTTACAAAATTTGGAAGATCTTCTATTTAATAATTCCTAAGAAATAATTTATTATTGGCATAGACGTCATCCCAATTGATTTTGAATACAGAAAATCTATGAGGAATTTTCCGTTGACCTAGATTCATATTTGGCAAGTAGCAATGTCATATATCACAAGCAAAGGGGAAAATCCGAAAAGCGTTTTGTGGTTACACACAAAAAAATCAAAAAAAAAAAAATCGGGAGCTGTCGTGTTTTGATTGGTCAATTCGCTTGTCCCAGGAAGTGACAGAGGTGGCAGAAGCATTCAAGCATGCGCTCAAGCATTGCCTCCTAAGTCCGGGCCCGCGACAGTATCTCTACCAGTTCCGAGCTGCTATGATTTACCATCGCCTCGGCTCGCTATACCACGCGCAATACAGGTAAAGTCAGTCATTTATTCAAATTGGGTACTTCAAAAACATTCCGTTAGCGCAATTCAAGTTTCATATTGAGTATCAATGATACAGGTGCCGCCATCTAGTCGGTTCATTCGAAGTTACTTTTCTTTATACAGCGTGTTTACCTAATAGATCTCCACCAGGATACAAAGTTGCCCTACGTCTCACCCGGGTAAGGAGGCCAATGCCTCGAGGCCCGTACTCCCGCTTGGCCTTCGGCCAACCGAAGACGATCCTGTCGCTGTCATGATTAATAAACCATTTAATAACATGACAAAGGAGGAATAATGTAGTACCAAATAGTTAGTGCCATAGATTTTTGCGCCGTCTCTGCTATTTGGCAAACGCTCAAATGGGCCTTGGAGTTCGCGGAAGTTTTATACGACTTCATTTCCGCGATCAGCTGTTTGCAGGTTGTTACATTGGAGTTCTGTACCAAATTTCGTTAAAATCGGTTAAAACAAAAAATAAAATGTCTTCATAAACAAATAATTAGTATTTTCAATTTTCAAAATAAGATAAATATACCGAGGTATCATGTGAAAGGGCTTTACCTGTACATTCCAAAAGAGAGTTTTATTTATTTTTATGCATAAAAGTTTTTGATTTATCGGGCAAAATGTCGAAAAAAATACTTGAGTACGGAACCCTCGGTGCACGAGTCTGACTCGCACTTGGCCGGTTTTATAGAATAACGAAGGTTTGGCCCTCGTGGGCTCTTTCTCTGTAATATCTTTGATGTTGCGTAGGATGACGTCGGAGGAGGGTCCGCGTCGCCGCAGCCTGCTGAACGCTACGTGCAGCCAGTATGAGAAGGCAGCGCTACAGTTTGCCGCGCTAGAGGACGCCGCCATGTTCCTCACCGTGCGGCTAGAGCACGTCGCCGCGTTAGAAGCGCACGCTGCCGGTGAGTACCCTCATTCACACCTGATGGAAAGTGATGTAGCCTAAGATGGGACGCGTTTACCTAGGAGATGCCTATTCACTCTTGTTTTAAAGATACCCGGATTGTAATTAGTAAGAAATACAGATCGCGGAAGCCAAACGTATGAGGAATGTTGACGCAAAACGTTTCGTGCGTGTAAATGGAATGTCGACGACATAAGGATGGAAACTCGCGCAAAGTCTTGTGGTTCCGTAGTAAAATGATGAAGGGGAGTCAAGATCGAAAAGTTCTTGTGCATACTCTCCGAAATATATCGTTAAAAATTTAGGTCTATTAAAAATCATGCTAACCTAAACCAATTTTGTTACAGTATCACCCAACGTGAAACTGAAATCCCTTCAAAACGCGATCGAGCTTTTGCGTCAATGTCACTCCATCATGAAAGTACTGAAAGACAGAGACCCCGACGAACAGAAAGAGACGCCAAAGCCAGAAGAGGGAGACGAAAAAACTTTGAAAAACGAACACAGTCTGTTGTCTCTATACGAAAACCGCCTGCACTATATCCTAAGAAACATAATACAGTATTGCAGATCGAAATCTAACAAAGACTATGAGAAAATAACGGATATGTATAAGAAGCTATACTGTGCCAGTTTGAAGATAAAGAAAAATGATGAAGTTCGTCTATACGCATCTAGTATCTGCGATGTTTTGGTGGCCATGGATGGGATTAGTAAGGACTTTGAATAAGCATAAGTTATTTTAACCGGTTATTAAAATGTAACGAAAAAATAAAAACCTCTACTTTATACACGGAAAGAAGTTAGTATATCTGTAACATAATCCCATACAAATGTCAGAGACAAAAATCTTAGTGGGTGTTAACCATTTTGAGTCATAACCAATCACAAACGAAACTATGTTTTCGAATCGAATTTGGAATGTTTTTTGAAAACATATTTTTTGAATTGAATTTCGAATGTTTTTAAAAAAAAAACATGTTTGTGATTTAAAAAAAAACATGATTGGGCTAAAATTATAGGGGTTTGAAAGTGTAGTCCACACTTCACGCGGAAGAAGTCTTAAGCTAGATGAAATAAAGAAAATCTATTTCTATAGTAGATACACTTACATAAACCAGGTTACATCTTTAGCATTTTGGATCTACGCTCTTTTATTACCTCTATACTTAATCTGAATTCTGTGGCTCTTCTAAGTTAGCTCTCTTTCATCAACAGTCATTGTAAATAACAATCTTACTTATAGATAGGTAGATGTATGTTTAAATAATTTAAATATTGTGTACAAAAGGTAATAAAGTTAATATTTATTCTTTAAATTGTCTTTTTCTTTGCCATAACCATAGACTAGTGTAACTTTTTAGTTGATGTCAATCGTTGGGATTTGATGTCTTGTCCAGTTCATGACAGGCCGTTAAACTTACAGTTACCGTTAAACTTTAATCATGAATAAAAGAAGAACAGTAAAATAATAGAAAAAATCGAGTTGCACAAGTCAGTATTCATACTTCAATGATTTTATAGGCAAATTAAGAAACTAACTTGTGTGTGCATTTTATCGACGATCAAAGTTTAACGATAACCGTAATTTTAACCACTTGTCATGCACAGTATAGTGGTTAAAATTACGGTTTTTAACTTATTTTTACTAAGTCTACTTAGTAAAAATAAAACTGCAAATTTCAAAACGTAATTTTATTTATTACAAAGCCTGTAACAAAAATATCTCTAAAATAATGTTACAATGTATTTACAAAAGTATTATAATATAATAGTATAAAATCATTAAATAACTATCACAACACGGTACTAGTCGCGCCACGAATGTTGAAAATGTGCAGTTATCGAATTCGTTAAAATTAAAAACTCCGTGGACGTCCACGGCTGGACATAGGTCTCTTATTGAAGTCTACAGTCCACACCCATAGTTTTGGGATGTAGCGAGCTGAATTGCACTTTATTGCGTCGGTATAGAGTCGCTATTTATTTGATCGTCTTTTTGGAGTGATTCTTCTGGATTTGGAAAGTTAAGATAGGGGTTTTTTACCCCACTACGGCAAAGTCAATAGAAAGGATTATGGTTTTAGCAGTATATGAATGTTTGTATAAGATTCTGTGTGTTCCACGGTAACTCCTAAATTACTGGGCCGATTTTGATGAACTAGATGTCAATCAATTCGTTATTATGATCCGGGTGACATAGGCTATCTCTGACTTCGTCTGTGTTGGTGTTTTTGGAGTGTTTTTTTTTTAAATATTGGATAGAATCAGGTATCCAATATTTAAAAAAAAAAACGGAAGTTGCGGAAGTTCATGTTTAGCAAGAAACAGTTAAAAATTATTTTGCTATATATACATATATACTGTTGGCGGATTATAGCAAAATAATTTTTAACTGTTTCTTGTTTTTTTTTTTTTTTGTTAAAACTGACTGGAAAGCGCTCTAAGGGGGTGCCGTGCGTATGTCGGCGAGCGCCGGCACAGACGGGGCCCATACTTGTATAGTTTCCCTAACTTGACAAATAATTACAAACTTGACATTGGCTAATCTTTGTAAAGCCAGACGACAGAAGAAAAAAAAATAGGCTATCTCTCGTACACAAACGAAAACAATCGACCTGATGGATGTTAGGTTAGGTACATCCAAAAAAGTGGGGGTCTGTAAAAATTGTTTTGCTATTGTATTGAGTGGGATATCAAATGAAAGAAAAAATAATTCTGAGGTCATAAATATAAATACAATATAAGCGACAGAAAAATAATTTCATACTATATCGATCGTTACCTATCGGCAGTTCGCGGATAGTCGGGTTTTAGCGCTAATGATTTTAGAAAAATAGATTGTAATCTCTATTCTGCACAAGCGTACTTTTTCAACTTTCGTGGCGGCTACTGTAAATATTACCTAGCGATGCCTAAGTTTTGTACTTTGGTATGTACTATATCTTATTATACTATACGTATAACCCTTAACTATATGTATAAGGCCGCAGATACACCTGTAAGTTTTACTTACGTGAGTAGCTTAGGTACATGAGTAACTTACGACAAATTTACTAATGTAAATACTTTTCACTTACATTAGTAAATTTGCGCGTATAGTTTACACGATTAACTTCCGACATAATTAATGTAAACACTCTTATATGTACATTTACATTAGTTAGCTCACAATTAGTTACGTAAGCTATTTACGTGAGTAAAACTTACAGGTGTAATCGCGGCCTAAGACCAAGGCACAGTGAACTATAGTGAGGGAACTCTCGGGTTTTTTTATTATTCTGATACAAGTTAGCCCTTAACTACGATCTCATCTGATGGTATGTGATGATGCAGTCTAAGATGTATGACAGTTTCATTAAACCCATACCCCTGACCGGTTCCTACACAGCATCGTACCGGAGCGCTAAATCGATTGGTGGCACGGCTTTGTCGGTAGGGTGGTAACTAGCCACGGCCGAAGCCTCCTACCAGACGAAGACCAGCCGAGGTTTGATGCTGAATCGACGATATGTCAAATATTAGGCAATGGGTGAAATAAAAAAATGGGCATTTTTTATTTTTTTACCTAGCGTCAAATGTACCTACTGACATTTGACGCCTGCTAGTGACGTCGAAGCCACAACGTTTAGTTAGAAGTTCCCTAACTGTCGTAAACTGTGACCAAGGTCTGGTTTTTTTATCCGCCAAAAACATTTTTGACAGATATCTATAGATAACTGTCAAACTGTAAAAACCTACTTATTCGTAATTGGCTATTACAAAATCTCGACTTAAATAATAATAATAGTGCCTTTCTATGAACTTTTTAATCTATTTACCCCTATATTATAGGAAATGGGGTAAAATTATATCTAGGTATGTGGACCAGCCCATGAAAACATCTTATAAAAACCATCATAAATTATTAGGAATGTATACATATGTATTTCATTAAATTAAATTTAATAGGATAAAGTTATTATTATGTAATTATTTGATTAGTTATTTATAATAATATATAATGATCGTTGAAAATTGCCGAATCTAATCTATCTACACTTTGTAATTTGTAAAATAATTTTTATCATGAGACTAGAAAACGATTACCTCTCTTACTCCATAGTAACCGACTTTTTGTCTATCAACTAATTTTTTACGTATATTTTTTATAATTACCTACAAATTTCATAAAATAATTTAATTTACTTACGTAGGTACTAGGTATAAAAATACAAGAGATACACACATTTCTAATCGCGTTTTAAAAATCGAATTCGACAAACGATTCATGATATTCCAACCATTCGGGTTACAGCGACTATAGGTTTTTAGAATTCCTACAAAATAGTTTTTTTTTTTTTAACAAACCTGACATTGGCTAGTCTATGTAAAGCCAGACGAGAAGAAAAAAAATAGTTTTTTTTTTGGGGTTTTTTTAAATTTACAGACTAATGCAAGCTCTTGACTGCAATCAGACTTGCTGGCAAGTGAGTCATTTGCCGAATTCCTATAACGGAGCCATACCATTAGATACAGTATCTTGCCAATTTATTCAAAACAATTACCTATAATTTTTTTTGGTCCCATTTTGATCATTCGTTTTACAAAATAGTAGTAAAATAATCTTAATAAGTAATTAAAATGTATCTTAATTTTACGGATGTTTTTAATTTATTAATATTTAAATTCGTTGTATTCTCTGCACTGGAAAAGATCTTACGCCTTTTCAGGCTCCGTGTTCCTGGAAAAAGAAAATGTATAAGTTAATGATAAAAACATTTTCATGTAACTTTTTACAGCGACTTTGTCGGCATGGATTTGAACCCTCGATCTTTCGTGTTTCGGAGCTATTGAGGCTTTGATTCAGTATCTCTGTAACAAATAGCTGATGCCAACGACTACGTCCAGGTTTAGTTCTGCCGATATATGGATACCAACTGTTAGTTATAAGATGATGTGATGTGGTACAATTTAAGAAATACTTAAAACATTCTTCTTTCGTTCTTTGTTGTGGATGAAAACAGACTGATTGTTTGGTACACTCACTTTGCGCCCAGCATCGCCTGAATTTCTTGGAAGCTCTTGCCCTTGGTCTCAGGAACTACGAAGAGTGTGAAGAAGAAGGCGGCCACGCAGCACGCGCCGAAGATGAAGAAGCCCACGTGCATGCCGATCGACTCCGAGATGGATGGGAAGAACCTGGAAACAGGATTGTACCATATCAACACTCAGTAAACGAGGAAGATTTTATACAATGATGACTGATGAGGTTCCCGATTTGACGCCTGTTTTTTTTAAAAATGAAGTCCAGGTTAGTTTAAAAAGGTTACATGATTTTGGTGGTCAAAACACTCTCAGCAGCCAGAGTTAGGCAGGTTCCAGCAGTGGGTAACTATACATATACACCGTCAGGCAACTCACTTGGTGCCGAGGAAGGACAGGATCCAGCAGAAGGTGGTGGCTATGGGCGCAGCGGCCGCCTTCACCTCGATGGGTACCAGCTCGCCCATCACCGCCCACGGACCCAGGCCCAGCAATGGGTAACTATGTAAAGCATCAGTCAACTCACTTGGTGACGAGGAAGGACAGGATCCAGCAGAAGGCGGTGGCTATGGGCGCAGCGGCCGCCTTCACCTCGATGGGGAACAGCTCGCCCATCACCGCCCACGGCAAAGGACCCAGACCCCAGCAGTATGTGACGATGAAGAGAACCAAGGCCAGGATGGGCAGGAAGCTGATCTTCTCTGCGACTGGACTGCCAGTGTATGTCAGTAGGAAGAACATGCCGAGCAGAGTCTAGGAGAAATACATAAACGTCATAAGCATGGTATTTAAACATCGCATATTAGAATTTAACTGTCAGAAATCTTTGAGGTGTGCTGACTCTGCGAACATCAGAAGCAATCCGGCAAAATTCTGATAGTCAAATCCAATCAAATCAAATCAATCATTTATTTGCTTTAAATGCAGTTAACAAAGATATTACAACATTATAAGGCCATTATAGGGTCTGTGGCCTAAGTCATATAACTGCGGAGTTTAGTACAACAAATGTATGAGCAATAACACCTAAACTGATATCAGAAAATAAAAATGGAATCATGATTCATGGTGTACAGTCCCAAAAAAACTGATAAGGTTACTTTATCCCTCCAAATTATTATTTTTCACCCTAAAAAATGGGGCAACATAATATAAGGTTATTTTATCCCCCAACTTTTTTTTGAAGATGATGGATGGACACAGTTGGTCTTCTAATCACTTGAATAACAAGATACTCACACTTCCAATGGCAGTTCCACATGAGGATACAAGAAGCAGGATACGCCTGCCCAGACGGTCCACTACGAACGGGGTGATGAAAGACGCCACCAGCTGTTAACGAATAAAATGTGTAATGTCTTCTGTCATATCAAAGTAGCTCGTTGGCACAGGCATGCTCATCGTCTTTTATAAAACACTAGCTGATACCCGCGACTTCGTTCGCGTGGATGTAGGTTTTTTAATATTCCTGTGGGAACTCTTTGATTTTCCGGGATAAAAAGTAGCCTATGCGCTAATCCCGGGTATAATCTATCTCCATTCTTAATTTCAGCCCAATCCGTCCAGTAGTTTTTGCGTGAAGGAGTAACAAACATACACACACACACACACACATACAAACTTTCTCCTTTATAATATTAGTGTGATGCATGGCAAGAGGCCCTCATACATCTTTTGCCTTGGCTCTGTTTAATAACAAGAGTGATTGACCTATCCTTTTAGAGGTTCAAGCTCATATCTTGCGATCTCGAGAAGTTTTTTTAAAGAGTAAAGCTGCTGGCAAGTGACGATGCAGCCTAAGATGGAGCGCGCTTGCGAACGATTGAAGGTATACCTATGTTAAAATTAGCGGGACACTTTGTGCTGGAAAGGCATTCCATCCTAGCGGTTTTAGGAACGAGGAGGCAAATCGCTTCGTACGTGTCCGTGGAATTTCTACTACGTACGGATGCAGTCCTTCGTCATTTAGTACGATAGTTGAATTGAAGTGGCGCAGAGTTTAGGAACAATTCCTGTTACAAGACGTAAACAGGTGTCATGTAACAACGGTGTGTTCTGATGAGATCTAAGAGCTAGCCAATATGCTACTGAGGTTGCTCACTGAAAAAAAATTACTTGGTAGGAATCCCTCAATACCTGATGTCTCCCTTTGGAGGTCAGGTAAAAATGTGGCTTACCTGTACTGCACCAATGATGATTGTAGCGATAGATGGATCCAGGTCAGTGCCTGAAGCTTTGAAGATATCTGTCATGTAGAACAGGACCGCGTTGATTCCACTGAACTGCTGGAAGAACACCAGCGCGCAGGAGATGTAGAACGCCTTGAAGTTGCTGCCGTGGAACACGTCTCTGATCTGGGTATGGAGGGAGACAGAAAGAGAGGTTTTAATGTGGTGTTATCCTTTTGCATGGTTTCTGGGAAAAGATATCCTTTCGCATGATACTACGACGGTCTTACAGGTTTTAAGTGAATATGCGTGCATCAACATGAAATTTAAATACACAAAAGGAAAAGGTGACTGACTGACTGATATATTAATTAACGCACAGCTCAAACTATTGGACGGATCGGGCTGAAATTAGGCATGCAAATAGCTATTGTGACGAAGACCTAAGAGACTAAAGAATTTTTGAAAACAACCCCTAAGGGGGTAAAATAAGCTAGGTACCTACTGATAGTGATATAAAAAACCTCTAAGTAATTTTTTCCTCCGGAGGAACCTCTAAGGCATTGCCGGCTTTTGAGAAGTTTATTTGTGTAAGCCGTTTCATAATTTTCGTGCAATCGGAAGAGAACCAGATTAACCGACATTGCTCAGCGAGTGGCGAAGCTAAAGTGGCAATGGACAAGGCACATAATTCGAGAAACCGAACAGACGTAGAGGTTCCAAGTTGCTGGAATGGCGACCTCCCTGACCAGGACCCTAATATCCCTCCTATCCTGATGACTCTGACAAGTTTGCTGGATGGTGGGTGGCGCAAAACCGTGGCATGTGGCCCTATAATGTCCAATACTGGATGTGTATCGGTTGATGATGGTCCAGTGCTCACCGTGGCAGTTTTCTCCATGGAGGCAGTGACGTCAGCTTTCAACAGAGCGAGCTCGGCCGCCACGCCCTGTCGGGATCTGCCGCGGAGTGTCATCAGGCATTGCGCTGCATCTTCATTTCTGTCTGTAAAAAGTAATGCGGATAGTACGGCTATGGCTAATATAAATTACTAGCTGACACCCGCGACTTCGTCTGAGTGGATTTAGGTTTTTCGAAATCCCGTGGGAACTCTTTGGTTTTCCGGGATAAAATGTAGCCTATGTGCTAATCCAAGATATTATCTATCTCCATTCCAAATTTCAGCCAAATCCATCCAGTAGTTTTTGCGTGAAGGAGTAACAAACATATACACAAACACACACATACAAACTTTCGCCTTTATAATATTAGTGTGATACTCGTATCTATGACCGGCTAAACTCATTGTATGAAAAAACGCCGTGTCACGCAGCAGCGCGTTTCGGATTCTAACCCACCATCACTCATAGCACAGTTTTACATAGTATATCGTAAATCTGTGCTCATAGTCTCTCCATCCTTCCTTTCTCTTGTTGGTGCCCTTATGTGATCCCTGGGTATCCCCTTGGCTTCCTACAAATTCCTTTTTGTCTACTCCTTGTTCTTTTGCTTTTCTTTCGATGACTCCACCCATTCTGGGTCTAGACGATCTTACTACACCCGCTCGGTCATAGTTCCTTCCATACCTGATCGCTCCGACTAGTATGTCTCGTATGTCGTAAAAAAATATTTGAACATATTAAATAATCTGTTCAAAAAATATTTTATTCCATTACACTGTACAAGTAGCCTTAGACTGCAATTTTACCTGGCGGTAAGTGATGATGCGATACGTTTTTTTTTATTTTGTCACAATATTATCCATTTTATCTTACGGCGGCTGGGTGCTCTGTATAGCTACGGGCTCTGGGACGTTGGCAAAAAGCCCTTATAAATAACCGCCCATGCGGCTTGGAAAAGGGGTATTGCAGTTTTATTAAACCTATACCCTTTTATCATAATTATATCATCATCAGATCAAGAAAACATACCTTTTAAAAGATAGTATGTTGGTGATTCTGGCATGAAGAAGAAGGAGACAGCAAACACAGCAACCACCGCCACACCGAGGTAGGCCACCGCGTGGTACGATATGAACGGCCCTGCGCCGTATACCAGCAGGAAACCCACTGTTATGAACGACTGCAGGAAAGAGCCCAGCGCACCTCGGGAGTCGACCTGCGAACAAATGAAAATAATGAAAATCTTGATAATACTCATAATATAACCCATCTGTTTTTTTTAATAACTAACTGGGCTTACGCTTGACTGCAATCATACCAAGCAAGAGATGATGCAGCCTAAGGTGGAGCGCGCAGTGCCCATATGCATACTAATATTATAAATGCGGAAGTGTGTCATCCTGTCTGTATGTTAGCTTTTCACTGCCCATCAGTTTAACCGATTTTGATGAAATTTCGTACAGAATAACACCCGTATTCACAAACGTTACCGTGAGGACTCATAGTGCGCTTGAACGCATAGTGTAGGTTCTACCAATCAGATGACTGTATCATGTCAATTTACAATGATCTGATTGGTGGAACCTACACTATGCGTTCGAGCGCACTGTGAGATCTCATAGAATGATTGTGAATACGGCCGTTAGTTTACATCCCGGGGACGGACATAAGCTACTTTTTATCCCGGAATATCAAAGAGAGCCACGGAATTCTTAAAGGCCCGTTTAACCGATTTATGTGAAAGATACAGATGTAGCTTGCATCCTGAAAATTGACATAGGCTACTTTTTATCCCGGAATATCAAAGAGTCCCCACGGGATTTTTCAAAAATCTTAATCCACGCGGACGAAGTCGCGGGTATCCTCTAGTACTCATTAAATAACTGAGTGACGCACTTGAATTAGCATACTGAAAATAGTAAATAGTTCAATGTGAACCGGCTATATGAGGTCGTTGACATTGACCCCTCTGGAAATGACCGATCTATTCATAGTGTGGTTAACATCGTGTATCCTGTTATTTAAATACGTCGCGTCGGGTGACCCATTGTCGAAATAGGTCGAGATAACCTATCTTGACATGTCGACTGGCCTGTATATTCTGAATACAATACCTAACAAGCAGCACAATACTGAAATGCATATTTAAATTAGAATATACATTTTTCCAATGGTACTGATTCTGATGGCATCTATATTTGAGAGTATTTACATCTTTTTCTCACTAATATAATAAGAAAAGGACATACAGACTTACTTTAATTTAAAACTGTTAAACCTCTTGACTTTAGGGTCACTATTGTTTTTAATGATCTCTTTTGCAAGGTGCACTTAAAAGACTTCTTTTTTTAAATTCATTTCCCGTCCTTTTCAGCAATATGAAAAAGAACAAGATTTTTTACTTCAAACCTTCAAACTAAAAAACTTAGAGACATGATCAGAAACATATCAGAAACGACGCCAATTGGCAAGTTTCTTAGACAAAGTAGCCTTTGCTCTGTCTAGACCTTAGACGCTGCGTAAGAAACACCATAGGTACTATCCTTACTTTGTGACTCTACTCTGCATGCTAACCGTACCGTACAACTAAAGGCCGATTCACACAAATTGCGTACACGTGACACGTGCGTAGAGATGCGTGTAGGTGTCCACGCACTCGAACTGAACTGCAGCTGAACTGCGCGTCGCGTCAGCGCCCCGCACTATATTCTCTCCAGCCGCGACGCGCGTACGTCACTGCCGCGCGGCGCGACTGGAGAGATTATAGTGCGTGGCGCTGAGTTCAGTTCAAGTGCGTGGGCACCTAACCCCAAACAACTGAGTTACGCATACATCCACGCTTTACGCAAGCGGTGTGCCATGTTTCATACAGTTCCCTAAATTACAACGCAATGGTACGCGCTACGTCTTCGCTTACGCAGCCTGTGTGAGCTATAAGACCCAGTAGAACAGAACAGTGGCACATACTTTATGTGGGTACTAACCGTAGCGATCTCCGCGCAGTACATGGGCGATATAGTGAAGAGCATGCCCACAGCGATACCCCAGAATATCCTGCCTGCGTATAGAAACGCCATGTTTGTGGCAGCGGCCACTAGGATCCAGCCGACGAACAGGGGTACCGCCGAAGACATAAGACCCCATTTTCTACCGATGCTCGATGCGGCGAAACCGCCGATAAAAGGACCTGGAAAAAATATTCAAAACTATACGGACGAAGCCAGAGCTATGATATTTCTTTCCTATTGATAGTAATAGAAGTCCTTTGACTAGCGGTGATAGCCCAGTAGTTTTTTTTTCAACATTTTTACCTGTTGCTGTTTATATTGCAACATCTTTAACGCTAATTTATAATATTCTAATCTAATCTTAACTTAAACTTAGTTTTTTTGCCAAGGTCCAGCTGTTCATCCTCTATCGTTGCATATTTACACATCTTATGATATCTTTTTTTTTTTGTACCAGAAAGTTGTAACAATATAAATAAAAAGAAAGAAAAAGTGGACAGGGAAGCACTTATCTCTATAAGAGATCTCTACCAGTGACCCTTGGCAGTGCGAGAGGTTATAAAGGGAGTAGAATAGGTACAGCAAAGATAGACAGTAATTATGAAAAAACATTAGTAGATATTATGTTATAATATATACTTAAAAATTGTTGGAAAGTCTATATACGGCTTTATATCCATGTTAATATTATCATTGAATGTTGTCTATACTTACTTGTTCTCTTTGGTTTCGCCCTCCAAACATGACGGACGCTCTCTGTATCTTTTTAATTAATATTTAATATAATTTGAGACTGGTCAATAAAAGTGTTTATTTCGAATAACCCGTGCATCCATCACAAGCTCAGTTCCACGCTCTGCTCATCAAATCAACAGGTTATGTGTCCCAGAGTCCAGACTTTAAACATAGAAGTGTAACCGAACGGAAGACATTTTGTTTTGAGCATTGAGATTGTATGCCGGGTCAATGGATTCGTCGGAGTCATGTACGGGTGATTTAACCCGCATGAACAACTTTGAAAAACTCGACGGTTCTTCGAATTTTCACACTTGGAAATTTTGTATTAAAAATGTTCTCATACTGGAAGGATTGTGGGACGCAGTTGAGGGACGAGACGATGACGCGGTGCGTCAAGCACGTGCTCTTGCACGAATATGTTTATCCATCAAAAAGGACTTATATCAATATGTAAGGAATGAGACTTCGGCTGCTGCAGCTTGGAAAAAACTTTCTGAAGTGTTTGAGGATCGAGGCCTATATAGACGTGTCCTATTGCTGAGGAAGTTGCATCGGATTGAGTTTGCTGATTTTAGTTCGATGAGTTTATATATACAAAATGTCACCACATTAGTTCAGCAGCTCCAAGACATTGGAAGGACTATTGAGGATGCTGAGGTGGCGGAGATACTTCTCAGCGGACTTCCGTCTGACTATGATACTCTTGTTTCAAGTTTATCAACAGTTACTGTCACAAATCAGATTTCCAGTGAACTCGTCAAGGCTCGACTACTTCAAGAATACTCAAGAAAAACTTCTGTTAATACCGCTGCTTATATAAGCAACAAAAATGGAACTGTCTTTTGTGATTTCTGCCACAGTACTAAACACAGAAAATCCAGATGCTTTAAGCTAAAGCGTATGAAGAAGAATCCGAAAGCTGCTAGTGCCGCGACTAATAACCTAGTGTCTGCATTCATAGCTCAGTTACCATCACAGGACTTTTATTTGGACAGTGGTGCTAGTAATCATATGGTTAATAACCAATGTTATTTTAAAAAATTTATACCATGTAAACTTAGCGTCAAAGTAGCCAATAATACTGAAATTACTTGTGAAGGTCGAGGGCATATTGATTTAGAAGTTAAACAGCAGGTGAGTCCGTTATCATTGTCCAATGTAATGTATGTTCCCCAACTTTCTTGTAATCTAATTTCCGTATCAAAATTAGTTGAGAGTGGCCATGAAGTTATATTTGATAGGAGAGGCTGTCTAATTTATAACCATAAGAGCAAAACCACTGGTGTTGGCAACCTAATTGCATGTGCTGTACGTTGTAATGGTTTATATAAACTAAACGTTTGTGTTAATGTGAAAACTAACAATTTCTCGCCCATGGATCACTCCTTGTTCCTGGAAGGTAGCCAGGAATCACCGAGGGCCATAGTCGCAGCAGGTTCTCCAGCGGAGTTGTGGCACAGACGTCTAGGACACCTTAGTCTCCGAGGTATGAAATGTTTACGGGATGGTGCATGTGGTGTGATGTTTCAGGATGAAGACTTAAACAACTGTGTGGCATGTCTTGAGGGGAAGATGTCGGCCGCATCTTATCCGCAGGGACAGGCGACGCGTGCTAATCGACCACTGGAACTCATACATAGTGACGTCTGCGGCCCGATGCAGGAACCGAGCTGGGGTGGAGCGAGATACCTAGTGACCTTTACAGATGACTACACTAGGAAGACTTTTGGATATCTCATGAAGCACAAATCTGAGGTAATGTCACATTTTATCACTTTTAAAGCACATTCTGAGAAACAGTTAGGGTTGTCAATTAAAGTTCTAAGGTCCGATAGAGGTGGTGAATATTTTAATAAAAACTTCTCTGATTATCTGAAAAGGGAAGGTATTGTACATCAGAGTACTGTCCCTTACTGTCCGCAACAAAACGGGGTCAGCGAGCGCCTTAATCGTGTGCTGCTAGACAGAGTTAGATGTATGCTTAGCGAGTCAGGTCTCTGCAAGCGTTATTGGGGAGAGGCAGTTATGACTGCTATTTACTTAAAAAATAGGGCTCCCACAGTAGCTTTAGAGGGACGTTTACCTGAGGAGGTTTGGAGTGGATCTAAGGTAGATCTCAGTCACCTTCGGGTGTTTGGCTGTGTTGCATACTGTCTAAATCCATCACAGAAACGCCAGAAATTAGATGCTAAGGCAAAATTAGCTATTTTCGTTGGTTATAGTGAGAGTACAAAAGGCTATCGTTTATGCGAGCCATCTAGTCCTAATACTGTGATATTATCCCGTAGTGTAGCTTTTATAGAGAATAAGTTTTATTATGATAATGGACCGAAAATTTCTGATGATAATTATTATTATTCTATTTTAAATGACAATAATTTAATGAATAATAATGTTGAGGCAATTGAACGTCATGATACTATTGTGGAAATTAACAATGAAACTAACAATAATTTAACAAATGTTTCAGATGGAGTCCATGACGATGACCACCAGACATTAAGTGAGAGCGAGCCCATCTCAAGTGGCGAGTCTGCTGATGATGGACGTGATGAGCGTCTGACGTCATCTAGCCAGGTGTCATGTGGAGGGGAAGCTGTGCAGCCGCGTAGTGAAGCTACAATTGGTTTGTCCGGTCGTCCTATTCGTGAAAGACGTCCACCACGAAGGTATGAAGACTATTCAATGCTAACTCAGCATACCTTATTAGAGGAACCACAGTCTTATGCGGATGCTATCGCTTCACCACATTGTAACAATTGGATTGATGCGATGCACACTGAGCATGACTCCCTGGTGTCAAATCAGGTATGGAAGTTGGTGAGTAGACCTACTAACGCGAATGTTGTCAAATGTAAGTGGGTGTATAAACTAAAGCATGATGCTGATGGAAAGTTTGATAGATTTAAGGCGCGGCTTGTAGCCAGAGGTTTTACTCAAAAGCAGGGAATAGATTATAACGAAACTTTTTCTCCTGTAGTTCGCCATTCATCTATGAGAATTTTGTTTTCATTGGCTAATGAAATGGACTTAGAAATAGATCATCTTGATATAGAAACTGCATTTTTGAATGGTAACTTAAATGAGGTTATATACATGGAACAACCTGAGGGTTTTCGTAGTAAGAATGATAATCGTGTCTGTCTTTTACAAAAGAGCATATATGGTTTAAAACAAGCTAGCAAGATGTGGAATGTAAAAGTAAACAGTGTACTTGTAGATAACGGTTTCAAACAGTCTCTATGTGAACCATGTATTTACACAAAAAGATCTCACAATGACTTTGTTATCATAGCTTTATATGTAGATGATTTCTATGTTTTTTATTCTAAGAACAGCTCAGTTAAGATTGAATTGCTGAATGTTTTAGTGAAAGAGTTTAATGTCAAGAACTTAGGTCCGTTGAAAAATTGCTTAGGCATGAGAGTCACTAGAGATAGGTCAAAGGGAACTTTGTGTTTAGATCAAACTGAGTATATTAAGAAACTGTTAAGGCGATTTAATATGCAAGATTGTAAACCTATTGCGACACCTATGGCTTTAAATTCAAAGTTGACTCTACCTAAAGATGAAAGTGCTTGTATACTTGATGAGACCTATAACTACAGGCAGCTGATAGGTAGTCTTATGTATTTATCTGTATGTACTAGACCTGATATCACTTTTGCATGTAGTCAGTTAAGCCAGTTTAACAACAGCTTTGATAGCTCCCACTGGATTGCGGCGAAGCGTATTCTTAGGTATTTAGCTGGTACAATTAACTACTCTTTATGTTATGTAAAAAGTGTTAACTTGGATATAAGAGCATATACCGATGCCGACTGGGGTAATGACGAAAATGACAGAAAATCGTTTACTGGTTTCGTCATTAAGCTGGGTAATAATACTATTAACTGGGAATCACGTAAACAACGCTGTATTGCACTTTCGAGTACAGAAGCAGAATACCTAGCTATAGGTGATGTTTGTAAAGATGTTTGTTTTATAAAAAACTTGCTTTCAGAAATAGTACATAAGGAAGTTCCTTGCACTGTATTCAATGACAATCAAAGCGCACATAAGCTTTTAGAATGTAAGGAATTTTGTCATAAAAGAACGAAACATATTGATATCAGATATCATTTTGTTAAAGACTTAATTAAGAATGACTCTATTTCAGTAAAGTACCTTTCTACAGACAAGATGATAGCTGATGTATTGACTAAACCTCTGTGTGTACAGAAACATTGTAGCTTCATTGAGAATATGAGTTTGAAAATGACTGTCTCTACATAGTAGAATGTTATTTTATATGCATATTTGACATACATTTTTTCCTTAATGTAGAAGTGACAACTACTACCTTTACATAGTAGAATATTGTTTTTGTATACATTTTTTTTTGGACTTACATTTATTTGTATCAATGATTATTTGTATAGTATTGGACATAATATGTAAGCCGTAAGGGGAAGTGTTGGAAAGTCTATATACGGCTTTATATCCATGTTAATATTATCATTGAATGTTGTCTATACTTACTTGTTCTCTTTGGTTTCGCCCTCCAAACATGACGGACGCTCTCTGTATCTTTTTAATTAATATTTAATATAATTTGAGACTGGTCAATAAAAGTGTTTATTTCGAATAACCCGTGCATCCATCACAAGCTCAGTTCCACGCTCTGCTCATCAAATCAACAAAAATATCTTAGGCATCGCACGCGACCTTTGGCTTATTTGGCCTTATTTGGCTAACCCTATGCTAAATATAGCAAAATTAAGGTAAACTAGACCGAAAAAGGTGAAATTTCTTACCAATAATAGCGCCAATGTTGAGCACGGAACCCATCCAAGCGATCTCATCGCTGGTCGCCTTCTCTTCGAGGGGCGACTGCGACGTGTCGTTGGAGGTCAGCTTGATGTTGACCGGCGCCGTCCATCCCATACTGTACCCGGTACAGAGGATTGCGATGTTCGCTGTGGAAGAAGACAAACTCTTACTATCCTATCATCATCATCATCAGCCTGTGGACGTCCACTGTTGGACAGAGGCCTTCCCTATACAGCGCCACCACACCCGGTCCTCAGCCTTCCTCATCCAGCCACTTCCCGCCAGCCGCTTTATATCGTCGGTCCATCGTGCTGGAGGGCGTCCCACACTACGTTTGCTAAACGCGGTCTCCATTCAAGGACACACTGGTTGAATACTTTTGTTTTCAGTCATTGAGGAACTGACGATGAGAAGACTTGACTTAATTTTCCAAAAGCTGCCCAACCTATCCTATAGGACAATGTACTTGTTGGTTTGTCCTTCAATCACGCTTCAACAGGATCGACGCGATTATTTGCACGGTAGGTAAGAGGGGTTTATTCAGTTCAAAAATCCATAGCTTGGTTCTCATTTAAATAGTAACCAATCAAACTCAATGTTTTGATGATACATTGTAGCAACTAACATCTATGTCTGTGGTTTTCCAGATTTCCGTTATTTTCAGTTTCTCAAGAATTAACATATGTAAATGTTAAAAACTCGCGTAACTTTAAAGCTTGTTATTCATACAAAAATCTGGCAAATCATAGACTTATGACATCGAGTTTGATAGGTTTTCAAATGAGAACCAAATTAAGTTTGTATGAAGAGCGTTAGGGAGCGCGAGGGTGACTTCTCTTAAAGACCTGGAGAGTGACACAGGCTACTTTTATCCCGGATAATTAATGTTATTATTAAAAACTTAAATCCATGGTAGATGTGGTGATAATTAATTACGTGAATTTACAAGTGTAAATTAAAAATTTATAACATCCCCGACAAGTGAAGGTTACAGTAACTAGAAAACGGCTGAACCGATTTTCTTGGATTATAGCTAAGAACGCTCTCGATTAAGTCACCTTTCAAGCAAAAAAACTAAATTAAAATCGGTTTATTAGTTTACGAGTTACGATGCCACAGACAGATACACAGATACACACGTCAAACTTATAACACCCCTGTTTTTGGCTCGGGGGTTAAAAACTAACGCTACGAGAGGACAGTTTAAGTGTCATAAGTAGGTACAGATAGATTCTGATAATGACCCTAGACCAGAGGATGTACTGAGGCATCTCGCTGAGCAATTTCTAAATGATCGTAATTCGCCCATTCGTGTTCTGACGTTGCTGTATCCTGCCCTGCACTAAAATAGACGCTACTTTGCCACTGTACACTATTTTAAGAACTACACCAATATCTATAGAACTGACATGTACAAATTGTATACAAGTTCTTTAAAATAAATAAAGATTAAAAAAAAAATAAGACTGTACACTTGACTGGACTTCTTAGTCCGAACGCATAGTTTTAACTACGAAGAGCACCACCATGAAATTCTTCTTTTTCATACCCTAGTTGCATTTCATTTGGGGTCGGGCCTCCTTGTATGTAAGTACCTGGACTTTTTGTTCTAGGTTGTCATTGTCAAGATTTTAAGGCCTTTAACGTCCCTCTCGACATTGAAAGAAAGAAAGAAAGAAAAAAACGTTTATTTTTGAAAGCTGTGGCACGCATTATCAATTATACCTACCTTACATTACATTGGACTACTACCATGTGGCTGGGAGTCTTCCTCTACCTGGTGGTTTGGGTGGGGATATTCAGTACTTCTTCATGTGGAAGAAAGAAAAGAAAGAAAAAGTGTTTATTCGGTCCCACAGAAAGTATGTCGAAATGAGACGCGTGGATACCAAAATGGACGCCACTCAGCATTTGCTGCGCCTGTGTCGGGAACGCAGGCACAGCGCTGGTCTTCCGTGGAGCCAGAAGTTTCTTCTTCAATCACACCTGATGGAAAGTGATGATGTGGTCTAAGATGGGACGCGTTTACCTAGAAGGTGCCTATTCACTCTTGTTCTCTTGTGTGTGTATGTTTGTTACTCTTTCACGCAAAAACTACTGGACGGATTGGGCTGAAATTTAGAATGGAGATAGATTATACCCTGGATTAGCACATAGGCTACTTTTTATCGCGGAAAATCAAAGAGTTCCCACGGGATTTTTAAAAAAACCTACATCCACGCGAACGAAGTCGCGGGCATCAGCTAGGTTAGTAATAAAGTAGCTAAAAATGGAGTAAAATAAAGAAGATTTAGGATGACCTGAACTCTGGCGTGAGCTATGCATGCCTACCTCACCCTTTGCTGACGCAACAATATGGTAGTCATTGCTTCTTCGCATTCTTTAACTTTTCTTGTATTGGTGCAACCTTAAAAGTTCCCTTGTAATGGATGGGGTTTACAGAAATTGCCATATTCATAGCTACTAGCTGGCTGTGATAGCCTAGTAAGCTGTGATAGCCTATAAGTAAGTGGTTAGAAGTTAGAACGTCCGCCTCCTAATCGGAGGTCGGGGGTTCGATCCCGGGCACGCACCACTAACTTTTCAGTTATGTGCGTTTTAAGCAATCAAATATCACTTGCTTTAACGGTGAAGGAAAACATCGTGAGG
This sequence comes from Maniola jurtina, assembly GCF_905333055.1. Classification (NCBI taxonomy): domain Eukaryota; kingdom Metazoa; phylum Arthropoda; class Insecta; order Lepidoptera; family Nymphalidae; genus Maniola; species Maniola jurtina. Next base: position 7,547,125 of record NC_060052.1, on the reverse strand, counting down.
AAACCTGCATGCCTGAGAGTTCTCCATGTTCTCAAAGGTGTGTGAAGTCTGCCAATCCGCATTGGTTCAGCGTGGCATACTATGGCCTAAACCCTTCTCATTCTGAGAGGAGACCCGTACTCAGTAGTGGGACGGAAATGGGTTGATCATGATAGCTACTAAGTAGGTAGGTATATCTCGTCATTGACGAAAAATCCATCTCTGTCCAATGAGATAGGAGACCTTGCCCAACCGTGGGATATTAATAGACTGTTATTTTACTTGACTACTCTCATTCACACGTGTTTACGACTCTACCAAGCCAAACAACTGCTATTGCTTCGACGCATTTTGACGCAATTCACTATTATTGTACGTGTTTATTTTATTTGTAAATATAATATATGCCCGTGACTTGACCCACGTGGATTTGGGTTTTAAAAAATCATGTATGTCATTAAAGTTGCCTATGCCATTGAAAAGAGCAACCGCCGAGTTTCTTGCGGGTTCTTCTCGGTAGGAAAAGCATTCTGAACCAGTGGTAGATGCTCTTGATGATTCAGAAGTACTTTCAAAAGTCTAATTGAATAAATATATTTTGAATTTTGAATTTTGTTTTTGAATTTAGAATTTAGTTTTCGTTCATTAGACCTGGTGTCCAATAATTTCATAAATAAAGTGGGACGAATAAGACCTACAAAATTTTGGAAAAAATAGAAATCCCTATTAGCTATGAATATCTGTGATAGGTAAATAAATACATCGTCTATTGGATAGGGTGTCCTTGAACCTTAAACAAAAAATATGACAGTTTTTTCAAAAAAACTTTTTTGGTTCCATTTTTTTTATTTGATGGCAAGTTTCATCCGATTTCATTTTAATAGACCCCAGAGAGTAGAGTACTCATTTACCTATAATAATAATAATAATAATAATAGCCTTTATTCAGACGTTATTTCAGTTACATCATGAGTTTTTTTTTTTTTCTAATTTAACATAAATTTTAATGACACTGTTCCTAACTTATTCATTGTTGTTGTTAACTTATTCATTATGCATCAACTCGCTGTCTGTATGTCACTATTTGACAAAGGCCTCCTCCAACTGATGCCATTTCTCTCTATCAGCAGCTACTCTTGTCCGAATTCCGAAAAACCGAATGTGAGCTGGTTGATTGCATAAAAGAGGCCATAATTGAATCAGGAACGCACTTTGAGTGTAATGAGATCAGCAATATATATACAGAATTGGAAATCAAGTTAACAACAAAATCGTCCTGTTGTTGTTTCTATCTCTACTCATTTACCTACTCCTGAAAATTAATTACTCAGATTATGTTAAAAACTTAGTTTTATGACGTACCTAAGTAAGTAACATAGTAAACTATGTTTTAAGCTATTTGATGTCATAAAATGATTTTATACTAAAACAAATAGCGATGACACTATCAATAATTATATATTTATTACTCTATTGTTCAATCTAATGCTCTCCAAGTAACTATTTATGTTACCATGTTTAATATTTGACGCACTCGTCTATATAATTACAGGATGTAAAAAAATATTTTTCCTGTTCATAATATCATGATTGTAGAGACTAAGTACTTAGAAGTATCATTTTTTACTCGCTTCTTTCCGCAAATTCGTTCACAGGGATATTTTTTTATGTAATAGAATTTTTCTAAATCTAACAGGTGATTCTTTGGTTAGAGCTATATTTTACTGTAAGTATAAAGAAATCCTAGTTTTGCAATTGATTATAACTTATTAAAAGCGTTAAAAAATAAAATTAACGCCTAATTAAATTTAAATAATTAAATTAATTAGGCGTTTAAATTGCGTTTAATATATCTTATATGCAAGTGCTATTAAAAACAGCTAGTTGGCGGATTTTTTCAATCGTACGCACAAATGTCACAACTATTTATGTATTTTTTATAAGTAGGTAATTATTTACACCGATTTCTATGAGATTTCTGGACCGAAGTTTGATTCGCGCGTGATTTGGCAAAAATCTCAAAAAAGGTGCTTAAAATGTCAGACATAAAGTTAGATTTATGAAGTTTTTTTGTTTCCTCTAAAGTGTAACTTACACTCAATTATATAGATTGCCATTTGCCAAGTATCTGGCTATCTGTATGCCTTTGTTTATTTCAAATTGCAACCATGCTATTGTTAAATGATATTTATCTTGTATTTTGTGATTACATATTACTATGCACATTCTATTATCAAGCAGCGTTGCATCAATATAACTATAAATCATTTGATGCTATGTCAAATGCAGGATATTATTACATGTATATTATGTTGACGCAAGTTGGGTATCTATTATACTTTAACATAACATACTTAAAACATTATACTTATTTATCAATTTGTTTATTTTACTAAGCAAATTTGAAATTTACTATTTATGTAGTACATATTTGTTTTATAAATAGATAGGTCTGTAGTAGCTACAATAAATAATTATAATATAATATACTAGATCATAGCCGCAACATCGTTCGCGTAGTTTAAGATTTTTAAGTCCGTCTCTGGTATGCAAGCTGTATCTAATACCTACCAATTTTCGTCAAAATCGGTTAAGAAGATGAGCCATAAAAACGTAGAGGACAGATACACTTTCGCATTTATAATATTAGTTGGATTAGATGTTTGTACTTTGAAAATTGAAAATATTTCATAGTAAACAAGTCTTCATTTGGTTAATTAACATTGACTAATGTCGCTAACTGGATGGGTCAGCGGATTTTATTACAAACCAAAGCTGATTCAAACTTTTCTTTCACTATTAGTTGATTGATAACTAGATATACCTACTTATTAAATCTATTGGTTATCAACTATGTGATTATTGATAAGTTTTTTAATATTTAGGTAAGTTAATCGATTTTATCACGTATGAAAACGTGCGTGCATAGAGTTAGATAATTTATATCTGTTTGTGTAGATTAGATAGACATAGATTTTCTTATCTAGTAACGTGAGATAATGATACAAATGTCAAAACGTTAAAATCACTACCCATCGCTACCCATATTATCATAAACGCGAAAGTGAGTTTGTTTGTTGGTTTGTCCTTCAATCACGTCACAAAGGAGCAATGGATCGATGTAATTTTTTGCATTGATAGAATTATATGAAGAGTGACATAGGCTACTTTTTATTTTATGAAATCAAGGAGGCAAGCGAAGCGAGCTTTTTTGATTCCGTAACGAAATGAATGTCTAGAAGGTGAGCTGAATAAAAGGCGTCTTCTAGCGTAGTCTTAAAAACGTTACCTACTTATTTACCTTGTGGTAGAATTTAATTATTTCTTAACTCACAACTATTGGCAGTATATCACTTTATACTAAGCGACCACTAACTAATCCACTAGGAAATTTTATTAAAAATCAAATTTTAAAATGTAACGATTTCACCAAGAACAGGATAGAATTATTTTTACTAAGCTAATTTTAACTAGCAACCCAGACCAGTGGTTTAAAGCTATAGCGGTTCAAAATGGCCGGAACTGGCTTATAAATTATCCACACACGTTTTCCCAACATTTTCCTTGAGTTTTCGCCCTCTGCAGCATAAATAATAATAATTTTTATCTCATATTAACAGCTGATAGCCAAAACTTTGTCGACGATTATAGGTGTTAGATAAAACGTCATATCGATCGGTATTAAAGTAATTGACCGAGATAATGATATTATGTTTTAATTATATAATTTTTTTCGTATCGATGGTTTTCTGCTTGACTTATTACTTGACTGTACTTTAATGACGCTGGTAATCTTATATAATATGGAAACTCATTAAACTGGATGTGCTCTGTTATAGTTGAGTATATCTCTAATATTATAAAATTGTACCTACACACATTGCTTGTGAGCACTTCAAGTAAAAACCACATAACTGATTAAGATTAGGAGATTAGAAGATAAAATCATGTATGTTAGTTATGTTTATTATTTAATTACTATTTGGGATGAATAAACATCATTATTTTTAATCTTAAATCAAAAGTTTGCATGTTAATACCTACCTATAGTTTAGACTTTTAATACGGCTCCAACTTTTATTAAATCAGTCCACCAGGATTCGAGATATACTTAGCTAACGTTTATCAAATCAGTATCTAAAACCCGAGATATATATATATAGCTTCAACGAATTTCCCGAATAAGTTAGATTTACTATTTTCATTATTCATATTTATTTGCATTAAACACGTGAATTTTACACATTGTTATAGATAAATGTGACCCGGTTCGGTTTACCAAAAAGATAAAATAAATTACAATTCGAATTACATTAAACATTTAATGAAAATAAGATTACATGTCAAGCTATGTAATTTTTTTTAAACAATTTAATTGGCCTTTTGGTCACACACACACATACATACACACACACTCACGCACACACACACACACACACACACATTTCGATAACTAAATCAGTAAACCATTAAGGAGACAACAAATGCAATATTTAAAAGGCATCAACAATACCATTCTCTATAGCGTAGATCAAGATTTTTTTTCTAATGATAACGTACCTATTCTAATTGTAATATAAAACGTAGGTATAAAATTATCAAGGACAAAGTAGCATCTGTTATTTCTGTCACAAACTTTATCACGATAATTTTATATTATGTTATTGTAGGTCGAATTACGACAGTTATTACGTATTTATCTTTCGAATACAATAATGATTATTGAAAAGTAGCGTTACCATCAATGATAGATTTGTAACGTTGGGAAAAGTTACAAAAGGTGTAAAAAACTGCCTAAGTTTCACATATTATTATGTTAAACTCTTATTTGTTTTACTTTTGTGGTATACAGTATTTAATTTTCACTATTGCACCACATATTTATTTAAAACTAGCTGATGCCCGCAACTTCGGGAACTCTTTGATTTCCCGGGATAAAAAGTAGCCTATGTGCTAATTCAGGGTATAATCTATCTCCATTCTAAATTTCAGCCCAATCCATCCAGTAGTTTTTGCGTGAAGGAGTAACAAACATACACACACACACACACGCGCACACACGTACAAACTTTCTCCTTTATAATATTATAGTGTGATGTGATTTTCAAAATGTAGTAAAACTCGTAAAACCAAAAAATAAACGTGACTTGTTTTAAATACAGTTTTCTTAAAATATACTTGATTTAAATGGAAAACTTGATTGGCAAATTTTGATTATAAAATGTTAATTTAACTTAAAATTATATAGCTGAAATGTTTACCTAGACTAATAGTAGATAGGTGTTACATATATTGGTTTCTTAGTCATTGCAGTGCCTTATAATAGCAATTAAATTAGACACGAGTAAAAATGGTTACAAGTGTAAATTAAAAATTTATAACACCCCCGACAAGTGAAGTTACAGTAACTAGAAAAGACCGAAAAGACCTGATAACTTTCAAACGGCTGAACCGATTTTCTTGGACTATTCCGCGCCTACGATCCAAAGTATCAGAGTTTTCCAAAACATCATTTTCAAATAAATAATTATGTATCAAGGCAACGTCCATCTTGACAGCTTGACATTTGTCAATTGACATAATATTAAGAACCTAATGGTTATGTAACCTTCTTTTCTACAAGAAAACTAGAAAAGAGCTGATAACTCTTAAACGGCTGCACCAATTTTTTTGGATTATAGCTAAGAACACTCTCGATCAAGCCACCTTTCAAACAAAAAAAAGTAAATTAAAATCGGTTCATTCGTTTAGGCGCTACGATGCCACAGACAGATACACAGATACACAGATACACAGACACACAGATACACAGATACACACGTCAAACTTATAACACCCCTCTTTTTGGGTCGGGGGTTAAAAATACTGTTAAAATGCTATACAATAATATTATAAAATTAATCAATATGAATATGAATATTCTATTCCTACTTCTAGACTCAAGAGCGTGGTCCCCTACTCTACCAAGGCGTGAATCTACAATCGTAACCCCCGTATCGCTTCAATAAAATTATTGCTCTCATATCTTTTAAAAACAATAACAATTAATATATTATCTACAATATCATAAGATCATAAGGTCATTTATTATATAATGCATAAATGCATTAATATAGCGTGAAGGACCTAATAACTTAATGTACTTAAGATGCAGGGCACGGGTCTGCCCGCGAAATTCAAATTTAAATTGGTTTTACGCAATTTGTAAACTAATACGACAAAGTAGACTTATAGAATTCTAATAGCGCCAATGGCAGTATCATTTCCACAGGTTTATATAAAAATCTTTACTTGAAAGTGTCTAGTTTAAGAAATTAGCTATAGTATCGATTTGCGAGTAACTCATCTCGAACTCATTATTTTAACTAATTTCTTAAGCTGTACACTTTCAAGTAAAGATTTTTATGTAAACCTGTGAGGATGATACTGTGATTGGTGCAATTAAATGCCATAAGCCTACTTTTTCGTATTAGTTTACAAATTGCAAAAACCAAATTAAATTTGAATTTCGCGCGCAGACCCGTCTCATGCACCTTAAATGATTGTGTTTGAATGCTAATTAATTTAAAAAAATCTGAATATTATTCCCTACCAAGTTACCAACCTATGTTACTGACCTGGGTACAACTTGCATTGATTAACACTAACTCATGAAATGCTAATTTTAGTTTTAGTGAAGCACAACTTATTGAACTTAGTTTTACACAACTATACACGTAATTAAGTAAGTATCATAAAATTTAGTTTTAGTGTCGGTAGGATACCTACTTGTTAGTAAATAGTAGTTAGTAATTAAAAAGGTACAAGTTAGGGTGAGGCCAAACGGACGTAATTTTTTTAATAATAATAATATAATAAATATTTTATTTACCAGATTGTGGGTACATAACAAGTTTACAATGAATCAGTATAGTCCCTACACAATCGACTGTCACCGACAGTGTGCAAATATTTAAGTTGAAGTTAAAATTAACATTTACAATCAATCGAAAACTTAAGTTACTAATTGTTTATAAGGTCAAACAGTACAATTTCAATTTTAAATTACGCAGTCAAATTATCCAATATTATAGATACATTAAAATAGTGGGGTTAACTAGTTATTTTAGTATGTCATTGTCGTTAATATATTCTTTTATACTATAATAATTTTTCTGATTGAGCATGTCAAAAATTTCTCGCTTGAATTTTAAAAGCGGCAAATTTTTTTTACAGTCTGGAAGTCTGTTATACAAGGCAACAGCCATGCATGGCGAATTGTGTGAAAAGACAGCCAACCTTTGTGGTGGAGCCCAGAGTTTAAATTGTGGATATGGCCTGCCTCTCTTATTAGGATATTTTTCTTTTAATGTGGGAAATAGATTAGGGGTTTTCTTTACAAATAGCAGTGCTTCGTATATATAAAGACATGGTAACGGTAGAATTTTATTCTCCCTAAACAATGGTTTGCAGCTGTCCAAAGTTTCAGCTCGACATATTGATCGAACACAAGCTTTCTGTTTGATAAATGCTTTTGTAGCGTCTACAGAATTTCCCCATAGTAAAATACCGTATCGCAAAATCGACGATACATACCCATGGTATGCTAGTAGGGCAGTTCGTTTATTACTGACTTGCGAAAGCTTTTTCAAGACATACACGAATCTGTCAATTTTCTTACATAATTCTTCAATATGAACTTTCCAATTGAAAAACTTATCTAAAGTCAGTCCAAGAAATAAGGATGTATCAGATTTATCAATGTTATACGATTCATACATTACTGTTATATCTGCTGGATGAGAGTTAAGTGTTTGAAACTGTACATAGTGGGTTTTTTTCATATTAATGCTAAGATTGTTTTCATTTAGCCACTGTACAACAGATTTAAGTGCTTCATTTGTTTGTTTTTCAAGAGTTTGTTTGTCCTTTGTTTTAACTACAATTGTTGTATCATCTGCGTATAGAAAACATTTATGTGAGATTGTATTGGGGAGGTCATTTATGTACAAGAGGAACAGTAAAGGACCAAGTACGCTCCCCTGAGGTACTCCATATGGATTTTGGGTTTTAAATGATGAACGGTATGAGTTCATAATTTTCCCAGTAGGTTTAGAGACTTCTACACATTGTTCACGCTCGAAAAGGTAACTAGATATCCATTTTAGTGCTTGGCCTCGTATTCCATAGCTTTCTAGTTTATTAATTAGTATTTTGTGACTTATTAGGTCAAAAGCCTTGGTCATATCAAGAAAAATTGACACAACGTTATGGCCAGTGTTAAGACTTTCTAATACATACTTCGTTAAGGCAAAGCAAGCAAGAGTAGTACTACTTTGTTTTCGAAAACCGTATTGTTCCTCTTTTAAAATACTATTTGTTATTATAAATTTATAGATCTTATCAAACATAATTTTCTCAAACACTTTTGACAAAATAGGGATAAGCGTTATTGGGCGGTAGTTATTTAAGTCATCCTTATTATTCTTTTTATGTAAGGGCTTAACTATGGACTTTTTTAAATTATTGGCAAATACACCTTCTGTAAAAGACAAATTAATTATATGGCTTAGAGGTGGTGCTAAAAGTTTTCCGCAAGTTTTAATTATTTTAGTATTAAGCCCGTCATATTCCGTAGAGTTAGTATCTTTCAGCTGGATTATAGCTTTATACACATCCTGCGGGATGACTGGAGTGAGGAACAAAGAATGGCAGATATTTGTTACCTTGTTCATCGAAGGTCTTATTTCATTTTGAGCATCTGAGTTAGAGTTGCTTATACTAATAAAATATTTGTTAAACTCTTCAGCGATATGTAGAGAATCAGTCAAGGTTACATTTCCAGTTGTTTTTAGTTCCTTTATTTCATTACTCATATTTTTGGCGTGTAAATTTGAATTAATAACATCCCAGGATGCTTTGCATTTGTTTTTGGACTTTTCTATGTACTTAGTATTAGAAATGCTTTGAGATTTGGCTATACAAGATTTCAATATTTTTGAATATCTGTAATATTTTAGTTTATTTAAGCGTTTATTAGCTGCTGAAAGTCTATAACTCAAGTATAATTTCCTTTTAACTAAACACGATTTTTTCAATCCTTTAGAAATCCATTTATTTTTAATTTGTTTATTTAATAATTTCACTACTATGATTGGGAAACATAAATTGTAGAAAAGAATTACGTCATTATGAAACTTCTCAAAAGCTGTATTAGTACAAGTCTCTGTTAGTACGCCACTAAATGATAATGCAGAGATACATTCCATAAATTTCCTTTTATTATTAGCTGAAAAATCTCTCCGTTCTATGAAGACTCTTTCATTTTTGAGATTTATGGCGCTAGTGAGAGTTGGGAATGTAATTGTTTGCGCAGTTTCGTGGTCAGACAAAGCGAGATAATGTAACTCTGATTTTGCGTCTCTAATGTTACTGACTATAAGATCTATGCCCGACAACTTTCTAGTGGGTTTGGTAATATGATTTATTAAATTATAGCTAGTTAGTAGTGATAACAATTGTTCGGATACTTTATTTTTAGCCAGGATATTTACATTCCAATCTCCGCATAGAACCACTTTCTTTTTACTTTTAATAACCTTTAGCTTGCATAATAGCATTTCCAACTTCTCAAAAAAGATACTTATATTCGATGCCGGTGTTCGATAAATGCATAAGACGATTAAATTCAATGATTCTATTGACACACCACAATATTCAAAATGGTGTTCAATTGGTTCAACTTTTTTATAGAGGTTTGTAAGGGGGATGAAGTCTAGCCCTTTTTTCAAGATGATACAGGTGCCTCCACGCCTCTGATTCACTCGAGTGAACTGGGCAGCAACATTATAGTTTTTAATTATCAGGTTAAGCTCAGATCCCCTCTTAATAAAGGTCTCCGTCAGGCAAATAATATCAATATTGTCTATATGAGTATTGCTATTAAAATTTTGTAAGGTAAGTTCAAAGAATTCAATTTTATTTAATATGCCTGCAATGTTTTGATGAAAAATTGTTAAATTATAGTATGTATTAACGAAAAAACAAGGGCTTAGAATTGTGTGCCTCGTGTGATTCTGTAATTGTTTTTTTTGAAATATTTCGTTTAAAATAATAGGGAATAGTACCCTTTTTCTCTTTAATTCCTTTTTTAGCACTACTTTCTGTATGAATATTTTGTAATATAATTTTCTGTTTCTGAGCCTCAAAGTAGTATGGAATAGTTCCCTTTATATATATATTTTTTGACTTTATATTTTTGTTTATGTGTTTTTTAATATTATTTATGAATTTTTCTTTATACGTTATATAATCTATTTCAATATTTAATTTTTGACAAAGATATTTTACCCAACTTTGTCTACTATTCGTAGAACGGCAGTTATAACTGGGTTGTATGAATGTACAATTGCGATAATTTTTTACTAGTAATTCAATATTTTTGTTCAACAAACCACAGTTTAGGTATTGATTCTCATATACATTCACTACAAAAACTCTAGTATTTTTCAGGGTAAACAAAGCATTGCTAAGTGTAGAATATAATTTATAGGGGTTGGTGTCATTGGCCCCAATGCCTATAATTACAATATCTTCCTCAGAATAGTCTTTGCCGTAGTTTTCGCAGTCTAGTAAAATTTGTGATGAATCAGCATAAGGTTTTATTGAGCCATAAATTGAATAAATATTATTCCATGAATTCTGTCTACTCTCATGCATTTCACTTGACAAATTACATAGTTGCTGATCACCAATTATCAAAATACGGGGTTTTTGATTTGTTTCACGTAAGTGAAATAATTCTAGTCTGTTAAATATTGTTTTCTCAGAAGTTTCTCTGTTAATCGCGTTGGAAGCGCTATTTTCTGATTGTAACAGTGATGTTTTCTCCCACATATTTCTATCCCGCGTTAAAGTGCCTGGGTTGGAGTTTTCTTTTTTTCCCAGCAGTATAGTGGTAGGTGTAGAGGTTTCTTTAGGTATGTGTTCAATGTGTGAGGGAGTTTCTTCTGATACCTGTACAATTTGGGTGGGAGGTGGACTTTTATTCTCTATATCGTCGCTGCGCGTGCGAATCCGCGTAAGAGCAACTTGTAAAGACCGCGTATTTGCTTTTTCATGATTTTACAGGAGGAAGAAAAAACTTAATATCTCAGCGATTTCAATTCTTATTACTGACTGAACTTAACAGATAGTTCTTTACAACTTTCTTTATTGGAAAATAACGTAAATTTACTTGTAGTTGGCTTAGATTTTGTGTAAAGTCACTTACGCGGTTTTGTTTGAATAATTTTATAAAATAAGTAGACTTTTATTAAAGGTACGCGGTTTTGAAATAAAACAATTTCGTAAAGGGTTGAATTTATTATTACAAAAAAAATCGAAAACAATATAATCGAACAAAAATATGATGTATTTCAATATTAGGAAATCAGTTTACAAAAGGTTATTTGGTAGCTCCAAAATAAAAATTAAAGGGGGCCTTATGCCACCATACTTGAAAACGTGCGGTCAAAATTATTTTTGATTTTAGTGGACTGTATTAGCGGTTAATTGCCCCATAAAAACGTAGCATTCGACGAAGGAGAAAAAATGGGTGTGTCCTCCAGGGAGTGGTTAGGTAAATTTGGACTTACGTGGCTGGAATGGTTCAAAGTCTGTTCCGAACTGCAGCATTTCTCGTCACCACACTTTTACCATCACTGATCCCTGGCCAGGGTTTTATAAATCGCTGTTGCACTATGTGTCGTGTTGGGTGTAGACACAGTTTTCGATGAGCGGTATGTATAACTTCACAATGGCGGCGCGCACGTGGTATTGCGGTGGTTTATTATGCACGAAAAGTAGTGTCTCACGCCGGCGATGGATTATGTTGCACTGACTCTCAGCTTAGCGCATTACACTTGCGTATGCTTGAAGTCCATGAGTGGGAAAAGAAAGGATATATAGGATAGAATGAGTGCGAGGATCTATGATCTATGAAGACCCGTTATGATACATTAATTAGTACAGTAATTTGAAGTATGTGGCGCCATCTATTGAGATTTACCACGCCCCTCAGCATGAAGGCTCTGCTTCATCAAATTATTAAGTAAAAAGGATATAAAGTAGCGTTAAACTTATAAATTAAAACCCATATTGCAAGGGTGCGTAATATTGCAGATAACTTAAGACTAAGTAAACTACAACTTAAATATAAATTAAAACTACTGAGTTGGCAACGGACAAAGCTTAACTATAGGCCTGTCGTAAGTTCCAGACTTAGTTCTAACTTGCGCGACACGAACCACTCCGTCTCGACCAGGCATCACCTTGGTAATAATTCCAATTGGCCATTGGAGGGGTGGTGCGTTTTCAACAATAAAGAAAACTACAACTCTTTCCTTAACTGGATGCGAAGCGACTTTGAACTTTATGTGAACTCGCAATGAGTACAAGTGTTTAAATTTTAAATGTTTCCAGAAGGACTGAATTATAGAGTACAATAATAGAAACCTATTTAATAATAGCGAATATAATCTCGCATTTAGGTAGCCTTTTAACAGAACTAGCACGTATGTAGCGGTTTTCAGATAAATAAGTCGAACTAAAATTCTTTTACTCAAATCAATTACTGAATTATGTTCAAAATATTGAGCGGTGTTAGTTAAACCTTTAACGAAAACAGAGCTCTTAGCGGGTGAAAACCTTTGAAAAGGAAATTCATCGTTAGGTAAGTATGAATTTTCGTGAGGTGAGCGCTTGGTTGGAAGCCATTCTTCTGAAGGTAAAGAAATTCCTGAGTGACCCTCAAACAGAAGTGCGTATCCTGAGGACTGTGTGAGTATAAGACCACCAGATACACAGTCAGCAGGATTTTGAACCTCTGCGATATGATAAAAATTCACCTTAAGTGGCGACAAATTCGTATGAATTTCCAAAATGTGGTTAGTTACATAAATATTAAATTTGTGCGGTGACGAGAGTGCCCAGGAGAGGGCGACTTCTGAATCTGGGAATGCGAGAACTTCTTTTATTTTTACGCGAGAGGATATTATATTGTAGACCGAACTTACTAGATGAGTAAGCAAAACAATTTCATTTTGGTCAACAATGTGTTGCGGTAGAGAATTATCCCATCCCATATTCAGAAGCCATAACTCTTTTATGAGTAATTTAGCGAATAAAATGACTGGACCTACAAGGCCCAAATCATCATACAGACGTGCGGTAGCTGAGAGGATAGCTCTTTTCATACAAGATGTAAGCGGTTGCGAAACTTTAAAAACAAAATTGTCAGAAGCGGAAAACCAATGTAAACCTACAATCTTGAAGGTATGCTCATCTGCAAAAGATATACTCTCAGACTGCGGTATATGTTGTATCAGTTCAGAGGGTTTGCCAGTCCGATTGACTAGATCAAATCCTCCAGACTTGAACATCTGGATTGGCTCGTTTGCTATCGCAACTGCTTCCTCAGTGGAAGAAGCAGCGGAAGCAAGGTCACCCATACAGATGTCCCTTTCGAAAATTGCAGCGGCAAGAGGCCATCTCTCTCTCTCCTTCTTAGCAACTTCGCGCAGAGTGCAAAGATCCAAAAAGGGAGAGGAACGCAATTCGAAAGTGACGCGGTTAAATGTATGTTTACAAGGCGGGTCATCACTATCAAATCTATATAAGATTATTTGATGTTTGCGGTGCGGGGAATTTATTTCGAAATATATGTACATTTGCGTCACGTTTTCAAAGAAAGCGATTTTACAAAACCTAACATTGAACAAAGTATTAAGAATCTCAGCGTGCAGGTTACAATATGAACGAAGAGTTCTGAAGAGAGTGGTCGACATAACATCATTAGATATGACAGAGTTATGTGACAATTTAAACCCAGACGCGGTACCTTTCTCAGGGGGAACCTCTGAAATAGAATCCTTCACCGAACCCTTCTGAATAGCTTCACTGTCTCTTACGCGTAAGTCAGATTTGGAAATTTTAATATCAAGCATCAAATCATTCTCTTCACCTGCGATACAAGTATTGATTGTCTTTGCAGTGGTGTCCTTAGAAAGAATGTTAACAGCGAAACTATCGTCAGAGTTAAGATTAATTGTTGCGGTGTTAATATTTTTACAATCTGGCGGAGCAATGTTCAAGAATCCTATTTCAGGTTCTGTCAAGATCGGAAGGTTTTCTAAATTATTATTTTTACGAAGCGGTTCGCGAGCAAATGCGCAAAAAGCAGCGGTATGCGGGAGCTGAGTGACGACTGGTGCGTCACCCAGAATTATATAACCTAGCGTGGTTTCAACGGCGGAAGGCGAATTATCACCACCTGTCAGTTTATTGAAAAGTAAGATTTCACAATAGCGATTTACTCCCAACAACACATCAATAGTTCCTGGTTCCGAGAATTCATCGTCTGCGAGAGGTATATTTCGTATTAAAGACTTCATAGCTGCTACGTCTACACGCGCATCGGGCAGCTGTGACGTAATCTGCTCGACCACAAGCGGGCGTATGGAATATTCTTTAGTATCATCAAAACGAGATTTGAATTTAAAGTCGGAAATCCCAAGTATCTTTTGAGAAGTCCCACCGATTCCCTGAACTTCAGAGAAGCGGCTTTGCGTGTGAACAGGTAATGATAATCTCTTGCAGCAAGTCATAGAAATATAATCACTTTGTGAGCCGGGGTCAATGAGACAACGCACAAAGTGAGAGCGATTGTACTTATCTAGTACTTTAATTTTAGCGGTGCCCAATAAGGCGGTTGTAGCGGTGCGGTCGTGATGTTCACGAGATATAGTACATAAAGAAGCGGCAATGTTAGCGGATTAATCATTAGACGATTCTGATACATTAATTTTTGCGGGCGAATTAGCGGACGTATAAGCGGATGTATGCGCAAACGTATGAGCGGGTAAATTACAAGACGTATGAGCGGGTTGATTAGCGGACGTATAAGCGGACGTCCGAGCGGACGTCGGAGCGGACGTCGAAGCTGACGCATGAGCGGGTTGAATTACATTATTTTCAGAGTGATTGTTCGGCACAATGCGAGACATATCATCCGAATTAGCGGATTGCGACAGTGAGCAATTATAAAGGTGCGGACAGATATGTGACGTTGGCGCATTGACAACGACACTACAGTTTGATTTACTAGATTTAGCGAAACACAAACTTGAATGGTGACGTTTAAGCGGAAAGCAATTTGAGCAGTTTTTAGTGCTGCTACAAGCGGAATATTTATGCGAGGTACTTAAGCAGTTTGTACAGTATGAATTATTTTTAACAATTTCGTACCTTTGCCTAGGAGTTAATTTCATAAACGCAGCGCACTTGTATAAGTGGTCATGCTTTTCGTTTTTACAGACGACACACTTATGATTTTCATGAGAGCTACGAGCGCTTTCCGTATTGACAAAAGACTTAGTAGACTTAGTAGACCTCGTGACAGGTATAGGTATGTGTTTAGAGCGAGCTTTATTTTGCAACTGTGCATTAACATTGCTCCCTCTAGACAGCACCTTGCTCTGTTCCTTCACAAAATCTATAAGACTTTTATATGTTGGAATTTGTTTTTTACGATTAATTAGCTCAAACATTTTAACGGTATCTTCATCTAATTTAAGCGTAGCCAAATGAAGGAATATAAAATCAGTCAAATCAATTTTTAACTGTTTAAGTGCTTCTACCGATGAATCAAAAGTGTTTATGAAATTATCTAGTGCGGTATCATTATTATTAGCAAGTGGCTTGAATTGCAACACTTGATTTAAATAAGCGGAAGCGAGCGAGCGGGGGTCGTCGTACTTCTGTATTAAGGGGACGGTATATTCCAGGTATAATTTCAAATCTAGAGATGGCGATACACATTGTATCGGCATCTCTCTTAGACGCCCCTGAACCGGTTGCGCATCGCCACAGTGTAGATTATTATTTTCACATCGCTCCTGCATTTAATCATTACGTCACCCCACTTCAGTGTTTACGATGGAGTAAAAAGTCAAGTTATGTATAAGTTTAAAATTCAAAGTTATAGTGATAAAAAATATTTATTATGAAATAATTAAAAATTTATTTAAAAAAATTAATCTGTAGGTATCATCAGAATCGATTACATTCGACTTCGCTGGGTTACTTTATTGTAATATATAACATTGCGTATCTATAAAAAATATGTGTACAAGTTAAATATTGTTTTATATACTACTAGAGGATCCCTGCGGCTTCGCCTGCGTTGATTTCGGTTTTTTTGAATCCCGTAGGAACTCTTCATTTTTCCGGGATAAAAAGTAGCCTATGTCCTTCTCCGGGATGTATCCCAAGTCTGTACCAAATTTCATTAAAATCGGTTCAGTGGTTGGGCCGTGAAAACGTAGCAGACAGACAGACACACTTTCGCATTTATAATATTAGTATGGATTTTAATGCACACTGTTGCCAAGTTACTATCATTAGTTAGTAAACAGTCACTGATAAAAAAAAACAACAATATTATAATGTACTTTTATTGTTTTGTCAACAACGAGAAATAATGAATGAGATCTATTTACAATCATGCTAATAGGTGTCTTTTTCAACCTGTATGCTTATTATAGTAGGAGATTTAACATTTCACCAACTTTCATAGAATGAGATCACACACACACAGTAACATTAAATTAAAATGGGCCTAAACAACCTTGACTTAAGGTCCTAAATTCAATTACACCGATTTTAATTTCTGGTTCTGTCTGACTGGCTATACATGAATGGATTAATTTGAGCTATAAAACAAGGCGGTTAAGGTCTATTTTACGTTAACGTTCTTATTATAAACCCCTACCTGCCAGTTTTGGTCATTACTGTGGTGACCATTACATTTGGCCTTGAAAGAAGATACTTCACATGGATAAAAGATTATAGCATGGACAAGTCCAAGTTTCTGAAATTTTCACTTATTGATAATGATAATACTGTCATTCCTAATTACTTACATTTATAGGTAAATCTTATATTTTCTATATCTTATTGCTATTATAGATGCTGAGATTATAGAAATTACACTCAACTGAAATTCAATGAAAATATAGTTAGCACGGACATTACACAAGTAACTATTTATTGCATTTCACTAATTACCGAGATCGTAAAATCCTATTTTTTTCATATTATCAAAACGTTTACAGTAAAAAAATATCACACGCGCTAGGCGTGCAAAAACACCTGAAAGAGATTATATGCACCTGCAGCCATAACAGGATAACATTAAAATATATTTCGTGTTGTATAAAAAGCTGTTTTGTTTATAATCCTTGTTTTTGTTTATTCAATATGGTTACAGTCAAACCGGCCCGCTCGGAGCTAATAGCCATAAAAGTTAACTAATTAGGTGAAATATTCCAAAAAAGCATAAGTAGGTATGTACACATTCAATACGCTAACTTAACTGTTTACGTTAAGGTTCAAAGTCAAAGCGCTGGAGAAATGTTTTTATATGATACTGAACAAAGTCAAGACAGAGATTAAAATATTTTATAGCTTTTTTGTTATATTCAGATTCGGGCCATTGATTCAAATTTTAAATTTGTAGTAATTATTTTCTCTAATTCAGAAGCTGAGCTCTTTTTCTGGATGCCTATCATTAGGCATCCAGAAAAAGAGGTCATTACCTTTTCGCTAAAAGACAATTTTACGTTGATTGACATGAAAGCAAAGTGCCTAGTAAGCCAATAGACAATTCAGCTAGATGACATCAAAGCAGATTACCCAGTCAGCAGAGAGTCAACTTAGCTGTACGCCATAAAAACAGAATGCACAAGTAGCAAAACGTCTGGAATTGTGAATAGTTTGTATGATTAGAACACCTCATTAGCCAGACGTCAAATTACATAGTTGGATGACATAAACGCTGAATGAGATAGTATCTAAAACGTCTGGAAAAGTAAATAGTCTAAATGGTCTGTTGCTTGCTCCCTTTTTAATTTTTAACCAACTTCCAAAAAGAAGGTGGTTCTCAATTCAGCCTGTTTTTTTACCCCATTGCGGCAAAGCCTAAAGGAAGAGTTATGATTTTAGCAGTCTGTATATGTATGTGTGTGTGTTTGTATCCAGATTCTGTGTGTTCCACCGTAGCGCCGAAACTACTGGGCTGATTTTGATGAATGAGGTGTAAATCCGGGTAACATAGGCTACATTTTATACGAAAAAAATTGACCTAACGGATGTAATATGAAAAAAGTGGGGGTGAAAAGGTACTACCACTAACTAACAATTGTGCCAGGACTGGTCCTGATGGCATTTTGAAGTTTGAAAAGGTGCAGTTGGTTCTCTATATAACGTAGACCCGCACTAAGACAGGATTTTGAGAAATTTGATCTGTAAATTGACCAAATTATCATACAACAATACTACTTCTCACGAACCTATAAAAGCTACGAACAAACGATTTCAGTAGTTACATTTTATTACTGTTCTTACCTTTCGATTCAAAACAAGAAAAATTGATACACTGATTTGGCATTCCAAAACGAAGCAACTCTCGTCCTAATAACAATTTAATGTATACTTTAAGAATAACTGCATAAGGTAAGTTTTACAACGAATATTTTAACATCGATATTTTAATGTTAGTATACGTGAGTGAGAACACAAAAGCCACAAAGATCCTTTATATTGACAAAGGCAAACACAATAGGATCTTTCATTTCTTGTAAATTGAACTAGTTTTATGAGAAAAAGTATTAAGTACGTATGAAATTTTGTTTTGCACATTTTCAACTTTTAAGCTGTGACAATAAGGTCTAAGTTGAAGGAATATTTAATAGTATGATTATTTTTTTGATCTATAAAACATTTATGACACTGCAATTTTTAGTCAAACTTATTATTGACTACTTAGTGACGTATATACATAAAAAAACCAGCCAAGTGCGAGTCAGACTCGCGCACCAAGTTTCCGTATCCGTACTCAGGTATTTTTCCGACATTTTGCAAGATAAATCAAAAACTATTATGCTTAAAAATAAATTAAAATCAGTTTTAGAATGTTCAGGTAAAACCCTTTTATATGATACCCCACTTGGTATAGTTATCTTACTTTGAAAATTGAAACACATTGTTTTTTAATGAACCCATAAATTCATGGTTTTTGCCAAATTTCATGATTCTAGGTCAACGGGAAGTACCCTATAGGTTTTCCTGACAGACACAACACACACGGACAAAACAGACTGACAGGCGGACAGATAGACAGACATACAGTTAGATAGACGGACAAACAGACAGCAAATTGATCCTATAAGCGTTCCGCTTTTCTTTTTGAGGTACGGAACCCTAATAAATGATATCATTGCATAGCAAGTGAAGAAACTAAAAATTATAACACCTTAGATAAACATCTCGGACTTGAAAGTGGATGTCATTTTCATAATAATCATGATCATCATCATCATCATTATGAGCCCGTGGATGTCCACTGTTGGACATGGGCCTTCCCTAAAGAGCGCCAGCCGCTTTATATCATCAGTCCATCGTGCTGGAGGACGTCCTACACTACGCTTGCTTATACGCGGTCTCCTCTCATCCTATTTTCATAATAATTAGTACTTTCCCCTAAAAACCTTTAAATTGATATCAATAAAGTTTTTTTTCCATCTTATCTTCTAATACTTATGCATTTTACAAGTTTGGTTTTTGATCTTTGAGCTACCGGGATAGAGCACTCAGATTAATTAATTTTTATTTTCAAATTGTAAGTCCTGGTCTATAATGACCTAATATTAGCTTCACTACACTGCAATGTACTGTTTACTGCATTCTTTTTAAAATAATTACTTTTTTAATGTAATAAATGCACAATATAAACTTATCTTAAAATCTAGAAAAATCCTAAATAAAAATACTTTATAACATAGTACTGAATTTACTACTCTATGGCATTCTGTACAATTACAGTATGACAAAATGCTTATGAAACCCGAAACAGGTCCTGCCGCGCTGAGGCGACGGGTATGACTGACAAGATAACGTAATTACGGCCCATAAGACTCAACAATAGGGTCGAAAATTCTTTGTACTCGCTCTGTACGCGATTTGAACAGAATAAGCGAGGAAGCGTGAAATCAAATAATTTAGAATATAATTTGAAATATAGCACTTACTGTGAAATGATCGGACCGAATTATTTATTTGATTGTTTTACACCTATGGTGAAAGTTACGTCTTTAAGAGCTTTGTCATTAAAGAGAAAAACCCAAAAGTCTAAGGTTTTAGACCAAACTTCTGATTTTTTTTCTATCGAGGAAAGTTTGTCCAATCATGTTTTAATCGGACCAAATCCAAGGGGATATAATGAAAAATATTATATAT
This sequence comes from Maniola jurtina, assembly GCF_905333055.1. Lineage (NCBI taxonomy): Eukaryota > Metazoa > Arthropoda > Insecta > Lepidoptera > Nymphalidae > Maniola > Maniola jurtina. Next base: position 7,526,833 of record NC_060052.1, on the reverse strand, counting down.
TAATTTCAAATTTTTCGATCCATGCGTTCCTAACTTAATTCCATTTTAGTAAACTTTAGTATCGACGAAAACGGAGACCGCCGCGTTAAGGCATCCCAGATGATATTATAATTTTCAGCTGTTGCTGGCAACCCTGAACAAACTGCGGCAGCCCTATCAGTTAATTTTCCGACTAGGTAAAATACCCTTTCACTATTATTTAAATTCGGGTTATCATGAATCATACTTTTAAACTGCTGATAAAACAACGGCCATTTAGTTAAATCACCATTAAATGAAATAAGATCAATAGGCGGAAGATGCGATTTTAATTTAGGGAACTTTGACAAAGACGCCATGTTAGATTCAGATTCTTTATTGCTGTTAGTCGCTAAGACTTGTTTGACATAACAAAATAATTCCTCGAATGACATCCATGATTGATAATTAATAGGATTTTTAGGATTTAATCTTAACTGTATAGCGTTATATGAATCTAATGTTTGCTCGAATTCCTTCCGTAAAGTGTCTAGGTTACCTGACTGGCATAAAAGATTAGGTAGTTTACTAGCATCAATTTCTACTTGCAAGGCGGCATCGTAGATTCGTTGCATTCGGGCAAACATCGCATCGCGTTTCGATTCCAATATTAACATTTGACATTCGTCATGTGTACGCGGTAAATCTGAATCACCCTTTGTAGTCATTTTGAAAACTCAAAGTACCTAAATAAATCGAACACAAGGTAATATGGTATTTACCTATGTTGGTTAAATATGTCAGTTAAAAAATATCTATATTATGCAACCAATATAGTTTAGCGGTAAATATATACTATAAAATGCGTTGGTTATACTGTGAAAACACACAACTCCTATATTTAGGCGAGCGGTTAAATTATTGCGTTGCAAACGTAAAAATATTATTTACGGAACGCGTATTTGAGTGCAACAATAATCACAATGCTGGTTGAATACCTACTCCGCGCGCAATGGCTCGTACCTACATTAGTCTATTCATAAATTCGACAGCGGAACTTATGTAGGTACCTTATTTGCGTCTTATAAGTAACGACAACTTAAAATGTTAACTACTACGTACCTATAAGTAGATCTATACGTTTTATTTTCCAGGTTTGCGGGATTATATTATTATGGTTAAATCTTATACCGAAATAATAAAGCATGCGGGTAAATATGAAATTTTATAAAAAATACTTTATTACTTCTAACCTAGAATATCAAACGATAGAATTACGTAGGTATATCGTAGGCCGTACTTATAATCTAATAATTCTGCAATATTACGACACAATGCAACATTAGGTATCCATAAATCGTGAATGCTACTTGAAATAATTCAAACTTATTGACTCGACGTAGGTAGGCGGTACTAAAAATTATATTACTATAATTTGATTAAATTAGAGTCGAGTCAATTTTATTATGAAATCGGATGGATAAGCCCATAAATCCGATTAAAAGATTATGAAATCCGGTTCGAGAATGGACCATAAAAAATGGTAGCTCCAAAATAAAAATTAAAGGGGGCCTTATGCCATCATACTTGAAAACGTGCGGTCAAAATTATTTTTGATTTTAGTGGACTGTATTAGCGGTTAATTGCCCCATAAAAACGTAGCATTCGACGAAGGAGAAAAAATGGGTGTGTCCTCCAGGGAGTGGTTAGGTAAATTTGGACTTACGTGGCTGGAATGGTTCAAAGTCTGTTCCGAACTGCAGCATTTCTCGTCACCACACTTTTACCATCACTGATCCCTGGCCAGGGTTTTATAAATCGCTGTTGCACTATGTGTCGTGTTGGGTGTAGACACAGTTTTCGATGAGCGGTATGTATAACTTCACAATGGCGGCGCGCACGTGGTATTGCGGTGGTTTATTATGCACGAAAAGTAGTGTCTCACGCCGGCGATGGATTATGTTGCACTGACTCTCAGCTTAGCGCATTACACTTGCGTATGCTTGAAGTCCATGAGTGGGAAAAGAAAGGATATATAGGATAGAATGAGTGCGAGGATCTATGATCTATGAAGACCCGTTATGATACATTAATTAGTACAGTAATTTGAAGTATGTGGCGCCATCTATTGAGATTTACCATTATTAGTTACCTATTCATAATTTTTAATAGAGATCTTGTTACAAGGGTTCAGACTTCTTATGACAGAGATCAAAATAATCATCTAAAACTAAAAAATAATAACCATTTATTATTACTCAAACATTATGCGTAGGTAGGTACATACATGGAAGAAACAAAAAATATTTTTATAAATATATAAAACTTGGAATAACAAAAATAAACCTTCTTCTAGGTTCTTCCATAATAATCACAAAACCTTCGTCACAAAATCTTGTGTCAGGTACTTAAATGTTTTCAATTAAAGTTTTCATAAACAAATAATAATCAAAACAACAATAATCTATATGGTACTTGCTCTTAAATTCTAATTAAATTCTGATAATCACAGCATTTCACAGTCAAAATAGTAACTTAAAATTATTTGAATGGTAAATTATCATAAAAAGTATGGCAGTCTTTAGGTATGACATTCTTTAGCTCCTGTAGGTGATCATACTTTGTCTTGGGAATAGGTTGCCTGGATTCATAAAGCAAAGGCGTATTGTTAATCAAAGACGTAATCTTCCTTGGTCTTCTAGGCAATGGGACAAAATCATCTGAAAAGTGAAGCTTATATTCTATGGTGCCATTTGGATTATATCTCAGTGCTTTTATATCAATCACACAATGATCACCCGCTCCTCGGCCAGGTCTTATTGATTCATAAATCAGATAATCTTTACGACCAAAGTCTCTAAAAAACGTATAATCAGGTGTAATAACTTCATAAGAGCTTGGTACTTTTCTGGCTTCCTTTGTTATTGTGGCGTATTGTGAGGGTAAAAATATTTCCCGATTTTTCAACTTCCTCTCTATCACCGAGTGGACTGAATCCACTTCCATCTGCGTGTGGCCTTTCTCCAAGTACTTCTGAGTTATTACTACGTTCCTAGCCATAGCCACGTGCAACAACGCATTCGATACAACATTATTTCTATTCTGTGCTGTACAACCATCTGTAAATATAACAATATCCTTGCAATCACTATCCAGTAATTTAGTTACGTAGTCTACGAAAAAAGACGCGTAAGTAGTGGCTTTTAAGTCGCATGCTGTCTCATCAAACCAGTAACACGTGACTCCATTATTGCCAAGATTGTACACAGAAAAGTTATGCACGGCGAGTTTAGTTTTAAAATAAAGTGCACTGGCATTGAGGAAAGGACATAGTTTGACTGCCTGAAGATCTGCTGTTAATGCATGTATGATTCCTTTTTGTGCTAATTCTTTGTCAGAATGTTTTTCAGCTCTAGCTAGGTCTTTTCGTTCGATATGTTTAGCATACTGTTCATCTGATAAATTACCAACTTTGTGAGAAAAGCACTGGTCGCATGCATCCTTTTTTGGTTGAAATAGTCCAATATTCTCCTCAAACAAAACGCTTTCAAATACTTTTCTAGATGCCACAGGTTTATTTTCTGAAACTGAGTAGTCGACATAAAGACGATATAATTGAGATTTTGATTGTATGATGGGTTCTAAGTACAACTTTGAAGTAGATTGTCTGCAGTAATGGGACGGTAGTTTCGGTAGTGCAGTTAAATATTTTTTAACCAATTCTTTTTTGGATATTTTTTGTATGACTTCTGTTGTTTCAGGTTCCTTATTATTTGTCCCATCTCCAAGCCAATAGCGAACTGTCCATTCTTTTATACCCAATGTCTCCAAAAACGTTTTGAGACAAACTCTTTCTTTTTGATCATTAACTTTTAGATAGTACATTTTAGTATCACTTCGTCTTGAATTTGAGCTCTTGGTTTTTCTAGATGTAGGTTTTTTATCCACCATTGAAGATATGTACATTTTTTTTTCTTGCCAAGTCATTTTCCAGTAGTTATTGAATATTTCGGATCGAACTTCTTCCGTTAATTTTGAACAATACATAGCTTTACCACTGAAGCATTTTGTTGACATACATATTGGCCCCATTATTCTTGCTGGCTTAGGATCGTTTTGAACAAATTTTGTGCCTTCTTTTTTAAATCCAATGTACTCTTTTCCCATCATTCTCTGTCTCTTATTTTTCATTCTCTTCCAATTATTTTTATCTCCTTTACGTTTTTTTATATTTTCATTTTCTTCTATTTCCCTTTCAGGAAACCATTCTATACATTCTGGCGATAATGGCTTTAAGTTTGTAATGTCTGATAAATTGACAAAAAAATGATCCTCAGACGTAAAATCAATGTTATTATTGTGATTTTCGGCCACATCATTAGATTTAATCGGTGTAGAAATATTGTAATCGTCATTTTGCATTGATTCTGGAGGGTCCAAAATCGTCGTAAGTGTAGTAAGCTCGGATGTTAAATTCTCAGAAGGTAACTCTATTGTTAAAATTTGATTCTCAGACAAAGGTGTCAACACTGGTTGTATTACTGCTTGATTTTGATAGTTAAATGTATTTAATATTTCTCTCTTCTTCTGTAACAATATTTTACGCCTTTCTAATAGCTCTCGCAAAGTTACGGCGTTTTCATTAAAAACCGCTTTTTCTAAAATAAAGTTATCTTGGTCCTCCATCATTTGGGTACTTACTTGAGAATGCAATTCAAATCTATAAATAAGAAATAAATAATTATCTATTAGTTTCAGTAAAATGCAATACCGCGTAACTTAACAAAACAAATAAATCAAGTTATGTCAAGACCGCGTAAATACTTGTTAGGGGTTATATTGGTCAGAACCATTAAATTAAAACAGAATTACATGTAATTTAAATATTTTAGCATGAGCTCATTATAAACGAATAATAATAAACATTTAAAACATACTTACATGTTGATTAATCACGGCAAAATAATTATTTTCGGGAGCGCACACTGACAGCAGCACATTTTTCTCACCGGCCGTAGTAAATACGCGCACTTGCCTCCAACTTCAGGCCTCCTACTGTTCCGCGGTATTGTTTCGATAGCATAACTGACGTTTCTCATTGGATAATTCAACTCAGGTGAAGTCTAGTATAAGCCAATAAGCGTTTAGAATCGGCCAGCACGATATCTCAATTTTGCGCGTTTTGCTGTTACGCGGTATTTACAAACTGCTCTTACGCGGTTTCGTACGCGCAGCGACGATATGTATTTCCTTCTTATTAGCAGACACTGACAAATCAGTTTTCAGAGCTCCTGTCTTCTTACTTGTAAGTTTTTGATTAGTTGTAGATTTTGAAATTAATTCTTTCTTTTGTTGGCCAGTGCACGATTTATTGGTTTTCCTAGGTGTGGAGGACGAACTTGATGTTTGGAGAGGTTTACTTTTCATGCTAGTTTCCTGCAATGTCGGTTTAGTGTTCTTATTATTAGCCGTTTGTGAATTATTTGTAGTTAGCGTCAGAGTACTGTTATGATCAAGCACACAGGTCGTTTTTATTGGTGTTGTGTTTAGACTTGATGCTTCGTGTGCATTGTATTGTTTTTTGGTTTTTATAGATGAAGGTGTTATCGATTTCCTTCCATCCAGTGTCACTCTCTTGTAGTTCCTTATAATTTTTCGGCAATCTTCCAATTCGGATTTCAACTGGGTATTTTCATAATTAAGGTTTTCGATCTCCTGAAGCGCACTTTGTAGCTCCTCTGTTAAATCAGAGATTCTAATTTTAAGGTCATCAGTGTGACTGTCATCAATAGGAACGGAGGGCAAGCTAAGAACAGTGTTGTCAAAAATATCATCGATAGTAATGTCTTCCTTAGTTATGTCCATAAGCGACTTCACCTTCCTTGGCCTACGAAGTGTTACCCCGGAGTTATTCATACTGGATCTGATATTACGTAGAATATTATGTAAACAAAGAGTCGCAAGACTTACGGTGATAATGTGATAACCGTAATATAATATATAAAAATAAATTTATGTCACTGAGTACCTATTGAATTATAATATAATGATTTGGTTTGCTATCTGTACTTTTTCACTAATTCGTTATTCGTCGCTTAGCGAATCACTTTAAATAACACTCCATAGTCTATACGTATTTTTTGCTTGGTAGGTATACTGTCACGCAGTTTTAAGATTACAAACAACAACAACATTTAACAGTCACTTGGTTTTTGTCATCATATGTCGTATTTCGTTGTTTTTTGCACTTAATCTTCGTTTATTTTATTCATTTGTCAATATGGTTACTTGGAATTATGTTAATTATGAATATTAAAGTAGATTTCATATTTATATGTCACTTTGAAATACTGAGTTCTATGTTGTCAACAGAAAGTTGTGATTGTTTTGATAGTATTGTTAGACACTTTCTTGCGTTATTTTCCACTAATATTTCACTCGTAAACTAAAGTTTCACTCGTAGTAATTGGTAAATAATGTTCATGTACTAAAATAATCACTTTTTCTTATTTTTAGAAATTAAATTTTACGGAGTACGATAAAAGTCAACTTTAGCGCGCGGGGGTACCCGCAAAAGCGTAATTTTTTGAGTTGTAAGTCGCGTAATTTCGGTTGCGTAATTTCTGCTGCATTCAGTTTCATACAAAAGTTCAACTCATTTTGCGTCGCCGTGTGGCACGAACTGGACTTTTGTATGAAACCGAATGCAGCAGAAATTACGCAACCGAAATTACGCGACTTACAACTCAAAAAATTACGCTCGTTTGGCCTCACCCATAAAGTTGAAAACTAAAACCCGACTGCGATCGTCTTAAACGCTCAAATATTATAGTAAAATTATTTTTCTGTCGCTTGGTATAGTACATTTATATTTATGAAACTCAGAATTTTCTCCCCTTTCATTTGACATCTCACTCGATACAATAGCAAAAAAAAATTTTTGGAGACCCCCATTTTTTTCATGTAACATCCGTTAGGTCTATTTTTTTCGTATAATGTAGCCTATGTAACCCGGACCTATACGACGAATCGATTGACACCTCATTCATCAAAATCGGTCCACTAGTTTAGGCGCTACGGTGGAACACACAGAATCTGGATACAAACATACATACATAGAGTGCTAAAATCATAACCCTTCCTTTTGGCTTTGCCGCAGTCGGGTAAAAACGTAAGTACATATATCATTTATTTAAGTAATACAATAATTCTGTAAATCATAAAACCGACTAGATATATTTTTATGCAGATTCAGTTGCTTATCACAATCCAAAGATAAGAATTTTCGACGGATGTAATAATGATAAGCCTAAAGCAGCGTGTTGAGAGATTACATTTAAATAAATCTTCTTTATTTCAATATAAATACTTTAGAAGTAATTATTTACTGCCTAATCATTTAAGTATTTAATTTACTTTATCCGGACACAGAATCACACTAATATTATAAAGGCGAAAGTTTGTGTGTATGTGTGTGTGTATGTTTGTTACTCTTTCACGCAAAAACTACTGGACGGATTTGGCTATTTGGAATGGAGATAGATAATATCCAGGATTAGCACATAAGCTACTTTTTATCCCGGAAAATAAAACGATTCGCATGGGATTTCGAAAAACCTAAATCCACGCGGACGAAGTCGCGGGCATCATCCTAGTAGCATTATAGATCGATCGCTATTAAGGCTTCATAAGAAAGCTCATAGTCACTCAGCGCGCGATGGAAACAGCTATGTTTGGAGTCTCTCTACGTGACCAAATCAGAGATGAGGAGATCCGTAGGAGAACCAGAGTAACCGACATAGCTCAACACTCAACAGGTTGTAAAGTTGAAATGGCAGTGGGAAAGGCACATAGTTCAAAAAACTAGCTAAGTGCAAGTTTATTTTACATCAAAAATCCGGTCAAGTGCGAGTCGGGCTTGCTCACGAAGGGTTCCGTACCATACAAGAAATAATACTTTTTTTACCTACCTCATACTTTTTTTAACCTATCCTATTCGTTTTGATTCCTTTAATGGGTTCCGTCAGACACAATAGTCAGACAGACTGCGAAGTGATCCTATAAGGGTTCCTTTTTTCCTTTCTAGGAACGGAACCCTGAAAATCAGCATTGTGACTTTAAGAAAAGTGAGTAATGTTTTATGTACTTTTAATTTTAGGTATATCTATACGTTTAAATTAGCCGTTGTGGGCACAAGCGTAAGAAGGTAACGTCTGGTGGTCCTAGACTCTTGGACCACTAGATAACTAGGACATTTAATTCTATGTCAGTGGAATTTGAACTTTGCACCGTAGAACTTTCGGTTTTTCCGTCCGTGGCGCTATCAGAGCTTTCTAATTGAAGATTTTTTCTTAAATGACGAAAAAGCTTTGTTTTAAATGGAAAAATATGTACGTGTGTACATAGTAGACCCGTATACCTTATGTAGTAGATAATAAAATTATTGGACTTCGTCTGTGTTGGCTGGCGGGCGTGCTCTGCCTTTTTGGAGTGTTTTTTTTTTGTTAAAACTGACAGGAAAGCGCTCTAAGGGGGTGCCGTGCGTATGTCGGCGAGCGCCGGCACAGACGGGGTCCATACTTGTATAGTTTCCCTAACTTGTTACAAATAACTACAAACTTGACATTGGCTAATCTTTGTAAAGCCAGACGTGAGAGAGAATAAATAAAATTATTATTATAATCTAGTAATTCAATAACTTTACCAGATGTTAATGACCACATGTTGTTAAGTATCTCTTACAAAACAGCACGATAAAATTATTATTATGTTTGTTGTAGGTACATTTATTGTACATAGCTTCAGTTTTTATTATTATTAATGCCATTCGATGAAAATAGTTCACTCGCTTTCATCCAACCAGAATTTCATGCAGAAATCAATCATTATTCGGCATATTACTTTTCGGCGTTTTGCTTATTTTGTACTACATAGGTGTTCGCAGGTATTTGAAACGGTTTTCATAATAATTTGTAGGGAATTTGGTGGAATTTGGTAGGCTTCTGTACCTGAAGGATGCTAACGGAACCCTACCACTAAGCCTTCGCTGTCCGTCAGTCAGTCCGTCTATCTGTCTGTCAGCAAGCTGTATCTCATGAACCGTAATAGTTGGAGGGTTGAAAATTTCACATAATGTGCCTATTGCCGCGTCAACAAAAAATAATAAAAATTTCAAAATGCCTCCATGAAAAAATGTAATATACATACATATATAAGTAAGTATTATTTATTACGGACCCTACTTACGTGTGACCCTAGAACGGAACCGTTCGTGTGTGATTCCAACTCGCACTTGACCGATTTTATTATAAGTTTAAACGGTAAATAAAACATCGTGAAGAGTAATTCACCATAAATGTTCTCAAAGGTGAAATCTGTTAAACCGCACTTGGCTAGTGTGGTGCACTTTGGCCCAACCCTTTTGCATTCTGAGAGGAGACCTGTACTCAGTAGTGGGCCGTCGATGGGTTGATATAATGAAGATGAACTTTTTAGTTTAAACACAGTACCATTTTAATTAGTTAATTAAGATTATGTTCACGTTTTTGTTATTAAATTTAGGATTTCTAATCAGTATGTAATAATGCGAAAAACATTAAAAAAGACCGGACAAGTGCGAGTCAGACTCGCGCTCCGAGGGTTCCGTACTCGAATATTTTTCCGACATTTTGCACGATAAATTAAAAACTATTATATATAAAAATAAATAAGAATACACAGATAAAGCTTTTTCATATTATGATTCCCCACTTGGCATAATTTGTTACTTTGGAAATTGAAAATTCTAATTACCAATTATTTATTATTTGTATATGAACACATTTTAATTTTTTTGTGTTGTAACCACAAATTCACGGTTTTCAGATTTTTCCTTTACTTTTTACAAGACCTACTTGCCTGCCAAATTTTACGATTCTAGATCAAAAGACAATAAGTGTCCTATAGGTTTACTTGACAGACACGACAGACCGGCTACAAAGTGATCCTGTAATGGTTCCTTTTTTCCTTTTAAGGAGTGGAACGATACTAATCTAGTTTTGCTTCACTTTTAATAACTTTATTAATTAATCACTCAACTCAATCATTCAAAAAAGTGTTAGTTTTAGGAACTAGTCTTCAGCATAGGTTCACGAAAAACAGAAAAATTCAATGTCCCACCTTTTTTGGTTCATCATTGTTAAATTTTATGATTTAATTTCCAATTTAGTTAAAATTAAATAGAAATTAAAGCTAATATTCCAAAACACTGGCACATTTTTTTGACGCACATCTACCTAAACTTAGTCAACAAAAACTCAACTAAAAACTAAACAAATCACTTTCTTTGAATTTTCACGCACAATGTACAAAATTAGCACGCACTTGTTGGCTTTCTCTGTAATTTTAGTGAGGAAAGCTCCGAATTTTAGTTAGAAAACTAATTGGACATACCGACGGCTCCGATCAAGTACTGCCTCCACAGTTGCCCCGCTTCCATCATGTAAAGCTAATCACTGACTGCGCCGGTTGCGACGCGCGACCGGAGCCTCTACGACTATCGGCCGCTCCGTCACGTGCTACGTCATCAACGCACGTGCGTACCCATCGATATATAATCTAATGTGCCAAATACGAATATGAATACATAGGCCGACGACAGACAAAGCTGTTCTTCCGTGCAACGGACAAAAAACTGCAGAAAAATAACTATCGCACAGGGTTTTAATTTTTCCGGGCTATGGCGTTCAATCTACATATAATTTTAGTTAAATTTTTAATTAGTATAAAGTAGTAAGTCAAAAGAACTATTTAGTGTTATAAGGAAAGAAATACCGCTGAGTTTCTTTTTTTATAGACTTTTTGTGGCAATTTTTTTAACTTCTATAAAGCTTAGCACTTGCGAAGTTTTAATATTTTTTTATTGTTCGTGTATTCTATCCATTATGAGTCACATTATTTAATAACTAAAATTTTTGACATTATTTTTCAGTGTTTACTATAATGTTAGTTAAATAATATACAATTTTAGGTAAGAAAACATACCGACGGCCCCGATCAAGTACTGTCTCCACAGTTGCCCCGCTTCCATCATGTAAAGCTAATCACTGACTGCGCCGGTTGCGACGCGCGACCGGAGCCTCTACGACTATCGGCCTCTACGTCACGTGCTACGTCATCAACGCACGTGCGTACCCATCGATATACAATCTAATGTGCCAAATACGAATATGAATACATAGGCCGACGACAGACGAAGCTGTTTTTCGGTGCAATAAGCAGAAAATTGTAGAAAAATATATATAGCACAGGTTTCTGGTTTGTACTAATTTCAATGTGTTTTGCGAAATAAATATCACATTTTTTTATTTCATAGACTTTTTGTAGCAACTTTTAAGCTTCTTGTCATTATTTTGGAGCTTTACCCACACTATTTTTGTATTTGACGTGCATAATTTAGTAAAATGAGCTTTCCTGACGCAATTTTTTTTATTTTCACCCTAAAAAACGTTAGAAAAAAAGTTGAAAACTAAAACCCGACAGCGATCGTCTTAATAAACGCTGAAATAAGAGTAAAATTGATTCCTGTCGCTTGACATATTTTAATGTTATTGTACAATTACATATATACATGAGCTCAGAATTTTCTCCTCTTTCATTTGACATCGCACTCGGTGCAATAGCAAAAAAAAATTTTGGTAGACCTCCACATATTTTGATGTAAGTAACATCCGTTAAGACAATTTTTTTCGTATAAAATATAGCCTATGTCACCCGGACTTTTACAATGAATCAATCGACACTTCATTCATCAAAATTGGCTTAGTTTAGGCACTACGGTGTACACAGAATCTGGATACATACATACATAGACTGTTAAAATTATAACCCTTCCTTTTGGCTGTGCCGCAGTCGGCTAAAAATACAAAAAATGAGGCAAAAATATAATGTTAGTCAAAAAACGTACCAACGGCCCCAATTAAGTACTGCCGCCACAGTTGCCCCGACTCCATTCTGTAAGGCTGCTCGTCCACTGCGCCGGTTCCCGTAGCCACCATCTCGTACGCGTAGCTTCTCTCGGCCATTCGTCACGCCACGTAACGTCGTTGTTGGCACGTGCGGCGCGTCCAAATCTGTAACAGGCGGACGGAATTAGACGAATTTTAGTTTTAGTTTTTTTTTTTGGACGCTTTTGCACGTTCATTGGAAAGTTAAAACTAGTCTCTTTCTTAAAAAATGTTTCAAAAACGTAATAAACCGTTAAAAAGTAAATATTCGGATAATAATAAAAGTTTTTTTTTATCACGAGCATTCCAAATTGCTTTTTCTGCCCATCTTATGTAAAATGCTAGAAAACAATTGAAGTAAAATAAACAGTGGTCAGAGTTCCACGATATAAATAATTCAGTTCCGTGGTGGTTCAACGATATAAAAATAATAATAATTTATCAAGTAGCAAAACGTTTATAATAGAAACGACTGTTAATTTTCGTAAATATTATTACTTAGGTAGTTTTTTTATAGTCTAGTATCTAGTTTCAATTTTCATTTGGAAAATCCTTGCAAGGGTAAAAGTGAAAGTGTAGGGAAGTGAAAAACCAATAATAGTTTAGTAATTTAGGGCGGGCGGTGTAAAACTTTATTTTTAAAGCACACAAAACAAAATCTTTTGAGTAAATTTTGGGACTATGGAATATAATACTAGGTGATGCCCATTACTCTGCGCGCGTGGATTTATGTTTTTTAATCATCCCATGGGGACTTTTTGATTTTTCGGGATAAAAAGCAGTCTATGTGCATCTTCGGAATGCATTTATGTACCCGTCAAAATCAAATGGGCAGTGAAGAGGTAACAGAGAGATAGATACATTTTTCCATTTATTAGTATAGTGCGTTTCATCAAATAGTACCTATGGCGTTATGTTGGCTCCCCTGTGTGTTGGGTGGTCATTGGCACCATATTGGCATGAGAAGACGCAGATTTTGTTTATTTTCATTTGATTTTCATAACATTCATTCAGGAAAATCAAATGAAAATAAACAAAATCTACGTCTTCTTATGCAAATATGGTGCCAATGACTTGCCAACATAACGCCATAGGTACTATTCGATGAAACGCACTATAGTTATGGATTTTTTCTCACGGTTGCGTTATGTACACGTAGAGTAGTTACAATGTATGTAATTTCAATTATTTCTTATTTCTCCATTAATTAATAAATTATCAGTTTTATTACTTAATTTATTTTAATTTATTAATAGACGGTTTAAATATCACACATAAGCTGTTACAATCAAGACAATTCCATGAATAAAAGATAGTGCATTTCAAATATGTTAATCGGTTAAGTAAGTAACGATTAGGTAGGTAAGTATAGGTATAAAGAAGCAAAGTTATTACGGAAAATGTATGCTCTTGAAGTCTTGAAGTGCATTTATTTTTAACCCCAGACCCAAAAAGAGGGGTGTTATAAGTTTGACGTGTGTATCTGTGTATCTGTGTGTCTGTGTATCTGTGTATCTGTCTGTGGCATCGTAGCGCCTAAACGAATGAACCGATTTTAATTTACTTTTTTTTGTTTGAAAGGTGGCTTGATCGAGAGTGTTCTTAGCTATAATCCAAAAAAATTGGTTCAGCCGTTTAAAAGTTATCAGCTATTTTCTAGTTTTCTTGTAGAAAAGAAGGTTAGATAACCCTTAGGTTCATAATATTCAAGTGTCAATTGACAAATGTCAAGCTGTCAAGATGGACGTTGCCTAGATATACATAATTATTTATTTGAAAATGATTTGTCGGGGGTGTTGAAAATTTTTAATTTACACTTGTTCCCATGTGCATACAAATGGAATTTTTTTCTAACATTACGTAGGTAGGTGTAATTAAAAAAGTAGGTAGGTACTTAGCAACAGAACTATTATTTCGCAAGTTGCTTTATCACATCTTTTTAACCCTCGACCCAAAAAGAGTGGTGTTATAAGTTTGACGTGTGTATCTGTCTGTGGCATCGTAGCTCCTAAGCTAATGAACCGATTTTAATTTAGGTTTTTTTGTTTGAAAGGTGGCTTGATCGAGAGTGTTCTTAGCTATAATCCAAGAAAATCGGTTCAGCCGTTTGAAAGTTTTGAAAGTTATCAGCTCTTTTCTAGTTACTGTAACCTTCATGTCGGGGGTGTTATAAATTTTTAATTTACACTTGTTACGTAGGATTTGTTAGGTTGATTATTTATTAGTTGAATTAAAAATCTTTGTTTATAAAAACTAATTATTACTAGCTGACGCCCGCGACTTCGTCCGCGTGGATTTAGGTTTTTCGAAATCCCGTGGGAACTCTTTGGTTTTCCGGGATAAAAAGTAGCCTATGTGCTAATCCAGGATATTATGTATCTCCATTCCGAATTTCAGCCAAATCCGTTCAGTAGTTTTTGCGTGAAGGAGTAACAAACATACACACACACACACACACACACACACACACACACACACACACACACACACACATACAAACAAACTTTCGCCTTTATAATATTAGTGTGATTACATAAACAAAAATCTTTGTTTATGCAAAGGATGTCTATTGGTTGATTATGGTGATGATGATTTTTAATATTAATTATTATTAATTACTAGAGGATGCCCGCAGCTTCGCCCGCGTGGATTTCTGTTTTTTTTTTAATTCCGTAGGAACTCTTCAATTTTCCTGGTAAAAAAGTAGTCTATGTCCTTCCCCGGGATGTATCCCAAGTCTGTACCTTTCATTAAAATCGGTTCAGTGGTTGAGCCGTTAAAACGTAGCAGACAGACAGACAGACAGACAGACAGACACACTTTCGCTTTTATAATATTAATAGTAAATAGTATGGATTGAACTTTGTATTCTTGCATATTCATTTTGATTTATAAACATAGGTGTTACTTAGTAATTAATTTATCAACGGTTATCAATAAATTGCAATGGAAATAAGCTTGTGTAATCACATGATACCATCATGACGAGATTACCTACCCTAACCTAGTACCTATTAGAAAAGCAATTACTAATGTACCTAGGTACTAAGTATGACCCCAAGAGTTTGCCGCCTATCATAAATTAGCTTAGGTAGTATTAAAATCAATATCGTCATCACGATCAATCCATTGCTGGCCCACTACGAGTACGTGTCTCCTCCCAGAATAAGAAGGGGTTAGGGGTTAGGGGTTAGGTCCGGCACACTGGCCCAGGGCACAACGATGCCCAGCGCAAATTGGCAGACACCTTTGAGAATATTGTGGAAAATTCTCAGGTAGGTATATATGCAGGTTTCACGTTTTTATTTTTTAGGGTTCTGTACCTCAAAAGGAAAAACGGAACCCTTATAGGATCACTTTGTTGTTTGTCTGTCTGTCCGTCCGTCCGTCGTGTCTGTCAAGAAAATCTATAGGGTACTTCCCGTTGAACTAGAATCATGAAATTTGGCAGGTAGGTAGCTCTTATAGCACAAGTAAGGAATAAATCCGAAAACCGTGAGTTTTTGGTTACATCATTAAAAAAAATGATTAAATTTTCAAACTAAGTGGGGTATCATATGAAAGGAGTTTACCTGTACATTCTAAAACAGTTTTTATTTATTTTTACGCATAATAGTTTTTGATATATCGTGCAAAATGTCGAAAGAAATACCTGAGTACGGAACCCTCAGTGCGCGAGTCTGACTCGCACTTGGCCGGTTTTTTCAGTTAAAAATTCGACCTAAGTAGATATACTTAGCATTAGTACGGTATACGTAGGTACTTCAAGGCCAAACTGTCCAAAAGTTCACACGTCCCTGATTTCTCACATAATTTTAACTGTGGGACTGGACGTAACAGAACACTGGACAATTTAGGATTCTATTTTTCAAAGCGCCTTCCACTTTATACGAGCAAACATTATTAAACGAGCAATTGCAAGGACCGCTAACTAGGCGTGGTGCCACTCGAGTCGAGTCATCTATTTCAAGAAAGTACACTTGATTTATGTCCGTGCGTCATTCTTGAATGGTTGGGTAAAATAATGGTACCTATGTAAACAGCACACGCCTTTCAATAAGTCTGTGCATACATTCTTATGAGCTTTCAATTTTTATATACTCTAACCTGCAACTTGCAAAACCTACACTTCAAGGAAAATTTCTAAATAATTTTTAAATACCTATCAAAATTGCGGTTCTGCTGATTTCGCAATTTTCGATGTGTATTGAAAAATTATTTTGCATAGTCTGTATTGTGTGGTATTGTTGAGCCTTTTGAAAAGAAAAAAATGATAACTTTTGGTCTTGTGAGCCTTTGAAGAGTAGTTTTTGAAAAGTAATTTCGATAAAACAATGTGTTGCTGCTATATGGCATTAACAGTCGTTTGAGTGCTGAATCGAAATGTTTATTTTATAGACGCACGGACGACTAGTCGCCCGGCAACTTAGTTGACAGCGATCATTAGAATCTACATATAATTTATATGGAAGTCGCCGTGTCTTTGGGCACGGAGTCGCCGCAAGGTGAGACTTGGGTTCGATTCCTGCCGGTTCTGCAATTTTTGATATGTATTTGAAATTATTTACTTTGTACGTATATTAAAATAGCAGGTATATGTATTTGTATAACTAATGCAAAACGCATTATCCTTAAACCAATATACACTCGACATAGATGACTCGAGCACAGATAATAAACAAATGTTGAAACACTATTACCACGGTAATATTATCTATTCAGTATTCTAACTCGGCCGTTTCTTTGAAATAAGTACCTACAGCTGCGCGGTACGTAAACATGCGGTAGGGCTGCCCGCCTCCAGCAGTTTAATTACATTTGCCTACTTTGTGTTTCCATCTAGTTTTGTGGTTGTAAATATACTTTTTTTATATAAACAAATAAAATACTTTGTGAATTGTGAAATGTTCAATAAAGATGCGTGTTGTTTTTTGATTGGTAGATTTAATTAAAAAACTATGTTTATGATTGAATAACAAATCAGTCTTATACATTTGAGACCGAAAAATATTTGCGCCTCGACTGAGACGTAGGAAATTAAACGAACGTTACGAATTATTAAATTTTAAAGTTTAAAAAATCCGCATTCTCGTATAAAGCTTTTAATCAAAAATTGTTTTGGGCAACATGGACAAGATGGAGAAAATGGAATATCTTTTCCTTGGTTATGGATACCTGCAGCAACTTTACAATTTATATATTTGGTTTTAAATGAAGTTCGGAATATTTTCTCCATTTTTTGCATATATTTCATAAAATCATCGCTGGGTACAATCAAAAAAGTTTGCGAATTAATCTTATTGTAGTCCCGGTACCTTAAATACCGACATTCTGAGCTGAAATTGTGGCTTCTTTGATCGGGTTTCACATACAACGAAAAAATCGCGTGGTTATTGTTAGAAAAATAAAACATCGCCCGTTCGTCACTGCGGCACAGTCGCGACTGTCTGCGTGTCGAGCGCCTGCCGAAATCGAGGTGCGTAGGTATAGCTCGCGTTTCGTCCGTTTGTATGAAGTTGGAATACTGTATACATACCATTACCGTGCTATTACTTAGCTACAAATTACAATAATAACTACTTACAATTTACCTACTACAAACTTAGTTTTTAGGGATCCGTACTAAACAAGGATTATAATTTCGCCGTGTCCGTCTGTCTGTCTGTCCGTCCATCCGGGCTTACCCACAGCTGAGTCTCAGGGACTATTAGCAGTATAAAGTTTATTAAGTCAAAAGGAAAAACGGAACCCTCTTAGGATCACTTTGTTCCTTGTCTGTCTGTTTGTCCGTCTGTCGTGTCTGTCAAGAAACCTATAGGGTATTTCCCGTTGACCTAGAATCATGAAAGACAGGTAGGTATAGCGCAAGGTAAATAAAAAAATTCGAAAACCACGAATTTGTGGATACATTACAAAAAAAACATTCATGAACAAATAATTATACCTCATATTTTCACCTTTCAAAATGAGATGAATATACCAAGTGTGGTATCATATGAAAGGGACCCGTACATTTAGATTTTTTTAATTTTTATGCATGATTTTTTTTTGATTTATCGTGCCAAATGTCGGAAAAATAGCTCGGTAAAAGTACGGAACACTCAGTGCGCGAGTCTGACTCCCACTTAACCGTTTTTTTTTTTAATTTAGTACTTAGTAAGAGAACCCCGTTAGCACCGTTCAGGTATCTACTATCTACGTAACCCTAATAAAAACGGATTTACAAACTGAGGCAGAATGCTAAAATCAAAACCCTTCAGAACTTAATCAGGGTAATAAAATCAAAATAAAACTCTTCAACATATAATAGATACTTATCACACGCAAGCCTATCTAATCCTGTAGTAGCGAAAGATTCCTATGTGAATATATTATTATTATCTATCTGATAAGGCACTTCTTACAATCTTCTTGTAAAATCGCTACCTGGGGTTACCTAGGATTGCCAGATGCCCCGTATTTAATGGGCCACCCCGTATTTAAAGGTATAATAATACAGAAACCGGTAAAATGCGAAAATAAATTACGGGGTAGATCAAGCTCCCGTTTTTTTTACAAAACCTAGCCGAAACCGACTCAGTATTGTACTGGCGGACTTACAAGTTCAATTTATTTTTAAATTAACATGCAAAGATTTTATACATATTTTGTCTCACAAAATGTAGAGCTTATTAAAGCTTTTTCTTGAAACAAATTAATTGTTAATTAGGTAAATCTATACTAAAAGGTACGATAGGACTGTCATATACAGATTGTATAAATAAAGTTATTTAAAAAAAAAGCATTAAAAAATATCTATGTAAAACACTGTCTCTCGTAAAAAAATCTAATTCCCATATTTTTGTTGCTAGTAACCCGTAAATCAAGAAGTGGCAGGTGGCAACCCTAGGGTTACCTATTGCGCGACTCAATTACAATACAATCATGATCAACCCATAGCTGGCCCACTACTGAGCACGGGTATCTCGCAGAATAAGAAGGATTTAGGCCACAGTCTACCACGCCCGGCCCAGTGCGGATTGGCAGACTTCATACACTTTGAGAACTCTATATGCAAACAGCAGCTCGATTGCGGTGGAATGACATCTACAATACAATGTCACAATCGCAATCACCACTGATTGGTTCATTATCATCATCAGCCTGTGGACGTCCACTGTTGGACATAGGCCTTCCCTATAGAGCGCCACCACACCCGGTCCTCAGCCTTCCTCATCCAGCCACTTCCCGCCAACCGCTTTATATCGTCAGTCCATCGTGCTGGAGGTCCCACACTCAAGGACTTTCCGGATTGGCTTAAGGGCTTTCCGGCGGCTTCTGATTGGTTAACGCTTGCTCACTATTGGCTACAATGCATTGTTGCATGACGAATAGGAACCATACAAGTGTAAATTAAAAATTTATAACACCCCCGACAAGTGAAGGTTACAGTAAAGTGAAAAGAGCTGATAACTTTCAAACGGCTGAACCGATTTTCTTGAATTATAGCTAAGAACACTCTTGATCAAGCCACCTTTCAAACAAAAAAACTAAATTAAAATCGGTTCATTAGTTTAGGAGCTACGATGTCAAAGTTATAACACCCCTCTTTTTGGGTCGGGGGTTAAAAAGCCAATAACAACAATTGCGATTGTAATAATGATGATGCAGGTTTTACGGAATCGAGATAAAAATTTCCCGATGTATTCACAAGAGATATTTACTTAATTAGTAGGTAGATACTTGTTACATATTGATTTTAGAAAATGATTATACGTGTATTTAATCATTTTCTGAAATCAATAGAATATGTACCTACTAATTAAAAGATATAACGTGGTTTATCATATTAATACGTTTTCGCATTGTTACAGATATTATCTGAATTCTAAACCAATAATTATTTTAATTAACTAATCATGAATAGGTATTATTAGTACTTATCTACTTGTAACATTAAATTGCATAACACCTTACATTACTTATATAATATAAAAAAAGATTAAGTAAGTAACTATTTTTATTACGTACTAACAGGCTATTAAAATATGTAGTATAAAATATGTATCACGCTAATATTATAAAGGAGAAAGTTTGTATGTGTGTGTGTGTGTGTGTGTGTGTGTGTGTGTGTGTGTGTGTATGTTTGTTACTCCTTCACGCAAAAACTACTGGACGGATTGGGCTGAAATTTAGAATGGAGATAGATTATACTCTGGATTAGCACATAGGCTACTTTTTATCCCGGAAAATCAAAGAGTTCCCACGGGAATTTTAAAAACCTACATCCACGCGAACGAAGTCGCGGGTATCAGCTAGTTACAAATAAATAGTTAAAAAATGCGGGGTCAGTTACACAACAAGCGATTAAAGAAAGATTACTGTTAAAGTTACTGCTGTATTGTAACTGTGTAAGCCACCAAAAGAAATTGGCAGTCAGTAGGGACAGAAATGAAAACTTGAAATAGCAATGGTTTTTTCTTGGATTTTCAAATTTATTGTACTTATTTAGTATCAAAAAACCAAATTTATAAGACATTCATTTAATCTTTACTTTTATTAGCGCTTCGAGCACTAGTAACTTGGCATGTCGGTGACGCGATCTCGAAGTAGGTACCCAATACCCATCTTAAAATACTCGTAGCACAAGGCGCCTAAAGAAGTTTTCATTTCAAAAAAATATATTGCACAAGTTAGAGTTCGTTAACTTTTAGTTAACTTTTGACTTTATCACAAAATTAGTTTCAACAATGAATTAGCTTCTTAAATAGCTGTTCAAATATAAGATTAACGATGGTTTAACGGTAATCTTATTTACGAAAAATTTGGGTGTTTGGGCATAATCCAGTTTTTTCTTCAACGTTGAAGAAAAATGGAAAAATTGTAGTGAAGTAGAGTCGTGAGTTAAAAAACATAACTTACTTTTTCCACACGAACAGAAAAAATATGTACTTTCTTTCTTTTTAACTATAAAAAAAATTTAATTTAAAAAAATACTACTTACTCACTGTTTTTTTAAACGCGCTTTGGCGGGCGTGATTGCGAATCGAACGATAACGTATGATTGACCTACACGGACGGACCGACAACTAAATACAATGCCAACTGATAAAATAACGTAATTTGTTCTATTTTTCGATACAGGACTCTTGGAATGTGATTCACCGATATAAGTAGGTGTAGGTAGGTACGGTTAGGGTACAATGGATATGCTTCAAGAATCATTTTTAGGTAAGTATCTACAGCAAAAAATATCATACTATGGTAGTTAAATAAATAACCATTAAAATTATACGATAAAAAAAAAAAAAACCCATAAAACCCCCTATTGAAGGCTGAAGGAATTTCGACAATTTTGTAACATGTAATTAAATGAATCTGATCAAATTTTTACTTACTTTCTTTTCTTCAAGTTTTTGGCTCATGTAATACAAATTTGTACGTTTTTCCGAGCAATACGGTCTAAAACTGTGCTAAAATTCAGTCCAAAGTTCGTGATTTCAATAAACTTTTAAGATTTTAACAACTTTCATTCAGCTTTTTGCTTCTCCTGTAATACTTCCCGCCATTATACAGATATTTGTTCACCAACTCCTCAATTACTTGTATATACAAGTGTAAATTAAAAATTTATAACACCCCCGGCAAGTGAAGGTTACAGTAACTAGAAAAGAGCTGATAACTTTTAAACGGTTGCACTGATTTTCTTGGATTATAGCTAAGGACACTCTCGATCAAGCCACCTTTTAAACAAAAAACTAAATTAAAATCGGTTCATTAGTTTAGGAGCTACGATGCCCCAGGCAGACACACAGATACACACGTCAAACTTATAACACCGCTCTTTTTGGGTCGGGGGTTAATAAATAGTACTTATTTATTCATTGAAAAATTACCAAAATAAACCACACTGACTATAAACAGAAGCTTTTGGTAGTTATTTTAATTTTATCAATCGTAAAGCTCATTCTCATTAAAATCAAAGTCAAAATCATTTATTCAAAGTAGGTACAATTGTACTCCTTTTGATGGTCGAAATTGGTAAATTTGTACGATATAGTGGTGATAATTAATTACGTTACTTAAAACTAAAGCTACGAGGGTTCCAAACGCGCCCATTACATATTAAGAACAGTGGAAATAAAGAAAAAAAAAACACTCACGTTGTAATTTGGAACACTGCACAGCGTACCGGTCAGCGGCAAATAAAGTAATAACAAATAATGTCTATACAATTAATTATTATTCTTACCTATATTATTATCTACGTAACATGAAAAATCACTTCAATCAATCCGTACTAATAAAATAAAGTGTGTGTATGTCTGTATGTATGCTCTTTTCTGGCGAAATTCGGTACAGAGATAAGTTGCATTCAGATGCAGCCCGGGGATGGAAAGAAGGCTACTTTTGTTCTGGAAAATCTAAAAGTTCCCGCGGAATATTTAAAAACCTAAAACTACGCGGGCGAAGCCGCACACACACACACACACACACACACACACACACACACACACACACAAAATCCCAACGTATATTTAAAAAAAAATTGTTTCTACACGTGTATAATTGTAAATGTATGAAGTCGGGTGAGCATCATAAAGGGACTAGAAATCTAAGCGTGAAGCTCGCCCGACTTCATCACACATATTATTACGTACAGTGTACACATCATACTCATGTAGAAACAAAAACTTTTACTTTGAAAGTCGGTTTTTTAGGGTTCCGTACCTCAAGAGGAAAAACGGAACCCTTATAGGATCACTTTGTTGTCCGTCCGTCCGTCCGTCCGTCATGTCTGTCACGAAAACCTGTAGGGTACTTCCCGTTGACCTAGAATCATGTTTGGCAGGTAGGTTCTTATAGTACAACTAAAGGAATAAATCCGAAACATATTATATAAGTATTTATTCAATTTAACTCTGTTGGGAATAGAACTCAGGACAGTAAAAAACTGAGCTGAGTTTGTTGTGGGCTCTTCTCAAACCTGGGCGCGTTTGGAACCCTCGTAGCTTTAGTTTTACGTTTACGTAATTAATTATTACCACTATATCAAATCCAACTATTCTGACTATCAAAAGGTGTTATTTTACACCTTTTGATAGTCAACATTTTTACCTACCTACTTGGAATAAATAATTTTGATTTTGATTTAAAATTTTCACGATATAATAAACCTTTATGCATGCTTAACACGTATTATCTTTAATTAGTTAACAGGGTTCTCTCCGTCACTCGTTTCATACAATCGTAGTTCTAATTTCATTTGAATACTAAGCAACCAAAGTCCATGAAATTTTGCAGACATATTCTAGAAACTAATATCTGTGTCTGTGGTGTTTTAGATTTCTCTAAAAATATGTAAGTAGTTTTAAAATTACAGGGGCTCAAAGATTTGTATGAAAATTTTTAAGACCGCGTAACTTTGAAACCGAATATTTTAACAGAAATCTGGAAAACCACAGACATAGATATTAGTTTCTAGAATATGTCTGCAAAATTTCATGGACTTTGGTTGCTTAGTATTCAAATGAAATTGGAACTACGATTGTATGAAACGAGTGACGGAGAGAGCCCTCTTAACTATGTAGTGGCCAGTTAGATCTACTTGAAAAAAGATAGTGATGATAAAAGATAGTAGGTGTAATGATTAGGCGCCCCGCTTACATGGAAAAATATTATAATCGTTGGCAAATACCATAGGGTTTACGCAATTTGATAAATTCAGTGATCAGTCTGACGTGGCGTGGCGTGAGAGTCAGATAAAAAACCGGCCAAGTGCGAGTCAGACTCGCGCACCGAGGGTTCCGTACATTTTAAAGACATTTTGTATAATAAATCAAAAACTATTATGCATAAAAATAAATAAAAATCTGCTTTAGAATGTACAGGTATTTGCCCTTTCATTTGAGGTCTCACTTGGTAAAGTTATCTTACTTTAAAAATGTTAAAAATTGAACACATTTCAATTTTTTTGACTTCCCGTTGACCTAGAATAATGAAATTTGGCAGGTATTTGATTAATCGAACAAAATATAGAAAATAATATAGAAAATATAGAAATAAATAGTTGCTCGGTGCCAGTCAGGCACTTGGCCGGTTTTTTAATTTTCATGGCAGCCATTTTAAAATTGGTTCTGGAGGCTGACCTCTAGGTTATCGCCGCTATTGGGTAATTCGTATGTACCTGCCCGGGATCGAACCGACGACCCTCCGGACAGGAAGATTACGTCGTTATCACCGCTATTGAGTAATCAGGGGACATGGTAGTGCCCCAGCCAAGACGAGCCAAACTAAAGGACGGGGCACTACGTAACGTTTGGAAGCCTGTCGTCGTATTTTCGAACCGTCAAAGCTTCGGTCTGGATGACGCTAGAAAGCTGAAACTTTCAGTATAAGGTGTCCTCAGCAAACTTATCAAACATACAAAGTATTGATATTTCCTTGATATTGGAAAATTACTTTAACATCTTCTACATCCTCTCGATCTTATCACTTAGATTGCCTACAAGTGTTATTCTAGGTGGTTATCTTTTAAATATGCACTTTACATAACCACTTACGTACTGACTGACTAACTGTAATAATACGGTAGGTAATCAGTAATCATGCTGATTGTTAGTGTCGTCATTCTGTAGATTTCTTACTGATAATGAAATGGAAAAAAAATCCGTCAACTGCAAGTTGGACTCGTACACGAGGGACCCGTAACATTATATGAGAAATAAAACCTTTTAATTTTTAGGGTTCCGTGCCTCAAAAGGAAAAACGGAACCCTTATAGGATCACTTTGTTGTCTGTCTGTCTGTCTGCCCGTCTGTCTGTTTGTCTGTCTGTCAAGAATCCTATAGGGTACTTCTCGTTGACCTAGAATCATGTTTGGCAGGTAGGTAGTTTTTATAGCACAAATAAAGGAAAAAAACTGAAAACCGTGAATTTGGTTACATCACAAAAGGTAAGATAACTATACCAAGTTGTGTATCATAATGAAAGGGCTTTACCTGTACATTCTCAAACGGATTTTTGTTTATTTTCATCCATAAGTAATAGTTTTTGATATATCGTGCAAATGTCGGAAAATTAACCCAGTACGGAACCCTAACTAGTACATACTTACTTTGACTATAGTTCGCACTGATGGGAACCTAAAAAAAATCCTCTCGACCTTTCAGTCACCTGGACCAATGGCCATCTTTCGTAATGCTAATAAACCTCTTTTCGTAATAATATACCTTTAAATTGATTAAACAAATCACAGTGACATTAATTTGACTTCCAATTAATTTGACACTAATCGGGCAATCGGTTTTGATTTCGGATTAAACTTTTATCTTTCACAAATCCTTTAAATTATCAGTGGATTACAATTAACTATGCGCGCTAGATACGAGGACCTTAATCTTTTCCGTGCATACAAAATAACCATCAATTAAGTTATTTAAGATGGCAGTAAATAAATTCCCTTTGAAGTTAAGGCCTGAAGAGGAGCTAGCTATCCGAGGGGCTCATTTACTTGGACCATGCTTGGAGGCTAAATTCGATGAGTTGAAGTATGAGATTTTGAGTAAAATTGATAAGGAGATGGGCGATTCTAAGAATACCAGAGAGTACATTTCTCAGAAGTATGATGAGTTGTGTAAAAAGATCCAGTTCTTGGGGGAGTTGGATGCGACGGTAGGGTATACCACCCATTAGTCAGCCTTTTACTTTACTTTATAACTGTACAGTTTCACTATCATCCTCATTAATCAATCGCCGGCTCACTCTACTGAATTTTGAATGTTTTGACCACAATCACACCAGATGGAAAGTGATGATGTGGTCTAAGATGGGACGCGTTTACCTAGAAGATGCCTATTCACTCTTGTTTTAAAGATACCCGGACTGTAATTGGTAGGAAACACAGATCGCGGAAGAGTATTCCAAACCTTAGCAATGCGTATGAGGAATGATGACGTAAAACGTTTCGTGCGTGTAGATGGAATGTCAACGACAATTAGGATGGGAACTGTGTTCAACTATTGGGGCTGTTAAGAGGGGTCTCTCCGCCACTCGCTCCATACAAACGTAGTTCCAATTTCATTTGAATATTAAGCAACCAAAGTCTATGAAATTTTGCAGACATATTCTAGAAATTAATATCTATGCCTGTGGTGTTTTAGATTTTGGTTGCTTAGTATTCGAATGAAATTGGAACTACGATTGTATGGAGTAAGTGACGGAGAGAGCCCTGTTATACTAAGCCGGGATCCTGAACCGTATTTCTGTTTAGGTATCAGGATTCAGGAGTGACGTGAAGGCGGTGGAGAGGCACATCGCTGAGCTGTCGGTGCGCGTCGACGACATCGAGAAGAGGACCATAATCAAAGAGAGTCCCTCCCTCTCATCTTCTCTGTTCTCCAACATCAAATAAACACATTATTCTACTGAAAAAGGCTGCTCTTTATTAACCCTGGTCCCTGATAAATTTGAGTGGATATAAGATATACCTAGTAGTATACAAGGTGTAACCAGACGCTAGCAAAAACGAAGACCGATGATTACTGGTAAAATACCTTAAAAAAAAAAAAACTACGAAATACATTTAAAAATCTTGCATTTTTTAAAAGTTCACAATAAAACCATCTCACTGACTGCAGAGGTCAACGAATGTTCCATAAATAGGTCACTCGAATGCTCGAAGTGAATGCCGCGTCGTAGGTGAGGCGTTGACCCGAGTTTTGCACGTTGTACAATGCGGGTTTGAAAAATACTAAATCACTAAAACAACAAGATAAGGCAAATAGTTAATATTGGCATTGGATTGTGTTATGGTGCCCACGCACTCGAACTGAACTGTAGCTGAACTGCGCGTCGCGGCAGCGCCCAGCACGATATTCTCTCCAGACGCGACGCGCGGCAGTGACGCGCTACGCAGCACCTTCAAGCTAGCATTTAATAATAACGCTAAGTTTTTGCTAGCGTTACCTGTAAAATATAGTGTGCGCAAAATAAGTACCTACTCTAATTTGAACACGAGGCGTGTTCAGATTGGAGTACCTGTCTAACTGCGCATTGTACAAATAACGGTCAAGTGCGAGTCGGACTCGCTCACGAAGGGTTCCGTAACATCGTACCAGACATAACATTTTGAAATTTATTTAATTTGCATGGCGGCCATTTTGAAATTTTATTATTTGTTGTTATAGCAAAATTTTTAGTCTACTTATTACGGTTCACGAGTTATAGCCCAATGACAGACAGATGGACGGACGGACAGCAGAGGCTTAATATTAGAGTCCTGTTAGCACCCTTTGGGTACGGAACCCTAAAAACAGCCAGGTTTTTATATTTAAGTTAAAATGGTGAGTGAGTTCTCCTTTTCTACGCATTATATTATGGTCTTGGATGAATTAAACACCAAGATTATGAATATTATCCTTGACACCACCCGGAAAGGCTGATGGTAAAATGGGTGTGTGTGGAAAGGTAATAAGTAATAGATAATTTTAAAAGAAACTACAGTTTTCTATAAACATTAATTTAATTGTTTTCACAGTTTTAACCTCCAGTTAAACATAAATTAACAATCATACTGTCAACATTATAAAACAACAATCGAAATAATTTATCTGAAAATTAATTAAAAAAAATATTATACAACATTCAAATTATTCTTATTTCAAAAACTCGCGCCACCATCAAAATGGCGACAACTATTTTCGTCTCGTTCTATTTCTGGGCTTCGAAAGAGATGCAAAAAGAACTAGAGTGACCATGAGTTTGCTTTAATGGAAACTAATTTTCATTCAATTATTTTATTAAAAAATATTTAATTATTAATTACATTTTAAAAGCAATTACTTAAATAAATAAACTATCTAATATTATTGTTCTAAAGCTCGAGTTCCACAGACGTTAGCCAGGTGGCAAGTTAAAGTATTAAAATATTGATTTTATTCGATCTATTTTTATTTTAATAAGTATGATTTACAATTAATGTCAATAAACTATATTATAACTACTTATCTTAGTTTAGTTTGTTGGCCTACGTCCGACTTGTTTGAAACTTACAATTCCAGAAAAGGTCAAAATTTTAAAAACTGCATAGGTTCCTATTATAGTGAACATCGTTTCAATTAGAACTTCTACTGGAAGACCAACCAGATGGGTTTGAAAATAGTCGGCCATACACCAACAAACCAATGAGTGTATGGATCTATTCACAATTAGGAGTTTAATTTCTAAAATATACTTTTTTAAGAATCGTCTCTTTTATCTTTTTTTAATTAAAAATCAATAAATAACCAATGAATGCTTACATCGAGCTAAAAACAACTAGCCTTGTTCTTTTTATACATAAGTTAAACACCTAGATATTTATTGCACAACTTATAATATTACTATTGTTACGTTATTGATTTTTGGCACGTGTGTTCTCTTTACAATAATAAAATAAGTACTACGTCTATTAAAAAATATTT
Organism: Maniola jurtina; assembly: GCF_905333055.1. NCBI lineage: Eukaryota > Metazoa > Arthropoda > Insecta > Lepidoptera > Nymphalidae > Maniola > Maniola jurtina. The sequence goes on along the minus strand of NC_060052.1, from coordinate 7,498,449 downwards.
ATTTTAACATCTAATATTGTGTTCCTTTAGTTAATCACAAAATAAATAAAATCAACAAGTACAAAATCTCAAAAACCTATATTTATCTTACTAACTAAATATTTCATCCATTAAAAATATGAAGTCATTTAATTTAAAAGCAGTTGATTCTGTACAGTCAGCATCAGATATATGATTATTAATATTGATTATTGGAGTAATACTTATTATAAGTACTTTTATACTCATATTTCTTACCTTACTCATGTATCCACAGTATAAAATTAGTAGCTGTATTGATAACATTTTTGGTTAAGATTAGATTTAGCTTCAAAATAATATTCGACTGAATACTGAAAATACCAAATCACACGCGAACAATTTTGATATTTGTTATGCGGACTAAATGCCAAAAATCATACGAGACGTTTGAATATTGTGCCATTAATTTACTAAAGATAAATTCAGTCATGAAACTATTATTATTAAGATTTACTTCAGCTTTTTTTGGCCTATTCTTATATATTTTTAATCTTTGGTTGTAAATATGTATACAGTATTTGTTTATATTATATCTGACGCTGATTATACATAAAACAATGAACACAACTTTTGCAAAGCAGTCGATAACTTTAAACTGTTTACAGATATCGAAGTCCTCGCTGGAAGACCACAAAATATTTTGACTTACGATCTATTTATGCGCTCCCAAAACAAAATTATACATGATATGCTTTAAAATATACAATAATAATTGGTGCTCATTTTGACTGTACACAAAAGATAAACCTAACTTCACAGGATTAAGAGCAGTAACTTTAAAAGTATTAGGGTATTTGTTGCGTAAAAGGATCTCAAAATTTTAGTGGAAAGTTTTTTGTTTTAACTAATTAGCGCTTGACTGATGGTATTAAACCATTCAAATACTAAAAGAGGTCTTTTGAATAGGTGAACTTTATTCACAACTTTAGAATTTTAGCAACATTATTGTGAGTGAACTTCATCTTATAAGCATTTGAAGATATAATAACAATAAGGAGTTACAATTTGAAAGGAGTACGGCCATTTTTAACAGACCAATGCCTGATTTTGCATTCAAACACTAATTTTATAGGGCCAGGTAACCTGCTTCTCTCTATGGGATTGCATCGGAAATGACATGATGGGTATGCCCGACAAATTATGAGCAAAGGCCGTGAAATACTCGGTTCTACAAACGACGAAAAGGCACCCAGACGGATCGAGCTCAATACGCAAATTATTATGAACCCTAAATATCTATATACCTTGATAAATGGAACGAAAAAGGGAGATCAGCCTTATATTAGGTCTTGAACTTTTCTATTACAAACAGTCAAACGAACGGAGTACTTAGTAGTTCAAATGTGTACAGTCAAAGTAACATCCAAAAACCATTCACAAAACAAACACTGAGTATTCAAATATTTGTACACAAGCCAGCCTTACTATTTGCCGCCGAGTATTGTTTGAATCTGTGACAAAGTCTTGCCCTTAGTTTCAGGTATTAAGAAGAACACGAAGAAAACACAAGCAATCATGAATCCGCTGAAGAACCAGAAGCAACTGTAAATCCCGATTGACACCTTCATTATAGGGAAGCATAAAGTGACAATAAATACTAAACACCAGTTGGTAACAACTGTGATCCCTGATGCAGTACCACGGAACTCAGCAGCAAACAGTTCAGACATCATCATCCAAGGTATTGGACCGAAACCCATTGAGAAGGAAATAATGAAAAGAACTAAACAGAGTAAAGGAAGCCAACCGACAGCGGCAACGCTTGCGCCGCTTTCTTTGAGCTTGAAGTATGTACCGAGTACGATCAAACAGATTCCCATAATGACACAACTTTGGAGTAGAAGAATTCGTCTGCCTGCTTTTTCTATTAGCAGGGAAGAAGCGTATGTGGCTAGAGTTTGGACGACTCCTACAATGATGGTCGCGATGGCAGGTTCAATGTTGGAACCAGCGGATTTGAAGATGTCGACCGTGTAGAAGATGACGGCGTTGATGCCGCTGAACTGCTGGAAGAACATGAGGCCAAGGGAACAGATGAGAGCCATGAGAGGCGCTCGGTTGGTCAGCATCCTGACTAAGCCGCCTTGTTGACGGGATGAATTGTCCACCTATAAAACAAAAAAAAAGTTTAATTATTACTAGTTCTGAAGAGCTTATTACAGTTTGGTACTAATTAAAATGGTAAAAAATAAAGTAATAATGCAACTGAGTTTGTCTGTCCCTCCGTCCACCACAGATGCTTTAATTGGGGAGGGAGAGGGCGTTTGTAATTGTTTGGTTACTAGATCATATAAAAGGTTTTATATATTCCCATTCTAAAATAGATAATATCATGTAAAGTTATATGCAATAGATAATGTCTGTATCTCGTCTCACATGCTTTCAATTTCTAAGAATATTTGAGAATTTTATAGTTTTTATATGGTTCTATAATATAGCAAAACACTCACATCTTTCTGCATATCTTCCAATTCACCACTGAGTTCTGCATCAGGGCCGCGCAGCCACCGCAGCGCTTTCTCAGCATCACGGCGCCTGTTCTTAGCCAGCAGGTATTGTGGGGTTTCTGGCATCCACCTGCAATTCCAAAAATATCTATTATAATTACAAAAATATCTGTCTTGGATACATACATAAAACATTTCTTACCAAGGTTACAAGGATTATATCACCAACATCATTTTCATCTACTTACTACTACCCAAATTGCCATTGCTCAGCCATTTGGCTGAGCAATGTTCAGAAACGGAAAAGTTCAGAAACCTAAAAACTATGGACTATAACTATGGTCTTACCAGAATACGGCAACTAGTAGGACAGGGAAGACAGTAGATACGAGGGACAGTGTCCTTCAGAGCGTCCAAGCTCCAACTACTAAGATGAAGAGGATGCCCATGGTCAGGAACAGCTGGAAGAAGGAACCTAAGAAGCCCTTAATAGAGTGTATGGTAGGTAAATATGATCTTACCAAAATACGGCAACTAGTAGGACAGGGAAGACAGCAGATACGATGGATAGTGTCCTCCAGTGAGTCCAAGCTCCAACCACAAATGTGAACAGGATGCCCACGGTCAGGAACAGCTGGAAGAAGGCTCCCAGAGACCCTCGGATTGAGGTTTCCGCTATTTCGCCAATATACATTGGGGCTGCTACGCAAATGCCACCTGGAATTCCAAAGAGTACACATCATAAAATGCTTAAAAGACATTCAAAATTACAAAGCTATGGTTAAGTGATTGAGTAAAACCCAACCAAAAACAATTTCCATGTTCTTTCTTTCTAGTTCTTAATATATATTTTTTGGGTCTAATCCATTTAAGGAGTTCCTCTGCTTATTTACTTTCTTTTGTTACGACTTTATGATAATTCATAAAGTCGTAACAAAAGAATTCAACAATTCATTCAACAATTCCATTTTTTATTCAAGTTAGGGTAGGTAGGAAGGTAACTCCAGAAGTTATTTGATTCACTTGTAAGATGTCAAATATTTAGGAAGAACAAATCATCCAAAGAACATGCTAGAACAAAGAAGAACACATACCAGTACTCAATCCAGCGAAGAACCTGGCAGCGATGAGCATTCCGGCTCCGTTTGCGAAGATTGTGATCAACCAGTTGAGCATAAACGGTACTGATAGCATCAGGATGGTCGGTCGTCTTCCAACCTTGTCCGCGATCACCCCCACTGGGAGAGCGCTGATCGCTGCACCAATCGCCAGGATTGATGATACAAGAGAACCTGGGGAAAAGAAAAGATTATTTATTAGTTTACTAGCTGTGCCCGCGACTTCGTTCGCGTGGAATAGTGACCGCGCTTTATATAGCCACGGACGCTCAGGCGCGAGGCGTGTAGTACGTACTCTGTACGTTAAAAATGTTCGCCGTGATTCTTTAAATTGACATAACTTTTTTATTTATGAACCGATTGACATGAAATAAACACTAAATGTTAAGTGAAGCTTACTACAATATATTAGTGAAAACCGTATCTAAATCGAATAAGCCGTTTCTGATATTAGCGTGCACAAACACACAGACAAACAGACAAACAGACAAAAAAAAATAATTACAATTTCGGGTTCGGCATCGATATAATAACAACCGCTGCTACTTTTTTTTATATATTTCCATTGTACAGACACCACTTTTCTACAATTTTATTATATGTATAGATTTATTAATTTATATATAAAGGTTGGTGAATAGCTGTGATCAGGAAGTCGGGGATCCGATACCGCGCACGCACCTTTAATTTTTCGGAGTTATGTGTGTTTTAAGCAATTAATTACTTGCTTTAACGGTGAAGGAAAACATCGAGTGGGAACCTGTATGCCTGAGAATTTTCCATAGTTATTCTCAAAGGTGTGTGAAAGCTGCCTATCTGCATTTGGCTCGCATGGTGGACTATGATCAAACCCTTCTCATTCTGAGAGGAGACCCGTGCTCAGTAGTGAGGGGGTGATGGGTTGATGATGATGATATTTATTTAGCTTCTGTTTTGTGCATTTAATTTAACGGCATAATAATGTGGCTTAATTTTTTTTTTAATGATGTAACCACAAATTCACGGTTTTCAGATTTATTCCTTTACTTGTGCTATAAGACCTATCTACCTGCCAAACATGGTTCTAGGTCAACGGGAAGTACCCTATAGGTTTTCTTGAAAGCACGACGGACGGACGGACGGACGGACAGACAGACAGACAAACAGACAGACAGACAACAAAGTGATTTTATAAGGGTTTCGTTTTCCTTTTGAGGTACAGAACCCTAAAAATAAAATTTTAGCTTCCCAAAAGCGATTAAATTTTCAATTGCCGATGCCAAAAATATCTTCTGTGCTTTGGCCCTCACCTTGATAGTATATACTTATACCATTATACATAGTAAGTGTACTGCATTTCTTTTGGCACATCTCTGAAGAAAATAATTATTTTAAAGCATTGCGAAAAAATATCTCAACTAGCAAATCATGTGATTACAATTTATGAGTATTTCATGATAATTTTTAGCATTTCGAGTGAGGTATGAACAGAAAGAATGACGAAATATCATGTGATATTGAATAATGATGTGCGTGACCTTCGATGACGTGTTCTCGGGTTGACGTAGCGGAATTTGGAGGCATGTTTGTGGGTGTGTCTTCTATTTTAGATTTTAGTTAGGGCTGCCACGTGCCTAATCCTCTCAACCATCATATACATAGTTATAACCACAGAGTGGAATGCAGCTGAGGTCTCTCTTTACTCTATCCATACTAATATTATAAATCTTGCTTTATAATACATTCTAGTCAACATTCTCATAATATAATAATATATAAGAATGCAAATGAAGAATATTTAATATCTGGTAATGCTAATTTTAATAATTTTAATCCTATTCTTATTGTATCTTTAATATTAACCATTTTATTTTATTGTACCTAAAATTGTATTTGCAATACCCTGACAGGGTCTCATGTATTTAGCTTTTAGCTTTAAGCACCCACCATCAATTAATGTAAATGTACATGAAAGCAAATAAATAAATCTGAATCTGAATCTAAATGCGAAATTTTGTCTGTCTGTCTGTCGGTCTGTGTCTGTCTGTCTGCTAGCTTTTTCCGGCCCAACAGCTTAACCGATTTCGATGAAATTTGCCACAGAGTAAGCTTAAATCCCGGAGACTTAGAAATGTTTTTATATTTTTTATCCCGGAAAATCAAAGCGTTCCCACGGGATTTATAAAAATCCTAAATCGCAAACAGCAGTGGTGTGCGACGGTCCTTTGTATGTCACCAATAAATAATTACCAATTTTACATTCGAGTAGGTATATCTACATAGATGAATAAATACCAATAACAAACTACGTATACCAATTTAAAGCTAAAGAAAAAATATAAAGCTGAGTTTGAGCTGTTTTAAGCAAGTTACATATACGGTGGAGGTATTTTCCAACATATTTCACTGGTCTATTACTCAGCAAGGGTCTTCTATCAGAATGACTACAGGCCATAGTTCACTACGCTAGCCAAGTGAGAATTGGCAGACTTTACACACCTTTGTTAATTACACAGCATTGAGGAGAGCTATCAAGTAGCTGGTTTCCTCACTATGTTTTCCTTTATCGTTAAAGCAAGTAATATTTAATTATTATTGCTTAAACGCACATAATTCCCAGTTAACTGAGTTAGAGATGCGTTCACGGGATCGAACGTATTCTACGTTCGATCCCGTGAATTATAATACTCGTAGGTACGAAGTCAAAGTCTTAAGTATTAGACTACTATAGGAAATTTTAGGACTGTCCACGAATATTTGATAACTTGGCAACCCTACATTAAGTAAGTTGCCTGAAGTATTTTTATATGTATCTGAATTTAAAAAATCCGGCCAAGTGCGAGTCAGACTCGCGTGCCGAGATTTTTTTTGTGATGTAACCACAATTAGTAATAAATAAAAATCTGTTTTAGAATGTACAGGTAAAGACCTTTTATATGATACCTTATACACCTGATACACTTGGTATAGTTATCCTACTTTGAAAATTGAAACACATTTTAATTTTTTTTTTAATGTTTCACACAAATTCACGGTTTTCAGATTTATTCCTTTACTTGTGCTATAAGCCCTACCTAACTGCCAAACATGATTCCAAGTCGACGGGAAGTACCCTATAGCTTTTCTTGACAGACACTACAGACGAAAAGACAGGCGACGAATTGATCCTATAAGGGTTCCTTTTGAGGTACGGAACTCTAAAAATCTACATTTTTAAGTACCATCTAAATACTAATGCCAAGACTAATGCTAGTGTGGGATATTATGCGATAATGCTCTTAAACTGAAAGCAAGACTATTTGCGTAGGAGCTGCGGTAACAATCGTACTGATTGATCTATTTTCTTGGCGATATGCTTAGTTTTTTGACAGGATGGTAAGTAATGGGTTATCTGAGTTATACATTTTTAGTGTTCCGTACCAACGTATTACTAAGCCTCCACTGTTCGTCCGTTCGTCTGTCTGTCAGCGGACTGTATCTCTTGAATCGTAATAGGTAGAGTTGAAATTTTTACAGAATGTGTATAATTTCTATTCCATAAAAATTTCTAAATGGCCGCCATGAAAATCAAACAGATAAAGCGTTATATCTTATATTATTTATACGATGTTATTTTTTAATTGTTTATTCTAATTCAAGTTAGTCCTTGACTGCGATCGCATCTGATGATAAGTGATGATGCAGTCTAAGATAGACGAGGGGTAACTTGGCAGGGTTATGGCAGTTTCATTAAACCCTTCATAGCTATGATGGTAGGTCCGGAAGGGTGTCGATTTTTAATACTTAAGTATACCTAATTTTCTAAATTGCCATAGATCTATATATTTTAGATTGATTTTTGTTAACAAAAATATTGTTTTCTGATAGATTTAGATCTGGTCTCAAGTATCTAATGCAACCATTTAACCCATTGCGAAAAAGTTGTTGAATATTACTTATATTAGTGTTACCGGATGCCCCGTATTTACGGGTTACCCCGTATTTTAGCCTATGATAATGCAAAACCCGTAGTTGCGAAAATAAAATTAGGGTAAATAAAGCTTCCGTATTTTTTAAAAATTCAGCTGGAGCTGGCTGGCGAAACCAAAACGTAACGTTTTGTCCAATTATAAAGAATATTTTCCTTGTGCGGTAATGCGTGGATCAATATACGTATAACCAAAACCGACTCAATATTGATACTGTAAAATGAAGACTTTTTAAACCTGTTTGCTTACAATACCTACTGAAGTATAAAAAAAATATCTATGTAAAACAGTGTCTCCCGTAATAAAATCTAAACCCCGTATATTTGATGCTGGTAATCAAGAAAGCCCGTAAATCAAGAAGTGGCAGGTGGCAACCCTAATCATAATATTATCAGTAATATGCCACATGTCAGATTTTTTCAACATTTCATGATAAGAGTGAAAATCACAGGAAACGTTATCTATACAAGTTGCAACAACACAAAAGGGTGATAGTAAAAGTAGTAATTGATAAGGCAATACTATCCTTTTCTGAGTAATATTAAATATCAAAATGACCCTACTACATCAGGAAGTACCGAGTAAGGAATTTTTGCTGTGCCACATCTGTTTTCCATTCAATCAGCCTGAATGCGTCCACTGCCAGACATAGGCCTTTCCAAGAGCGCGCCACCACACACGGTCCTCCGCCTTCCTCATCCACCCGCTCCCCGACACCTTCTTCAGGTCATCGGTCCAGCGGGCTGGAGGTCGCCCTACACTGCGATTACCGGTACGCGGTCTCCACTCCAGAACACGTCTGCCCCATCGGCCGTCGGTTCTGCGACAGACATGACCTGCCCATTGCCACTTCAGCTTACTAATCCTTTCAGCTATGTCGGTCGCTTTTGTTCTTCTGCGAATTTCCTCGTTCCGGATTTTATCCCTAAGAGTGATACCCAACATACCGCGCTGAGCGACTTTTAATTTGTGGATGAGGCTAACTGTCAGTGTCCACGTTTCTGCTCCATACGTCATCATAGGTAGGATACATTCATTGAAGACCTTTTAGGCTTTTTTGTATCGATGTTATTCGAAGATCTGAAATAGCTGTATTGGCCGAAAATTGTGGCCAGTTATCATCCTATTGGACTAAGAGCCAGCGAGGGTCAGACCTTCGTTATTTTATAAAAGTGGCGCCTCCAGCCACCGCGCCGATTGTAGCAATGACAAAGGGTAGGTACTTACTTTCCTGGGTACTTAGCAAGAAGTCAGCAAGCTGCCCCAGCTGGTTGATCAACACGGCCGTGATATTGGTCGTGTTTGTGGCGTTGTTATAAACGCGTTGTTCAGCGGTGGTTTTCTCATGCTTCTTTGGTGGGTGGATCTGGGACAACGCTGGCGAGGACCAAGCGAGGATGGTGCCTGCTACCACCGCGCCGATTACAGCAATGATAAAGGGAAGGTACTTCCTTTCCTGGGTACTTAGCAAGAAGTCAGCATGTTGCCCTACCTCGTTGTACAAACACGGCCATGATATTAGTCGTGTTTGTGGCGTTGTTATAAACGCGTTGTTCAGCGGTGGTTTTCTCATGCTTCTTTGGTGGCTTGATCTGGGTTAAGGCTGGCGAGGACCAAGCAAGAATGGTGCCTGCTACCACTGTGCTGATTACAGCGATGATAAAGGGTAGATACTTAGGGGGCCTGGACAAGGGAACTGATTACAGACCTAAAAAAGTGGCACAAGAGAAAGTATGGAGAAGTAGATCGGTGGCTAACACAGGCTCTGAGCGGTCACGGGGTGTTTAACACCTACCTCTACGCAATTAAGAAAGCACCGAGTGAAGGGTGCTACTTCTGCGGAGAGGAAGACACCCCGAGACACGCAATCTTTGAATGTCCGGGTTGTGCCGACCTAAGAGTAGATGCGTTAGGATCGACCGACGCGGAGGGTGTGAATGCCCGAAACCTTATACCGCGCATGCTGTCGAGCGAAGACGCCTGGCAGCGATATAGCCAAATGCTGAGGGCTATAGTGATTAGAAGAGAAGAGAGGGAAAAAGAAGAAAAGAAGAAGATCGAGATTTGGGAGATCAGCACGAAGTAATGCCACGCAGTTCCGTGCTCACCTTGGACGACATGGGGAGGTTATTTTAGTCCGTGCAAGTCGGACACACCCTGCCAGCCGGCAGAAGTCCGTAGGGATTTTTTCCTCCCCCGAAGAAAAAAAAAAGGGTAGATACTTACTTTCCTGGGTACTTAGCAAGAAGTCAGCAGGCTGTCCCAGCTGGTTGATCAACACGGCCGTGATATTGGTCGCGTTAGTGGCGTTGTTGTAAACCTCGAAGGGGTCGTACGGCAGGGGTTCAGCGGTGACGTTCTCATTCTTCTTCTCGGGCGGCTGGATCTGGGGTAAGGCTGGTGAGGACCACGCGAGGATGGTGCCTGCCACCACCGCGCCGATTGCAGCTGGAAATAATAATGATTGTTTAACTATTTTAACTTCAGCTGAGATTATTGCGCTTGGCGTTCATAATTTTCGCATACAGTTTATTTCTCTGTTCATTTTAGCTTTTAAAGTACTTAAGTACCTTAAAAGTTTCTCATCTTTGGAATTTTGAGAGTTCAAACCATCCCCCCTTACTGAGTAGGTGGGTAACGTCAATTTGGGCAACTTTCTTGTAAGGTCTAAAGGGACGTAGACTTGGGAATCTTTATTCGGACTAATTTTTGAACCCCGAAACTGTCTCGTGAACTTGTTTATATGAACTCGGTAAATAGTTTTGTGATGCATCTTGTTGCAAATGCGTGATTCTGATTCTATGAGAAGTTTGATGTCGCTTTTGGTTGACGAAGATGAAGTACTTAACAGAAACGAAACTAATCTACCTACTATTAATCAGATCATTTATAAATCTCTTTTCAATCGACCTGTAATTTATAAATTCATCAGCTCCATACAACTATTTGTCTTCTCTGTAATCACTTTTAGGTAATTGGCTGAATCTCGCTGCAATTACAATTTTCAGCTAATAGTGTAAGAGTACGAGTCATTCAACCAATCGGAGAGATATCGTATGGACTGCTTCGAAGTTTCGTAACTTTCGCTGAATGAATAGCTCAAAATAGCCCGAACATAAACTCGTAAGCATTTGGCATGGTGGCAGGCTATAAATAACACATCCTCGTCCAAGCGATCGATATGTTTTGTCGGAAACATGTAGGTATTTATCATGTCAAACGCACTTCGCCATTATTTGACTGAGCGAAGTGAGGTCTCCGATCTTCATTAATAAACTAGCTGATGCCCGCGACTTCGTTCGCGTGGATGTAGGTTTTTAAAAATCCCCTGGGAACTCTTTGATTTTCCGGGATAAAAAATAGCCTATGTGCTAATCTAGGGTATAATCTATTTACATTCTAAATTTCAGCCCAATCCGTCCAGTAGTTTTTGCGTGAAGGAGTACCTTTAGGTATATGTTACGAGGATTAATGCATAGTTACCTACTTCAAATTCACACAATATAATCCATACTTAATACTAGCTGATGCCCGCAGCTTCGCCCGCGTGGATTTAGGTTTTTAGAAATCCCGTGGGAACTCTTTGATTTTCCGGGATAAAAAGTAGCCTATGTGCTAATCCAGGATATTATCTATATCCATTCCAAATTTCAGCCAAATCCGTCCAGTAGTTTTTGCGTGAAGGAGTAACAAACATACACACACACACACACACACACATACAAACTTTCGCCTTTATAATATTAGTGTGATTATAAATGCGAAAGTGTGTCTGTCTGTCTGCTACCTTTTCACGGTCCAATAGTTTAACTGATTCTGACGGGTTCAAAGTTAGCTTATATCCCGGGGACGGACATAGGCTACTTTTTATCCCGGAAAATCAAAGAGTTCCCACTGGATTCCTAGAGACCCATCCGCTCAACCGATTTGTATGAAATTCGTACCGAAGTAGCTTGCTTCCCTGTTATCAAAATAGGCAACTTTTTATCCCGGAAAATCAAACAGTTCCCATGGGATCTATAAAAAACTAAATCCACGCGGACGAAGTCGCGGGCATCCTCTTGTAGGAAATAAATAAATCTCCCACTGCGCAGGTACAACGTGAATGTCAACGTTTCCACACACACCTGCAACGGCTGCTATGTACTGGTTCGCCCGTCTGGTCTGTCCGCCCTTTTCCTGGACGGACAGCATGTGCATGGTTGGCTTTTCCATGGTTTCTTCTTAGCTATGACATCCTGGAACAAACAATAGAGTATTTGTTAGTGGTTTACATACCAATTTTTTTTAAACGTGTTTCAATTTTCAAAGTGAGGTATCAATGAAAGGGCTTTCTTTACCGGTATATTCCATAGACCTACGATTTTTCGCTAGGCTCATACTAAATAATAAATAATACGTACATACTAAATTTATGGTATATTCTAAAACAGATTTATATTTATTTTTATGCATAATAGTTTTTGATTTATCGTGCAAAAGGTCGGAAAAGATACTTGAGTACAAACCCTCGGTTCGCGAGTTTGCAATAGTATCGAAAGTAAAACTATCGCTAAGTTGCAGTTACTATCGGTTTCGCCTTAACTTTATATCTATGGCCTTAACTATAGCTTTTATTGGTCTAACCGTAGGCAATTCCACTATAGATACCTGATCTGATAGTCTGTAAATTACATGATATCGTCGTATATCCTATTCTGGATTACCTAGGTATAAAACTAATTAATAAGTATATCTATTTCCATAGCGTCATAATTATTAGGTAGATATTAGACTAGAACTACCTGTTCGAAGATATTAACACTATTAGCACATAAGTATTACATTTGCATACATACTACGCGTTAGCCATACAAGATTATCTTAGAATGGAATGATATAGGTGATTATGTGGGATTATTGCAATGTTCTAGGGTTCCATAGGTATCTTCAGAGAAAAAAACCGGCCAAGTGCGAGTCAGACTCGCGCACTGAGGGTTCCGTACTCGGGTATTTTTTCCAACATTTTGCACGATAAATCAAAAACTATTATACATAAAAATAAATAAAAATCTGTTTTAGGATGGACAGATAAAGCCCTTTCATATGACACTTGGTATAGTAATCTTATTTTGAAAATTGAAACACATTTTAATTTTTTTTTAATGATGTAACCACAAATTCGCGGTTTTCAGATTTATTCCTGTACTTGTGCTATAAGATCTACCTACCTACCAAAATTCAAGATTCTAGGTCAACGGGAAGTACCCTATAGGTTTATTGACAGACACGACGGACAGACGGACAGGGAGACAGACAGACAGACAACAAAGTGATCCTATAAGGGTTCCGTTTTTCCTTTTGAAGTACGGAACCCTTTATGTGCGAGTCGGACTCGTACTATTTGAATGGTTTTAGTTCTTGCATCTTGTTATGTAGTTATTTATCGGAGTTCGGACCTAAGTTGTTTACGAAACCTAAGGCCCGGTATCCATCTAAGTGCAGCGGAGAGATGTTGAACCAATCAGATTGTTAAAAGATGACGTGATTTTTTCGCGTCATCTATACTTATAATAAATAAAATATGAGTGTCTGTCTGTAATTTCGAAATAACTACCTCATATTAAGCTCATAGGGTTATTTGAACGATACCTTAACTGAATCACACGTTTTAAAAATTTTTGTCCGTCTGTCTGTCTGTCTGTTTGAAAAGGCTAATCTTTGGAACGGCTGAACCGATTTTGACGGGATTTTCACAGACAAGTAGAGGATTGACCAGAGTGTAACATAGGCTACTTTTTTAACCGACTTTCAAAAAGGGAGTTGTGTTTTTCTACCTATGTACACCGAAATCTCTGAGATTTCTGAACCGATTTGCGTAATTTTTTTTTTAATCGATAAAGGAACTTTGCGACATTGTTTCATAAAAAATTTGGATTCCAACTCCTCAATCCTGATGCTGCAGGGGATCTGACCAATCCACGCGGGCGAAGCTGCGGGCATCAGCTAGTCTATTATAAATCTGATTGGTCGACTGAACACCTCTCTTCCCGCTTAGGTGGATACCGGGCCTACGCTAATGCTTCAAGTACACCTTTTTAGGGTTCCGTAGTTCTTAGAAGAGTGTTTAGTAGTGGGCCGGTGATAAATTGAGATAGGTTGTTGCAGTTTCTTGATTAAATTGAGCTTGATTGAGCAGTTCCATTCTATCAAAGAGGTGTAATATTATTATAGTGTGGCAGTTATATATAAAATCCAGTAATGAAGCAAACGTCCTGGAATCGTACTATACGATGAAATGAAATGAAATGAAAATTTACATTGATATGTAAAATGAAATATAATGAAAAGATACATGTGACTTAAGTTGTCCATTAAAATTCAATTATTTAACTAGGTAGTACTTTTGAATCGTCAAAAGCATCTACCACTGGTTCAGAAAGCCTTTCCTATACCGAGAATAATATCATTTTTTAAGCAGCGCGCTATTTAAAAAAAATTATATAGCGCTTGGCTGGAATCAGACCTGATGGCAAGTGATGATGCAGGATATTATGAAGCGCGCTTGCCTAGAAGATGCCTATTCACTCTTGGCTTGAAGGTACCCATGTTAAAATTGGAGAGGAAAACTGATGCTAGAATGCTTCCACATCCTAGCTATTCGATTTTTTTTTTAAAGAATATTAGCCATGTTAAATGACTAATATTCCCCTTTCCTCTCCAACTAAGCGTCAGGCTTGTGCTAGGAGTAGGTACGACAGTAGTGCAACGGGCGGGGTTTGAACCGTCGACCTTTCGGTTTTCAGTCCACTCCTTTACCGGTTGAGCTATTGAGGCTCTGAAAATTAAATACGAATGATTTCATTGACAGTAACGTGTTCCCCAGATATGTTTTAATTAATCCATATTTCCATACTAATATTATAAATGCGAAAGTGTGTCTGCCTGTCTGTCTGTCTGTCTGTCTGTCTTCTGTCTGCTACCTTTTCACGGCCTAACAGTTTAACCGATTCTGACGGGTACGAGTTAGCTTATATTCCGGGGACGGACATAGGCTACTTTTTATCCCGGAAAATCAAAGAGTTCTCATGGGATTCTTAAAGACCCATCCGCTCAACCGTTTTGTATGAAATTTGGTACCGAGGTAGCTTGCGTCCATATTATTGACATAGACAACTTTTTATCCCGGAAAACCAAACAGTTCCCACGGGATCTTCAAAAACCTACACCCACGCGGACGAAGTCGCGGGCATCCTCTAGTTAAGTATAAAAATGATGAATTTCACAAAGTGCCTAAAGTATGCTTAGGCTGCAACATAAACTGCAGTTATAATGCGGGTCAACATTGCATTGGACTCGTGTTAATGAGTCGCAATGGACTCAAACGAGGCAACGTTTGACTCATCCTGTTTGTGTGAACTTTGGAGGTGAGGTCAGGTGTATCGTTGTTTGAAATCACATAATAGGTATCCAATATTATCACGTCATTTCATTTTTACCCGACTGCGGCCAAAAGGAAGAGTTATGATTTTAGCAGTCTATGTATGTATGTATACATGTATGTTTGTATCTTAGTAAGTATCTCCGAGACTACTGGGCCGATTTTGTTGAATAAGGTGTCAATTGATTCGTTGTACAGGCCCGGGTGACATAGGCTATATTTTATACGAAAAAAATTGACCTAACGGATGTAACAACAAAAAAAGCGGAGGTCCCCAAAAATTTTTTTTTGTTATTGTATCGAGTCAAATGAAAGAGGAGAAAATTCTGAGCTCATCAATATAAATGTTCCTACAACACCATGAAAATATATGATTTTACTCTAAGCCATGCTGATCATGAGTAATACTCCCCTTTCCCCTCCAATTAAGCGTAAAGCTTGTGCCAGGAGTGGTTACGACAATAGTGCAACGCGTGGGGTTTGAACCGCCGACCTTTCGGAATTCAGTCCGCTCCTCAACCGTTGAGCTATCGAGGAGTTGGATGGATAGTGTGGATTCTATAGGTACTTAGTAGGTATCTACATTGTTCATAGGTTAGGTAGGTAGGTACGTAACACGCATAGTGCGTACTAAGCACTACGCAGCGATTGTCAAGAACAGTAGCACGGTAATGGTATGTACAGTATTCCAACTTCATACAAATGGACGAAACGCGAGCAATACCTACGCACCTCGATGTCGGCAGGCGCTCGACACGCAGACAGTCGCGACTGTGCCGCAGTGACGAACGGGCGGTGTTTTGTTTTTCTAACAATAACCGCGCGATTTTTTCGTTGTATGTGAAACCCGATCAAAGAAGCCACAATTTCAGCTCAGAATGTCGGTATTTAAGGTACCGGGACTACAATAAGATTAATTCGCAAACTTTTTTGATTGTACCCAGCGATGATTTTGTGGAATATATACAAAAAATGGAGAAAATGTTCCGAACTTCATTTAAAACCAAATATATAAATTGTAAAGTAGCTGCAGGTGTCTATAACCAAGTAAAAGATATTTATTCCTTTTTCTCTATCTTGCCCATGTTCCCCAAAACAATTTTTGATTAAAAGCTTTATAGGGATGCGGATTTTTTAAACTTTAAAATTTAATAATTCGTAACGTTCGTTTAATTTCCTACGTCTCAGTCGAGGCGCAAATATTTTTCGGTCTCAAATTTTAAGACCGATTGATTATTCAATCGTAAACATGGTTTTTTAATTAAATCTACCAATCAAAAAACAACACGCATTTTTATTGAACATTTCCTATGCAATTCACAAAGTATTTTATTTGTTTATTTAAAAAAAGTATATTTACAATCACAAAACTAGATGGAAACACAAAGTAGGCAAATGTAATTAAACTACTGGAGGCGGGCAGCCCTACCGCATGTTTACGTACCGCGCAGCTGTAGGTATTTATTTCAAAGAAACGGCCGAGTTAGAATACTGTATAGATAATATTACCGTGACAGTAGTGTTGAAGATTGAAGTGATAACCATCATCGCCAAATCTTACTCAGCTGATAAGTGATATTGCGGATTGCCACTTGACCTTCGATATTATTATCACACTAGCTTATGCTCGCGTTTTCGTCCGCGTGGGCTACACAGATTTCAAGCCCTTATTTTACCCCCTTAGGGGATGAGTTTTCAAAAGTTTTTTTGGCAGATGCCTACGTCATAATATCTTTCTGTATGCCTCAACCCGATCCATCCAATAATTTGAGCTAAGAGTTTGAGCTGTGTGTGGATAGATCAGTCAGTCAGTCAGCTTTTCCTTTTATAAACCCCGAGTTTTACAAGTGTAATTAAAAATTTATAACACCCCCGACAAGTGAAGGTTACAGTAACTAGAAAAGAGCTGATAACTTTCAAACGGCTGAACCGATTTTCTTGGACTATAGCGAAGAACACTCTCGATCAAGCCACCTTTCAAACAAAAAAAAACTAAACTAAAATCGGTTCATTAGTTTAGGAGCTACGATGCCACAGACAGATACACAGATACACACGTCAAACTTATAACACCCCTCTTTTTGGGTCGGGGGTTAGTAACAAACTGCACCCGTGCGAAGCCGGGGCGGGCCGCTAGTAAAGTTATAACTGATAACAATGTTATCTAAGTGTCAAGCAACAATTTAACATCATAATCAATCAACGTTGTGATTGCCAAAATTGTTCGGCCGTACAACCCACGCCACGCATCAATAGAACGAATTACTGAACTTCCTCATTTTAATATTGGTCTAGCAATTGAAAACAAGATGACAGACACATTCCAGACTTAGGTAGGTACGTAGCGTATGTTGCTACGTAAACAAAATCACACTAATCACACTTCACACTAATATTATAAAGGCGAAAGTTTGTGTGTATGTGTGTGTGTGTGTGTGTGTGTGTGTGTGTGTGTGTGTGTGTGTGTGTGTGTTAGTTACTCCTTCACGCAAAAACTACTACACGGATTTGGCTGAAATTTGGAATGGAGATAGATAATATCCTGGATTAGCACATAGGCTACTTTTTATCCCGAAAAATCAAAGAGATCCCACGGGATTTCGAAAAACCTAAATCCACGCTGGCGAAGTCGCGTGCATCGACTAGTCTTTTATGCAATTCCTAAAAAGTTAAACAGCACTAAAGCCCGACTACTACCTGCGAACTGCCGATAGATAGCAATGAGTTCTGTGATAGCAATAGATACAGTAAAATTGTTTTTCTGTCGCTCGGTGTATTTTAACGTTGATTTTATGAACTCAGAATTTTTTCCTCTTTCATTTGATATCCCACTAGATACAATAGCAAAAAAAATTTGGATAGGTACCCCCACTTTTTGGGATGTAACGTCCATCAGGTCGATTTTATTCGTATAAAATGTATCCTATGTTATCCGGACCATAATAACGAATTCATTGACACCTGAATCATCAAAATCGGCTCAGTAGTTTAGGCGCTACGGTAGAACAGACAGAATCTGATACAAACATACTTTACTTACATTACATACTAGGATTGCCAGATGCCCCGAATTTTACCGGTCACCCCGTATTTCAGGATATGATAATTTACAGAAACCGTAATTGCGAAAGTAAAATACGGGGCAAATGAAGTTCCAGTATTTTTTAAAAATCAGCTGGATCTGGCTGGCGATACCGAACCCTGACGTTTTGTCCAGTAGAAAGAATATTTTCCTTGTGCGGCAATGGACCAATACCGGCGTAGCCGAAACCGACTCAATATGGATTTATAAGTTAAACGAAATTTCAAATTAACATACAAAGATTTTTATAAGTACATTTGTTTTACAAAATGAAGAGCTTTTAAAAGCTGTTTCTACAAACAATAAGTATTTAAAAAAATATCTATGTATGTAAAATAAAAAAAATCTGAAACCCGTACTTTTGATGCTGGTAACCCGTAAATCAAGGAGTGGCAGGTGAAACCCCGTGTTAGAAGTTCCTCTTGTACTGATGGAAAATTTGGCAATCGAAACAACTGTTAATTGTCTGTTTGTACATCGCCATCAATAGACCAAAATTACTAAACTTCCTCAATTAAAAATTGGTCCACCAATTAAGAACAAGTACTTACAAGATGGCAAACAAGCTTCCAGAATTAATTAGGCAGCAATGTTGAGTCCATCAAGGGCCCAGCAAATAGATCATTTATAATTATAATATCAAACACGCTGTATATTATGAGCTAAGCTAGTTATATTACTTATAATATGTATTGTTTAGGTACCTACTATTTCCTAATATCCATTTTAAATTATCCATACTTTTAATATTATAAATGCGAAAGTGTGTGTCTGTCTGCTACCTTTTTTACGGCCCAACAGATTAACCGATTCTGACGAAAGGTACAGAGTTAGCTTATATCCCGGGGACGGACATTGGCTACTTTTTATCCCAGAAAATCAGAATTTCTACGGGATTCCTAAAAACCCATCCGCTTAACCGATTTGTATGAAAGGTACCGAGGTAGCTTGCGTCCATGTTATTGGCATAGACAACTTTTATCCAAACCAAACAGTTCCCACGGGATCTTCAAAAACCTACATTCACGCGGACGAAGTCGCGGGCATCCTCTAGTTATCAATAAAATATAGGTAGGTACTTATATAATTTATTGTTATGCAAACCCTAACAGTTCTTATCAATGATGTAACTTTACCTCCCCGATTTTTTAATGTTACGTCAAATTGTCAGATACACTATCGTAACATTACATTGTGTAAACCGAAGATAGGCATAGTACGCGACAGGTCGAGATGGCAATTCTTTTTTTAAATACATCAGTTTTTGAAAATACGCGTGTTTTTTGGCGATAACTCGAAAATAAACTTTTGAAGTTACCCGTTTTTAACCCCCGACCCAAAAAGAGGGGTGTTATAAGTTTGACATGTGTATCTGTGTATCTGTCTGTTGCATCGTAGCTCCTAAACTAATGAACCGATTTTAATTTAGTTTTTTTGTTTGAAAGGTGGTTTGATCGAGAGTGTTCTTAGCTATAATCCAAGAAAATCGGTTCAGCCGTTTGAAAGTTATTAGCTCTTTTCTAGTTACTGTAACCTTCACTTGTCGGGGGTGTTATAAATTTTTAATTTACACTTGTTTAGGTAAACGACATCAGTAGGTAGGTACTCTATACTTTTGATAAAATCTATTTTATTAACACCTGTTTAATAGGTATAGTGATTTATCTGATCGTGATAAGAAGTACAATCTTATCTAACTACCAAAATAAGTCAATTTAGCCTAAACAAGTGCAGAGATTTCTTGAGATTAGATTAAGTAGGCATTTATTAATCTTAAGAACCAAAGAACCCACTCAAAAGTGACATGAAAGTTTGATTTGTTTTTTTTTTAATATTATATTTATTTATTTAGGTATTCAAATTCAATAAATTCAAAAAAAATATATTTATTGCTATGAATAAAAAATAAACGATTTTCAGCAATTGCTTCTCAACCTTGAGCTCGGGGCCCACAGTTGGTCAATTTTTTTTTGTTTTTATTTAAACATTTAACAATTACCACTAGGCATGTATAGGTAAGTGCATTATGAAAAAAAAAACATTTGATTACCTAAATTATAATTTTAAAGTACTAGGCATTACTAATTTAAATATTTGACTTTTGATTTTAAGTAATTTAAACTTTGCACACTGTCTCAGACGTAACAGTGTAAGGGTAGAATTTTGACTGGGAACACGTACCTACCTACGAGTATGTGGTCCCATGTCGTACTTTTAATTTGGCGAATAAAATGATTTATGAGTTTTGATAAAACAACTAAGTAATAATTGAGTAGCTAAGTAGGCATTTAAAGGTCTAAATCGGTTCCCAGTCGGGTAAAACCATTGTAAAGGCGTACTTTTGCTAGCAATATTAGGGGTTATCCCAATACGACGGTTTTCCTTATTTTGTTTACTAAAGGCGTGTGCTAAGACACATCATAATATTAAACTACTTAGTTGGGATGACATAAATTACTTGTGTAAATGTCAATAATTCTAGGTACAAGTTTAATATTGTAATTTGCACTCGCACAATTTATTCTTAGTCGGCATAAATTAAACAAGTTTTAGCATATTCGGACTGAAATCAGATTTTAAAATTTAGATTTTAAAATCGAAAATCTAAACCTTAAGACCTATGTAAATAATATTATGATGCATATGTACCTCCATGTTTTGGTATAATAAATGATTTTGATCCTGGAAGCATCGTAAAAAGGGATATAAATGGATGAACCGATTTTATAGCTGATTTTTCTAGCGAGGTTTAAAGCTCTTAATAAACCGAAATATTTCTGACACTATGTAGATAAGCTCTGATCCTGCAAAACCCACAAACAATTTTTTTTTTGCATTTTGAACTAACTTTTGGACCATTCGTAATTTGTCTCGCCTTGGCCACCAAAAACCACCTGCCTGTTAAATATTTGCAAGGGGTTTTTAATTTTTAATTTAGCCTTTCGTTTGTATCCATGAGTGACAACTAATAAGCCCTATTTAAGTGCCTACCGAAAATAACCCTATAAGTAGTATAATGTGTTAATCTAAATATATCCATTGGCCGATAACGTTGATACAATGTTTGCTATATTAATTAAGTTTCCTGTTTGCTGGAGCGATGCCAGACCTTTACGTCACAAATTGTTTATACTCCGTACAACACTACACAAATAGTTTGTTTATGCTCCATACTACAACACACAAATCAGAGGAAACGGGAAGAATTGACTATTAATTTATCAGTGGCCTGGAAGAGATCGCCTCATATAACGCGTACTAAGTGACAATGGCTTCGCCATATTTTTTTATCTGTCCTGTCTGTGTATATACCTGTAGGTATAGCTAAGAACTCTCGATCAAGCCACCTTTCAAACAAAAAACTAAATTAAAATCGGTTCATTAGTTTAGGAGCTACGATGCCACAGACAGATCCACAGATACACACGTCAAACTTATAACACCCCTCTTTTTGGGTCGGGGGTTAAAAAGAACTTCACTGACGATAAGTCTCTTGAGGGACTGCAATACACCGCGGTTTTGCACCGCCTGAATCCAGCGACTTCGTACAACTTGTTTCATGCCGTCTATCTACCTAGTAGGGGAGTCAGCCAACACTGGGCTTTCCGGTATGAAGTTGCAATTCCATTCATTATGCAACTATCACAATGTGACAATCACAACTTCCTCGATTTTCAATACCGAGAGATAATTCACTCAATACGATAAAAACAGAATAATAAAAATGTAAATGAACTAGATCATCTTCATTATTCTAACTCATTCGCAACCTTCGTAGCTCGTTACGGTAAGTTGAAAAACCCCATTGAATTGATATTTTGATTGATATTTGGTGGGGCCATGAATTTTGCTGGTAGGTATATGTACACAGAGTTTCGAATAGGTATAGACATGGTCAATTCATGAATTAGTCTTCAATTCATCGACACCCCAAAGCCTAAAGATGAAATTCCTATCTGTGATGTTGTATGGAGCTGGAACATTGCTCTCGTCCACATGTTCAAAGTAACTCAACGGGCTATGGGACCGGCTATGCTGGATGTCTCACTGAGGGATAAAGACTAGGAGAACTTTTTTTTTTTTTAATTATATAGACTAGCGCTTGGCTGCAATCAGACCTGCTAGCAAGTGATGATGCAGCCTAAGATGGAGCGCGCTTGCCTAGAAGTTGCTCACTCTTGACTTGAAGGTACCCATATTATAGGTGGAAGGGAAAACTGACGCCGGAAGGGCGTTCCATATCCAACTAAAGTGATGGACAACGGATTGCCAAGCTGAAGTTCTAGTACAATGCATGCCATGTGACCAGTGTCAGTCACCTTTTCCTTTTATATATTTAGATAATGCATATGGAGTATATTGTGGCTAATTCTGTTCATCACACGATGTCTTAGCTAAACTAAGATGACAGATCTAAATGTATTGCTTTCTCTTTCATAATCTTCCAGTGAAAAAGGATAGCACCAGATTTTTTTTATAGTGATTTTGTCCATAAAATTTGCTACTTTTTCTATTAAAGACATCTCATCTAATATTATATCTTCTATATACTTAATATACTCAGCATCTAACCTTCATAGCTTGTTACAGTAAGTTGACGAAGTCCACAGAATTGATATTTGGCTGATTTGATTAAGGGGGCCTATGAATGTTACTGGTATGTGATCATCTGATCATGTCGTCACATATTACGAGCAATCATACCCACCAATATTTTTGGACGCACGTATTAAACGTATCATCCATCTAGGGAAATACGTAGTAGGTAGGTATCTCTCTGAGGAGACACTCTAATTCGAGTCAAGAAAGTAGCATGTGGCCACAAGTATTAGCAAAGGAATATAAGAATTGCGTTCACCAGTGTATGTATTATGTAAAATTAAACATTTAAGCGTTAATAGAAGCGATTCTAGCTGGAAATCAATCTTTTGTGGTTGATAGGATAGATATAGAAGATAAAACGTATATAATTCACAGCCCACAGTCTTGAATCTTGCGGTGTTGTAATTTGATAAACTGTACAAAAGTGTACTACTACATGTGATTCTACTACAAAGACTAAGCAAAGATCTTGAAATCTCGAAAACCATAAAAGTGCGGAAGTTGGAGTATATATAATTTTATAATTATTTACTTGTATCTAATGCAGATTGTATTTTTGACCGAATAAATAAATTTAAGCATGACTAAATAAAATAAAAACATCTTTTGATTACAGGTCCTATTCTTTTTTGACAAGTTGTAATCATCTAGATTCTAGACCTTATATTATAATGTGCGTTGAAATTTACAGGTTGGGAAACTATGGCATGACTTTTACCGGTATAATTATAAACACTCATATCTAGTGATCAATACAAGTGTAAATTAAAAATTTATAACACCCCCGACAAGTGAAGGTTACAGTACTAGAAAAGAGCTGATAACTTTCAAACGGCTGAACCGATTTTCATGGATTATAGCTAAGAACACTCTCGATCAAGCTACCTTTCAAACAAAAAAACTAAATTAAAATCGGTTCATTAGTTTAGGAGCTACGATGCCACAGACAGATACACACGTCAAACTTATAACACCCCTCTTTTTGGGTCGGGGGTTAAAAAATAGGATAATTCTTGGTATTTACTCGCTCGATAAAATTAATAAATTCAAATAGATTCACAAGACCTGAGTAGCAGTATTAACATAGTATTTATAGCTTAGTGCATAATTGTAACCTTGATTTAAAACAATTTGGTTTTCTTTATTAATATTCATTAATCCATCAATTAATTACTAGCTAACGCCCGCGACTTTTTCTACGTGGATTGGGATCTTTTAATCTCGTAGGTACTCTTTCATTTACCGGGATAAAAAGTTTGTGCCCGTCAAAATAGTTCATAAATAGGTAGTGAAAAGGTAGGTAATAGTCAAAGACCCTTTCGCTATTATAATATTTTTTATTTATTAGGTACCATATTACCATACATAGGAGTATTAGAGGAATAGGATAATTTCTTGACAGTCACGACGGACGGACGGACAGACAGACAAACAACAAAGTGATCCTATAAGGGTTCCGTTTTTCCTTTTGAGGTACGGAACCCTAAAAAAGAGAAACAATTGAATCATTTGTGGACACGCAATCTCGTCGTAACTCGTAATTTAAATACAATATTTTATCTACAGTTTGATTGATAAATAGATTGACCGTGACAAAAGACATTTTCCCAGAATACCCTCTAGCCTCGACCGAAGCCTCCAACTATCTGAATAACTCTTCAAGTTTCTCCAAAATTAAGTACCTAGGCTAAGCAACGTAGATTTTCATAAACACCGTTTCTATACCTAGTAGGTATGCCATATGCCCATACGGTTATCTGTTTTCAAATACAAAGTTCAAAGTTCCCCACATCTGCGATATCTTTTGTTTATTTTAAGTTAATAATTATGTTGGTTAGCTGCAAAAGTAATAACTATTAAGTATTTATGATTGCAATTAATATGTTACATATTAATAGCTTAATAATTTATATCTAAACTAGCTTCTCTCGCAACTCTTGATCGGTGATCGGTACACCTAGTTTGTAGCCTACGAATTCGATGAAAATGCAGCGAAAAATTAAAAAAAAAACATTTTTTTTTAGAGGAAAATCTATCAGTGATTTTTTTTTAAATCAGATCATTAGTTCCACAGATTACGTTTTGCATCCAAATATAAAACCTTTACCTTTTGTAGTGTAGATTTATAGATAATTAATTTTTACACGTCTCCAAGAAGTCAATAGTATGGACTATGGTAGCTACTAGCAAAGCCATGTTGCCAAGTGTTTAGCACTCCAGTGATATATCGTATAGGAACCAATTAGAAGTATGTATCTAATAAAATACCATAACCTTTCCAAGTTAACACGATTCCATCTTAGACTGCACGGTCACTTAAATCATCAATTTCAACCGCCCAGTTTCTTGCTGGTTTTTTTCAGTACGAACGGCATTCCCAACCTTCTTTTTCAACAATTCAAAAAGAGGTAGGTAGTTACTTGTAAAACTTAATTTGAATAAAAAATCTTTCGATCAGGTGGCATTGCAATCATACGCTAGGTTAAACCCCTATCTCTCTCTCTCTCTATGTATCTTTATCTATGGTATTCCTCATTGCTGAAGGTTGTGACTCCTTTCTTTTACTCATATACGTAAATAATAGTTTTCTTAGGAGAATAACGCGGTAGCTTCCCAGATCCTTCTGCATAAAGTCATTAAAAATTATAACTTTGGATGTAGGCAGTAAGTACCTACAGATTTTTCTAAAAATCAAATTTTAAAAACAACGTGCACCCGACAATTTTTTTCCAAAAAACTTGTTAGCTTAAGATACGTTTATCTTATCTTTAACAATCTATTAATTAAAATCTACCGAATCTGGTAATTAGAATTACAAAAATAATCAATTTAGATTGTTAAAATCAAGATAAAATTTTAAACTTAGTGATAAAATAAGCAAAATTAACGGTGCAAAAAATGAGGGTAGGTACCATGATAATCATCAGTCACAATATCTATAAATCATCTGTAAATCTTCGATTTGTATAGATATCACTTTTATCATATTTAACGACGTAATGCTAATAATCATAAAAAAGCGATACTCGCTAAATCACATTTTATACTACTCAATAATCAATTATTTAAATGTAAAATTTAAACGGTAGGTATTAAAAATAACGAACAAAAATTCACTTACCAAAAAAAAAGTTACAGTGTGTCAATAAATAAACTAAATAAATGCACGTAGCCTTTTAAATACACAGCATAAATAAAAGAGTCATTTAACTCGTTTTTTTTTTTTTAAATTACGTAATACGAATAACCGCAGCGTAGGAGTACAGCGGACGCGATGGACGCACGCGCCGGTTTTGGGAACACTGGCCAAATAATTTCAAACACGCCTGAACCAGAACGGCCGGCGTCACTGGCTGCATTCGATATTCAAATTTTATATTTACTTACCTTTTTTTTTTTTTGTACCTATTGAATATAATTACAATATACACAAATACTACATAAAAATTATAAGACAAAAATCTCATCCAAATCAATGTAACGAGGCAGGGTGCCCAGAACGCTGGCTGAATGGCCAGACCTCTTTGAATGGCCAGACCAAGGTAACTGCCAGATCTTCGGTCACCCGTGGATTCCCCAAGATGGGATGACAGGTCTTAAAAAAGGATCTGGCATTCTCGCCCCACGAACCCATGGTCTCCACTCCAAAAGGCACAAAATATGAAATTATTTTCTATATTTTCCTTTTTGTTTTAATCCTTATTCTTTTCTTTTTTTTTAAATAGCAATTGTTTTTTTTTAATTCGCCGTGTTCTGGGCTCTGGCAAGGCAAAGGTCGACAATCATTCAACATTGTCATTCAGAAAACGAATTGATCGTATTAATTGATCGTAGTATTCATTGATCATACCTTATTACGGTGCTACCTACTTGTTTTACTTCATCAAATTCAAATTCAAACTTCAAATTCAAAATATTTTTATTCAATTAGACTTTTACAAGTTCTTTTGAATCGTCAAAAACTCGGAATACCTTTCCTACCGAAAAGACAATAGGTTTACTTGGTCCACTGAGTTTCTACATTTTCTCATGAACTTAAAAATAAAGCTGATACAAAAAGGTATCTGTACCTAATAAAAAGTGTTCAAAAAACCCTGACAGCGGTTTTGACTGCATTTTTTTCAGCCCGCACTTAACCGCATAAAATCTACCATTGTGATTTTTGAGAATTTTATGTACCTAACCAGTGATACTCGCGCCAACAAGACGAATCTTATGATGTATCATATTTTATCAAAATCGGTTGAATCGTTAAGTAGTTACGAGCGGATATAGGAACGTTCATACATACACCCATACAATTCAAACACATAACCTTCCTTTTGGACTTCACCTCAGTTGGATAAAAATAGCAATAAAATTGTATAGAAGCAGGCGTTATTTTGCGGAAGTCCATGATATACAAGGAACCAAAAGCTTAATTTGCTATAATCCGGTAAACCGGACAAATCTGTATGATTCGAAATTCTAATGGTTTTGGAATTTGTGTGGTGCGTATTGCTTGCTTGGTGGCTGGCTTTTCCTGCGTGTTTAGCAGTGGGAGGGCGGGCGGTGCATATCGCATGCTGCGTGTTGCACCGTACAGATTTGTCTGGTTTAGGCACAGTAAATTAAGGTTTTGATTCCTTGTATAGCAATGAAATTAACCCATAGTTAAGTACCTTCTTAACCATGGGTTAAAATAGTTTAATTTTTCTCTTTGCCATCTAAGAGATGTTTGATATAGGTACCCAAAGAGCATATATAAACACTACAGGTACCTACCTACATAGTAATTTTCACTGATTTTCCTTCATTTAAACTGATATATTAATTTCCAAAGTCCAGTTCCAAAGTTTATT
The DNA here is from genome assembly GCF_905333055.1 of Maniola jurtina. NCBI lineage: Eukaryota > Metazoa > Arthropoda > Insecta > Lepidoptera > Nymphalidae > Maniola > Maniola jurtina. The sequence continues at coordinate 7,470,971 of NC_060052.1, read as the reverse complement.
TTGTCAGTAGCGGAGTTGGCTGGCGTCGGACTGTGGAGCGATATGTTTATTTCTGTAAAATCTTAGCGCATAACAATAACATTAGGTTTGTGTTAAAGTAAACAAAAATAGACTGCATGTGGATTGTGGACTTGGCCGTGAAATAACTATTTTTAGGCGATATTATTGTAATACCCGGCTGAGTTTGTTGTGGGCTCTTCTCAGACTTGGGCGCGTTTGGAACCCTCGAAGCCTTAGTTTTAAGTTTACGTAATTAATTATCACTTATATCATCTTTCAAATCTAACAAATTGGACAAACAAAAGGTGTACAATAGCACCTACTTTGATTACTTAAATGTTTTTTTTGATAAGTACTTTGATGCCCGCGACTTCGTTCGTGCGTGGACTATGAGCTAACGGGATCCCAACTTCTATAGTTCCTTTATATTTTTCATAAATGACCTGCAGGTTAGTTCCAGGAAATAGGTCTTATATGTTGCGGCTACATTTTACGTCAATGCCTAACAACGCCATAATTATCGCAATAATCAACGCGATAAACAGAGTGGCCACACTTGAACGGTTAACGTCTAATGCCAATTGAATTGGGTTTAAAATCGCTTAACACCAAACGGCATTGTGAACGCCCGCTGTACGTTGATCGTGGCTACAACGTTTGACGGGAAACGCCGTTGAACATCGCGTTGAATGTGTAAACAATACAGGGACTTCCGTACGGTCTACGTTACAGTCTAGCGGCTTGCTGCGACTCATTTGATGTTTTCTGTCTACTTAATGGGAGATTTCCCAACACTGCGGTTTCCAGTGTGAGATCGTCATTCCAGCACCTTAGTACCCCCAACGACTGACTATCGGCTCTACAAACTAGGCAGGTATTTATTTGCCCCGCTCATTAACTTCCCTACCCGTTGAGCTATGTCGGTAAATAGTTACTCTGGTTCTTCACAGATCTCCACCACACACGATCCTCCACCACACACGATCCTCCGCCGCACACGATCCTCCGCCTTCCTCATCCACCCACTTCTCGCTATCTTCTTTAGGTCAGCAGTCCAGCTTGCGCTTGCTGATACGCGGTCTCCACTCCAGAACACGTCGGCCCTAGCGTTCTGCGGCAGACGTGGCCAACTGCCTGCCTGAATGAGTGTGTTCTACCGGTGATGACGTATGGCGCTGAAATGTGGATACTATCAGTTGACAGTTGGCCTTGTCCACAAATTCAAACTCGTTCAGCGTGCTATGTTGGGGATCTCTCTGAGGAACAAAATCCGTAACAAGGAAATCCGTAGGAGAACCAAAGTGACCGACATAGCTCAAGCAATTAGCTGAAGTGGTAGAAACGTCTTTGCCACAAGGAAATACCTAAAAGCAAGGAAAACCCTTTAGGTAGGTACGTGACCATAGACCCTTTACCTTATTGACACACCCATGTTTTTCTGATTACACATCACGTATTATACACGGGTAACTTAGGAAGGAACCTAGGTAAGTATTATTCAACGGACTTTAAAATAAAATTTCCTTCCAAGGCAATTAAATAATAGCACATTTACGTTTGGTCGGTTGGCAGAATTCGTCGATCAATGTTAAACGTACATTGACTGTTAAACATCGATTAACGAATTCAGCCACCGACCTAACGTGTATTGAACTGTTAAATGCCGATGCAGGATCTCTTTTGTTAGAACCAGTTAATTATTGAAAGACTGGGCCCTGAAAGGGTAACAGACAGTTTGCTCTGTCTTTCGCATTTATACCTATTTGCATAGATGTAAGTATGCATGTGTTTTAGCCCAGCTGTTGTTGGCTATTAAGTACTTAGGTTTCTACCTGTATCTGCAGTGGTTATTGTAACAAGGTAGGTACTCAGTAGGTATTTATAGTACCTAGTATACCTAACTACCTAGTAAACCTTGTAAAACTATCCTTGTCAAGGTTTTGAAATGTAAATCGACCCCTATTCGACTCATTATGATTAAAACAATAGAATAAAATTACATTGAATGAGGAGTATTCTCTAAGGATTTTACTAAATAATAATAAATAATACACTGTACAATGGAAAATATTTACTTTAGGTACCAAGTTAACGTTAAAGTTTGTAAGTTAGACAATAGAAAAGAAACTAAATGTACACATTAAAAATTATAATCTAACGGCAGCAATAGCAGAGCCTGTAGGAATAAAATGATTTTTCGCAATTGAAGTTTGTTGATTCTAAAACGAATAGACTAGTGAATGATAAATACTGAACGAAGTGTTAACAGCTGATTGGCTATCAAATGTCAATGTCAACTGTCAATGTCATTAAAATAATTTTGAGTTTGACGTGTGGTTTAAGTCTGGCACGTGTTTTTAGCAGCGTTTTTTATCATTTTTATGTTAGAAAAATAGTTATATTTGCAATTTTATCTGGATTATGTCGCGTTATTTAGACTAAATAACATTATGAATCGCAAAAAAATATTGCAAGAGCCATCTTTGGCGTATACAAGTAACCCAAATTACAGTAAACCTCCAAAAACTCCTAACCCGGTAAGCATTGTTTATCTTTTCTTATTTTAATTTTCTACGTATATCCGTTATCATATTGGCCTTAATTAATGAAAATAATTTTAATCTACTAGCCAGATTAATGTATTTTACTTAATATTCGAGGTTTATGTTATAAAAATACAACTTTTTGATTCCTACCAATGCCCCTACGGTTTTAAAGTTGTTTTTTTACTGTAACTTTATTTTATATTGAGTTTTATAGTAATTTTGTTATTTTAATTAATCATGAGTCTTATTTGTATTGATTTTAAAAGGTGAGAAATAGTTGAAGCCTAATTTTAATTTAGATAAAGTCAGTTTTCATTACATAAATACTGAAATTTAAGTAAGTAACTGGTGTAATATTTTTCTTTTAGCATCTGCAATGTTTGGGCACACCACACATCGACTCATTCAACTACATGCTACAAGACGGTCTAAAAGCAGCCATAGCAGATTTAGTACCTGCAGAATTCGAAATGCCTACTGGTGAAAAGATCAAAATCACAATATTAGAAGGAGTTTTCCTCAAACCAAGCGTCCCGATAGAGACAGTTGGGGTGAAAAACCACAGGGTTCTGCCGACGGAGTGCAGGCAAAGGGCATCCACATATAAAGGAGAGTTTAAAATAAGACTGTCTTTCAATATTGATGGGAAGCTTACTTTTATTGATAGATCTTTGGGATATTTGCCCATTATGCTGAAGGTCAGAAATAACAATTTATTACTTATCTTATAGCAAATTTAACAGCACTATTTTTAATTTTACTACAGTATTTTACAAATGTTTAAAAATTCAATAGCAGTTTGTTTATGTCTGTTGATATTATGGGTCAACACAGGATTAGCCACATTTTATGGCCAATTCTGTTGTACACTAAACACTAATGACAGCTTTTTAAATTTGGAACCACAATGCATACCATACATACAGCAATACAATTAAACATTCACACTCTGTCAATGTCAATTACATTGAGAATTTTCATTGTTTCAAGGTCATATTGGCATTGCTCAAGGTTGTCTTTATGCTGCATACCATTTTTGAGCTTGATTACATTTCCTCAGATATTGCTATCCGTAGACACTACACTAATAACACTCAAAATTTGTGTACATCAGAATTAGCCACTCTGTCAATCTGTCAGTTCCTCCTTTTATTTGAATGACAGATTTTATCTTTTGTTTCTGTTTTCAGTCAAAAATGTGTCACTTGGCCGACTTAACACCAGAAGAGCTTATAAAACATAATGAGCATTCAGATGAGTGGGGCGGTTATTTTATTGTTAAGGTAATGAGAAGTTTCTATTTTTTAATGAATTTATTATAAAAATATAAGTAAAATAGAACAAAAATATCTCCCCAAATAAAAAGAGGATACCCGCGACTTCATCCACGTGGATTTAGGATTCTAAATATCCGGTGGGAACTGTTTGATTTTCCGGGATAATAAGTTGCTTATGTCAATCACAGGGACGCAAGCTGCCTCAATACCAAATTTCATACAAATCAGTTAAGCGGATGGGTCTTTAGGCATCCCGCGGGAACTCTTTGATTTTCCGGGATAAAAAGTAGCCTATGTCCGTCCGCGGGATGTAAGCGGACTCTGAACCAAATTTCGTTAGAAGTTGTGCCATGAAAAGGTAGCAGACAGACAGACACATTTTCGCATTTATAATATTAGTATAGATAAATTTCTTTATACATTTTTGTCATAGGGTCACGAACGCTTAGCGCGTATGCTGCTAGTAACTCGACGCAACTACCCCGTGGCGATCAAACGTCCCAGCTGGAAGATGAGAGGCAACCTCTTCTCAGAGTATGGTGTTCTGGTACGGTGCGTCAAAATCGATCAGACTAGTACAGTAAGTATTCTTTTTAACCCCCAACCCAAAAAGAGGGGTGCTATAAGTTTGATGTGTGTATCTGTGTATCTGTCTGTGGCATCGTAGCTCCTAAACAAATGAACCAATTTTAATTTAGTTTGTTTTGTTTGAAAGGTGGCTTGATCGAGAGTGTTCCTAGCTATAATCCAAGAAAATAGGTTCAGCCGTTTGAAAGTTATCAGCCCTTTTCTAGTTACTGTAACCTTCACCTGTCGGGGGTGTTATAAATTTTTAATTTACACTTGTCATTGTAAGTAGTTTTTGTTGGTCAAAAACTTTATTGTGACAGAAAATGTATGTGTGTAACCTTTTTTTCCACAATATTATTAAGAAAAGCTTATTAGTATGACAAAATATGTTGCCAAGATTTTATGGTTTGAATATGAGTTTAAATAAAGTATTGTATGAAACTACATGATGGGTATTAAAACTGTTTCATAAACTACTAATGCACATTGGATCAAGACTTTCAGTGTAGTAACTTCATGGAACATTTTTTTTTTTAAATAATAAATAATGTTTTTATTGAAAACAGCTTACGACCAGTTTTTTTACAAATTTCTAATTATTAATTACAAAGATTTAGTTAGACACTTATAACTGAACAACATTTATCAGACTCAGACAATGATCGCGATTTGTACTATTTTTTTACTACTACAATTTTTTTCAGAACAACGTTCTACACTTCCTCCAGAACGGCACATGTAAGCTGATGTTTTCGCACCATAAAGTGATGTACTACGCACCATTGATTCTCATCATGAAGTGTCTAGTAGACTATCAGGACCACTACATATACAGACTGCTGTTGCATGGGAAGAAAAATGACTTGTATTATGTCAAGTGAGTAAAGCTTTTTGAGTGAAAAATTCCTGGGACACCAGCTATTTCTGTACTAAATTTCATGGAAATAGATGGACCGTGAAAATCAATCAATCAATTTATTTATTTGCTGATACAGGTTTTACAGGTTTAATTATAGAAATAGTCCAGCTGTATCACGCCAAGCTGGCATGCAAATACATTAATTTTGTGTTCAACATAGTGAGTGAATAGACAAATTAAATTAAAAGTAAAATTTTCGCTTGTTTGAAATAAATGAAGTTATACAATAAAGGGAATTTACAATTCTGAATACTTAGTGTTAAAAAAAAAAAAAATTACAAGTCTTAAAAATATTACAAGATTACATAAAAAAATAAAATAAAAACAAAAATGTTATCTTAGATATTCATCAACACGATAAAAAATATTCTTAGTTAAATATTCAAATAATTTCTTTTTAAGGCTTTGTATTTTAAAGCTAGACACACTTTCACATTCACAATATTAGTATAGGTAATGTGCTAGAACACATATTTTTGTACACAGTTGCATCCAAAACATGCTACGCGAGTTACACGAAGAAGGTCTCCACACATCAGAGGAGTGCCGCTCCTACCTAGGCCGCATGTTTCGCCCCAAACTATACGAACTGCCACCATGGACGACCGACCTGGAGGCTGCAGACTTCCTGCTGCAGCGCTGCGTCATGATACACCTGCGGAACTACACTGACAAGTTCCACACTCTGGTGTACATGGCTCAGAAGGTGTATGACGTGGTGCAGAACAAGTGTAAGGTGAGCGGTGTGTTTAAATTAAGGAAAATCCCGCGCTTACTTCGCTCGCGCTTGTTTTGCATTATTCGCCCCAAACTATACGAACTGCCACCCTGGGTGACCTACCTAGAGGCTGCAGCCTCCGTGCCTCGGGGATTACGTAATAACGTCTTAATCAAGTTGTATGCGAAATTATCCCAAGAAAACTTCTACTATTATGTGATTAATGGAAAGGGGTTACGACCCTCAGTAATGAGAAATGCGACGCGCGAGTGAGACGTGTAAATGAGAAAATCCAAAAAAATTCTAAAGAACCTTCCAGAACCGGCAGGATCGAATGATTCGATATACTATTTTGGCTCTTGGGTATCGCACCCAAAGTACCTTTGAACACTAGGCTAAGGCTCATATTTCAACGGTACTGGCTTAGTATTGGCTTACAATACATATCTGAAATTTGCGCTTGGCACCTCAAAAGAGGCGCAGTTTCGCAATTTTTGATATGTTCTAAAATTATTTAGATTTTTTTAATATGTAGGTGGAAGGCGCGGACGCCGTCATGGCGCAGGAGTTGCAAGTGGGAGGTCACCTGTACCTGCAGGTCCTGAAGGAGCGTCTACAGACCATGCTCTCCGTCATCAAAGCGACGCTGATCAAGAGGGCTAAGCTGAGCAAGTCGTGCCCTGTTAATGCGGTGAGCATTGCTTCATTAATTCCATCCATCCATCAGCCTGTATGCGTCCACTGCTGGACATAGGCCTTTCCAAGAGCGCGCCACCAAACACGGTCCTCCGCCTTCCTCACCCACCCGCTCCCCGCCACCTTCTTCAGGTCATCGGTCCAGCGGTCATTAATTCATTTACTCGCAAAAATTCGTATCGTAAGTTCGATCGATAGATCATGCACTGCAAGGGTTGAAAGTCGTTCTTACATGACATGCCCCGCATGCACTATTACTTCATTCAGAGTCCCCCCCGCCGTCTTTCACTTCGTAGCACTAGCCAGATCAATGAATCGCCCACTGCGCAGGTTCGAGATCAGAGTTCTTTTTTGATGCCAGCTCGTATACATTATTAAAGTACCAGCAAAGCATAGTAACACAGGAGATACCCACTACTATCATCCAACAAGGTAACATGGGCTGATGAAACGGCTGCTACAGACCATATAGAGTCGATCATCAAAGCGACGCTGATCAAGAGGGCTTAGCTAAACAAAATCTACCTTATTACTTCAGCAAGCATTGCTTCATTCATTCTTTCATTCACTCGCGGTGGAGTGAACAACCCTGCATTGTTCCTCAAGCAGTGCTTCATTCATTCTTTCATTCATTCACGGCAGAGTATAGTTTAAAAAATCTTATGGGACTTCGTCTGTGTTGGTATCTGCTGGCGCGCGTTCTATGTCTTTTTGGAGTGTTTTTTTTGTTGGAAGTGGCCGGTTTTTGTGTTATTGCTGGTGGTGCCGTTCGTATGTCGGCGAGCGCCGGCACGGGGTCCATACTAACTTGTTACAAATAACTACAAACTTGACATTGGCTAATCTTTGTAAAGCCAGACGAGAGAGAAAAAAAATCTTATTTTTTGTACGGAACCGTTTGTTTGCAAGTCCGACACGCAGACCGGTTTTTAGTTAAGACGATGATTTTTGATTTTCCAACAGAGAGAAATACAGCAAATAATCCGCGCGGCGGGCAGCCTGGAGCAGAAGATGGAAACTTTCCTGTCCACTGGAAACGCACCCTCCAACAATGTGAACCTGACCCAGTACAAGGGTTTGACTATAGTGGCCGAAAACATCAACAGGATGCGGTATATGTCGCATTTCAAGTGAGTATCTTCAGCAACGTCGATAGAATTTTATTGTTAAGGCAAAATGGACCTTACTGTCATGTCATAAGTATGATTTTAGCCCTTATTTTAATGGCAAACAGTACTTTTGAGATGACAGTTGACACATACAGCTAATAGTCCGCGCGAAGGGCAGTTTAAAGCAGAAGATGGAAACTTTCCTGTCCACTGGGAACACACCCTCCAACAATGTGAACCTGACCCAATACTATGACTGTCTATAGTGGCCGAAAACATCAACAGGATGCGGTATATGTCACATTTCAAGTGAGTATCTTCAGTGATAGAATTTTACTGTTAATGCAAAATTGACCTTATAGTACATTAATTTTGAGAAAGGACTTGCCATATTTGCTTTATGTGTCAACTGTCATATCAAAACTACAATTTTAGCCCTTGCTAGCTGATGCCCGCGACCTTGTTCGCTTGGATATACGTTTTTAAAAATCCCGTGGGAACTCATTGATTTTCCGAGATAAAAAGTAGCTTTTGTATGAATCCAAAGTTTAATCTATCTCCATTCCAAATTTCAGCCAAATCCGTCCAGTAGTTTTTGCGTGAAACAGTAACAAACATATACACATAGACACAAACTTTCGCCTTTGTAATGTTAGTGTTATTTTAAGGGTAACTGTAACCACTTATAAGTTACATCAACAAATTTCGTTTGCGCAACAAAGCGCAAAGTAACGCCAGCAAAAACCGAATGTACACCAATGAAATACAGACCCTATTGCTCGACTTTAAGATTTTAAATACAAGAACAACAGAGATTCGCTAATCTACACTAATATTATAAAGGCGAAAGTTTGTGTGTGTGTATGTTTGTTACTCCTTCACGAAAAAACTACTAGACGGATTTGGGTGAAATTTGGAATGGACATAAATAATATACTAGATTAGCACATAGCTACTTTCTATCCCGAAAAATCAAAGGGTTCCCACGGATTTCGAAAACCGAAATCGTGAGCATCATCTAGTAATTTATATTCTACCCTAATTTTCTATGACAGGGCAATCCACAGAGGTTCGTTCTTCATGGAAATGCGTACGACAGAAGCTCGGCAGCTCCTACCCGACGCGTGGGGCTTCGTGTGCCCCGTACATACTCCGGACGGCGCCCCGTGCGGCCTGCTCAACCACCTCACCGCGTCTGCACAGGTATCTTATACGATGACATAAAAAAAAGATTTTACATAGAGCAAGACATTCGGGTTAGTTTTTCTGGAATTGTGTACAACAGAAGCTCGGCAGCTCCTACCCGACGCATGGGGCTTCTATCATACATAGGCACAAAAACCGGTCAAGTGCACTTGGCTGGTTTTTATCTTTCTCTCTCTCTTATGAGATCAAAGGGGATCAGGCTGGCTATACTAAAATTAATCCATCATTATTTTTGTCGTGTAGGTCACTCAACCTCCCGACGCAGAGCAAGTAGCGTCACTACCGTTCGTCCTTGAAAAATGTGGTAAGTGTCACTGAATAACTACTGTCGAATTCCTCTTAATGATTTTATTGTCTCGCGAAGTGTGAAAATCAGATTATTCAACTTGGGGATAATGCTGTCTTAGTCTTGGGCACCCCTAAACCCCGCGCTTCACTCAGGATTCTAGATGTAACACCCTCACTATGCTCGGGAGTTACTCTAAAATGTCTCGTTCGCTTGGGATTTATCCAGGTGCCCGTGACGTAAGACATTATATTATTCTCATGTTGCATAATCTACTATTATTACTTAAATAAACCCAGGTATGGAGCCCATAAGCTCAATATCCGAGACCCCGTTGTCCCGCGACGTGTACAAGTACCCCGTGTTTATCGACGGGCGGCTCGTGGGCTACCTGCCCGAGGACACGGCGGCCAAGTCCACCGCCTATCTACGGACACTGAAGGTCAAGGGCGAGGACATACCCATATCCACCGAGATCGTCCTCATACCTAAGAAACAGGTTAGTAATAGATCGTTTTTAAAAAAAACAGCGCTCGCTGTGTATAAAATTTTGTGTTAGAGCGACATAGGTCTCTCGTAGTGATTTCCACGCACCCACACACACACACGCATCCACACACGCGCATTCAAACACGCATCCACCCACACGCACCCCCCCACACGCACCCACCCACACGCACCCACACACACGCACACGCATACACACACGCACACGCATACACACACGCACACGCACACACACACACACACACACACGAACACACAAACACACACACACTGTTTTCACACGGGGGCCGTAGTTTTACGTCGCTTGGGTCCAACGGCTCCCTGCAACTCCTTTGATGTCTGTCAGTCTGACCTCTTAGTCGGAAGGTCTCTAAACTTTCTCTAAGGTTTCTGGCTTTCTTGACTCTAGCATCAACTTACATTATACACCTTACTATCAACAGATATGTGCGCAGTACGCGGGCGTGTTTCTCTTCACATCGGAAGCTCGTATGATGCGACCGGTCATCAACCTGGCGACCGGACAGTTGGAACTCATCGGCACTATGGAGCAGATGTACCTGGATGTCGCGGTCACTAACACTGAGATTATACAAGGTAGTTATACAAGACGCAATTATACAAGGCACAATTTACACAAGTTGTAATTATACAAGGTGCAATTGTATAATGTATTATACAAGGTAGTATACCGAATCGTTGAAGAATAACAAAAACAGATCAATTGAGAGTTGGACTAGCACACGAATGGTTCCATATCATCGTACAAGAACTATGGAACAGACGTACCTGGATGTCGCAGTCACTAACACTGAAATTATACAAGGTAGTTATACAAGGTGCAATTATACAAGGTATTATAATGTTTTTTTATTCAGTACAAGCTAGCCCTTGATTGCAATCTCACCTGGTGGTAAATGATGATGCAATCTAAGATGGAAACGGGCTAACCTGGAAGGGGTATGGCAGTTTTTATTAAACCCATACCTTTGGTTTCTACACGTAATCATGCACACGAATAGTTCCATACCACCATACATGATATAAATATGCACTGTCTAATTTGAAGTTTTTTAATTTGCATGGTGGTCATCTTGGCTTTTTATCATTTGGTGGTATAGCGGAAATAGAATAGAATTAAACACTTTGCTCTGTGAAAATTTCAACTCTATATCTATTAAGGTTCATGAGATACAACTCCCTGATAGACGGACGGATGGATAGACAGCGGAGGCTTAGTAATTACCCGTTGGCACCAGGGACGGAATTCTGAAAAAAAAAAAAAATGTTTTCCAGGTAAAACTACACATTTGGAACTATCAAAATCAGCTTTTATGAGCAACCTGGCGCAGCTGGTCCCCATGCCCGACTGCAACCAGTCTCCCCGGTAAGTGATTGTTTTAAATTGGAGGCCACTGTAAAGCCACCGGCTTATCGGTGTTTTATAGGATACTAGCTGATGCCCGCGACCTCGTTCGGTTGGGTTCAGGTTTTTAAAGATCACGTGAAAACTGTTTGATTTTCCGAGATAAAAAGTTGCCTATGTCAATTTACAGGAGCACAAAGAAAGAAAAGGAAGAAAAGAAATGTTTATTTTTGAAAGCTCTTAACTCTTTGATTTTCCGGGATAAAAAGGAACTTATATCCGTCCCCGGGATATAAGCTAATATATATAATATAATAGATATAAGCTAATATAAGCCCAATAGTTTAACCCATTCTAACATTTGGTACAGAGACCAAATGTTAGAATGGGTTAAACTATTGGGCTGTGAAAAGCTAGCAGACAGACAGACAGACACACTTTTTCATTTATAATATCAGTAATTTCGAAGGCCTGGCACGCGCTGGCTCTTAGTCCATGAAACGTATAATTTGAATTTATTTTCACTCGTTCAAATACTACCCTTTTTAACCCCCGACCCAAAAAGAGGGGTGTTATAAGTTTGACGTGTGTATCTGTGTGTCTGTGTATCTGTGTATCTGTCTGTGGCATCGTAGCGCCTAAACGAATGAACCGATTTTAATTTAGTTTTTAATATTATAACTTGTTTTTCGGTCTTTCTAGTAACATGTACCAATGTCAGATGGGCAAACAAACGATGGGTACACCCATCCACACATGGACAACGAACGCGGAGACCAAGTTATACCGGCTGGTGACCGGGGCCACTCCGCTGTTCAGGCCGCTGCAGTACGACAACCTGTGGCTGGACGACTACCCCGCCGGCACTAACGCTATACTGGCCGTTATTTCTTATACGGTAAGAGATAAACGATGGAGTCAAAGAGCAACCGCCGAGTTGCTTGCTGGTTCTTCTCGGTAGGAACGGCATTCCGAACTAGTGGTTCCGATTCAAAAGCACTTGTAAAAGTTTAAATTGAATAAAAATATTTTGAATTTGAATTTATGACTGTGTATGTATGGGGGACATGTTCTGTAATTGAAGTTCGAATGTTTTCTGAAAACATCATCGAATTGAATTTCGAATGTTTTTTGAAAACATGTTTGCGATTGGTTGGCCACTCAAAATGGTTAATGTCCACTGAGTTTATTGTCTTTGTCATATGAGAGCCTTATACTAACATCTTTTCGTAAATAAAGCATAGTGCCATTATAATTAAAGTTCATATTTTTAGGGTTCCGTAGCTGAAAAGAAAAAATGGAACCCTTATAGGATCACTTTGTTGTATGTCTGTCTGTCTGTCTTTCTGTGTGGTATCATATGATAGGGCTTTCTTTACCTGTATATTCTAAAACAGATTTTTATTTATTTTTATGCAAATTACCCGAGTACGGAACCCTCGGTGCGCCTGTCTGACTCGCACTTGGTCGGTTTATTCATAATTTCTTCCGCAGGGCTACGACATGGAAGACGCCATGATAATCAACAAGTCGGCGTACGAGCGCGGCTTCGCGGCCGGCACGGTGTACAAGTCCAACTTTGTGGAGCTCAAGCACGTGTCTTCGTACTTCTGCCGTGACCCCAAGAAACCAGAGCTGGCGTCGCATATTGATGACGATGGACTACCGGCCGTCGGAGCCAGGGTGCAGCCTGAGGATCCCTTCTATTGGTAAGTCTGTGACTCTATCAACAGTTCAGAATGCAGATTCTACTAAGAAGAGCTGGCAAGTAACTACTCGGCTGAGTTTATTGTAGGCTCTTCTCAGACTTAGGCGCGTTTGGAACCCTCGTAGCTTTAGTTTTAAGTTAAGTAATTAATTATCACCACTATATCCTACAAATTTAACAATTTCGACCATCAAAAGGAGTACAATTGTACCTACTTTGAATAAATTTTGACTTTGACTTTGACTCAGCAACTGCTCTTTTCAAATCGTAAAGAAGTTGAAATATGTATCAAGCAATATCTTGTGGGCAACTATAAGCTGCTTCCAACCTAGACGTCATCGCTTTGCATCAGGCATGAATTTAGGCTTAAAATAACCCGTAAGGCCCCAATGAATTATATAGAATAAATCATTAATTAATTCATTCATTCATTTATTCAATGGAGCTGTGATTAAACTCCACAAATTTTCCGGGCATCTTCTCAAGATGCCCGGTCTCTTTGAGGAGAGATTATATGGGATTTCTTTTTCGACAGCTTCTTCGACGGCGAAAAGAGTGAGTTCGTAGTGCAGAAGTACCACGGCAAGGAGGAGGTGTTTGTGGACAGCGTGCGGCTGTGCGGGGACTTCTCGCCCAAAGCGTTGCGGAAGGCGTGCGTCATGGTGCGGATACAGGTTAGTGGTCATCACCCCGTCGCCGGCTCACTACTGAGCGTGGCTCCTGTCGGAATGAAAAGAGTGAGTTCGTAGTGCAGAAGTACCACGGCAAGGAGGAGGTGTTTGTGGACAGCGTGCGGCTGTGCGGGGACTTCTCGCCCAAAGCGTTGCGGAAGGCGTGCGTCATGGTGCGGATACAGGTTAGTGGTCATCACCCCGTCGCCGGCTCACTACTGAGCGTGGCTCCTGTCGGAATGAAAAGAGTGAGTTCGTAGTGCAGAAGTACCACGGCAAGGAGGAGGTGTTTGTGGACAGCGTGCGGCTGTGCGGGGACTTCTCGCCCAAAGCGTTACGGAAGGCGTGCGTCATGGTGCGGATACAGGTTAGTGGTCATCACCCCGTCGCCGGCTCACTACTGAGCGTGGCTCCTGTCGGAATGAAAAGAGTGAGTTCGTAGTGCAGAAGTACCACGGCAAGGAGGAGGTGTTTGTGGACAGCGTGCGGCTGTGCGGGGACTTCTCGCCCAAAGCGTTGCGGAAGGCGTGCGTCATGGTGCGGATACAGGTTAGTGGTCATCACCCCGTCGCCGGCTCACTACTGAGCGTGGCTCCTGTCGGAATGAAAAGAGTGAGTTCGTAGTGCAGAAGTACCACGGCAAGGAGGAGGTGTTTGTGGACAGCGTGCGGCTGTGCGGGGACTTCTCGCCCAAAGCGTTGCGGAAGGCGTGCGTCATGGTGCGGATACAGGTTAGTGGTCATCACCCCGTCGCCGGCTCACTACTGAGCATGGCTCCTGTCGGAATGAAAAGAGTGAGTTCGTAGTGCAGAAGTACCACGGCAAGGAGGAGGTGTTTGTGGACAGCGTGCGGCTGTGCGGGGACTTCTCGCCCAAAGCGTTGCGGAAGGCGTGCGTCATGGTGCGGATACAGGTTAGTGGTCATCACCCCGTCGCCGGCTCACTACTGAGCATGGCTCCTGTCGGAATGAAAAGAGTGAGTTCGTAGTGCAGAAGTACCACGGCAAGGAGGAGGTGTTTGTGGACAGCGTGCGGCTGTGCGGGGACTTCTCGCCCAAAGCGTTGCGGAAGGCGTGCGTCATGGTGCGGATACAGGTTAGTGGTCATCACCCCGTCGCCGGCTCACTACTGAGCGTGGCTCCTGTCGGAATGAAAAGAGTGAGTTCGTAGTGCAGAAGTACCACGGCAAGGAGGAGGTGTTTGTGGACAGCGTGCGGCTGTGCGGGGACTTCTCGCCCAAAGCGTTGCGGAAGGCGTGCGTCATGGTGCGGATACAGGTTAGTGGTCATCACCCCGTCGCCGGCTCACTACTGAGCGTGGCTCCTGTCGGAATGAAAAGAGTGAGTTCGTAGTGCAGAAGTACCACGGCAAGGAGGAGGTGTTTGTGGACAGCGTGCGGCTGTGCGGGGACTTCTCGCCCAAAGCGTTGCGGAAGGCGTGCGTCATGGTGCGGATACAGGTTAGTGGTCATCACCCCGTCGCCGGCTCACTACTGAGTACGGAAGGCCTCTCAGATTGAGTAGAGTTTAGTGATAATTCACGCTGGCCAAGTGTAGACTGGCAGACTTCACACACCTTTGAGAACATTATGGAGAACTCTCAGGCATGCCGGTTTCCTCAAGACGTTTTCCACTTCTTAACCACTAGGCTCTCACCGCTGTGATGAATGTACAGTGCCAAGCAGCAAATATTCCACATCGACATTTAGAAAGAGATAACGGAGTCGTAGAGCGTTGTCTCTGTCGTTGAGGCCGACACAACCTCACACAGGTATGAGTGACAGAGACAACGCTCTACGAAGCCGAAACCTCTTTCTAAAGGTCGATGTATAATATTTCTTGCCGGCTATTGTAATATGATGATGAAAGAATATTTTAAGTACCGGAATAATTGTAATGAAAAAAATTGGTTGTCTGTAAAGTCGGTTTACTGACGATAGTTGAACGTGACAACAAAGGCCGATTGTGCTTCTTTGTCGCTCGTTCCGCGCTCTCGCTTGCACTTCAAGCCTTACATGGAACGCCTCAGAGCGAGGTAACGCCGCATGAGTCATGTTTTTTCGTGCGTGCAGCCGGCTCTATCGAATTATAAGACGTTGTCACGTCAAAAATCATTTTCACAGCGTAACCCAACAGTGGGAGACAAGTTCGCTTCCCGAGCTGGACAAAAGGGCATCTGTTCACAAAAGTGGCCCGCTGAGGACCTGCCGTTCACGGAGTCAGGCCTGATCCCGGACATTCTGTTCAACCCGCACGGCTTCCCCTCGCGTATGACCATCGCCATGATGATAGAGATCATGGCGGGCAAAGCCGCGTGTCTCCATGGACATGTGAGTAAACCCCTTAATAACGTTACATAACAATAACGTTATTTATGGTAACGTTATTCACGGCATCGTTAATAACGTAACGTACGTAATAACGTCACTGTTTAATAACGTTACGGCTAAATAACTGTATACTATAATAATACTGTATAACGTTTCAACGTAACGTTTCAAGTCCCACCCGAGACATACAGAATTCACGGATGAAGACCTAAACCCAAACATTTAATAAGATGATTTACTTCTGATAGTGTCCTCTTGATCAATCACATGGCGAGCAAGACGCCTGCCTGCATAGACGCTTGAGTATACCCCTAGACCAGGGTTTATAATTTGTTACTGGTGTTTTATACTAGTAATAACTACTAATACTACTACTATACTACAGTACTATACTATCTATAATGGGTAACATTAACAATATTGTAACGTTACTAGATTCAACTACCGGTTTTTAATATACTATAACGTTACGTTTACTGGTATAAACGTTACATTTTACCGGTGAAATGTTCGTAATGTTATCTCGTAAACCATACCGGTAGTTGATCTAGTAACATTATAATACTGTTAAGTGTTAATGTTACCCATTATAGTTAAATATTTTAAAAAGGTATCGGATTAAAAATTAACGTTACGTTATTCTACTTGATAACGTTATCAAGCTTGCACTGCTTTACGTCAAATCTGACCATATGTCTTTGTCATAGGTCCACGACGCAACTCCCTTCCGTTTTAACGAAAAAGACACAGCCATCAACTACTTCGGCCGCCTTCTAGAAGCTGGTGGCTACAATTACTACGGCACAGAGAGGATGTACAGCGGCGTGGATGGACGGGAGATGACGGCCGACATATTCTTTGGGCTCGTCCATTACCAGAGGCTGCGGCACATGGTGTCTGACAAGTGGCAGGTGAGGTTATGTTCTCCTGGCCGAATTTCGGCCACAGCAACCACTCTCAACCCCTATGAGTATAATGGCAGGCCTAAAGCATATTGTACTTAAATTGAAATATGCTTTATTGTACACCGTCTTAAAAAGAAACAAATAATAAAACATTATAGGAAGCAGTACAATTTGGTGGCCTATAATACGCAACAATTTGCCATATTGTTGACCAGTTGTCCGCAACTTCTTACTTTTACGGAATGCTGTTTTTGAAAAATCTCGTGGGAACTCTTTTGGTTATCGGGGACCAAAAGTAGCCTATGTTTCTCCGAGACGCAGGCTAACTCTGTACCTAAACGATAAAATCGGTTAAGCGGATAGACCGTGAAAAGATAACAAACAGACAGACAAAGATACTTTCGCATTCATAATACAAGTATGCATTTAATCGTAATATCTGTCACATCGTCAAAGAGCTTTTACTTTAACCGCATTCGCTTTTAGAAAAATACCGTAATTCATGCTAGCGTAACGTTACCACTTCGATAACGTTATTAATTAAACGTTCCCGACGATATAAAGCGGCTGGCGGGAAGTGGCTAGATGAGGAAGGCCGAGGACCGGGTGTGGTGGCGCTCTTTAGGGAAGGCCCTATGTCCAACAGTGAACGTCTACAGGCTGATGATGATGATGATAATAATAACGTTCCAGGTGCGAACAACGGGTGCAGTAGACGCGCTCACCCGTCAGCCAGTGAAAGGGAGACGTCGCGGAGGAGGAGTGAGACTGGGAGAGATGGAGCGAGACGCCCTGATATCGCACGGTGCCGCCTTCCTGCTGCAGGACAGATTGTTCCACTGTTCCGATAAGAGCGAGGTGAGAATTAAAAACAAACCGGTCAAGTGCGAGTCGGACTCTTTCTCACTCTATTTTGCTACATAATCATACTTTTAGTTGAAGCATTTTCTAAAAGCCGGCCAAGTGCGAGTCAGACTCGCGCACCGAGGGTTCCGTACTCGGGTATTCTTTCCAACATTTTGCACGATAAATCAAAAACTATCATACATAAAAATAAATAAAAATCTGTTTTAGAATGTATACGTAAAGCCCTTTCATAATATGATACCCCACTTGGTATAGTTATCTTACTTTGAAAATTGAAACACATAACATCTTTAGAAGGTGAGATGAGATGCTGGGTTCAATAAATTTTGCACGCAATGCTTAGCAGGATATGATGTGATTACCTAGTTTTTAAGACCTCAGTATACATGCACTAAAGTAGCAAAATAAATGATTATGATTGGTTTTATGAACACTAATTTATTAAATTTTCTTTCAAGCAATGTTCTGCGCTTTCAGACAATAATCTGCGCTTTTTAACCCCCGACCCAAAAAGAGGGGTGTTATAAGTTTGATGTGTGTCTGTGTATCTGTCTGTGGCATCGTAGCGCCTAAACGAATGAACCGATTTTAATTTAGTTTTTTTTGTTTGAAAGGTGGCTTGATCGAGAGTGTTCTTAGCTATAATCTAAAAAAATTGGTTCAGCCGTTTAAAAGTTATCAGCTCTTTTCTAGTTTTCTTGTAGAAAAGAAGGTTAGATAACCGTTAGGTTCATAATATTATGTCAATAGACAAATGTCAAGCTGTCAAGATGGACGTTGCCTAAATACATAATTATTTATTTGAAAATGATGTTTTGGAAAACTCAGATACTTTGGATCGTCGGGGGTGTTATAAATTTTTAATTTACACTTGTTCTTCTAGGCAATAATCTGCGCAAAGTGCGGCACGCTGCTCGGGCCGATCACAGGCAGCATGGACACGGACAACGAGGCCACGTGCAGGCTGTGCGGCGTGGGCGACCTGCAGCGCGTGGTCATCCCCTACATCTTCAAGTTCTTCGTCACGGAGCTCGCGTCCGTCAATATCAACGTGAAGATCAATTGCACCACCAATTTGTCGATCAACAGTTGTTAAAGTGAATTTGTATATTATGTAATAGCAGTATCTATACTAATAAATAAAATTGGAGTGTCAGTCTGTAATTTCGAAATAACTACCGCATATTAAGGTCATATGGTTATTTGAACGATACTATAACTGAATCACACGTTTTTAAAATTTTTGTACCTGTCTGTCTGTTTGAAAAGGCTAATCTTGGGAACGGCTGAACCGATTTTGACGGGATTTTCACAGACAAGTAGAGAATTGACCAGGGAGTAACATAGGCTACTTTTTTAACCGACTTTCAAAAAGGGAGTTGTGTTTTTCTACCTATGTACACCGAAATCTCCGAGATTTCTGAACCGATTTGCGTCATTTATTTTTTAATTAATAGAGGAGGAACTTTGCGACATTGTTTCATAAAAAATTTGGAGTTTAACTCCGCAATCCTGATGCTGCAGGGGATCTGACCAATCCACGCGGGCGAAGCTGCGGGCATCAGCTAGTTAATAATATTATGGTGAATAAATATTGATTAAGAATATTATACGCGTTTAATTTACAAAATCATGTGTATAGGTTTCTACAACACTTCTAGGTTAGCCCGCTTCCACCTTAGATCATCACCAATCATCACTTACCACCAGATGAGATTGAAGTCAAGGGCGAGCTTGTATGTGAATAAAAAAATCCAGCTACACGCTTGCTAGTGCTTGCTGTGTCGCAAGCATGTGGAATAGTGGATCCGCCATGAGACCGTAATTTGTATTCAAGCGAAAACATGTAATTGAGGACTTCGTCTGTGTTGGTGTTAGCTGTCGGGCGTGCTCTGTCTTTTTGGAGTGTTTTTTTTTTGTTAAAACTGACTGGAAAGCGCTCTAAGGGGGTGCCGCGCGTATGTCGGCGAGCGCCGGCACAGACGGGGTCCATACTTATATAGTTTAGGTAACTTGTTACAAATAACTACAAACTTGACATTGGCTAATCTTTGTAAAGCCAGACGAGAACATGTAATTGAGCCTAGACACATTGATGTCAAAATCAACTTGTACCTAATCTATTTATTGATCTGGTGTACGAAATTCTCATAGCATCTATGTTTGTTATCAAGTTTCTAAAAAGTAAAGACAGTATAAATGAAAACACCTTGGTTTAATTATAAAATATTTTTATTTATTACACAAATTAAAAGAACAATAATTGTTCAACAAAAAAAAGGTAAACATACGAAACAAGGTCACTTTCTACTCCTCCATGGCCTCAACCTCTTTCTTCTGCTTGTCCTTCTTCTTTTTCTTCTTCTTCTTGGGCTCCTCTTCAGCTGGAGTCTGGTCCTGCATCAGCGCCACTTCCTGCATGGCCTGCTTCATCACATCGATGTTCTTTGCGGGAATGTCCCCGGTCTCGTAGAACTTGAGTCGGTCTTCGACTTGCTGGCGGAGTTTCTCGCCGTAGATTGTTGTTTGGTTTTCTGGTAAAGAAAATATAGTTATTTTAGTTCAAAATAGAAATTATGCTAAAGTTAGCTAGTTAAATTAGTCAATTAGTAATTAGTTAGTTAGTTAGTTAAAGCGTAAGACATATCATGATTTTTTCTCCAAATAACAGTGTCGACTATAGATAATAATTTGAGAAATTCCATCAAGATCTTTTAAAAAAAAACTAAATTCTCACGAACGGAGAAAAATCTAGTTTCAGAAACTAAACTCTAAACTTGAATTCATATTTTTAAATATTTTAACTATGATACTATATACGGTAATAAAATAAAGTAATTTTTAATCACACTAATATTATAAAAGCGAAAGTTTGTGTGTGTGTGTGTGTGTGTGTGTGTGTGTGTGTGTGTGTGTGTGTGTGTGTGTGTGTGTTTGTTACTCCTTCACGCAAAAACTATTGGACGGATTTGGCTGAAATTCGGAATGGAGATAGATAATATCCTGGATTAGCACATAGGCTACTTTTTATCCCGGAAAACCAAAGAGTTCCCACAGGATTTCGAAAAACCTAAATCCACGCGGACGAAGTCGCGGGCGTCAGCTAGTAGATTATAAATGTATGGTGATGACTTTGACAAAATTTGGTACCGCGGCGACGGACATAATATGCTACTTTTTATCCTTGAAAATTAGTTTGGCCATAAAAAACTAGTCAAGTGCGAGTCGGTCTCGCACACGAAGGATTCCGTACCATAGTACAAGAAATAACACATCAATTTTTTTGTGATGTTACCACAAATTCAACAGTTTTCGGATATTTTGCTTTACTTGTGCTTATAAGACAATGCTACCTGTCTTTCATGATTTTAGGTCAATTTTAGAGAAAACAGAACCTTAAAAAAAATATGAAGCAACTTACCAGAGAAGCAGTCAATCCTAGAAGCGATGCTGCACTTGTTGGCCAGGTAGCGGCTGATCCTGCCCTTATTCTTCACTCCTGCACGTCCGATGAAGGTGGAGTGGTACAGGAGACCGTACTTCGGTGTCTTGGACCTCGTCTTCAAAGCACGAAAGAGGGCCTTTTCAGCACCTGTAAAGATGACCAAAGTCATAGCCCAAACTATTGTAGTGGCAGTGGGCAGGCGATGCCTGTCGTAGAGGCGATGGCCGTTGGAGCCGGAAAGTCCTTGGGTGGAGACCGCGTATAAGCAAGCGTAGTGAGGGACGCCCTCCAGCACGATGGACCGACGATATAAAGCGGCTGGCGGGAAGTGGCTGGATGAGGAAGGCTGAGGACCGGGTGTGGTGGCGCCCTATAGGGAAGGCCTATGTCCAACAGTGGACGTCCACAGACTGATGAGGATGATGAAAGATGATAATCCAAACTAATATAATAAATGCGAAAGTGTGTCTGTCTGTCTGTCTGCTAGCGTTTCACGACCCAACAGTTTTGATCAGACAGATTTTGATGAAATTTGGTTCAGAGTTAGCTTACATCCTGGGGACAGACATAGGCTACTTTTATCTCGGAAAATCAAAGAGTTCCCACGGGATTCTTAAGGTTCCATCCGTTTAATGGTTCAGAGGTAGCTTGCGTCCCGAAAATAGACAACTTTTTATCCCGGAAAATCAAAGAGTTCTGGATTTTAAAAACCTAAATCCACGCGGACGAACTCACAGACAACCTAACTAGTAATCAAAATAGAGTGTGTTTTAAGCAATTATCCAAAAATCTGCTGTCATTTTAATAGCCTGGCCTTAAAATGTTGCAATAGATATACCTAACATATCAATAACTGGCAGTTAGTTATAGATTATTGCTTTTCATATAGCACAATTTCATTACCACGAGTTATTTGAAACTTGCGATAGATCAATTTGTGCATTGTTTTATAGGTGGCATTACAGTAAGTGTCTATTTTATTTACCGGTAGGTATAGTAGACGACTATCTACACGCGACAAATTAGCTCTAGTATCGACTGATTTGTACAAATTAGTTGATACTAGAGCTAATTTGTACAAAATAGTCAATACTAGAGCTAATTTGTATAAATGGACTATATACAATAAATATATATAATAACTGGACTTTTTCAAGTAACGATTTTTATATAAACCTGTGAGGATGATCCTGCCATTGGCGCAATTAAAGTGCCATAAGTCGTATACTTTGTCGTATTAGTTTACAAATTGCGAAAAACCGAATTAAATTTGAATTTCGCGGGCAGACTCGTCTCATGCCCCCTTAAGGCTTTGCGGTATCAACGATTTGAATACTTAACGTAGCTTTGCAAATGCTACCCAGTTCCAATATTTGCTTCCTGTATATAGACAACTTACCAAGAATCTGCACCGTGGAGGCGGGATACTTGGCCAGGCTGGTCAGAGAGCCGGCCTTGGAAATCAGCCGGGCGCCCACTTGGTCCCCAACTAGAGTGGTCAAGTTTGGCGCGACAGAGTTCATCTTAGTGTGCAGGTACTCCGATATTTGCTTCCTGCAAACGTGTGGAATAATGTGACTAAAGTGGGAAAACTGTGATAAACGATATTGGATATATTATATATTTTTCACAAGGTAAGTACAGAAGTATGGGAACAATAATTATAAGCGTGGAAAAAATTGTGATAACGCGTGAAAAATGAGTCAAACGTGGGAAAAATGTGATAATGTGAGAGCCTCAATAGCTCAACGGTTGAGGAGCGGACTGAATTCCGAAAGGTCGGCGGTTCAAACCCCACCCGTTGCACTATTGTCGTACCTACTCCTAACACAGCTTTGCGCTTAGTTGGAGGGGAAAGGGGAGTATTAGTCATGATTAGCATGGCTAATAATCCTTTTTTTTTTTTTTTAAATAGGTGAAATGTGATAAAAGTGGGAAAAATGTGATAAATGTTGGAAAAATGTGGGGAAAAATGTGACAAAAAGAGGGAAAAAGTACCAAACATTACCACTAACCTGTAGTTAACCAGTGCTACGACTCTAACAGCGAACATCTGGATATTGATCAAGTCTACGGGCGATATGTCCATTCCCATGGACATCTTGGCCGCATCCAATATTGCCTGAGCCTTCTCCGAGTCACCGAGGATTTCCGTCAAGGGTTCGAGAGACTCTTCGGAGAGGGACTTGCGGTCTTTGATGTGTTCCGCACACTTGGCGTACAGATGGTTATCCGGGACTATTGCCACGAGCTCTGGGAAGTGGTAGGAGTACCATTCCCTGTAAAGAAAGGCATTAATAAGTAAAGTGTCGACCTCCTTGGCACAGTGAGAGAAAGCGGGAGGTCCCGGATTCAGGGGCAGTTTTGGAGTTTATAAAGTCAAAGTCAAAAGTTAAAGTCAAAATCATTTATTCAAAGTAGGTATAATTGTACTCCTTTTGATGGTCGAAATTGTTCAATTTGTACGATATAGTGGTGATATTAATTACGTAAATTAAAACTAAAGCTACGAGGGTTCCAAACGCGCCCAAGTCTGAGAAGAGCCCACAACAAACTCAGCCGGGTATTGAATATAATTTCTGAATTTTCACTGATCTGGTCTGATGGGAGGCTTCGGCCGTGGCTAGTTACTACCCTACCGGCAAAGCAAGCGATTTAGTCTTCCGGTAGAGGCCGTGTAGAAATCGATATGGAGAATGGATTTAATAAAACTGACCCCCAACTTAGCCCACTACCCACCTTAAACTGCATCATCACTTACCATTAAGTGAGATCCCAGTCAAGGGCTAACTTGTAATCAAATAAAGAAAACATACACAGCACTTTTGAAGATAACCCTGGTACTTCACACTAATATTATAAAGGGGAAAGTTTGTATGTGTGTGTGTGTGTGTGTGTGTGTGTATGTTTGTTACTCCTTCACGCAAAAACTACTGGACGGATTAGGCTGGAATTTAGAATGGAGATAGATTATACCCTGGATTAGCACATAGGCTACTTTTTATCCCGGAAAATCAAATAGTTCCCACGGGAATTTTAAAAACCTACATCCACGCGAACGAAGTCGTGGGTATCAGCTAGTTACAAATAAAAAGACAGACGTCAAAATGCAGTGGACATTGAACTTGACTTTGACTTATGCTCTTGAGTAGGAGTGGCCTAGGCCAAGGTATGAGTGGCCTAGGCTAAGTTGTAACAAAGACCAAGTGTCACACTCACCTGATTCTCATAGAGAATGTGTTGATATCCTTGTCAAGTTGATCCAGGAGTGCGATAGACTGTATGATCATGTTGTCAACGCGGTGTACGTTGAACTTGACCCGGGCTCGCGAGTAGGAGTGGCCTAGGCCAATGTACGAGTGGCCTAGGCCAAGTTGTAACAAAGACGCCAAGTGTCACACTCACCTGATTCTCATAGAGAATGTGTTTATATCTTTGTCTAGTTGATCCAGGAGTGCGATAGACTGTATGATCATGTTGTCAACGCGGTGTACGTTGAACTTGACCCGGGCTCGCGAGTAGGAGTGGCCTAGGCCAAGTTGGGCCACACTGCAGGCCTTGAGTGTCAGGCCTTTGATCAGGGCATGGAAATGGTGTCTTATACCTGATGACAAATTTAAGAAAATTAAATTGTGTATCCTTGTGTTTGATACTTTATTAGGGTTCCGTACCTCAAAAGGAAAAACGGAACCCTTATAGGATCATTTTGTTATCTGTCTGTCTGTCCGTTCGTCGTGTCTGTCAAGAAAACCTATAGGGTACTTCCCGTTGACTTAGAATAATGAAATTTGGCAGGTAAGTAGGTCTTATAACACAAGTAAAGGAATAAATCCGAAACCCGTGAATTTGTGGTTACATCATTAAAAAAACTAAAATATGTTTAATTTTTTTTTTTGTTTAAAGTTTTGGCTTTGCAGCAGTCGGGTAATAAATAAATTAATTAAATGTCTGCAGCTATTAAAACAATGTTGCTGAACAGCAAATCCTAAACATATCATCAACTGACAGTTAGGTGTAAGCTATTGCTTTTTATATAGCACAATTTTATTACCACAAGCTACACAAAACTTGCAATAGATCAATTTGTGCATATAATAACTAAAAAAAATTGTTCTAAAAAAACTTTTTTTAATATTAGATCCTAATGGATACCCAGTGTGTGCTACTATCCTAAAACAAATCGCCTATTTCTTTTTGTCCTCTAAAAACACCTTCGCATTATTGCCTTTCAATGAAACCGATTTGGGCACCTTGGTTGGTTTGAAAGTTTATAATGGGCATAGGTAGAAACATTATTTGTGTTTTATTTATTAGAATAGAACTAGAAGTGATGTGACATCAAAGATTTAAAAATATTTAAAACTCTTTGTCACCCTGCCATGAAGGCCCATGCCACCTATCTAGGTGTTTCATAGCCTACATTTGAGGCCTGCCGTTAGATGAAGCCTCAAAGTTTTGGTACCTGTGGTATCAGTGGCGTACAAGTCATAAAGGCGTGGAAGCACTGCTTACCCTTTTTTTTTTTTTTATTCACTATAGGCAAGCGCTTGACCACAATCACACCTGACGGAAAGTGATGATGTGGTCTAAGATGGGACGCGTTTACCTAGAAGGTGCCTATTCACTCTTGTTTTAAAGATACCCGGATTGTAATTGGTAGGAAACACAGATCGCGGGAGAGTATTCCAAACCTTAGCCATGCGTATGAGGAATGAAGACGCAAAACGTTTCGTGCGTGTAGATGGAATGTCGACGACATAAGGATGGAAACTAGCCCGACGTCTTGCGGTTCGGTGGTAAAATGGTGAAGGGGGGACACCCTTTTTTAAACAGCTCAATAATTTCTGCAAGTGAATGGATACTATCTAACTAACCAATGCCTACCTTTGCATCAAACCCTATGCACACCACTGTGTGGTATAGCATCTTTAGTAATAGGTCTTACCTCTGAGCACCTCTGGAACTGCGCCAGTATGTGAGCATGGTATCTCCAGGGCTTCACTGATGGCTGCTCCCAGCTTAGGGTCTGATACTCCCAGGGTGCACTTGCCGCGTTTCTTGCGTTTTGGTAGAGCTCCTTCTAGAAAGAGGTTCAGATCTTCTGGTAGGATACCTGAGGAATAAAAAGTAGTTTTTTGAATAATATGGTATAATTAATTGTCTGGAAGAGATCATAGTGATAAGGTCACCCTTTGTTTTTAAGTCTATCCTGTATTTTATTCTTTGTCATAGTATTAACTATGGGATTCTATAGATTTAGAGTGTCTTTTATAACTCATTGCCACTATAACCAATTTTTCTACCTTTTGTTAGAAGGACCTAAATGTAGAAACAGATATGGGTTTAATAAAACTGCCATATTCCTTTCAAGTTAGCATGCTACTATCTTAGACTGCATCATATCAAGAAATTAATAAATAAAAATTACCTTCAGAAATAGCATTGATGTTCTCTAAAGCAAGCACAGCAGACTTGAAAGGCTGGAAGGCGATCAAAGTGACCACAGAGTTAAACCGCTGCAAGTCTGTAACCGACTCTTCTACTTGTGGCAGGAATGCTGCCAGCTCCTCAAACTCCGACACACGGAACAGGGCAAAGCCTGCACTGTGCTCGTAGAGAACAAATAGTTTACTCTAGAAAAAAAACAATTATTGATTTATAAATTGTGTCACACATCACTGTTGTATTTAAAGTTAGGTTATCCTAGCATCTTCACCACTTGGACATTTACGCTAAGGCCCTAAGCAGAAGCACTGGAATTATTTTTGCTTATAACTTGATGTCCAATGATATATTAATTTTGACTGCTTAACAGGACACTGTTTCTATTTGAAATAGTTCTTCCATAATAACTAATCTACTTTGTACAGTTGTATTTACAATAAAAATCAAATTCATCAAAAGGAGAATGATCATATACGGGCCACGCTTGTGTCAGAAGATAATTATTATCATAATTTATGTTTTATTTTATAATTCAGTTTGGCATAAAAAATAAAGTGCTGACTATCCCGAGATTTTTTCCTCATTTTAAAAGTACTTCAAATGTTACTATACAGAAGTCCAGTCTCCATTTTTATCGTTAGACATACCATAGTGATGTTATTTTACGAAATCGATGATCAAAATCGGTGGTGGTCGAGTTATAATCGATTAAAGACTATTATTTTCATAGTAATATTTAAAAAATCGATATTTTTTAGCAAACCATCTTGATCGAATCGATTCAACTTGATAAGTGCTAGTTGCATGTCTATGGTTTTTGCTTTCTGTCAATTTCGATAATTGCAGTTTTCAACTGTTATGGTGGTTCGAATTTAATTTAGATATTTTAATTAACTCTGATTAACTCTGAGGACTTCATATGTGATGCATGTCTTCAAGTAATCTA
This sequence comes from Maniola jurtina, assembly GCF_905333055.1. Classification (NCBI taxonomy): domain Eukaryota; kingdom Metazoa; phylum Arthropoda; class Insecta; order Lepidoptera; family Nymphalidae; genus Maniola; species Maniola jurtina. The sequence continues at coordinate 7,443,455 of NC_060052.1, read as the reverse complement.
CCAGTCTACCAGTCTACAAGTGAAGCAGAACCAGTACGAGGTCATCGCAGCATTTGCTTTGGTTGTGGTGTATCTATATTGGAATCTCGCACTCATAGGGTGCCTTTAGATTGCCCTGAACGAAACATAATACTGAGATGGACATCTCCTCATCTGGTAAATATATATAATTATGAATAGAAATTGAACATTTTCATGAAGATTATAATGTTAACTAGTTAATGAAGTATGCCTTTAAGTATTTAAAGTGACTATTTTATCTAATGTACAATAAAGCCAGCTAGGTTTATTTATTAAGCAGTATGTATAACTGTATCTGGCAATAAATCTTTGTTACTTTGTTATAATTTACATTAAAATCAATCATTAATGTGCTCTTCAGTATATCATGAGTAAACTTATGCATAATATGCTAACTAATAGACTGTTTTTTTCTTGCTATGCAGTAAAAACTTAATGTGGTTTCAGGTAGCTCATCTAGAAAGAGTTTATCGAGCTTGTTGGATGAGTGCTACTCGAGAAGTGAGAAGACAGGCAATTCATGATGCTCAAAGGCCTTTGCAGTTAGAAAATGAAAATGTGCCTGTTCCACCACCATTACCATCTCAGCAAATACCTGTTCAAGAAAATACATCAAGAGAAGTACCAAGCATCATTTCACAAGTTTACAAACGAGTGTCTGCAACTTCTAGGACTTGCTTGTTTGCAGGTTGTGAAAATCAGGAACAGCTCTTGGTCCCATCCTCTTTAAAGGAGTTATTATTGTCAAGGTATCAAGTTTATGTACCACTAACAGCTAGAATCTGCAGTGATCATTTAAATAATGGCAATTGGGAAGATCTACAAGCGTCATATAACACCTTAACAGGTTTTCAAATGGATAACATGATGTATATTATGAAATGTGCAGGACAAAGACATATAGATTTCTCAAACATTGCTCATATGGATCCACATATTGTACATTATTGGTTAGGATTATCAAATAAACCTATCTTGTATATTGTTTTTCTACCAAATGTAGATTACAGTAAAACTTAACTGCCACTGTAAATTATCTTAAGATCCACACAGATTAGAGGCAATAGTTTCAATACTTTTATCCTGAGAAGTAAAATAGGTAATGTTCTTAATTCATTTAAATATCAATCAAGTTTAAAATCTTATTACAAGTAACTATACAATAGTATGTAAGTATTTAATTATCCTCAACTCCACTTGATCTATGCTGATCCTACTGTAATTATTATTAAATTGAAATCATTATTTTTTATATTTATTTGAAAATTGATTTCAGGATATATTCACAGTTGGCCTTAGGTTTTATTTTAATCTAGCAGATTTTTATTTCCCATTTCCTTAAAATAAAAATATTATAAGTAGATAAACATTAGAGAAATACTTGTAACTGAAATAAAATCAATATTGATTTAAACAATAGTTTTATTTTATAGTAAGTTCAAATTGTTTGTAATAAATGCTTCTAATACTTAACATAATTACAATAACGCGATAACTCCTAAGATATTCATCTAAATCATATTGTGTTTATATGATAGATAGGCTGTGATAGCCTAGTCAATAGGACTGTGGTCTCCTGTTCGGGGATTCGCAGGTTAGATCCTGGGCAAACACATCTGACTTTTTGGAGTTGTGTGTTTAAGCAATTTAATATCACATGCTTCAACGGTGAAGGAAACATCTTGAAGAAACTTGCATGCCTCAGAGTTCTCCATAATGTTTTCAAATATGTGAAGTCTACCAAAACGCTTGGGCCAGCGTGGTGGACTATGGCCTATAACCCTTCTCTGAAAGGAGACCTGAGGATAATGTGTTGATCATGATGATGATGATAAGATGTAAAGGATTATCATAATGTGCATGAAATGCTTATGGTAAGTAACGTAAAATAATGTTGTGCTAGTTTCGTTGTATTAATACTCTACTATTGCAGTTTTTGCTATCAATAGCCCAACCACAGTTTAAATAATAATAGTTACTTCCTTAGCCTAGTAATGTCTTGGTATTAATGAAGTATATTCCAGAGCTAGGAACCTACTAAGTACACTAGTCGGAATAGCTGGTAGGCTTCTGGTAGTTACAAATGTTGTCTATTAGCAAGGTTAAAGTAAAACCTCCTTTACTCGAGTCATTATTTAAAAATAGGTATAGGTAAATGCAATGGCACCTTGTACATCTTCAAATAGTGATTCATTGGGAATAACTATGTACTTGCACCATATAGGCAGCACTAAAATCGTCCTGTTGATATGTGGAAACTACTACCTACTTTACTTTACCTAATAAAACCTACTTACCAAACCTAACCTAACCTTTTACATAAAACTGTTTTTCTCAGAAACTGGGAGGAATAAATTAAAAATTATTTTTTTATATGAAAGTAGGGATATCAAACTTTATTATATGTAAACTTTCATTGAGACACAAAAATATTTGTAAGTGGCCCAAACTCCATAGAGTGCCGTTCATTCTCCTTTTGTGGTACTGTTCGATACATAACATAGAGAGGACTCTTGAGAGCACCACGATGATGCCCTAAGAAGTTATTGTCGAATAATAATAATCAACTGTGCAACTTACCATTTTCGGTGTTTTTATCTTGCTTTCATGGTTAAATTCGATTTTTTTTCAATGTTTAATACACACGTGTTTATTTTGAACACAAAACACGATCTGTGCGCCGCGCCGCGGTCGTCAAGCGTTGTTTTGAGTTGAATTTGAGGTTATGACGTTCCAATTTAGGGTTTTCTGTAAATATCATGCTATAATACTATTACTTTTTTGACTAAGACTGCTTTTGAAAAACCATCGCAAAGTGGTTTTAGTATTTTTGGCAAAGTACTTATTGGTATGTTAACATGGGAAAGGTTTTCTTCATTTAACTCAACACGCAGAAGAATTATTCATAAATATACCTAGTACTGAGTGTTAAGTAAATTATGCGTGGAACGGAAACAAATTATAATGCACCATGACATTAGTATCAGGGTTGCTATGTGCAAAACTATAATTTCTACTCTTTTATATCAGATTTTTTCGTAGTATTGTAAATTATTCAGGAACCTCAGCTGGGAACGCTTACTTCCACAAAATATATCCGCATATAATATTATGCACCTACGCAGATCTTTTGAAGGATATCCTAAAAATCCCGCTATAAGCTGTTAATCTTGAATAACTTTTTGGGAAATGAAATGTACAACTTTCAAAGTTTAGCTTCATTTCGCCTAGTTTGAACTCAAGTCAAAGGTCCTGGCAACACTGATTTTAAAATGGTGACCGTTGGCGACTGGCGTAGTATCGGTCATCGGTATTCATTCAGTGATATATGGATTTAATTTCTATTTAATTTAATGTGCCACCTAACTCTTGCTGCTTTTGTTTGTTTGTTTTCGTTATATTCTTGCTTGGTGAGTTCCGGCTGCCGTTAAGAGTTTACGTTTACGTGGGTGTACGTAAAGTGATATAGCATAGCACATAAGGAAATATGTATAATTGTAAGTAAATCAACAACATGTCACACAATAATTCCAGAAAGCAATTAAAGGCAAATTTGAGTGTACTACACAGGCTTCAGCCTATGCCCTCTAATATAGCGCAAGCAGTGTTTGAAAAAAAAGGTTTGGAGAAGCCCACACAGAACTTGTTCAACAACTTAACTTACTACTTATTGAGTTTGATTGATCCTCAATTCCACTCCTCTATGACGTGCCCTCTTTATGATACAAGACTAGAAAGGGCATTTAGAAGCGAATTATCTGGTTTTATAAGTCATTATGCCGCTAAAGGACTCCTAACCGATGTAAGGTCATCATATTTAGTCCATCCTAGTTGCCAAAAAGTTACATTACTGATGTACCAACTTTCCATACTAGCTGTAAAGCAAATGCTTACTATAAAGATCAAAGGGACTGAAAAACAGAAGATATTTGATGAGGTATCTGAAAAGTTTAATAAAAGACAAGATGATAAAAGTTTCAGTGAATATATGAAGAATTTGAACTATGAAGATAATGTTTTGGATAAGCTGGACACGTTTTTAGAAAAAAGACAACATTATGCAATAATTGCTGAAAAGTTGCGCACAAAAATAACAGAAAGCAAGGAGAAATTGTCTATTTTAAACCCCAAGGCATACATAAATAGTTTAATAGATGGTTTCAATTATGACTTAGTAGATGTATCATTAAAAGATGAAATATTGAAAATTAAAGATATCAAGAAACCAGCTCCAATTTTTGAGGAATGGTTGAAAGATCTCGATGAAGAAGTGGATAATATGGAAGGTACCTGGGATACCAAAGTGTTGCCACTTTTAAATAATTGTCGGAACATGTATAATTTGTCAAAAGAGCTCGTCAAAAGGGAGACGGGTCAAATAGAGAAGAGTTGTTACATGTTAACATATGATCCAAGCGATGCAATTTGTACAGATGAATTGCAAAATGAGGTACTGAGTTTTTTAATAATAATATTTATTGTTTTAGGGTTCCGTAAAAATGGAACCCAAAAAAGAAAAACGGAACCCTTATATGACTGTTGTTGTCTGTCCGTCTGTTGTGTCTGTCAAGAAATCTATAAGGTAGGGTACTCTCCGTTGACTTAAAATAATGAAATTTAAAATTAATTAAAAATATCCGAAAACCGCGAATTTGTGGTTATATCACAAAAAATAATTCAAATGTGTTCATGAAAAATAATTAGTATTTTCAATTTTCAAAGAAAGATAACATAGTGAGGTATCATATGAAAGGGCTTTACCTGTACATTCCAAAATATATTTTTATTTATTTTTATGCATAATAGTTTTTGATTAATCATGCAAAATAAATACCCAAGTACAGAACCCTCGGTGTGAGAGTCCGACTCACACTTGGCCGGTTTTTTTAAATACTGATGATGATGATGATGACCTATGTGTTTGCTTTTTTATATTTTATCATAAGTTCAGCAATTAGAATTTTGGACCAATCTGTTATTTGGGTCTGCTGGTCAAATAATAGTTTAACACAATCTCTGTACGAAATAAACTAAAATTAAAGGTCTAAATCTAGTGCTATTGTTTTCTACAGGGTTCATTATGAAAGGGATAGCAATACATTTAAACCTACAAATTGATCCAATGTATTAGGACTATTTATGCCTTCAAAAAATTTCAGTCAAAAGATACGAAATCCAAGCGTGATTCAGGATTCTGCTAGCACCATGTATTTTTAACCCCCGACCCAAAAAGACGGGTGTTATAAGGTTGACCTGTGTATCTGTCTGTGGCATCATAACTCCTAAACTAATGAACCGATTTTAATTTAGTTTTTTTTTTGTTTGAAAGGTAGCTTGATCGAGAGTGTTCTTAGCTATACTTAATCCAAGAAAATCGGTTCAGTTTGAAAGTTATCAGCGCTTTTCTAGTTACTGTAACCTTCACTTGTCAGGGGTGTTATAAATTTTTTATTTACACTTGTATATTGTTAACAGGTCAACAGTAGTCAGAAATATATATTGCAGAACATCCAACAGAATGGGAGACTGAATTTTCCCAACCTCATCCAAGCGTTTCTTATAAGTATGTCTTACATTTTGAAAAGCAACAACTTTGAGAACGAGACATACTTCAACGAACGTGTGAGAGCTTACCAGGAGCAGTTAGGTGGAGTTAGGGCGGCTTTCCAAGCCTTATTAGAGAGAGTGGACAGGAATGAGAAGAGATTACAGGTAAATAAGTTATAGATTAAGTCAAAAGATATGATAGAGTAAGTTAAGATAGCTAAGCCATGAAGTTTTTTTTTTAAATTTGTACCAGAAAGTTTTAACAATAAAGAGAAAAAGAAAAAAAGTGTTGGATATCGGACAGAAGCGAAGCTTTTTGCGTAATAATATCTTACACCTACTAGTTTCTGTCTGCAACTTCGTCAGTGTGGACTACACTAATTTAAAACCCCTATTTTACCCCTTTAGGGGGTGAATTTTCAAAAATCCTCTTTTATCTGATGTCTACATCCATAATAGCTATCTGCATGCCTTTTAGCTTGATCCGTCCATCAGTTTCAGCTGTATGTTGATAAATCATTAAGTCAGTCACCTTTTCCTTTCACATATTTTTAGATTGAGTCACACTAAGGGTAGATTCTTGAAAATCCTATTAAAGATTGTAGTAAAAGCTGTCAGTCAAAGCTAGGATGGAAGTTAAGCATGTCTATATCAAATACCAAGTCAAGATCAGTACAGCAGTCAAGCGATGAAAAGGACAGACAGACACTTTTGCTCATTTATAATTTTACTAGAGGATACCCGCGACTTCGTCCGCGTGGATTTAGGTTTTTGAGATCCCGTGGGAACGGTTTAATTTTCCAGGATAAAAAGTTGCCTATGTCAATTACAGGGACGCAAGCTACCTCGGTACCAAATTTCGTAAGAATCAGTTAAACTGTTGGGCCGTGAAAAGGTAGCAGACAGACAGACACACTTTCACATTTATAATATTAGTATGGATATGTATTTTGCTCATTTATAATTTTTTTTTTTTCTCTTTCGTCTGGCTGTACAAAGATTAGCCAATGTCAAGTTTGTAGTTATTTGTAACAAGTTAGTTAAACTATACAAGTATGGACCCCGTCTGTGCCGGCGCTCGCCGACATACGCACGGCACCCCCTTAGAGCGCTTTCCAGTCAGTTTTAACAAAAAAAAAACACTTAAAAAGCAGAGCACGCCCGCCAGCTAACACCAACACAGACGAAGTCCCTAATTTTATTTTGGAAGCTAATAAATTCGAATAAAGTAAGTTTATGTTGTTTCTTTCCAGCCGACGCCTGTAGTCAACGTCCAATCAATGTCCATAGAAGATCACTGGCAAATACCTCCTCTACCAGACCTCTCAGGCCTCAAAATGAAGCAAAACCAATACAACTTCAATTTTGATACTTTCACCCCTCTAAATCACTCCAAACACCAGTTTAACCTATGTAGAAGAGGAGAGGTGGTCTCCAGGCCTCCACCCAGACCAGTACCAACCTATCATGCTCCAAAAGACGATTTCTTAAAAACCTTACTATCAAGTAGAGTAAGAGTCTTTGATCGTGAAAATATAAACCAGAGTAGTAATACTTCCGTTAAATCAAACATCAAAGTTAACGAAACAATAGCAGGATGTTCATCTGGGTTCACGAAAGAACAGGTTGCAAGATTGTTATCAACGAAGAAAAGCAGCATTAAAAAGCATAAGAAAGCAATGGCCAGTCCCGATAATGATAAACTCATAAAAGGTCAATTGTTCAACGAATCGGTGATTTCAAATGACAAACAGGGTTTGTTCAGGAGTTATTCCTCGCCCAATTTACTTGGCAACAGTGATAAAAAACCTTTGTTTAATATTAGAGGGAGAAAATTATCTATTATGCAAGAAGATAGTCCACCGTCATTCAACGTTTCTGGCGTTGTTCGCTTAGATAACAATTTTGATACACCCAATGCAGAAAATTCTGGAAATACCATTAATTTTCAAAAAATCAGCGATGAAGTCAACATACAAATCAATAATGTTCATAGAGAATTAGAAAACATAGTTTCTCCAATTTTAGTGCAAGAAAGTCACGCTAAAGTGGTAACTGCAAGCAGGATACCACGGATTATTACTACTGCACCAGTGGAAGAACAAAAAATACACTTGCATAAAACTGATACGAGAAGGGACTTAACTACTGCAACAAAAGTGAAACAAGACATGCACTTTTCTAAAACTGATACAGCAAGAGAGTTACAAGAATCTCATTCAACTGAAATGACCTCAACAAAAGAACTCTCAAAGATTTATTTTTCACCGTTAACTGAGCCAGAAGCTAACTCATCCAAAAACATGAGCATGAAGGATTTGCAAGAAAGTCATCATTCATTGAAAACTGATACAACAAGAGAGTTACAAGAATCTCATTTATCTGAAATGACCACTACAACAGAATTATCAAAGATTTATTTTTCACCGATAACTGAGCCAGAAGCCAACTCACCCAAAACAATGACCGTGAAGGATTTGCCAGAAAGTTATAATTCATTCAGAACAACAGACTTACAAGAATCTCATTTATCTAAAATGACCACAACAACAGAATTGCCAGGGATTAATTTGTCACCCGATCCAGAAGCTCACTCATTCAAAACCGTGACCGTGAGAAAGCAAGACAGTCATTCGTTGAAAACTGTCACACCAAGAGTGTCTATATCATCAATGCAAGAAACTCACACACCAAAACCAAACGCTGCCCTCATAAAAAAGACTAGTTCTTTAGAGAAAATTATCAACCGTTTCAAACAAGTGCGAGCAAAGGTGATACCCGTTAAGGAAGAAAACGAAAATTTGGATACAAACAACGATTTAATAACTAGAAATTTATTACCGGACCTTTTGAGTCCAAGTTTCAGTTTGAACAGGAGGTCTAACAGTGATAATAATTTTGATATATGGGGTTCAGATACAGACGATGTAGTTGATAAGGGACCTAGGGTCAGTTTAGGGACTATGCTGGGCGTAGACCATACCTTTTTAGACCAATTTGATCTGAGCGACTGATATTTTCTTCTAGTGCCTTGGAAACCACAAGTGGGTATTTAACGAAAATCAATATTCTGCCACTAGTGCAGTTATTGTATTTAAAATATTGTTCCTTGCAAAAGTGATAAAGTACAATTTTTAATAGAAGTTTTATAGTATGTCGGTGGTCTGTGTCTAGTATGTAGTGTTTGCATTAAGAGGCTCAAAAGCTGTAAACCCAGAGCCGTAAAACCAGTTAAAAAAAGTTTACATTAAGGTGCATGCTGTGGTAAGCTAGGGTTCTTCTCTCGCACAATCTAACATTCTCAATTATTATTGTGAAAGAATCAAATGTGATTCGGCCAAGTCCTAAACAGTAAAATTATGTTCATTTTTGACCTAATTTTATGTAATACTAGCGGATGCCCGCGACTTCGTCCGCGTGAATTTAGGTTATTAAAGACCAGTGGGAACTGTTTGGTCTTCCGGGATAAAAAGTTGTCTATATCAGTAAAATAGACGCAAGCTACCTCGGTACCCATACAAATCGGTTGAGCGGATGGGTCTTTAGGAATCCCATAGGAACTCTCTGATTTTCCGGGATAAAAAGTGGCCTATGTCCGTCCCCGGGATATAAGCTAACTCTGTACCAAACGTCAGAATCGGTTCAACTGTTGGGCCGTGAAAAGGTAGCAGACAGACAGACAGACACACATTCGCATTTATAATATTAGTATGGATCAGTAGTATTTATAGATAAAAATGGGGAACACAGTCAGTATTTTCCATCCCCATTTCCTTCTATTTAAACTAGATATATAACGATAAAAATATGTGTAAAATGAATATAATCTTATTTTTTGCGACTTGGCCGAGCCACATTTGTTAAAAATGTAGGTGCTGATTCTTTCACAATCATTGAAAATGTTAGAATCACAGCGCTTTAAGGCATTTTAAAAAGCTTACTTGCAGTATACTTTACTTATGATATGGTTATTTTTTAACTCACCACTAGTGGCAGGATATTTCTTTATGTTAAATGAGCACAAGATTAGTGGCCGTCTAGATATATTTTTAATTTTGGCCGTTTTTATTTGTTTAATTTAAACTGTAAATGTGTGCGTAAAATGGCCACCTCTTTTACAATTTTATTTTCCTTTAGAATTTTAGTTTAAATTAAGTTTTAAAGTATTTATTCATGAAAAACTTTCAAGTAGGTACACTGGTTTTATAAGAAACATGCATGTACAAATAATATACCTATACATAAAATGTGAATAAACAATAAAGTATTTTTTTCTCTATAAATCTATCTGGGATCAGTCCTTGGACTATAAATAGATTTGAGGTCCATAAATCACAAATTATACTTATCCCTTCCAGATGAAGTATTACTGTATGGTGGCCAAACTGGCATCTAGAAGTTGGACCTCTAAGCTGTTTTTATGACGCTCAAGTAAACTATTTCCTCGTCTCTTCTGGTCTCTTCAGGCACTTTGGTGTTTAAAAAAACCGGCCAAGTGCGAGTCAGACTCGCGCACTGAGGGTTCCGTACTCTGGTATTTTTCCGACATTTTGCACGATAAATCAAAAACTATTATGCATAAAAATAAATAAAAATCTGTTTTAGAATGTATAAGTAAAGCCCTTTCATATGATACCCCACTTGGTACAGTTTTTTTTACTTTAAAAATTGAAACACATTTTAATTTTTTTTTCTGTGATGTTACCACAAATTCACGGTTTTCGGATTCATTTCTTTACTTGTGCTATAAGATCTACCTACCTGCCAAGTTTCATAATTCTAGGTCAACGGGAAGTACCCTATAGGTTATCTTGACAGACACGACGGACGGATAGACAGACAAGAAAGTGATCCTATTAGGGTTCCGTTTTTCCTTCTGAGATACAGAACCCCAAAAATCAGTTAAATTAATTGATACTAAAAAGGCATCAATTCCAAAAATTTCTTATTATAAAATACTTTTCGTTTCTTATCTATACTAATAAATAAAATTGGAGTGTCTGTCTGTAATTTCGAAATAACTACCTCATATTAAGCTCATAGGGTTATTTGAACGATACCTTAACTGAATCACACGTTTTTTAAATTTTGTCTGTGTGTCTGTCTGTCTGTCTGTCTGTCTGTTTGAAAAGGCTAATCTTTGGAACGGCTGAACCGATTTTGACGGGATTTTCACAGACAAGTAGAGGATTGACCAGGGTGTAACATAGGCTACTTTTTTAACAGACTTTAAAAAAGGGAGTTGTGTTTTTCTACCTATGTACACCGAAATCTCTGAGATTTCTGAACCGATTTGCGTAATTTTTTTTTTTAATCGATAGAGGAACTTTGCGACATTGTTTCATAAAAAATTTGGATTCCAACTCCTCAATCATGATGCTGCAGGGGATCTGACCAATCCACGCGGGCGAAGCTGCGGGCATCAGCTAGTCTTACATGTTAACCGATCAACGCTGTATTTATAGCCCGGCGTTACATGCAGATTGGCGCGGTATAAAATAATACAGCGCCATCTATGGGTAGTATTTTATTTAGCTCTTTTAAGGGGCAAGGGACGGATCTGACGGACGGAAATTTAAATTTAATTTGTTTTTTCGCAATTTGTAAATTAATATGACAAAGTAGGCTAGGCATTCTAATTCCGACGATGGCAGTATCATCTTCACGGGATTACATAAAAATCTTTACTTGAAAGTGTTCAGTTTAAGGGGCATGAGACGAGCCTGCCCGCGAAATTCAAATTTAATTTGGTTTTTCGCAAATTGTAAACTAATAATCGATTATTCTCACAAACTAGTCGATACTAGAATTAATTTCTTAAACTGGACCCTTTCAAGTAAAGATTTTTATATAAACCTGTGAGGATGATACTGCCATTGTCGCAATTAAAATACCATAAGCCTACTTTGTCGTATTAGTTTACAAAGAAGAAACACTTAATATTGCGGTTTTCTCAATACAGCAATCTTTCTTGAGTACCTATTAGGTACCTATGTATCATACGGTCTATTGTACGGTTTTATTTAAATAAAAGTACCCGACTTCATTTTATTATTATTTTATTAATATAAAATACTTATCCCTAAAAACAAAAGATCAATATGCTAAAATCATTGATTAAACACAATTTTACAACACAACGAAATAGCTGGTAGAGTATCGTTCTAAGCAGGGAAATATTGTTAAAAAATTATTATAATCTTATAGGTCTTATGCTAAAACACAGTTTAAATTAACTTATAAATAATTAAACAATACAATTTTCATGTAGGTAGGTAAATTAAATAAGGCTCAGTTGCATGACGGGCGGTTAAAGTTGACCAAAGTTTCGGGGGGGGGGGAGAGGGGGGGGGGGGTTTGGGGGTCGAATTTTTCTCATGAAACGATTCGGTTAACTTATGACCCGGATGACGGCAGGGAACATATGGAATTTTATACTTAATTTCAAAATTTTGTCTGGTCTGGTGAGGCTTCGGCCATGGCTAGTTACCCTACCGGCAAAGCAGTGCCACCAAGCGATTTAGCGTTCCAGTACGATGCCGTGTAGAAACCAAAGAGTATGGGTTTATTTAAAAACTGCCATATCCCTTCCAGGCTAACCCGCTTCCATCTTAGACTAGGTATATCATCACTTACCACCAAATGAAATTGCAGTCAATTGCTAATTTGTAGCTGAACTAAAAAATACCTTTTTTGCACCTATTCAGTTTTTTAGACAGTTCTACGTTTACGAATAAGAAAATTTACGACATTGAACGAATTATTTTATAAATATAAAAATACTGGCCAACATAAACATACAGTCGTACTCCACTCTGCCGGTGTCCATTGCGCCTTAGATCTTAGGGTCACCCTCTTCCAATTTGACCATCTTCTCAGAAATTTCCCAAAGCTTCCGAGCCCTACCCATATCGCTTGCCGAACTTGACAGCGTACTTTCTTGACAATCAGAAAAGTACTTGCCACTAACCTTCGTTAACTTCTCATCCACCGCCAACATTACTGATGTTTGACAACCTTCGACTGGCGTTTTGAAGAAACAATACTTGATCAAAGACAACCCCCAACTTAACGGTGCTGGGACATTCCTCCAAATTCCACTGTCAATCAAACCTGGGTGCAAGCAATTCGCTGTCACCCCTGTACCTTCCAACCTCCTCGCTAGTTCCCGGGTAAACAAAATGTTTGCTTCCTTAGACACGTAGTATAAATACGCTGGGTTTAATGTTAAAGGATTCGGATTTTCCAAATTCACGGATGCCAATCGATATAAAGATGATGCAACAACTACTATTCGAGACGGAGCACTCTTTTTCAGCAAATCTATGAGGAGATGGGTCAATAGAAATGGTCCATAATGGTTCGTGGCCATAGTTAACTCTATCCCGTCTTCGGATTTGGCCTTCTTGAAGGATTCTGCGTACCCCGCGTTGTGGATCAAGACGTCTAGAGATTTTTCGGTTTTGTTGATGTCTTGGGCAAAGGATCTTATGGATGCGAAAGAACTTAGGTCCAGTTTTTTGATGATGACGTTGCTGTTTTTTGTTGCTTCGATGATTTCGTCTGGAAGAAAATAAATTGTCATTAGTTAGGTCATTTGAACATCAATTAACAAAGGAAAAACGGAACCCTTATAGGATCACTTCGTTGTCTGTCCGTCGGTCGTGTTTGTCAAGAAACCTATAGGGTACTTCCCGTTGACCTAGAATCATGAAAGACTGGTAGGTAGGTCTTTTAGCACAAGTAAAGGAATAAATCTGAAAACCGCGAATTTGTGGTTACATCATTGAAAAAAAATTAAAATGAATTTCAATTTTCAAAGTAAGATAACTATACCAAATGGGGTATATGAAAGGGTTTTACTTGTACATTCTAAAAACAGATTTTTATTTATTTTTTTGCATAATAGTTTTTGATTTATCGTGCCAAAGGTCGGAAAAAATACCCGAGTAAAGAACCCTCGGTGCGCGAGTCTGACTCGCACTTGGCCGGTTTTTTTTAAATATATTTGATAAGCTGGTCACTCAAAATTTCAACGCCCACTGAGATTTTTGTCTCTATCATTTGTATGGGATTACGTAAGAGAGAGACCGCTATACTAACTTATTTCCGCGGATAGAGTATATTCAGTTAGCCTCATTCGACAATAATTTGTTTCTGCCTTATAGCTCTTTCACACAGGTTGCGCAAGCGTAGACGTAGCGCGTACCATTGCGTTGTAATGTATGGAACTGTATGAAACATGGCACACCGCTTGCGTAAAGCGTGGATATATGCGTAACCTTGTGTGTTAGGGGTGTACGCGCGTCACTACGCACGTGTCACGTGTACGTGCTCGGTGTGAATCGGCCTTTAACTCGTGACGTATATTGCACTAGCCACCTGTCACAACAACAGAACAATAGGCTCACCTTTGACTTTCTCAGCCTATCCAAACTCTAAGAGGCCATAATAATCTGAGCGCCACATTTAGCTATTATTTTGCTGTTTCTGTACCTATGGCATCCATACTAATCAATGCGAAAATGTAACTGTCTGTCTGCCAGCTTTTCACGGCCCAAAAGTTCAACCGATTTTGATGAAAGGTACAGAGTTAGCTTAGATCCCGGGGAAAGACATAGGCTACTTTTTATCCCGAAAAATCTAAGAGTTTCCACGGGATTCTTAAAGGCCCATCCGTTTAACCGATATAAATGTTGGTACAGAGGTAGCTTGCATCCCAGAAACTGACATAGACAACTTTTTATCTCGGAAAAGCAAAGACCCACATGTTCTGTGACCTAACCTGGAAGGAGTGTGACAGTTTTTATTAAAGCCATACCCCTTTGGTTTCTACACGGCATCGTACTGGTACTAAATTACTTCGCGGTACGGCTTTGCCGGTAAGGTAACTAGCCACGGCCGAAGCCTTCCACCAGACAAGACGAACAATCACAATCGCATCAAATCAAACAAACACAATCGAATCCGGGAATTCCCACTAATAAGATAATGATGATGATAATGAAACCTTATACCTTTGACTTTCTCAGCTTTATCCAAACTCCGGCAAGCCATGATGACCTTGGCGCCTCGTTTGGCCAACTCTTTAGCAGTTTCCTTGCCTATTCCACTGGTACAGCCCGTCACAATCACCGTCTTCCCATCCATCCTGGTGTCTTCCCTGTACCTTCCACAGGTCAGCTTGGCGTAGAGGCGTAGTAGAAAGAATAGTAAGAGTAGACCGAGTATGGCAAGTAGACCGATGAGTAGAACGGCGGGGAGTAGCCAGTAAAGGTAGTTCGACTTCCAAGCCTCAGCTACAATCATGTCTGGAACAATTATGATGATATTACAGCTTTTTTTTTTCTTTAAATCTGCCTATACTCTGATTAGCCAATGTCAAGTTTGTGATATTTTCAAGTTATTGAATTTATACAAGTATGGACTCCGTCTGCGCCGACGCCCGCCGACATACGCGCGGCGCCCCTTTAGAGCGCTTCCCAGTCAGTTCCACCACCAAAAAACACCAACTAACACAAAAACCAGCCACTCTTAACAAAAAAAAACACTCCAAACAAGCATAGCACGCGCGCCAGCAAACGCCATCGCAGGCGAAGTCCTATTACAGCTTTACACTTATAGGTAGTTCTGCACTTTCTTCCGGTTGAATTTTTTAGGGTTCCGTACCTCAAAAGGAAAAACGGAACCCTTATAGGATCACTTTGTTGTCTGTCTGTCTGTCCGTCCGTCCGTCGTGACTGTCAAGAAAACCTATAGGGTACCTACTTCCCGTTGACCTCTAAATTATAATCATAGTAGGTACAAGTAAAGAAATAAATCCGGAAACCGTGAATTTGTGGTTACATCACAGAAAAAAAAATTGAAATGTTTTTAAATTTTCAAAGTAAGTAAGATAACTGCATTCTAAAACAGATTTTTATTTATTTTTATGCGTAATATGTAGTTTTTTATTTATCATGCAAAATGTCAAAAAAATACTCGAGTGCGGAACCCTCGGTGCGCGAGTCCGACTCGCACTTGGCCGGTTTTTTACTAAATATTTGAATTTTTAAAATGGTACCTATGTAAATAGGTACCTAGCTACCTACTTACATAATTGAAGTAGGTACATACTTATTAATAGGTAATAACAAATAGGTATAAAATCAGAGTAACGTATTCACTAAGACCGAAATATTCTCCATGAGAGAATACGATCTTCAAAAAATTGCAAAATTTCAGTTTCTAGACAGTTTGAGCTGTTTTGAAAATTCCTGTGTACAAAGTTACGATTGGTTTACATGCAGATGAGCCCTAAACTTTGACGCGACATACATACAAGTCGCGCCATCTAGCAACGCACGTTGTAAACTTTTATATCTATGTTATCGTAATAATCTAAAATATATACAAAACTTGAGGATGCCCGCTTGGATTTCGGTTTTTTTAATTGCGTAGGAACTCTATGATTTTCCGGGATAAAAAGTAGCCTATGTCCTTCCCCGGGATGTATCCCAAGTCTGTACCACATTAAAATCGGTTCAGCAGTTGGTCCATAAAAACGTAGCAGACAGATAGAGACACTTTCGCATCACACTAATATTATAAAGGAGAAAGTTTGTATGTGTGTGTGTGGTGTATGTTTGTTACTCCTTCACGCAAATACTACTGGACGGATTGGGCTGAAAAGAATGGAGATAGATTATACCCTGGATTAGCACATAGGCTACTTTTATCCCAGAAAATCAAAGAGTTCCCACGGGAATTTTAAAAAACCTACATCCACGCGAACGAAGTCGCGGGTGTCAGCTAGTAATTATTAATTAATTAATACTATACATAATGCAGCGCCTCGTTATAACTAGCTTACTGTTTCATAATAATAAAATGTTTAAAACCAGAGTGAATGAATAAATCATAAAACAAAACCGACATAGGAATGCGGTTTACCAAAAATTTATCTAACGTCTAAACACCGGGCCACATTGACCCAGCTAACATTGTTCCGAGTAGGTTACACTGACGCTGAGGCTGCTTTGCATGCAGAAAAGCCCTTACTTAGCGCATGATACAAAATACAAGTGCAGCCATCTGTTATCGCATGTTGAAAACACACCTATCCATACTAATATTATAAATGCGAAAGTGTGTCTGTCTGTCTGTCTGCTACCTATTCACGGCCCAACAGTGTAACCGATTCTGTCGAAATTTGGTACAGGGTTAGCTTATATCCCGGGGACGGACATAGGCTACTTTTTATCCCGGAAAATCAAAGACTTCCCACGAGATTCCTAAAGATCCATCCACTTAACCGATTTGTATGAAATTTGGTACCGAAGTAGCTTGCGTCCCTGTAATCGAAATAGGTAACTTTTTATCCCGGAAAATCAAACAGTTCCCACGGGATCTATAAAAATCTAAATCCACGCGGACGAAGTCGCGGGCATCCTCTAGTATAGAATATATTGTTCTTGTGGCCAATAAGGTGCTATTGTGGAGTCACAAAAAAATATGATATGTGGCCACCTACCTAACGCGTTAATTAACCGACTTCAAAAAACCAGGAGGTTCTCAATTTGTCGGGATATTTATTTTTATGTATGTTCCCCGATTACTCAAAGATACCTGAACCGATTTGGAAAATTTGCAGGTGGTCCAACTTTGGTGAAGATCTGATGAATATCTTCGGAGATGGAGAACAGAACTCCTCAATGGATAAGAGTAAATTGCTCGCGATCAGTGTAATAGCTTAGTAAACAGTAGGTTTTTAACTAGGCATAGCATATTTTGGTACAATGGCCCACTAAAAATTGTAAAAAAAATTAAAATTCAAAATGGTACTCACGTTTGGCGTTAGATTTTAACCCCAATTCAATTGGCATTATACGATAACCGTTCAATACATTAGAGTGCAAAAATCATAACCCTGCTTTTCTGTAGTCTGATAATGTAATGATTCTGTAGTCGAATATGTAGGTATGCGACGCGTGGTGTTTATATAAAATTGATATTATAATTTGACTAGCGACTCGCCCCGGCTTCGCACGGGTGTTCTATGGAAAAGTGGTTATAATGGCTAAAATATAAATGTTTGTTTTATACTAACGCGGACTTTTTTGTAGGCATTATTGAGTTCTACAACTTTTCTATAGAAGTCAACCATACATCTCTAACCATTTAGGCAGCGTTCGCGAGAATCGTTAACGTACGGCAGTTTTTTCGACGCCTTAAGGTCTCGGCACACATATGGGATCGGTAAGGGATCGTAACCGTAACGCCTTTCGCCTCGCTGTCACCAGGCGTCAACCTACCGTATGCGCGTAACGAAAGCGTATCAGCAGCGCCTGTACGTCAACTCGGCTACGGCTAGGCGACACCGCGCTTACGCCTCGCCGCCCGCTGGCTGACCTGGTTGGCACCAGATCAGTTTGAATCCAAACGTTAAGTGTAGCGCACGGTTATGTCTTGGTTTACAATACGTGAGTTGGCTATGATAGCCATAGCACTTGATGAAGAGGAAAAAGAAAATAGCAAGAAAAAACGAAGAGATGTGAGCTCGGGTACGCAGAGACGTAAGCGCGGGGACGATGAGCCGTAAGCGCGGGAATTGCAAGTTCGGAGCCTGTTCCGAGGCGAGGCGATTACGTTACGATTCCGATTAGTGTGTGTTCCGAGTAGGGAGTTTAATACAAATCATTCTGAACGGCTCGAGGCGATACGGTGACGATCCCTTTCCGATCCCATATGTGTGCCGAGACCTTTACTCCACAATTTTCACTACCACGAAAAATCCTATCTATTTTCCGGGATAAAATATAGCCTATACGGATTCGGAAGAATCCCTCTAAGTAATGGTAAAAGAAATTTTGAAATCGGTCCAGTAGTTTTTGAGCCTATTCAATACAAACATACAAAAATACAAAAATACAAAGGTTTCCTCTTTATAATATTAGTATAGATTTGCTGACACAAATTTTAATGACAAAACAAATTAACCTAAATCGGCTGACTGTCCTTTTCCGCAGAGATCATTGTGAGGACGAAATACGTTACCTATCGTGTCAAATAAGTTTTGCTTACAAACATTAGCACCAATATTCGTAGGTAGGTACTTACCTAGTCTGGTCCAGTTTAAGAAATTAGCTCTAGTATCGACTGATTTGTGAGAATAGTCGATTAGAGCTAATTTCTTAAACCTTTTCAAGTAAAGATTTTTATAAAAACCTGTGAGGATGATACTGCCATTGTCGCAATTAAAATGCCGTAAGCCTACTATGTCGTATTAGTTTACAAATTACGAAAAACCAAATAAAATTTGAATTTCGCGGGCAGGCCGGTCGCTTCCACCTTAAGAGCTTTTAAAACTGTTCCCCATATTAAAAAAAATCTATAATCCGTATTTTTGATGCTGGTAAGTGGTAACCCGTAAATCAAGAAGTGGCAGGTGGCAACCCTACCAACAATGCAGTAGGTATAATCCATACTAATATTATAAATGCGAAAGTGTGTGTGTGTGTGTGTGTGTGTGTGTGTGTGTGTGTGTGTGTGTGTATGTTTGTTACTCCTTCACGCAAAAACTACTGGACGGATTTGGCTGAAATTTAGAATAGAGATAGATAATATCCTGGATTAGCACATAGGCTACTTTTTATCCCGGAAAATCAAAGAGTTCCCACGGGATTTCAAAAAACTTAAATTCACGCGGGCGAAGTCGCGGGCATCGGCTAGTAAATACATAAACTAGTAAGTTCATTGGTACCTTTCTAGGTCATTATCACATTCTAACAAAGTTTTAACTTTTGAGTGTGTTCACAAAATTGAAACTCGATACATTAGGTAACAGAATATAACGTCCTATTTTTATAGATATTCGATCCATTGTCATCAAATTATCACGTTAGGCAACTTTGGAAATTCATTATACCTAGAAGGTATTGTTATTTGTGACATTGTTATACATTGATGATGACCTCTGGCTCAGTGCGGAGTCCCTCAAGGTCTCAGGTTTGATTCGATTAGAGTTGGGGAATTTGAAGATGGGAGGTAGGTACCTATAGATTGGCGGCTGTATCAGCGCCATATCCCAACCTCTGTCGGATGAAGCTAATGCTCTGAAAGTTGTACAACAAGGCCTTACGAAAGCAGGTAGGTAATGTAGATAACTTACGGAGTGACATGTTCAGAAAGAACGAAAGAAAGAAACAACCCGGCCAAGTGCGAGTCAGACTCGCGCACTGAGGGTTCCGTACTCGGGTATTTTTCCAACATTTTGCACGATAAATCAAAAACTAAAAATAAACAAAAATCTGTTTTAGAATGTAGGTACAGGTAAAACCCTTTCATATGATACCCCACTTGGTATAGTTATTTTATTTTGAAAATTGAAATACATTTTTTTTAAATGATGTAACCACAAATTTGCGGTTTTCAGATTTATTCCTATAATTGTGCTATAAAACCTACCTACCAAATTTCATGATTCTAGGTCAACGGGAAGTATACCTATACTTAGGTTTCTTGACAGACCCGACGGACAGACAGACAGACAGACAACAAAGTGATTCTATAAGGGTTCCGTTTTTCCTTTTGAGGTACGCAACCCTAAAAAACTAAAATTCTAAAAAAATATATAGTAAAGCAGTTAAGTAACTTTGTACACAGAACTTTTAATCTTTTTTATAAAATCTAGGGCCTCCCAGCCACTAACCTACGTATGAATATGGTTTAAATTGTGATCACGTAAACATCCTTATCTATACATATAATAAAATTGTAGAAAAGTGGTGTCTGTACAATGGAAATATATAAAAAAAAAGTAGCAGGGGTTGTTATTATATCGATGCCGAACCCGAAATTGTAATTAATTTTTTTTGTCTGTTTGTCTGTGTGTTTGTGCACGCTAATATCAGAAACGGCTTATTCGATTTAGATACGGTTTTCACTAATATATTGTAGTAAGCTTCACTTAACATTTAGTGTTTATTTCATGTCAATCGGTTCATAAATAAAAAAGTTATGTCAATTTAAAGAATCACGGCGAATATAAGTCACTATTCCACGCGAACCAAGTCGCGGGCACAGCTAGTGTTTAAATATTCAGCCTGTTTCTTTGCTATAAGAAACGATGACTCTGTGAGATGAGACTTGAGTACCTACTTGCCGTCTACGTATAAAACTAATTATCATGTACCTATTGACTGTTTTCTTGGAAAAAATATGTTGATTTTTGTGTTTCGCGGATCTAAAAAAACGAGTCGTAGGTACTCGCGTACCGAAGGTTCCGTAATCCAGAACGAAAAGTATTCAAGTAAAATGGTAATATTACATTAATTTGCTTATTCGTATTTTTTTATTTTATCTCTTCTTAATGAACCTCAAGGCGGATCACTAACTTTGTTTGTAGGTGTTTATTGTTAATATCTAAAAAGAAACAAGTGTAAATTAATTTATAACACCCCCGATAAGTGAAGGTTACAGTAACTAGAAAAGAGCTGATAACTTTCAAACGGCTGAACCGATTTTCTTGGATTATAGCTAAAAACACTCTTGATCAAGCCACCTTTCAAACAAAAAAACTAAATCGGTTCATTAGTTTAGGAGCTACGATGCCACAGACAGATACACAGATACACACGTCAAACTTATAACCCCCCTTTTTTTGGGTCTTTGGATTGTTTGAGTTGTCTCCATAAGGAACGAAAGAAAGCGAGTGTGTTTAACTACCTACTAGGTGTGAATGGAAAGTTGCTAATGTTAATAGTCAAAGAAAGTTAGCGCATTGTCGAAACATCAAAACAAACGACGTCCATTTTAAAAAGTCGAATAGGCAAATCAATGACCTCTCGATATCATCGGACAGCGGTATAGGGTCGTATAAAATGTGCTGCGGAATTTTAATAAATAAGTAAACAAGTGTAAATTAAAAATTTATAACCCCCCCGACAAGTGAATGTTACAGTAACTAGAAAAGAGCTGATAACTTTCAAACGGCTGAACCGATTTTCTTGGATTATAGCTAAGAACACTCTCGATAAAGCCACCTTACAAACAAAAAAAAAAAAACAAAAAAAAATCGGTTCATTAGTTTAGGAGCTACGATGCCACAGACAGATACACACGTCAAACTTATAACACTCCTCTTTTTGGGTCGGGGGTTAATAAATACTAAAGGTATTCGTAATCAGCAAAAAAACGGCCAAGTGAGAGTCGGGCTTCGCTCTGCTAGGGTTCCGTAATAAAAATAATTACGAACAACATATTATTTTGGGTCGTATGAAATATTTATTTTCCGACTAGAACATAACTTTGCAACAAACCGTAATAGAAAACCCCAAAAAATGTTCCTTTGTTTTGGTCACAGCTTACAAACTGTTTTATAATTCGTTGTTTTCAGTATTTGTTGTTTAAGTACAGTATAATATAATATACCGAAATTTTATATTCATAACTGGTTTAGTTTTTGAGATAGCCCCCGTCATAAAAATAGTCTAAAACGGACAACTTTGCCGGCCCCCCATTTCCTTATTTTTTAACCAACTTCCAAAAAAGGAGGAGGTTCTCAATTGATCGGAATCTTTTTTTTAAGATAAAGAATAAATAAAAAATATAGGTATCTGTACTCAATAAGCTCTAGACAATGACACCCCACATGCTATTATGGTTTGGAAGTATTTTAAAAATAAGTCCCTACCTACCCACAAAGTTAATTTAAATTTAAAAAAAAAACTATTTTTTTATAGGCCGAGTTGTGGGCTTTACACCCTTAACAAACGCATAGGTAATTAGATTCAATTTAGAGCTAGTCTAAGATCTGTCTAGGTAGATGTAATAACATTGTAAAATGACTTACCTTTAACGAAGACCACGTGTTTATAAAAAAACTAGGTATGTAATATTCCACACGACCGCATACAATAACGTTTCACAACAAACTAACAGTTGTAACTTGTAAGTGTTAAGTTAACCCGCACTCAAGACAAGAAGATTTCGAATAAGGGCGTTTATGCACTCATTCGTATTCAATTCGTATTCGTTTTAGTAAAAATACGATCAGTATTTTTAATTACGTCAAAAATCCATCCAATACGAATCGTAAAAATACGAATGAGATAATATATATATAACTATAAGAAAACTAGAAAAATGTTGATAACTTTGAAACGGCTAAACCGATTTTCTTAACGAGCTAAGAACACTCGATCAAACCACCTTTCAAACAAAAAAACTAAATTAAAATCGGTCCATTCGCTTAGGAGCTACGATGCCACAGACAGATACACAGATACACACGTCAAACTTATAACTCCCCTCTTTTTGGGTCGGGGGTTAATAAAAGGAAAAGTTGACTGACTGATCTGTCAATGCACAGCTCAAACTATTGGACAGATCGGGCTGAAAGGCATGCAAATAGCTATTATGACGTAGACATCCACTAAGAAAGCGTTTTTGAAAATTCAACCTCTAAAAGGGTATAAACCCCTAAAGGGGAAGGGGGGTAGGGGTACCCCTTAAGAGGGTAGGGGTTTGAAGTTTGTGTAGTCCACGCGGACAAAGTCGCGGGCATAAGCTAGTAATAAATTAAAAGAGCACATCATTACTGCGTCATTCAGGGAAATCATCAAAGATAGAATCAATTTTCGATATTACATACTCGTGAATACTTAGTAATTTCTTATCTTTAATCTGTAGATTAAAATGTTAAACTCATGGCACTGACCGCAGAGGCGGCGGTGGTTGTCCGCTCTAGGCCTCCAGTCTGTAGAGAGCCTCCAAACCTCAAGAAGTTCTACATACTTATAGTGAAATCTATACTAATATTATAAAGAGGAAACCTTTGTATTTTTGTATGTTTGTATTGAATAGGCTCAAAAACTACTGGACCGATTTCAAAATTTCTTATACCATTACTTAGAGGGATTCTTCAGAATCCGCATAGGCTATATTTTATCCCGGAAAATAGAAAAATTAAATGTCCACCCGTGCGAAGCCGGGGCGGGTCGCTAGTCCTAAATAATTTTGCTCACTCAATCAATCAATCAATCAATTTATTGCAAATCCTATACATTGGTCTTAATCTAAGCTTATAATAAGTACAGCCTTTAGCCTTACGGCATGCAAACGGCCAAATGCGGCCTCACTAAATAAGAGTGATCTTAAAAGTTATGAAAAATGTATCTAGGACCATTTACCATACCGCTTAAATTCTTCGTTTCAATCATTATTTTTGTTTTAAGAATCAGCATAATACATTATATTATTATAAGACGTAATTCATACTTCTACATCTATACTTTTTTTTATAAGGTTTTTTGGAATTTGGAGTTTTGGAAAGAAAAGAAACAAAGTTAGTACCCCTTCATAATATTACTAGAACAAATTTCAGTATTTTATTTGATTTTTGATTCTTTAAGGTGCCCACGCACTCGAACTGCACTGCAGCGGAACTGCCGCGCCGCGCCGCAGTGACGTACGCGCGTCGCGGCTGGAGAGAATATCGTGCGGGGCGCTGACGCGACGCGCAGTTCCGCTGCAGTGCATATCAAGTGCGTGGGCACCTTTAATGGACCCTTCCAGGGGTCAAATCTGCGAAGAAAAGAAGAATTAAACGGGGGCCTCATTCAAGTGAATGTGGCCCCAGGCCCCCGACGTACTTAGTCCGTACTTAGTCCGCTGTTGATGATGACTAAGTGATTATGGCGATATGATTTCTCTATAGAAATTTGAAGGCATTGACTTGTGCCGTTTTCTCTCGTTAACCGTTGAACGAGTCACATTATGTTGTAAGCAAATCTTGTATATAATCTAAGTGTTTACAATTTTGTATGTAATGGTAGGTAATCATTTAATGTACTTTCTATACTTACCTATTTGACCATTTGTTATTTGTTGCTAACAAATGAAAATCTTCTCATTCTGTGAGGAGACCCGTACTCAGTAGTGGGGCGGAAACGGGACCCTAATACTAAGCCTCCACTGTCCACCCGTCTGTCATAATATTGTATATCAAATCTTTGAAAAGAGCAACCGCCGAGTTTCTTGCTGGTTCTTCTCGGTAGGAAACGCATTCCGAACCAGTGGTAGATGCTTTTGACGATTCAAAAGAACTTGTAAAAGTCTAATTGAATAAAAATATTTTGAATTTGAATTTTTCCGACTGTCCGTGCGTCCATCCGAGCGGGCTGTATTTCGTGAATAGGTACAGACATGAAAATATGTTCACATGTGTTTTCTTCAACAAAGTACAAAATGGTCGCCATGAAAAAAATAATTAATGGTGGATGGTACGAAAGAAAGAAAGAAAGAAAGAAAATGTATTTATTTGTTGTTGGTGTCACAGATAAAAACAAAGTATACAAATATACATTTTCATCTGTGACATCACCCCAAATGGGTGTACAGCTCAGCATTATGTCCTGCATCATAAGCAGGACGCTGATTTTCAGCTGTGACCCGGAGAACGAAACCTTCGTGTGAAATTCTGATTCGCACTTGGCCAGTTTTTCGTAAGTTGTTGTATACTATAGTTATCATCCAGTCTAGAAATCTAGAAAAAGCATTACGGAACCAAGCAGGTAAGTATCATAATAATTATTATTTAAACTGTAGAAACTTTAGAAAGTGTCACGGAACACAGAAACTGCGATGGCGGACGTCATTTCCCTCTAAATATGTACCTGGCGAAAACTGTACACTAACATAGGCCGGATTAAAGCTACGCCACACTTGCGCGTAGACTTGCCAGATGCCTCGTATTTTACGGGTTGCCCTGTATTTCAGGGGTAATACAGAACCCCGTAATTGTGAAAATATAATACGGGGTTAATGAGCTCCCGTATTTTTTACTGATTCAGCCGGAGCCGGCTGGCGAAACTACACCTTGACACTTTTTTTTTTAAAAGAATATTAGCCATGCTAATCATGACTAATACTCCCCTTTCCCCTCCAATTAAGCGTAAAGCTTGTGCCAGGAGTGGGTACGACAATAGTGCAACGGGTGGGGTTTGAACCGCCGACCTTTCGTAATTGAGTTCGCTCTTCAACCGTTGTGCTATCGAGGCTCTTAGGTTTTGTCCAGTAGAAAAAATATTTTCACTGTACGGTAATGCGTGGACCAATAAGGTACTTAGGTATATATATACGCGCTTATACGCACGTAGCCGAAACGTAGTTTATGTCCGTCTCTAAGATGTAGTAGGTAATCCATACTTAATGTTATAAATGCGAAAGTGTGTCTGTCTGTCTGCTACGCTTTCACGGCTCAACCGCTAAACCGATTTTAATGAAATTTTGTACAGACTTAGGATATATTCCGGGGAAGGATATAGGCTACTTTTAATCCCGGAAAAAGAAACAGTTCCCGCGGGATTCCTAAATACTCATCCACTTGATTGATTTGTATGAAAGGTACCGAGAGGTAGCTTGCGTCCCTGTTATTGACATAGGCAACTTTTCATTCCGGAAAATCAAATAGTTCCCACGGGATCTTTAAAAACCTAAATCCACGCAGACGAAGTCGCGGGCGTCTAGTAATATACATATTATGATACCCGCAATTTCGTATAATATGTGGATTTAGGTTTTTTATATCACCTAGGAACTCTTTGACTTTACAGAAACACAAGAGTGAAGGTTACAGTAACTAGAAAGAAAGAGCTGATAACTTTCAAACGGCTGAACCGATTTTCTTGGATTATAGCTAAGAACACTCTCGATCAAGCCACCTTTCAAACAAAAAAAAATTAAATTAAAATCGGTTCATTAGT
This sequence comes from Maniola jurtina, assembly GCF_905333055.1. Classification (NCBI taxonomy): domain Eukaryota; kingdom Metazoa; phylum Arthropoda; class Insecta; order Lepidoptera; family Nymphalidae; genus Maniola; species Maniola jurtina. The sequence goes on along the minus strand of NC_060052.1, from coordinate 7,417,143 downwards.
TTAGGAGCTATGATGCCAAAGGCAGATACACAAGTCAAACTTATAACACCCCTCTTTTTTGGTCGGGGGTTAAAAAGTAGCCCATGCCTTTTTGCAAGCTTTGCACCTTTTGTCAAAATTAGTTTAACGGATGGACCGTGAAAAAATATCACAAACACACATAGACAATACACTTTAGCATTTACAATATTAGTAGGTATTGATTATCATCCTGACAAGAAGCAATAGGTAGTTATTCACTGTATTATTATGAAATTACATCTTTCCGGAGTTCAGAGAAACGACGGTAATGACAATCGATTTGTTTTGCCGACTGTACAAAAACACTAAAATGCGCGCGCGCATCTCGCAAATCCGTACAGTCAAGTATAGAAGAGTTTAAATACATACCTACCATATAAGAAGAGTTACACCTATACCATACAAGAAGAGTTTAAATAAATACATATATAATATATATAGGTATATTATGTTTGTAAAATAGAGTTTAAATACTATTTATTTGTGAATCAAGACCGGGAGCCGCAACAGAAATGGCTGAAACCAGTAAGCGCCACAAGTACGCCTCTCATATCGAGAGTTACTTTTTTGCCGTGCTGTGGAGACTGACTGACTGCAATGATATCAGCTGCTGGTAAATAATGCAGTTTAAAGCTGCCGATAAACTTGGGTAAACTAACTTGTAGCAAAACATTGCTGTTCATTTTTACGAACAAGGAATAGTAAATGTGAACCCTCAGATTTTTCATCACCTTAGGATGGAAGCGAGCTAACTTGGAAGAGAGTTTGGAGGTTTAATTAAACCTGGTACGGGCCATTTAATTGGTTAACATAAAAAACAGGTCAAGTGCGAGTCGGACCATATACATATTATATGTAGAAAATAACACTTTAAATTTTTTGTAATGTAAGCACAAATTCATGGTTATCAAATTTTTCACCCTTGTGCTACAATACCTACCTGCCTGCTAAATTTCAATATTCTAGGTCAACGGGAACTGGGAAGTACCCTATATGTTTCTTGACAGACACAACAGACAGACTATAAGGGTTACTCTTTTTATTTTGAGGTACGGAGCTCTAAAAAGGTACAAGTTAAAATATTATCCATGTGATGCACTTTTGTTTCGCATTGTAGCTACGTAGGTATACTTAAGAGGGGTCTCTTCATCACTCGCTTCATACAAACGTTGTTCCAATTTCATTTGAATATTAAGCAACCAAAGTCCATGTTTTGCAGACATATTCTAGAAACTAATATCTGTGTCTGTGGTGTTTTAGATTTTTCTAAAAATATGTAGTTTTTAAATTACAAGGGCTCAAAGATTTGTATGTAAATTTTTAAGACCGCGTAACTTTGAAACCGAATATTTTAACAGAAATCTGTAAAACCACAGACGTAGATATTAGTTTCTAGAATATGTCTGCAAAATTTCATGGACTTTGGTTGCTTAATATTCAAATGAAATTGGAACTACGATTGTATAAAGCGAGTGACGGAGAGCCCTGTTAACAAAGAAAGCTGTTGTTTGCTATGTAGAGGCACAGGTAGAGGTACGTGTGTAAAGAGGAAAGGTTACTTGACCGCCGATGACTTATTGACACACATTGATGTTACAGGTTCTTCATATTATCTCCTATTCTCCCATTCTTGCTTATTGGTGTTGAAGATATCGCTATAAAATTCGCTAGACGCAACTAGAGCCGAGGCGATCTTTCTTGATGACAACTCTCTTTCTTGATGATATTAATTTGTTCCCGGAGACGAACTAATAGGGAAGTACTAAAAATGCCGTGTTTAAGCTATACAAAGTCTCCAGTAACCATGTCGGAGGGTTGCCAACGAAACATTCATAAAAAAATAGGAAAGTACTGCAGTCATTGGTCGCTGATGGTAGTTCCGATAACAGAACAATTTTTTAAAATAAATACGGGCCGAATTGAGCACCACCTCCTTTTTGGAAGTCGGTTAAAAAATAGCGAGCAAACGACCAGGTGGGTCATGTGATGTCAAGTAGCCGCCTCCCTGAACATTTGCAGTGCCAGGAGGACCACCAATACCTAGGTACTTCTAATCTAGTGGTGCTTACTGATTGCATTTTAACATCAATGGTTCGGGCATTAATATGCAAATAATATAAAATATTAATGCAGTGCAGGCAAGTGCAATGGAGGTTAATTCACCCGCACTTAATGGAAGATAAGTCCTTGTATACAAAAATAGTTAGCTTCAACTGTAAGGGGATCAAGAGGTCTCGTGAATGTGTGAATTCACTCTGTAAGTCAGCAGACGTAATAGCCCTCCAAGAAACTTGGCTGCTGCCAGATGAAATACCTATTCTTGGAGAAATAGATAGTGATTTCATGTATAGCGGCAAATCATCGATGAATATCTCTATTGGCCCAGTGAGAGGTAGGCCGTATGGGGGTGTGGCGTTGCTATGGCGAAAAAGTGTCTTCACGTCAGTATCCGTTGTGCCGTGTAATAATAGTCGCATTACTGCTATAAAAGGGGTAATCGAGAAACGTGTGTTTCTATTTATGTGTGTGTATATGCCTACTGACTCGCATGTGAATATTGTGGAGCTTAATGAATGCTTAGGTGAGCTTGTAGCTATGATAGATATGTGCGGCATTGAGTCTGTATACATGTTAGGTGATTTTAATGCGCATCTTGGCGAGCTATTCGGTAGGGAGCTATTAAATTTTTGCTCAGACCAACATTGGATATGCGCTGATGTTGCCAAGCTTGGACGGGACAGCGATACCTACACCTTTGTTAGTGATGCGCATGGGTGTCGGCGATGGCTCGATCATTGTTTGGTGACGGAGGCAGCTTGGATATCGATTAGGGATGTCAAGGTGCGCTATGATGTGTTCTGGTCGGATCATTTTCCTCTGGAGATAAGTTGTAATTTTGCTGTAACAAGAATTAAGTCCGTTTACAATACGGTTGTGAGGCACACAATGGTATCCGATCAGAACAGTAACATTGGAATCAAGTGGGGGGAAAAAACCCAGGTTGACATGTACACCGAAATGTGTTCTAGTTTACTGAAGAAAGTAGATTTTCCCAGCGAGCTAAGTATATGTTGTGACAAAATGTGTACAGATGAAACTCATAGGTTAGTTATTGACGAGCTGTACCAAAGAATTGTTCAGGTGCTACAGAAGGCAGCAATTGCGAGCAATCAGCCTGGAAGGGTCAGCAAAGGTAGACGGGTAGCGGGATGGAACAGGTATGTCAAAGAAACTCATAGGGAAGCTCGTGAGAAATTTCTGATTTGGAAACAACATGGTATGCCTTTGAGGGGTAAAATGTATAACGATATGAGGGAAAGTAGGAGTAAATTCAAAAATAAGTTAAAATTTTGTCAAAATCATAAAGAGCAGCTACAGATGGACGCGTTAGCAGAGAAACATAAGCAGAAGAATTTTAATAAATTTTGGAAGGAAACAAGAAAATTGAATCCTAGTGGCGGCCTCCCCGTGAGCGTTGAAGGTGAGACAAATGCAGGGCGCATAGCTAATTTATTTAAAGAACATTTTAGAGTATGCTCTACCCAAACTCGGGCGTCGCTGTCTCGGGGATGTACACAAGTTTTGAACTCTTCTCTCTCGTTCAGTGCAAAAGAGGTGAAGAGTGTCATAAAGAACTTATCGAGGGGAAAGTCGCCGGGGCACGATGGGCTGAGTGTGGAGCACCTTATATACGCGGGACATCACATCTATCGTGTACTTGCCATGCTTTATACGTTCTGCATTCGTCACTCCTATCTTCCAGAAGACTTAATGGAAAGCGTAGTGGTTCCTGTAGTTAAGAATAAAACAGGCGATATTTCAGATAAAAGTAACTATAGACCTATATCGCTAGCTGCGATATTAGGAAAAGTGTTTGATGGTCTGCTAGATCGTCAACTTAGTGAATATGTCGAGCTAAATGATGCACAATTTGGCTTTAGACAAAATCTGTCCACGGAAAGTGCTATACTGGCACTCAAGCAGACCGTCAAATACTACACGGACAGGAAAACACCTGTGTACGCTGCCTTTCTTGACCTTTCCAAGGCGTTTGATCTAGTCTGCTATGATAAGCTCTGGGAGAAGCTTCGGAGCTTAAATGTGCCGTCAGAGATAGTAAGCATTTTAAAATATTGGTACAGCTCTCAAAAAAACAAGGTGAGGTGGGCTAATTCTTACTCAGAGTCGTATCGTCTAGAGTGTGGCGTTAGGCAAGGCGGTTTAACATCTCCTACTTTGTTTAACATATACATAAACCAGCTGATTGATGAGCTCAGCGGAACTGGAATCGGCTGCTCTATTGATGGAACTATGATCAATAATCTAAGCTATGCAGACGATATGGTATTGCTGAGTCCATCAATTAGCGCACTCAGAAAGCTCCTCAAGATATGCGAGACCTATGCTGCGTCACATGGACTCGTGTACAATGTGAAGAAGAGTGAGCTCCTGATATTTAAGAGCAAGGGAAACACTGTAGTCGATGTCCCACCCGTAACCCTTAACGGAGTTGCACTTAAGAGAGTGACTGAGTTTAAATATTTGGGGCACATTGTGACAGACGATATGTCTGATGTTAGAGACATTGAGAGGGAGCGTAGGGCGTTGGCGGTCCGATGCAATACTCTAGCCCGCAGGTTTGCACGGTGTAATAGGGAGGTAAAGCTTACTTTATTTAAAGCGTACTGCCAAACATTTTACACGTGCAGCCTGTGGGTGACGTATACCCATAGGGCCTACAGCGACCTACGTGTGCAGTACAACAATGGGTTCAGGGTACTGATGGGGCTGCCGCGCTGGTGCAGTGCATCACAGATGTTCGCAGAGGCTCATACAGACGACTTTTACGCAATCATGAGAAAAAGAGCTGCATCTGTGATGAGCAGAGTGCGCGGGAGCTCCAACAGTATTTTGAACACATTGGCTGCAAAGTGGGAAAACCCCTTTATGAAGCACTGGGTGTACATACATATGAACACCCAGTGGTCCCGTAGCTACATGAACTGAGCCTAATTTGACAATTAATAATAATGTAATTTAGTTTAGTTGAATTTAATTTAATTTAATTTATTTTAATTTTAATTTAATTTAATTTGGTCTGATTTGATTTAATTTAATTTAATCTGGTTTGATTTAATTTAATCTGATTTCATTTGACTTGATTTGATTTAATTTAATTTAATTTAATCACTAACATAGTTCATAAGACCCTGTTACTAACACTATATGGATGAATGGAATAGTCCGAAATAAATGTTTATTATTATTATTATTATTATTAATGGTCGCAGATAACGGGTATTAGGAAGGAGAGAGAAGGAGTCACGACCCTCAGCCTTGAGGAATATGACAAGAGAAAGAGAGACTGGCCACAAACAAAAATAATGACATCTTACAAAACAAACCACAACTGTCACGTCATTTCAATCAGGACAAACATGCGAAATTGATAATCGTCAAGCCATCAGAACCGAGTAAAATAAAATCAAACAAAATAAAAGTGTAAATAAGGTATAAAAACTACAAAATGTCCCTACTTGAGTCGCCTATACCGTTGTCGGATATTGAAGACGTGCTGGCATGGGTGGACACCTTCAAGCTGTCTCGTCCAACTAAGAAGATTAACAGGGATTTTTCTGATGCTGGTTCTTAGAATTTTTAGTATTTCTTGCAACCTTCTAACCTGGATTTCGTCTGTTGTTGTCTGGGAGGCTTCGGCCGTGGCTATAGTTATTAGTTACCACCTTACCAGCAAAGCCGTGCCGCCAAGCGATGTAGAGTTCCGGTACGATGCCGTGTCGAAACCAAAGTAGTATGGGTTTAATGAAACCTGCCATACCACTTCCAGGTTAGCCCACTTCCATCTTAGATTGCATCATCACTTACTACCAGGTGAGATTGCAATTAGGGACTAACTTGTATCTGAATAAAATAATAAAAAAACCTAGACTTCGATAGTGTAGGGATTAGGGAGGTAGACTAGGTTAGGCATAAGTTTATGCAGTAGGCTATACCTATACAGTACATAGATTCAGTACAGGAATTAAGGATAACATTCAAGCTGAAAAATCCATACTAATATTATAAATGCAAAAATGTGTGTGTCTGTCTGTCTGTCTGTCTATCTGTCTGGCTGTCTATCTGTCTGTCTATCTGCTACTTTCTCCCGGCGCAACCGCTGAACCGATTTTAATGTTTGGTACAGACTTGGGATACATCCCGGGGAAGGACACAGGCTACTTTTTATCCCGGAAAATCAAAAACTTCAAAAACTCTGATTCATAATAGGAAAGTGGGAATATATTATGGTAGGATGAAGAAAAAAATAATTCCTGATTATTTAATTATATTTTTCCTTAACGTGTTTTCCTTCACCGTTAAAACAAATGATATTTAATTGCTTGGCACGCATATAAGTCCAAAAAGATAGTGCTTGCTCGATATCGAACCCACGAGCTCCCGAATAGAAGGCGAACGTTTTAACCACTAGGTTATCACGGCTATGCCTGAGAGTTCTCCATAATGCTCTCAAAGGTGTGTGAAATCTGCCAATCCGCACTTTTCCACCGTGGTAGACTATAGCCAAACCATTCTCATTCTAAGAGATCTGTGCTCAGTAGTGAACCGGTGATGGTGATCATGACCTATTTTTAACCCCCGACCCAAAAAGAGGGGTGTTATAATTTTGACGTGTGTATCTGAGTATCTGTGTATCTGTCTGTGGCACCGTAGCTCCTAAACTAATGAACCGATTTTAATTTAGTTTTTTTTTGTTTGTAAGGTAAATGATCGAGAGTGTTCTTAGGTATAATCCAAGAAAATCGGTTCTGCCGTTTGAAAGTTATCAGCTCTTTTCTAGTTACTGTAACCTTCATTTGTGGGGTGTGTTATAAATTTTTAATTTATACTTGTTGATTGCAGTACTTTTAGCAGAGATCCTCAGCGTGCACTACCCAAAGCTGGTGGAAATGCACAACTACCCGCCACGGAACAGCCATTCCCTGAAGCTGAACAACTGGATGACGCTCAACAGGAAGGTGCTGAAGAAGCTCAAGCTGAACCTGTGCTGCAACACCATGGAACAGCTCGCTAACTGCACCCCTGGGCTCATTGAACGGGTGCTTCTTATGGGTAAGAGTTATCTTCAAACCAGCGAATACCCCGATCGGGTCAAAATACTGCCAAACTGGCTTAACCCTTCAGTTATTGAGTTTTTCCAAATCCAAAAGTCACATATGTGCATCTTCAGACTGTTTATCCAGCTATTTCTGGGCTAAAAAAATTGGTTGTCTGTAAAGTCGGTTTACTGACGATAGTTGAACGTGACAACAAAGGCCGATTGTGCTTCTTTGTCGCTCGTTCCGCGCTCTCGCTTGCACTTCAAGCCTTACATGGAACGCCTCAGAGCGAGGTAACGCCGCATGAGTCATGTTTTTTCATGCGTGCAGCCGGCTCTATCGAATTATGACGTTGTCACGTCAAAAAAAAAATTCATCAAGATCGGTTTAGGAGCTAGCCGCTAAAAGATAACATATAAATCAAAACTGGTGGAATACGGAACGCCAAATCCATCTAGTAGTTTTTGCGTTAAGGAGTAACAAACATACACACACACACTTTTGCTTTTATAATATTTGTGTGATTGTTGTTTCAGTTAAAGACAAAATCCGGCGAGATGAAGAGATGAACAAAACTTTAAAAGAAGTAGAACAAAACATGTCCAGTGGTGGCAGTTACTACGAGGCATGTGGAGATGATGGTAAGATGATAAACAATAATATCTATTCCAAAGCAGAAACTGACTGACTGACACTAATTAACCGCTGGGTCTAGGAACTTGAGATTAATAATACAAGTGTAAATTCACTCCCGACAAGTGAAAGTTACAGTAACTAGAAAAGAGCTGATTACTTTCAAACGGCTGAACCGATTTTCTTGGATAATAGCTAAGAACACTCGATTAAGCCACCTTTCAAACAAAAAAAAAAAACTTAATTAAAATCGGTTCATTAGTTTAGGAACTACGATGCCACGGACAGATACACAGATACACAGACACTGATACACACGATACACTTATAACACCCCTCTTTTTGGGTCGGGGGTTAAAAATTGCATGGGAGCAGTAATATTATATAGTAATATAGTAAGTATTATTGGCCAAAAGGCAAGAGGAAAGTAGGTAGACCAAAATCGAGATGGTCTAACGACATAGTACAGATAGCAGGGAAGAATTGGCTTAAAACAGCAAAAAACAGGGAGAAATGGCGCGAACTGGAGGAGGCCTATACCCAATGAGGGGCCCTTATCAAGCCAGAATTATAAACACAATTATATATATATATATAAGTAAATATGTAAAAAATAAATTTGTAAATAACTACTAATTTACTAACACATAAATAAACATAACTTACACACATAAATACACACGCATACTATTATACAATACGCTTATACGCTTACACAACACACACACACACACACGCGCGCGCGCACGCACACACACACACACACACACACACACACACACACACACACACACACACACACACACACACACACACACACACACAACGATTAACATACTAACAAATACAATAGAATAGACATTAGAATAGATTAAATTAGTTAGAAACCATGTAAATACTAGTAATTGATAAGGAAAATAAAGGCTTAATAATAATAATAATAATAGTAAGTATATTAAAGTATTATATTGTATAGTATATTGTATAGTAGGTATAATAAAGTAAGCATAGAAGGCTGAGCTTTCAGTTGCCCATAAGATTGATAGTATTGTAACTTTTTAAGAATTGAAAAGAGAAATAACTGCTGAGTTTCTTGGCTCAGTAGAAACTCCTTTCCGAACCGGCGGTAGAGTCACAGATGTATCTTAACTAAAGTATTTTAGATTTTGCATGTGGGTTTTCTCTATAATGATGATCTCCACCTGCTAAGAAAATATTTTCAGAAACTCCAGAAGAGCGAAACCGGTAGTAACGTAATAAGATATGTTTTAAAAGAAAGCACAGACCCCCTCCCCCCTGACTAGGTGGACAGATGACATTAAACGAGTCACAGGGAGCCGCTGGATTCTGATGGCGCAAGGCCATCGCGTGTGGAACTCCCTAAAACAGTCCTATGTCCAGCTGAGGACATCGTATCAGTTGAAAATGATGATCTATACTAATATTATAAAGAGGAAACCTTTGTATTTTTGTATTTTTGTATGTTTGTATTGAATAGGCTCAAAAACTACTGGACCGATTTCAAAATTTCTTTTACCATTACTTAGAGGGATTCTTCCGAATCCGTATAGGCTATATTTTATCCCGGAAAATAGATAGGATTTTTCGTGGTAGTGAAAATTGTGGAGTAAGGCGTCGAAAAAACTGCCGTACGTTAACGATTCCCGCGAACGCTGCCTAAATGGTTAGAGATGTATGGTTGACTTCTATAGAAAAGTTGTAGAACTCAATAATGCCTACAAAAAAGTCTGCGATAGTATAAACCAAACATTTATATTTTAGCCATTATAACCACTTTTCCATAGAATAAAATTGGGTACTTCCCGTTGACTTCGAATCATGAAATTTGGACCAATAGAGTACACACTACATTCTTCCCGACATAGGCTATATTTTATTTTCAAGCACCCGTGCGAAGCCGGGGCGGTTCGCTAGTAAAGTTATAAAGGACATTAAAGTAAGGGATTCTTTCACAGAACACGTGCTAGTGGTACCTGTGAAGACGAGGGTGAATGGAGTATTGGAAACTATACAAAAGAAAGTGATTAGCCATGAACATTATCTCGGTCTCAAAGAAGAATTGAAGGATGCTAAGGATTCAGCTGAAATACTTAAACAAAAGGTTCGTAATGTCAGTCAGTTACTAGGAAGCGGTGAAGCTCAGTGATTGAGATTAAGACTTCGGCTTCTTGATTTTATACTAATAGTACGGATACAACAATAATTATTCTAAATCACACTTCACACTATCACACTTTCACACTATGATTATAAAGGAGAAAGTTTGTGTGTATGTGTGTGTGTGTGTATGTTGGTTATTCCTTCACGCAAAAACTACTGGACGGATTGGGCTGAAATTTAGAATGGAGATAGATTATACCCTGGATTAGCACATAGGCTACTTTGTATCCCGGAAAATCAAAAAGTTCCCACGGGATCTTTTAAAAACCTACATCCACGCGAACGAAGTCGCGGGTATCAGCTAGTATCTTGATAAAAAGCTTGTAAGCAAAGTATTATAAGTTACTGTTAAAGTCTCTCATCGGACCATCCCTAGGCCTCATTTAGAAAATGCCACCATAGAAAACATAGCATTAATCTTGCGTATACAAAACAAAAATAACCCAAATAAAAAGTAAAAGAGGAAAGAAATAAAATTATCTATCTACAGTCAAATACTAATAAAATACCATTTCAGGTTGAACATTTAGACAGTCTCATCAAACTAAAAGAAGAAAGGATAGAAGAACTACAAAAACAATTGGACAGAAAGCAAACAAGACGTAAGGAAGTTGAAAGCAATCAGAACAGCATCTCTGTACCATTCGAACCACCTACTCCTGAACCCATCAGTCTAGTAAACGTAGAAAGTAGACCATTATCTCTTAAATCTGTTGATGGTAACACACGAATAGGCAAAGAAGAATCTAAAATTCCAGTGCCAATAGCTGCTGATGTAATCAAACAAATATCAAAACCGAGTATTCCAGAAGTTGAATCCATAGATTATAAAGAAGATACATTGGATAATGTTGAAAGAATAAAATCAGATGTTTTTAAAGAAGTGGAAATAATCGACCAAAGAATTTTAGAGGGGTTTCATGATAGCCTCGAATATATCAACGAACCTGATACAATTACAGCGATGGATACTAAACAAAATAATATAAAGGACATAGAGTACTCATACGAAATTAGTTATCTAAATTAGTAATAACAAAATCAAGTCTTTTGAACACTTAGGATATCTGACCATTGAAGTGGAGTGGAGCGGATATGTGTTTAAATGACTAATCATATTATTAAAAGGCGACGTGATAAAAGTATCACGTGATCTGTCAATAATCAGATTGGTTTGCTGAACGTGTCACCGATTCACTCCGGTTCAATTGACGGGCACCTTAGCTGGAAAGACAGATGGAAAGATTTTTTTTAAAGTTTGGGGAAAATACTCATAAAAAAGTATACTTATTGAATAAGTTTGTTATTGGCTGAATATGTAAATTTAGACCTAGCATGATGATAGCCGATTCTGAATCGTTCTTAAAAACTTCCTAAATAAGTGCCTGCCTGCTTTTTATCGACTGTGTATGAGTGGAAGTCTGTGGAACCCAGATGAGTTCAGGACAAATAAATTAATGATAGATGGCGTGAATGAATTATATCATCAATATTGAATGGTCTGCTAAACACATCTACCCATCTCTACTTTAGTGGATACTGACTACTGATACTGAGCCTCAGGTTTCAAATTTCAAAAGAATCGTCTTCCAAAACTTTTACCTTTTGACAAGTCAATTCTCAAAACTTTCTTTTATATTGAATAGAATACTTGAAAGTACCGAAAACAACCATTGATTTGGTTTAAGGGCCGGCGCACATATGGCGGAGCGCAGCGCAGAGCATGCCCGCGAAGTTTTCTAATCGCGTGAATTGGTACCAGATAATGCGCGAGCACGCGCGGGACTGCGCGCGGATGCGCGAGTATCCGCACGGATTGATTTTAGATATTATTTCAATGAGGATAATGTCGATAATATTTTGACTGTGAAGAGTGCTCTGCGCTGCGCTTCGCCATATATGTGCCCCGGCCCTAAGAATTATTATGTATTTGGTGATTGTTTGTCGTCCTAATTTTTATTTATGTCTCAAAAGTAAATATTTTTCTAGTCTACATATTTTGTCTAATTTAGGAAAGAAAAAGTAGTAGTTTTTCAATATTTTTATTATAGTTTTTAGTTGTGGTTTGTTACAATAAATTTATAATAATGTAATATAGTGTTTTATTACAATTGAACAAAAAAAAAACAAAGATTCCGACGAATTGAGAACCTCCTCCCTTTTTTTAAGTCGGTTAAAAATAGATAGTGCCTCTTTATTTGTCCATAATATCGTTTTTCGATTCAATGTTCATCTCCTGACGAATCCTCAAATGTCGTTTACTTTTGATTCATTAAATAATCACAAAGATTTTTATCTTTATCAGGATTTTTCCAAATTAAATATTTTTTTGAATATTTGTATCAACAACGAATATTGGCTTGAAATAGTTCACACAAGCTCGGATGCTGCTTCAGTATCTTCTTGATCTCTTGTAGTCTGTTCGTGTTGAAATTATCTTTATCATTTGTTTTCCTAGAAGAAGAAATAAGTCTATATGAATTGTTGATCCTTGATTGTTTTTTTCCGTACCTCAAAAGGAAAACGGAACAAATCTGTAAACCGTGAATTTGTGGTTACATCATTAAAAAAAAATCAAAATGTGTTTCAATATTCAAAGTAACATAACTATACCAAGTGGGGTATCATATGTAAAAGAGGTAAGGACACTCATCATCCATATCCATACTAATATTATAAATGCGAAAGTGTGTCTGTCTGTCTGTCTGCTACTCTTTCACGGCCCAACAGTTTAACCGATTCTGACGAAAGGTACACGGTTAGCTTATATCGCGGGGACGGACATAGGCTACATTTTATCCCGAAAAATCAAAGAGTTCCCACGGGATTCCCAAAATCCATCCGCTTAACTGATTTGTATGAGATTTGGTACCGAGGTAGCTTGCATTCCTGTAATTGACATAGGCAACTTTTTATCCTGGAAAATCTAACAGTTCCCACGGGATCTTTAAAAACCTAAATCCACGCGGACGAAGTCGCGGGCATCCCCTAGTAGCAGAGTATGACGCAGAAAGGGTTTAACGAGTAACGACCCTCAGTATCACACTTCACACTAATAATATAAAGGCGAAAGTTTGTATGTGTGTGTGTGTGTATGTTTGTTACTCCTTCATGCAAAAACCACTGGATAGATTTGGCTGAAATTCAGACTGGAGATAGATAATATCCTGGATTAGCACATAGGCTACTTTTTATCCCGGAAAATCAAAGAGTTCCCACGGGATTTCGAAAAACCTAAATCCACGCGGACGAAGTCGCGGGCGTCAGCTAGTTGGAGAATATGAATAAGAAAGATATGACTCGCTAACTTACGTGGTGTCATACTCATCGTCTCCATGTCCAATAACTTTGAACCGATTGAATTCTATGTCATCGTTAAAGAAGCACTCTGCGTTTATCCTCTCCAGCTCTTGCTTGATTGGAATTAAGTCCACCACTGGAAGAGGGTAAAATTAAATTAAAAAATTTAAAAACCCTTGACACAAACCTCTAAAACACCCTCTCAAAAGTAAAACACTAATAATGTGTATATGCTAGACTTGCAACGAATAGTATATTCGGCAGTATACCGAATACCGAATATTCGGCGAGGCCCCTGACCGAATAGCCGAATATTCGGCAAAAGTATTCGGCTGGATTTTAGCGCCAAAAACTTGTACAGACGTGATTGTTTCGCGCTCCTTTGTTTTGTTCTAAACTCATCGCTCGCGCGCCCGCTGTTGCTCTGTTACCACAATAATTCAAATACATAGAATCCTCCATTTTTCCAATCCAGAAGATGATTATGTACCTGTGTTATGCACCAATGACTACTTAAATGATTATAAGAGAAATGAAAATATGAATATATACGTAATCAATCGATTTTAATTTTTCATTTTACCAATTATTTCTCTATGACAAAATATATTATTTAAGTATTCGGTATTCGGCCGAATATAATAAACGCAGCCGAATAGGCCGAATACCGAATAGTAACCGAATATTCGTTGCAAGTCTAGACTATATGCCATTTAAGTATGTAGTAATATTTTAATCCAAGCGTCGTCGATTCGTGGGACCTCTAAAGTTATTCGTTAACATTAGCTAGTTAGCTATTCTTATGAATGACGGTCCCCCGACCCGTTCTAGTTCTAAATTTGCTAGCGTTCTAATTGCACCCTGTGTATGAAACATAATATAAATTAAGCTATATGGAGCGACGACACCCTAAAATGGCAGTTGGATGCGAAAGATCAAGGATACAAAACGTTGTTGGTATACAAAAATGGCTCTAAATCAACAAATAATGTATGTAGGTTCATGATAACGTACTATTATAGACCCTTTGATTCGTTTCAGAAGTGTCTGACCCCTCAATTCCACAGGTGCAAGGTGGCAGATACATGTCATTATAGGAGGTCTGAACCCCTATGCCTTTCTCACTGGGGGTCCATGATACCAGAGGGTCATCCTCCATTACATCGATCACCACACGTTCCTTCTTCTTTTTCTCTTCTATCCTTTGTTTCAGGATTTCTAGTTGTTCTGTACGGATAAAGTTTTATATTATAGTGGTGATCACAACGATCATAATTCTGTCAGATGGTGATGAATCTGGCAGATGATTAAAAGCTGTCAGATGGTAATGAGGCAACAACACTGTCAGACCATAGATAGCGATGATTCTGGCAGATGGGTAAAAGCTGTCAGATGGTAATGGCAACAACACTGTCAGATCACAGATGGTGATGCTTCTGGCAAATGATTAAAAGCTGTCAGATGGTAATGGCGACAACACTGTCAGATCATAGATGGTGATGAAACTACCAAATGGTGATCAAATTTTCAGATAATTGTAAAGCTATCATCTAAATGTATAAAAGTAAAAGATGACTGACTAATTTATCAACGCACAGCTCAAACTACTGTACGGATCAAACTGACATTTGGCATGCAGGTAGTTATTATGACGTAGACATGCCTTTCCTACCGAGAAGAATCAACAAGAAATTCGGCGGTTGCTCTTTTGATAGAGCTTTTGCTTGATGATGACGAAGATGTCAGATGGTAATGTAGCCTTAAAACAGTGATGAAGATGTTGGTGATGACGCTGTAAGATGATATTTTTATGAAACTGTCAGATAGCTAGTAGGTACCTGATGAACCAGTCAGATAGCGATGCTAATTCTAAATGAGGGAGTATGTACCTGGGGTGCAAGCCTCATAATCTTTGTAAGTTTGCTCGAAGTGCATAAAAGGGCTGGCGTGCATGTATGACGGTAAACTGCGCATGAAGTCGTCCATTTGCCTCTTCTGGCATTCCTCCATTGGGCAGATCTGGAACATTAATGGCCGATTCACACAAATTGCGTATGCAGCACGTACACGTGACACAGCACGTACACGCGCGTGTACCCATAGATGTAACTGCACGCATTACGTCTACATGAACGTTCACAACACGCAAGCGGTATGCCATGTCTCATACAGTTCCATACTTTACAACGCAATGATACGCGCTAAGTCCACGCTTACGTAGCCTATGTGAACGAGCTACACGTTGCCAATAAATAATTTTTTAGCCAACAACAAATCTCAAAGGTGACTAGAAACTCGTTTAGTCTACGAGCTATAAGAGACCTGCGACAGACAGACAGCAGAGTAACATTAATAGGGCTCCGTTTTTACTATTCGGGTACAGAAACCTAAAAATGTTTGGCTGTGATGGTGATGATGATGATTTAGAATTCTGTGGTTGTTCATTGTTACCTTCTCGTAATGGATCTTATGGTCCAAATCTGGGACATGTCGGTTGATCATTTGCAAGCTGTCCTTGTGTATGCTCCTGCAAATGGCAAGTCAGCTTTTGACTCCCGTGCATCAATCAATCAATCAATAATAATTAATCAATCAATCATTTATTTGCTGTTGCGACGCGAAAGCCCGCGAACGACGCGAAACAAGTGTGTATGTTGGTTTCGCGTTGTTTGCGGTCTTGAGTCGCACTTCAAAAATTAACACATAAAAATATTATAGTTTACCCAAGAGCAGATACTGATTCGTCTTCTGTATCCTCTTCGTCTTTTAATCCGGTGATTCTGTTAAGAGCAATGATGTTAGATTGGTTAAGAGTATCATATTTATCATAATCTTTCATACTAGGTATAACTATAATAGGTATCTATCTCATACTTACTAATATTATAAACTAGCTGACTTCGTCCGCGTGCAATTAGGTTTTTCGAAATCCCGTGGGAACTCTTTGATTTTCTGGGATAAAAAGTAGCCTATGTGCTAATCCAGGATATTATCTATCTCCATTCCGAATTTCAGCCAAATCCGTCCAGTGGTTTTTGCGTGAAGGAGTAACAAACATACACACTCACACACACGCACACACACATACAAACTTTCGCACTTTCGCCTTTATAATAGTGTGATTAGCTGCTGCCCGCGACTCCGTCCGCGTGAATTTAGGTTTTTAAAGATCCCGTGGGAACTGTTTGACTTTTCCGGTATAAAAGTAGCCATGTCACTCTCCAGATAGATCTTTAACTATGCCCATGCAAAAGATCACGTCATTCCGTTTTTCAGAAATAAAATATTTAACAAGTGTAAATTAAAAATTTTCAACCCCCGACCAGTGAAGGTTACAGTAACTAGAAAAGAGCTGATAACTTTCAAACGGCTGAACCGATTTTCTTGGACTATTCCGCGCCTCCAAAGTATCTGAGTTTTCCAAAACATCATTTTCAAATAAATAATTATGTATATCTAGGCAAAAGCTAGGCAACGTCCATCTTGCCAGCTTGACATTTGTCAATTGACACTTGAATATTATAAACCTAAGGGTTATCTAACCTTCTTTTCTACAAGAAAACTAGAAAAGAGCTGATAACTTTTAAACGGCTGAACCAATTTTTTTGGATTGTAGCTAAGAACACTCTCGATCAAGCCACCTATCAAACAAAAAAAACTAAATTAAAATCGGTTCATTCGTTTAGGCGCTACGATGCCACAGACAGATACACAGATACACAGACACACAGATACACAGATACACACGTCAAACTTATAACACCCCTCTTTTTGGGTCGGGGGTTAAAATTAGAATTTACTATAATGTTGTACGTAAGATTTTTTACACCTTTGTAACCTATTATCTCCCAAAGCCACCATGATCCAAAGTTCATAGTCGCTGATCGTTCCTCCCTGTGTTGGGGAAAATACGCAGAGAAACTTTCAGCTTTTATAAAATAACGGAGGTCTGGCACGCGCTGGCTCTCTCACTAGTACTACGTGCTAACTACCTAGGTCCTAGTGTAGGACATAGGTACTTGATAATTACCTAGGCTCGATCTGAGGTTGCTCTTCTTCCTCTTGTTCTTCCTCGCACATTTCACTGAATATCGAACTCTGTTCAAAGGAAAAACTTTCTTTATCGGCTTTACTAAAACCGGTGTTTGACAACTAGTCAAATAAGTATCTTTTTATCAAACGGAAAACGTGATTTGACGTGATTTTTTAGTTTAATCGATAAATTAAAACGGTTATTACACTCAAAACTAACAAAGGACGTGGATTTAATGTATTTTGGAAGACCCTCTATTTAATAATCCCTGAGAAACAATTTATTTTTGAAGTACCTAGGCAAATTAGGCAATTTTATGGCAATTTTGTATTAGAAAAGGCACTTACAATTTTATTTCCAATATTAATTACGACTTTTCCATGTTCAGTCTTCTTGTGTTTTTGTTTTTCAAGCTGAAAGAAACAAAAATCGTTTGGAACGTGTTGTAAGACTGAAGGGACACTCAATCCAGCTATACCTAACGCATACATTTTGAGAACTCACTCCCCATATTTGCTCTATCAGTCTGTCATGTCAAAAGTATGGTTTACTCTTAAAAATCTTACTTGTCACACTAAAGGTATAGGTACACTATGGGAACGGTACCTACAGTAGATTATTAAAAAAAATGGCAAATTTACAATCGAGAAAAAAAAACTCGAAAGAGACCTCGAACCAATAGTAATACCGCATGCGTGCAGGCCAATTTATGCCGTATCACTACACGCGAGAGCTTATTTTACTCTAAACATTTTCTCTTTATTGACAGCGTGGTTCGAGTGGATGTACATACTCTCTAGTGAATTACTATTGTTTCTCACGCTTTCGAGTTTTTTTTCAAAAATTATGTTAAAAGAAAAGCATTTTAATTTTTTAAGTTTAACTCTATGCTTCGGTAGTACTTTTGAAGGAAAACAAGCATTTTTCAGCTTGTATTATTACCTACTATACTTCCCTAATACAGAAAACGCATTATATAGGTACCTACCAGTCGAGTTGAAGATGCGATCTCCATAGAATCCCTCGCTCCCAGAAGTGCGGACCTCTGAGCCGGCGGTGGTGGAATGTTCGATGTGCTGTGAATTGAATTTAAAATCAAAATCTTTTGCACAACATAGCGAATTATTCAATTGAATATGTATTTAATTATATGGTACTGATTCTGGGCGCAAATCATTTGTGTATTATTGAAAGTCTCAATAGCTCAACGGTTATAGGAGTGGACTGAATTCCGAAAGGTCGGCGGTTCCAACCCCAGCCGTTGCACTATTGTCGTACCCACTCCTAGCACAAGCTTTACCTACGCTTAGTTGGAGAGGAAAGGGGAATGTTAGTCATGATTAAAATGGCTAATATTCTTTTTTTTTTTTAAAAAAAGTCCTATAGCTTTCTCTCATAGGTATTGATGAAAAATAGTGTGTGTCACTCGGGACCTAAACATTTTGTTCTCGGGCGGCGTATATTGAATTCCTCGCTACGTTCAGGGTTCTAATTTAGAATCCGTCACTTCGCTCTGAATTCAAAATAACGCCTTCGGGACCAAACTTTCACTTTGGACCCGAGTGACACAAATAACTATTATATCGCTGGCGACCTTGCAAGGGCTGAAGACCCTATAAGTTTTTCGAAATAATTTGTGCCCTGCCCATTGCCAGTTCTGCTTCGCACCCTGCTGAGCTATGTCGCCTACTTCTGGTTTATCTATGGATCTCTTCATTTCTCAAAAAATAGAACTAACATTATTTTTAAAATAGAGCCCATGTGCCCTCGGATATCCACGGAGGCTGTAGTAATTCGTCGGCTCGTATCCGACTGTAAAAGAATAGCAAGATTAAGCAATAGGGATGTTTTCTATGTCAAATTACGGTTTTCGGATTTTTTCCATTAGGTACTTGTGCTACCTACCTACGTGCCAAGTTTTATGAGTCTAGGTCAACGGGAAGTTACCCTGTAGCTTTATTGATTACGACAGACAGACAGACAACGAAGTGATCCTATTAGGGTTCTTTTTGCTTTTGAGACACGGAACCCTAAGAATCGGTGACGGTTGCACATGGAGGGATCCGTCGTTAAACTATTTGTTGTTATAGCGGCAATGGAAATACACGTCATTCTGTGAAAATTTCAAGTCTCTACCTACTTATTAAGGTTCACGAGATACAGCCCGCTGTCAGATAGACGGACGGACACATCTCGAAGGCTAAGTTGAAATCTATAGACCACACCTTGACTTTGCTTAGCCTTACCTAAGTTTTTGTTAGAACAGTAACTTAAGGTGCCCACGCACTTGAACTGATCTGCAGCTCAACTGCGCGTCGCGGCAGCGCCCCGTACGATATTCTCTTCGGCCGCGACGCGCGGCAGTGACGCGCTACGCGGTACCTGCGTCGCTGCTGGAGAGAATATCGTGCGGGGCACTGCTGCGACGCGCAGTTCAGATCAAGTGCGTGGGCACCTTTAAGTCTGAGCAAAGTCCAAGTGCGCTCTATAGATCTCAGCCTTAGTAATAGCAGTAATAGGGTCCCGTTGACACCAATCGATACGGAACCCTAAAAACAATAAAAGCAGAATGGCTTTTTATGTATATATTTGGTATAACTATATAAAAACTTACCCCTAGAACATCTGTTGTATGTTTGTCTGTTTGTGCGATCATCTCCCACCTCTCTCCAGGCGACATCGGTTGCAGTGGTACACGCTTAAAGTACTCCTCTTTTATAACGTCGGTGTTTGGACAGTTCGTTTTCAAGAACATATCGTGGAAGACTGTAAAAAGAAGAAGAAAGAAGGAAAACTAATCTTCTATCACTCTCCCTCACCAGGAATCAGTTATTCCAAGTATGACATTTACTTTAGTGTGTTATCACATCGCGAATGGATGGTCGTCTTCTAGAGCCTTCTACCATGTTCTATGATAGAAGAAGAAAGAAGAAAAAAGAGATATAAGAAAAAGAAAAAGAGATTGACAAAAAAGTTCACCCATTTTACAAGCAAGCAAGATTGTAATGCGTTATAAATACTGCACCATTACTACTAATCAAGTCTCCTCACAAAATGAGATGGGCTAAGGCTATAAGTCCACCACGCTGATTGCGCATTGGCAGGCTTCACACACCTTTGAGAGCATTATGGTACATATTTATGATTAAGAAGCACTTTCAGGCGTGAACCTTTCCTTACGACATTTTCCTTCACCGTCAAAGCTAGTGATATTCATTTATAAGTGATATCATAACTCCGAAAAGTATTAGAGGTGCGTGCGTAATGGTCCCCTCCGAAGAGGTACATCTGGCTATCATGATTTTTTACAGCTGGATATGACACAAGGAACAACAAGCTTAATTCGCTATTTTATTCTGCCTGAAAAAATTTTTTGGCTATTAAACACACAGGGAAAGCAAACAAGCAATACACACCACCACCACCTCACACCACCATACTCCAAATCCAAAATACGCCCAATGTGCGTTTCACTCTGACGACGCTGGATTAGGTATCGCCAGATGTAGATTCCACAATGTAAAGTTTTAACACGCGCGTACGGGTAAGCGCAGTGTGGGACGACCTCCTGCCCGCTGGACCGATGACCTGAAGAAAGTGGCGGGGAGCGGGTGGATGAGGAAGGCGGAGGACCGTGTTTGGTGGCGCGCTCTTGGAAAGGCCTATGTCCAGCTGTGGATGCATACAGGCGGATGGACGGATGGAAAGTTTTAATGTCTTACCATACTCCTTCCACTTCTTGGGCGCGGTTTTCGCGGCTTTAACAGCTTTGAGCACCTGACGCCTCTGGGGCGGCTTAAAGTCGGCCATGTCACCAAACATCACGAACGGGCGGTCCTCGCCTTCTAGAGTGTTCCACCATGTTCTGTCAGCTTCCTCCTTTTCTGCTAAGATATCCTACTTCTTAATCACACTTATAAAGGCGAAAGTTTGTATGTGTGTGTGTGTGTGTGTGCTTTCTCTCTTTCACGCAAAAACTACTGGACAGATTTGGGTGAAATTTGGAATGGAGAGAGCTTATACCCGGACCTTAACACATTGGCTACTTTTATCCCGGAAAATCAAAGAGTTCCCGCGGGATTAAAAAACCTATACCCACGCGGACGAAGTCGCGGGGATCATGTAGTACCTACTTATCATTATAAATGCGAATGTGTATCTGTCTGTCTACTTGTCTGCTACCTTTTCACGGTCCATCCATTTAACTGATTTTGACGAGTCGTACAGACTACAAAGATGCCTTATAAGTTGTAACCAACCAAGAGAGAGCTTATAAGTTATACCGCAGATGTGGTTTATTTTTATCCCGGAAAATCGAAGACTTCCCACGGGATTCTTAAAACCTAAATCATCGTGGACGTAGTTGAGGGCGTAACAAATCACTGCTTACCGTAGTGAAAATACTGTTTTCCTTTCGTGCAAAATGTCGCAAAAAAATACCCTAACGGTAAGTAATACGGAACCCTCGTCGCGCGAGTCTGATTCGCACTTGGCTTGGCTTTTTTCTGATAATTACCTGCATTTTCTGTAGATTCTTCCTCTTCGGGTTCACAAGGGTCTTCGCACGGGTTGTCCGCGATGGGAGCCTGGATTTTCAGCAGTTCGGGTACATTCAACAGGTACTGGTTCGCTTCAGGTGGGCAACCGGTGAAATTGTTCACGAAATTTTGGAACTGTCACGCAAAAAATGTCCTTACTAAATAATCAGGCTCGCGACATTATCAAAAAAAAAGTATCTAAACATTTTTTATTCAATTAAACTTTTACAAGTAGGTACCTAGGTACTTTTGATTCGTCAAATTCCATTGGTTCGAAATTCTTTTCCTACCGAGAAGAACCAGCAAGAAACTCAGCGGTTGCTCTTTTCAAAGATTTGATACTAGGTACAAATAATATTATGCCATGTATTGGGATGATTATGTCAAAGATAAATTATTATTTCTCAGTAACTCTTAGAATTACCACCCGACAGTAACTATTAAATAGAGCCGAGAGCGTCTTCCAAAATTCTTAAAATCCACGTCTGCTGTTAATTTTAAGTTTGCTAACCATTTTAAATTGTACGTCAAACTACGTTTATGACGTCACATCTGTGTATTTCATAACACAAGCTCCAGCTCCCTAACAAAGCAAGCAATTTGACGTTTGACAAAAAGTCGCTGTTTTGACTAGTAGTCATCATCCCTATTTAAAGTCCCGCGCATTGCATTGGCAACCTATCCTATTTATTTATACTCATCAAGCTACTCATGTAACTTTTTTATCATCTTGTCACGGGTAGCGTGGCCGAGCGGTCTAAGGCGCTGGTTTAAGGCACCAGTCTCTTCGGAGGCGTGGGTTCGAATCCCACCGCTGCCATCAACGTTTTTGTTTTTCATTTTTCGAAAATCACCAAGCACATACTGACATATCAGACGTTTATTTGTAGTGTGCTCTAAACACACGTAGTTTGGTTTTTATTCGAATACTAGATGATGCCCGCAGCTTCGCCCGTGTGGATTGGTCAGATCCCCTGCAGCATCAGGATTGAGGAATTGGAATCCAATTTTTTTATGGAACAATGTCGCAAAGTTCCTTAATCGATTAAAAAAAAATTATGCAAATCGGTTCAGAAATCCCATATTAGCCCTCGTACTCGGGTAAGCAGAGAAGAAGAATAACACCTACATGCTTAATAATCTTCTTCATCTTCTCCCGCCACTCGTGGTCTACCCTGGCTGCCGTCTTGTACCCTCGCGAGAGGTTCAGGATCAGGGTCTGGCTCTCTGTCAGAATCTGCTGCAGCGCTTGGATGTAGTTTGTGTATTCTGTAAAAATGGCCTCCTTCCATCATCTATCTGTCATCTATTTATATCGTCATCATTATCAAGTGATAGACGTCCACTGCTAGACATAGGTTTCTTTTTTCTAGGGACCACATAATATTGTATAAGTAATAAATACTATCACATTTCATAGGAATTCTATACATTTCCGAAAAAGTGTCCTACAAATGCTCAAATTGTATGTATATAATGCATATTTTACCCTTCTGTTTGTTTGTTGAAAGCGCGAAGCCGAAGTTCGCGAAGAAGCTCAGAAGTTCGGAGCCACGAGGAATGCTGGCGAGCGAAGTGAGCCGGCGTCATTCGTAGCGAAAAGAAGATCGAGTAGGAAAAGCTGAATAAAGGGAAAGCGGAGCTAATCTTCTGGCATAATAAATTTAAAAATCTCCTGCCTTACTCTCACCTTCAGTTAAGCGCAACTCTCCCTTCTCTTCTTGCGACTCTCGAGGCACAATGCACGTACATTAGCTTCGCCATATTCTTGCACGCTAGTTGTGTCTGCAAAGCTGATATCTCTTGTCCTACTCTCACCTTCAGTTAAACGCAATATCTCCATCCTTTTTTTGCGTCTCTCGGCACATAGCACGTACATCAGCCCCGCCATGTTCTTGCACGCTAGTTGTGTCTGCAACGCCGATATCTTCTCCTCTCTTTCTCTACGTGCCTCTCGGAGCATGTGGGAGGCGCGGATTTGTTCATTTCTATAAACAAGATAAAGTTGAAAACTAAAACCCGACTACGATCGTCATAAAAACTCTGAAATATTAAAATACTAGCTTATGCCCGCGACTTCGTCCGCGTGGATTTAAGTTTTCCAAAATCCCGTGGGAACTTTTTGATCTTCCGGGATAAAAAGTAGCCTAATCCAGGATAATATCTACCTCCATTCCAAATTTCAGCCAAATCCGTTCAGTAGTTTTTGCGTGAAGGAGTAACACACACACACACATACAAACTTTCGCCTTTATAATATTAAAGTGTGATCAGTCCTGGCTAACAAAGATATTTACTGCAATATAAATTCGAATCTGTCTTTCAAGAACTGCATCTCATGGGCCAATCGGTCTTGGAACTTGTCCTCCATTTCTATTTCCTTCTCTTTCAAAAGTCTCTCTATTTCTTCCTCATTCTTCTTCTCTTCTTCTGCATCTTTTATTGCTGTAAAAGATTACGTTTGGAGTAAGAGAGAGTTGGAGTCTTTGTTTGATAAACAGCTGGGTTGTTTTTGATGATTTAATAATAATTACCATGTGGGTAATTATCTTACTTCAAAATTTCCTTCAGAGCAGTTTTTTATGCTAGGCTATATTATTTTCTCTAACGATACATCCAAATCTTTTCGGGCATTTAGACAATACGTACATACATACTTACCTACATTTTGAACCGTGAAAATATTACAACTGGAAAAAAGGAGGATTTGGGCAACCGTATTAAAATAGTAAAGACCATGCGCTTCGGCTCCACTACACTCAACAGGTGTGCGTCGCGCCTTACCTTTACAAGGGCATATAATAACTGGAGCTGCATTTTCTTTTTCTTCATCGGGCTTAGTATCAGTATCATTAATGTCAGTAGCATTAATCTTTACTGAAGACGAAGTGGGTGAACTTTCTTGCTCTGTGATGATTTCGAACACTTCAGCAGTGGAAATGGTTACCACACGGCTTGAAAGACGAGAAACTGGATGCGACATCTTGAAAAAAAATAGAGATTAATTTTTAGATGTGGCAACACTGTATGCCGCCATATTGGAAAATTCGTTGACCGATTGCGAAAAACTCAAAAACTTTATCAATCATTGCTAGGCAGGTAGGTATGGTACGTAAAAGGTCGAAATTTCAAACGCCTTCTGAAGTTGTTATAGCAAAAGTAGACAACGTGACAATAGCACAGTTTTTAACCCCCGACCCAAAAAGAGGGGTGCTATAAGTTTGACGTGTGTATCTGTGTATCTGTCTGTGGCATCGTAGCTCCTAAACGAATGAACTGATTTTAATTTAGTTTTTTTGTTTGAAAGGTGGCTTGATCGAGAGTGTTCTTAGCTATAATCGAAGAAAATCGGTTAAGCCGCTTGAAAGTTATCAGCCCTTTTCTAGTTTTCGTGTCGGGGGTAGAGGTTTTTGTGTCGGGGGTTATTTAAATTTTAAGGCAGGTAGGTAGGTCTTATAGCACAAGTAAAGGAATAAATCCAAAAACCGTGAATTTGTGGTTACATCACAGAAAAAAAAATTAAAATTTGTCACAATTTTCAAAGTAACATAACTATACCAAGTGGGGTATCATATGAAAGGGTTTTACTTGTACATTCTAAAACGGATTCTTATTTATTTTTATGCGCAATAGTTTTCAGTTAGTATGTAAAATGTCGAAAATAATACCCGAGTAGGTACACGCTTACATCGCGGGTTTGAAAAATACTAAATCACTAAAACTAAATTATGACAAATGGTTATTGGCGTTGAATTGCGTTTAGGTAGTATAATAATATAACCATAAGTTTTTACTAGCGTTCTGGTAGGTACCTTGTATAAGACTGCGAAAGTTTGTCAGTCAGTTATCTTTTCACGGTCCATCTGTTTAACTGATTCTGATGAAGATAAGTATGTTGTAGAGGCACTAGCGAGAATCATTTTAGAGGCTACGCGTGCCACGACGTAGCGTAATTCGTTAGTTGCCCCTAGCCTCTTGTAGCGTGTTGTTGTTTCCAATGAAAGTGTAACTTTAAATAGTGAATTATAATATATATTTTTTTAGTGTTCATTTCTTTTGTTTTTATTACTACCCTGGTAGAGAACACGGCGCTACTATATATATACAGCAACATTCGTTGTACAATAAATACCTGTACAAATATACCTGTACATTGGTGACCCCGACTTTGAACTACCAGGGTAGCGCGTGTTAATTTTATTTAAATAGTAACGTAACGTAAGCTAGGGCAACTCAAATTAACACGTGTAAGGAAGTGAAAAACTAAAAAAACTGTAAAAATGGCGCAACCTACGACAGTAGTGCAGGACGAAGACACGTATCTAGCGTCGATATCTCTCACGTCGAAGATCCCGGAGTTTTGGACCGACCAACCTAGAGTCTGGTTTATCCAGCTGGAGGCAATACTGGCACCACAAAAACAAGGAGATGCATCCAAGTATAACATTGTGGTATCCAAGCTGGGTAAGGATATCATTCAACAGGTGACGGACATCCTGATCAATCCTCCGGAGGTGCGTAAGTACGAGGTACTTAAAGAAAGGTTGCTGAACATATATGAAGAGTCGGAGAACCGCCAGATACACTTTTATAGCAATTTATAAAATACATAATATATGGGTTTCCACGGGATATTTAATAAAACCAAATCCACGCGGACGAAGTCGCGAGCATCATTTAATATTATGATATTATAGTAATCGCTCAGTAATCAACACGTACGTTACCTATCAACTTTTTCATATAATTTGATGTTTGATTTGGCACGATTTATAAAATTCCGATGCATAACAGCAGTTGGTACCTATCTACCGCGTGATATCTGAATACCTATTACTATTTAGTCTACCTATAGTACGCGACAGGTCGAGATGGCAATCGAGGTATGAAGTATGAACCACGCACCACGCCACGCACACCTGCACGTCACCCGCGCTATTCTGCACTTAATCCTACCTCCGACTTGCCCTTATCCGGATTTTTTTACGATTGTACATATTATTATTATAGTGGTTCAAGTTTTTCTTGATTAGTAGGTAGATACTAGGTAGTTAAGTACTTACATGCTTTTTAATATCGCAATAGGGGCTAGGGCTAAAATCCCGCTCTTTGTATACCTATGTACATATTTACAAAGTAGGCAAATATTTAAAGAGCGAGTTTCAGCCACTATACGCCCCTTTTTACTTTTTACGATTGGATATCAATGTTACCCGTTTCTACTGTAGGAAAACTATAGAAAAGCTGTCAACTGTCACAAATGTTTTTAATTGGCAACACTGAAATAAAATTTGCTGTCGTGCGTGAAGTTTGTAGCATGTGATGTTTCGTGAAAAGTTAATTTTTTACGAATAATTTTGAAAAATATTGGACTGTGCTGTGCCTAAATGTGTTAGAAATATTATAGTTAGTGCGCCAAAATTAGTGTTTAGTGTATAAAGTGTTATCGCTTCGAAATACAAATACATGGATAAAGCCGTCACTTAGGGTTGGTTAAGGTTAGTGCTTTTTTCGTCTGTTGTTTTCTTAAAATAGATTTCAGTGCGGGTTGCAATGATATTTCAGTTTTGTTTGTGTAACGCCTTCATGTGACTTCTCAGTTTTTTTATGGGACCTTGAACTACAAACTTGTATCAGTATCTTTATCTCGATATCAAGGTTAGGTTAACTAGCGCGCGTTTTATGTCACTCGCCTAATGTTTATTTTGCTTTACATAATAACTTCAAACGCACTATTTGAACATTAACCCGCTTTGATTAACTTCCTTTTGTCGATTTTAATTGATTATCTATTAATTTCGAATTTACAGTGCCAGATTTCGGACCTAACCTATATTCGGAATAGTGCTGATTTTTTGTGTTAGTTTTTGTCTACAATAACGGTTTTATCACTAAAAGCGAGGCATTGAGGAAGTTTGAGGTATTTCAACTGCGTTTTTTGGCACAAATTCTAGATTTAATATCTTGTTTATGTCACATGATCAGTAGTAGTCACTCTCTGTTTGACAGGTAAGGTAAAACCGTCTTATCTCCAAAAGTTTGACAGTATCACAATTATATCACTTGAATGATAGCAAACAAATTCAGAAATTGTACCTACAATTCTCTTCATTTATAGATAAATAGGTAACAATGTTAAAAATGAATTTTAAACAGATGTAATCTAGAAATGATTTGTATCATTGTAGTGTGAGCGTTATTCAAACTATCCTCACTTTAATACTAATACTATAAATGCGAAAGTATGTCCGATTGTCTGTTACCTTTTCACTGCCCGCCTGTTTAACGAAGTTTGACATAATTTGTTCCTGGAGCAACTTGCACACTCTTTGAAAGGCAACAGTCCAGGCTATCTGCCAAATTTCATGATTCTAGGTCACCGGAAAGTACCCTATAGGTTTTGATCCCCTTGATGAGTCTTGACAGATGAGTGATCCTATAAGGGTTCCTTTTTTTTCTCTGGGTATACAGAACCCTAAAAAGACAATTTTAGTATAACTAACAAGGAATAGGAAGAGCTATCTTCATCTTTCATCATCATCATGATCAACTCATTGTTGGATCACTACAAAGCATGGGTCTGCTCACAGAGTGAGAAAGATCTTGGCCATAGTCAGATTGTACAGATTGTACAGATTGGCAGACTTGACACACCTTTGACAACACTATGGAGAACTCTCAGGCATGCAGGCTTCCTCACAGTGTTTTCCTTTCCTTGTTCCTTACTGTTAGATAATTTCAAATAGAATAGAATAGATTTTTATTCAAATAAACTTTTACAAGTGCTTTTGAATCGTCAAATAATTTACCACTGGTTTGGAATGCCGAAATCTCAATAGGTGCCAAATTATTTCATAGTTCCTTTAAAAACAAAGGTTTGTCATCAAAGATGTTATACCAGAGACATGTTACATTCATACTACATGGCAAATAAAATTTGCTTATGAGTAAAACAGAAGGTACAAACCACAGGAGAATAGAAGACATAGCACTATAATAATGTAATCTAAGTGTTGTAGTTTAGATTTATATGTAATATACACATCCACTATTTCACCATATAAAGACCATGGTTTTACATGTAAGAAACAAAGAGCTGATATAAAAAAATTCAAAGTACCAGGCAAAATTATCATAAATGATTATTCTTTGTCTTAAATCCAGTCATAAATATAGCCTTTAGGAACAATGACTTTGTAATATGTATTTTAGAGCAATTATTCATGTTAAACAAGCTTTTGACATAGTACACAACTTATAGTAACTTCTAACAAAATGTAGAGGATTGACATCACTAGCAGACATCAAAATATGTTAGTACATTTGATGAAGGTAGCCCTATTATAGCCCTATTTTTCTATAATTTCATATCACCATAGCCTAATATTTGACATATTGTTGATTCAGGATTAAACCAATAGTTCCCTAAGTCTAGTTTACTGTGCTTTTGACCCAATTATTGTTTAATAGAGAAGAGTTTGGCCATTGGCCATGCTGAGTAGTAATAATCATTTTTAACCCCCGACCCAAAAAGAGGGGTGTTATAAGTTTGACGTTAGTATCTGTGTATCTGTCTGTGGCATCATAGCTCCTAAACCAATGAACCGATATTTGGGGCAGTTCACTAACTATTACAAGTTCCTTACAAACTACTTAATACTTTTAATATTTTCTATTAAATAATAATAAAAAGCCATGGTACCTTTAACTTCTCCAAAAACTATTCTTCATTATTTTTGTTGCTTTTTGTTGGTTTTACTATTTTTTTGTTGTATATTTGCATGATTTTTTTTGGAATGTCAAGTTGAATTTTATCAGCTGTTTTTGACATTTGCCACATGATTTGTCAATACTATATTAAATAATATGTTACACAGCCAGTATGTTACCACTCCTCATATTATAAATGTTTTATTTGTTTGTTTATTGGGGGTTTTTTTAGTTTGTCATTTTTATGGCCATTCTATCTTGTGCCCTATACCTACCTATAGGTTATCCTTAACTCATTAAGAGCAAACTAATCTTACAATTTTCTATCTTTACAGTCATGGAGTCGCATATTCTAAATATGTACCATCAGACCCCATACCGAAGTATAGGGCACAAGATTATGCGCTCGACGAGTGAGTCCCAATCTTCTGAGAGCAGTTGTAACCAGAATAGTCCAGAGTACTCGCAGAATCAACAAACAAATGGGTATGATGACGATGGGGAATATTGGGATCCTCAGGAGAGGCGTAAGGTTTGG
This sequence comes from Maniola jurtina, assembly GCF_905333055.1. Classification (NCBI taxonomy): domain Eukaryota; kingdom Metazoa; phylum Arthropoda; class Insecta; order Lepidoptera; family Nymphalidae; genus Maniola; species Maniola jurtina. The sequence continues at coordinate 7,387,071 of NC_060052.1, read as the reverse complement.
AGTCAGAACCAGAATGTGAGTAATTCATTTTAGGTGGAGGTAACAGTAATTATAATAGTAATTACTTAATTAATTTATTTATTTATTATTTAATAAGTTTAAGAATAGATCATAGATACATGCTATAGTGGTCAATGTAGACTAGTCAACTATGCAGAAGATATTTGCTAGACAATATATTATGCACTATAGCATAAACACAGGTATTGACATTTTTTACTCATTAAAATTAATTTACAGGTTAATATAACACAGTCCAACCAAGATACAAGTATAGACGAAGATGAAAACATAGAAGTACAGGAAATATCTATAGATGACAAGAATTCTGAGTCTAATGACAATACAGATTTGCTAGAAGCAGACAATATGGAAGAAGACTCACTTGTGGAAGGTGACGATTATGATGTTATCCAAGTCTTTGCTGTCGACCCTGACTTAGACCTTGAAGCTTCATCAGATGAAGAACAGGAGGATTACTGCATAGATGAAGACGCTAAAAATTCTGATGACGGCGAATACTTAAATACTGTAGATAAAGCAGAGCTTACTCGCGCTATATATGGAACAAAAAGCAGAACAAACAGTTTATGCCAAGATAGCTTAGGTATTAACTTTGATGCACCAGTAGTTTCAAATGTCGATGAATATTTCGTTAAAGCTAATAACGAAAAACGTATATTGGAGATCAAAGACGAACCGGTTGTCAATGATGTAGACGAATACTTTATTAAAGATACAAAACATGATTTAAAGGTGCCAAGTGTTGAAAATTACTTGATCAATAAAACCAAATTGCCAAAAGACACTGACTTTCGGATATCAATGACCGTTCCAGATAAAATTTTTGCTGATGCTGATACTGTTGATCACAAAAAGCCAGAATCTGAAACTGAACATGAAGATCATGTAGCGGATGTATCAATTAATCAGTCTGATTTAGAAGTGCTTCCTAATATTGAGGAGTTGAAAAGATTTCTTCTTGAAGATACGTCTTATAGAAAACTGAGAAGTGCACAGAAACAATATTCAGTCTCGCTCCCACATTCTCCCATGCATAATATTTGTATGGACATAGATGCTAAAACATGTTTAAGCTTCGAAGACCTCAATTTGGATTTGTCCGATCTTACATTCGAAAATGATAAAGAAAAGTCAGGCACCAGTACTAAAAGTGACGATGTTCCTCGCACTTTGACAGAAGAAGATGTTAATAGTTTCCTGATAACTGACAATAAACCAGAGCCGAAGAAAATCGTTAAGGAAGAAGATGATTTGAGCCCCCAGGATATGGAAATAGATAGACCAGTTGATGCAATCATTAGCAATGTTGAACAACCTCCCATAATAATACCTGACAAGAAATGCACTTCCACAGCTATTCCAGAACCAAACGTTTTAGAATTCTGCATAGAAAAGCAAACTGTCAAGAAGGAGCCAGATATAAAAGTGGAGCCAGATGACTTTGTAGATGTAGAATCGTGTAATGATACTGTCATACCTGTTTTGGAGGCAAACAATTTAAATTCTCTCCTTGAGCAATTTGAGGCAACTGAAAAATTTAACATAAAACCTAAAAAGCCTGATAATGAGCTGAAAGTGAAAAGTTTGACAAGCGGGATGCGTTTGCAGGATGCGGGTGTTCAGCTGAACAAGACTAAAATGCGTCAGATATTGGTAAGTACTGTGACATCAGTTTTAGGTTTTTCTCAGGTCCATTTGAAGAAAGCATTATCCTACCTTGACATTATTACAGATGCCGTCGACAGTTAATACGGTGATCAGACGATCGCCTAGCCCTGTTCACTCTGATCACGACTATTGCTCCTCCAAAAAGCGGCTCAGCCTCCCTAATCTAAAGGGCGGGCAAAGTCTGCTGAAACCAGAGGTTCTTTCAAGCAACAACAGGATATTAAGCTCTAGACATAGGGCTTGTAAAAATAAAAAAGTAGTGTATCATCTTAGTAGTGATGAGGAAGGTGAAGTTAGTGATGCTAAGAAAAATAAACTCATAAATAATCGCTCTAGTGAAGATAATGACATTAAATCGAGTAAGAAATCTAGTGCAAAGGTAACTGTTAAGCCGACAGTGAATTCAAACCATCGTAAGAAACTATCACCTCCACATAGTGTATCGAACGATGGTGGTATTGATAAAAATAACGGTTCTGTGATTGCGAAAACTGCTTGTAAAGCAAGTGATACTCCTTGTAGTCAAAGTTCTAATGGTAGTATTAAGTTAACTATTAAAAATAAATCTGAAGTTATCATCAAAAACTGTGATGTTAAGGACAATCGGAAGGACACGGTTTTTGAAAAACATAAAAGTAGTAGTAAGTGTAATAGCACAAATAAACTATCTAACCATAAAAACAATTCTATTAAAAATGTTGAAACAGTAGATAGAATAAAAAATAAAGACGTGATTAGTGTAGAGCAACATGCTAGTGAAAATATAAAGCAGGAAGTAAATTCGAATCCTGAACATTTTTATACGGCACTATTTAGTAATAAGCAAGACGTGCAAATTCCTCATTCAATACCATTGAAAACTGAGAAGAAAGTTAATGAGGAAGAGAACAAAGTTATTGCCGATGTAACCTCGCGGCAAGACTTTGAGCAACCACAGAAAAAGAAAAAACTGAATCTCCAAGAATACAAATTAAGGCGAGACGGCAATTCAAATAATAGTTCTGCACAGGTCAGCCCAGAGGCGATATTTCCCGATATGCCGTGCAATCTTAACTTTGACAAGGACATTAAAAGCTCTAACATTATAAATACTAATAGCTCGTTACTCCCAAAAGAGCAAGTAAGTCCTGAAACGGAAAATACCATTTTTGATCCAATAAGGGAGGCTTCTCGGAAGATACTAATGAATTCTAAAAAGCAAAAAGCAGAAGCTATGAGAAAAAGAGATGAAGATATTGTGATGAGTAAAATTCCAAAAGTGGAAAACTTAGAGCTTCAACCTCTCATTAGTGATGCAGAAATGATGAAAATTGTAGGAATGACTGCTGAAGTTCTACCTGTTCCAATAGCGACTCCACCAGGACTTCAAGAAGAGAAAGTAAAATTGGCCACGAAACATCCTCCTACAGATTATGATGAAATGGTTTTGGTTAGCGTTGGAACCAACACAGATGAAAATGTTTTCAAACAATTGGAACAACAGAAACCAACTGAGAGTAAGAAACGTAAATCGGAACCACCTCAAAACGAAAACAAATCAACAATTAATTTTAAAATAAAGAAATCCGACCACGTTTCGAAACACAATGTTTTCTCTGCCGTCAAAAACAACAGGCACAGTGCAGACGATAAAAACCATACTGATATCAAATTCAATAAAGCCAGACTCAAAGACATCACAGCTACATTGAAAAGTGTCGAGAAACAGGTCGACACAAAAATATCAAGTAACTCTCTATTTGCAAGTATACAAGATGTTGTAATGAAAAAGACTCCAACTTCAAATGGGGAACAAAAATCCTCGAAGCTTACCTCACCAACTGAAAAACGTGAATTCAAATATGCAAAAGCAACAATAATTCGAGAGTACGATACTAAAGTTGAACATGGCGAGGATAAAATTATACTTCATCTTGAAAAGAATAGAAAGAAGCCCGACGTTGCTTCGATAGATATCCAAACCGAATCGGCATCTGAAGTGACAGGCCTAACTAAAGTAACTCAAAAAACAAGCCCCAAAGAGCCGAGTACATCTCCAAGGAAAAGAAATGATAGCGATATGTCAATGTCAAGCGAAGACAATCCGGTCCACATTAAAAAAGTGCAAACACCTCCTAAATCCGACGAAAAAGTTGCAAGATCAAGACCTGAAACTACTAGACGAGAGATAATCAGATCACAGTCCAAAGAAAAGAGGTCTCGGTCTAGAGATCGATACGATGTTAAATACAGGCGGTCCAGATCTCATTCTAGAGGACACAGAAGGAAAAGATCACATAGTCGCAACAGGTCAAGATCTCGTGGACGTTTTCGGCGCTACAGACGATCAGACTCTCCCTATAGAAGGAAAAGACGATCGCGTACCAGATCACCGTATCGATCCAGACATTCGCCCTCCGTTCGAAGAGACTACCGATCGAATAGATCGCGATCAAGATCGAAACACGCCGATCTGAATAGAACGAAAAGTCCAGTCAAGAAAAGGCCTAGTCCCCAAACCATTGTAAATAATGAAAAGAAACCGGTCAAATCGTTAACGCCACCGTTACGAAAACCAACAGTCTCTGAAAGTTCAGAGTCATCAACTTCTTCCAGGTATGTGAAGTATATTAAAAAAATATGTAGGTATGTGTTTTTCAGTGGTAGGTATTTCCTTCTGTTCAACAATAAATTCTTATTGATACTGGCAGGTAACTTTAAGCCACTGATATGGTCTAGTATGGCATGGCCATAAATTCGGAGAGTCTTGAATATTTTGGCGAAATACACCTACTTAACTACCTACTTATTCTAATCTATTTAGTCCCACTTGGACAAGGACATAAATAGATTTAGCTTACAGATGTTCTATTTCACCTAGACTGTTTATCTGTTTGTGTGAGTGTCATGTACACATTGTTATAGTATGCGTGTCTTAATCTTGACCGCGACGCAGTCTACATTATGAGCACAAATACGCTAACGCATATTGGTACATTCTCTACTACAACTAAGGCGGTCTGAGGGTGAAATCTATAGAGCGTACTTTGACTTTGCTCAGTCTTAAGTGTCAAAACGAGACAGCATTATAACGCTCACATCAATCTGTCTCGTTTTAACTCTGACTTAAGTCTGAGCAAAGCCAAAGTACACTCTATAAATCTCAGCCTCAGTGAAATGGAACAACTGACTATCATAGTATAGAAATACAGTTAGGAGTGTTGCTTTTTTAACATTGTTTTTTTTGGCTTTTTGTGTTTTTGTTTTCTAATTCTTAATGCATTCTTATTTTAATTGGGTATTTCGATTCTTTACTTGGATCTGAGAACCGCATGCACTATAAAAATATGTCTCAACATGTTTTCATGTTTGTAGTTCATCTTCGTCCAGTGAATCGTCCGCGTCGTCTCACTCGCGCAAGTCTAAAAGTCCTGTGCGGAAGGAGGACAGCTATAGAAAAAAGGATTACCGGAGTTCTTACAGCTCTGAGGATAGGTATGTTTTACATTTAGTAATCTTTCATAACTGTACATCATCATATCTGAGTCCAACTCACACTTGACCAGTTTTGCAAATGAAGCTGAATTTAGAGCCCCAATAGCTCAACGGTTAAGGAGTGGACTGAATTCCGAAAGGTCGGCGGTTCAAACCCCACCTGTTGCACTATTGTCGTACCCACCCCTAGCACAAGCTTTTCGCTTACTTGAAAGGGAAAGGGGAATATTAGTCATAATTAACATGGCTAATATTGTTAAAAAGAAAAAGAATAGCAAAGAAGCCAGTAGTGAAAGCTTTTTTTTGTAACTTTTTCTAGGGAGAGTAATACGCCAGTGGAAGAGAGACGGATAGTATTCGTGGGGCGGTTAGAAAAAGACGTCACGTATTAGTCATAATTAACATGGCTAATATTGTTAAAAAAAAAAAAAAGAATAGCAAAGAAGCCAGTAGTTAAAGCTTTTTTTTGGTAACTTTTTCTAGGGAGAGTAATACGCCAGTGGAAGAGAGACGGATAGTATTCGTGGGGCGGTTAGAAAAGGACGTCACGAAGGCCGGCTTGCGTTCACAGTTCGTCAAGTTTGGACCAGTCTCTGAAGTGAGGCTGCATTCTAAGGAGGATGGGTAAGTAAAGTGTAAGAGAGACGGATAGTATTCGTGGGGCGATTAGAGAAAGACGTCAAGAAGGCGGGCTTGCGTTCACAGAAGTTTTGACCAGTCGAATCAGTATGAAGAGAGATGGATATTGTTCTGTGTTCTCCTTGAACACAGAACAATATCCATCTCTCTTCATCTCTCTCTAGCATTTAGAAAAGAACATCACAAAAGCCAGGTTGCATTCGTTGTACGTCAAGTTTGGACCAGTCACTGAAGTTTATTTGTACATTTTTCTTATAAACTTAAAACCAAAGTTACGAGGTTTCAAAGGCGCCCTAGTCCAAGAAGAATATTGTAAAAAAATTGATTACAGGTGGGAGATTACAATAAAATCAAATCAAATTATTTATTTGCTGATTATAGGTAGGTACACTTATTGTTACAATAAATGATTGATTTTGTGGCAAGCCACAATCTGCCATACCATGGCGTGCAAATTTGAAATTATAATGACAATAAAAATGACCAATGCCAATGCCAATGCTGCACATTCCGGTGCGAGGTCACCATTGCAGCACCATGGGACCCCAATGTCTATCAGTTCATATTCGTGCTTTAGTTATTGTGATTTTTTTTAAAGGTCCCGCTACGGTTTCGTGACCTTCCAAAGGCCCAAGGACGCGTGGTCGGCAGTGGAGGCGGCCGGCACGTTTCCACAGTACGACGTCGGTTTTGGCGGACGGAGAGCTTTCTGCCGGCAGAGCTATGCGGATCTTGGTAAGACACCGTGTGGAATGGTGCCAAGAATACTGGCTGCATGTCCGCGCTGGACAGCCAGGCTGATCCTTTGCGCAATTTTTGGCTCAGTTCAATTCATAGTGATTTGTTAATTCAGTCTTAAATTCATTAATTGCAGGTATTCTGTTTGTAGGTAATGGTTTTTCTGCCATAGGTTGTTTTAGTTTAAGGCAGGGCAGGGAAACTGGCGGTGGTGGCTGGTGATTTTTTTTATGTAATCCACAGTACATTTCCAATGTTTAGCGACGATTCAGTTGAGATGCAAGAATGGCCCAACTTTATACAACTTTCGGTATTGTCTTTTGGATTTAATACGAACATTTTGTCTTCAACAGATGGTCTGGAAGCGAAATATACTGAGAGCGCTTTCCACGGCCAACCGGCGTTGCCAGCACGCAGGAACGACGATATGTCCTTCGAGCAAATGTTGCTAGACATAAAAAAGAAACTTAACAAGCGGAAAGGCGACAAAAGTCGCGACGACTCCGCAGCTTGACGATTACTCCATAATACCCCGTTCGTTGCAATAAAGTATGTGATAACCCTCGCGATTCTTTATCTGTGCTTGTCAAAGTGACGTTTGATATCTGACACATGTCAGTATGCGGTTACTTTATCTGTGACAAAGTGAATTTATATACTATCACGGTTAGCTCGCGGTACATATTATATACAGACAGCTGTTGTAACGGGTTTTTGTATGTGAAGTGTCGTTATACAGCTGTTTTTATTTACGCTTGTCAAGATGACAAACTGAGTAAAATGTTATTGTCTGTTGCGTTGATAGCTGTCATTTTCAGGATTTTTATTTTAGGCTGTTTTTCCATCAGAGATGTGCTATGCAACTATGCTATGTTAACGACTTATTTATCTGTGTCGAAAATGACGTTTAGATGTCAAAGTGACAGCTGTCATTTGTGTGGACATGTATGTGCAATGAAAAAGACATTACGTCGTGTTTTGTTTAAATAGTTAAATTGTTTTAGTACATTCTAGTTTGTCGTCGTTTTAATTTTCTCTGTACATATTTTAGTTTATTCTAACGCTACCTCATTAAATGGAAAAAAATGAATTTCAGGGTTCGATAATGGAATAAAATCAACAAGTGTAAATTAAAAATTTATAACACCCCCGACTATCCAAAGTATTTGAGTTTTCCAAAACATCATTTTCAAATAAATAATTATGTATTTAGGCAACGTCCATCTTGACAGCTTGACATTTGTCTATTGACATAATATTATGAACCTAACGGTTATCTAACCTTCTTTTCTACAAGAAAACTAGAAAAGAGCTGATAACTCTTGAACGGCTGAACTGATTTTTTTAGATTATAGCTAAGAACACTCTTGATCAAGTCACCTTTCAAACAAAAAAAACTAAATTAAAATCGGTTCATTCGTTTAGGCGCTACGATGCCACAGACAGATACACAGATACACAGACACACAGATACACAGATACACACGTCAAACTTATAACACCCCTCTTTTTGGGTCGGGGGTTAAAAAGAAGTCCACAAATCATTTTTTGAAATCGTAATAATCGTTCTGCTTTTTGTAAAATAATTACCGTTTAACTGTTTCGATATGGATTGTTACTAGCATGAATTTAAGTAAAAAAACTTTTATAAAGAAAAACCTGTTTTAAAAAAGTAAAAGGTCGTAATATGTTAAAAAGTATATTAATAAAGTTAAAATGAGATTAAGATTGATATTGATGATCGATTTTCGTATGTCATATTTTGTCGTCATGAAACATTTTTATAATCTAATAACTGAATACTAAAGTATATCTTAATTCTAGGCAAGCCCGCTCCATCTTAGGCTGCATCATCACTTGCTAGCAGGTCTGATTGCAGCCAAGCGCTAGTCTATATAATTAAAAAAAAATTAATACTTAAGTGTGTTCCAAACCAAAGTGTAATTTTTTCTACATATACAATTTCTCATTAACTATGTGGTTCTACATACCTCATTTGTCATGAGTTATCAAACACACATAATTTATGTCCAAAAAAGCAGCGTTTCGGATGCTCTAAAATATTCCAGTATTTGGCCTTGAGCAAATTTTTAATAGGAATTAAAAAGTTTGTCACTTTAGTATTCTGGTTAAAAATGTTTAAAAAAAAAATTTAATAGAGGCTTACCAATTCATTGTATTTGTAAATACTAAGTTACTTGGAGTTGTGGTCTAAAAAACCAATTTTAAGTTACCTTATCCAAACAATTTTATTACTACGTGAAATAAAATTGAAATGGAATTAAAAATTAAAAAAATTCTTTTTTTTTCTCTCTCTTCTGGCTTTACAAAGATTAGCAAATGTCAAGTTTGTAGTTATTTGTAACAAGTTAGTTAAAATATACAAGTATGGACCCCGTCTGTGCCGGCGCTCGCCGACATACCTGAAAAAATTCTTGTATATTATTGTATAAATAAATCGCCATTCTGTAGAAGAAATTCTGAACCTATTACTTAATCTACTGAAAAAAAATGTAATTATAAAAAAATACCAACGTATTGTACTCTTTGATTTATGATCAAACCTTTTTGGATAATGTTTATAATACTATAATAATTATAAAAAATGGCTTAAGTGAAAGTTCTTGAATGAAAAGTAAAATCGACGAACATTTAAAAAAAAAAATTAACTAACAATACAATTTTATATAAACAAAACGACTGAAACTACTTACTTAATGATTGTTATGTTGAAAAATAGACATGTTTATTGGAATAAAATCTTTTTTATTTAGCTATTTAACGTTATTCTCTAAAGCGGAATTTACATTACGAAATTAGTGGCACAAAATTAGTTTCACGACATTAATTTCATTATCAATTGCTCGTTTAAACGATAGTGAAATTAATAATACAACGCAAATTACGGAATTACTATAGTCAAAATTAAAACGCTTCCAAAATCGTTAACGTCCGTGCCAAAATGAACTCTGTTCCTAATTTTTTTTATGAATTTTTAATACAGCTTAGTGTTAGAATAATGTAACAGGCAGCTTAAAAGATTTATTTTTTCAATAGATTTTTAGTTTCGACAAATATGGAGTGTTTTATAAAGAGTTTAAAAAAAAATCACAAACAATTTATCACCTTTTCTGTTTTTTTTTTCAAGTTTTCTAAAATGCGCCCAAAAATTTGACATTCATGCTGATATAAAGTTCGCGACCAACATTTCGTTAAGGCGTATTATTATATTTTCTTATTTTTATTTTTATATTATACAACGAAATCAAAATAAGGGTCATGTTTTTGGATATTATCATTTATCATACTACTTGATAGATTCCTTTAAAGATATTGAATTTACAATCTTAAATTTAAAGCTTCTGTTGCAAAGATTCGAATCTAAAAAAAAAAAAAACAATGAAAACAGACTTAGAATATTGTCTGTGACAGTTTAAAAATGTTGCCAGATATAAAAATATAGTTATGTTGCCGCTTCTTACAAAGACTGCTTCAATAGACTGGTTGTTAGATTTGTGTAGCTATATTACAGTTTATTATATTTATTGCAGTCATGTATTTTTAAAGGGAAGACTTTATAATCATTGTAGTTTGAAACTCGATGAAAGGAGAGACCAACACTAAAAAGAGACAACTCATACATCTATAGGATTTAGTTTGCGAGTGAATGAGATAGATTACATTATATTTCCAATTATTTCATACTTTAGTTACCATAAGCCTCTCGTGTCATTTTGTTAAAATTAAAAACTTGGAGTCTGTATAATATGTAATGTGGAATAAAATGTAAAATAATTTCTAAACTTGGTAACAAAATTGTAATAAATAAGTAAACCTTACAATAGGGTCTTGGACTGTATAGTTAGTAAATGTGTGTGTGTGTGTATAGGTAGTCTATGGTGCTAGAATTCATTATTGATGAAAATAATTAAAAAAAAATAGATTTTTCTTTATTATGTTAAAATTTCGTAAATTTCTAATTTTCTTTAATTGTTTTCTTTAATACTTAATGAATTCTAGCCCCATAAACTACCGCTATACAAAACATAACATCATTTTATTACTACAGTCCAATACCCTATTATCCTACTCATAATACTCTGCATACGTCTCATTACCTCGAAGTTTTTTTTCTCTCGTCTGGCTTTACACTGATTAGCCGATGTCAAGTTTGTAGCTATTTACAAGTTCGGGAAACTATATGTATAAGTATGGACTTCGTCTGTGCCGGCGCCCGCCGACATACACGCGGCGCCCCTTTAGAGCGCTTCCCAGTCAGTTCCACCACCAATAAACACCAGCAGAACACAAAAACCGGCCACTTCTAACAAAAAAACACTCCAAAAAGTTACAACACGCGCGCCAGCAAACGCCACCACAGACGAAGTCCTACCTCGAAGTTAAGTTTTCTGAAGGTTTCACTTCTGCCAAGTGTGAACTGCACACATGTTTTTTAAGTATACATTACACTATTATCAAATAGAAAAAAAAGTATGTACGTTTGTAAAGGTATGTAAGTAGATATATTTTTCTGAAATCGTTTCTTGTCGCTTTGGAATTGAATGAATTTTTTTTACAGATCCAAACGTAAAAAAAATTGTACACATAACAAAGGTTATAATAGATTTTTGATACTTATCTAGATTTTTTCCATGTTTACTATTAAAATATTTTATGTTTTGTTTACTAAACTTAATTATCAATAAAAAGAATTTGCTTTCCATAAAGTTTGTTTAACTATAATTTAATATGACGTACCAATTTCGATTTATTTTTAGTTTTATGAAAAAAAAAACTAGTCAGTATATTCAGTCTTCAATTAGTATAGAGTACTCGATTACATATCGAACTTTAAAAAGAGATAAAAAAATAATTGGGCATCTTCAGTTTTGTAGAGCATTGGCTCTGTCATTGAGACTGACAAATCAGTGATAAAACTTCACGTTTGCCCCAGCCTTTAAGAGGGCTCCCTCCGTCACTCGTTTCATACAATCGTTCTAGAAACTAATATCTATGTCTGTGGTTTTCCAGATTTCTGTTAAAATATTCGGTTTCAAAGTTACGCGGTCCTAAAAATTTTCATACAAATCTTTGAGCCCCTGTAATTTTAAAACTACATTTTTTTGAGAAAAATCTAAAAAACCACAGACACAGATATTAGTTTCTAGAATATGTCTGCAAAATTTCATGGACTTTGGTTGCTTAATATTGAAATGAAATTGGAACTACGATTGTATGAAACGAGTGACGGAGAGAGCCCTGTTAAACTGCACTATTTCCACGGAGAAGTTAGTATAGGTCTCTGTTACGTAATCCCATACAAAAGAGAGACAAAAAAGTCAGTGGGCACTAACCATTTTGAGTGACCAATCAGAAATGAGCCTTGTTTTCCGTTAACGTAATGTTGTTTTGTCTCTGTCATTCGTACGGAATTACGTAACAAAGAGAGCTCTATATTAACTTCTCTCCGTGGATAGAGTATAGATAATGTTTTCTTGGCGACGATATTTATTTGTACTTTAATCTATGATAATTCTACGTACCTATTGTATGATATAAGTTTTATTTTTTAAGGAAGTGTCTAGAAAGCGACAAACGGTCGTTTGATTAACTCATACTATCTCTATGGATTAACTATTTGATTTGACACTTGTTGCCGTATATTTTTTATCATAGAACGACCGCTTGTGGCTGAATAGACTCTTCCTTTTTTTTTTTAATTCTAAGTCGAGTATTGAATGTCTGAGATTTTTTCCTCTTCTTCACAACTTTATTTGTTTTATTTTTGTCTTATTATCAGATATTCAATACTTTCTTGTACATAATTGTACAAAATTATTTTTTTTAGTCTATAATAAGAAATGTCTACCATTATGTTAAGAAGTAGAAATTGTATTTATTGTCTATGATGCAAAAATATTTGCGCCAAAATGTATGTACCCACATTTTTTTAAGAGTTAAAACAATGATGGCAAAACCGGTTTTTGTCCTAATTTGACAACATAAATCGTGGTTTTTATGCTTCTTTTATAAAATATAATGCTTACGATTTACTAAAACACCAAGTTAATCAAAAAATAGACAGTTCTGCTTTACCTTTATTTTGACTTGAAAACAAGAAAGAGTTCAAAACCATAAAACCCAACTACCCTTAATAGACTCAGAAATATTGCAAAATTGTTGTATATTGTATATTTCACAACTTAAAATTTTTACGATATGTTAGCAAAAAAAAAAAAAAAAAGTCCCCACTTTTTCAAATATAATTTCCGCCATATTGATTTTTTTTTCTGTAAAAAAGGTAGGCTATCACCTATGTCACCCGGATTATAATTATTATAATAAACGAATCGATTGACATACCATTCATCCAAACCTGCCCAGAAACTTAGGCGCTATGCTGAAACATAAATAAATACAAGACATACATAGACTGCTTAAATCATAACCCTGGCTTTGCCTTAATCCGGTAAAAAGTAAAATAAACGCAAATCCATGCGTAACAATTTCTAAAAAAAAAAAAAAATTAATTTGAAATTGCTCTCTTTTTAAATTTTGAAAATTTTGTTATAAAAGAGCTTTCGGTATAGTGCGTTTCATCGGACAGTACCTATGGCGTTATGTTGGCTCCCCTGTCTGTTGGGTGGTTATTGGCACCATATTGGCATGAGAAGACGCAGATTTTGTTTATTTTCATTTGATTTTCATTTCATTCATTCAGGAAAATCAAATGAAAATAAACAAAATCTGCGTCTTCTTATGCAAATATCGTGCCAATGACTTGGACAGACAGGGGAGCCAACATAACGCCATAGGAACTATCCGATGAAACGCACTATAACTATTTTATTATGTAAAAGATAATAAACAAAAATTAACCAATGTACTATAGTAATTTTAATCAAAATTAAATTAAGTACATAATATTATGTACACGTAATATTTATTTTGTTCCTTATATTATTCTACCAAATTATAGATTAAATACCTACTGTCCATGGAGAGAATGAGAGTTAGTATAGGGCTGTCTCTTTTAATCCCAAACAAATGACAAAGACCAAAAGTGGGCGTTAACCATTTTGAGTGACCAACTAATACTAAACGAACCTATGTTTTCGAATTTAATTTCGAATGTTTTTTGAAAACAGGTTCTCGAATAGAGTAGTACGGAAAACATATGTTCGATTGTGATTGGTTGGTCATTCAAAATGATTGACGCCCACTTTTTGTCTCTGTCATTTGTTTGGGATTAACAGAGAGAGCCCTATACTAACTTATGGATGGAGTATAATAAATAATAGAATAAAACGCAGTTTGTTACTTTTAGTTTTACAGATTTTATTTACTCTGTAGCTCAATTAGTAGATTATTATTATGACTTTTAATAAGATTTTAAAATGCTTATTATTTTTAAAACACGCTTTCGAAAGATTCTAATTGGTAAGGACTTGTTCTAATGCTTTAAACTGAATATGTACATACGTAAGTTGTTTTGCTATGTACTGATATAGGCAGAACAATCCTATATGTGTTACCTAACTACCTACCCTACTTTGGTACCTAGATCTGGGATTCGATCTAGTATAGTTTTTAGACAGGATTTGAAAATGGAATTTACGAATTACTTCTGTAAATAAAAGCAACATAATATTATTGAAATAAAAATATGTACTTACATTTATTTATAAAAAAAATATCAACATCTTGTATTAAAAATATAGACCCGACTAGATATAGAAATTAGAAAATGTTATAGAAAAAAAATACTGCATATTTTTTTTCTAAACTTTTAGCTGCAAAAGACTTGCTTTTTAGAATATTTTTATGTGACTGCTTTGAGCTATGTACATGTAACTAATAAATTATAATTGTTGTATAGCAATTGAAGAACCGGCGTAGATCATACAATTTTTGGCAATAACAACTAAAATCAAACTAACTACACCTTTTGCTTGTCCGATTTTTTAGATTTGAAAGATGATATAGTGGTGATAATTAATTACGTAAACTTAAAACTAAAGCTACGAGGGTTCCAAACGCGCCCAAGTCTGAGAAGAGCCCACAACAAACTCAGTCGGGTATTATAAGTACCTATTTTATTGAAAGATAACAGTCAGATCGAGTCGATCGATTAAGAAAATTAAATAGTGAAGCGAGTTTTAATTTGAACTCAATTTTAATTGCATAGGTACCTAAGTACCCTATGATTAACATAGATGCAGTGAGAGAATGTTTTATACGTAATATTGTTGAAAATAAAAATATTTTGGACAAGATGATTTGTTTTTTTCTACGCCCATTTTCATTTAAAACCATATCCGCACCTGATGAACAAAAATAATCTATTTTTAACCGACTTCCAAAAAAGGAGGAGGTTCTCAATTCGTCGGAATCTTTTTTTTTATGTCGATATAGGTAAGTAACATTTTGTTTTTTAGGGTTACGTATCTCAAAAGGAAATACGGAACTCTTATAGGATCACTTTGTTGTCTGTCTGTCTGTCTGGCTGTCGTGTCTGTCAAGATGAGTGAATCAAAATGTATTGAATACCTACTTCACGTTGACCTATGAATCATGAAGTTCGATAGGCAGCAATGTCTTATCTCAAGCTAAATGAAAAAATCTGTCGCTGTCCGTCATATTTTAATAGCAGTATCACACACACGGTATGTTTGTTATTTGTTACGCCTTCACGCAAAAACTACTTGACGGATTTGGCTGAAATTTGGAATGGAGATAGATAATATCCAGGATTAGCACATAGGCTACTTTTTATCCCGGAAAGTCAGAGTTCCCACGGGATTTCGAAAAACCTAAATCCATGCGGACGAAGTCGCGGGCATCATCTAGTAGCACATAAAAGCAGCATATTGGTACGGAATCCTTCATATGCAAGTCTGTTTTGCACTTGGCTGGTTTTTTAAAATCAAACTTGAATTTTCTTGCGAAAAGGTGAGCGGATTTTAATTGGCAAAATAAGCAATGCCATCTAGTCTTAAATTAGGAAACTATTATTAAGTAGTTACGACATCTATTAACAATTCCTGAAAGAGAAGTTCTTCTAGTCGACAATAGATGTCACTTTAATAATAAATTTAATTTAAATCTTTTTTTTAGTGATAAACAGGTATATTAATAAAATTAGGATATGGGAAACATCGGTAAGAAATGAAATAACAAATAAATTAAGGTAATATATTTTTATTGACATCAACATAAGAGTTTTCTTAATAAAATAAACTTACATCTAAATTAAAACTAAAAACAATTAAAAATAATTACTTATTTTAACTCAAAACTAAATTAAATGTAACTAAATTAAACAAATAAATCCAAAGTATATAATTTTTTTTTCAATTACTACTACTCGATTACAGATGGCGTTATGCTGGCCTTTTTTTTTATAAAAAAGTGTTTAACTGTTTATATTA
This sequence comes from Maniola jurtina, assembly GCF_905333055.1. NCBI lineage: Eukaryota > Metazoa > Arthropoda > Insecta > Lepidoptera > Nymphalidae > Maniola > Maniola jurtina. Next base: position 7,371,097 of record NC_060052.1, on the reverse strand, counting down.
CCTATATTAATTGGTAACTCTATTTTTTAAAAGTAAATAAAAATGAAATAGGTATACAATATACAAAATATAGATAAAATATACATTATGCCTAGCTATTAGTAGGTATGAGTTTATATTTAATAACAAATAATTATTGTATATAAAAACATAATATTCATTCTGCTTACTTAATGCCTACAATAATCATGAAATCACGGCTAACGTTCGATACAATAGGTAGGTAGGTAAATAACACGTAACGATGAGAAACAAGTGTACCTAAGTTAAAAATTTATAACACCCCCGACAAGTGAAGGTTACAGTATGTAACTAGATAAGAGCTGATAACTTTAAAACGGCTGAACCGATTTTCTTGGATTATAGCTAAGAACACTCTCGATCAAGCCACCTTTCAAACAAAAAAAACTAAACTATAATCAGTTCATTAGTTTAGGAGCTACGATGCCACAGACAGATACCTACACAGATACACAGACCCACAGATACACAGATACACACGTCAAACTTATAACACCCCTCTTTTTGGGTCGGGGGTTAAAAATGAAATTAACTTCATACAAATAGGTAAAGTACCAACCTACCTATTAAGGGTACCTATTTAGTCAAATGAATGGAAAGAAAACCACCAAACTTTTTGGGGTAACCTCTACTTAGCCAATGAAGACATAAAGCGCCCCCCAAAGATTTCTACAAGGGCAATTATAGGGGTAAATTAGTCATTAGGACGCATACACCGACACTCGGATTCGCCTCAGGCTGCCATAGTTAAACTACCAAAACTCACTGTAATATTCATTATGGAAACATCCCTTACTGGTTTTCTTCGAAATGTTATAAAAACTTGTATAGGTACTAAGCAATGGATTAGTGGTGATTAATTATGGTTTCAGTTAGGGTTTCTAAGTACCACTGAGGTTTTCTTCGCCCTGAGGCGTAAAAGGGTGTAAGTGAATGGCTGTGGGGTGGAAAAAGGCACATTTCCGTATATCCGTCCGCTTGTTACTTGTTTACTTGGACGGTTTTGGCTAATTTTTAAATATTTATGTTTTAAAGTGAGATTTTTTCAAGTGAAAAAATTTCAAGCGCTGGGATTTTAGGATGGGCGAAAACGTCAAAGTAGCGCCATCGACATGTTAATGTTGGGTGCTCGGAGTGCTGATATATATGATTAACCCATTGCCGGCCCACTACTGAGAACGGGTCTCTTCTCAGAGTGAGAAGGGTTTAGGTCATAGTCTGCCACGCTGGCCCAATGCGGACTGGCATACTTCACACACCTTTGAGTACATGGAGAACTCTCAGGCCTGCAGGTTTCCTCACGATGTTTTCCTTCACCGTTAAAGCAAGTGATATTTAATTGCTTAAAACGCACATATATTATACTAGCGACCCGCCCCGGCTTCGCACGGGTGGACATTTATTTTTTCTATTTTCCGGGATAAAATATAGCCTATACGGATTCGGAAGAATCCCTCTAAGTAATGGTAAAAGAAATTTTGAAATCGGTCCAGTAGTTTTTGAGCCTATTCAATACAAACATACAAAAATACAAAGGTTTCCTCTTTATAATATTAGTATAGATTACACACAAAAAAAAATAGATTTGCTCGAAATGTGGTGCTACAGATTCATAGCATTCGCGTCCAGCACCACCACCAGACTACGAGTCTGTATTTGTTTTTTTTTTAAATTTAGATACAAGGTATCCCTTGACTACTATCTCATCTGGTGGTAAGTGACGATGCAGTCTAAGATGGTAGCGAGCTAACCTATAAGGAGCATGGAAGTTTCATTTGGTTTCTTTGGCATCGGCCATCGTACGTACCTAATGTCGATTACCTACACCAAAATTGTAAATTTTAGCGATGTAAACATTTTTTTTTGTAAATAGGTACCTTAATAAGAAGACATTAAAAAGTTCACAGGGCTGTAAATTTATTTTCTAAGATTATCTCACAAATAACAAAGAATATAATTTTAAAAAACTACTTATTGTGAATAGTCTGCAGTACCTACCTACTTATTTTCAGAAATTTCTCTCCGTCGCGTTTTTGAATGAGGACCCAAATATAGGTTCGAAATTAGTTGGGCATACTCCGACGAACAAGTGAGTTAAGTCGTTATAAGTAGGTATACAGACATATGCCTACTTACCTATATTTAACCCCCGACCCAAAAAGAAGGGTGTTATAAGTTTGACGTGTGTAGGTATCTGTGTACCTATCTGCCTGTGGCATCGTAGCTCCTAAACTAATCAACCGATTTTAATTAGTTTTTTTTTGTTTGAAAGATGACTTAATCGAGAGTGTTCTTAGCTATAATCCAAGAAAATCGGTTCAGCCGTTTGAAAGTTATCAGCTGCTTTCTAGTTACTGTAACCTTCCCTTGTCGGGGGTGTTATAAATTTTTAATTTACACTTGTTATAATAAATATCACCTACAATATTATAGTTAACGCTAAAATTACCCGTTAAAAATCTTAGGTAGGCCTAATTGCTTTAGAATTCAATATCATCTAGTTATAGGTATTAATACCTACTTATTTTAAAGAAGAAGTTGCTAAGTTTGCTTGTAGGAAGTAATCTCTAGAACTACGAACCGATTTTTAAAGTTCTTTCACCAGTCGAAAGCTACATTATTCTAGAATGACATAGGCTTTTATTTTATTTTCAAAAATTAGAGATCCTTACGAATAAACCTTACTCGTGCGAAGCCGGGGTGACTCTTTCTCTAATATACGCTCAAAAAACTAATGCATTTTCTTCAAAAAATACACGCAATAAACACATAATAATTGAAGACACCCCGAAAAATCTCACACAAAGGTACGAGTTTCCACAAATTTCATAAGCGCCGTCCCTTAATCGTGTTAGACGACGGACTATTACACTACGATCGATTACCCCATCTCCTCTACACCCTTATCCGAACGACATAGGATCCACATTGACAGCTTCCACCCGTTAGAGAGGGAGGGGAATATAGGGGTGGTTAGCCAAGGGGTGTTGCTGTGAAGTGGAACGCCCAAATTCGCTAAGGGTAACTCGTCAGTTATCAAAGTAGGTTCACAAACAACACATGTTTGGTGTGAGAACCTTTAGTACGCGGTTCAAAAAAACCTTACAGTCTTTTGACAGACCTCAAGATTGATCTTCTAGTTGTAAAACCCTGATTGAACATTCCCAGTAGTTGCAATATTAAAAGTCATATTTGGGACTTCTAAAATCGGTTTCGGTATATGGTTTTTCGTTTACGAACTATTTATTTGATACTGCAAAGGTGTAGTGTTTATTCAAGACCATGTTTTTAAATAAGTGATGATTTTATTGCAAAAAGTGCTGTGAAGGGATGAATATTTTTAGTTGAGAGGTGAGTAAAATACTAGCTGACGCCCATGACTTCTCCGCGTGGAATTATTTAGATTACTTAGATTTTGAAAAATCCCGTGGGAGCTCCTGGATTTTCGGGATGAAACGTATCCTAAGTTCATCTCCAGGATACAAGCTTTATCTGTGCAATTTCCGTCGAGATCAATTTAGCGGTTACCTAAGTCGTGAAAAGATACTTATGTTAAGGTAACAGACAGACAGATAGATACTATTTTACCCTTGGTGTACGGAACTCTAAGAAATCATTCCTGGGTTCACACTTTCTAAACCAACTTAAACCCAGTCTGGGTTTTTTTTTCATCTGATTGGTACAAACCTTTGAGAATATTACTTATAAGAACTCTAAGGTAAGTATGTATAATACAATAATTTTCCTCACGATGTTTTCCTTCATCGTTAAAGCAAGAGTAAAAGGTGCTTGCCCGGGATCGAATATCGGACTTCCTGTAGGTATAGGAGGCTGACATCTTAATCACTAGGCTTCACCACTTACCTACCTATCTTTGAAAATGCATAATAGTTTTGGATTTATTGTGCAAAATATCGGATGAAATGCCCGAGTACGGAACCCTCGGTGCGCGAGTCTGACTCGCACTTGGCCGGTTTTTTATCGCGACACTAGTATCAAAATTATGCGCGACATGTCGGTAATATTACCTAAAGCCCGGACCGCATTAAAGCGACGCTACGCAGCGCGTCGCTTTGCGTCTAGGTAGATATTCTGTATGCAGCTCCGCTCTAGTGTGACATGCATTAAACGAAATTATTGAAACAAGTGTAAATTAAAAATTTATAACACCCCCGACAAGTGAAGGTTACAGTAACTAAATTTCAAACGGCTGAACCGAATATCTTGAAGTACAGCTAAGAACACTCGATCAAGCCAGCTTTCAAACAAAAAAAACTAAATTAAAATCGGTTCATTAGGTTAGGAGCTACGATGCCACAGACAATTACACAGATACACACGTGAAACTTATAACACCCCTCTTTCTTGGTCGGGGGTTAAAAATATTTCGATTCATCACCGGGCTCATCTTGTAATCACCCGTTGGCAAGATTAGGTATGCACGACTTTACAAGCTTTCAATTGCCCATAAGATGATTTAGTAAATTATTACATCTATACTTAATTAATAAAATTGGAGTGTCTGTCTGTAATTTCGAAAGAACTACCTCATATTAAGCTCATAAGGTTATTTGAACGATACCAACACTGAATCACACGTTTTTAAAATTTTTGTCTGTCTGTCTGTCTGTTTGAAAAGGCTAATCTTTGGAACGGCTGAATCGATTTTGACGGGATTTTCACTGACAATTAGAGGATTGACCAGGGAGTAACATAGGCTACTTTTTTAACCGACTTTCAAAAAGGGAGTTGTGTTTTTCTACCTATGTACATCGAAATCTTCGAAATTTCTGAACCGATTTGCGTCATTTCTTTTTTAATCCATAGAGGAACTTTGCGACATTGTTTCATAAAAAATTTGGAGTCCAACTCCTCAATCCTGATGCTGCAGGGGATCTGACCAATCCACGCGGGCGAAGCTGCAGGCATCAGCTATTAATAATATACAGTACTTGGCGGCTTGGGTCCAACCCACCCCGCTGCTAGTGGGATCCATTTTATCATATTTTTATTCAATGTTTTTTTTTCCGTTACTTTAGTTTTTTGTTGTTTATGTTATTTTATTTTGGTTTAAAGAATTAATTCTCAAAAAGAACATACTGTTCACTTACATTAAGATTACAATATACATTTCAGTACTTACACAGACGCATGCATTTACACTTTAAATTTTATATTATACTATATTATTAAAACTATATCAACCTACTTATTTATTTACTACAATTTAGTCTGACTTATTAACTAATAAAATTTTGAGTAATAATTTACAGTTTCTATTTACACAATATTTTCCGCTATATATATTTTTAACCTATTCTTAAACTGACTAATATTTTTAGACTGCTTGACTATATCAGGTATGTTATTAAACATATTATGTACACCCTCACACATAATATTTTTGCTCCCATAGGTTTTTGTCCGAGGTTGCCAAATGTGTATTTTGCTTTTATTTCTAAGATTATGGGTAATGGATCTTTGTTTAAATGTTATATTTGTATGTACAGTTTGAGTAGTAATTTTTCTAATGAGTAGGCAGGTGTTGTATGTGTATAATTGTTTTATGTTAAGCAGTTTAGTTTGTCTGTATAGGTCTTTAGTTGGTGTTAGGTAATTATAATGAAATAGTGTCTTTATTAGTTTATTTTGGGTTCTTTCTCTTTTGTTTCTGTTATTTATTGATTTTGTTGTTGATGTTATTTTATTTTTTGTTCTTTCTGTGTTTCTGTTATTTTTTCTGTTGTTTTTGTTATTTTATTGTTTGTTGTTTAAAAATAGGGTAAAATGTCAAAAATAAATAAATTAGAGTACAGTACACTATATGATTTGCTTTTGGAACTGGTGATAAAGTCCTAAACGTCGAATAAGAAGCTCTAATTAGTCTATATGATACAAATTGAATTTTGAATGTATTGACTTGTCGATGACTTTAACGGTGAGTAGCGATGGTGAGTGTGTAAACGGAGGGTTAGCGTGCAGGTCGTGAACTAGAAATTAACGATTAAACAATGATTAACTCTAAACCATAGTAGTTATTTTAAAAATACCATCAAAATAATAACGTCCCATAGGTCCAACATTAAGTTCACTCGCCCCCTGGCGCTTGTAGCGTTTACTTTTCAGTAATTAACTAATTTTCAATGCACTCCACTTAATTAATAATTTGTTTTGTAGGCGTATTATAAAGTTTTTGTTTGCCAACTTTGTAATAATGAAATGTGTCATGATTGATATAATAAACTTGCCTGTATTTGTTTAGACTATATTGTAGCCTTTCTTTTTACCCGACTGCAGCAAAGTCAAAAGGAAGGGTTATGATTTTAGCAGTCTATGTATGTGGGTGTGTACATGTTTGTATCCAGATTCAGTGTGTTCCACCGTAGCGCCTAAACTACTGGGCCTATTTTGATGAATGAGGTGTCAATCGATTCGTCGTAAAGGTCCGGGTGACATAGGCTACATTTTACACGAAAAATATTGACCTAACGGATGTTACATGAAAAAAGACGGGGTCTCCAAATATTTTTTTTTTACTATTGTATCGAGTGGGGTGTCAAATGAAAGAGGAGAAAGTTCATGAATACCTATAAATGTACTAAAACAAAAAAAAAAACCAAGCGAAAAAAAAACAATTTTACTATAATATTTCAGCGTTTATTAACAGGGCTCTCTCCGTCACTCACTTCATACAATCGTAGTTCCAATTTCAATTCAATATTAAGGAACCGAAGTCCATGAAATTTTGTAGACATATTCTAGAAACTAATATCTGTGTCTGTGGTGTTTTAGATTTTTCTAAAAATATGTAGTTTTAAAATTACAGGGGCTCAAAGATTTGTATGTGAATTTTTAAGACCGCGTAACTTTGAAACCGAATATTTTAACAGAAATTTGGAAAACCACAGACATAGATATTAGTTTCTAGAATATGTCTGCAAAATTTCATGGACTTTGGTTGCTTAATATTCAAATGAAATTGGAACTACGTTTGTATGAAGCGAGTGACGGAGAGACCCCTCTTAAGACGATCGCAGTCGGGTTTTAGTTTTCAACTTTATCTTGTTAGAGTTAATCAACTCAAAAGAAATAAAGGAACCCTTATATAGGATCATCACTTCGTTGTCTGTCTGTTTGTCGTGTTGTCGTGTCTGTGAATTCAAGGGAATTAAAACCTATAGGGTACTTCCCGTTGACCTAGAATCATGTTTGGCAGGTCAGGTAGCCATATAAGTAGGTAAAACACACATAGGTACAGGGAAACATCCGAAGACCGTGAATTAGTGGTTACATCACAAAAAAATTAATAATTAGTGTTCACGACCAAGTAACACAAGATGTTTAACATCATAGATGGCGCTGTCCGTCATATACTTAGTTACAATGTTGTACAACTGTTTAATAAATCCATGCTAATATTATAAATGCGAAAGTGTATCTGTCTGTCAGTCTGTAAGTCTCTCAGTCTGTCAGTCTGTCAGTCTGTCTGTCAGTTTGTCTGTCTGTCTGTCTATCTGTTTAATAATAGCTTATAATAGGTTCACGAAAAAAAATAATTAAATCACTCATAACTTGCAGTGTGCTACATAAAAGTGTTAGGAATAAATATCTTGTACGATGGTACGGAACTGTTCGTGTGCGAGGCTGACTCACACTTGACAGGATTAAAAAAATGGTTTTTGTTAGCAGTGTTTTTAACGATAATTTACGTAGGTACCCTCTCTCTTTGCGCCTCCTTCTTAAATTACTTCCTCAAAGACAGTATCCGACAGCTTTATTTACAAGTGTAAATTAAAAATTTATAACACCCCCGACAAGTGAAGGTTACATTAACTACAAAAGTGCTGATAACTTTCAAACGGCTGAACCGATTTTCTTGGATTTAATAGCTAAGAACACTCTCGATCAAGCCACCTTTCAAACAAAAAAAACTAAATTAAAATAGGTTCATTAGTTTAGGAGCTACGATGCCACCGACAGATACACAGATACACACGTCAAACTTATAACACCCCTCTTTTTGGGTCGGTTAATGAAGTTTCTAATTAACAACAAAGATGCGTAGGCAATGAACCTACTTATACAAAACCCTAAACAAGACAGCGCAGTCAGCTGGCCACTTCGCGATACCATCTAACCCGCAACCCGTAAACTTTATGCTGCTGTAAAATGTTTAACCCTTCCCACTAATAGAACCGCTGGCCGGCTGTTACACCGAACTGTAACACGGTCTGTGTATAGGTATAGCGCATAACTGAGCAGGCTCTTGCCACGAGTGACAGGGGTGAGAGTTGCCACAAGTTGACGAATCACTGAGGTTTCACGTCACGTCATTACACTACTTCCTCTCTGCTCCACTACCGCAGATGCGTAGTATCTTTAGTATACAAGACCCTTAACAAGACAGCGCAGTCAGCTGGCCACTTCGCGATACCATCTAACCCGCAACCCGTAAACTTTATGCTGCTGTAAAATGTTTAACCCTTCCCACTAATAGAACCGCTGGCCGGCTGTTACACCGAACTGTAACACGGTCTGTGTATAGGTATAGCGCATAACTGAGCAGGCTCTTGCCAGGAGTGACAGGGATGAGAGTTGCCACAAGTTGACGAATCACTGAGGTTTCACGTCACGTCATTACACTCCTCCTTCTCCGCTCCAATACCGCAAATCATCATCATCATCATGATCAACCAATTTCCGCCCCACTACTGAGTACGGGTCTCCTCTCAGAATGAGAACGGATTAGGCCATAGTCTACCACGCTGGCCCAATGCGGATTGGCAGACTTCACACACCTTTGAGAACATGGAGAACTCTGAGGCATGCAGGTTTCTTCACGATGTTTTCCTTCACTGTTAAAGCAAGTGATATTTAATTGCTTAATACGCACATAGCTGAAAAGTTAGTGGTGCGTGCCCGGGATCGAACCCCCGACCTTCGATTAGGAGGCAGACGTTCTAACCACTAGGCTATCACAGCTTTTTTTTTACTACCGCAGATGCGTAGTAGGTACCTTTAGCAGATATGACATTTTACACTTTATCGACACTGATAGAATTCGAGCACCAAACACAAGAACCTCACGGTAAAATGGGTCTAAAATTCCTTGATTTTGATTAATTTCGTAACATTTCCGCTTGGAGCGCTGGCTGTAATAATATATAGGGAGGAACTTGAATTTTAAAACAAGGTTGTTTAAGATTCATTTTACTTTGTCGCCTTTATGGCACGAACCTCTAGATGCCTCAACACAAACTGTGGCCTGCCTGTTCGAAATATTGCACTGCTCTATAAGACGATATTGCCTACACTATTTATAAACTGTGCAACACAATTTTCACTTTATCAAGAGGCAGGGCCTCACAAGCTTGTTAACACTACGTTTTGTTAAGTTAATGAAGATTTATTTATTTATTTATATTTAATGCCTCAAATAAACATTTTCCTTTCTTTATTTCTAACTAGAGGATGCCCGCGACTTCGTCCGCGTGGATTTAGGTTTTTAAAGATCCGGCGGGAACTGTTTGATTTTCCTGGATGAAATGCCTATGTCAATAACAGGTATGCAAGCTACCTCGGTACCAAATTTCATACAAATCGGTTAAGCGGATGGGTCTTTAGGAATCCCGTGGGAACGCTTTGATTTTCCGGGATAAAAAGTAGCCTATGTCCGTCCCCGGGATATAAGCTAACCCTGTACCAAATTTCGTCAGAATCGGTTTAACTGTTGGGCCGTGAAAAGGTAGCAGACAGACAGACACAATATGGATTTTATCTGAATAACGGTGTGACAGTCGGCCCGTACCTACAGCACATCTTAACACCGTAAAAGGGTGGAATTAGACTTTGTAATGTTTTATGATTGACTCGCCGTTGAATATGCATAAACTAATTAACGTGAAACTATGTCCCGGCAATAGAGGGGGTATTCCTAATCAATTAACCGACGCATATCTCCAAATCTTTATTACATTATAAAGATATATCTGTAGGTCCTATAATCCATACTTACTTTAATATTATAAATGCGAAAGTGTGTCTGTCTGCTATCTTTTCACGGCCCAACAGATTAACCGATTCTGACGAAATTTTGTACAGGGTTAGCTTATATCCTGGGGACGGACATAGGCTGCTTTTTATCCCGGAAAATCAAAGAGTTCCCACGGGATTCCTAAAGACCCATCCGCTTAACCGATTTATATGAAATTTGGTGCCGAGGTAGCTTGCGTTCCTGTAATTGACATAGACATTTTATCCTGGAAAATCAGACCGTTCCCACGGGATCTTCAAAAACCTAAATCCACGCGGACGAAGTCGCGGGCATCCTCTAGTAGTCCTATAGTCACGGACCATATAGTATATCACGGTTCCATAAAACTCAAAGTAGGTCAAAACTCAAAACGGGACAGGTTGAGATGGCAATCGAGGTGGGTTATCGCCCCGCACACCCGCACTAATCCGGTGCGGGATAGCGCGGGTGACGTGCGGGTGCGCAGGGCGTCATCTCGCCTCATAGCCCGTGTGTCTAGTGGGAGATTTTTAACCTATTCGATCGCGTAAAAGTTAACTGCGTTTTGTATGGAATTGAAACAGCGCCATCTAGTGACAAGAAGATGGCGCTCTTTCAATTCTATACAAAACGCAGTTAACTTTTACGCGATCGAATAGGTTAAAAATCTCCCACTAGGCACACAGATTGGCATCTCGACATTGCTGTCACGTACTATACCTACCTACCTACTAACTTGACTTGACTTGATCAACCCATTGCCGGTCCACTATTGAGCACGGGTCTCTTCTCAGAGTGAGAAAGATTTAGGCCATAGTCTGCCACGCTGGCCCAATGCGGATTGGCAGACTTCACACACCTTTGAGAACATGGAGAACTCTCAGGCATGCAGGTTTCCTCACGATGTTTTACTTCAAAATTAAAGCGAGTGATAATTCATTGCTTAAAACATCCGAAAGCTCCGAAAAGATGTCCGTGCCCGGACTCGAACCCGAGTCTGCCCGGCTCTGAGGCCGCCGTTTTAACCACTAAGCTATAAGCAAATAAATCAAATGGAGTAACTTAATTGAAATACAAGTGTAAAAATTTATAACACCCCCGACAAGTGAAGGTTACAGTAACTAGAAAAGAGCTGATAACTTTCAAACGGCTGAACCGATTTTCTTGGATTATAATAGCTAAGATCAAGCCACCTTTCAAACAAATAAAAAAATACTAAATTAAAATTGGTTCATTAGTTTAGGAGCTAGACAGATACACAGATACACACGTCAAACTTATAACACCCCTCTTTTTGGGTCGGGGGTTATAAATCTACCCTTAAAAGTCGTAAGTATCAAATTTCAAAAGGTGTTACTTTTTAATAAAAAAAAATATTTTGACGTCCTCAAAAACCTAACAAAGAAATGCTAATTAAAAATTCAACAAAAAATCAATGATATCGATTTAAAAAATTAATCGAGCGCCAAAAAGATGATCGATTTTATAAAGTATCGATTACGCCTACGCTTCACTAGGCTCGAACACCTGGGGGTGTATATTTTGTCGATAGATTTACCACGATATCCGGTTACTAGAGAATAACCGCTCATAGATCGACAAAGTATCAAAATATTGATTTAAGTCTCGATAGCTCAACGGTTGAGGAGCGGACTGAAATCCGAAAGGTCGGCGGTTCAAATCTCACCCGTTGCACTATTGTCGTACCTACTCCTCCTATTATAAAGAAGAAAGATTTGTTTGTTTATTTGTAATCGATAACTCTGAAACTACTGAAACGATTTTAATAATTATTTCATCATTATCCAGGAGTAACTTAGGCTATTTTATTGACTAGAAGATGCCCGCGGCCTCGCCCGCGTGGATTTCAGTTTTTTAATCCTGTGGGAACTCTTTGATTTTCCGGGATAAAAAGTAGCCTATGTACCCGGGATGTATCCTAAGTCTGAACTTTTCATTAAAATCTATTCTGCGGTTGAGCCGGGAAAACGTAGCAGGCAGACAGACACACTTTCACATTTATAATATTAAGTATGTATTTATAGGTTTATGAAATTTCACCCGAGTGAAAACGGGCTGGTCAACTAGCATTATATAATATACAAGTATGTAAACAACCACATACTTTATTTTTTATCCGCCAGCACACACGGGGTTTAAAAGTAAAATTGTCCATGCAATTTCAAATGTGCTCCGTGTTTAAAATACCCAAAGTGGCAATCAAACGAGCGATTCCCGCTGAAAAGCGTATTCCAGGTGAAATACTGGAATACTGGAATTCTGGAATTTCACCTGGAAATATTGCGAGCCCGATGGCTATCAGCGGCGGTCATCGGTACATTTAAATATAACTGTTTAAGTAATTTGCGCGGCGTTTTTGTGGCCTTTTTCAGTGATTACCGGAAAGTGCAGTTCGCGTTTTAAAATTAATTGCATCCTTACCAACTGTATGGTAAATAGTGAACCATTCGTTACATTAGATCATTATTAATAATAATTCTTCCATATTAGGAAAACAACAGTTTGCAAGGATTCAAAAGCTTAATCCATACTTCCATACTTAATATTATAAATGCGAAAGTGTGTCTGTCTGTTTGTCTGTCTGCTACCTTTTCACGACCTTTCAACAAATTAACGGATTCTGACGAAATTTGGTACAGGGTTAGCGTATAGGTATCCCGGGGACGGACATAGGCTACTTTATATCCCGAAAAATCAAAGAGTTCCCACGGGATTCCTAAAAACCCATCCGCTTAACCGATTTGTATGAAATTTGGTACCGAGGTAGCTTGCGTTCCTGTAATTGACATAGACATTTTATCCCGGAAAATCAGACTGTTTCTGTCTGAATCCCACGGGATCTTTAAAAACCTAAATCCACGCGGACGAAGTCGGGGCATCCTCTAGTTAATAATAATTCTTCCATATTATGAAAACAACAGTTTGCAAGGAACCAAAAGCTTAATTTGCTATAATCCGCTAAACCAGGCAAATCTGTATGGTGCACTATGCATATGCGCCGCCCGCCCTTCCACTACTAAACATGCAGGAAAAGCCAGCCACTCAAATCCGCAAAGCAAAGCCTGCATCTATTCAACAATACTTTGACCACTGTATAGGTAACGCAATTAAAAATCACTTGCTTTAACGGTGAAGGAAAACATCGTGAGGAAACCTGCACGCCATTCTTCATAATGTTCTATTAGGTGTGTGAAGTCTGCCAATCCGCACTTGGCCGCTTGGTGATTTTTTTAAAGTATATTAGCCATGCTAATCATGACTAATACTCCCCTTTCCCCTCCAATTAAGCGTAAAGCTTGTGCCTGCCCGGCTAGCAAGGGCAGTAGATAAAAATTATATCCCAGATTATATCCACTGATTTCTATGACATCAGTGGATATAATCGGGAGATATAATTTTTATCTACTGCCCATGCTAGCCGGGCAGGAGTGGGCACGACAATAGTGCAACGCGTGGAGTTTGAACCGCCGACCTTTCGGAATTTAGTCCGCTCCTCAACCGTTGAGCTATCGAGGCTCAAATATGGGCCAATCCTTCTCTCCTCTCATACTGAGAGGAGACCCGTGCTACGAGTATGTAGTGAGTCGGCGATGTGGTAATAATGGTGATAATGATGATGAACAATATAAAGATACTAGAGGATGCCCGCGACTTCGTCCGCGTGGTTTTGGATTTTTAACGATCCCGTGGAAACTGTTTGATATTCGGGATAAAAAGTTGACTATGTCAATTACAGGGATGCAAGCTACCTCGGTACCACATACAAATCGCTTAAGCGGTTAGGTTTTTGGGAATCCCGTGGGAACTAGTTGATTTTCCGGGATAAAAAGTAGCCTATGTCCGTCCCTGGGATATAAGCTAACCCTGTACCACGTCAGAATCGGTTAAACTGTGGGGCCGTGAAAAGGTAGCAGACAGACAGACACACTTTCGCATTTATAATATTATTCAGTAAAATTAAGTAATATTAAGTAATTAAGTATTAAGTAAGGATTATACAGAGTGTACTAGAACGCTAGCAAAAACGAAGACAGGCAATAGCACTGATGCTTACTGATAAGATACCATAACAAAACTACGAAAAAATTTTTAAAAATCCTGTACTTTTCAAAGTTGACAATAATGACAATATATTGTAAATAAAACATCTGACTGACGTTAGAGGTCAACGAACGTTCCGTAAATAGGTCACTCGAAGTCAATGCCACGTCGTAGGTGGAGCATTGATCCGAGTTTTGCATGCTATACATGCGGGTTAGAAAAGTACTAAATCACTAAAACTACAAGATAAGGCAAGTGATTCTTGGCATTGGATTGTGTCAACTGATTGTGTTGTGTGTTGTGTGGAGTATTATTAACGCTAAATTTTTGCTAGCGTTTTCGTTACATCCTATATGGTCTATACAGGGTGTTTGGTAATTAGTATATAATGACGACACGTAACCATGCTACTTTGATCTGACAAATACAATGCTGAAGTATAATGACGAAACAAAATTATAAAAATTTCCATACAAAATTTAAAAAAAAATTATGACCAATTTTTCAGGGCCCCAATGTGCCCTTACTCACTGAGATCGTTGGCCTCGGCCTATCTAAAGATGGCCAACGATCTCAATGAGTTAGGGCACGTTAGGGTCATGAAAACTTTGACATATTTTTTTTTTAATTTTGTATGGAAACTTTTATAATTTTATTTCGTCATTATACTTCAGCATTGTGTTTATCAGATCAAAGTAGCATGGGTACGTGTCGTCATTATATACTAATTACCAAACACCCCGTATACAGTAGAGACTACAGGTAGATACTAGTAAGACAGTGTTTCTTGCAAAACTACTCTAAGAACTCGATGGGCACGCGATAGGGTAGTCCCGAGTCCCGACTCACAAGACGTTTAACTCATTTATAATTCAGTCAGTTAAGTGCGTTATTGTTCTTAGCTGTACAGGGAGGTCCCGCGGGAGCAGATTATATTAAGAGGGTCCTGTTTCATCCCTCCCGCCTCTGAATAAATGAATTAAAGATAAAGACCAGTGGATTTTTTATTATTGGATTTTATGATAAAATCGTATCATAAAATTTTTCTGTCGGATTGTTTTTGTTCTTATTATTTACATACAAACTTTCTCCTTTATAATATTAGTGTGAAGTGTGATTAATCAATCGCCATGAGATTAGTAGCCATTCTTTCTGGGAGAAGAATAAAACTTTATTTTTTTAACGCCCGACCCAAAAGAGGGGTGTTATAAGTTTGACGTGTGTATCTGTCTGTGGCATCGTAGCTCCTAAGCTAATGAACCGATTTTAATTTAGTTTTTTTTTGTTTGTAAGGTGGCTTGATCGAGAGTGTTCTTAGCTATAATCAAAGAATTCAAAAAATTTAAGCAAGAAAATCGGTTCAGCCGTTTGAAAGTTATCAGCTTTTTTCTAGTTACTGTAACCTTCACTTGTCGGGGGTGTTATAAATTTTTAATTTACACTTGTTTCTTTCACAGATCATCCAAAAATGAACTGAGACCAACAAAATGGATTCCCCGGTCTCCTCTCAAGACAACGACATAGAAGTTAACGTTGTCTCCGGTGCGAGTAGCCCCGACATCCCCTCGTCACCTTCTAGAAAAGAACAGAGCTTCTACGACCTTAAGAAGGACAAAGAAGAGAAGGCGACGGGCAGTGCTCCTTATACCAGCTTCTCTATTAGTTCTATTCTGAATAGGACCGAGCCTAGAAGGGATTCGAATGTTCTAGAAGCGGCGCTCGCAGCAAACCATTTTGGAAATGCGAATGATGCTATGTTATCAAGGTACTTGTGTCTTATTTATCTTTATTTGCGTAGTTTTTTCTTGTTCATGTGGATCGTAATGCGTTTTATCGATGCTCTAAGCCATATCCTACCATTACTAATTTGTGAGAATAGTCGATACTTTAATTTATTTCTTAAACTGGACCTTTTCAAGTAAAGATTTTTATATAAACCTGTGAGGATGATATTGCCACTGTCGCAAATAAAATAACCATAGCCTACGTTGTCGTATTAGTTTACAAATTGCGAAAAACCAAATTAAATTCGAATTTCGCGTGCAGGCCGCTCTCATGACCCTTAAGTAGTCATTTTTAGAGTTCCGTACAACAAAAGGAAAAATGGAACCCTTGTAGGATCACTTTGTTATCTGTCTGTCTGTCTGCACGCGGAATATGATACCCCATTTAGTATAGTTATCTTACTTTGAAAATTGAAAATCCTAATCATTTGTTCATGAACAAATTTTTTTTGTGAAGTAACCACAAATTTGCAGTTTTCGGATTTTTTCCTTAACTTGTGCTATAAGACCTACCTACCCATGATTCTAGGTCAACGGGAAGTATATATATAACCTATAGGTTTTCTTGACAGGCACGACAAACAGATGGACAGACAGACAACAAAATGA
Organism: Maniola jurtina; assembly: GCF_905333055.1. Classification (NCBI taxonomy): domain Eukaryota; kingdom Metazoa; phylum Arthropoda; class Insecta; order Lepidoptera; family Nymphalidae; genus Maniola; species Maniola jurtina. The sequence goes on along the minus strand of NC_060052.1, from coordinate 7,354,609 downwards.
CCCTATAAGGGTTCCGTTTTTCCTTTTGAGGTACGGAACTCTAATAAAGACGTGAATAAAACGGAAATGTTTTAAAAAACCCAATTAACTTCAAAATCCCCGTATTCAACAAAATAGACCATCCCTCAAAAGGCCAAGTTGGATGAAATTAGTTGTAAAGTTGTAGTGGCAGACCATAGGATAATGTTGATCGTACCCCACCACAGCTTAATCTAGCAAATCGATTGTGCACCGTTGAGTTGGGCGAGTAGCTTGAACGAGTAGAAATAAATCCGTTGAGTTGGGCGAGTAACTTAAACGAGTAGAAAAATAAACCCGTTGAGTTGAGCGAGTAACTTGAACGAGAAGAAAAATAAACCCGTTGAGTTGGATGAGTAACTTGAGCAACTGAAAAATAAATACTATAGAGTAGACAGAAGGCAAGCGGCCTGAGCAAGTATCTTGCAATCCTTGACTTAATTTGGTTATTTTGTTTCGTAATGTTTTTTATTGGTTCTTTATTCTACTAAACGATAAATTGTTTGAATTTTCTTTAGGATCGGCAATATAGCGCCTGATATAATAAAAACGATAAAATACTAGTATTACTTGATTAGACATGCTAGCAAGTGATGATGCAGCCTAAGATGGAGTGCGCTTGCCTAGACGATGCCTATTCACTCTTGACTTGAAGGTACCCATATCAAAAGTATAGGGGAAAACTGATGCCGGAAGGACGTTCCATATCCTAGCGGTTCGGATTAGAAACGAGGAAGCAAATCGCTTTGTACGTGTCCGAGGAAACTATGTACGGATGCAGACCTTGACGATGCCTTGCGGTATGATGGTAGAAAGGTGAAGAAGGAAACAGGTCAATAAGCTCTTATGCACAAGATCTTAGATGAGAACGAGTGATCTGATTTATTAATATTATATGCTGTTTGTTTAGTCTCTACTTTGTGTAGTTGTGTTCTCGCTTGCCAGTCTACAAGCGAGTTACCTAAACGAAGCATATTAGATAACCAAGAAGCTTCAGCCGGGCTATGCATATACCAATTATGTCTGCGGTTGCATTGATCTGAGCAATTATATGCCAGAAGTTAAATGATATAAATCGTTCATGCAATATCAAATGCCTGTAGGCAATTCGGTCTATAAATCAAATCTATTCTTATAAATAAAACTAAAGTGTTTGTCTATGATTTCGATATAATTGTTTTTTTTTTTATTCACTATAGGCAAGCGCTTAACCACAATCACACCTGATGGAAAGTGATGATGTGGTCTAAGATGGGACGCGTTTACCTAGAAGGTGCCTATTCACTCTTGTTTTAAAGATACCCGGATTGTAATTGGTAGGAAACACTGAATTTATTTACACGTAAATAAAAATTAAACAAATGTTTTCAGTAATTTTGTCTATTTGTCTAAGCTAATCTTCGAAAAGATAAATTGGTTCTGATTTCCATTATAAGTACCTATAGGTTGTTACGTATACATATTTAATCGATGTAAGCTCGAGTTCCCGTTAACGGCTAACGGGAACAACAGATCTGATGAATATCTTCGGTGATAGAGAACTCCTCAATCGATAAGAGTAAATTGCTCGCGATCGGTGTAATAGCTTAGTGAACAGTAGAGTTTTAACCAGGTATAGCATATTTTAATGCAGTGGGGCCACTAATAAATGGAAAAAAAATAAAAAAAAAACCGACTTCAATGACCACAAACACTAAAAAGTAAAGAATAATTTAAATTATTTTCGAATATATTATGTATACAAGGGCTAATGTATATACTAATGTTTTTTGGAGTCGGTGCCAATGAGGTGCCAAGTGCCAATGTGGAATCACAAACAATATGAAGACGTTTCGTGCGGTTAATTGGCACCGGCCCCAAAAAATATTACCTACTATAGAACTGCATTAACTCTTGTATAAGTATGCATAATATATTCGGTAATAAATAAAATTATGTTTTACTTTTTAATGTTTGTGGTTATTGAAGTCAGTTTTTTTTATTTTTTTCCATGTGTATAGTAGGTAATATTTATGCAGGCCAACATGGGGCTCGTATGGCATGTTAATATACTCTACCATTATGGTAAATAAGAAAATGTCTACTATTGGTTGGTAGAAACTAGGGATGTTATGGATATATAATTTCGGATCCGGATATGGATATGGATATTGGTAAAAAATAATATCGGTTTCGGTTGCGGTTATGGATATTAAATTTTTTCTGATTATCCGATAGTTTCGGTTACGGATATTAATTTTTTAAGGAACTGTAAAATGTGAACTGATGAAGGTGTCGCATTCCAGCGGAGTGCACAGTTAATTCATACGAGTGTAGTATTTAGTTAGACTCCGCCCTATCCGAAACTATCCAAAACTTTTATTACGGATTCAGTTACGGTTACGGATATTTTTTTATTTCGGATATCCGATAGTTTCGGTTACTGATATGGATATCCATAACAACACTAGTAGAAACTTGACAAGTTACTTAAAATCAAGGTCAAAAAGGTCTCCCTCAATTTGTAATCGTCAGCCTGCCACAAACATACCGCATCGCCGTGTTGAACACCGTCCAATTTGCCGTAACGAAACGTAAAAACTATTCCGTACGACGTTTACGTCCGTCGGCGAGATAAAAGGGTCGTTTCCACCCCCTAAAGGGGAAACTACTTGTAACATATGATTAGACGGCGTAATGTGTTTCTCGGAGACTCAAGAAAAAGGTAGATGGGGCAGGCTGCCAAAAATGAATCAGGTCTGGAGAAGCCGATTTCAAAGTAATATCCATACTTACTATTATAAATGCGAAAGTGTGACTGTCTATCTGTCTGTCTGCTAGGTTTTCAAGGCTCAACAGTTTAACCGATTTTGATGAAATTTGGTACAAAGTTAGCTACGAGCAGCTTACATCCCGGGGAAGAACATACCTGGGCTAATTTTAATCCTGGAAAATCAAAGAGCTTCCCATTTGTTTAATCAATTTATATGAAACTTGGTACAGAGGTAGCTTGCGTCCCGGATATTGATAATAGGCAACTTTTTATCCCGGAAAAGCAAAAAATTCCCACGGGATTTCTAAAAACCACGCGGGTGAAGTCGCGGGCATCAGCCAGGTAGATAGATAGATTAGGAAAATACGTGAATTAGAACTGAACTTGATATGACTTAGGTATACGTAAATGTGAGCAAAGTTAAAGTACGGTATACAAATCTTAGCCTACATATACACTTAATTAACTTCACTTTTCGCTTGCGAGGACTCTGTGTATTTTCTCATTTAGTCTGTGGTGCTTCTTAGGACGGATTAAATGGGGGCCCTTTATTTTTATTCCGTTAGGGTCGTCCCGGATTAAGAAGTTCGGGTGGAGTTTGTGTATCTTTGATGTGTTTTACAAATTAACGCAATCTTCACCAGCTGAAGAAGATACGTACATAATCTGTAGTTAGGGAATCTTTGTTAAGTTGGGAAAGGGTGTATTCAAGGGTTTATACCTAAGTAATTTGCGATGAAGTTGTAAAGTAAAACGAAATCAAAGTATTTGCTTGATCCTCCCAATTTTACGCGACTGCCCAAAAAAAGGAGTGTAACATTTTCAGGGTTTATGTACGTATTTCAAAAATTCCCGCGGTTAGGTACTTGAGGTCTGTAATTTTTCAGATTTGCGTGAAGGAAATCATCGTAAGGAAACCTGCATGCCTGAAAGTTCTTCATAATGCTCTCTCTCAAAGGTGTCTGATGTCTGCCATTTCGTACTTGGCCTGGTGGACTATGGCCTAAACCCTTCTGAGTCTGAAAAGAGATACGTGGTGGACTATGCACTAAATCCTTCTGATTCTGAAAAAAATATTCTGAGTGAAGATTATGACATTCAGGCAGTTTTTATGCTTTGAAATAAAAAATAAACAAACAGACTGACGGATAGCACGGATAGCTTCAGGGTCCAAAGTTAAAACAACCCTTTTTTTTACCTGCGCTATCTTCACGCCCAAAGGCTAAAAAGAATCAAATTTCTATTGATCAAGTCCATTGTATAAACTTTTTAAACCCTCTAATTAATACAGATGGAAATAAAAAACAAAAACCCGATTCCCCCAATTTGCTCCATTAATCATTTAAATTAGTCGCGAATCTTCCTTTTTAATTACCTTCAAGATAAACTACAAGAGTAAGCAATTGTACGAATTAATAAAAAAAAGCGCGAGTCGGACTCGCGCACCGAGGGTTCCTTACCTTGGAACTTAATTATTTTGTTGCTTAAATTATTTCCAACTGCAAATGTTATCTTTCTCTCCTACATCTTAGCAATATTAATACTAATTTGTACAACAATCTTTTCGCATGCCAGGAAAACAAGTATGCTGTTCCATATTCCTTTTTTGACGTAACAACGTCTTATAATTCGATAGAGCCGGCTGCACGCACGAAAAAACATGACTCATGCGGCGTTACCTCGCTCTGAGGCGTTCCATGTAAGGCTTGAAGTGCAAGCGAGAGCGCGGAACGAGCGACAAAGAAGCACAATCGGCCTTTGTTGTCACATTCAACTATCGTCAGTAAACCGATTTTACAGACAAACAATTTTTTTTGTTTTCGTGAGGAAAATCCGTCATGGATACCACCGACCACGGGGGAGCACAGTGGTTATGTCGGACTCCTACCGACTAAAAACCTCACGAAGTTCCATCCCACCGCTGATGACGGAGCACAAGGGACCGACAACACCTCGTTACTTACCACCTCCCTGCCAGGTCAATTAGCCATGGCTAGCAATATCCCATAATGAATCCCACTGGGTCAATATTCCTAGGTAATTCCTAGGATTTACGTGGTGTAAAAAAATCTAACCTTTCAGCATCATTCCGGATACATACAGCCATTATATTACGCAGTACATCCTAAACTACATCGCAATCAACAGTTGGGTGCTTGGACCTTGCTCAAAAATTGCATGATTTTAGGTCAACGCGAAGTAACCATCAGGTTTTGATTTATTGGCATCAAAAAGTGCCGCCTAAAATGGTCCTATTCTTTGTTTGCATTGACATAGAAACTTGATTTTTTACAATTCGAAGAGACATTATTAAGTTACTAAAATTGTTAACTATAAACTTTAAATTGGTAATAAAAAAAAGTAAAAATAATTTCAAAATGAAAAAGAATTTAAAAATAATTTCAATTTGATATATCCACGCGTTCCTGAAAAAAATGTCAGATGAATGGTCATGACAGACAGACAGACGGACAATAAAGTAATCTTATAAGAGTTCCTTTTTCCTTTTGAGATACGGAACCCTGAAAAACAAAAAAGTTGAGATGTCAACAGAATGGCGCGAACAATGACAGATGCTTTACGGTTTTACAAAATGTCCGTCGTCACTACAGGCGTAATTAAGGAGGGTTTGCCAATTTTCTTTTGGGGTGGTTGTTGTTTTATTGTGAAATAAACCATATTTCAGTTCTTACCTAATTTAAATGTCAGGCATGGATAAAGCATTTTTAAAAACAAACACAAAACCATTGTTTTTATTTTATTTTTTACCCGACTCCGGCAAAGCCAAAAGGAAGGGTTATGATATAAGCACTCTATGCATTTATGTATGTATGAACTATGTATATGTTTGTATCAGATTCTGTTCCACTGTAGCGCCAAAATTACTAAGCCGGTTTTGATGAATGAGTCTACCGATTTGTTATTATGGTCCGGGTGATATGGGCTACATTTTAAATACGAAAAAATCGACCTGACGGATGTTACAACCAAAAAGTTAGGGTCTTAAATTTTTTTGCTATTGTATCGAGTGGGGTATTAAATGAAAGAGGAAAGATTCTGGGTTCCTAAATATAAATATAGTACAATGTTAAATTACACTGAGTGATTATAATGGCATTGGTGGGTAATAGTTGGACCTAATCTGTCATAGAGTCGCACTAATATTATAAAGGAGAAAGTTTGTGTGTGTATGTTTGTTACTCCTTCACGCAAAAACTACTGGAAGGATTTGGCTGAAATTTAGAATTGAGATAGATTATACCCTGGATTAGCACATAAGCTACTTTTTATCCTGGAAAATCAAAGAGTTACCACGGGATTAAACTACATCCACGCGAATAAAGTCGCGGGCATCAGCTAGTAAATAATATAACAGAGAAAGTGTACCTATTGCCTACTTGGCATATTTAAGGCTAGCTTCACAAATGCTAGGTCTTTATATTCTTTGCGAGACATATATTAAAACCCCGCTTTGTTGCGAGTCGTTTGGTAACCGCTCCGCTTTTATTCCCGTTATTTGTGCACAATGCGGAGCACTTAGAACTAGTTTTGTGTCCGCGCTTACAATGGCAAAGAGGCTGTTAATATAACCACTACGGGGGATTCTCTTTTTACTTAGTGTTTTCTCTATGCTAAGGACGTTTACTCTATCCATACTAATATTAATAAACTATCTGATGCCCGCAGCTTCGCCCGCGTGGATTTAAGTTTTCCTGTCCTGTGGGAACTCTTTGATTTTCCGGATATAAAGTAGCCTATGTGCTAATCCAGGATATTATCTATCTCCATTCCAAATTTCAGCCAAATCTGTTCAGTAGTTTTTGCTTGAACACACATACATTCACACATTCACACAAACATTTGCCTTTATAATAATTAGTGTGAAGTGTGATAGTGTGATATGGAAGTGTTTCTGTCTGTCTGTAGCCCCGTAAACTACCGCTATATAAAACATCACATCAATTTATTACTAAGTACAGTCCAATATTCAAGGAATGAAAACCTTAATTTGCTATAAATTTGTACTTGCACCGCCCGCCCTCCCACTGCTAAGCATGCAGGAAAAGCCAGCCACCAAGCAAGCCTCAAGTACCACTACGCAACACCACACAAATCCACCAGAACACACTCAACGCAATAAATAAATTGAATTGAATTGCACGTCTCAGGAGATGTAGACCTTACATTAACATCTCCTGCCCGGCTAGCATGGGCAGTAGATAAAAATTATATCCCCCGATTATATCCACTGATTTGTATGACATCAGTGGATATAATCGGGGATATAATTTTTATCTACTGCCCATGCTAGCCGGGCTGGGGATGCTCCAAGAGAGATGGAGGCGGGAATAAGCATAGGTCATTTTTAACACAGAAAAAAATATTCATAGCAACACAGATTTCATTATTTAAACCCTAATCTAGATAATGCTTGCATAAGCCCTATATCAGCTTACAGCGTTTAAATAAAAAAGTAAAAATCTGTAAACATTTTTGTAAGAAGCCAAATAGAAAAAAAATGGAGTCTGAAAATCTTTTAAGACGTCTTCCCCTACCCTAAGTATGTACACAGTCAAATATGTGTGGTACAATATCGAGAAAAAAGCGATTCATAAATGTAAATATATAAAAGGAAAAGCTGATTGACTGACTGACTAACTAACTCACAGCTCATACTACTATAGCTATGATGACGTAGACATCCACTAAGAAAGGATTTTTCAAAATTTGACCGCTAAGGGAGTAGAGCCGGAATGCAAGCTATGTCTGTACCCGTTAAAAAGTTACTTACGGACCTCTGTACCAAATTAATATCATGTCTCTCTTTTTTCAAATATTTAATACAATATTGTAAACTATAAAATATTATAAAAGAGCAACCGCCGAGTTTCTTGCTGGTTCTTCTCGGTAGGAAAGGCCTTTTAAATCTAAAATTTTTTGATTCAATAAAGAAATATTTTTATTTTTATTTCGCTGAAGTCGCTTAAAAAAAGATGGGCCGTGAAAAGGTAAAAGAGAAACAGATGCATTGTTTATTATTTAAACTTTAAAAAAATTACTGTGTAAAATAAAAGTATTATTGATATGAATTTTCAATACATCGCTGTCTCTTATAACATGTGCCATACAAAAGTCGTTAAGTTATTTATGTTTTAGAGGGGCAAGTAAGACACCCTTCAGAAACCAAGATTTTGGGGTGAGGCGCACCTACCCCGTATTATTAGGTGTTTAAGCAGGGGCTGCTTGTTTCCAGATTCCATTATATTTATACGTGAGAAAGATATTAGATGTGGGTACCTATGTATATACCTATCTAATAATATTTGGTATGGGATCTTTTTATACAGCACTAGCTTTTTCCACGACTCTGTCCGCGTGATATAAAAAAATTAAAAAAACCTTGGTAGGTATAATGTACCTCCATTTAAATTTCAGCCAAATCCGTCCGGTAGTTTTTGTGTGAAAGAGTAACAAACATACACACATACATATACATAAACTTTCACCTTTATAATATTAGTGTGATAGTATAGAGCTCTCGGGGCTTATGTAGTTATCTATCAGTAAAAGACTTTTCAGAATCGGACCATGTTCTGGAGATAACATCTTATATACAAACTTACAAAACTTTATAATAGGTATTAGTGTAGGTGGAAATGAGAACTTAACTTCAGTCTTTGCCTGTAAGGCATATTAGGTATATTTGTTTTTTATATAACCTTAAAATAACTAAAGTGCCTGTTTTCCTTTATTTATTTCATACAGGTCAAATACCTAGTTCGGAAAGCAGATTATACTGAATAGAGCCGGCAAGAAGCTCAGTAGCTATTCATAAATTAAGATAAATAATAAGCATTAGTATCCTAGTTAGTAAACTGCTGTAACAGATGAAGAGGGTAGGTCGGGATTCAATTATTACCTTTCTCATGCCTATCACTGTTATCATTTATGTTTGCAATCTATGAAATGTTGTTTGGACAGGTACGTGAAGAAAAAGATGGGGGCAAATACTTGTACCAAAACACTAAGCAAAGTTCAAAGAGAAAATGACAAGGTGCTGACTTAAAACAGAAAATACAGAACAATTTTATACGGTAAAAGAATATCATTTATTTCTTCCAACACATCCCTTATTCATTAGACGCGACAGCTCGCTATATTATATCGACAGTAAAGTGAAGAGTAGACGACCTGAATGGCCGTTAGTCGTTACGCGCCACATTGTCGTCTCCGCTCCGTAACCTAGGAAATAAGTGAAAAGATATCTCTTAGAAGCTTTTAAACGCGTCCGAGAATACCTCCCTATCTGTTAAACCAACAAAAGGCTCCCGTGTCGCTTGCACGGACAACAGATACAACTAAACACTTTATGCTATAAAAGAAAGTACAAACGCCATTATCAGTAACAAGCGCGGAGTGTCAGCCAGACGCGCCGCGGCAAAAAGAGTGCGCGGGTGACGCGCATCGATTTTTATACCCCTCGAGCGGGGCGGGGTCACGAGCTGGCCAATCAGCGCGCGGTGAGCCACCCAATCACGACGCGGCGTCTTCCTTTCCGCTTTAAAAGGAAGCAGTACTTTATCGAGTAATGGAATTTGAGTTTGGAAGTTCTCTGCGGGGATTAAATGCGGGACCAATGCAAATTGGCAATGTCTCCGATTCTTTTTTGTGAGCCATTGAGCTCGAGTTTTAGCTCTTTGCTTCTTGTTTTTTCTTTTTTTTTAAGTTGTTACGGTTGATGATGTACTCAACTTAAGAAATGAATGGTATTTAATTTATTCGTCACTTTTTACTATAACTTATTTTACTTTAAGTAAAAGTTACTTCATTATAATCGTCATCACAACCAGTGACTATAACCAAATAAAAAATGACCGGTTTACTACTGAGCACAGGTCTTCTCTCCGAATAAGAAGGGTACTTACGTAGACCTACGTAGTGTCTACGTAGGGTCTACGTAGGGTCTACGTAGGGTAGAGTAAAGCTTCGTGTAGAGTGTAGACGTACCCTGACACTACGTATTCTACTTAGTATCCAATTAACTAACCTAACCATTTTTTTTAATGGATACAATTATCTTATGAGTATCAACTATACGTTGAGTAGCAGTTCAAGTTTATTAAGCAAATTTAAACAGAATTACTTATTGAAAAAAATTATAGACACTTTAATTGAAAAGCTTTATGATGATTTTGACAATAAAATAAGAAGCCATATTATACTAATACATGAATAGGTAAGTTCCTTTAGAAGCTATCTTTGATTATCGATGACATTCGAAAAATATCGATATAGTGAAGTACAGCGACGAGGTAGCTTTGGGAATAGTGATGGGCATTTCAAATTCCAAAAAAAAAATTGACGATATTCTGCTTTTGCTCTTTAATGTTATTACTGTCCAGCAGATGCCCGCGAATTCGTTTGCGTAGATATAGGTTTTTTAAAATCCCTTAGGAACTCTTTAATTTTCCGGGATAAAAAGTAGTTTATGTGTTAATCCAGGGTATAATCTATCTCCATTTTGATTTCAGCCAAATCTGTTCAGTTGTTTTTGCGTGAAAGAGTAACAAAAATACACATATACACTCAAACTTTCGCCTTTATAATATTAGTGTGATATGTTACATTTACATATCGTTTATGTATTTGTTTTATTTTTCGGTTCTAATTCAAAAGCCCTAATTTCATGCAATGCGTTTCAATTTATAATTAGTATAGATCAATGCTACAACGTAGAGGATACGGCGTAGAGCATCCGTAGAATCTCGTAACTGCATTCGTAGCAATTCTGTAGACATTGCTTATTAAAGTTTTGAAGAATTATTAAAACCTACTTTTTTAAATGGGTTAAAAGTAAAAGGGTTTGAATTATATGGGACACTACAGTAAGAAGCACTTTAAGTACTTCAAATCATCTGTACTAAATATTATGAGTAGAAAAATATGTGTCTGTCCTGTCGGTCTGCCTGTTTGCTAGATTTTTACAATCTATCCGATTAATCGATTTAGACGTTTGGTATAGAGATAGTTCATATCCTGGGAACAAATACTATTTTTGTCCCGGGAAGAGATTCCATGGGATTTTAAAGTATCTAAATTCACGCGGACCAACTCTATCCAACATCATCTTGAATTTTATATACACTTGGAAAGAAGCTACCCATTAAACATCATATTTTTAGGGTTCCGTACCTCAATAGTAAAAAGGAACCCTTATAGGATCACTTGGTTGCCTATCTGTCCGTCTGTCTGTCGTGTCTGTCAAGACTCTAGGGTATTTCCCGTTGACCTAGAATTTCATAATTCTAGAATTATGCATATGGTAGATAGGTAGCTCTTATAGCACAAGTAAAGGAAAAAATCCGAACACCATGAATTTATCATCAAAAAAAAAATTGTTCACGTAAAAATGAATGCATAAAAGTGTTAGATATATATTGTACGATGGTACGGAACCCTTGATGTGCAAGTCCGATTCACAGTTGACCAGTTTTATTTTAATTCAAGATGTATCGATAAAAAAGTTACGACACTATCTCTCCAGACCGATTCATCTCCCTTTTCTATGGAATCGATTTTATATATCGATATATCGGCAAGGCTTTGTCTACGTCACAATAGAGTGAACTTTTTATTTAAGAGCATTATTTATTACTTTTTATCTATGCAGCTTGCTTTCTACGAAATATTCCAGCATATTTATTACTTTTACATTAAATGCAGTTTTGTTTTATCTGGAATATAAAAAAATATTTTCATTTATATTGTTTTGAGTTCCATACCTCAAAATTGAAACAGGAAGCCTTATACGATCACTTCGTTGTCTGTCTGTCGTATCTGTCAAGAAACATATTATGGGTACTTCTCGTTAAGTTAGAATCAATAAATTTGGTAGGTAGGTAGGTTTTATAGCAGAAATAAGGGGGAAAAACCGAAAACTGTGAATTTATGGCTACATCACAAAGAAAAAATTGAAATGTGTTCATGAACACGTAATCAATTTTCAAAGTAAGATACCTATGCCAAGTGGGGTGTCATATGAAAGGTCACCTGTACATTCTTAATCAGATTTTTATTTATTTTTATGCATAATAGTTTTTGATTTATCATGCAAAATGTCGAAAAAAATACCCGAGTACGGAACCCTCGGTGCGCGAGTCTGACTCGCACTGGACCTGTTTTTCACTTTAATATAAGCGAGCAAGCGTAAAGTCTGTGTTAAGAGTAGGTACGACAATAGTGCAACGGGTGGGGTTTGAACCGCCGACCTTTCAGATTTCAGTCCACTCCTTTACCGTAGAGCTATTGAGGCTTCGACTAAAAAGAGATTCTTGAAAAAAGATCTGTTTTAGCTTTTTTTTTTATTCAGTATAGGCCAGCGCTTGACCACAATCACACCTGATGGAAAGTGATGATGTGGTCTAAGATGGGACGCGTTTACCTAGAAGATGCCTATTCACTCTTGTTTTAAAGATACCCGGATTGTAATTGGTAGGAAACACAGATCGCGGAAGAGTATTCCAAACCTTAGCCATGCGTATGAGGAATGAAGACGCAAAACGTTTGGTGCGTGTAGATGGAATGTCGACGACATGAGGATGGAAACTAGCCCAACGTCTTGCGGTTCGGTGGTAAAATAGCTTATTTTAAGGTCAATTTTCTCGTTCGTTTCAGGTTAGGCCTCATATCGCAATGGAGTGCGCTAGCCGGCCGGTACGGGGGTCTCGTGCCCGCGCCCTGGTACTGGCAGAGGCCTCACGAGAGGACTCCTCCCAGAGGTAATATATTTTAATTACTATTATGTTTATGTACAGCAAGATTACTCCCTCGTTATATAGACATAAGTTTGTACGAAAGTTTGTTTATTTTTCAAGTTATCTATGTAAGTATATCAGTATGTATACAATTTCTGATATCTTCAACCAAGCCGGTCAAAAAGGAAAAAATCAAAAATTTTACTCCGAAGAGGGTTGAATAGCAGATGAAAGTTTGTATTGACATTTTTCAAGTTTCATCATCTTTATCTATCTATCAATTTTGGGCTTTCCGTCAAAAATAAACAACGAATTTCCAGATTTTTTGGAAATTCCATCAAAATTCCACACTAGCGAAACCGGGTGGGTCAGACTTACCTAATTATGAAATGCAAATATTTTAACAGGGCTCTCTCCGACACTTACTCCATACAAACGTAGTTCCAATTTCATTTGAATATTAAGCATTTTTGTATTGTTTGTATAGAGCGAGTGACGGAGAGACCCCTCTTAATTAAAATTTAATTCAACGATATTGTGACAGGTGTAAGTAAAGTAAAATACAAAAGTACTCCCAAAGAATTATGTCACATGCACATCGGATTAAAGTCACTGCTGTATTAATAAAATGAACGTTAATAAAACAATCACTTACGATTTAAAACCACTTTTAATTTAATCAGAAACGAAAAATGGTAGTAATCGCGTGCTTTAATATGCTAACACCATGCTAAACATGATAATACAGTGAAATACGTCAGACTTGGCATCATCTTCACCATCTATCAACTGATACTGACATGTCCACAGCTGGACATGTCCACAGCTGGACATGTCCACAGCTGGACATGTCCACAGCTGGACATGTCTCTTGCAGGAACTTACACACGCCACGGTCTCATTCAATATTTAACTCATTGATTTTCCGGGATAAAAAGTAGCCTATGTGTTAAACCAGGGTATAATCTATCTCCGTTCCAAACAGCCAAATCCGTCCGATAGTTTTGCGTGAAAGAGTAACAAACATACACACACACACACAAACTTCCACCTTTATAATATTAGTGTGATGGACTAAAAGCTAAACGAAGGCCCCTCGAAATCACGGCTCATACACAGTATACAAGGGGATCGATTATTGAGGTGAGGCCGTAGCAGTGCCCATCCGCATGTCACGATGACATCATTCGCGGCGTTACCGTGTTCCCATCTCGGTACTTAGACACAACGCAGGCAGAGCGGAGCGAAGCTGAGCCGGGACTTTCCTAAATCTAGTAATATCAACCCAACGCCTACTGTCTATAGAGCACGGATCTCTTCTCAGAGTGAGAAGGGGTTAGGCCAGTGCTCCATGTCGCCATGTCATGGTGACATCATTCGCGGCGTTGCCGTATTACCATCAGGGCGCAGTACTTAGGCCCAACGCGCACTGGTAGAGCGGAGCGGAGATGAGCCGCGGCGTCTTTCGGTATTCTAGTAGGTATAGTGCACGTAAAACAAGTGCTCCAATCTGAAGCCGAGACGTAAGATTGCGCATTTTTTAAATTCCAGTTTTCTTTATTCCACCATAATTTCTAAATGCCTGAACAGATTTGGATGTTTGTGATATCGTTAGAGTCCTTACGGCATCTTAAGTGGCACTGGCCATTAATTTTTTTTTAAATTCTATGCCACATAGTTAGCTTTTGGTTCATTTAGGGCTATCCATATAAATTATATTTATATAGGCTAGTTTTTATCCCAGAAAACCAAATATTTCGCACGGAACGAAGTCGTGGTCATAATACTAGTGTTACTATAAAAGTGTAGATTAAGGTGGAAGCGACGGGTCTGCCCGCGAAATTCAAATTTAATTTGGTTTTTCGCAATTTGTAAACTAATACGACAACGTAGGCTTATGGCATTTTAATTGCGACAGTGGCAGTATCATCCTCACAGGTTTATATTATAAAAATCTTTACTTGAAAGGGTCCAGTTTAAGAAACTAGCTCTAGTATCGACTATTCTCACAAATTAGTCGATACTAGAGCTAATTTATTAAACTGTATATAAACTGCCCCTTAATAAAATGTAAGTAGGTCCTGTAAATACTACATAGCTTACAGGTAGCCAAGGGCTTATTTAGACAGCTTTCCCCTTTACAATCACGCCTGATACAAAATCGATGGTGCAACTTAATACTGCCATCATATCAGCTGGTTTGTATAGAATTACTTTTTAGGGATCCGTACCCGAGGGGTGCCAATGGACCCTACTAAGCCCTGTCCCTCTGTCTGTCTGTCAGTGGGCTGTATCTCATGAACCGTAATAGGTAGAAAGTTTAAATTTTCACAGAGTGTGTATTTCTATTTGCTGTTATGACAAAATAATAAAAGTTTTAAAGCCGCCATGTAAATTAAAAAAAATCGGCAAGTGCGAGTCAGACTCGCGCACCGATGGTTCCGTACCATCGTACACGATTATGTATTTTTAGGGTACCGTACCTCAAAAGGAAAAACGATTTTCAAATTGCTTGAGAGTTCTCCATAACGTTCTCAAAGGTGTGTGAAGTCTGCCAACCCACACTTGGCTAGCGTGTTAGACTATGGCCCTTCTCATTCTGGGAGGAGACTTGTTCTCAGTAGTGGGCCAGCCACAGGTTGATTGTGATTATGATTCCAGTAAGAACTTACTTAAATTTCTAGTAAGAGCCTTATGGATACAGCGACAAGAATATTGTGAACCAGCTTTATTAGTAATCGTAATAATCTAACTATTATCAGCATAGAGAATCTAGAGTGCAAGCATAGACAATACAGCTCTTATAGAACCTCTACAGTCTACTCTAGCTTTGTTTTAAACCTGCTATACACTCTCCGGCTTTGCCAAACAGATTCTATTTCACTGATTGTAATTGGACAAGACCGGACAATGCGAGGATGCAAATTCAAAATTCGAACACGGCCCAAAGGCGCGAAGTCAAATGTCATCAACGCTGTTGAACGAATCACTACAATCGAATCGGGCACACTCGTATTACTGTCACTTCATTCTACACCCTAAATTAACACTGACAAGGCTTAAATTACCCAGTCCTATTTCCGTAACTTTTGACATCACTTACCAGCATAACTAGACCCGTATTTCTATAAATCAAGCCTATTTGAACGGGTCTAGGGTAAATGGTTGCGGTGGCAGTGATTCGCATTGATTTTAGAAGCCGTATCAGGTAATCCTTTGTTACCGTTGGCTTGCTGTTTACACAAACGCTTACTAGTTAAGCAGTTTATGAATACGGAATTGAGTTTTAAAAGTTTTTTAATAGCCGCTTATATTGATAAATATTGAATATTAGTTTTATACATGTCCCACTTTAGGAGAGCTAATCCAATACCTACAATCTGTACCTAATTTAATTTAAGTAAATACATCGCAACAACAGCTTTTCATAAACATTGTATGCGTTGATTTACTCTTAAAGATCCCGTAGGAATTTTTCAAAATCCTTTTTAGTTGGGGGTCTATACTTCATAGAGAGTAAGTAATTACATGCAAATTAATCTACTACTCAAAACGAAATAAGGGTCATATAATAAGTGGCCATAATTTTATTTAAAATCAAGTGTTGATTTAAATTAAATGTAAAATAGTATTTAATAGGTAATCATCACTATAAAATATTATTATTAAAAATTAAATACCCCATCACGCGTATTTTGTGTTTGGTTGGGCTACTACTAAACGGATTTTTATACGGTACGGTATGATGATAATTATTATGAATTAAGTCGGAAAAAATATTCCAATCTGAGAGCTTCTGTTGCGCGAGTTGAGTAAATAGTTTAAAGTTATACAAAAATAGTATACTTATAGTGGAATAGTTACTCTCAGGTCACTCGTCCGAAGCCAGGGCTGGTCGCTAGTTCCACACCACTCAATTATAGTAGAATTACAGGTGGGACATAATATTTTGTTTTAAGTTCTTAGTTTGTAAAATTTGTAGATGCGAAGTTAGAAGTATAATATGTAGGTAGCTACGTTGATATAAATTAGGCAGTTAGTGTCTTTTATATTAAAAAATCAAAAGAAAAAGTCAGGCCTTGCCTGCAATTCCACCACTGACTAAGGTGAAACTAGGAAAGAGTATTTATATAGGGTATTTATTTCAAAGTAACTAAGCATTTAGAAAAAAAAATCCATTGATAGAAAATCCGTTTGCAAGTGGAGTGCAATTATCTAGGGAAACCGGAGGTAGATAAAAAAAACTATTCGTTTCGAATATTCAGTCCTAACGGTAGTCAACTTCGATCAGCTTGCAAAAAAATAAATATAAAAAAGGCTCAAATGCACTCACAGCAATCCGAACAAACCGCATTCGAAAATTAAAACAACCGCATGCGACATCACCGAAAGAGATAACGCTTTTGGTGAAGGGGGATTTATACGGGTGGGAAAGAGACGGGTATATGTTTGCATGTTTGACATTTCACCAGTGTTGCTATACGTATAAAAGCACTAGGTATGTTAGAAAGGCATTGTTCGGTCGGTTTGGACCGCGTGAAATGGCGCTCGCTTTGTTTTCCCCGGAGATGGGTTTTGGAAAATTAAAGCGAAATGAGCGGGGTTGAGAGAGCAGACGAGATGACGATTGCTTGTTTACCATAAGTGCGAGAGCACACTGAAGACTTGGTTATTTTGCGACAAAAAATTACTTATACACAAGATATTTTGAAAACAGTTACCTATAGATGCATTAGACGCCATCGGTTTGCAACGGTCGGCTTTGCATTCAGCAGCTCACAAGGTAGTGTAATTATTACATTGCTTATGTATTGCATATTTAAGTAGGTACATATTGTAAAGTTTGTTATTAACTATTAAGTTTTTTCATTCAAAATATTACTGGAAGTTTTCAAGCGTACGAGTAACTATACGTCCGTTATCAATCATATATTTTATCTTGATGGCCGATACTTAGAAACTGGGACAAAAAGTAGTAAGACAAAAGGTCGTAAGTTAAAAAGTCGCAAGTGTAGAATAACTCTGAATATAGCCCGCTAACATACAAAATGTGAATGTGAGAAGTTTTCGCTGTCGCAGCAACAACGCCAGTATGTCGCGCTCGGATGAATTAATTGCAGACTTTGAATAAACTTCGATTACACTCAATAGTTTGTTGGCGAAGATTGTCGGAGTATGAAATATTTTCGATTGAAGTAATATTTCAATAAGTTCTCGTTTCAGAGAGATTTCAAAGGATTTATTTGTGCTGTGTTCTCGAAACTTGAAACTTCTGATTCTCTTTTCTTTGACTAAAAATAGGTAGTATAAAATAAAGTCCCCATCCACGTCTCAGTTGTATTCGCCCTAATAAACTGAAGTCAAAGCCTGATCCAGGACTTCGTCTATGGTGGCGTTTGCTGGCGCGCGTGTTGTGACTTTTTAGAGTGTTTTTTTTTAGAAGTGGCCGGTTTTTGGTTCTGCTGGTGTTAATTGGTGGTGGAACTGACTGGGAAGCGCTCTAAAGGGGCGCCGCGTGTATGTCGGTGGGTTATACATATAGTTTCCCTAACTTGTACATAACTACAAACTTGACATTGGCTAATCAGTGTAAAGCCAGACGAGAGAGAGAGAAGCCTGATCCATTGCACACTTTGACTTGCTCAGAGAACGAGACGGGCTATATAGATATTAGTAATAGGTACCTTCAAGTCAAGTGTGAATATGCATCTTATAGGTAAGCGGGTTCCATCTTAGGCTGCATCACCACTTGCCAGCAGGTCTGGTTGCAGCCAAGCGCTAGTCTATAAATTAAAAAACATGTTTTTGAAGTGACTTTCCACACGCCACAATTTTGTGCTGGCTTAATCTTGTGGCTCGCTATGACCCATTTGATGTCGTTTGTCCTTTTGCCTAGTCTTCTAACACTGTGCTTTCTGGTATAGGGCCATCATTCTACAACCTTGAGCAGTATCCTCAATATCTATCAGTTCTTCGAGCTACGTTCCTTCCCATTGTCACTTCAGCTTCACAACCTGTTGAGATATGTGGGTTCTTTGGTTTTTCTATGGATCTCCTTATCTCTGACTTGATCATGTAGAAAATCTCCGAACGTAGTTGTCCATCGCCCGCTGAGTGACTGAGCTTTCTTAAGATACAACTATAATTATGGTTACTGTGATGGGTACTAGGGTCCATGCCTCACTACCATAAACTACAGGTCGAATCTAGCATTGTATTTATGCTACAGGTAAGTACATAAATAGTTTAAATCATGTTTAAATACCTTCAAAGGTTTCATGGAATTGAGTCGACACGTTCCATTCGATTAGAATTGCGATCCAATTACAAATGTTAATCTAATCGAGGGATTTTACGCTTTTGATTAGGCAATCTGGTGGCTATTCTTGTTTCCTTTTCACCGCAAACGGAAGCCGTATTGATTAGCTGAATTGGTATGTGGGACACAGGTGTACGCAGCAATGTAGATATACAGTTCAATTCAACTTTAGGCCATGATTGGGGCTTAGCAGACTTTACACACCTTTGAGAACGTTATGGCATGCAAATTTCCTCACGATGTTTTCCTTCACCGTTAAAGCAATGTTCAATTGCTTGAAATGAACTATAATAACTTCGAAAAATTGTGGATCGATTCCCGTACCTTCCGAATAAGAGGCTGACATTTGAACCACTAGGCTATCACCGCTTCTATATCTATCTAATGCTAGTAGCATTACTAAGTTATAAAAAAAATATTAGAAGTAGGTAGGTATAACCTTCAATGGTATTTAACTCTAAAACCTTTGTTACAGAGGACTCAACGACCAATGAGGAAGGTTCAGCGGCTGGTTCTCCAAGACTACGCAGCCCCCCGCGACCGCCTTCCCCTCCATCACCCTCCCGCTCCTCACCCCGCTCCCCTCGCCTCCACCCTGCTCTCTACCCCCAACAACAAGACCCTCAAGACTCCGACCCAGATATAGATGAATCCGACGATTTCGAAAAAGACGAAAAGAGAGACCCAAACGCCAGCTTAGGAAAGAGAAAGAAGAAAACAAGAACAGTCTTCTCCCGTTCTCAAGTCTTCCAATTAGAGTCAACCTTTGATATGAAGCGATACCTAAGCAGTTCAGAAAGAGCAGGCTTAGCAGCAAGCCTACACCTGACAGAAACCCAAGTGAAGATATGGTTTCAGAATCGACGTAACAAGTGGAAAAGGCAGCTTGCAGCAGAACTAGAAGCAGCAAATATGGCTCATGCTGCTCAGAGATTGGTCAGAGTACCAATTTTGTATCACGAGTCGAGACCTACGTCGATGCCGCATACTCCATTGGCAATACACCCTCAGTTTTCCAACGAAACTGGGGTGTATTTTCCCCCTCAAGCGCCGCAGTCGCTGCAACCGCTTCCACCTTCTCCGGTAACGTCTAGAGCACCGCTGTCTAGTCTAGTGTAGTGTCAGCTTGAAGCCGCTAGAAGGGACGCGGCTGACGGATTCTAAGTTCAAACTTTAAAATTGGTGAACGTGATTTGTTTTCCAAAATGGCGGACTAGTCATCAGTGAGTGTCATAATATAGCTGTCAAATGCCAAATTAAAATCAAGTTGTTAAATTAAATGGTGCTATGAATCCAGTCTACTTTTAGAGTTGCAGGCTAACCTAAACTATTTTCAATGACAAAATACATACTACATTCTGCCTGTCAGTTGTAAGTACACAAATTTTTAAACTTAATTGACAGATCTAAATGTTGCTATCCTGTTCATAATGTTTCCTGCAGAAAAGGCAAGCGAGATATATTTAGCGATCTATAACCAAGTTAGCTCTGAAGTTAGGCTGGATTCACGATAGAGAATTCGATTGTACACTAAATTTTAACTAAATTTTCTTTTCCATTAATGTTCTATTACATTTAGGAACTAATTTTAGTCCTTATTTAGTCACATTTTAAAGAAACTAATACAGTCAATCTGCAAAGACCTATAGGCAGAACAATGAAGGGAAATCTATACAACGCATTTTTTGCTCAGACTTAAGATAGAGCTACAACGAAAGAGAGAGGTTTTTTTTAATAAAAGAATATTAGCCATGTTAAATGACTAATATTCCCCTTTCCTCTCCAACTAAGCGTCCGGCTTGTGCTAGGAGTAGGTACGACAATAGTGCAACGGGCGTGGTTTGAACCGTCGACCTTTCGGTTTTCAGTCCACCCCTTTACCGGTTGAGCTATTGAGGCTCTATGATGAGATATAACTTGTTTTAACTCTACCATAAGTCTAAGCAAAGTCAAAGTACGCTCAGACTCGGATCTCAGTAAATAATACCGGCCTTTTCTGCAAACGTCAGATGTGTTGGGCCATTGTATGGTTTTTCTTAGACTGTGGTTTAGTTTTAGTTTCTGTACAATCGAATTACAGCGCCGTTCTAATTAGATAAGATATATTTTTTAGTTGTGAGTAGTTATTGATAGATTTAAATGTAACGTACAAAGTCGTTGTCATTCCAAAATTGTATATTATTGTAAATATTATGTGATAATTATTATAAATAATATTATAATATAAATGTTTTAATATTTTCTTGTATTTATTCTATGCTAAGCTAGCTAATATTGTAAATAAATTATAGTAGGGGATATTGTCGAAATGTGCTTTTTGCATTGTGCTATTATTTCGAATGTTCTCTTAGTAAATACCAAACCGAATATTGAGTTACCTGCAATATTTTTGCGATTCATTTTAATTGTAACAATTTCATTTTAACATTCGATCAGTTATTTATTATTTTGGACATTAACTGGCTGTTAACTTGTCATTAAATCTTGACAGAAAAGAACAAAATTTTGGTAGAAATTTTAATTTGAAGCTAGAAACCCAAAAAGGTAACAAATAGCCATAGAAATCATATCTCTGCAATAGCGTCGTTATGTCAAGCGGTTACGCACTCATCCAATCCGAATCCGTGAAAATACGGATATAAACAAGATAAATTTGAAAACTAAAACCCGACTGCGATCGTCATAATAAACGCTGAAATATTATAGTAAAATTGTTTTACTGTCGTATATCTAATTGGTACTTGGTATATTTTAATGTTGTAGTACATTTATTTTTATGAACTGAGAATTTTCTCCTCTTTCATTTGACATCCCACGCGATACAATAGCAAAAAAAAATTTTTGGAAACCCCCACTTTTTTTCATGTAACATCCGTTAGGTCAATTTTTTCGTATAAAATGTAGCCTATGTTACCCGGGCTTTTACAACGAATCAATTGATACCTCATTCATCAAAATCGGTCCAATAGTTTAGGCGCTACCGTGGAACACACAGAATCTGGATACAAACATACATAATTTATTATATACATAGACTGGGATTGGCCTCGGATATTGCTTATCCTCAGATATTGATTATTGCATTTATCCGATCTCTGATCCAAATCCACGCTATTCAGTGGACATCTTTGACATATCTGCGTCATACATCCGATTTGAATCCGAGGCACATCCGAGAAATTGTTACGGATAACGGAGAGATAGTTACCTACTATTTTCAAAGACTCGGATCAGATGAGTGCGTAATCGCTCTTATGCTGTGAGTTGTGACAGTTTAAGGTGCCCACGCACTCGAACTGAACTGCGCGTCGCGGCAGCGCCCCGTACGATATTCTCTCGCGCGTACCACGTAGCGCGTCACTGCCGCGCGTCGCGGCTGGAGAGAATATCGTGCGGGGCGCTGTCGCGACGCGCAGTTCAGCTGCAGTTCAGTTCAAGTGCGTTGGCACCCTTATACTTACTGAAATCTTAAAATCAGCTTCATAAAACATGATTTTTGTTTGTAATTGATGATTTTCGACATGACAGTTGACACATATAGCTAAATTGGCGAGCGAGATGTATGCATTAATATGTGTATTTTTGAGCCTGTGTAATTTAAACTACACATTTTACACTTAATCAGTCCCAACTTATTGAGCCTTTTCAATTGTAGAATGTAACGGCTATAAAACGTACTTAGTCGATGTAAAGGCCGATTCACACCAAGCACATACACGTGCTACGTGCGTAGTGACGCGCGTAAACCCCTAACACACCGGGTTACGTCTCCTAACATACCTCCACACTTTACGCAAACGGTGTGCCATATCTCATACAGTTCCATACATTAAACGCAATGGTACGCGCTACATCTACGCTTACGCAGCCTGTGTGAACGAGCTATTAGTCCAACTACGTAGTTTCGAACCCATCCGGTATAGCCGTTACATTCTATACTTGAAGTGGATATCACTCACGATAGTTAAAACATTATTGAGCCTTGTTAGCAATTTTTTGTTTGTTTTCAATTGTCAATGTAATTTACATATTCGCTAGCCTATGCTTGCTTCTAAATAATTAATGTTACAGTGGCCGGCAAACAACTTGAGCATTGATGCGATTGGCTGGCGGGTGGCGCGTGCACGCGATTGGTAGATCGGTGCGCGCGGGTGCACGCGATTAGTTGATCAGTCGGCGCGGGTGCACGCGATTGGTTGATCAGTTGGAGCTGGTGCACACGATTGGTTGATCAGTCGGCGCGGGTGCACGCGATTGGTTGATACGTGGACTTCCGCTTCCCAGTTTCGCCAACTTACTCCCATTACACCTCTTCAGGTCCAAGTTGTTTGCCGGGCACCGATAGTAGTCGACTATCTTCGTATCGCATTAACTATTGTAATATTGCTGGGTCGAGACGGTAAATAAATACATCATGCAATCATGAACTTTGTTTTCTTTTGTTTTTCTGAATGACTGCTTTTTTAGGGTTTTGTACCCGAAGGGCGCCAACGGGACCCTATTATTAAGCGTCTACTGTCTGTCTGTATGTCCGTCCGTCTGTCTGTAGCGGGTTGTATCTCATGAACCGCAATAGGTAGAGAGTATGTATTTCTATTGCCGCTATAACAAAATAAAATTCGAAATATCGCCATGCAAAACAAAAATAAATAAAAAGTGTTATTTCTTGTACAATTGTACGGAACCCTTGTGTGCGAGTGGAGTTCTTCGTGGATTTAATGAACCCTAATATTATATTCACTAGGAAGAAGTTGCGGGCATTATCTATTTGGCACAGGACTCGCATCTGTGAAATGGATGTTATATGTATAACTACTTATTATATGTATAATTACTTATGCTGGAAAACAGCGATATAAATGTTCCACAGTGGAACAGCGATATACATGTTCCACATGTGGAACATATTATACAATATCGCTGCTAAATAAATAATCTAAACCACATGGGCTAACTAATATCACATCACACTAATATATTATAAAGGCGAAAAATTGTATGTGTGTGTGTATATTTGTTACGCTTTCATGCAAAATGTACTGAAGTGATTTTGCTTTTTGGAATGGAGCTATAGATTATGCCCTGGATTAACCCATAGGGTCTGAAAATCAAAGATTTCACGCGGGATTTTTGAAAACCTAAACCACGCGGGCATCATCTACTTAGCAGTTCATAAAAATGGTAAACGATTTAAAACTGTAGTGAACCACTTGTGAACGTACCCTCGCTTCCGGTGCGGAAGTGTGTGGTGTTGACCGGAAGCATTGGCCGGGCGTCGCGTCGCCGCGTGTCGACGCTTAGCGGGACTTAGCTCTTCAAATAATATGGTAAGGCTTAAAAATAAACGTATAACCTATTTTAAATTAGGAGGAGCGTGAGAAAACGTTGTTTTTAGGGTCCGTACTTCAAAAGGGAAAAGGAACCCTTCTAGGATCACTTTGTTGTCTGTCTGTCTGTTCGTCTGTCCGTCTGTCGTGTCTGTCACGAAAAGCAATAGAGTACTTCACGTTTCCCCTGCAATCATGAAATTTGGCAGGTAGGTAGGTCTTATAGCACAAGAAAAGGAGAAAATCCGATAACTGTGATTTGTGGTTACATCACAAAAAAAAAATTAAAAATGTGCACATGAACAAATAATTAGTATTTTCAATTTTCAAAGTATGATAACTATACTAAGTGGGGCACCATAATATGAAAGGACTTTACCTGTACATTCTAACAGAGTTTTTTTTTTTTGTATAATGGTTTTTGATTTATCGTACAAAATGTCGAAAAATTCCCGAGTACGGAACCCTCGGTGCGCGAGTCTGATTCGCACAAGACCGGTTTTTTTTTAAATTAATAGACTAGAAAATCTTAAACAGCTTGCATCCCGGAACAGGATATACCTAGCCTTCCTATCTTGGAAAATCAAATAGTCCCACGGGATTTTAAAAACCTAAATACACGCGGTGCGTCATCTAATCCATCTATATATTGATTAATCTGTGATTGCAATATTGCCAACATTAAAATTCAAAACATTTTCAAACAAGGAATTCAAACTTTTCGCGTTGAGTGACTCACTTCCAATTAGATAATGCTAATGCTCAATAATTCGACACCAAAAGTCAAAACGAACGCCAAACGGCCCTTTTGTAAAGATATCTATTTAATTAAGCGATCCGCGATATTAATTCGATTATTACTCCTCGTAAAAACTTACAGAACAGACCTTTCCCGCGTAAACGACGTCCCGTCACGCCATACACGCGAAGCTATAAAGCAATTTCGTTTTTATCGCTCGGTAATAGAGATTACATTGGTTTATCACGACAATCCTCTAATTACTGGCGCGCATACTACAACGAATTGCACGCCATCACTGAAGTAGACATAATATGCAAGTACGCTGGAAATGGTGTACATAGGTACAAAATGACAGTTTAAATTTTTTGTGGCAGTTCGAATTAGAGCGAGCGTAGTACCGGGAATCAAAATTAACACTAAGCGTTAAATGGTGTTTATGTTGATACTATGTTAACAGATGTCTTATCACTAATATATTTTAGTTCCGGGTAAGCTCCCCGCTGCTATCAGCGTCCAAATTGCGGAAATCAAGTTGCTTCAAAAACAGGTTGGCAATCGCAGCTCCAGCGTGCTTGTATTAGTAGAGGTCCGTGCATGGCATGCAACCGTGGACAATCGGCGATGCGAACTAAGCTTTGTGTTTTTGAATTTAGAACACATTTTTACAGCACACGTTGACATTTTAATCGGGTAATCTCGTGTACGTTCAGTGCAAGGGAAATCAAATTCTAAATTCAAATGCGATAGGAATGATTTTTAAATAGCGAGGGACGCAATGGTAGTAGGGCTGTCACGTCCTATCTGTGGAAATAATTTTCCTAGCGTATATAATAATATCATTGAGTCAGTGAATTACAAAAAAATATCATTTAGGTACGTGTCGGATTTTGTAAGAAAAGGTAAAAATATAGGATACGAACCAATTTTTGAACAAAATTAATATGAATTTGAGTAACACACTAATATTATACAGGCGGAAGTTTGTGTGTGTGTGTGTGTGTGTGTGTATGTGTGTGTTTGTTATTCTTTCACGCAAAAACTACTGAACGGATTTGGCTGAAATTCGGAATGGAGATAGATTATACCCTGGATACATAGGCTACTTTTTATTCCGGAAAATCAAAGAGTTCCTACGAGATTTTCCTATTTAATCTGAATATTTTAATGATCATCAGTACTCAATACAGGGGACTTTTGGCATGACTGTTGACATAGAGCTACATTGGCGAGTGAGAACTCAAAATTTACCTATAAAAACGTTTACTATTTGGACGGCAGTGACAACCCTGCAGGCAAGCGTCATCTATCGCGCATTAGATCGAGTTAGTTGGTTCCAGAATGTTGATTTAATTAAAAACGGAGCGTTTTATCGCGCGTGCCTCCAAGTGCCGCCACGCGAGCGGATTCAACTGTCACTTCATTATTGGAATTGAATTTGGAATGTTTCGGCGTTCCATTTTTATTTGCTGTTATCTGATTGGTTGTTTGGCATTGTCACAGACTAATAATTATTTTATGATAGACAGGACAGGACACAGGGCTTTTATCTGTACCCATGTTTACAGAGGGTTTACTTTAAGGTACTTAGTGTAAGGAAGATTGTACTCAGGAATTGTCATACCGAAGTCACTCAAAAACAGGTTTTTAGGGTCCCATATCCCAGAGAAAAAAGGAACCCTTATAGGAATTCGTTCTGTCTGTCTGTCTAAGAGTTAAAACCCGTCAAGTAAACAAAATCTACTTCCCTTTGACCCGAGGATAATCATGAAATTAGACATATGTAGCAATATTTTAACAGCACAATTTTTTTAAAACTTTACAGGCTGGCGTTTGGTGCAATCAGACCTGCTAGCAAGTGATGATGCAGCCTAAGATGGAGAGTAAACAGAATAATCCGTAAACGTAAATTTGATAAAAGAATTGACGGACTGACTGACTGACTGATCTATCAATGCACGGCTCTAACTAATGAACGGATCGGGCTGGAATTCGGCATCCAGATATTATCTGTTATGATGTAGACATCCGCATAGAAAGGATTTTTGAAAATTCAGCCCCTAAAAGGACCCCTAAGGGGCTAAAATAGGGGTTTGAAAGTGTAGTCCACGCGGTCGAAGTCGCGGGAACAAGCTAGTCACAAACTAAACTAAAAAGTCTGATTTCGTGTACGATTGTACGGAATCCTTCGTGTACTAGTCCAACTAGCTCTTGAGCCTCGATAGCTCAACGGTTGAGGAGCGGACTGAATTCAGAAAGGTCGGCGGTTCAAACCCCACCCGTTTCACTATTGTCGTACCCACTCCTGGCACAAGCATTACGCTTAATTGGAGGGGAAAGGGGAGTATTAGTCATGATTAGCATGGCTAATAACTCGCACTTGACCGATTTTTTTACCATCACAGCTTTTTACCTACGAATACCTACGTTACATAATGCCATTATTCATAGAAATGCACCATTAATCAGTATCAGTGACGTCACGGGTCGTTAATCCTATTAATTGCTGCAACTACACTACACTAATTACACAGATCATTAACTGCTTTGTAGCTTTGCCCATCATAATTGTAAAAAACTTTTAACTTACTACCTTTGGTACGCGACAGGTCGAGATGGCAATCAGGATGTGAGGCAGAGGGACGCAGTGTAGGTCAAAGTCAAAGTCAAAATCATTTATTCAAAGTAGGTACAATTGTACCCTTTTTGATGGTCGAGATTGTTAAATTCGTACGATATAGTGGTGATAATTAATTACGTAACTTAGAACTAAAGCTAGGAGGGATCCAAACGCGCCCAAATCTGAGAAGAGCCCACAACAAACTCAGCCGGGTATTCTTTTTTTATTATTATCACCACTTTATACTTAGGTGTGCGGAGCGTCTCCATCCCGATTGCCATCTCGACCTGTCGCCTACTATAGATTTAGTTTCAGATTGACACTTCGATTCTGCGCTAGTATGAATTGACCCTACAGCTCGTTCACACAGGCTGCGTAAGCGTAGACGTAGCGCGTACCATTGCGTTGTAATGTTTGGAACTGTATGAGACATGACACACCGCTTGCGTAATGCGTGGGCGTATGCGTAACCCGGAGTGTTAGGGGTTTACGCGCGTCACTACGCACGTGTCACGTGTACGCGCTTGGTGTAAATCGGCCTTTAGAAAAACAAATACACACTCCCAATTTTATTATTTGACCAAACTTGTGTCCTGGAAATGAGTAAACCAATTATCGAAATACGAAAAACCATTAATTACTTGTTAATTTATATGAAATGTCACCATACATCCACTTTGCTGTCAATTCACGAAAACTGCCGGGCCATGAACTTGTCACTTAAACACAAGCGATAAGACTAACGACTTGCCCGTGACTTCGTCCGCAGACGATTTCTAATTTCCTATTAGGTTAAGAAATATTACCGCTGTCAAAGGCCTTACTCATTGAAGTTGAAATCTTTAGAGCGTATCTACTTTGACTTTGCTCAGACTTGACTTTGCTCAGACTTAAGACACTTTTAAAACGAGACAGCGTTATGCCGCGGGCATAAATCTGTCTTGTTTTAACTGAAACTTAAGTCTAAGCAAAGTCAAAGTGCGCTCTATAGATTTCAACCTTAGTCTCACCATATGACATCGTTTTTTGCCATAAAAACACGAAACTTCATACAGCTTTTATAAGAATGAGTGCACTTATGATTTATATCAAATCTCTACTACCGGTTCGGGAAGCAGTTCTACTGAGAAGAGCCAGTTAGAATGAGTTTGTAAGAAAACCTCGACGCTTCACCTACACTGGCAGATATCAAAATGCAGGATATGAAACGACTAGGTATGTGACATGGGCTGTCATGGCAGCCTGACAGAGAGTTTTAAAATCATAATATTTTAAAATCTTTGATATCACGCTACCCCTAGCGCTAAAATCACACATCACACTAGTATTATAAAGGTGAAAGTTTGTGTCTTTCACGCAAAAACTACTCGACGGATTTGTCTGAAATTTGGAATGGAGATAGATTTTACCCTGGATTAACACATAGGCTACTTTTATCCCGGAAAATCATTGAATCGGAAATGGAATTGAGTTCCCACGGGATTTTGAAACCTACATACACGTGAGCCCCGGGCATCAGCTAGTACCTAATATTTGACAGACGTAGATTCAGGATCATACTGACAGCTCACTCACTCTAACTTACTCTCGTACTACGCTATCTCCACAAAGTGATGGCCCTGCGTGGACAGTGCCACAGATAAGCGAAAGGCCGCTAATGGCCGGCTCGGTGTCAACCATGTTTGTTTTTAAAACTTGTAATTATTCAAATTTCGAATGGCAGATGTGTTCGGGAAGTTCGGATACACGTTAATCGATTTTCAACGCGTGTCCGAACCAGTGGTAGATGCTTTTGACGATTCGAAAGAACTTGTAAAAGTCTAATTGAATAAAAACATTTTGAATTTGAATTTGAATTTGAATTTGAATTTGCGTTTGGATATTAATACCATTTGACCGTTCCTAATTTGAAATTTGTATCATAATATAGGTAAAATAAAACCTTTTTGGGTAGGACGCACAGGTAGGACGGTTCTTATTTAACTGTGGCTTTTTTTGTGACTACGCGTTACGACTCAAAGCTCACGCCAAGAACAGTTCAAGACTTTTTTTTTTCTCGTCTGGCTTTACAAAGGTTAGCCAATGTCAAGTTTGTAGTTATTTGTAACAAGTTAGTTAAACTATACAAGTATGGACCCCGTCTGTGCCGGCGCTCGCCGACATACGCACGGCACCCCCTTAGAGCGCTTTCCAGTCAGTTTTAACAAAAAAAAAAACATTCTAAAAAGGTAGAGCACGCCCGCCAGCTAACACCAACACAGACGAAGTCAGCTCAAGACTTTACCACTGGTTCCGAATGTAGATTATACTGAGAAGAGGCGTCAAGAAACTCACCAGACGCTCTTTTAAAAAAGCTAAAATGTTACAGTAAAGTACCTATTATGAAACCTTTGCCCGCGACTTTGTCCGCGTGGACTACACACGTTTCAAACTCCTATTTTTACCCTCGTAAGGGTTGAATTTTCAAAAATACTTTCTTAGCGGATGTCTGTCATAATAGCTACTGGCATGCCAAACAGACATCCGTCTAGTAGTTTGAGCTGTGCACTGACAGATCAGTCGGTCAATTAGTCAGTTAGTCAGTCCTGCTTTTCCTTTTATTAACCCCCGACCCAAGAAGAGGGGTGATGTTATAAGTTTGACTTGTGTATCTGTCTGTGGCATCGTAGCTCCTAAACTAATGAACCGATTTTGATTTTGTTTTTTTTTGTTTGAAAAGTGGCTTTATCGAGAGTGTTCTTAGCTATAATTCAAGAAAATCGGTTCAGCCGTTTGAAAGTTATCAGCTCTTTTCTAGTTACTGTAACCTTCACTTGTCGGGGGTGTTATAAATTTTTAATTTACACTTGTATAAATATATACAGATTTAGATAGTACGACGACACACTTTCGCATTAATAACATCTGTATGGATTACTGTTTATACCAGAGATAGAGTATATGAACATTAACTGGCCCAGTCCATTAGTATCGACTATCGAGTATCGACAATTTATACTTAGATAGAGTCGATAACGAGCGAATTCCATGTTCGCTAAATATTTATTAAACTTCTTTTCATTTCTTTACGATCTAGTAATAAAGCTTAGAAAACGTCATATTGGTTTCAATTAGAGCCTCGATAGATCAACTGTTGAGGAGCGGACTGACTTCCGAAAGGTTGGCAGTTCAAACCCCACGCGTTGCACTAGTGTCGTAACCACTCCTGGCACAAGCTTTACGCTTAATTGGAGGGGAAAGGGGAGTATTAGTCATGATTAGCAAACCATAAAGCAAGTTTCCTGACGTAGTGGAGCGGAGCGGGAGGGGTGTGATGACGTGACGTGATTCGTCAACTAGTGACAACTTCATCCTTCCACACCGCTCCACTAACGCAGGAGTCTACTCAGTTATGGGCTGCCTATAAGTACCTATAATGGGACTTCGTCTGTGTTGGTGTTAGCTGGCGGGCGTGCTCTGCCTTTTTGGAGTGTTTTTTTTTTGTTAAAACTGACTGGAAAGCGCTCTAAGGGGGTGCCGTGCGTTTGTCGGCGAGCGCCGGCACAGACGGGGTCCATACTTGTATAGTTTAACAAACTTGTGTTACAAATAACTACAAACTTGACATTGGCTAATCTTTGTAAAGCCAGACGAGAGAGGAAAAAAAAGTACCTATAATTAAAGCTGAAAAAAATTTACCGAACGTTCGATTGTATAACTCAAAATTTAAAAACCCTCGACACAAAAACCTCTATAAGAAAACTAGAAAAGAGCTGATAACTTTCAAACGGTCGAACCGATTTTCTTGGATTATAGCTAAGAACTCTCTCATCATCAAGCCACCTTCAAACAAAAAAAAAACTAAATTAAAATCGGTTCATTAGTTTAGGAGCTACGATGCCACAGACAGATACACAGATACACACGTCAAACTTATAACACCCCTCTTTTTGGGTCAGGGGTTAAAAACACACAAAAATGCGAAAGACTGTCACACTAATGATCTAAACGTGTCCAAAAATGAGTGCGTGCGTCCCATCCGTAAATTAAAACGCATAATAGGTAGTCGAGTTTTGACTCCTACTCACTTATAATTTTATCCAGAGGTAATGGCCTTAGAGTGGATATGTACTTAGAGGTGGACATGCTATTCAAACCAGCTTTATTACTAGAACTGACAACAAATATTTAGAAATAAGTAAATTCAGTCATTATTTTTAGGTACTATTTGTTAATATTATCTTGTTTTTGTTTTATTATCCTTCGGAGCTATATAATTTTTCCAAATTTATTATGTACTAATATTATGCGATCGGTCATGTATATTACATTGTGTTACCTGCATGAGTTGTGTGTGCCCGTAAGTGGTGTGTCACACTGAATAAGACTATACTATTGTATTTTTAAGTGTTTTGTGAACATGCTGTGGGCGTACCTTAAAATAATAAATAAATAAATAAATAAACCCACTACATGGGGTTATTCAAGGGGCCGATCAACGAATTCCTGAAAGGCCGCCAACGCATTGGTGGTTCCTCTGGTGTTGCAAATGTTTATAGGGAGCGGTAATTACTTAAGGTAAATTACGTAATTAATTATTATAAATCTAATAATTCTGGCTATTAAACGGTACACAATAATAAAGTAAGTAAATATAATTTACTAGCTGATGTCCGCGACTTTGTCGGCGTGGATTTACGTTTTTCAAAATCCCGCGGGAACTCTTTGATTTTCCGGGATAAAAAGTAGCCTTTGTGTTAATCCAGGGTATAATCTATCTCCATTCCAAATTTCAGCCAAATCCGTCCAGTAGTTTTGGCGTGATTGAGTAACAAACATCCAAACGTCCACACTTTCACATTTATAATATTGGTATAGGATAAATAATTCTTTAAAAATTCTTTGAATAAATGATTTTAAGTTAGATTTTAAGATAAGTTGAAGAACTTACTATCCAAATGATCCTATGAAGTAAAAAGAAAAACAAGACACGCACAAAATCAAAGAATTTCGCGGGATTTTTAAAACCTAAATCTAAATGTACCTGGACGAAGGCGTGGGTTTCATCTACTTAGTACCTAATAATGCAACTCCATGGTCTTATAGCTCAATGATTATTCATTAAATTTCGGGCGAATTTCGGAAATTATACATTTGGCGTGCGCCCCTGGGCGGCCCGGCCCGAAAATGTGATAATTATCTACCTACCGTCAGATCTAACCAAGATAGCGCCCGAATAACGGCTTTCGACTTCATGTTTGCATTGTAATGCTAAGTTGCCATGTTAGATGGGTCATCGCTTCTATTTTTTTAAAAGATCCCCTTTCCCCTCCAACTAAGCGTAAAGCTTGTGCCAGGAGTGGGTACGACAATAGTGTAATGGGTGGGGTTTGAATCGCAGACCTTTTGGAACTTAGTCCGCTCCTCAACCGTTGAGCTATCGAGGTAATTTTTTGGTCATCTTTTTGAATTTTTCATATACTTATTATAGATTTTTTAATTTGTAAACTAGCACTTGTCTGCAACCAGACTGCTAGCAAGTGATGATCCAGCCTAAGATGAAGCACGCTTGCCTTAGACAGTGCCTATTCACTTTTGACTTGAATGGATTTTTTATTATTCCGATACAGTTAGCTCTTAACTGCGATTATCACCTGGTGGTAAGTGGTGATGGAAGCGGGCTAACTTGGAGAATACCTCTGATCGACCGATTCTAACGAATCCCGTAATGCATAGATAGTGGATAGAGGCACAGAGGTGCGTGCCCGCAGTGGCTTGCCCAGGTTTGAAGCCAGGGTAGGCATGTAGGTAGGAACTTATTTACTGGCATCATATTCCTCATTACTGGGAGTCCTGACCTCTTTTTAACCCCCGACCCAAAAACAGGGGTGTTATAAGTTAGACGTGTGTATCTGTGTATCTGTCTGTGGCATCGTAGCTCCTAAACTAATGAACCGATTTTAATTTAGTTTTTTTGTTTGAAAGATGGCTTGTTCGAGAGTGTTCTTAGCTATAATCCAAGAAAATCGGTTCAGCCGTTTGAAAGTTATCAGCTCTTTTCTAGTTACTGTAACCTTCATTTGTCGGGGGTGTTATAAATTTTTAATTTACACTTGTATTATCGCATATAGTAAAAATTTTATTAGGATAATAATACGGTGGGTTCCTAGATACTTCCGCATTTTTTATTGGCAGGTAAATGAAATATGATAGCATTTAAGTTTTTATAAATAGGGTAAGCAGAGCTTTTATTCCTCTACTAGCCGATGCCCGCGACTTCACTCTTTGATTTTCCGGGATAAAAAGTAGCCTATGTGCTAATCCAGGATATTATCTATCTCCATTCTCAGCCAAATCCGTCTCGTAGTTTTTGCGTGAAGGAGTAACAAACATACACACACACATACACACATACACACAATGTGTATGTGTAGTGTGATAGTGTGATGTGAAATGTGATAGCGTGAAGTGTGATGACCTGCACGCCACTGCGTGCCCGGGATCGATCCCCGACCTCCCGAATGAGGTCGACGTTTTAACCACTAAGCTATTAGGTACTGCTAGTATTTGTACCTGCACTTCTAGTTATTTCAGTTCTTACCAAAGGTGTTGTACGCTAGCATTCGTTACGCAACGCTACGTTCTCGATCGTGCGGTAATTGGATTTGACTAATTCCGAGTGAGGACGCGCGCTTTACATAAAATAAACATTACGGCTAACCATTGAGCATTAAAGTGACGTATACCACCAAATTAGGTGCAATTTCTCCCTTTTTCCCCTTTCAAATTCGCACCGCTAGGAGAATGAATGCCCTTCTGCCCGGCTAGCATGGGCAGCAGATAAAAATTATATTGTAAGTCCGCTGGACCAACGGGACGAGGCGCGGGTTCACCACACAGAAAACACCAGAGTCTATACACGCTTTTATTAAGTCCTCGTAACTCTTATCGATATATATCAAACAATCTCTCGTAATATCTATTTTGTTTATCCGTCAAATCCTAGGTCCTCCTCTTGGACCACAGAGCTAGTCCCCTTTCGCTGGGTTCACACAGAGTATTCTACCGCCACAGCGAAAGGGGCGGCGTTATATATCGCCACAATATCCCCCCATTATATCCACTGATGTCATAGAAATTAGTGGATATAATCGGGGATATAATTTTTATCTACTGCCCATGCTAGCCGGGCTGGTTTCCTTTTTAGCCCCCAACACAAACAGAGGGGTTTTAAGTATAACTCTCTCCATCGCCCGATAAGCGACTCCAAACTTTCCTAAGTGACTCTTTCCTAAGTGACCATGCCTCGGATCCATATTATGGCATCACTGGCAACACGCATCAAGAACTGCATATTCCAAGTTATTAAGTTCTTAATAAAGGCTATCTTGCACTTTAGTTCTTAGTACTAAAGGTACCTAATCTTGTACACTAACAGTCGCTACGTTCACAGTTAATGTCTCGCAGCCTTTTTAGTCGCATGTCCTATACATTAAACCCACCCAACAAAGTTGTAAACGCATAGCTATCTCGTCATAAGGAAGTTAAATTTACTGTCTGTCTGTCCCTTCCGTAATATATGCAAAACAACATTATGCATGTAACGGATATTAATTGTTTTCGGGTTAATTGCTGAATTAATTAGGCAAAACAAGGGACTATTCTAATAAAATTAGTGGCCCAATTCTAGGCGAAGACTTAAAAGGAAAAGAAAGATAAAAAATATGTTAACTTCATTTTTAACTTGGTTCAATGAACTGAGGTTTTAACCACCAACCCTTTTAAGATATTCTAGAAAATCAAAGATGGACAATGTTGCCTAATATTTTTACTGTAAATATTTTTTAGGGGGCTTTGTAATTAATCATTACAAAGATTTAAAAAAAATCGTAGTCTTTCGAAGATTAAAAAAAAGTAAGTTGTCTATTTCGTCATGTGAACAAAACAAAACTATCGCGATATCTATCAAACAATATATTGTAGAGCTTACAATTTTGTCTCAGCAATTTTTTAAATTAATTTAACCTCTATTTGTATGAAGCTAAAGTTCAAGATGATTGCATGGTTGTTTGCCAAAATCTAATACGTTTTGAAATCCGAGGTGCCAAAGTGACGACAATTCGAACGCCATTTACGCGTCACGTTCAAAAACATGAGATTCCAATTTCAAACTTTTCATGTCACCGCTGGCGGAACGCAGAAAGTTTTGTTCACTTATCCCCTTGTTCATTTTTTTTAAATTGTTTATTGGTGGAAGCGACGGGTCTGCCCGCGAAATTCAAATTTAATTTGGTTTTTCGCAATTTGTAAACTAATACGACAACGTAGGCTTATGGCACTTTAATTGCGCCAATAGCAGTATCATCCTCACAGGTTTATATAAAAATCTTTACTTGAAAGGGTCCAGTTTGAGAAAGTAGCTCTAGTATCGACTATAACTCACAAATTAGTCGATACTAGAGCTAATTTCTTAAACTGGACCCTTTCAAATAATTTTTTTTTAATATAAACCTGTGAGGATGATACTACCATTGGCGCAATTAAAGTGCCATAAGCCTACGTAGTAGTATTAGTTTACAAATTACGAAAAACCAAATTAAATTTGAATTTCGCGGGCAGACCTGTCTCATGCCTCATAAAATTTTATATTAGGTATGTCATTGACAAAAAAAATATATGATTGAGTGGTGGGTATAAATAGTCTTAAATTCTCTTCTTAATCAGCTGTTTAATAAATTATTAAACAGTTTGAGTAATTAATCAAAAATATCCAAGTGTTTTGTATATTCTTAAGTATGATTTTATAGAATAAAAGTAATGACATTTTATTGCTCGAAATATACAAACAAAGAGGTAGGTCTACTTATTTATCATGAAAGGCTCATTTAATTCGAACTCGTGCAAAAATAAAAATCAATTCGCAATTGCACGCACTGTTACCGGGAAATTGATGAGAGCTTAACTAAAATTGACGTTAAATTTTGTATTCGAATCAATTAATTTGATCATACCGCTTTAATTACTGTATTGCTTGCTCATTACAACTTTTATTGGTCGAAATATTTGTAACTAGCTATATCAAAATGTAATATTATTACTGTAATATTTTTGTTGTGACGAGTTCAATGTTTGTTCTTGTATTTAAAATCATCATCCTTTATAGGTATCCGTTAACTTTTTGTTTATTTGTACCCAAAGATATTATAATACTTCAGCTAGGTATCTGAAACTTGTATGAGTTTTACCTACGCAAAGCTCATACTTAGATAAAATTATTGTATTTTAAAAAGTGAAGACAAATTCGTACGCTTGTCCGTATCTTTTTTTTTTTCTCTCTCGTCTGGCTTTACAAAGATTAGCCAATGTCAAGTTTGTAGTTATTTGTAACAAGTTAGTTAAAATATACAAGTATGGACCCCGTCTGTGCCAGCGCTCGCCGACATACGCACGGCACCCCCTTAGAACGCTTTCCAGTCAGTTTTAACAAAAAAAAAAACACTCCAAAAAGGCAGAGCACGCCTGCCAGCTAACACCAACACAGACGAAGTCCTGGAGGTAATTCTTTATTAAATCTTTATTCATGTCTTTATTCTTTTCATTTGACAATTATAGATGATATTAAAATTAAAGATAAAATATTTAAAAAAAAATATTGCTATTGTTGGATACATAAAATTATACAAAATTTAAAATTTGCGCTATAAAAAAATAAGGCAAAACTTCCTCGTTCCTCTATCCAGGAGGGAGTGTCCAATGACACCTACCGATGTTTTGAAATTAGAACGCCGCATTCGCAACTCGAACCTACGAATTACAAATTTAAAAAAAGAAGGGCGCTGTTTTATTCTTTTCTGCTTCTGTTTCCGAACACAATTTTAACACGTCACTTGATAAAAAAGCTCAAGCAATTTTATTCTTTATTTTCATACAAGTAAAGATGTCATAGATTAGAGAGATGTTAAAAAAAAGTTTGTCAAATGACACAAAGCAGTTTATTTTTCCTTTGTAGAGTATTAATGCGTCGATTTGGGCGTTAAGTTCCTTTTTTGAAAAATGAATAGATAAATACTATCGGGTCATGTTGCAAAGCATTTAAATTGTAGAGATTAGACATTTGAAGGACAATGAACTTTAGTAGCTTAATTTTAAAATTCATTTTAGATGGTTTTGGATAGGGAAATCAAAAAGCATTTAGATAATAAGCTTATGAGAACTTTTAAAAGTCTATCAAATACAAATAGCTACTAAAAATAATCTTCTTCGCCCCGGGTTCCTTATTTAGGGTCATGCTCAACTATTTAATTTTATTCAGATACTCAGATACAAGTTAGCCCTTGACTGCAATCTCACCTGGTGGTAAGTGACGATACAGTCTAAGGTGGAAGGTCTAACCAGAAACCAACGGAGTATGGGTTTATTGAAAACTGCCGTACCCCTTCCAGGTTAGACCGCTAACCGCTTCCATCTTAGACTATGTCATCATCACTTACAACCAGGTGAGATTGCGCAGTCAAAGGCTAACTTGTATCTCAATAAAATAAAACGGGTACCTAGGGCACCTGTGCGGGTGCCTGTCTGTCTGTCCGTCTGTCTGTCTGTCCGTCTGTCTGTCTGGCTGTTGGCTAGCTTTTCACGGCCCAACAGTTTAACCAATCTTGATGAAATTTGGTACTGAGTTAGCTTATATCCCAGAGACGGACATAGGCTATTTTAGCCCGGCAAATCAAGGAGTTCCCACGAGATTCTTAAAGGTTCATCCGTTTAACCGATTTATATGAAATTTGATATAGAGGCAAGCAGCTTGCCTCCAGGAAACTGGCATACGCAACATTTTATCCCGGAAAAGCAAAGAGTTCCCAGGGGATTTTAATAAAAGCTAAATCCACGCAAACGAAGACGCGGGCATCATCTAGTATGTATATATTATGGCAATTGGTATAGTGCGTTTCATCGAATAGTACCTATGGCGTTATGTTGGCTCCCCTGTCTGTTGGGTGGTCATTGGCACCATATTTCTATAAGAAGACGCAGATTTTGTTTATTTTCATTTGATTTTCATTTCATTCATTCAGGAAAATCAAATGAAAATAAACAAAATCTGCGTCTTCTTATAGAAATATGGTGCCAATGACTTGGACAGACGGGGGAGCCAACATAACGCCATAGGTACTATTCGATAAAACGCACTATAGACAACAGTCTGTGACAATAGCACAGTCTGTGACGTACCTACCCAAAGAGCAAACGCAAACATGTCCACTGTACTCGTACGTTACGATAACGATACGCGCGACGTCGGCCGACGCTGTGGAAAAGCGTCCATAAATAAAATAAACCCGTGTCGTTCTACTAATGACTGCATAACTGATATTTACGCGTTTCACGCTTCCGCACTCGCGTTTAGGTATTTGCATTTAATGCTATAAGGATCTCTGTTGAAAAGAATGCCTATCTGATTGATACGTTTCTATGTAGTATAAGACGCAGGCGTTATTTTGCGGAAGTCCATGATATACAAAGGACCAAAATCTTAATTTGCTATAATCCGCTGACCAAACCAAATCTGTATGGTGCAACATGCAGGAAGCGACATGCACTGCCCGCCCTCCCACTGATAAACATGCATGAAAAGCCAGCCACCAAGCAAGCCATGCGCACCACCACCACGTAGCACCACACAAATCTCAAAACCGGAGCATCCTCAGGTTTGGTTTAGCGGATTATAGCAAATTGAGATTTTGGTTCCTTGTATATGCTAAGTTTTTTGCTGCTCTTCTGAATAAGCGATTCAGAGTTCCATTGCTGTCATGCAGACCCTCGATTGTGTAAGAAAAACTTATTCTTATTCTTCAGCCAATTTAAAAATTATGGATTCCCAAATTGACCGGCTCGGATATTGCTTACGCAATAATCCGATCTGTGATCCAAATCCAAGCCATTCAAAGGACATCTTTGAAATATCTACGTTATACGTCCAATTTGAATCCGAGGAACATCCGAGATATTCTCACAGATGAGAGAGAGAACTTGGATGACGGAAGCCGGAACTAGTGCGTAAGCTACCATACAATAGTTCTATGACTACTTCGAAACGTATTTTCACGGATTCGGATCGGATGCAATGCGTAATCGCCCTTATGCTTGTAGTATCAAATAAGCTGTAGTTATTGGGAGTAACAAATTACACAGAAGCCGCGCCAGTCAAAAGTAATATTCGACGAATAATAAAAAAGCCAGCCGGAGTTATCATGGCAAAACGAATTAAAAAGAGAGAGCCTCCTAAAAGTATGGTTTCGGCAAAGGATTGGGGAAAATGATAAAAATGAAATATGATGGCTCCGGCTCGCTGCGAGCGTACGTGCTCTAGGGATGCGCAATGTTTTATCGATGATGTTTATCGATGAAAA
Organism: Maniola jurtina; assembly: GCF_905333055.1. Taxonomy (NCBI): domain Eukaryota; kingdom Metazoa; phylum Arthropoda; class Insecta; order Lepidoptera; family Nymphalidae; genus Maniola; species Maniola jurtina. Next base: position 7,314,693 of record NC_060052.1, on the reverse strand, counting down.
GAGGCCAGAACCTATGTAAAATATGAGTAGGTTAGATTCACTATTCATTATACTATTATAGTGATCTATTTAGTATACCAAGAAAGAGATGGCAATAAAGCAATCTTAGAGACCATGAGATAAAATGAAATATGATGGCTCCTGCTCGCTGCGAGCGTACGTGCTCTAGGGATGCGCAATGTTTTATCGATGAAAAGAGGATCAATCATAAATCATTAAATGTGGATTCACTAATCAGCATATTACTATGGTGATATATGTACTTATTTATTTAGACTTCATCTGCGTGGACTACAGAAAATTTAAAGCCCTATTTTACCCCCTTAGGGGCGGAATTTTCAAAAATCCTTTCTTAGCGAATGTCTACGTCATAATAACTATCTCCAAGCCAAATAGCCAAATCCATCCGTCAAAGATAGATTATACCCTGGATTAACACATAAACTACTTTTTATCCCGGGAAATTAAAGAGTTTCTTCGGGATTTAAAAATCCTATATCCACGCGCTAATCTGGCTAATCTTACATTTGGAAGAATCTAGAGGAGGCTTATGTCGATGGACACGCAGAGTATGAATTAATATAAACTTAAAACCTTATAGTATGTAAATATTTTTTTAATTGTAATAATTTTAAGTACCTATATCTAATTAATTAATTAGGAAAAACCTGTACAGTTTTAATTCTGCAATAAAGGCTCTTTTTATTTTTATTTCATTTATTATTTTATATCCACGCGAATGAAGTCGCGGCCATCAGCTAGTGTTTCGATAAAATCTTGTCAAACAGGTTATCGATAAGTTAGTCAAGCCCACCTCTAGCATACAAACGCGTGCCAGCGACCATCGTCAAAAGAATTAAAAAGTGGCGTACTGCAAATGGGTTGCAAAAAATCGAAAGCACTGAAAACCGTCAAAGTAACGTTATTAAGGCCCGGCTTTGAGTTCGGATTACTTTATACGGTGTGTGTACGTCGCGTTCACGGTACGTGTACATGAATATTATGTGTAATATCCTATCCTACTTACTAGGTTGACTAGCTATACTCCACCGAGAGAAGTTAGTATAAAAAGAAAAGAAAGAAAGAAAAACTGTTTATTTGGTGCCATAAAAATAAGATAACATAATATAAACTCGAAATTAAATGAGATGCGTGGTCTGTGGTACCAAAATGGACTCTACTCACCATTGTAGGGCTCTCTCAGTATAGGGCTCTCTCTGTTACATAAACCCATACAAATGAACCAACCAACAAATGAATGTTCGAATGTTTTTAAAAACATGTTTTATTTGATTAGCCGCTCAAAATGATTTAACGTCCACTGAGTTTTTTGTCTTTGTCATTTGTCTGGAATTACGTAACAGAAAGGGCCTTATACTAAATTCTCTCCGTGGATAGAGTTACTTAAGCCTTACTTAAGTCTTACTTAAGACTTTTAAGTCTTACTTAAGACTTAACTAAGAATTAAGTCTTAAGCAAGCTCGCTCTCCTGTAAAGTACCAAGTAGGTAATCCAATTAATAAATCGTCAAAAATAATGTATAACTGAGGAATAAACTGAAAAGAAAAATTGTTGAGTCCTACCTAGCTGTTTTTTCGGCGATTATAAAATCCCTTTATTTCCAGTAGTTCTGTTAATTGTTAGCGGTGATAGTTTACTACCACCGGAAATTTCTTTTCTCTCAGCCAATCTAATTCTAACACGTCATAGGCTCAATAAAAATTAATAAGTAATTCTTCGTATACCAGTAAAACCAACTGTGGTTTTTGTGGCGCTGACTGTAATAAAAACTCTCTGTATATTTTAAATGTAAATAATAAAGAAAAAAAAAAAAAACAATTTCCATAATAACCGCATAAATTCTGGATGATTCACGTTACGCGACGGACGGACGCACCGTAACTTTGTATATAGATAATATCTGTGTATCCGTGGATCCTAACGTTATTTGAATAAAAACACAATTAGACACGCGCCTTGTTTTGATCGCAATATGTTAGATTAATTCCGTGGGCAGCGATAGAGGTTGAACTGTGGGTTAAACTACGTAGAGTGTAGAGCTTGACAAATTGAGAAAAAAAAAAATCTTCAATTATTTAAATATTCACGCGCAATTTAAAACTAATACAAAACAAGATAAAGTTGGAAACTAATACCCGACTGCGATCGTCTTAATAAACGCTGAAATGTTATAGTAAAATTGTTTTTCTGTCGCTTGGTATATTTTAATGTTGTAGTACATTTATATTTGTGAACTCAGAATTTTCTTCTCTTTCATTTGACACCCCACTCGATACAATAGCAAAAAAAAAATTTTTTTTGAGACTCCACTTTTTTTCAAGTAACATCCGTCTGGTCAATTTTTTTCGTATAAAATATAGCCTATGTCACTCGGACTCTTACGACGAATCGATTGACACCTCATTCCTCAAAATCGGCCCAGTAGTTTAGGCACTACGGTGGAACGCACAGAATCTGGATACAAACATACATACCTATATATTACATACCCACATACATACATACATAGACTGATAAAATCCCTTCCTTTAACCCTTCCTTTTGGCTTTGCCGCAGTCGGGTAAAAAATACATACAAAAAATAGCATCTAAACCACAGTAACGTGGCAAGGCGTCCAGCATGCTAGCTGTGTTACCTCGTTGAATGGCCAGACTTTTATGTTGACCGAGGTAACTGCCAGCCCTCCGGTCATTCATAGACTCCGTAAGACGGTATGAGAGAACGGATAGGTTCTTAAAAAATCTAACATCCTCGCCCCACGAACCCATGGTGAATATTTTACAAATTTTTTGTGGTCCCCATGTATTAAAATATGCTATGCCTGGTTAAAAATTTACTGTTTACTAAGCTATTGCACTAATCGCAAGAAATTTACTATTATTCATTGGGTAGTTCCGTTCTCCATCTCCGGAGATATTTATCAGATCTTCACCAAAATATGGGACTACCTTTGAAGTATGACCTTCCAAATAAAGAATCATCAAAATAGATTCACGATTGGCAGAAAAATCGCCTAACAAACATACAGTTGAATTGAAAAAGGCCATTTTTTTTTAAGTTGGTTAAAAAAAGGTTTTTAAAGTTTTTTTTACTGTGAGATAGGCTTGCGCTTGACGACAATCATGCCTGAAAAAAAATTTCAAAAAAAAAATAAAACCGACTTCAGAAACCACAAATACTAAGGAGTTCTGTTCTCCATCTCCGAAGATATTCATCAGATCTTCACCAAATTTATATGGGACCACCTGCACAGTATACCCTTTCAAACCAAAAAATATTTCCAAATCGGTCCAGGGGTCTTCGAGTAATCGGGGAACATACTTACATAAAAATAAAAAAAGATTCCGACGAATTGAGAACGTCCTCCTTTTTTGGAAGTCGGTTAAAAACAGCGATGATGAGATCTAAATTGGAGCGCGCTTGCATAGAAGATGCCTATTTACTCACAATAACCAGAAATAAGGTTACAGTCCATAGTTGTTGTTGTTTCCCCTCCGCAACGTGTGTGGACTGTGGAGTCATTAGATTTGTATCGGACGTTCTTGTCCAAAAATTAATTGTTCAAACCCATCGATGTATATGGATGGGCCCTTCGAAGATAAAAAACGCGCTCAAAAAGTCAAGAGAAATTGCAAAAGTCTCTTGACTTTGTCAATGACGATGACGTAAGATTCAAGCGTATTTTTGCGGACGGAATTGTATGGGAAAGGCTAATCCATATACATCGATGTTCAAACCCAGCACCGAGGAGCTTGCGCGTCGCTTTATATTAATTCAATTATTTGTGCGTTTGCTGCGTAATGACTACACCATGTGTTTTGACATTTTTAACTATAAACTATAACTATATAACTGTATAACTGGGCGTTCCGCGATGCACAAACCGGTTTGACGTTGGATAGTTTGTTGCTCGGTTGCGCGGTGCGACGTCACTATAATATTGCGAGTGTTCTGTAACACGTAGTTAAACAACCTACCTATCTAATTACAAGTACATTAGAATATTTACTTAATTTCAACTTCAGTTTCGATTTGTTTAACCATTTGTATAAATATATTTAAGGAATGTGCAACATCCATATAAACTCAAGAGAGTTTCAGGGTGTCAAGTGGAAACAATATGTAAAACTATACTTTGGTTTAAATAAATAAATAAAAAAATAAATAAAAAATAACTCTCGATCCAAAAAGAGGGGTGTTATAAACTTGACGTGTGTATCTGTGTATCTGTCTCTGGCATCGTAGCTCCTAAACTAATGAACCGATTTTAATTTAGTTTTTTTGTTTGAAAGGTGGATTGATTGAGTGTTCTTAGCTATAATCCAAATCGGTTCAGCCATTTGAAAGTTATCAGCTCTTTTCTAGTTACTGTAACCTTCACTTGTCGGGGGTGTTGTAAGTTTTCATTTACACTTGTTATATTTATTGTATTACCTTAGAATATGCCTTAGTTATAGAACCGAGTGTCAAATATTTATTGTAAACGCTATCGGAGTAGGTATTGCGAATTAGGTAGCCACGACACAGGAATACCTAGTGTGGATAAGTACCATCAGACAGAGAAAAATTTCATGAGTTGTATTTGGTTAGTAAGTAAATATTTTTTCATTTTCATTTCATTTCATTTCGACGTACTACATCACTACCCATTCTATAAACGCGAAAGTGTGTTTGTGCGTTGGTTTGTCCCTCAATCACGTCGCAACGGAGCAACGGATCGACGTGATTTTTTGCATTGATATTGATTGGTAAAACCTGGAGAGTGGTATAGGCTACTTTTATCCTGGAAAATCTAAATCCGGGTGAAGTTGTTGGCAACCATCAGCTACTTAATTCCATATTAGTACTATCCTACGAATAACGCCGCAACGGTCGTAGTGGCGTTTTCTTTTGCTGATTTTGAATCTGCTTTCAACTATACATCATTCAAACTCATCAAAGTTTGAAAATCTTGATTTTATTAACCCCCGACCCAAAAAGAGGGGTGTTATGAGTTTGACGTGTGTATCTGTGTATCTGTCTATGGCATCGTAGCTCCTAAACTAATGAACCGATTTTAATTTAGTTTCTTTTTTGTTTGAAAGGTGGCTTGATCGAATAATCCAAGTAAATCAGTTCAACCGTTTGAAAGTTATCAGCTCTTTTCTAGTGTTCTTATAAAGATTTTTGTGTCGGGGGTTTTTAAATTTTGAGTTATTGCCTAGAAATTAACGTTTGAAAATAGGCCACTGTAGGCCTGTATGGCTTAGAATTCTGATAGGTTAATAATGATGAACGATGGTGATGATCAAAAATATACTTAGGTTAAACTAAACGAGTCAACGTTATAAAAGCCCAACGCTATTATTATTCTAATACGGCAGATGGCCGCTAGTGACAAATGACAATAATAATTAAAAGGCAAAGGTGACAATTCCCCTAAGTAATGCCTACACACTTAATTGTCGATGGCTTTTATTCCCTTATCTATGAATTAACAGAAATTAATAGTTCGAAACCATTACCGACGTTAAAAATTAAGGTTTTTTAAAATTCAGGTACAAGTTAGCCCTTGATTGCAATCTCACCTGGTGGTAAGTGAATATGCAGTCGATGGAAGCCGGTTAACCTAGAAGGGGTATTGCAGTTTTCATTAAACTCATACTCCTTTGGTTTCTACACGGCATCGTCGTACCGGAACGCTAAATTACTTGGCGGTACGGGTTTGCGAGTAGGGTGGCAACTAGCCACGGCCGAAGCCTCCCACCAGAGTCAATTAATTTTGAAAATACTACTGTAAACATCTAAATAATTTTAAATACATGCTTATATCAAAAGTTTTGGAACCAGCAGGATTCTTACGCCACAAAGCAACAAGTATAACCACAAATTCAAGGTTTTCGTATTTTTTCCTTTACTTGTGCTGCTATAAGACCTATTTGCCAAATCTCATGATTCTAGGTCAATGGGAAGTATCTACCCTAGACAGACAGACAGACATACAACCAAGTGATCCTATGAGGGTTCCTTTTTATTCCTTAAAAGCAACAAAAAGCAAATCAAAAAGTTTACAGAAGCAACAAATATAATGTAACAAAGATAAATAAAGATAAAATATAATAACAAAAGATAAAATAAAGATATCGCGTTCGCTTCGGTGAAAATAAAACAAACGTTCAAATCTGAAGTAGGTAGGTATCGTGTACGAAAAAAAAATTGGCAGACGCCACAAAAAAAATGGATTGTCTATAGCAACAATAGTCTTTATGCCCGACAAAGGAATTACCGATGCTATTTGAGATAAATAATATTTTCCATAGACACCGCTTCTTTGTGGCCCAAGTTGAAGGAGGGAGCGACGGACTCCCATCCAATCACTGGCGGCCCTACCTGCTGGTTCTCGCCTGTCCTGGTGAGGAAGATGTTGAGGATGGGATACGAGGAGAGGGAATTACCCTTCCCGCGAACCCTAGTCCTCGGGAGGACCTGTAGATGATGGACACAGGGCGGTCCGCCGTTCACAGGTGGTCCTCGGGTTGGTTGGCGTGCTGTGGTTCCGGCATGCCTCTAAAGGTGACGTCACTGCGCGTCGCGTGAGCGTCGCGGCAGTGACGTACGCGCGTCGCGGCTGGAGAGAATATCGTGCGGGGCGCTGACGCGACGCGCAGTTCCGCTGCAGTGCAGTTTAAGTGCGTGGGCACCTTAACGGTGTTTGGGGGCGCGTAGTGTCCCAGTGGTGGGTCTGCTGAGGCGAACATCCGCTGATGGAGTAACGAGGTGTTTCCGGTCCCTTGTGCTCCGTCATCAGCGGTGGGATGGAACTTCGTGAGATTTAGTCGGTAGGAGTCCGACATAACCACTGTGCTCCCCCGTGGCCAGTGGTATCCAAGACGGATTTTCCTCACGAACAAAAGGAGCGATGGACTACATAATGAGGAACTTTCCAAGGTGTGTTCCTTAAAAACTTCATAGATGGCACTATGAAGTTTCACTTCCAAAGAGTTAGGAAAGGATCCCGAGGATTTTTAAATACATAAATCCAAATGATAGAAGTCAAAGTCACTATCTATTATTAGTAGTAAATAAATCTAGTGTCAAAACCAAATGAGGTTATAAAAACGTTTGGCATTTCCTCAGTGTTTCAGGCTTCTAAAGACGCTGAATATCACTCTCAGCTTTCTACAAACAGACTAGCACAAAAGTCCGATTTAAGAAAAATCTACGACTTCTCTTGGAATTCCCATGCGCCATCTATGAGACTTTTAAGGAATTTGTAGTGAAACATGGGTAGTGAATTGGCTTGGCTATACAATCAGACCTTCTGGCAAGTGATGATGCAGCCTAAGATGAAGCTTGCTTAGAATTTAGATTTACCTACTTGATTTTTAAATAGCATCAAGTTATAATAATAATCGCGCGCTCTCTTATCTCGTCCAGCACAAAGAGGGTGCGCTAAGGGTGTTTCACACGAGTTATTAGCTCCATTGTGGAGTGTTCGCATATTTCACGCGCCGCCGACTCCGTGTGGGAGTGCTTCAATTTGCTGCTCTGACCGGAGCTTCGAGTGCTTATTATTTGTATTGGTTGATTTTAATATGCTCACTTTTTGAAAAATCTTCGAGGGGTGTGTTGGGTACTTTTGTTATTTATTCCTAAGACAAAACAGCGACCTATGCCAAATTTTTGAAATATTTTTAGCACAATTTGGTCAGGGTTAACAATGTGGACATTTCCAAAATGAGAGGTCGCCATTTTGTAGCATTTTAGGACACTATCGAAACTATGTGCCCTAACCATTGCCATTTCATCTAGTTCCATCGCAACCTGACGTAAGTATATATTATATCACTCTGGTTCTCCTTAGGGTCTCTTCATTTCTGATTTGATCCTATAGATTGTAGATAAATTATAACCATATATCCATCCCATAGTGATTCTAAGCTTGTTTATGAGACCATATTGCTAGGATCCATAAATCCATAATAGCATGTATGATATTTTTGCGTCAGATAGAAACTACTAATATTTCCTTAAACTTTTCAACCAAATACACAGAAGCAGTTTACAAATGATTAGTCATAAATACAAACTAACGGCCTTTCGGTTAAAAAAATGCTCTAAAGCAATAATAGTTTAAAATAAACGGATTGTAGCCGGTTAATTTCACCAAACTGAGTTCAATGGCGCGTAAAATTGCAAATTAAGTCTATCTTGTCTATGGTCCGCAAAGATGGCCGCTTGACAGATGTAAAAACTGCACCAAAACCATGGATATGATATATTTATTATACAAGTACACTGGATAAGGTGTACAATACAAAAAGACCTTTGCTTTTTTCAAAACACGCCACCGAGCGCATCGAGATTTAAAATTAACACTTTGTGTCAAATTATCTTGTCTTCGTGAGGTAGGTTCTGAAAAAGCTGCTGCATTATTATAATCTCCATTGTTATGATAGGCTGAATTTATGGTATTTTCATTGTAACAATGCATTTTAAGTGAGTGTCGGCCAATCAAAGGTGATTGCGATCATCACATAGGACCGTTAAACTAAAGCTAAGCCCGAAGCCGTTAAGCTGCTTAATTGCGGTAGAATGACAGCTACAGTGTCACAATCGCAATAATCTTTGATTGGTTGACGCTCGCTCACTATTGGCTACAACTCAATGTTGCAACAATAACACCCACGATTACAACAATTAAGATTGTAACAATGATTAAAGCAGGTTTCCGGAATCTACTGATAGGTTGATACTATGTTGATAGATGTCTCATTACTAACATTTAGTTCCGAGTAGGTACGCTCAATGACGCTCACTGCTGCTGTCATCGCCAAAATGGTATTGATCAAGTTGCTTCAAGAACAAATCGCCAATAGCAGGTCCAGCGTGCTTGTATTAGTAGAGATCAGTGGTTCAAACCCTTTGGGATCCGTGTAATGGCGGCAGATGGTGGTAATTTGCGATTTCGTGGATTTGTTGACAATTTCATTGCAGTTTAATGAACTGTTATAATTGTTTAGACAGATGAACAGTTATGATATCTGTATTTGAAATTCCGCAGAGTGAACTACAGTGTGGGAGAGTTCCCTCCAGTTCACTTTGCTATGGGTGATATAAAACCAAAGAAAAAAAATTTAAAAAATCCGACTTCAATAACCACGAACACTAAAAACCTAAAAAGTAAAAAATTATATAATTTTTTACCAATTATATTATTACGTAGGTAACCAAGAATTAATGAAGTTCTATACTAAATTTTGGAGTAGTAGGTACCAATTACAATCGGGGTATCTTTAAAACAAGAGTGCATAGGCATCTTCTAGGTAAATGCGTCCCATCTTAGGCCACATGATCACTTTCTATCAGGTATGATTGCGGTCAAACGCTTGCCTATAATGAATAAAAACCAGCCAAGTGCGAGTCAAATTCGCGCACTGAGGGTTCCGTACTCGGGTATTTTTTCCAACATTTTGCACAATAAATCAAAAACTATTATACTTACATAAAAATAAATAAAAATCTATTTAGGATGTACAAGTCAAGCCCTTTCATATGATACCCTACTTGGTATAGTTATCTTACTTTGAAAATTGAAACACATTTTAATTTTTTTTAAAGGATGTAACCACAAATTCGCGGTTTTCAGATTTATTCCTGTACTTGTGCTATAAGACCTACCTACCTACCAAATTTCATGATTCTAGGTCAACGGGAAGTACCCTATAGGTTTCTTGAAAGACACGAGGGCCGGACGGACGGACAGACAGACAGACAACAAAGTGATCCTATAAGGGTTCCGTTTCCTTTTGAGCTATGGAACCCTAGAAAAAGAATTGTTCCTCTCCAGATTCCCGTGCGAAGCCGGGGCGGGTTGCTAGTAGCAGATAATTTGAAATCGTCTATGACAAAATCCAATCCTTAATCACAAAATGGGGTATGAAAGGGACATCACAATAGGTCCACCGACACCCCAAACGCATTCAATCATTTAACTAGTGTTTATACTCATTAAGTGCCCCGGATTTGTCCCCTATCCCCGCGTCCCCCGGGGGACATCACTGTCCCCCGGGAACTAAGTAGACATGTCCATAAAATTGCCATATTTTGCCAGTTGTTTGAGCAATCTCTGGTTGAAATCTGGCCGTTTTTTATGGCTTTATGGTTAGGGGAGAATTTGAGGATTTAAAAGATGCCCAATTACAATTCACTATATCTAGTTCATACTTCTATATCCATATTTCTATATCCATGCCAATACATATTATAAATGTGAAAATGTGTCTGTCGGTCTGTCTGCTAGCTTTTCATCTATCATCGGTTTAACTGATTTTGGTGTGTACAAAGATGATAGCTTGCATCCCGGGGATGGATATAAGCTACTTTTTGTCCCGGGAAATCAAAGGATTCCCACCGAACCATCATACAAGATAGGTATAGGTAACATTATGCACTTTTTTTTTAATGTAATTATTTGTCGTAAAAGGAGAAATAGAAAGAAAGAAATAGAAAAACGTCTATTTCTTGAAATATTGTGCCACATATCATATTATACCTAGGTAGTTAATAAACTAGGTAGGCTGAAAGTAGGTACGGTACGTACACAATCAGTGAACATTTCAACTCTCTACCTACTCGTTCATGAACCGATTCATTCATGACAGACAGACAGACAGAGAGACAGACAGACAGACAGCGGGTGCTTAGAAATAAGGTCCCGTTGGCAACCTTCGGGTACAGAACCCTGAAAACTAATTATTGAAACCTGTGATCTTTTGTTTTTTTTTTTTTTAATTTAGAAAATACTTCATTTACTTATCTAATAGCTTCTCTTTGTAGAGACAATTATATTTCCATAAACATAACAGATCACTCGACATTACTTCATATTAGATGTATCTATGGGGTGCATAATAGCAAAATCGAGTTATTCGACCCCATGTCATGGGGGTGTAGTGTTTGTATGGCGGTTAATGATTATATTAATTTGTTGTTCTGTACCGGCGATAGTTCAGTGGTGAAGACGTCGGCTTCCTTCTTGGGAGGTCGGGGGTTCGATTCCGGGCATGCACCTTTAACTTAGCTCAACGGGTTACGAAGCTAAAATAGCAATGGGCAGAGTACATAGTTCAAAAAGCCGATAGACATTGGGGTCTCAAGGTGCTAGAATGGCTGCCTACATTGGAAGACAGTTTTTTTAATAAAGAAGTGGTGATAATAACAAGAATAACCAGTTGAGTTTGTTATGGGCTCTTCTCAGATCTGGGCGCGTATGGAACCCTCGTAGCTTTAGTAATAAGTTTACATATTTACTTATCACCTTCACCACTATATCATCTTACAAATCTAACAATTCGGACCATCAAAAGGAGCACAATTAGTATCTACTTTGAATAAATGGTTTGAGTTGAGTTTGGGCTTAACCCCACCGTCAACTAGGTGGACAGATTACATCAAGACCATAGACCAGGCGCAAGACCGTACCATGTGGAAGTCCCTACAAGAGACCTATGCCCAGCAGTGGACGTGTATCGGTTGATGATGATGGCCATAGAACTAGGCACACTAGCGATATTCGCTAATAGCGATAATTCGTCCGATAGTTAGCGTAGAGTCCTCCCCAAGGCAGCACTAGTGCTCCATTGACTCACCCTCTACAAAAGCTCTTGTGTCTATTGGCCGGTAATGACGTAATTATTGCACGGCTTAGCGGATATCACGTGATACCCCTTTGACGGACGCCCTTTGATGTTTCTACTCCTTTCCACCGAGTTTTTGATAATTGTCCATACATATAAAGCAGTGGTGAGAGTAGAGAGATCACTTTGTTGTCTGTCCGTCCGTCCGTCCGTCGTGTCTGTCAAAAAATAGGGTACTTCCCGTTGACCTAGAATTATGAAATTTGGCAGGTAGGTAGGTCTTATATAGCACAAGTAAAGGAGTAAATCCGAAATCGTGGTTACATCACAGAAAAAAAAAAATTAAAATGTGTTTCAATTTTCAAAGTAAGATAACTATGCCAAGTGAGGTATTGTATGAAAGAGCTTTATCTGTATATTCTAAAGATTTTTATGCATGATAGCTTTTGATTTATCGTGCTAAATGTCAGAAAAAATATCTGAGTACGGAACCCTCAGTACGCGAGTCTGACTCGCACTTGGCTGTTTTTTTTTGTAATGTAAAAACGAATTTTTCTTTAATGATTGTGCGCTCTAAAATGTAATTTTGAACTCTGTAACATAGCCTGTAAGTTCCATTTAAGTGGAAATTCCTTTATGGAACTAATAAAAGTCTTAAACCAGAATTTAAAGTCTAAGTAGCAGCTCAATCTCTTATTTTGAAACTTCCACGAGCAAACAGATAGATAATAATAAATCTTTATTGCCAACATTACAACAATTAGCCAATTAAAATTGATTCCAAATTGAAACTCCTTATTTATAAACAGGTACAATTTATAAAGGGAATCAAATTAACCACCGAATCGAAAACAAACATCTCAATTCAAATTTCGAACCGGCTTATTCCAAATTCAAATAGACAATGCCTGCTCAAGAGGCACATTACAGATTATAAAGAGTAACGTACAGTGGGGTCCTAAATCATTTTATTTTTGAGTTTTTATTTTCATTTCGTAGTTAAATGGAATCTTGTCATTTATTTATGATAACTGTTCTTGTGTCATAGATATTTTATTAATAGTTTATCTCGTCTGTGTAAAAAAGAACAAAATTCAATAAGACATGGATTTAAGAAACAAAGACCCCAAGAACTAAGTCGTAAGACTCAATTAATTTTAATTAATTACTACTGCCAACTTACCAATCGCTGAATAAAAGCAATATAGGATCTGGCATTTGCAAGTGTACACCAACCCTGGAAATCAAATGGGCCGCCATTTTAGAAGCATGCTCGTAGGTATCAAAACATACGTAAACCCCGCGCATCTACATTATGTAGCACTAGAGGATGGCCGCGACTTCGTCTGCGTGGAATTAGGTTTTCAAAGATCCCGTGGGAACTGTTTGATTTTCCGGGATAAAAAGTTCTCTATGTCAATTACATGGACGCAAGCTACCTTGGTACCAAATATCCTGCAAATCGGTCAAGCGGATGGGTCTTTAGGAATACCGTGGGAGCTTTTTGGGGATAAAAAGTAGCCTATGTCCGTCGCCGGGATATAAGCTAACTGTGTACCAAACGTAAGAATCGGTTAAACTGTTGGGCCGTGAAAAGGTAGCAGACCGACAGACACACTTTCGCATTTATAATATTAGTATGGATGTGTCGCTACACAAGTATACTAATTTCTACTTTATTTAAAATCCAATTGTAGGTATGAGCTTTGCCTGTCTGGAGCTTTATAATATCTTTGTTGTAACTCTAGAATGATGGCTTATTTTCAACCGACTCCCAAAAAGGATAAGATCTTAAATTTGGAGCGTTTTCTCAGGCAGAAATCTTTTCAAAAACGCACTGTTTTTAGACAAAAGTCGGTAAAACATTAACGATCTCAATGTAAGTAATCCTTAACAAGACTATTACTCGAGCGGTTGGCCAAATGGCGCGAAACCCGACCCTTAGCCAAGCCCGAATATTGGGGCGTACGGCATAGATTATTATAATCAGAATAAAAACAGATAGACATAATAAAATAATCAATTTGAACTTTATAATACCTATGGACTTGTGGCGATTGCCACAGTTGACACTAGATGGCATTCCTCACATTTATATCACACTTCACGACAGTGGGAACTTCTAACCAAACGTCGAAGTGTCAAGTGGTGAACAAATGATAGTACATTTGACGCAGGGAGCCCTATCATAGCCCTATTTTTCTTTGATTTCACGTCACCATAGCCCCTAATAATATATGACATATTGTTGATTCAGGATCAAACCGAGAGTTTCCTCACTCTAGTTAACTCTGCTCATATGAAAGAGTCGATTAGCAATCATTCGATACAAACCGAAGACGGACTAGACTATACTAGACCACGCATAGCCTAAGCTTGGTTAATATACGTCTGCCTTCTTTTTGGGAGGTCGGCCGTTCGAGCTGCATGCACCACTGACTTTTCGGAGTTATCTGCGTTTTAAGCAATTAAATGCTTGCTTTAACGGTGAAGAAAAATCGGTTGAGGAAATCTGTATGGCTGAGAGTTCTCCATAATGTTCTCAATGATGTGTGAAGCCTGTTAACCCACACTGGGCCAACGTGGGCTTGCAGACTTAATGGTATAATTTTTTTTTGTTTTTGAGAGGAGACCTGTACTCAGTAGTGGGCCGACGATGGCTTCATAATGATGATGATGTTGTTTGTTGAATAAATTGTTTTTTTTTTAATATTCAGATACAAGTTAGCGCCTGACTGCAATCTCACCTGGTGGTAAGTGTTGATTCAATCTAACATGGAAGTGGGCTTACCTGGAAGGGGTATGGCAGTTTTCATTAATTCCATACTCCTTTGGTTGGTTGTCACTTGTCTCATGATTATGTTAATGGTAAAAAAGCATAGATTTGAATTTCTCCAGCAATGTGCGGGGCTGCAATTGCTTGTATAGTATAGCATATTATTGTAAATTGAACAATTGAAAAGAGCAACCGCCGAGTTTCTTGCTGGTGCTTCTCGATAGGAATGGCACTCCGAACCAGTGGTAAAATTATTTTCACGATTCAAAGGCACTTGTAATAGTTTACTTGAATAAAAATATATTCCATTCTATTCATCTGTACAACTACTCTTTGCCCGCATTAGGCCAGAGCGGCGCCCGCGGGACACGTTATGGCCCCACTAATGGCCACAACACATATTTTCAATTCATCCCAACCTATTAGCGGTAGGGCTTTATTATTGCGGATCAATTTTTTACGATTATCTTATCTGTGCTTTGGTCTTTACTGTCTATGGTTAGCGGTTTTGAATTTGGAACAAGTAATGTCGCATTTTGGTCGCACATAATAAGCGAAACATAAGAACTTACCTAGATAAAAGTTGCATAATATTGTCTATGGGCCTCATAAGAAAAATCAGAGAATCAGAACAGGACTTTGCTAATATTTAGTATCTATTACATTAGTTGTATTTTTAATATATTGAAGGAAATACAACCGATTCAAAAGGAAGACATTATTATCGTACATATTAGCAATAGGCAAAGATCTAAAACAATTCAGCCTAACGAATTCCCCCAAGCTAATGAATTAAAAAAACTCTCAACCCATTCATATTAAAAAAATAGTAAATTAGGTTCGAATATAAAATAAAAACATCAATTAGCTGATATTAGCAAAATTACTGCCCTGGGAGACATAAAACCACCTTAACTTAACTGAATTGTTTCAGTAAAATTTTGCGTTGCGTCATTTATTTGCCGCTAAATTGTAATGGGCCTAATGGCATTACATTAAAAAAAAAAACAGTCACACCCCAAACATTATGACCGGTAGTAATTTTATTCATAAACACTAATTGACACGGAAACTGATTCGCATAGACTTAATTACCGAGCCACCCTCGGAACGTGTTTTAACACGAATTACTTTTTTAAACACTCGACGATTCATCTTCATGCTTTTAAAAAAATAGCCACCCATCTATTTGATGGCCAGATTAAAAAAAAAACAAAAAGAGTTTTTATATGTTCCCAAATAAATGCGTTCAGTGTACGTGTGACATGCGACGTTTGGATTCGAAATTCAAACCAACCATCTGTCGCCACAATAGGCACTTACATGCGCACTTGGAATGCTTTTTTGAAAATCGAATGTTTTTCCAAGGAATTTATTGAAATTGAACTTTATGTCTATATTTTTAGAGTTGAATTTCTAGGAAAAGGATATTAGTAATACACCCCCGATTTTACTCGGATTAAGTATAATGAATCGTAAATTTGATCTTTGACACCTTTTTCATTTAGATTCCTTACTTTTTTACGACTGTGTGTGCGTGTCAACTTCAAGCTTTTATAGCATCTATTGCTTAGAGATAAAGTTGCAAATCGTATGAATTTTTCAAGTCTGTGTGAATTAAGATGTCTATAGAGTCTATTCGATAGTGATTTGGGAGGGTGGATGGAATGATTTTTGGCTTAGATTCATTTTGTTTGTAGTAATGTAATTGTATTCTGGCTTTGATAAAGAGCATATTTGTTACTTTTGTATGCTACAAGTAATATTTTGATTATGTTTATTAAAATATAAGTAAGTAGTCGCAAAAAGTTGCTACATTTTATTTTTCCAATTGAAGTTAGGTATAATACATATTTTACATAATTCGCAGGTCCAGATTTTTAATCCAAATTTTCTTACTAGCCTTTTGTATTTATTTGATCTTCCTTCCGGTTTAAAGTAGATATTTTCTTAAGTAGATCTCAAAAACTAGAACCCAGATAGAATAAAAGTCAGTTAAAAATTTAAAAAACGAAACTACGAAAGTGCTACGCCGCGGTGCTACGACATCTCTACGCTGAAATACGTCCATGCTGAAATCTAAGATTTGTGTCAAAATGCTAAAAAACCCATGGAGAAAAGAGATCATTGATCACAAGAGAATCACTAATAAGTTTTCAAACTTCATATTTTCAATGTTTTTCACGCGTCCACAACCATGTAAAAAACAACACAAAAGTACCAACTTTCGAAATACTAAAAATCCAAACAGAACTATTATCGAATTTTCAAACTTGCGACGCGTATTCCAAATTCAAATTCAAATAAATGGAACGTACGAATAAAAGCAATTCGGGAGCGCGTTAACGGGCCAGTCTGCGAGATGTCGCGATGAACGCGCGAAATGACGAATTCAACATTGTAGCGCGGACTTGCTCGCGGCTACACAGAGTAGAGCGTAGCGGTAGAGGCATGCTAAAAAAACGTTACGTTAAAACAAGTGTAAATTAAAAATTTATAACACCCCCGACAAGTAAAGGTTACAGTAACTAGAAAAGAGCTGATAACTTTCAAACGGCTGAACCGATTTTCTTGGATGATAGCTAAGAACACTCTCGGGTGTCGGGTCGGATGAATGCGTAATCGCTCTTATCTTAGTGTTAAAAATTTAAATAGTTACAACCCCATACCCGTTCACTGGGTTCTATTTAATAGCTATAATAGCTGGTATTTAGGAGCTGTTTAAGAATTAAACATCTATTGTACTGAGCTGTGATTGATAAGCTGGGCTAGGGCGAAATAACGCAAGGCGTACTTGATTTCGCAGCGAGCACTTTGAGAATTTTCAATGTAACTATTATGCAAACTATTGCTTTTCTTCTTTGTATTGTTATGTAGCTTCTACATGCATCCATTGACAATCTGGAATGGCATAAAATGAGGGGTGTTTTTTTTCTCTCTCTCGTCTGGCTTTACAATGATTAGCCAATGTCAAGTATATAGTTATTTACAAGTTAGGGAAACTATATGTATAAGTATGGAATTTGTCTGTGCCGGCGGCGCCCGCCGACATGCACGCGCCCTTTAGAGCGCTTCCCAGTCAGTTCCACCACCAATAAACACCAGCAGAACACAAAAACCGGCCACTTCTCACAAAAAACACTCCAAAAAAACACCGCACGCGCGCCAGTAAACGCCACCACAGACGAAGTCCAGGGAGTATTTGACTTCCCAGTGAATTGATATCACAGCTCAACTTTTAATCTTTGTCTATGGTAGTGTAGCTACTCTATGCGTCAGTTGACAAGCTGGGAAGGCATAACGCGAGGCGCGCTTGATTTCCCAGTGGCTTGATATCAGGGCTGAATGAGAATTTTCGGGCTAACTTTGTGTTTGTGTATTGTCTATTTGTGTGCCTAGTCTACATTTTAATTTGGGAATTTATACTTTCGCAATATTGCTAATGGTAAATGGGCAATTTGAGTTTTAAACTTTTGTGTTTATTTCTTGTATTATTTAATGTCAATAACTGGTACCTACTGTACGATGGACCGACAATATAAAGCGGCTGGCGGGAAGTGGCTGGATGAGGAAGGCTGTGGACCGGGTGTGGTGGCGCTGTATAGGGAAGGCCTATGTCCAACAGTGGACTCCCACAGGCTGATGATGATGATGATGAACTGGTACATCTAGATACCTATCACGATCAATACCAACGATGATTTTAGTTTACCGATATCCATCTATCCATCCAGTTCATCTAGTTGCATGAGTCGTGACGGGATTGCATTTCACACATTTCACAGCACTGCAGTCCCGTCGTGTTATCATTATTTCATTAACGGATCACTACTGAGCACGGATTTCCTCTCAGAATAAGACGGGTTCTGGCCATGGTCTATCATGGATTGGCAAACTTCACACACCTCTAAGAACTCAGAGTACTTTCAGGCATGCAGGTTTCTCCACCGTTAAAGCGAGTGATATTTGACTGCTTAAAACGCACACGAGTAGCTCTGAAAAGTTAGCGTTATGTGTCCGATCGAACGCTCGACTTCCCGAATAGAGTACCGAGTGAGTAGAGTAGAGTACCGAGTGAGTAGAGAAGAGTGCCGATTGAGTAGAGTAGAGTACCGTGTGAGTAGAGTAGAGTACCGAGTGAGTAGAGTAGAGTACCGAGTGAGTAGAGAAGAGTGCCGATTGAGTAGAGTAGAGTACCGTGTGAGTAGAGTAGAGTGGCGAGTGAGTAGAGTGGAGTGGAGGCGAACGTCTTAACTACTATCCCTTCACAAACACAAAGATAAGTGCCATAGAAAAAACTAAAAGTTTAGCAGCCCTCACTATGAATCTTAATCAGTCGCCCGCGCCACCTCAAAGGTGCCATGGCGAACGATTTCGCGCTCCAAATACGAACATTGCCCACGTAAACTTGGTGTGAATCGGACGATTCACACCAAGCACGTACACGTGACACACGCGTAGGGACGCACGTAAATCTGTAGACATAACTGCATGCATTACGTCTACGCGAACGTTCACGCCACGCAAGCGGTATGCCATGTCTCATCATACAGTTCCATGCTTTACAACCCAATCGTACGCGCTACGTCTGCGCTTACGCAACTCTCACGCAGCCTGTGTGAACGAGCTGTAAGTAGGTAAACAAGCTACACAGAGTGATTTTAAAATAAGAACATCTGTATTTTAATGTTTAAACTATCGTGAGTGATTTCCATAATAAGTGTAAATGTAACAGCTATACTCATGTATGCTTAGACTTAGACAATGTCATCGTCGTGGGACATAATGACGTGGGTCATAATTCATAACAATTCAATAAAACTACCCTTGAATGATCGGTAGATCTAATTAGCCATACTAGTAGTAAGCAAGTTAGAAAAATATCGAGATTTACTTTAATCGTAATATTCAACTTAAAGCGTCAATTCTATGGACACACGAAATTGTAATAGTAATCCAGCATCCCATTCAAAGGACACGACAAAATTAATCACCGGATAAATCGTACGCGAATCAAGAAACCATTTAACAACCAATCCGTATTTTATCACAGCCAAAACACGACTGCCGCCGAAAGTTAACCGTCACCCTAATTTCTACCCTGCACCATAGAGCATAGAGTGTACACAAAATGTCGGAGACCGCGTTTTGACAGCGCGCCATATTTAATCACCTACAAAAGACCTCGTTGAGTTCATAGCTACATACACGCATTGAAAACTAACAAAAGAAAAAAACCAATCTTCTCAGATTGGCATTTGGAGGGCACCGTACAAAAGGGACCTCCTTTTGGGGGAATATTGTTAGTACAGATTGAAAAGCATTTTGTCGTCGACATGTTATTCGGTAATTTAGTGTTGCCCGATCGAAATAACTGAGGGTTGTAATTGGAAAGGAGGTTTTAATGTATGTCGCTGATTGATTGCTTTTTCGCGAGATTATTTGAATACACTCAGTCGCACAATGGAGATCTACATTTTATTGCATAAGTTGAGACCACCCTGACAGTTTAGACCCTGCTGTTATAGAAGAGCGGATTTAAATCTATTTTCATTTCATGTTTAATTTCATGGCAAAAGCGTAAAAATGATAGAATTTATAGGTTACATTTTATTTCAACCTAATTCTGTACGAATAATAAGACTGAAGGAAGTACCTACCTACTATTCCTGCACAAATTCCAAAAATACAAGTGTTAATTAAAAATTTATAACACCCCCGACAAGTGAAGGTTAGAGTAACTAGAAAATAGCTGATAACTTTCAAAGGCCTGAACCGATTTTCTTGGATTATAGCTAAGAACACTTTCGATCAAGCCACCTTTCAAACAAAAAAAAAACTAAATTAAAATCGGTTCATTAGTTTAAGAGCTACGATGCCACAGACAGATACACAGATACATGTCAATCTTATAACACCCCTCTTTTTGGGTCGGGGGTTAAATATTGATTTTCGCTATGTAGTAAAAGGGATGATCGTACAGTTTATTTGAAAAAATAGAACATGTTCGTAACAAATCACAATTTTATAATTTTTTTGCTAACGTACTTAGTTTTGATGAATTTATATTATAATATAATATATTAAAATATATAATATAAAGTCAAAAATATGAATATAATATAAAGTCAGCTAACCAATATGAACACGATTTTGACTTTGAACAGTATTGATAACCAAAAAATATGGTACCTATTTTGAAATAAATGGTTTTGACTTTGAAAAATTACGAAGACGCAGTTGCGATTCTTTACTATCTCAATCACATTATGTATGTATTCTGTAGAGATAAAAGATTTGCTTCAAAATACCTTTTTCCTTTAACTTCATTCCCTTCAATATTTCACCCGGGAATACGGTGTGAGCTTCGGACAAGTTTTAATATGAAAAATGGTATTATCATATCGCACAAAATTATTTTGCAACCAATAAAACTATAGATTTTATTAAAACAACCTTATTGTAAGGGAATAAGAGCTATTTGGAATAGACAGAGTTATATTTCGTATGCAAACTAGATTTGTGTTCGAACAAAGTTAAGAAGTCTGTAATTACAGTTAGAAAATTGTCTTAAAGGTCTTATTTTGTAAAGATTACGGACTATTTTCGTTTGTTTTTTTGTTTATTTAGAGAAAATAAGGTACGTTTCACCTGACTTGGCATATAACAGAAAAATTGTTTCGCATTCGACGCGAACTGTGCTTTTTTCAATAAATATTAATGAGTTTTGAGATGCTATTGGATTATTCCATGTTTTTTTCGCTTACTTTGATTAATAAAGTTTTCGATATATACTGTAACCTTTGTTATTTGATGTGATTACATTTTCCAATGAATATATTTCTATAATTTCATAGGTAATATTGCAAAGCTCCGTTCTTTTGTAATATTTTATGTAAATGGAGTAACGAAAAAATACTTTGTGGATATTTTCGTTTGCAAACTAACAATCAAAGTACTATGTTTGGATCTCTTCCTTTAACGAAAATTAGGTAGATGATACTTTAAATATTTTCTAAGCCAAAATAACTTTTGAAAAAAGGAAAAAATTAAAAAAATCAGTTCATTTTTTTTTTTAATATGACGTATACTTATTCCTTAGATTTCTTACAATAAAAAAATCTGCGTTCCGAAGTTGTACTATAAGTCTTGACTTATTATAACTCATAAGAATCACAACTTGGCCTACATGAAATAATAAATAATTAAAATAAATAATAAATAATTAAATTAAATGTATGTTAATTTAGAAAAGTACCTACTTTAGTTGCATAAGACAGGTGCTATATTTTTGTTTGATTAACAAAAAAACTAAAAAAGGAATTGCTGTTTAAAATTTGAAAAACAAAACCCCTTCGTGCGGATCCTACAAAAAGTAATCGAAGTAAGGTTGAAAATAAATGCATTTATGAATCTGCATTCTATTAATACACTTTCTAAGATCATTCAAGAATCAAGATGAACTACGAGTACAACAAGTAAATGCTACATCAAAGACAAAGCTGTGATTGTCTCCAGATATCGATTCTATGTCCCTTCATTTCCCTACTGAACCCAAAAGACCTGTATCCAAGGCTTCAATCAAAAATGGCGCGAGTGAAAAAAAATAGATGATTTTTTCACTCCGATGCGACAAAGGCGCTCCCGTCAAATGCCATTGCTTAAATGAGAACGCAGTCATTCGCGAATGTGGTGAAACGGAAAAATCATCCGATGAAAAAAAAAAGAAATGTCATCAGTTTTCACCCGAGAAATGTAGCCGTTTTTATTTTCTAAGGACATAAGTGCAAATGATTTGATTAAAGTATTTGTATCAACTTTGTGTGTATTTTTCATCTGTTATAATAATATTATGTATTGTATTAGATGCGAGCTTTTAGAAGATTTTCAAATAAGCAACTTTTCTAAACTGTACCTAAGCGATGATTGGTTAGTTACTAAAATAATAATAAAAAAAATTGGTAAAGTCAATAACAATAGCCATCCTAAATAAAAATTATATACCTGCCAATTTTCTTTTTTAAATTTATGTTTCATTTTATTTAAAAAAATACAAAGTGTAATCAAATCACTTATGAACAAGTGAAGAGATGCTTAATGTAAAAAATCTTTTCATCAAGTTGATTCGAAATTCGAAATTTCGGAATGCACAGTTCGGAAACGACTTGCCAATTTAAAAAAAAACACCTTCATCAAAAAGCATTCAAAATAAGTTCAAATGCTCAAAATATATTCGTACAAATCAAAAGGCAACATATTTTGTATATTTGAAATGATTTGGAACGTGAAAAAATAGAACATGCTGAAATCTAAAACAGAAGACGCATCGGACGGCTTGGCTATTCATTTTCCAATTTCCAAACGTGGCAAATTTGAAATTTGAATTGAGAATCGTAAAAGGACTGCGTTAGAGCACGTTCACAGGATGTCGAACAGATTTTACATATTTTTTTTGGCATTTTAGAATCGTTCAAAGAGTAACTCATAGACTGTCGGACCGAATGTGAATTTTGGGCCAAAAGCGAAGCCTAGTCTTGTTGAACTTGTCATACATAGTTATGTTATAGATTATATTATGTAATTACATCGAAATAATGTCAACTATAATTTTTACTTACTTAAACGTATTTTAACAATCTTGCTTGAAACCTTGACTTCTGCCAACACTTTGGCCGAAGCTTTTTTTGGCTGAAAGTGGTCGAAGGTTTAATCGGACACTATTAATTTCATCCTTTTTAACATGAGCAGTGGATGTGTATAGGCTGATGATAATAATTGAAAATGATGAAAGTACAATAGGTCTGACATACTGTAATATAGAAGCCGTTATTAGAGGGTAGAGGCGTTATTTTGCGGAAGTCCTAATACACAAGAACCAAAAGCTTAATTTGCTACAATCCGCCAAACCAATCCATACAGATATGTTTGGTTTGGCGGATTATAGCAAATTAAGCTTTTGGTTCCTTTGATATAGTGTAAACGCGTCAATCTGTTCTTTGGCTCGCTCCAATTTGTCTGATTGACGCCGGGTCCGGTTTACAAACGGCTCAAAGACTCTGACTCGGCTGTGCGACGCGAAAGCGACGGAATCATGTTATCCATGCATACCTACGTCATGTAGGTACGACGTTCGATGGAATAGATCAATGGAACTACTAAATCCGGTTGGTTCTGGGCCTTTGTCAGCATGAAATACCTTTGTTCTGTGATATTTTGACAAGAAAAAAAGTAAGAGCGTTGGAAACAAGTGTAAATTAAAAATTTATAACACCCCCGACAAGTGAATGTTACAGTAACTAGAAAAGACCTGATAACTTTCAAACGGCTGAACCGATTTTCTTGGATTATAGCTAAAATCACTCTCGAACAAGCCATCTTTCAAACAAAAAAAAACTAAATTAAAATCGGTTCATTAGTTTAGGAATTACGATGCCACGAATAGATACACAGATACACACGTCAAACTTATAACACCCCTCTTTTTGGGTCGGGTGTTAATAAAAATAAAGCACATAGAACAAAAATTAAATGAGAAGGAAATAAAACTTCAGACTTAAGACCTTTTTAAAAAAGACATCTCGAAAATATAAATAAATTTTATTTTTAAATTTCAAAAATAAATAAAAATATCGCTGCCATCTTCAAATTGAAAATGGATACCTATGTATCATTTTTGTAAAGTTATTCTTAATTTGAAAATAAAAGATAGTTCTGATTCAACCCAAAGTTGCCTAATTTGAACGTGACGAGGGGCGAGCGACAGAAACAGCGCTACAATTTGTCACAGATTATAAAATGTTACCATAGACTTGTGAATTGTGATAGTTACATAGATTTCGCTAATCGACTTAAAAAAGCAGTTTATGAAAATACATACTTCATGTACTTATTCATTGCTTAAAACATGTACTTGCATAATAGCGGTTATTAAAACACGAGTGTGAGGTAAAAATCGGTTAAGTGCGGGTCGAACTACCACATGAAGGGTTCCATACCATAGTAAAAATATATCTAACACCTTGCACTTCTTAATTTTTTGCATGTGGCCAATTTTAAATTTGTATTGCTTTTGTTATGGCGCCAATTAAGATATACTCTGTGATATACAGCTCTCTGACAGGCAGACGCACGGACGACCAGACGGACAGAAGGTCTTTCGCTGCGCTTTCCGATACGGGGTGGCCATTTGAGCAATCAGGGACCTCAAAATTTATCGATTTTTCAAACTATGTGGCCTGCGCATTGCCACTTCAGTTTCGCAACCCACTGAGCTATGTGTCTACATAAAATATGTTTACCTCTGTAAAAAAATTGATGCTTGTCTATGCCCTTCATCGCTCTTCGAAATTCGAAAATTCGAATTCCGAACAAGCGATGCTATCTCGCGGGACGGGCTCGCGTAAATCGTAATTAGCGCTGATTAGCTCCTTATGATTACTTAAAATTTACTTGCGACTTTCTTGGTATACTCCCTGAGGTTTCAGAGATACTATGGAATATTACGGACATGCCCTGATCCATCGCGTTTAAATTTAATAGACACTAAGGTTGAAATCTATAGAGTGCACTTTAACTTTGCTTAGACTTAAGTTTCAGTTAAAACGAGACAGATTTAATTTAGTGATATAGCGCTGTCTCGTTTTAACAGTGTCTTAAGTCTGCGCAAAGTCAAAGTGTGCTTTTATAGATCTCAGTCTAAGTGTATCTATTTGACAAAGATATTATGAAAGTCTAGATAGGCCAAGCTCTTATACATTCGTATTCGAGAAAGTGAAGATGTTAGTAAGTATGACCAGAGCGGGATGATTCGCCATCTCAGTGATTAACACTGAATGAAAGCCACCAAGCTCTTTTGACTTTTGTTTTTAGGGTTCCGTACCCTATAAGAAAAAATGTCTGGCTGTCCGTCTGTCGTGTCTGTCAAGAAAACCTATAGGGTAAATTTCCCGTTGACCTATAATCATGCAATTTGGAAGGTAGCAAGGTCTTATAGCACAAGTAAAGAAAAAAATCCGAAAACCGTGAATTTGAGGTTACATCACACAAATATCTAGCTATAGCCGGCTTAAACCGTAGCCGTACTAGCCGTTTAGCCGTAATAGCTAAAACCGTTTAGCCGTACTAGCCGTTTAGCTGTAATAGCTAAAACCGTTTAGCCGTAATATTTGTATGTATATTATACCTAACGGAGATACTTACCCGAAGGTTAATCCACACAAATCCTGTAGCGTGGGCGGTATGATACAACATTTAGAGTTAAGCAGCGCCGCCCGAATTTGCGGGAGACAACCATCTTAGCGCGCTGACATACACAGAGAAAAGTGATAGCCTTTTTGAAGTATTTTTTGAAGTATTTTGTATATATAGCTGCAGGACTTCGTCTGTGTTGGCGTGCTCTGCCTTTTTGGGAGTGTTTTTTTTTTGTTAAAACTGACTGGAAAGCGCTCTAAGGGGGTGCCGTGCGTGTGTCGGCGAGCGCCGGCACAGACGGGGTCCATACTTGTAAAGTTTAACTAACTTGTTACAAAATATAACTAAAAACTTGACATTGGCTAATCTTTGTAAAGCCAGACGAGAGAGAAAAAAAAATATAGCTGCATGACGACTCTCAGACTCTACAGACCGTCTGTTCTGTAGGTTCGTAAATACGGGTTACCTGGGAGAGATCACTCTAGTGATAAGGTCGCCCTTTGTTTAATTAAGTGTATCATTTATTCTGTCTTTGTAATTTTGTAACAATAAAGTTGTTTAAATAAATAAATAAAATATTTTTTTTTCATAATCAAGTTAGCCCTTAACTACTCTCACTTGGTAGTAAGTGATGATGCAGTCTAAGATAGAAGCGGGCTAACCTGGGGTATGGCAGTTTTATTAAACCCATACTCCTTTGATTCCTTTAAAAAAAATTGCAAATCGGTCCCGGGGCCTTTTAGTAATTGAGGAACATACATTAAAAGAAAAAAAAGATTCCGACGAATTGAGAACCTCCTTTTATTGAAGTCGGTTAAAAATGTCATATTGCGACAGGTTTTTGATGCAATAGTTTCGCGGAATAGCTTCTAGAGGCCAACCGTACGCTCAGATCTTTCAAACTAAGCAACAGATTTTGATGCGGTTTGTATCAATAGATATAGTGATTCCAGAGGATGATATTTTATACGCATAGTTTAGTTTCGTTTTGCAATAATCTATATTGCACTGCACCCGTGTGAAGCTGGGACGGGTAGTAGTATAGAAAAGTGTAGGTAGGTACCTATTAATAAATATTTTTAAGCTTTCTGAACGCGAGTGTATCTCATATTGTAACTTAGCTCTACACCTTTGAGATATTCTTCTAAAGAGCATGAATAAACTCGCGTACTGCGATAAACACCATTTGGTACTTTCATTAAATATATTATTTTTGTCGTGACATTAGATGCGATGGACCAAGAGAAGACCAAGTTATGCTCAAGATGGTGATCCCTTGCACTAGTGAACCAGGCGGTCGTCGAGCTGGGATGGGTGAATCCTCGTGAGGTGTTTTAAGGACATTGCTTCGTGTTGACCACGCCACCAATATTATGAAGAAGAAGAGGAAGATGACAATCGCAAAAAACCATAATTACTTATCTATTTGAAAATTGTTTGAATTATACAAATGTATTTTAATCTGTAGTTAAATGCCGATCATACACCATTGGATTGTCATGCCATTCATATAAGTTTAGATGTAATAGGCCGCTCCTAAGTTACTTACTATAGTAAAGTGGATGATGTTGTACAATTGTTATTGACGTGTATTTGCAATCACAATTTGAGAGAAACATGTGAATTTTGTCCACAAATCTCAAGTTTTTGACATAAACAAAGTGAAGTTTTCGAGGGACTAGCTAATTTTTTACTTATATAACTTTATTCTCCGCTTGTATCCTCCACTTCAAAGTCTTCAAGACTTTACAAATACGCAAAGGGGGTAGAATTTAAAGATAAAGATTGGGTTGCCGAGAAAAAATAAATATATCAATCGAATTGTTTTTTCCTCCTCTTTTTTTGAAGACGGTTAAAAAGTTACTATAAATACGATATAAATAATAAAAAAAAAAGTAAAGTATCAAGCCGATGCAATCCAAGTAAACCCCAAACCTCTTAAATGAAGGAGAGTTGTTGAGATAAATAAAGCGGAGTTTACGAGGGACTTGCTAATTACCTATATGACTTTATCCCTCCAATGTATCCCCCGCTTATGTCTTCAAGACTTTACAAACACGCAAAGGGGGTAGAAAATAAAGATGAAAGATGTTTGGGATGATTGCACACTGCATCCGATACGAATCCGTGAAAATACGTTCCGAAGTAGTCATAGAACTATTTGTATGGTAGCTTGCGCACTAGCTCCGACTTCCGTCATCCGAGTTCCCTCCGTCATCCGTGAGAATATCTCGGATGTGCCTCGGATTTAAATCAGATGTATGATGTAGATATTATGTCAAAGATGTCCACTGAATAGGATTTGGATCAGAGATCGGATTAAGGAAAACATCGTGAGGAAACCTGCATGCCTGAGAGTTCTCCATAATGTTCTCAAAGGTGTGTGAAGTCTACCAATCTAGAGTGGCTATCGTGGTTCGGTTAACGGTCCCCTTTTTTTTTTTAATTATATAGACTAGCGCTTGGCTGCAATCAGACCTGCTAGCAAGTGATGATGCAGTTTAAAATGGAACGCGCTTGCCTAGAAGTTGCCTATTCACTTTTGACTTGATTAAGTATTTTACCAAAATAAACAGTATTTTATTTTTCATTAAAACCCCACGAATTAACTCCCAATTTCATAATTAACTTCAAAAGCAATACAATTTTATCACATTGAAAAAAAAAAAACGCGTCTGAAAACACGGTAACGAGTGTCAGCGATGTTTTTCATACACAGCCAGTTTTCCCATTCAAAAAATAAAAACCAGCCAAGCGCGTGTTGGGCCTCGCTCTTTTAAAGTTCCGTACATAATTATATTTTGGTCACAGCTGACAAACTACTCTATGAATCGTTGTTTTCAGTATTTTTCGTTTAAATACAGTACAATATGGTATATAATATACCGAAATTTCATAGTCCTAGTTTTTTAGATAAACCCCTTTATAAAAATGGTCTATAACTGACAACTTTGAGAGCTTTGCATTACTATATTTTTTTAAGATAAAAATAATAATAAATATTTATCTGTAATCTACTCAATAAGCTCTAGGAATCTAGACAATGCTAGTAAAGGAAAAATCCGGCTAGTTTTCCATGTATGGGAGGGCCCTCCCTTTAAAATAATTTAATTGAATTTCTAATTCAATATTCGATTAAAGGTCAACGTTTACACCAAAATACCAAAATTTCACGTTTGTGAACTCATTCCGTCATCGAGCAAGAGACCCGTGACACGCGGACAGACAGACAGACAGACAGACAGCAAAGTGACATTAATAGGGTTCCATTTTACCCTTTGGATAGGGAACCCTAAAAAGAAGAAATTTCTGAACGCAATTCCAAATTGGAATTCAAAATCCTCCGGAAGCGTTGATCGGGCGCGGGAAGGAAAGGGCGGGAAATAATTAGCAGGCCCGCGTTCTAGGCTTGGGGCTAGGTTCCTTCATATCATACGACACGACACGATTGATACTAGATTAGCTGATTACTAATAAGCTGGAGGCTTTCTCGAATTACATATTATTGACGTGACAACGTCTTATAATTCGATAGAGCCGGCTGCACGCACGAAAAAACATGACTCATGCGGCGTTACCTCGATCTGAGGCGTTCCATGTAAGGCTTGAAGTGCAAGCGAGAGCGCGGAACGAGCGACAAAGAAGCACAATCGGCCTTTGTTGTCACGTTCAACTATCGTCAGTAAACCGACTTTACAGACAACCATTTTTTTTGGTATTACGTTTGTATGGGTAAATCATCACGGATAAGTATTCTCTTGTAGGGATTTCCATACGCCATCCACCTGAATGCAACCTCTCCCTGCGACTCGATGTCGTATGTCCACACAGTGGGTCTTCCATCACTGCGCTTCCAAATTCAAATTCAAAATTCTTTCCAGTGCGAGGTGGCCATTCTAGGTGACGTGAAGTCGTCCTGGTCTTATTATATAAAAGGCCCCATCTCTTCCACAGTGTAAAACTCGGTGAAATTATTTCCTTATTGAATTCAACTGTACAAATTCGATGCAGTTATGGAAATTATATCACGACTAACTAGTTTTGATATCATTTGCATAATTGTTGTTTACGCCCTGACAACTAAGTTAACAACCTTACTTAAAATCCATACTTAATATTATTATACTTAAGTGCAAAAGTGTGTAGCTTTAGTTTTAAGTTTACTTATCTGATTAATTAATACCATTATGCCATCGTCTTATAATAAAACTGTAACTGGGCGAATTCTGTAAATTAATTAATATATTTAAAAAATTCAATCGGAGGAAACATTATTATCAATATAGACCTGTTTGACTGTATGTGCGTGCATCATGCAAAATCTATTGAATCTACTGAACTACTTTCCAGGTGCTGGCCGGCTAATCCTAAAGCACAAGTCAAGGTATATAGTCTAGGTAATTTCAAGTACCAGAGATAACTTCCATCCTGGATACGGACATAGATTACTTTTTATCCTAAAAAAACCGGCCAAGTGCGAGTCAGACTCTCGCATTGAGGGTTCCGTACTTGGGTAATTTTTCCAACATTTGGCACGATAAATCAAAAGCTATTAAACATAAAAATAAATAAAAATCTGTTTTAAAATTTACAAGTAAAGCCGTTTCATATGATATGCCATTTGGTATAGTTATCTTACTTTGAAAATTGAAACATATTTTAATTGTTTTTTAAATGATATGACTACAAATTCGCGGTTTTCAGATTTATTCCTGTACTTGTGCTATAAGACCTACCTACCTGCCAAATTTCATGATTCTAGGTCAACGGGAAGTAGGTACCCTATTAGTTTCTTGACAGACACGACGGAAGGATGGACAGACTGACAGACAGACAGACAGACAACAAAGTGATCCTGTAAGGGTTCCGTTTTTCCTTTTGAGGTACGGAATCCTAAAAATCAAAGAGTCACCCTCAGGATTTCAAAAATCCACGCGGATGGTGTCGCAGATAGTCGCAAAATAAATAAAAGACAGCCACCGAAATAATCGAATCGAAAATATACTCGATCCCTTTATATGAGGCAGCAAATAATACACAGATCCCGCGCGAATTGGTCACGTATCCTTTCTGCCCATTTATGTCGCTTTCCATTTCTCATGTGCTGACACGGATATAATACTGAAGATACACACACAATGAAGATACATATATTTGTAAAAAAAACGAACTGATTCACCGGAGAACCGTACCACTATTAAATCACAAGATAAATAAAAGCTTTTCCACCGAAATAATTGAATTTAAATATAATCGATGCTTTTATACGAGGTAGCGAATGATACGCAGACCTCGCACGAATTGGTCACGTATCCTTTCTGCCCATTTATGTCGCTTTCCATTTCTCATGTGCTGACACGGATATAATACTGAAGATACACACACAATGAAGATATATATATTTGTAAAAAAAACTAACTGATTCACCGGAGAACCGTACCACTATTAAATCACAAGATAAATAAAAGCTTTTCCACCGAAATAATTGAATTTAAATATAATCGATGCTTTTATACGAGGTAGCGAATGATACGCAGACCTCGCACGAATTGGTCACGTATCCTTTCTGCCCATTTATGTCGCTTTCCATTTCTCATGTGCCCACACCGATATAAGGTACCAATGATATATACAAAATTAAGGCAGATTTATTATTTAATACTCTAGGAGAACCAGAGTAACCGACATAGCTCAACGGGTTGTTATACTGAAGTGGCAATGGTCGGGCACATCCTTCGAAAAACCGATAGGTAAACGTTGGGAATCATGCGAGTTACCAAGCGGAAACGTTCTAAAAAATAAAGTAATTATAAGAGATATACAGTTGAAAAGCTCAGCTTTAGATACCTATGCGTATATATGCACACACCAAAAGCAAATTAAATTTTGAAAAAAAAAAAAAATTTTTGAGGGTAAGTAGTAAGTACCTGTCTTGAACATTAGGAACTAGCGTGATTACCTTACCTTATAATATTATGCGTGTTCTGATAGGTACTTGACCCATTAATTCACATTTTGAACGAAAAAGTTACCTACTTGTATCTTGCGAAAGGCATTCTGAACCAGTGCAGTTTTTTTTAAATATTCAGATACAAATTAGCCCTTGACTGCAATCTCACCTAGTGGTAAGTGATGATAAGTATAAGATAGAAGCGGGCTAACCTGGAAGGGGTATGGCAGTTTCATTAAACCCATACAGTTCCTTTGGAACAAAGAACATCATTCAAGAAGAGTCATTTGAGGACTGAAAAGTACATGTAAAAATTTATTTGAACAAAAAATCTGTCCATCCTATCATATTATTATTATATTCTAGATTTTATGTATCAACGTGAATCAACACCGTATAACGAAAAAGAAAGCCCCCAAAATGGCGTTATTATCTTGGCTAATAAAAATTCAGCGCGCGAAAAATAACGCGCTCTGATTGGCCGCCACCCCCTCGCAACCCCATCCCATTGGTCGGTTTCTGTTTATCCCGTTTTCAAATTAACTTTCGCTGTCGCCGCTCGGTTAGTCCTGAGTCCTGAATTTATTTATTTTATTAGATAGAACGGTGCGCTGGATGATATTTCGTAAATACCCAAACAGGTTCCATATTTTACTTGGACGGAATTTTGATATTGTTTTTGTTTTGGTAGATTTATTAACCCCCGACCCAAAAAGAGGGGTGTTATAAGTTTGACGTGTATATCTGTGTATCTGTCTGTGGCATCGTAGCTCCTAAACTAATGAACCGATTTTAATTTGGTTTTTTTTTGTTTGAAAGGTGGCTGGTGGAGAGTGTTCTTAGCTATAATCCAAGAAAATCAGTTCAACCGTTTGAAAGTTATCAGCTCTTTTCTAGTTACTGTAACCTTCACTTGTCGGGGGTGTTATAAATTTTTGATTTACACTTGTTCCATAACAAGTTCTTGGATCTCTCTTTGTATTAAAGTTGTACAACTTCATTATTGGTCATAGCAGTACACGGCGTAGGCGTGCTACGCCGTAGCACTGATAATGAAATAGGCATGATAACTAATAGTCAAATCAGCGACTTTTATCAAACGTCAAAACGCTCGCTTAGCAAGAGAGCTTTTATGAAATACATAGATGTGACGTCATAAATATTTGACGTAATTTGACGTACTTTTTTCAGTTAAATCGATAATTTAAAATGGTTAGCAAACTTAAAACTGAAACTTTATCTTTAGTAGTAGTTTAGAAAAGTATAAAAGGAGAAGGTGACTGACTGACTGTCAATCTATCATCGCACAGCTCAAACTACTATGATTTTCAGAAACTACTGGGATTTTTAAAAACCTACACCCACGCGGACCAAGTCGCCGGCATAATTTAGTCTGTATTGATAGTTAATTTAAGTGTTTATTATAAACTAGCTTATGTCCGCGACTTCGTCTGCGACTACACAAACTTCGAAAAATAGGCGTTATTTTAACCCCTTAGGGGTTGAATTTTCAAAAAAAAAAATTCTGCGGATGTTTACGTCATAATAGCTATTTGCATGACAAACAGAACGATCCGTCCATTAGTTTGAGCTACGTTGATAGACCAGTCAATCAGACAGTTAGTTTTTCCTTTTATATATACATATTTAGATAAAGCTATTGTCAT
Organism: Maniola jurtina; assembly: GCF_905333055.1. Taxonomy (NCBI): domain Eukaryota; kingdom Metazoa; phylum Arthropoda; class Insecta; order Lepidoptera; family Nymphalidae; genus Maniola; species Maniola jurtina. The sequence goes on along the minus strand of NC_060052.1, from coordinate 7,281,471 downwards.
AAAAAGGGAATTTAATAGTGTTGCCAGCTTCGCTCCCAAATTACCCGACGCAATTCCCCCTAACTCCTCACGGTGGAATTGCGCCGAGTTCCAATTTAGTTGGTAATGTAAAGGCTTTGAGGAAAATCACAGGTGTTTGTTTTATAGCCTACTACGAAATTGGGTACCTATTGGTACTGATTCTGAGCGCAACTTTTTAGAGTACTTGCATCTTTTTCTTACCAATATAAAAAGAAAAGGACAGATAAACCTAATTTAATTTTTTAACCTCCGACCCAAAAAGAGGGATGTTATAAGTTTGACGTATGTATCTGTCTGTGGCATCGTAGCTCCTAAACTAATGAACTGATTTTTAATTTAGTTTTTTTTTGTTTGAAAGGTGGCTTGATTGAGAGTGTTCTTAGCTATAATCCAAGAAAATCGGTTCAGCCGTTTGAAAATTATCAGTCCTTTTCTTGTTACTGTAACCTTCACTTATCGGGGGTGTTATAAATTTTTAATTTACACTTGTTAGCACTTTTTTTATCTGTGAAAACTTGTTATTAGTTTTTAATTTCTTCTGTTCTTATCTATTTACTTTTTCCAATTAGCTGTAAGTTTTCCTTGTAAAATAAAATAAAATAAATAAAATATCAAACAGAAAAGTCCTTAAGTCCTTACAGTGGAATAGTTCCAACTTAGTTTGTAATGTAATGGCTTCAGATGAATCATAGGTGTTTATTTTATAGGCTACTACGAAATTGGGTACTTATTATAGCTTTTTTAACCGACTTAAAAAGAGAAGAAACTAAATTCAGCTTTATAAAATTGTAAAAAAGAGTTAACGTACTAACTCAAAAACCGGTCAAGTGCGAGTTAGACTGTTATACAAAGAACTACTTGCCTAAAAATATAGCTTAACTGATATAATATGTGCAAAAAAAGCTCAATGGAAATAATCAAGTAAGTACCGACGCAGACCAATTGTTATTATTTTTCAAGCATACTCTGCATCGAGTAGGTAGGTACGCCAACAATAACGCATTCAATTTTCAGCTTTGTGTATTCTGAAATAAGAGCTAAAATAACATTACTTAATGAATAACAAAAACTTTGAGTGCAATATTGATACGGCACGCGGCAGTATAAAATTGGCGGGAAGTGGGAACGGACCATAGATAACTTTTGTACAATTAAAAAAAAGCAAAGATCATAGACTATACAGCTTCAATTTTAATAAAAAAATGACATTTTCAAATTACGTTTCAATCGCATTGGTTAAAGATTTACCCAGTAAGACAAATTGTAAAATTTTCATGTGTTTTTTTTTCTTCGATTTTATCCAATTTTCAGGATAAAATATCTAACATGAAATTGCAGCTGAATAATTTAAATTTTTCCCTAGTATGTATATTAAATTGAATACTAGCGGAATTAAATCTCCGTCATATAATATGTACTTAGTTCTATTAGTTCTTAAAAACCCATGTATAAACAAAGTTTGTGTTAAGTGACTTCAATATTTTTATGCTTTGTAATATTCTATTGAGCAATAAAGATGTTTAAATAATAAAAAAGATAATGAAAGATAATAAATTGCACAAAAATTTATAACACCCCCGACAAGTGAAGGTTACAGTAACTAGAAAAGAGCCGATAACTTTCAAACGGCTGAACCGATTTTCTTGGATTATAGCTAAGAAGTTAAAAACACTCTGGATCAAGCCACCTTTCAAACAAAAAAAAAAACTAAATTAAAATCGGTTCATTAGTTTAGGAGCTACGATGCCACAGACAGATACACAGATACACACATAAAACTTATAAGACCCCTCTTTTTGGGTCGGGGGTTAAAAACGTTGCGACTCTATCAAAATGGTTTTGACCTAGTACCTATACTCACACGCACTGGACGCTACCAAAAATTCCATTTTCAAATATTTAAAAAAAAAACGAAAAGCATTTAGTACACGAGCCGTTTCAGCTTTGGAACTATTCAACAATTAACATAAAGCTGGCTCCACACGCGCCGGCCGGCTCGCGGGCGTATTGCGTTTTATTTAATTAAAGCGGGTAATGGACGACGCGTGGCCGTCCCCCGGTTTGAGTGTACTTAACTAAGTGAAGTGGCTTCGGGAAATACTGTTTGCTTTTTGTTACATGCGCACTTGAGGTTGGGATTTTTTCGCTTAATGATTCATGGAGCTTTGAGAAAAGTTTGACTAAAAATTACTGAAGTAAGTGTATAACAATATTTCAGTAACGCAGGAATAAGTTTCAAAATCCAACAGTATATGTATATCAGGCAGTTTCACCTTTTGTATATAGACTAGTTGATCTACCCAGTTTCACTCGGTAAAATGTCATACATCATAAAAGTAACCTAAGTTACTCCTTTAAATAACAAATCCAGCTGTTTTGAAGATTAACCGTAACAAACAGACAAACAGGCAAACTTTTTAAAATTGTTTTTGTTATAAGCACTTACCAATGGAAGTAGTAATTAGCTTAGCACAAGATTTAATGGTTTTTACGCTAGTTTTTAGTTATATTTAACTGCGAATTAATCTCCATAATGTTCTCAAACGTGTGTGAAGTCTGCCGATCCGCACTTGTCCAGGGTGGTTTACAATGCCTAAACCCTTCTCATTCTAAAGGAGATCCGTACTCAGTAGTGAGCCGGCCGGTAGTTGATGGCCACCAGGTGTACATTACTTTATTTGTGGCTCCATCCCCTAAATAATTACAGATAATAATTCAAACAGATATGGTATCACCACCGCTCACACTAATTGTCAAATCGTTAGTTTTTGAAAAATGATACGTGTGACAAATTGTACGCACGTGTGGGGGGCGCTTAATTGATATGCCTGTGCGATAGTGAGCGGACCCCTTTATACAGTTCACCTACTTTTTTTTTTAATTTTCGTTATATCTTATCTTACTGTCTGCCTATCTAGTTTTGATATCAACCCAATGCCGGGTCACTACTAAGCACGGGTGTCTCACAGAATAACAATTCAATTCAATTCAAAATATTTTTATTCAATTAAACTTTTACAAGTGCTTTTGAATCGTCAAAATAATCTACCACTGGTTCGGAATGCCGTTCTTACCGAGAAGAACCAGCAAGAAACTCGGCGGTTGCTATTTTCAAGTATTCAATTTACAATAATATAACCGGGATTTGGCTAGACATATGTATTTTTTTTAGACCCCGTCACAAAAATGGTCTAAAACTGACAACTTTTACAGCTTCGCATTACTATATTTTTTAAGATAAAAAATAATAATCCATACTATCCATACTAATATTATAAATGCGAAAGTGTGTCATTCTGTCTGTCTGTTTGCTACATTTTCACGGCCCAACCACTAAACCGATTTTAATGAAATTTGGTACAGACTTGGGATACATCCAGGGGAAGGACATAGGCTACTTTTTATCCCAGAAAATCAAAGAGCTCCTACGGGATTTAAAAAATCGAAATCCACGCGGACGAAGCCGCGGGCATCCCCTGGTTACTTTATAAATATAACTCTTATAGATATTTACATCTTAACACCCTTACTCTTGTCGACTTGTCTTGCATAATCTACCACATTGGTCAAGTGCAGATTGGCAAGCTTCATACAACTTTGAAACACTGTTAGCTTACAGAATGCTGTTGGGGCTGCCGAGGGTCTGTAGTGCAAGTGGGATGTTCAGAGGCCAGGACTGATGGCTTTCATGCCATCATCCGTAAACAGATGGCCTCACTCCTACAGCGCCTTCGTAGCAGTAACAACGGCTTTCTGGATGCAATAAGGGATAAGATAAGCTGCCCATTAGCGAAACATTAGGTAGCTGTGGCCACTGGGTGACTAGAGTTTCCACGGTAGGCTACTTTGTTTATTTACTTTGTATTAACATTACTTATTATTACTAACACACTAACTTTGTAGTTATATTGTGATAATATGGACTTTCAGTTTGAATTTAAATATAAACACCTGCACCGTGAAGAATCTTATTATACAATATATACAATATATTATACACTTATTATACAATCGAAGATTATGTAAATGACAAAAAAGCTTGGATTTGACTCGCTCCTGGAATACACGGCGCATGGCATATTATTGTAAATTGTACATTTGAAAAGAGCAACCGCCGAGTTTCTTGCTGGTTCTTCTCGGTAGGAAGGGCATTCCGAACCAGTGGTAAATTAATTGGACGATTCAAAAGCACTTGTAAAAGTTTAATTGAATAAAAATAATTTGTATTTGAAAATCCTGCATGCCTGAGAGTTCTCCATAATGTTTTCAAAGGTGTGAGATGTCTCCCGATTCGCACTGGATCAGCGCGGCAGACTATGGCCTAAAACCTTCTCTTTCTGAGAGGAGACCCGTTCTCAGTAGTGGGCCGGTGATGGGTTGATCATGATGATAATATGATATAGATTTTATCTATTTCCCCAAATGTATTCAAATACTGGTTATAAAGAGGAATATAGGTGATGCAAGGGACACTTTGAATGTTTTTTTTTTCTCTCTTTTTGCACGTAATCGCGAAATCTGTAAACACTGATAACGCTCCGTCGCACGCGCATTCATTGCGAATATAATGACACTCGGTTTAGGGTTCCTCAAAGACATTAATATAAACTTCTGGTTTTTCCTGAAAAAAAAACAGGTAGTTTTGGAGGAAAGTAGGTATAGGTAATAATTGACATGGTATTTTTTTATTCAGATAAAAGTTAGTTGCAAGTTAGACTGCAGTTTCACCTGGTGGTAAGTGATGATGCAGTCTGATGGAAGCAGGGTCGGTACCATTGCAGAATCATCAATTCATATACACTATAACATAGGTCTATAAAGTATAAATCATCCCCGTGACTCAGTTGGCACACCGCCAGCGACACAATAGATAGCAGATTCGAATCCCGCGTCGATTGATATTATATTGATATCACACTAATATTATAAAGGCGAAAGTTTGTATGTGTGTGTGTGTGTGTGTGTGTGTGAATGTTTGTTACTCCTTCACACTAAAACTACTGGGCGGATTGGGCTGAAATTTAGAATAGAGATAGATTATACTCTGGATTAGCACATAGGCTACTTTTTATCCCGGAAAATCAAAGAGTTCCCACGGGATTTTTAAAAAACTACATCCAAGCGAACGAAGTCGCGGGCATCAGCTAGTTAGTTATAAGCGCAACGTTGGAAGACGCTGTATGTATGTAATTACTTGTGTGTTCCACCGTAGCGCCTAAGCTAGTAAGCTGATTTTGATGAGTGAGGTGTCAATCGATTCGTTATTATGGCCCGCATGATATGGGTTACATTTTATAAAACCAAAAACGCGGAGGTTTCTGAATTCTTTTTGCTATTGTATCGAGTTTCGAGAGAGACCAAGCGACAGAAAAACATTAAAAAAAATGTGTTTTAGCGTTTAAGAAGAGGAGTAGTCGGGTTTTAGTTTTAAACTTTATCTTGTTCTGAGTATACTACCTACAGAACCCACATAACTAAACAGGAGATCGTATTTTTCGTCATTCCATACTAATCCATTATCATTATACGATCAGTGTTACAAGAAACGCTTAGAACGCCATTATGTGACAAACATTACACTGTTTGTTCCATTTTCAAATTTTTTGCCTTCCTCGAATCCAGAGACAATCTTGTTTTTTATATTTGTGTAACCAGAGACAAAGATGTTTTTTCTACATCTTTAAAAGTAAAAGTGGCGCGTTTTAAAGATTAGGCAGGGGTTTAGAAGGCGGTTTTAGGTTACTGTGTCGTAAGATACTCTGTTATTGATTGAGACGAATTTATTTTAAAGTAGTTTTTTTTGTTTCATTAGGTTACTAGCATATGCCTGGGACTTCGTCCGCGTGGACTACGCAAATTTCAAACCCCTATTTTACCTCCTTACGGGTCGGATTTTCAAAAATTCATTCTTAGTGGATGTCTACGTCATAATAATAGCTATCTGTATGCTGCAGTTCAAGTAACCATGTGACCCTAATATGAGGTACCTACCTACCTAGTTAGGTATTTCGAAATTACAGACATACACTTCAATTTTATTTATTAGTAGGTAAAAATATTTTTTTGTTTCTTTAACAATTTTGTATGGGTACAAAGGGTACGAACTATTATTATGGTAGCAGAGTAGTAGGTAAGTAGCACAAATTACCGCCACTCGAATAAATTTATAAGCACACTTAATACCTTTTTGATGGTGACCGCTACTTACGAGTTATTGTTGCTTTCAATTCTATTTAACAGTAAGTGTCGGCCTCCGTCTAATCCCCGAGATAATCTTATTGATAGATTTTATTTAAGCCTTAAGGTACTTTCAGACTCGAATATTTGTCACCTTTTTGCCTTCGTCATAGATATTGCTGCCAGTCGTGACCCTTTTTAGGGTCCCATAGCCAATAGGAACCTTTTGCCTACGTCATAGTTCTCATTGCTGCCAGTCGTGACCATTTTTAGGGTCCCGTAGCCAAAGGGTGCCATCGGGACCCTGTTACTAAGCCTGCGCTGTTCGTCCGTCTGTCAGCGGGCTGCATCTCTTGAACAGTTAGGTGGAGAGTTGAAATTTTCACAGAATGTGTATTTCTATTGCCGCTATAATAACAACAAAATATAATTAAAAAAAAATTGGTTGTCTGTAAAGTCGGTTTACTGACGATAGTTGAACGTGACAACAAAGGCCGATTGTGCTTCTTTGTCGCTCGTTCCGCGCTATCGCTTGCACTTCAAGCCTTACATGGAACGCCTCAGAGCGAGGTAACGCCGCATGAGTCATGTTTTTCGTGCGTGCAGCCGTCTCTATCGAATTATAAGACGTTGTCACGTCAAAATTTCAAATTGACTGCCATGAAAAATTAAAAAGTTTTATTTCTTGTACGATCGCACGGAACCCTTCGTTAACTAGTTCGAGTTTTATGGCAACTTGAAATTTTTATACTTGCTTTACAAAAGTTTGCCTAAGTTTGGCTAAGGCTTGGAATACTCTTCCGCGATCTGTTTCCTACCAATTACAATCCGGGTATCTTAAAAAAAAGAGTGAATAGACATTAGACATCTTCTAAGTAAACGGGTCCCATCTTAGGCCACATCATCACTTTCTATCAGGTGTGATTGTGATCAAGCGCTTGCATGTAATAAAAAAAAAAGAGTTCTTTCTTTATAAACATGCCAGTCCTAGCCTACAAATCCTTTCATCGATGGCGTACCTTGGCCAAAACGTCTCTGTCGGCTGGGCATTTTCCTTGGGGATTAGCTACACCTTCAATTAACCGAATAGCTACTTTTTATCAAGGAAATTCATAAATCAATAGTAAAATCATCCAGTAGCATTGTAGTGTGAAAGGCCTTTACGATGCTTGAGATTACGCAACAATTCCATTGTGTGTTCGTCATTGTGTTCCATCGTAAGCACTCAACTGTGATTTAATGAGATATACCTACTTACCTACTTAAGTGCTATTCACGGTTTTTATAAGGAATTCGGGAATTATAAAATTCTTTATGTATAGAGACGTTTTGACCACAAGTTCAAACTCAAAATAGGTAGGTACTAGAGACTTTATTTTTTATTTCAACAAGATTGACTCGGCGTTGATTCGGCGTACTTAATCTCTAAAATATCCTTAAGATGTCCACGGATTAACTCTAGGCATCGGAAATTGTTTTGCATAGCACCAAGTAAGACAAAACATGCTACCACCACATTTATCAGAAGAAGCTGCAACCAGTTCAATCAGCAATTTTCAAATTACGACATTTTTCATCTCTCTCTTCACAAATATAAATCTGCAATTAGGGACATTATATCCAAAACTGACTAGCTTCACTAGTCAGTTTTGTTTCGTTTTTGTTTTTACTTTATTATTTATGTTATCTACCTATTTTCTGTTCTTTTTCTATGTACCTTCTTTTCCCGACTATTGTGTGTTTTAATTCTGTGTTAACTTTTCTTTGGAGACTGTTGTGGTGTGTGTGCTTTGTATTTGTTTTGTTTATTGTTATTGTTAATACTGTGTGTCTCCAAAAAAAATAAAAAATAAAAAAATAAAAATAAAAATAAAATAAAAGATTTATGGACTCTAAGTTCTGTTGGTAGAATCTACTATTGATTCGAAATGATTTGCGAATAAAGATAATAGAGAGAGAGCCAGACCTCCGTTATTTTAAAGAAATGAAAATAATAATTATTAAGGACGTCTTTGCAAAATGAATAGGTATCAAAATTGCACTACTACATAAGTACACTGCCCACACGCACACAGCTGCGTCAAAATGAGTGAATCGACTTGATTTTGATACTTTGATATTTTTATTTTATTTTATATTTGGTCATCTATTTTTTTTTAACAGTTTTATTTTTAAATATGTATCTTGACAATAATACAGTAAGTAGAACAGTGCCTACAGACTAAGGGTCTGATGATGAAATATTTCACCATGACTTCTTGGCAATGAACAACATTTCCATGCTTATGAAATTATGAGCTCCTACTATGACTAAAATAATCTGAGAAGGATAGCATTACATTACCTCCCGACTTGATGAAATTGCATACTTTGGAACCTACTACTGGAACTCAGAGACGAATAGAGCTAGGTGTTTCGAGTTTGGGCTCATTTTCTTAGTCATGATGAGATCTTACCTCCGGATTTGTGGAGTGACCTGATGGTATACCTCGGAAGTCACTATTGGAACTCGGAGACGAATAGAGCCAGGTGTTTCGAGTTTGGGCTCATTTTCTTAGTCATGATGAGATCTTACCTCCGGATTTGTGGAGTGACCTGATGGTATACCTCGGAAGTCACTATTGGAACTCGGAGACGAATAGAGCTAGGTGTTTCGAGTTTGGGCTCATTTTCTTAGTCATGATGAGATCTTACCTCCGGATTTGTGGAGTGACCTGATGGTATACCTCGAAAGTCACTATTGGAACTCGGAGACGAATAGAGCTAGGTGTTTCGAGTTTGGGCTCATTTTCTTAGTCATGATGAGATCTTACCTCCGGATTTGTGGAGTGACCTGATGGTATACCTCGGAAGTCACTATTGGAACTCGGAGACGAATAGAGCTAGGTGTTTCGAGTTTGGGCTCATTTTCTTAGTCATGATGAGATCTTACCTCCGGATTTGTGGAGTGACCTGATGGTATACTTTGGAAGTCACTATTGGAACTCGGAGACGAATAGAGCTAGGTGTTTCAAGTTTGGACTCATTTTCTTAGTCATGATGAGATCTTACCTCCGGATTTGTGGAGTGACCTGATGGTATCCTCGGAAGTCACTATTGGAACTCGGAGACGAATAGAGCTAGGTGTTTCGAGTTTGGGCTCATTTTCTTAGTCATGAAGAGATCTTACCTCCGGATTTGTGGAGTGACCTGATGGTACACCTCGGAAGTCACTATTGGAACTCGGAGACGAATAGAGCTAGGTGTTTCGAGTTTGGGCTCATTTTCTTAGTCATGATGAGATCTTACCTCCGGATTTGTGGAGTGACCTGATGGTATACCTCGGAAGTCACTATTGGAACTCGGAGACGAATAGAGCTAGGTGTTTCGAGTTTGGGCTCATTTTCTTAGTCATGATGAGATCTTACCTCCGGATTTGTAGAGTGACCTGATGGTATACTTTGGAAGTCACTATTGGAACTCGGAGACGAATAGAGCTAGGTGTTTCGAGTTTGGGCTCATTTTCTTAGTCATGATGAGATCTTACCTCCGGATTTGTGGAGTGACCTGATGGTATACCTCGGAAGTCACTATTGGAACTCGGAGACGAATAGAGCTAGGTGTTTCGAGTTTGGGCTCATTTTCTTAGTCATGATGAGATCTTACCTCCGGATTTGTGGAGTGACCTGATGGTATACTTTGGAAGTCACTATTGGAACTCGGAGACGAATAGAGCTAGGTGTTTCAAGTTTGGACTCATTTTCTTAGTCATGATGAGATCTTACCTCCGGATTTGTGGAGTGACCTGATGGTATCCTCGGAAGTCACTATTGGAACTCGGAGACGAATAGAGCTAGGTGTTTCGAGTTTGGGCTCATTTTCTTAGTCATGAAGAGATCTTACCTCCGGATTTGTGGAGTGACCTGATGGTACACCTCGGAAGTCACTATTGGAACTCGGAGACGAATAGAGCTAGGTGTTTCGAGTTTGGGCTCATTTTCTTAGTCATGATGAGATCTTACCTCCGGATTTGTGGAGTGACCTGATGGTATACCTCGGAAGTCACTATTGGAACTCGGAGACGAATAGAGCTAGGTGTTTCGAGTTTGGGCTCATTTTCTTAGTCATGATGAGATCTTACCTCCGGATTTGTGGAGTGACCTGATGGTATACCTCGAAAGTCACTATTGGAACTCGGAGACGAATAGAGCTAGGTGTTTCGAGTTTGGGCTCATTTTATTAGTCATGATGAGATCTTACCTCCGGATTTGTGGAGTGACCTGATGGTATACCTCGGAAGTCACTATTGGAACTCGGAGACGAATAGAGCTAGGTGTTTCGAGTTTGGGCTCATTTTCTTAGTCATGATGAGATCTTACCTCCGGATTTGTGGAGTGACCTGATGGTATACTTTGGAAGTCACTATTGGAACTCGAAGACGAATAGAGCTAGGTGTTTCGAGTTTGGACTCATTTTCTTAGTCATGATGAGATCTTACCTCCGGATTTGTGGAGTGACCTGATGGTATCATCGGAAGTCACTATTGGAACTCGGAGACGAATAGAGCTAGGTGTTTCGAGTTTGGGCTCATTTTCTTAGTCATGAAGAGATCTTACCTCCGGATTTGTGGAGTGACCTGATGGTATACCTCGGAAGTCACTATTGGAACTCGGAGACGAATAGAGCTAGGTGTTTCGAGTTTGGGCTCATTTTCTTAGTCATGATGAGATCTTACCTCCGGATTTGTGGAGTGACCTGATGGTATACCTCGGAAGTCACTATTGGAACTCGGAGACGAATAGAGCTAGGTGTTTCGAGTTTGGGCTCATTTTCTTAGTCATGATGAGATCTTACCTCCGGATTTGTGGAGTGACCTGATGGTATACCTCGAAAGTCACTATTGGAACTCGGAGACGAATAGAGCTAGGTGTTTCGAGTTTGGGCTCGTTTTGTTAGTTATGACGAGATTATACCTTGAAACTTGTTGGAGTGCTCTGAAGGTATACTTCAAAAGCCACTATTGGACTTTCGAGTCGAGTAGAGTTAGATGTTATGAGTTTGAGCTCGTTTTGTAAGTTCCAATAGTGACTTCCGAGGTATACCATCAGGTCACTCCACAAATCCGGAGGTAAGATCTCATCATGACTAAGAAAATGAGCCCGAACTCGAAACAGCTAGCTCTATTCGTCTCCGAGTTCCAATAGTGACTTCCAAAGTATACCATCAGGTCACTCCACAAATCCGGAGGTAAGATCTCATCATGACTAAGAAAATGAGCCCAAACTCGAAACACCTAGCTCTATTCGTCTCCGAGTTCCAATAGTGACTTCCGAGGTATACCATCAGGTCACTCCACAAATCCGGAGGTAAGATCTCATCATGACTAAGAAATTGAGCCCAAACTCGAAACACCTAGCTCTATTCGTCTCCGAGTTCCAATAGTGGCTTCCGAGGTACACCATCAGGTCACTCCACAAATCCGGAGGTAAGATCTCATCATGACTAAGAAAATGAGCTCAAACTCGAAAAACCTAGCTCTATTCGTCTCCGAGTTCCAATAGTGGCTTCCGAGGTATACTATCAGGTCACTCCACAAATCCGGAGGTAAGATCTCATCATGACTAAGAAAATGAGCCCAAACTCGAAACATCTAGCTCTATTCGTCTCCGAGTTCCAATAGTGACTTCCGAGGTATACCATCAGGTCACTCCACAAATCCGGAGGTAAGATCTCATCATTACTAAGAAAATGAGCCCAAACTCGAAACACCTAGCTCTATTCGTCTCCGAGTTCCAATAGTGACTTCCGAGGTATACCATCAGGTCACTCCACAAATCCGGAGGTAAGATCTCATCATGACTAAGAAAATGAGCCCAAACTCGAAACATCTAGCTCTATTCGTCTCCGAGTTCCAATAGTGACTTCCGAGGTATACCATCAGGTCACTCCACAAATCCGGAGGTAAGATCTCATCATTACTAAGAAAATGAGCCCAAACTCGAAACACCTAGCTCTATTCGTCTCCGAGTTCCAATAGTGACTTCCAAGGTATACCATCAGGTCACTCCACAAATCCGGAGGTAAGATCTCATCATGACTAAGAAAATGAGCCCAAACTCGAAACACCTAGCTCTATTCGTCTCCGAGTTCCAATAGTGACTTCCGAGGTATACCATCAGGTCACTCCACAAATCCGGAGGTAAGATCTCATCATGACTAAGAAAATGAGCCCAAACTCGAAACACCTAGCTCTATTCGTCTCCGAGTTCCAATAGTGACTTCCGAGGTATACCATCAGGTCACTCCACAAATCCGGAGGTAAGATCTCATCATTACTAAGAAAATGAGCCCAAACTCGAAACACCTAGCTCTATTCGTCTCCGAGTTCCAATAGTGACTTCCGAGGTATACCATCAGGTCACTCCACAAATCCGGAGGTAAGATCTCATCATGACTAAGAAAATGAGCCCAAACTCGAAACACCTAGCTCTATTCGTCTCCGAGTTCCAATAGTGACTTCCGAGGTATACCATCAGGTCACTCCACAAATCCGGAGGTAAGATCTCATCATGACTAAGAAAATGAGCCCAAACTCGAAACACCTAGCTCTATTCGTCTCCGAGTTCCAATAGTGACTTCCGAGGTATACCATCAGGTCACTCCACAAATCCGGAGGTAAGATCTCATCATTACTAAGAAAATGAGCCCAAACTCGAAACACCTAGCTCTATTCGTCTCCGAGTTCCAATAGTGACTTCCGAGGTATACCATCAGGTCACTCCACAAATCCGGAGGTAAGATCTCATCATGACTAAGAAAATGAGCCCAAACTCGAAACACCTAGCTCTATTCGTCTCCGAGTTCCAATAGTGGCTTCCGAGGTATACCATCAGGTCACTCCACAAATCCGGAGGTAAGATCTCATCATGACTAAGAAAATGAGCCCAAACTCGAAACACCTAGCTCTATTCGTCTCCGAGTTCCAATAGTGACTTCCGAGGTATACCATCAGGTCACTCCACAAATCCGGAGGTAAGATCTCATCATGTCTAAGAAAATGAGCCCAAACTCGAAACACCTAGCTCTATTCGTCTCCGAGTTCCAATAGTGACTTCCGAGGTATACCATCAGGTCACTCCACAAATCCGGAGGTAAGATCTCATCATGTCTAAGAAAATGAGCCCAAACTCGAAACACCTAGCTCTATTCGTCTCCGAGTTCCAATAGTGACTTCCGAGGTATACCATCAGGTCACTCCACAAATCCGGAGGTAAGATCTCATCATGACTAAGAAAATGAGCCCAAACTCGAAACACCTAGCTCTATTCGTCTCCGAGTTCCAATAGTGACTTTCGAGGTATACCATCAGGTCACTCCACAAATCCGGAGGTAAGATCTCATCATGACTAAGAAAATGAGCCCAAACTCGAAACACCTAGCTCTATTCGTCTCCGAGTTCCAATATTGACTTCCGAGGTATACCATCAGGTCACTCCACAAATCCGGAGGTAAGATCTCATCATGACTAAGAAAATGAGCCCAAACTCGAAACACCTAGCTCTATTCGTCTCCGAGTTCCAATAGTGACTTCCGAGGTATACCATCAGGTCACTCCACAAATCCGGAGGTAAGATCTCATCATGACTAAGAAAATGAGCCCAAACTCGAAACACCTAGCTCTATTCGTCTCCGAGTTCCAATAGTGACTTCCGAGGTATACCATCAGGTCACTCCACAAATCCGGAGGTAAGATCTCATCATGACTAAGAAAATGAGCCCAAACTCGAAACACCTAGCTCTATTCGTCTCCGAGTTCCAATAGTGACTTCCGAGGTATACCATCAGGTCACTCCACAAATCCGGAGGTAAGATCTCATCATTACTAAGAAAATGAGCCCAAACTCGAAACACCTAGCTCTATTCGTCTCCGAGTTCCAATAGTGACTTCCGAGGTATACCATCAGGTCACTCCACAAATCCGGAGGTAAGATCTCATCATGACTAAGAAAATGAGCCCAAACTCGAAACACCTAGCTCTATTCGTCTCCGAGTTCCAATAGTGACTTTCGAGGTATACCATCAGGTCACTCCACAAATCCGGAGGTAAGATCTCATCATGACGAAGAAAATGAGCCCAAACTCGAAACACCTAGCTCTATTCGTCTCCGAGTTCCAATATTGACTTCCGAGGTATACCATCAGGTCACTCCACAAATCCGGAGGTAAGATCTCATCATGACTAAGAAAATGAGCCCAAACTCGAAACACCTAGCTCTATTCGTCTCCGAGTTCCAATAGTGACTTTCGAGGTATACCATCAGGTCACTCCACAAATCCGGAGGTAAGATCTCGTCATGACTAAGAAAACGAGCCCAAACTGGACACATCTAGTTCTTCTAGTCTTCAAGTTCCTGTCGCAGCCTTCGAAGTTCACTATCAGATCACTATCATGCTCAAGAAAAAAATCCAGCTAACGATAAAATGTGATAATAGGTACATAATATTATCATTATTATCTTACCTTGCCAAAATATCAGCACAATCACGGAATAAGTACCTATAAATATCAGTTAGGGTTTTGTCGAACTATTTTGTGTTCGTACAGCGATCTTTTCCACATCAAAAAATTATAGCAACCGACGCAGAGACCACCCACGAAGGCGGCTAGCCGCTGACTGATATAATTTTGAAATCATACCATTGCCTGCCCAATATCAAAATAACCCTTAGTGCACTGTATTAAGGTTTGCGGTTGAAGCAAAATACGTGAAAAATTTATACACGATGTTTTTATTTATTTTTATAATACTATTAATATAATAATCTCACATTTTGAGGTACACATTATGTGCTAACGGAAAATATTTATTAGAAGAATAAAATCCGTACGTAAACTGAGAAAAATGTACCTAAACTTGACCCTAAATCGTTAATTCTGCGTGGAAGAGGTGAAGGAAAATCGTTCTTATAGTATCAAAATTAATGATTTTATCAAAAAATTACTCGATCTCTGGAGATAAAGGACCAATCTATTTTTAGCAATCTGTAGTTCCAATTTACTTAGTATATTTTAGCCACAAAGCGTACCGAAAATCTATACAAGTGTGCAAATACGTCCTTAAACAATAAAAAAGTTTACAATGTACAAAATTTATGTCTTAAATTGAAATAAAAATACTAATTAGTCATTAATCATTTAGTTTGATTTTCCGGGATAAAAATTTGCCTATTTCGATTACAGAGTCGCAAGGTACTTCGGTACCAAATTTTGGTTGGGCCGTGAAAAGGTAGTAGACAGACAGACAGACAGACAGACAGACACACTTTCGCATTTATAATATTAGTATGAATGGAAGTATGGATGTAGTGATGACATAAATAATGTGTTTAAATGATTTATCATACGTTTTCCACATATAATACTTTCCTCAAAGGCGTTAAAAGGGCCGATCAATTACCGGCAGTAGGTTCGGAGGCTCGGAGGGAGGGCAGAGGGAAGGCACTCCGAAGGGGAGCCGAAAAGAAGGCAAATGATCAAAGAGAGATTTTTCATACCATATAATAACTGCTATTTCAAAATTGGATTTGCCTGTTATTGATATATTCGCGTTTCTGTGTGGATATGTTTGAATTTATTAAGTGACTATAGATGCCCGCGACTTCGTCCGTGTAACTTTTCAGGCGAAAGTATCGGTTTTTAACCTAGATGATGCCCGCAACTTTGTCCAAGTAAGTATTTGTTTTTAGGGTTCCGTACCTCAAAAGGAAAAACGGAACCCTTATAGGATCACTTTGTTGTCTGTCTGTCTATCCGGACGTCCGTCGTGTCTGTCAAGAAACCTATAGGGTACTTCCTGTTGACCTAGAATCATGAAATTTGGTGGGTAGGTAGGTCTTATAGCACAAGTACAGGAATAAATCTGAAAACCGCAAATTTGTGGTTACATCATTAAAAAAAATTAAAATGTGTTTTATTTTTCAAAGTAAGATAACTAACTATACCAAGTGGGGTATCATATATGAAAGGGCTTTACTTGTACATTCTAAAACAGATTTTTATTTATTTTTATGTAGGTATAGCAGTTTTTTATTTATCATGCAAAATGTTGGAAAAATACCCGAGTACGGAACCCTCAGTGCACGAGTCTGACTCGCACTTGGCCGGTTTTTACTCTCTCAACTCAACTCTTTGTTTTTTCGGGATAAAAAGTCGTTTGTCTATGTCACACTCGAGGTCTTTGAATATAGGTATCCCATATGAAAAATCACGTTGATCTGTTTCTCCGTGGCGACGTGATTGAAGGACAAACTAACATGAAGCGGGTTAGTTTGTCCTTTTTAATGCGGATGATGCCTAGATGATGGCGATTCTAAAATGGATGTATATAACGGTGTACAGGACAACATGGCCTGACCCGTTCTTAGTAGTGGGCCAGGATTAGAATGAGATGATGGAGCCATACAAAATCTGGATTTGAAAATGTATTTAAGTAAAAATGGTGACAAACATACATACATAAATGCGGGGTGAGACTTGATGTGTTATATATCTAGATATAATAATATAAACATACAAGCGGATTTCTTAAGGTTGCCGAGTACCCCTCTACATTGTAGGCGGAGTCGGGGTATAGCACTGAATCATAAGATGATGGAGTGAGGAAGCGTGAAAACTATGGAAACGGAATGTTTTCTTACATTATTCAGTACTAGAGGATGCCCGCGACTTCGTCCGCGTGGATTTAGGTTTTTACAGATCCGGTGGGAACTGTTTGATTTTCCGGGATAAAAGTAGCCTATGTCCGTCCCCGGAATATAAGCTAACCCTGTATCAAATTTCGTCAGAATCGGTTAAACTGTTGGGCCGTGAAAAGGTAGCAGACAGACAGACAGACACACTTTCGCATTTATAATATCAGTATAGGTTGATATCTATAAATAAAGTTGAAAACTAAAACCCGACTGCAAGCATCTTAATAAACTCGAACTTTTCTCCTCTTTCATTTGGCACCCCACTCGATACAGTAGCAAAACAAAATTTGTGTAAACCCCCACTTTTTTTGATATAGCATCCTTTATTTTTTTCGTATGAAATATAGCCTATGCCACCCCTGGACCTTTACAACGAATTAATATACACCTTTTATTCATCAAAATCGGTCCTGTAGTTTAGGCGCTATGGTGGAACACACAGAATCTGGATACATACATACATACATACATACATAGACTGTTAAAATCATAATCGACTGTTAACGAGGATCTAAGTAATCTTTTTACTAAACATTGGTCAAACCTGCATCGGTGCGACAACAACAGATTTATTTAGATTAGTTTATACTATATCTGCATTATGCTGTATTAGTTTGTGTTCTTTCTTTTTCTTTTTGTTTGTTATGGGTTGTCTTGTGGCTTATATTCCCTGAAATAAAAATTACTGATTTATTATTTACTAGCTGATGCCCGCGACTTCGTTCGCGTGGATGTGGGTTTTTTAAAATTCCCGTGGGAGCTCTTTGATTTTCCAGGATAAAAAGTAGCCTGTGTGCTAATCCAGGGTATAATCTATCTTCATTCTAAATTTCAGCCCAATCCGTCCAGTAGTTTTTGCGTGAAGGAGTAACAAACATACACACACCCACACACACACACATACAAACTTTCTCCTTTATAATATTAGTGTGATGTGATTTATTTATAATAATCCTTTCTTTTGGCCTTGCCGTAGTCGGGTAAAAAGAAAACAGGGTCCTACTCCACAGTATTTGAACACCGCTCCGTCACATGACGGCGTGTATATTTTATACAAACCCGAGGCAAATATAATAAAAG
Organism: Maniola jurtina; assembly: GCF_905333055.1. NCBI lineage: Eukaryota > Metazoa > Arthropoda > Insecta > Lepidoptera > Nymphalidae > Maniola > Maniola jurtina. The sequence goes on along the minus strand of NC_060052.1, from coordinate 7,263,462 downwards.
CTTCAGAGTGAAGCTATTCCATATTCCGCATACGTCCTCATTCCGTCGCCTCCGCAGATGAGACGTGACAAATCGAGTAGGTAGGTATCGCTGGATGATGTATTAAATTCTAAAGCCAAAATCAAAATCAAAATCATTTATTCAAAATAGGCACAATTGTACGCCTTTTTACCCGACTGCGGCGAAGCCAAAAGGAAGGGTAATGATTTTAGCAGTCCATGTATGTATGTATGTGGGTATGTATGTTTGTATTCAGATTCTGTGTGTTCCATCGTAGCGCATAAACTACTGGGCCGATTTTGATGAATGAGGTGTCAATTCATTTGTTGTAAAGGCCCGGGTTTTATAGGCTATATTTTATACGAAAAAAATTGACTTAGCGGATGTTATACACCAAAAAATCATTGGGGTCTCCAAAAATATTTTTTGGCTATTGTATCGAGTGGGATGTCAAATGAAAGAGGAGAAAATTTTGAATTCATGGATATAAATGTACAACAACATTAAAATACACCAAACGACAGGCAAACAATTTAACTCTAATATTTCCGTGTTATTAAGACGATTGCTGTCGGATTTTAGTTTTCAACTTTATCTTGTGATAGTCAGAATTGTAAGATTTGTAAGATGATATACTGGTGATAATAATTAATTACGTAAACTTAAAACTAAAGCTAAGAGGGTTCCAAACGCGCCCATGCCCGAGAAGAGACCACAACAAACTCAGCCGGGTATTATTTTTATTATCACCACTTCGCAACCACAACTCTGTCTGTCTGTTAATTTTTACACGACTGCCAAAAATAAGTAGTGTAAAGTCTCACTAGTTCAACGGTTGAACTAACCAGTAGAACTAGTGGGAACGAGCGATGTTTTGAAGGTGTACTGTATTATGTATGTGAGTTTTTTTTCCACCAGAAGTTCTAAATGCCTTAACAGATTTGAATGTATGGGGTATCGTTAAAATGTTCACACCATCCCAAATGACACTGGCTATAGATTTTGTGAAAAAAAAAAAAAAACAAAATGGCATCTGCATGGCGCCATGAAATGTGAAAAAGTAGTTTTGATTTTAGTTCGTTTTTTGGCAGGTCAGTCTTGTTTTAACCTGACCCAAAAAGAGGGATGTTATAAGTTTGACGTGTGTATCTGTGTATCAGTCTGTGGCATCGTAGCTCCTAAACTGATTAACCGATTTTAATTTAGATTTTTTTTGTTTGAAAGGTGGCTTGATCGAGAGTGTTCTTAGCTGTAATCCAAGGAAATCGGTTTAGCCGTTTGAAAGTTATCAGCTCTTTTCTAGTTACTGTAACCTTCACTTGTCGGGGGTGTTATGAATTTTTAATTTAGGTAAACTTTAAATCGGCGGAACATTGCATACGGAACCGAAAACAAATTAAATCAATAAACGTAGCCAAACCTTTTACAAAGCGGCATCTTTGATCAAAAACACTTTCAAAAATTAGACGTCTAACACAACCAAAACTGATCCGATTTCTAAAATAAGTGCACTTACCGTGTTTTCATACTTAGCCGCGCCATTGACTTTGAGATTATGCAATAAATACATAACGAAAAGTGACTTTATTCTTAGTAGAATAAAGTTTATTTTCAATAAACAGGATTATTATAGGGAATCAGTGATTTCCAGTAGTTATTTATTGTGTTATAGCGTTAGGGTTGCCAAATACATGTGTGTATTTAAATCGTGTTTTATTTTTACCTATATTCCTATTTTATAAAAACTAGATGTCCCGACTTCGTCTGTATATAGTTTATTCGAAACCCCGTGTGGACTCTTGATTTTCTCGGATAAAAGTATTAGTGATCTCAAATAATTCAGATCCAATCCGAGTTTTTAGATCTGAATGTCCTCGGATTCATATCGGAGATAGATAGATAGATAGACAGACAGACAGACAGACAGACCGACGGATGGATGGACGGACGGACGGATGGACGGACGGACGGACGGACGGACAGACGGACAGACAGACCGATAAATATATAGATAAAATGACTACTAAGCGACTTTTTATCAAACGTCAAAACGCTTGCCTAGTAAAAGAGTTTTTATGAAATACACAGCTGTGACGTCATAAACGTTTGACGTAACATGACATACTTTCGTAATTTAAAATGGTTAGCGAACTTAACAGCGGATGTGGATTTTAAGAATTTTACAAGAGAGTCTATTTAATAGTTCCCAAGAAATAATATTTATTTTTGACCTAGTCATCATCCCAATTATGTGGACTCAGGTCCTGGATATGATTTTATTTACCATACCACCATACCATACCATACTTGCCTTTACACAAGTTTAAAAAATTTATTAAAAGTATGCTCTTTAAAAAAGATAGATAGATAGATAGATAGAAATACTTTATTGCACACAAAAACACATTTAAAGGATCACAACACAGAAGAAGAAAACAGAAAAAACAATTGTGTGCAAAGGCGGCCTATAAAACGCTTATTATACAACCGAATTTTTATTTATTTATTTTATATTTTTCTAAATGACAAAAAAGCTTGGATTTGACTCGCTCCAGCAATACACGGCGCTGCAATTGCTTGTATACAGTATGGCATATTATTGTAAATTGAATATGTACTTGAAAAGAGCAACCGCCGAGTTTCTTGCTGGTTCTGCTCGGTAGGAGCGGCATTCCGAACAGTGGTAGAGTTTTTTGACGATTCAAAAGCACTTGTAAAAGTTTGATTGAATAAAATCATTTTGTTTTTTTTTTTTTTTGAATACATGTACCATATTATAGTGTCAGCCCTGCATGCCACCCGCGGCGTGTGTTTGCACTATACCTATTTTTCCCGCCCCTGGTTCTTTGTTGCCGGTTTTTTTGCCGGCCATTATTAAATACACTAAACACCCGAAAATAATGAGTGTAAAAATTGGATCAACTATTGTAGCTTTAATACGCCTGTTGGGTTTTGTTTAAGCATCACGTTTACTATGTATTATAGCAAATGAGTAGGTACCTACGTATTTATTTAGTATACAGTTTATACTAAATCTCCAGAAAAAAAAAACGGCCAAGTGCGAGTCAGACTCGCGCACTGAGGGTTCCGTACTCGGGTATTTTTTCCAACATTTTACACGATAAAATAATCAAAAACTATTATACATAAAAATAAATAATAATCTGTTTTAGAATGTACAGCTAAAGCCCTTTCATATGATACCCCACTTGGTATTATCTATTATATCTTACTTGGAAAATTGAAACACGTTTTTTTTTAAATGATGTAACCACAAGTTCGCGGTTTTCAGATTTATTCATGTACATGTGCTATAAGACCTACCTAGCTGCCAAATTTCATGATTCTAGGTCAACGGGAAGTACCTACCCTATAGGTTTCTTGACAGACAGACAACAAAGTGATCCTATAAGGGTTCCGTTTTTCCTTTTGAGGTACGGAACCCTAAAAAGGACAAAAACTCATATAGGATAACTTTACACTACCTTCACATTACCAAGCTTTCGGGAAAAACTTGCAGGAGGCTCACCCAACACCGCAAAAGAATGGCGTGCACGTGAGGAGGCCTATCATTGCCCAACAATGGATTGATAAACCCCGTGTGGACTCTTGATTTTCCCGGATAAAAAGTAGAGGTCATCTTCGGAATGCATATTATAGTTCAGCCACACATACAGATACATAGATAGATAGACAGACAGACAGACAGACGGACGGATGGATGGACAGAGGACGGATAGACAGACAAACAGACAGGCAGAAAGCAGACGGATAGTAAGTAATCAAATTTGCAACTTTTTATCAAACGTCAAAACGCTTGCCTAGTAAAGGAACTTGTATGAAATACACAGATGTGACGTCATAACCGTTTGACGTAATATGGCACACTTTCTATAATATATTAATAAGGGCTAATAAGATAGGATCACTTGGTTGTCTGTCTGTCGTGTCTCCCAAGACCCGGCAAGGGAATCAAGTCCTAGAGTATAATTCCCGTTCACTTAGAATCATGGAATTTGGCAGGTGGTAAGGAAGGGTAAAATCCGAAAACCGTGAATACACCGTGTTTTTCTTGTAGGATAGTTACGGAACCCTTCGAGTGTGAGTTCAACTCGTACTTGATTGGGGTTTTTGTTTTATATTACGTATGTGACTAGATAGCAGGTCGGTATTTACTATTATTGGTTACATAAAAATTAAAAATCATGGATAGTCATCAAATAAAGACAGAGAAATAAAGTGTCCTAAACTTAGGGCCAGGCGCTTTTAGAAAAAAATTGTGTTTTTTTTTAATTTGGTGGGCATTCAACATCTTACACAAAATGCTTTTTCAATTTGATTTTAAATTAGCTAACAGCACCTACTTACAAACTAACAGAAAATGATAAAACAACAAATATAAAATATTTTTATTTCAAAATTACTTCTAGCGACATCTAGTATCAAGTAGACTACACAGTACACAATGAAATGTTGCCACTAAATATAATTAACGCCATCTACCGGTGAATAGAATAGTTGTGTCAAAAAATTGTACTTATAGACGGCGTCTTTAGGTACATTACTTTACTACGTAGTACAAGCAATTGTCAATAGATGGCGATGTTAAATTTTCCCCATTTTCCAAATGACTATCAAGTTATGTAACTTTAGCAGTTTTTCACGAAGCTTTTTACTAAAGTCCAGTTGTTAAATTATAATAATATAACTATCTTATTTTACTAAATACTCAAATAATATCATTATTTGAGTAGTCAGTAAAATAAGATTATATTTTCATAACTCTTTACTGTTGGCCTTTGACTTAGTAATGGCAATGTTCAAACTATCAGGTTTCCAGTCAGGTTCCACGAATCTTTTCTCGATTATTCTCTTGTAAACTAGTGCTGATACTCTCGGGGCTCTCGTCTTTTCTGTAGACTCGAAATCCACTTCGTAGAGACCAAAACGCTCGCTGAAAAAAAATAGTGCTTAATATTTTGAAAAAATAACGCGTAACATAACGGACGCGACGTAGAGTTCCATTTTTGAAACAGGTTTTTTCATGAATAAATAAATAAAAAGTTTATTCAAAAACTTTTGCAAGGAGGTACTTTTGAATCGTCAATAGTACATCTACCTCTGGTTCGGAATGCCATAGTTATCACTAAATGATGCCCGCAATCCAAGGATTAAGGTTTTTAAAATTCCGTGGGAGCTGGTTAATTTTCCGGGACAAAAAATAGCTAAAGTAACTCCGGGATGCAAGCTATTTCCTGCATTAGATTTCGCCAAAATCGATTAATCGCCATGAAAAGCCAGCAGACAGACAGACAGACACATTTTCGCATTTATAATATTAGTTTTAGTATCAGTAAGTACCTAGATATGGTTATTAGGTACAGTGTTAGAAAAAAAATAGAGCTTTAAATCTATGATCAGAAACAAAAGTCTATAAAATATATTCTAAGGAGCTCTGCTCGGTTCTTTAAAAAAACCTCTGTAAAAATGGCGATCTCAAAGCAGCTGTTCTGTTTGGCGGTCATTCATGCTACATACTTCCGTCCGAAAGTTTCTGTGCCATATGTTGCGGAGATAGAGGTTAATGCTTTGTGAAATTGTTTTTCGCTTCGATTCGCCGCCTGTCACTCAACCTTTACTCACCTAGTGTCACCTAGCCTTTTTATAGGCTATCAATAGCCTAAGAGTGTACCTATATGAATGTTGGTATTTTACTTTGACTTTGACTTTGATTTTGACTTACCTAGTGCCCGCCGCCCACTCCACATTATCCATCAGACTCCAAGCAGTGTAACCTTTGACCCTCGCTCCATCCTCAATCCCCAGCAGCAAGGCCTTGAAGAACTCCCTCATATTCTTCACACGGGAGTTATCCTTGAATGAATGAATTAATGAATATACTTTTATTGTACACCACAAAATTAGTACAGAAAAACATACAAAGCACAACAAAATATAGCTGTACAATTTGGCGACCTAGCGATCTTACCTTTAGCAGTTTCTTGGTCGACCAGCCGTGTTCTGTGATGATCATTGTAGGGTAGTCATATACTTTGTTGAGGTGGAGACATAGCTTATATATTCCGTAGGGCGCACTCTGAAAAACAATGCACAACATTTTTTTCTAGATTGATTTTCGTAAACCTGATTCAGATCATCAATTCATCATTCTAAGACCCTTGTACACGTGTCTCCTCTCGGAATGATAATTTCAACTCTCTATCTTAATAGATAGAACCGTAATCGGTTCATGAGATACAGCCCGTTCACAAACAGACAGACGGACAGCGGAAGCTATCTAATGGGACAATAATTATTCCGACCATCAAAAGGAGTACTTACAATAATGCCTACTTTGATTATATGATTTGAGTTTGAGTTTTGAGTTTAAGTTTGAGTTTAGGGTTCCGTTCTTCGAGTGCGGGACCCCAAAAAACACTATTTACCCGAAACCATCTAGACTGCGACGTTTTCCACTCAGGTCGATATGTCAACTCCAATCCTTTATCGTCCTTCATAGATGGATCTGGGAACACTTGGCCTGTGGCCTTCACCAGAAAGGTTGTGTGATTTATTTATTACTAGCTGATACCCGCGACTTCGTTTGCGTGGATGTAGGTTTTTAAAATTCCCGTGGGAACTCTTTGATTTTCCGGGATAAAAAGTAGCCTATGTGCTAATCCAGGGTATAATCTATCTCCATTCTAAATTTCAGCCCAATCCGTCCAGTAGTTTTGGCGTGAAAGAGTAACAAACACACACACACACACACACACACACACATACTTTATAATATTAGTGTGATAGTGTGGTTTACATTGCAGCCATTTTTAAATATTCAGGCAATAGAAACACCCTCTGGAATGTCAAATCTCTACCTATTACGGTTCATGAGATACAGCCCGCTGACAAACAGACGGACGGAAAACGAAGGCTGGGTATCTAATAGGGTTCCGTTGGCACCCCTTATGTACGGAACCTTGTAAACACTATTTACCCGAAGCCATTTAGACTGCGACGTTTTCCACTCAGGTCGATATGTCAACTCCACACCAATATCATCATCCATAGATGGATTTGGGTATACTTGGTCTGTGGCCTTCACCAGGAAGGTGGTGTAATGATTCACCCCCAGGAAGTCTGCTGAACCTGGAACATGATAATTTCATCATCATTATCATGACCAACCCATCGCTGGCCCACTACTGAGAACGGGTCTCCTCTCAGAATGATAACTCAAAATTTAAAAAACCCCCGACACAAAAACCTCTATAAGAAAACTAGAAAAGAGCTGATAACTTTCAAACGGCTGAACCAATTTTCTTGGATTATAGCTAAAATCACTCTCGATCAAGCCACCTTTCAAACAAAAAAAACCTAAATCAGAATCGGTTCATTCGTTTAGGAGCTACGATGCCACAGACAGATACACAGATACACACGTCAAACTTATAACGTCCCTCTTTTTGGGTCGGGGGTTAAAAAAGGATTAAGTATTGTTCTCGGGTTGGTTGGCGACTGGCGTGCTGTGGTTTCGGCATGCCTCTAACGGTGTTTGGGGGCACGTAGTGTCCCAGTGGTGGGTCTGCTGAGGTGGGCATCCGCTGCCGGAGTAACGAGGTGTTGCCAGTCCCTTGTGCTCAGTCATCAGTGGTGGGATGGAACTTCGTGAGGTTTTTAGTCGGTAGGAGTCCAACATGCTCCCCCGTGCTCCCCCGTGGCCGGTGGTATCCATGACGGATTTTCCTCACGAAATAAAAGAAAAGGGTATGTCCACCCCTTCCAGGTTAGTCCGCTACCATCTTAGAATGCATCATCACTTACCATCAGGTGAGATGCCGTCAAGGGCTAACTTGTGATGGAATAAAAAAATAAGAAACCTACCCTTCAAAAGTGTAATCTCGTCAGGGTTCAAAACAGGTAACCTGGAGTGGCGGTAACCCTGCGCTTTGCTTCTTTCCAAAATAAGATCTTTGACTGTTCGGGGAAAGTCGCCATCTTTCGACCATATTGGATTCATGTACAACCCGATCTAATAACAATAGAAAAGTATCACTTCACTACTAATCTATACTAATATTATAAATGCGAAAGTGTGTCTGTCTGTCTGTTAGCTTTTCACGGCCCAACAGTTTAACCGATTCTGACGAAAGGTAAAGAGTTAGCTTATGTCCTGGGGACGGACATAGGCTACTTTTTATCCCGGAAAATCAAAAAGTTCCCACGGGATTCACAAACACGCATCCGCTTAACCGATTAATATGAAAGGCACCGAGGTAGCTAGCGTCCTTGTAATTGACATAGGCACCATCCCGGAAAATGAAACAGTTCCCGCGGGATCTCTAAAAACATAAATCCACGCGGACGAAGTCGCGGGCATCCCCTAGTATCATAAATGCAAAAGTGTTTTTGTTGATTTGTTCTTCAATCACGTCGCAACGCAGCACTCCACACTAGGCCAAAGTGGCAGACTATGCCCTAACTAAACCCTTCTCATTCTGTGAGGAGCCCCGTGCTCAATAATCGGCTAGCGATGGGTTGATCATGATGATAATAATTAAACGTCCACAGCTGGACATATGTCTCTTATAGGGACTTCCACAGAACATGGTCTTGCGCCGCCCGAATCCAGCGGCTCCCTGCGAATCCTTTGATGTCATTTGTATAGCTAGAGGGTATATTCCGACGCTGCGCTTTCTGGGGCGAGTTCAAAGGAGTTATTATATACCTTGGTACTGATACAGAATTCCTGTTTTGCGTGGGAAAACTGGGTACTTACAGTAAAGTCCCTATATAAATCAGCAGCCTGGACGTTTTCAGTACTATTGGTGAAAGGATCCGCCCAGTTCAGAGAAAGAGATATACCAACGGAACCTGAAAGAATTATTCATTATTAACTACCACGCTCACTTCACTCCTCATTGCCGAATCGCAGAAACCATCTCTCAGAACTTGGCTTTGATTGCTTGAAATCAAAACACACTGGGAAATATTAGTGGAGCGTGCTCGGAATCAAAATCCGGCTCCCATGAATAAATAGGAGATCGATTTATAACCACTATCAACGCTTTTAAAAATCCTAAAGGAAATACACACCTTTAAACTTCTCCTTATATTCCATTTCATACAATCTATAAACCTTTGCATGCGCCAGCATAACGTTCTTAATGCACATGTAATCACCAATCCCACTTGAACCAATACCCGGAGCATTTTCTTTCCCTCCATACCCCTCCACACAGATGAAGCTGGGTTGATTTATCGTTATCCAATAAGGGACCTTATGAGCAAACTGCTCAAAGACCACTTTGGCGTACTCCTCAAACCATTGGACACTCAAAGGGTTGGCCCAGCCTCCCAAGTCCTGTAAGGTTTGTGGTAAATCGAAGTGGTATAAGGTTATCATTGGCTTGATGTTGTATTTGAGGAGTTCGTCGATTAATTTGTCGTAATATTCGAGGCCTTTCTTGTTTATTTTGTTGGAGAAACCTGGAAGAAAAGAAAAGGACATCCATTATCATAATTATCAACCGATAAACCATAGCTGGACATAAGTATCTTGTAAAGACTTCCAACACCCCACGACTGTCCACCTAGAGGTCACTATTCTAGCAAATTGGGACCCCATCATCTACCTATCAGTGTTTTGAAATATCTACCCTGCCCATTGTCACTTCGCAACCCGTTGATCGATGTCATTTACTCTGGTTCTTCTACAGACCTCCAGAGCTATGCTTGAAGTTTCTCTACGTAATCAAAGTAATCAAATCAGAAATGAGAAGATCCGTAGGAGAACCAGAATAAGCGACATAGGTCAACGTGTTGCAAAGCTGAAGTGTCAATAGGCAGGGTATATAGTTCGAAAAACCATAAACGTTGTGGTCCCAAGGTGCTGGAATGATAACCTCGCACCAGACAGTGCAGCGTTGGAAGACTCCCCCCCCCCTCCCCCCCTCCCTCCTAGTAGGTGGATGGACGACATCAAGCGAATCGCAGGGAGCCGCTGAATTCAGGCGGTGCAAGCCCGAGGCGTGTGGAAGTCTACAACCGACCTATGTCCAGCAGTGGACGTCTCTTGGCTGGTGATAATGATGATGATCAAAAAATAACTGACCACCAGGCAGTATCCTAGGCCACGATATAGAGAACCTGTAGTGGTCCACGCCCAGCTCTCGCAGCATCTCCACATCTCTCTCATAGTTGTGATAGGAATCGCAAGCCACATCCCCGTTTCTACCATCGGGTATCAGTTTGGGATGCTCGTGGAGAAATCTGTCCCAGATGCTTTCACCCTTGCCTGGAAATAGAAACAGAAAGGTTTTTTTTTCTAATAAATTTTTACAAGTGCTTTGGAACTGTCAAGTGAATTTTTTCTAACAAACTTTTACAAGCTTTGGATCCGTCAAGTGATTTTTTCTAATAAACTTTTACAAGTGCTTTGGAAACGTGAAGTGATTTTTTTTAATAATCTTTTACAAGTGTTTTGGAACTGTCAAGTGATTTTTTTCTAATAAAATTTTGCAAATGCTTTGGAACCGTCAAGTAAATTAACCACTCACTGGTTCGGTACGCTCGCACTACCGAGAAGAACTAGCCAGAAACTTGACGGTTGCTCTTTTCAAATAGACAATATGACTTATTGTGTATCAGAGAGTTAGAATTACTCTATAAACTAAAAACCCAAAACCGTGAATTTGTGCTTATATAACAAAAAAAAAAATTAAAAATAGCTATTTTTTGTGGGATGATACGGAATCCTTGGTGTGCGAGTCCAACTCACACTTGACCGGTTTGATTTACCGGTTTCATTAATTGGCATAGAGACAGTTACCTAAAAGGACAAAGAGTAACATAGGCTACTTTTATCCCGGAAAAGTAGAGTTCCCACGGGATTTTTAAAAGCCTAAATCCACGCGGACGATGTCGCGGGCATGATCTAGTTACAAATAAGTACATGTTTGTTTTACGAAAGGTATTTTACCATCTGAATCCCAAGCACCTTCCACTTGGTACGCCGAAGTGGCAGCGCCGAAGAGGAAGTCGTCACTGAAAACTCGGATCCTGCCGTCTGTATACGCATAAGCTCCTGATACACTGAAATTTTTATACTATTGCTGCAATTTTAATGTTTAAACCTCGTGTCGTTTAAAATATCGTGAGTGATTTCCATTTTAAGTATACAATTAGATTCCATTTTAATTATAAAAGTAGCCTATGTGCTAATCCTAGATAATAATTATCTATCTCCATTCCCAGCCAAATCCGTCCAGTAGTTTTTGCGTGAAAGAGTAACAAACATACGCACACACACATACACAAACTTTCACCTTTATAATATTAGTGTGATAGTGAGATAGTGTGAAGTGTGATAGTGTGATGTGAAGTGTGAAAGTATTAGTGTGATGTGATGTGATAATATTATATACATATTTAAAGTATGTTCTACATTTATGTCCTTTAATTAATTATATCTAATCTACATTTTAGGTTTTATATTTAAATGATGTCTTACCATAATAATAAACAAATCACTAACACTTCCATTAAAAGTAAAAATAACTACAAAGTAACATTCAAAAATGTAATAAACTAGTTAAGTAGGTAAGTAAATAATGTGGAATGCGCGAATGAGGCTAAACCACCATCGCCAACGTTAGATAAGGTACTAAGTTATTGCGAAGATAAAGTTAGATACGTAATAACTAATACCGATTAGTTTTCAACATTATTGATAACTAGCTGTGCCCGCGACTTCGTTCGCGTGGAATGGCTCTCGGCGCGCTTTAAATAGCCACGGACGCTCAGGCGCGAGGCGTGTAGTACGTACTCTGTACGTTAAAAATGTTCGCAGTGATTCTTTAAATTGACATAACTTTTTTATTTATGAACCAATTGATATGAAATAAACACCAATGTTAAGTGAAGCTTACTACAATATATTAGTGAAAACCGTATCTAAATCGAATAAGCCGTTTCTGATATTAGCGTGCACAAACACACAGACAAACAGACAAAAAAAAATTAATTACAATTTCGGGTTCGGCATCGATATAATAACAACCCCTGCTACTTTATTATACTATATATAGCTCGATTACCACTCACTGACTCACTCACTCATTGACATAATTGTTCTCCTAGAAAGAGACGGAAAATGATATAATGATGTAGGGAAGATGTGTTCGGATTCGGGAACCCTCTGGGGAAAAATTATGACATTTCGGAAAAACAAGATGGCGGCCGATGTGATTTTTGCACCTCCGTTGTTTTCCAACCGATTTCGTTGAATTTTGCAAACTTTGAAGAAAGTAGTAAACGGTTAATAGAAAATGTAGAAAAAATTGGAAAAACAAGATGGCGGCCGAGCCGCAGCGTTTTGAAAATTTTGATTTTTCGACCCCGAACCGCGGCGCCACAGATCCGAGACGGGGTAGTCGAGGATAATTATTTCTTCGTGTTTGGCCCACAATTATCCTGTATTTTGACAGAATGGGAGTGATTTTTAAAAATTCAAGATGGCGGCTGTCATGGCGGCCGTTATGTTAGAGATATGAAAAAACGCAATTTTAAAAGTTAAATATCTCAAAGTTGGCAACATCGGAGCGATTCGGCTTCTATCAAGCGATTGTACGTATAGGCTCGAGGTTTAGATTGGAGGAAAAAAATTACCCCATTTTTTGGGGAAATTTCAAGATTTTCGGGAAATTGTAAAAAATCGAAATACGGACTTTTCGCAAAATCCGAGTATGAGCGATTATGCGTTTTGCTCGTACAAATGACATTTGCGTATTTTTGTCGCCGGAGACTGGCAACACTGGAATTTATCAAAAAAAAAGTGATTTTCGACATTGTCTTTTTTCAGGGACGATCATTTCGCGTGGGTGCGAGCGAGAGGAGAGATTGAAACGTCATCGGGAGCGTTATATCCTGTAGTTAATAGGAAAGTTGTAAAATTATCTAATTTGCTTCTGCAAAAAGAGTTGGTGGCCATTTTGTATTTTCTTCAAATTTTCCGAAATTTTGATCACGTTTTTGAGGCAGTTGGCAACATTTTGGAAAGTCGACATGTATCAATCGATTGTGTGACTCAACCGGCAGTATCTAAATATGTAAACAGTGTTGCCACATTTGGGGAGATTTTCGAGATTTTCCCCAAAAACTCCTCCTGTAAAATTTTGTATGAATTTTTTTTTTTTCACTGATGGTTTCGTATAGAAAACAAAAAAAAAATCGAGGAAAAATTTGGAAATAGCTGATGATCGAGGATGTCGGAGACGGGTGAAGGGTCCGCTCAAGGTATTGAAGATAGGTGGGGGGTGCTCGACCAAATGTCATTCATGACATCATCCAATTGCCAAAAAGCTGAAAAAAAATTCAAAATGGCGAAGAAAAGATGGCCGCCATACAAATTTCGCCGGCGTCCAGCTCGGAGGGTATAAAAGATGGAGGTGTGGTTTCTTAACAAAAGAGGATCAGGATCCAAAGGTCTACTCGATGAATAGAAAAACAATTCAAAATGGCGGAATTTATTTTCCCATACATTTTGTATGGCGAATATTGAATGTCTCATTCTCCTAGAAAGAGACGGAAAACGATACGATAATGTAGGAGAGATGTGTTCGGGTGGGGGAGGCGAGTAGGGAAAAATTATGACATTTCAGAAAAACAAGATGGCGACCGACGTGATTTTTGCAACTCTTTTGTTTTCCAACCAATTTCGTTGAAACTCGCAATCTTAGAAGAATGTAGTAAACGATTAATAGAAAAAGTGGAAAATTTTGGAAAAACAAGATGGCCGCCGCACAAATTTCGTCGGTGTCTATCTCGGAGGCTATAAAAGATGGAAGAGTGGTTTCTTGGCAAAAGATGATCAGGATCCGAAGGTCTACTCGGTGAAACAAACTCTGCATGCTCGCGGACCACTTTAGTGGTCCGCGCACCCACGCACCCTACTAAATTATTATCCTAATTTACAAAAAATAATATGGATATCGTTTTCAGGGTTTTTCTGGGTGCTGATTTTGATAACGACATTTATTTTCAAATCCAAGATGGCGGACTTACATTTTCTACAAAAAATAGAAATGCCTGTCATTTTATGGGGTTTTTCGGGGTGAATTATGTATCTTAATAAATTGAAAAATTTGGAAATAGCTGATGATCGAGGATGTCGGAGACGGGTGAAGGGTCCGCTCAAGGTATTGAAGATAGGTGGGGGGTGCTCGACCAAATGTCATTCATGACGTCATCCAATTGCCAAAAAGCTGAAAAAAAATTCAAAATGGCGAAGAAAAGATGGCCGCCATACAAATTTCGCCGGCGTCCAGCTCGGAGGGTATAAAAGATGGAGGTGCGGCTTCGTGGCAAAAGAGGATCAGGATCCAAAGGTCTAATCGATGAATAGAAAAAAAATTCAAAATGGCGGAATTTATTTTCCCATACATTTTGTATGGCGAATATTGAATGTCTCATTCTCCTAGAAAGAGACAGAAAACGATACATTAATGTATGGGAGATATGTTCGGATGCGCAATAATATGAGTAGGGGAAAATTATGACATTTCAGAAAAACATGATGTCGTTTTCAGGGTTTTCCAGGGTGCTGATTTTGATAATGACATTCAATTTCAAATCCAAGATGGTGGATTTACATTTTCTACAAAAAATAGAAATGCCTGTCATTTTATGGGTTTTTTCGGGGTGAATTAATCGGGGTTAATAAATAAATTTATTTTATATAATTAAGTCTACCTTACCACGTCACGTGAGCTGCTTTAGCAGCTCGCGCACCGAGCAAAACACTAGTTATTATATTATTATACTATATATAGCTCGATTACCACTCACTGACTGACTCATTGACATAATTGTTCTCCTAGAAAGAGACGGAAAATGATATAATGATGTAGGGGAGTTGTGTTTGGATTCGGGAACCCTCTGGGGAAAAATTATGACATTTCAGAAAAACAAGATGGCGGCCGATGTGATTTTTGCACCTCCGTTGTTTTCCACCCGATTTCGTTGAATTTTGCAAACTTTGAAGAAAGTAGTAAACGGTTAATAGAAAATGTAGAAAAAATTGGAAAAACAAGATGGCGGCCGAGCCGCAGCGTTTTGAAAATTTTGATTTTTCGACCCCGAACCGCGGCGCCACAGATCCGAGACGGGGTAGTCGAGGATAATTATTTTTTCGTGTTTCGCCCACAATTATCTTGTATTTTGACAGAATGGGAGTGATTTTTAAAAATTCAAGATGGCGGCTGTCATGGCGGCCGTTATGTTAGAGGTATGAAAAAACGCAATTTTAAAAGTTAAATATCTCAAAGTTGGCAACATCGGAGCGATTCGGCTTCTATGAAGCGATTGTACGTATAGGCTCGAGGTATAGATTGGAGGAAAAAAATTACCCCATTTTTCAGGGAAATTTCAAGATTTTCGGGAAATTGTAAAAAATCGAAATACGGGCTTTTTGAAAAATCCGAGTATGAGCGATTACGTGTTTTGCTCGTACAAATGACATTTGGGTATTTTTGTTGCCGGAGACTGGCAACACTGGAATTTATCAAAGTAAAAGTGATTTTCGACACGGTCTTTTTCACGGTATCCCCTTTCGCGTGGGTGCGAGCGAGAGGAAAGATTGAAACGTCATCGGGCGCGGTATATCCTGTAGTTAATAGGAAAATTATGAAACCGTGTAAAATCTTTCTGTGAAACGAGTTGGCGGCCATTTTGTATTTTTTTTTATTTTTCGAAATTTTGACCACGTTTTTGAGGCAGTTGGCAACATTTTGGAAAGTCAGTATGTATGAATCGATTGTGTGACTCAACCAGCAGTATCGAAATATGTAAACAGTGTTGCCACATTTGGGGAGATTTTCGAGATTCTCCCCAAAAACTCCTCCTGTAAAATTTTGTATGAAATTTTTTTTTCCACTGATGGTTTCGTATAGAAAACAAAAAAAAAATCGAGGAAAAATTTGGAAATAGCTGATGATCGAGGATGTCGGAGACGGGTGAAGGGTCCGCTCAAGGTATTGAAGATAGGTGGGGGGTGCTCGACCAAATGTCATTCATGACGTCATCCAATTGCCAAAAAGCTGAAAAAAAATTCAAAATGGCGAAGAAAAGATGGCCGCCATACAAATTTCGCCGGTGTCCAGCTCGGAGGGTATAAAAGATGAAAGTGTGGTTTCTTGGCAAAAGGTGATCAGGATCCGAAGGTCTACTCGATGAATAGAAAAAAAATTCAAAATGGCGGAATTTTTTTTCACATACATTTTGTATGGCGAATATTGAATGTCTCATTCTCCTAGAAAGAGACGGAAAACGATACGATAATTTAGGGGAGATGTGTTCGGGTGGGGGAGGCGAGTAGGGAAAAATTATGACATTTCAGAAAAACAAGATGGCGACCGACGTGTTTTTTGCAACTCTTTTGTTTTCCAACCGATTTCGTTGAAACTCACAATCTTTGAAGAATGTAGTAAACGATAAATAGAAAACGTGGAAAATTTTGAAAAAACAAGATGGCCGCCGTACAAATTTCGTCGGTGTCTATCTCGGAGGCTATAAAAGACGGAAGAATGGTTTCTTGGCAAAAAATGATCAGGGCCCGAAGGTCTACTCGGTGAAACAAACTCTGCATGCTCGCGGACCACTTTAGTGGTCCGCGCACCCACGCACCTTACTTTATTAACCTCAACTACCCCATTTTTACAAAAAATGATATGGATGTCGTTTTCGGAGTTTTCCAGGGCGCTGATTTTGATAACGACATTTATTTTGAAATCCAAGATGGCGGACATGCATTTTTTAAGAAAAAAATCGATATGGGTGTCGTTTTATGGTGTTTTCGCGGTGAATTTTGTATCTTAATAACTCGATTCGGTTTAATACAATAAAGCTAAACATTACCACGTCACGCGAGCTGCTTTAGCTGCTCGCGCACCGAGCAAAACACTAGTTATACTATATATAGCTCGATTACCACTCACTCACTCATTGACATAATTGTTCTCCTAGAAAGAGAAGGAAAATGATATAATGATGTAGGGGAGATGTGTTCGGGTGGGGGAGTCAACTGGGGAAAAATTATGACATTTCGGAAAAACAAGATGGCGGCCGTCGTCATTTTTGCAGCTCCTTTGTTTTTTAAGGGACTCCGTTCAAACTCGCAACTATTAAAGAATGTAGTAAACGGTTAACAGAAAATGTAGAAAAAATTGGAAAAACAAGATGGCGGCCGAGCCGTAGCGTTTCAAAATTTTTAATTTTTCGACCCCGAACCGCGGCGTCACAGATCCGAAACGGGGTAATCGAGGATAATTATTTTTTCTGGTTTCGCCCACGATTATCCTGTATTTTGACAGAACAGGAGTGGCTTTTAAAAATTCAAGATGGCGGGTGTCATGGCGGCCGTTTTGTTAGAGGTACGAAAAAACGCAATTTTAAAAGTTAAATATCTCAAAGTTGGCAACATCGGAGCGATTCGGCTTCTATGAAGCGGTTGTACGTATAGACTCGAGGTATAGATCGGTGGGAAAAAATTACCCCATTTTTAGGGAAATTTCAAGATTTTCGGGAAATTGTAAAAAATAGAAATACGCACTTTTAGCAAAATCCGAGTATGAGTGATTATGTGTTTTGCTCGTACAAATGACATTTGGGTATTTTTGTCACCGGAGACTGGCAACACTGGAATTTATCAAAGTAAAAGTGATTTTCGACACGGTCTTTTTCACGGTATCCCCTTTCGCGTGGGTGCGAGCGAGAGGAAAGATTGAAACGTCATCGGGAGCGGTATATCCTGTAGTTAATAGGAAAAATATGAAACCGTGTAAAATCTTTCTGTGAAACAAGTTGGCGGCCATTTTGTATTTTTTTTAACTTTTCGAAATTTTGATCACGTTTTTGAGGCAGTTGGCAACATTTTGGAAAGTCAGTATGTATGAATCGATTGTGTATCTAGGCTGGCAGTATGGAGATATGCAACCGGTGTTGCCACTTTTGGGGAGATTTTCGAGATTTTCAACTAAGAAACTCCTGTAAAATTTTGTATGAAAATTTTTTTTTTCACTGATGGTGTCGTATAGAAAACAAAAACTTAGTAAGCCAAAATTATGGAGAGAGCTGATGATTGAGGGTTTCGGAGACGGGTGGAGGGCCCGCTTAAGGTATTGAAGATAGGTGGGGGGTGCTCGAGCAAATGTCATTCATGACGTCATCCAATTGCCAAAAAGCTGAAAAAAAATTCAAAATGGCGAAAAAAAGATGGCCGCCATACAAATTTCGCCGGCGTCCAGCTCGGAGGGTATAAAAGATGGAGGTGCGGTTTCGTGGCAAAAGAGGATCAGGATCCAAAGGTTTACTCGATGAATAGAAAAAAAATTCAAAATGGCGGAATTTAATTTTATTGATTTAAGCGAGTAATAAAATGTGCACTACGACTTTATATCACTGATTTAATAATTAAATTAATATTTTATAATTTACAACGACTTGATATGCTTCCGAGATCACCGACAAGAGAGAAGAGAGAGAGCGGTCATAGACACCATATCAGACACAGTACTATTTCAGTGAGTACGGGCAACATTAGGCTTCAAATTTAAATTTTACTTCTAACACTCCCACTAAATTTAAGCCTTATAAAAATAAACAGTAACAAAAATTTAACAACAGAATGATACATTTAAAATTAAGTGTTAAGTGTTACCAAGCCTATCTTTTCTCTCAACAATCTAAACTTGTCTCTACTCAAAGCTTCAGTAAAAATATCAGCATACTGATTACTACTGCAAACATAATTTAAATCAATTACTTTATCATAGTATTTTTCTTTTACAAAATGATACTTAATATCAATGTGTTTGCATCTTTTATGAAAATTAGCATTTCTTATAACACTTATAGCACTCTGATTATCTAAATTTAGGCACAATGTCTGTTGTTTATATTCACCAATATCACTTAATAACTGTTTAATCCAAATGGCTTCTTTGGTAGCGGCACAGGCTGCCATGAATTCAGCCTCTGTTGTCGATAGAGCTACAGTTTGCTGACGTTGGCTGGACCAAGTTACTGCTGCTCCATTCTTTATAAACACATAGCCCGTGATTGAGCGTCTGGTGTCAACATCATTGGCATAGTCTGCGTCACAGTAACCCAGGATTTCATGGTTCGTTGAAGATAGATAACACAGACCATAATTCTTGGTTTCTTTCAAGTATTTGAAGATTTTCTTGACTGTGTTCCAGTGAGATTCATTATAGCAATTAAGAAATCGACTCACCAGGCTTACAGCAAACATGATGTCGGGCCGGCTTACTATTGCTAGGTGCATCAGTGAACCCACTGCTTCTCTGTAAGGGATATTCTTGTCAGCTGAGCACTCTCCTTTCTCGAGCTTTATATGAGGATCAACTGGAACACTGTTAGAATTGGCATTGTTCATATTAAACTTGTTCAATAATAGCTCAATATATTTAGATTGATGTATGAAGATGTATTTGTTACATTTCTCGATTTGCATTCCAACAAAATTACTAACTGAGCTTGTTTTTATTTCAAAAATTGTTTGCAAATCACTGATAAGCTCTTTTAATACAGACTTATTCCTTGAAAACAATAGCCCATCATCCACATATAAACATAAATAGCATTTTGTTCCATTTATATTGCCAACATATACACATTGGTCGGCTTTGCTATTAACAAGCCCAAATTTCTTCAAAACTGAGTTAAATTTATTATTCCAGCACCTTGGTGCTTGTTTGAGCCCGTAAAGTGACTTGTTGAGCTTACATACCATGTTACTTTTGCAGGTTAGACCTTCTGGTGGAGACATAAATATATCCTCTTCTAATTCTCCATAAAGAAAAGCAGTTTTGACATCTAATATTCAACAGCTAAGGACAATAATAGACGGATTGAGTCATACCTGACTGTTGGAGCGAAAGTTTCCTTGTAATCTATACCTTCAGTTTGTGCATAACCCTTGGCACAAAGTCGTGACTTGAACCGTGGACCCGTTGGCTCGTCTTTGATTCGGAAGACCCATTTACATCCAATCACTTTGGTGTCTGATGGTTTTTCTACCAATGTCCAGGTTTCATTCTTCTCATGAGCTTCAAGTTCTTCACTGATAGATTTTCTCCATTTATTTGCTTCGCTCGAACTCAATGCATCACTGTATGTTTCAGGAGCTGTACAGAATAGAACATCTTCATTGTAACACAGGTAAGTATTCTCTTCTAGTTTTCTTGTACTTATTTTATTTCTAGGTCTCAATGTAATATGTGAAATCAGAGGAGACTCGATACTAGACTCACTAGTCTCATCAGGTAAGTATTCACTTTCTGACTTATTTTCAGTGACTGTCTTGTGAGCTGTCTGAGGGATTGTCTTCACTTTTACAAGAATCACTTTTCTGGTAAGTTTCTGTTGTAGTATTCAACTCCACGGGTATATAATTTCTTTTGACATAGATTCTAGGAAAGTAGCATCTCTACTTTTAATCACGGTCTTGGAGTTGGGTACAATAAACCTATAACCTTTAGTATTATCACAATATCCAATGAAAATCATTTTCTGAGCTTTAGGATCCCATTTCTTTCTTTAGGTACATTATATGTTATTTTATTCACAAATATTTTCTTACAGATCATCCAAAAATGTTATGTAATATCTTCTACCACCCAGTGATTTGGTTTCAACAAGACCACAGACATCTGAGTGTATGAGTTCAAATATATGATTTAATTTTGAACCTTGACTCTTGAAGGGCAGTGGTGTTTGCTTTCCTTCCTTGCATGTTGCACATGCAAAAGTGACTTTCTTTTCTAATAAGCAAACACTTTTCTATTTTCTTTCATCTTTTCCAGACTATTTAAGTTCAAATTAGCCATCCGGTGGTGCCACTGGTAAGTATCTTGCTTGTCAACGTCGGACATGTATGCATAGTCCTTGGAGATATTCTGCCAGTACATGTTGTTGATTAACCTTGCTGCTGCCACAGGTAAGTATCTTGCTTGTCAACTTCGGACATGTATGCATAGTCCTTAGAGATATTCTGCCAGTACATGTTGTTGATTAACCTTGCTGCTGCCACAGGTAAGTATCTTGCTTGTCAACTTCGGACATGTATGCATAGTCCTTAGAGATATTCTGCCAGTACATGTTGTTGATTAACCTTGCTGCTGCCACAGGTAAGTATCTTGCTTGTCAACTTCGGACATGTATGCATAGTCCTTAGAGATATTCTGCCAGTACATGTTGTTGATTAACCTTGCTGCTGCCACAGGTAAGTATCTTGCTTGTCAACTTCGGACATGTATGCATAGTCCTTAGAGATATTCTGCCAGTACATGTTGTTGATTAACCTTGCTGCTGCCACAGGTAAGTATCTTGCTTGTCAACTTCGGACATGTATGCATAGTCCTTAGAGATATTCTGCCAGTACATGTTGTTGATTAACCTTGCTGCTGCCACAGGTAAGTATCTTGCTTGTCAACTTCGGACATGTATGCATAGTCCTTAGAGATATTCTGCCAGTACATGTTGTTGATTAACCTTGCTGCTGCCACAGGTAAGTATCTTGCTTGTCAACTTCGGACATGTATGCATAGTCCTTAGAGATATTCTGCCAGTACATGTTGTTGATTAAGCTTGCTGCTGCCACAGGTAAATATCTTGTTTGTCAACATCGGATATGTATGCATAGCTCTTAGAGGTATTCTGCCGGTACATATTGTTGTTTAAGCTGGCTGTTACCACTCTCTTATTTTAGTTATTCACAATAACACACAGAAATAATAAAACAGCAAATTATTATATATTACTTGGCCACCACTATGATTTGACTTACTGATAGTATATTTGTAGCAAGTTCCGGCATATACAGGACATCTTTGAATAAACTTTTGTCATTGCTAACCTCTGAGCATCTCTGACATCTTGCAAAAGTTTAGACTTTACGGAGTCTGCCGATATTTGCATACCTGAGCTCTCAATTGCTATTATCATAAGCTTGTAGGAATCAGGCAGACCGGAGAGTAGCAATGTTCCCAACCACTCATTATCCACTTTGAAGCCTTTTCTTAGCTTATGAGCTGTCGTGATGATCTTACTAACGTATTCCTCTACGTTTTGGCATCGGTCAAGTGTCGTAGTGCACAAGTCACGCAGCAGACCTACTCGGCGTGTCAGCCCGGAGTCGTCAAAGGCACGTGATAAGTTATCCCAGACTTCTTTGGCTGTATTCGCTTCTTGAATGTGTACGTAATTAATAGGATCAACTAATAAAATAATCTTTGATTTTGCTTTAATGTCCAGCTTCGGATCCACGTGGTCATTGTCACCGTACTCTATGCAACACCACAAATCTTCATGTTGCAGATATGTTTGCACTGCAAATCTCCAGGTATTATAATTATCTCTTCCTGTGAGTTTTTCTATTAATGTAAGTGGATTCGCCGATGACATTTTTGTGAAAAATTATTTTAGTGCGAAATGCGGCGCACGTTGTCGCGAGGTTGTTTTGACAATGTACGTACAACTTTTATTTAATCGGGCTTCTGGGCCCATAACCTATTGATTTAAGCGAGTAATAAAATGTGCACTACGACTTTATATCACTGATTTAATAATTAAATTAATATTTTATAATTTACAACGACTTGATATGCTTCCGAGATCACCGACAAGAGAGAAGAGAGAGAGCGGTCATAGACACCATATCAGACACAGTACTATTTCAGTGAGTACGGGCAACATTAGGCTTCAAATTTAAATTTTACTTCTAACAAATTTTCCATACATTTTGTATGGTGAATATTGAATGCCTCATTCTCCTAGAAAGAGACGGATAACGTGTACGATAATGTAGGGGAGATATGTTTTGGTGCGCGATATGAGTAGGGAAAAATTATGACATTTCAGAAAAACAAGATGGCGGCCTATATGATTTTTGCAACTCTTTTGTTTTCCGACCGATTTCGTTGAAACTCGCAATCTTTAAAGAATGTAGTAAACGATTAATAGAAAAATTGGAAAATTTTGGAAAAACAAGATGGCCGCCGTACAAATTTCGTCGGTGTCTATCTCGGAGGCTATGAAAGATGGAAGAGTGGTTTCTTGGCAAAAGATGATCAGGGTCCGAAGGTCTACTCGGTGGAACAAACTCTGCATGCTCGCGGACCACTTTAGTGGTCCGCGCACCAACGAACCCTACTAAATTATTATCGTCAACTAACCGGTTTTTACAAAAAAATAATATGGATGTCGTTTTCAGGGTTTTCTAGGGTGCTGATTTTGAAAGTGACATTCACTTTCAAATCCAAGATGGCGGACTTACACTTTTCACAAAAAATAAAAATAGGTGTCGTTTTCGGGGTTTCACAGGGTGCTGATTTTGATGATGACATTCATTTCCAAATCCAAAATGGCAGACTTATACTTTTTACTATAAATAAAAACTCTGCATGCTCGCGGACCACTTCAGTGGTCCGCGCACCCACGCACCCTACTTTATTAACCTCAACTACCCCATTTTTACAAAAAATGATATGGATGTCGTTTTCAGTGTTTTCCAGGGTGCTGGTTTTAATAACGACATTTATTTTGAAATCCAAGATGGCGGACATGCGCTTTTTAAGAAAAAATTGATATGGGTGTCGTTTTATGGTGTTTTCGCGGTGAATTTTGCATCTTAATAACTCGATTCGGTTTAATACAATAAAGCTTAACATTACCACGTCACGCGAGCTGCTTTAGCAGCTCGCGCACCGAGCAAAACACTAGTTATTATACTATATATAGCTCGATTACCACTGACTCACTGACTGACTCATTGACATAATTGTTCTCCTAGAAAGAGAAGGAAAATGATATAGTGATGTAGGGGAGATGTGTTTGGGTGAGAGAGATGACTGGGGAAAAATTATGACTTTTCGGGAAAACAAGATGGCGGCCGACGTGATTTTTGCAGCTCCGTTGTTTTCCAACGGATTTTGTTGAGTTTTGCAATCTTTAAAGAAAGTAGTAAACGGTTAATAGAAAATGTAGAAAAAATTGGAAAAACAAGATGGCGGCCGAGCCGCAGCGTTTTGAAAATTTTGATTTTTCGACCCCGAACCGCGGCGCCACAGATCCGAAACGGGAAATCGATAATAATTATTTTTTTCTGGTTTCGTCTATGATTATCCTGAATTTTGACGGAATGGGAGTGGTTTTTAAAAATTCAAGATGGCGGCTGTCGTGGCGGTCATTATGTTAGAGGTACGAAAAAACGCAATTTTAAAAGTTAAATATCTCAAAGTTGGCAACATCGGAGCGATTCGGCTTCTATGAAGCGATTGTACGTATAGGCTCGAGGTATAGATTGGAGGAAAAAAATTACCCCATTTTTTGGGGAAATTTCAAGATTTTCGGGAAATTGAAAAAAATCGAAATACGGACTTTTCGCAAAATCCGAGTATGAGCGATTATGTGTTTTGATCATACAAATGACATTTGGGTATTTTTGTCGCCGGAGACTGGCAACACTGGAATTTATCAAAGAAAAAATGATTTTCGACGTGGTCTTTTTTTAGGGGCGATCGTTTCGCGTGGGTGCGAGCGAGAGGAGAGATTGAAACGTCATCGGGAGCGGTATATCCTGTAGTTAATAGGAAAATTATGAAACCGTGTAAAATCGTTCTGTGGAACGAGTTGGCGGCCATTTTGTATTTTTTTTAATTTTTCGAAATTTTGACCACGTTTTTGAGGCAGTTGGCAACATTTTGGAAAGTCAGTATGTATGAGTCGATTGTGTATCTCGACTTGCAGTATGGAGATATGCAACCGGTGTTGCCACTTTTGGGGAGATTTTCGAGATTTTCAACTAAGAAACTCCTGTAAAATTTTGTATGAAAAATTTTTTTTTCACTGATGGTGCCGTATAGAAAACAAAAAGTTAGTAAGCCAAAATTATGGAGAGAGCTGATGATCGAGGATGTCGGAGACGGGTGAAGGGTCCGCTCAAGGTATTGAAGATAGGTGGGGGGTGTTCGACCAAATGTCATTCATGACATCATCCAATTGCCAAAAAGCTGAAAAAAAATTCAAAATGGCGAAGAAAAGATGGCCGCCATACAAATTTCGCCGGCGTCCAGCTCGGAGGGTATAAAAGATGGAGGTGCGGTTTCTTGGCAAAAGAGGATCAGGATCCAAAGGTCTACTCGATGAACAGAAAAAAAATTCAAAATGGCGGAATTTATTTTCCCATACATTTTGTATGGCGAATATTGAATGTCTCATTCTCCTAGAAAGAGACGGAAAACGATACGATAATGTAGGGGAGATGTGTTCGGGTGGGGGAGGCGAGTAGGGAAAAATTATGACATTTCAGAAAAACAAGATGGCGACCGACGTGATTTTTGCAACTCTTTTGTTTTCCAACCGATTTCGTTGAAACTCGCAACCTTTGAAGAAAGTAGTAAACGATTAATAAAAAAAGTGGAAAATTTTGGAAAAACAAGATGGCCGCCGTACAAATTTCGTCGTTGTCTATCTCGGAGGCTATAAAAGATGGAAGAGTGGTTTCTTGGCAAAAGATAATCAGGGTCCGAAGGTCTACTCGGTGGAACAAACTCTGCATGCTCGCGGACCACTTTAGTGGTCCGCGCACCCACGCACCCTACTTTATTAACCTCAACTACCCCGTTTTTACAAAAAATGATATGGATGTCGTTTTTAGAGTTTTCTAGCGTGCTGATTTTGATAACGACATTTATTTTGAAATCCAAGATGGCGGACATGCACTTTTTAAGAAAAAAATTGATATGGGTGTCGTTTTGTGGGTTTTTGTGATTAATTGTGTATCTTAATAAATAAATTGGGTTACTAAATATAATAAAGTTAACATACCCACGTCACGCGAGCTGCTTTAGCAGCTCGCGCACCGAGCAAAACACTAGTTATTTATACTATATATAGCTCAATTACCACTGACTCATTGACATAATTGTTCTCCTAGAAAGAGAAGGAAAATGATATAGTGATGTAGGGGAGATGTGTTCGGGTGGGGGAGTCGACTGGGGAAAAATTATGACATTTCGGAAAAACAAGATGGCGGCCGACGTGATTTTTGCAGCTCCTTTGTTTTTTAAGGGATTCCGTTCAAACTCGCAACTATTAAAGAATGTAGTAAACGGTTAACAAAAAATGTGGAAAAAATTGGAAAAACAAGATGGCGGCCGAGCCGTAGCGTTTTAAAATTTTTGATTTTTCGACCCCGAACCGCGGTGCCACAGATCCGAAACGGGGTAATCGAAGATAATTATTTTTTCTGGTTTCGCCCACGATTATCCTGTATTTTGACAGAACGGGAGTGGTTTTTAAAAATTCAAGATGGCGGCTGTCATGGCGGCCGTTATGTTGGAGGTACGAAAAAACGCAATTTTAAAAGTTAAATATCCCAAAGTTGGCAACATCGGAGCGATTCGGCTTCTATGAAGCGGTTGTACGTATAGACTCGAGGTATAGATCGGTGGGAAAAAATTACCCCATTTTTAGGGAAATTTCGAGATTTTCGGGAAATTGTAAAAAATCGAAATACGGACTTTTCGCAAAATCCGGATATGAGCGATTACGTGTTTTGCTCGTACAAATGACATTTGGGTATTTTTGTCGCCGGAAACTGGCAACACTGGAATTTATCAAAGAAAAAGTGATTTTTCGACATGGTCTTTTTCACGGAATCCCCTTTCGCGTGGGTGCAAGCGAGAGGAGAGATTGAAACGTTGTCAGGAGCGGTATATCCTGTAGTTAATAGGAAAATTATGAAACCGTGTAAAATCTTTCTGTGAAATGAGTTGGCGGCCATTTTGTATTTTTTTAAATTTTTCGAAAGTTTGATAACGTTTTTGATCCCAGTCGACGACGTCGGACCGTTTCGGTTTCTATGAAGCGATTGTGCGTATAGACTTGAGGTATAGATTGGTGAAAAAAAAATACCCCATTTTTTGGGGAAATTTCAAGATTTTCGGGAAATTGTGAAAAAACGAAAAACGGACTTTTCGCAAAATACGAGTATGAGCGATTATCTGTTTTGCTTGTACAAATGACATTTGGGTATTTTTGTCGCCGGAAACTGGCAACACTGGAATTTATCAAAGAAAAAGTGATTTTCGACATGGTCTTTTTCACGGAATCCCCTTTCGCGTAGGTGCGAGCGAGAGGAGAGATTGAAACGTCATCGGAAGCGGTATATCCTGTAGTTAATAGGAAAATTATGAAACCGTGTAAAATCTTTCTGTTAAACGAGTTGGCGGCCATTTTGTATTTTTTTTAATTTTTCGAAAGTTTGATCACGTTTTTGAGGCAGTTGGCAACATTTTGGAAAGTTGACATGTGAAGATCGATTGTGTGACTTGGCTGGCAATATCGAAATATGCAAACGGTGTTGCCACATTTGGGGAGATTTTCGAGATTTTCCCCAAAAACTCCTCCTGTAAAATTTTGTATGAAAAATTTTTTTTTCACTGATGGTTTCGTATAGAAAACAAAAAAAAAATCGAGGAAAAATTTGGAAAGAGCTGATGATTGAGGATGTCGGAGACGGGTGAAGGCCCCGCTTTAGGTATTGAAGATAGGTGGGGGGTGCTCGAGCAAATGTCATTCATGACGTCATCCAATTGCCAAAAAGCTGAAAAAAAATTCAAAATGGCGAAGAAAAGATGGCCGCCATATAAATTTCGCCGGTGTCCAGCTCGGAGGGTATAAAAGATGGAACTGAGGTTTCTTGGCAAGAGATGATCAGGATCCGAAGGTCTACTCGATGAATAGAAAAAAAATCCAAAATGGCGGATTTTTTTTTTCCATACATTTTGTATGGCGATTATGAATATCTTATTCTCCTAGAAAGAGACGGAAAACGATACGATAATGTAGAGGAGATGTGTTCGGATGGGGGAGGCGAGTAGGGGAAAATTATGACATTTCAGAAAAACAAGATGGCGGCCTATACGATTTTTGCAACTCTATTGTTTTTCGACCGATTTCGTTGAAACTCGCAATCTTTGAAGAAAGTAGTAAACGATTAATGGAAATAGTGGAAAAATTTGGAAAAACAAGATGGCCGCCACACAAAATTCGTCGGTGTCTATCTCGGAGGGTATAAAAGATGGAAGATTGGTTTCTTGGCAAAAGATGATCAGGGTCCGAAGGTCTACTCGTTGGAACAAACTCTGCATGCTCGCGGACCACTTTAGTGGTCCGCGCACCCACGCACCCTACTTTATTAACCTCAACTACCCCGTTTTTACAAAAAATGATATGGATGTCGTTTTCAGAGTTTTCCAGGGTGCTGGTTTTGATAACGACATTTATTTTGAAATCCAAGATGGCGGACATGCACTTTTTAAGAAAAAAATTGATATGGATGTCGTTTTGTGGGTTATTGTGGAGAATTTTGAATCTTAATAAATAAATTCGTTTTAATACTTATCAACCTAACCACGTCACGCGAGCTGCTTTAGCAGCTCGCGCACCGAGCAAAAGCTAGTTTATACTATATATAGCTCAATTACCACTCACTCATTGACATAATTGTTCTCCTAGAAGGAGACGGAAAATGATATAATGATGTGGGGGAGTTGTGTTCGGATTTGGGAACCCTCTGGGGAAAAATTATGACATTTCAGAAAAACAAGATGGCGGCCGATGTGATTTTTGCAGCTCCGTTGTTTTCCAACCGATTTCATCGAATTTTACAATCTTTAAAGAAAGTAGTAAACGGTTAATAGAAAATGTGGAAAAAATTGGAAAAACAAGATGGCGGCCGAGTCGTAGCGTTTCAAAATTTTTGATTTTTCGACCCCGAACCGCGGCGCCACAGATCCAAGACGGGGTAGTCGAGGATAACTATTTTTTCGTGTTTCGCCCACGATTATCCTGTATTTTGACAGAACGGGAGTAATTTTAAAAAATTCAAGATGGCGGCTGTCATGGCGGCCGTTTTGTTCGAGGTACGAAAAAACGCAATTTTAAAAGTTAAATATCTCAAAGTTGGCAACATCGGAGCGATTCGGCTTCTATGAAGCGGTTGTACGTATAGACTTGAGGTATAGATCGGTGGGAAAAAATTACCCCATTTTTAGGGAAATTTAGAGATTTTCGGGAAATTGTAAAAAATCGAAATACGCACTTTTAGCAAAATCCGAGTATGAGAGATTACGTGTTTTGCTCGTACAAATGACATTTGGGTATTTTTGTCGGCGGGGACTGGCAACACTTTGATTTATCAAAGAAAAAGTGATTTTCGACACGGTCTTTTTCACGGTATCCCCTTTCGCGTGGGTGCGAGCGAGAAGAAAGATTGAAACGTCATCGGGAGCGGTATATCCTGTAGTTAATAGGAAAATTATGAAACCGTGTAAAATCTTTCTGTGAAACGAGTTGGCGGCCATTTTGTATTTTTTTTAACTTTTCGAAATTTTGATCACGTTTTTGAGGCAGTTGGCAACATTTTGGAAAGTCAATATGTATGAATCGATTGTGTATCTCGGCTGGCAGTATGGAGATATGCAACCGGTGTTGCCACTTTTGGGGAGATTTTCGAGATTTTCAACTAAGAAACTCCTGTAAAATTTTGTATGAAATTTTTTTTTTCACTGATGGTGTCGTATAGAAAACAAAAACTTAGTAAGCCAAAATTATGGAGAGAGCTGATGATTGAGGATATCGGAGACGGGTGAAGGGCCCGCTTAAGGTATTGAAGATAGGTGGGGGGTGCTCGAGCAAATGTCATTCATGACGTCATCCAATTGCCAAAAAGCTGAAAAAAAATTCAAAATGGCGAAGAAAAGATGGCCGCCATACAAATTTCGCCGGTGTCCAGCTCGGAGGGTATAAAAGATGGAAGTGTGGTTTCTTGGCAAAAGAGGATCAGGATCCAAAGGTCTACTAGATGAATAAAAAAAAAATTCAAAATGGCGGAATTTATTTTCCCATACATTTTTTATGGCGAATATTGAATGTCTAATTCTCCTAGAAAGAGACGGAAAACGATACGATAATGTAGGGGAGATGTGTTCGGGTGGGGGAGGCAAGTAGGGAAAAATTATGACATTTCAGAAAAACAAAATGGCGACCGACGTGAGTTTTGCAACTCTTTTGTTTTTCAACCGATTTCGTTGAAACTCGCAATCTTTGAAGAATGTAGTAAACGATTAATAGAAAAAGTAGAAAATTTTGAAAAAACAAGATGGCCGCCATACAAATTTCGTCGGTGTCTATCTCGGAGGCTATAAAAGATGGAAGAGTGGTTTCTTCGCAAAAGATGATCAGGGTCCGGAGGTCTACTCAATGGAACAAACTCTGCATGCTCGCGGACCACTTTAGTGGTCCGCGCACCCACGCACCCTACTTTATTAACCTCAACTACCCCGTTTTTACAAAAAATGATATGGATGTCGTTTTCAGAGTTTTCCAGGTTACTCATTTTGATAACGACATTTATTTTGAAATCCAAGATGGCGGACATGCATTTTTTAAGAAAAAAATCGATATGGGTGACGTTTTATTGTGTTTTCGCGGTTAATTTTGTATCTTAATAAATACTATCGTTTTAATACTTGTCAACCCAACCACGTCACGCGAGCTGCTTTAGCAGCTCGCGCACCGAGCAAAACACTAGTTTTTTTATATATATTTCCATTGTACAGGCACCACTTTTCTACAATTTTATTATATGTATAGATAATTATATAAGTCTGAGTGGTTATTCCGGCTATAGTAATAAATTAACTGGCCTGAATTAATTAAATGCTAGCGCAGACCAAACGTATCGCGCTTAACAGGGCTCTCTCCGTCACTTACTCCACACAATCGTAGTCCCAATTCTATTTGAATATATCAAGCAACCAAAGTCCATGAAACTTTGAAGACATATTCTAGAAACGAATATCTGTGCCTGTGGTGTTTTAGATTTTTCTAAAAATATGTGGTTTTAAAATTACAGGGGCTCAAAGATTTGTATGTGAATTATTAAGACCGCGTAACTTTGAAACCGAATATTTTAACGGAAATTTGGAAAACCACAGGCATAGATATTCCCGGAACGTTTCTACAAAATTCCATTGAGTATGATTGGTTAGTATACCAATGAGAGACGAACTACGTTTGTATGGAGCGAGTGACGGAGAGACCCCTCTTAATAGTTTTTTTTTTATTTATCATGCAAAATGTCGAAAAACTACGACTTAGTACGGAACCCTAGGAGTCGGTGCGCGAGTCTGACTAGCACTTGGCAGATGAATTATTTGACTTCCGAAAGTGATTAAATTAAAAACTTGACCGGCTTTTAATTTTTTTGCGACTCGAAATCGCACAAGATGGGTTCCATGCCCTCGAACAAGATTTTTTTTTTCTCTCTCTCGTCTGGCTTTACAAAGATTAGCCATGATGTCAAGTTTGTAGTTATTTGTAACAAGTTAGTTAAACTATACAAGTATGAACCCCGTCTGTGCCGACGCTCGCCGACATACGCACGGCACCCCCTTAGGGCGCTTTTAGTCAGTTTTAACAAAAAAAAAAACACTCCAAAAAGGCAGAGCACGCCCGCCAGCTAACACCAACACAGACGAAGTCCTCGAACAAGATTATAACACTGTGTGCTTTTTAATTTTTTCAAACTTGTATGGCGGCCTGGATTTTTTTAATTTATTGTTTAAGTACGGAACCCTCGGTGCGCGAGTCTGACTCGCACTTGGCCGTTTTTTTTTATCATACCTACCTACTAACAAAATGTTCCAACGAACATCGCTATCCGCTCTACCTGTCAATCGTAATCCGCTTAGGCGTAACGTACTTACAAACATACATCCGCACACATATTACAAGTCAGATAAATCCTAAGATATCATTATCACATAATATATCTTCACGTAAATAAACATCAATGGCAAGATCCGAGATCACATCTTATCTACGCACATATAAAATGGAACTTTGCCCTTCCACGTACATAGGGCCGTGAACCGCTGTGAGCGTCACATGAAGCTGTTGATTATTATAGGGTATGTTACTAGTAATGTAATATTATTATACAAGTGTAAATTAAAAATTTATAACACCCCCGACAAGTGCAGGTTACAGTAACTAGAAAAGAGCTGACAACTTTCAAACGGCTGAACCGATTTTCTTGGATTATAGCTAAGAACACTCTCGATCAAGCAACCTTTCAAACAAAAAAAAAACTAAATTAAAATCGGTTCATTAGTTTAGGAGTGGTGTGTATCTGTCTGTGATGCCACAGACAGATACACACGTCAAACTTATAACACCCCTCTTTTTGGGTCGGGGGTTAAAAATAGACGATGCCCGCCACTTCGTCTGTGTGAACTAAGATTTTTAAAGATCCCGTGGAAACTCTTTTATTTTCCGGGATACAAAGTTGCCTCTGTCAATTTCAGGGACGCAATCGACCTCTGAACCAACTTTCACATAAATTGGTTAAACGGATGGGCCTTTAATCCCGTGGGAACTCTTTGATTTTCCGGGATAAAAAGTAGGCTATGTCCGTCCCCAGGATGTAAGCTAACTCTTTCCATGTTTGTAGGTTGGTTGGGCCTTAGTTGCCAAAACACAGAGTTAATTTTACAGTTTGGCGGCAGTTTGGTGCGATGCTGCGCAGTGGCAGGACAGACGATTTCCAGACGACTTCAGGTTTGGCGCGGCCACGGCTGCATACCAGATTGAAGGGGGCTGGAATGCAGATGGTAAGCTATCTAGTACGCAAATAGTAGGTATTTTTTATATTTTTTTAGGGTTCCGTACCTCAAAAGGAAAAACGGAACCCTTATAAGAACACTTTGTTGTCTGTCTATCTCGGTTCATTAGTTTAGGAGCTACGATGCCACAGATACACAGATACACACGTCAAACTTATTAAAACTTACCTAACACTCCTCTTTTTGGCTCGGGGGTTAAAAATCATGGTAAAATGGTATTATTTTAAAAGTTATGATCCTTAAAATCTCCATTTTAGGCACTGACTACGTAAATAACTAAAATATAAAAAACTAGAAAATTGAAAAATCTACAACATCATGTCACACTTTACTAAAAGTGTGATTCAGTTATTATAAATTATAATACAGTTCAAATAATAAATAAATAAATAAAAAGTTTATTTAGCTCAATTACAGAATCACAAAAAAAAAACAGGAATAAAAATAAAGATACAATTAAACTTAAATATTAATTAAACACAAAACTAGAAAATACTATTAAACTATTGTTGTGTCTGTGATCTAAAAGGGCTAAAAAATAACCATATTATAAGTTTATTATGAAGTAGTTATTTCGAAATTACAGACAGACACTTCAATTTTTTTTATTAGTATAGATGACCATCGACTTATTATCAAGTAGGTAGGTAAGTGTTATTCTATTTATTATCATCTGCTTGACCCATATCTATTACCTATGTCTTGAATTTTACGCCGTGATAGCCTAGTGGTTAAAATGTCCGCCTCCTATATGTGAGATTGGGGGTTCGATTCCGGGCACGTACCTATACTTCAGAGTTTTTTTTTAATAACTACACAGGGTGCTTGGTAATTAGTATATAATGACAACACGTACCCATGCTACTTTGATCTGATAAATACAATGCTGAAGTATAATGAAGAAATAAAATTATAAAAAATTCCATACAAAATTTAAATTTTTTTATGTCAAAGTTTTCATTATATTATTATTGTTATTGTTGTATATAGTTGTCATTATACTACAGCATTGTATTTATCAGATCAAAGTAGCATTGGTAGGCACGTGTCGTCATTGTAGGTACACTAATTACCGAACACCCTGTAACATAAGCAGGAGATAATGTAGCTTGAGATGGAGCGTGTCTGTCCAGATGCTGCCTATCCACTCTTCCTTTGAAGGTACCAATATTATAGCTAACGGGGAAAGGCATTCCATATTCTAGCTGTGCGTATTAGAAACGAGGAAGCAAATCGCTTCGTTCGAGTCCGTGGGATTTCGACTACACATGGGTGCAAACCTTGACGATTCCTTGCGGTTCGATTGTAAATTAATGACGAGGGGGAACTAGGTCGAATAGTTCCTAAGCATACTCTCCGATATGCGTTTTAAGCAATTAAAATATCACTTGCTGTAACGTTGAAGGAAAACATCGTGAGGAAAACTGCACGCCTAAGAATTTTTTGGTACTATAGAATGGCGACCTCGTACTGGAAAACTCAGCGCTGAAAGATCTCCCACTAAGCAGAAAGACAACATCAAACAAGTCGCAGATGCCGCTGAATTCAGGCGGTACAAACCGTGCAGGCAGGCATGTGGAAGTCAATAAGTACAAGTACCTATGTCCAGAACTGGACGTCGATCGGTTGATAATGATATAATGATGATGTGTGCCAATAGTGAATATTTTTTTAATAATATTTTATCTTTCAGATAAGGGTGAAAGTATTTGGGACCGCTTGACTCACACAAACCCTGACTTCATCGCAGACAGAAGCAATGGCGATGTTGCTGCTGACACGTACTCAAACTACAGAACCGATGTTCAGATGATGAGGGAGCTCGGCCTGGACGCGTACCGGTTCTCCATAGCCTGGTCAAGAATTCTACCCAATGGCATCTCCAGCAAAGTTAGTGACGCTGGCATTGCGTTCTACAACAACTACATCAATGAAATGGTGAAGTACAACATCACTCCAATGGTGACATTGTACCACTGGGACTTACCACAGAAACTGCAAGATCTCGGCGGATTTATGAACCCTAATTTCCATGAATGGTTTGAGGACTACGCGCGGGTTGCATACGAGAACTTCGGTGACAGAGTTAAGCATTGGATTACGTTTAACGAACCGAGAGAAATCTGTTACGAAGGTTACGGTTCTGATACTAAAGCACCTGTTATAAATGCAACTGATATTGGAACGTATTATTGTGCCAAGAACTTATTGATTGCTCATGCAAAAGCTTATCACGCTTATGTGAAGGATTTCAAGCCCAAACAAGGTGGAGTGTGTGGTATCACTATAAGTGTCAATTGGGTCGGACCACTAACTGACTCTGAAGATGACAGGTTGGCAGCTGAAATTAAAAGGCAAGCAGAGGTGAATGCTTTTGGTGTTTTTAAAAGACTCTTATTTAACTGTTAAAATTTATAAGTAAGTAGAGAGTGTTTACAAATACATTAACTAAAACTTTAAAAGCAATATTTCTAAATTTTAACCTACTTTAAAAAGGAGGAATTACTCAATTCATCTAGATCTTTTTTATTTATTTTATTTTTTATCTATGTTCTCTGATTACTTTAGATTTTTTTTTGTTTGAAAGGGTATACTTTGCAGGTGGTTCCCATATAAATTTGGTGAAGATCTAATGAATATCTTCGGAGATGGAGAACAGAACTCCTCAATGGATAAGAGTAAATTGCTCGCGATCAGTGTAATATTTTAGTAAACAGTAGGTTTTGAACCAGGCATAGCATATTTTAGTGCAGTGGGCCACTAAAAATTGTGAAATAAAAATTTTTCAAACAAAAAAAAACCGACTTCAATAACCACAAACACTAAAAAGTAAAAAATAATTTTTGTTTTTACACCTGTGATGTACCTATGTATGAAGTCGGGCGAGCTTCACACTTAGATTTCTAGTTTCTTTTACTATTATGCTCGCTCGACTTCATACAATACATTACACGTGTAGAAACAAAAAATATTTTTTACTTTTTAGTGTTCGTGGTTATTGAGGTCTAGATAGTTTTTTTTTTTGGTTATTTTTAGATTCAACGATTTGTGCTGTACGTTGAAATGTCAATCAGTCTGTTTCTTCTAATAGATAAAATTATTTCTGTTTCAGTGGGGTCTGTACGCAGAACCAATTTTCTCCGAATACGGAGGCTTTCCTGCAGAACTGTGCAATATTGTCGCTTGGAAGAGCGCAGAACAGGGCTACCGAAGATCACGGATGCCAGAATTTACTGACGAAGAGAGGACTCTAGTGCGAGGATCTTCAGATTTCTTTGGAGTAAACCATTATTCTGGTACTCTTGTATCAGCTACGCATTACAAGGAAACCCACCCTGTGCCCTCATTGCTCGATGATGCTGGAGTAGGGGTCTACAATCCGCCAGAATGGCCGCAATCTGCCTCGTCTTGGTTAAGGGTAAGTAACAAAGGGTGCTAACTATTTTTAGGGTTCCGTACCTCAAAAGGAAAAACGGAACCCTTGTAGAATCACTTTGTTGTCTGTCTGTCCATCTGTCCGTCCGTCCGTCGTGTCTGTCAAGAAAACATATAGAGTACATCACGTTGACCTATAATGATTATGGCAGGTAGGTAGGTCTTATAGCACAAGTAAAGGAAAAAATCCGAAAACCGTGAATTTGTGGTTTAACATCATTAATAAAAAATTAAAATGTGTTTCAATTTTGAAAGTAAGATAACTATACCAAATGGGGTGCCACATGAAAGGGCTTTACCGTACATTCTAAAACAGATTTTTATTTATTTTTATGCATAATAGTTTTTGATTTATCGTGCAAAATGTCGGAAAAATTATCCGAGTACGGAACCCTCGGTGCGCGAATCTGACTCGCACTTGACCGGTTTTTTTGCGGACAATTCAACCTGGTTGATCAGCGTGACATAGCACGCAGCATGTTAAATATTGCCTTTAAAGAGTTTTTTTTTTTGTTTCTAGCTGTCACCAAACAGTCTTTACTATGCGCTAACTCACCTCGACACTAAATATAACAAGCCAATAATCTACGTCACAGAGAATGGCTGGTCAGAAAGCCCTGAAGATGGCTATTATATTGACAATGGCAGGGTCGAATACTTCAGGGCCAAGTTGAACGATGCGTTGGATGCTTTGGAAGCTGGTGTCGACCTCCGAGGGTACATGGCATGGAGTTTGATGGACAACTTCGAATGGAATCAGGGTTATCTGTAAGTGTACATTTTTAAATGACTCTCCTCAGAACAGTGTCGCGTTCCTCAGAACAGGTTGTTAGCGATGTTTTCCTTCAACATTAAAGCAAATTTTAATGAAATTGCTGAAAATTAGAGATGCCCGAGTTTGTCCTGATATACACTTTAAACCAGTTATCTTTTTTTTTCATTTTCAGGGAACGTTTTGGCCTCTTCGAAGTGGATTTCAAAAGCGAATACAAGGAACGACGTCCAAGGAAATCTGCGTTTGTGTACAAACATATAATCGAGACTCGAGTGGTTGACCCCTACTACGAACCTGACTCCCTCACTATGTGGATTGATGATGGACATTATTTTCAATCAGCTTACTATAATAACCAATATTCTTCGGGGCCTTTTTCAGTGTCTTACAACTAGTGTGATTTGCGATTATATAGATCTCATTTTCTTCTTCGTCAGCCCTTAATTTTCATTCAACGTTGAATGTAGCCATTATAGCCTTGTGGTTAAGACGTCCGCCTATTCGGAAGGTCAGGGGTTCAATCCCGGGCCCGGGCCTCTAAGACGTGTTAAGATAAAGAAAGTATGTATTTACTTTTTATACGTTTTAGTCATTTATTGTTATTAAAGATTTAATAAATAAACGTTTTACAAGTTTCTAGTATTTTTTTTTTACCCAAACATTATTAATATTTGAAAATTGTACTATTCTAACTTCAGGGGCATGACACGGGCCTACCCGCGAAATTCAAATTTAATTTGGTTTTTCGCAATTTGTAAACTAATACGACAAAGTAGGTTTATGATATTCTAATTCGTAAAGGTATTCGTAAATTCTTTACTTATTAAAATAATAAGTAAATTGCTCGCGATCAGTGTAATATCTTAGTAAATAGGCATTATCTTTTTAACTAGGCATAGCTTATTTTAGTACAGTGGGGCCAAATTGTGAAATAAAAAATAAAATAAAACCGATTTCAATAACCACAAACACTAAAAACTAAAAAGTAAAAAAATAATTTTTGTTTCTACACGTGTAATGTACCTATGTATGAAGTCGAGCGAGCATAATAAAAGAAACCAGAAATCTAAGTGTGAAGCTCGCCCGACTTTATACATACACTAGATCATGCCCGCGATTCCGTTCGCGTGGATTTAGGTTTATTTTAAAATCCCTCTCTCTTTGCTTTTCCGGGATAAAAAGTTGGCGAAGTTAATTTCCGGCACGTAAGCTACCTCTGTACCAAATTTCATATAGGTAAATCGGTTTAACGGATAGATTCTTAAGAGTCCCGTAGGAACTGTTTGATTTTTCGGGATAAAAAGTAGCCTATGTCCGTCCCCGGGACGTAAGCTAACACTGTACCTAAAATCGGTTCAGCGGTTGAGCAGTGAAAACGTAGCAGACAGACAGACCGACAGACACACTTTCGCATTTATAATATTAGTATGGATTACACGTGTAGAAATAAAAAATATTGTTGAAGTCGGATTTATTTTATTTTTTGAAAATTTTTGTAAGATGGCTTTACCACATTGTGTATTTATATCAGTTCGTCTAACATTTCTTATAATATATTGATACGGTATGTCTTTTTCATTGTTACTAAGTAGGACAATGTCGTTTGCGATTCTTGTACTGCTCATGTATCTGCCATTAATTTTTACCTTTATGGTGCCATATTGCCTTTATGATGTCATTTCAACCGCCGGAAGATACGAGTAGGTATATCCTGATAAATGATAGCTATCTTCTTAACACTTTGGCGGACATTTGACCCTATTATTGTAACATTACTTAGGCAGATTATGTATGTATGTATGTATGTTTGTATCCAGATTCTGTGTGTTCCACCGTAGCGCCTAAACTACTGGGCCAATTTTGATGAATGCGGTGTCAACTGTCAACTGATTCGTTGTAAAGGTCCGGGTGACATATTATCCAAATCGGTCCAGGAGTCTTTGAGTAATCGGGGAACATAGATCTATACATATAATAAAATTGTAGAAAAGTGGTGTCTGTACAATGGAAATATATAAAAAAAGTAGCAGGGGTTGTTATTATATCGATGCCGAACCCGAAATTGTAATTAAAAATTTTTTTGTCTGTTTGTCTGTTTGTCTGTGTGTTTGTGCACGCTAATATCAGAAACGGCTTATTCGATTTAGATACGGTTTTCACTAATATATTGTAGTAAGCTTCACTTAACAATTAGTGTTTATTTCATGTCAATCGGTTCATAAATAAAAAAGTTATGTCAATTTAAAGAATCACGGCGAACATTTTTGCCGATGGCCATACTTCAAATATCGTATACAGAGAAGCATTACTGTAAAGTAAATTTTTAGCTACCCAAACGACGGTATAATATGTAATTCAAAATATGCTGCTCGAAAAGTCACTATTCCACGCGAACGAAGTCGTGGGAATAGTGAATAGAGAACCTCCTCCTTTTTTGAAGTCGGTTAAAAAGACTATAGTAAAACTTGTGACATTTTATTTACAACATATTACATTATATATATATATTATATCAGCAATAATTTAATTAGTCAGTCGTCTTAATGCCCTTGGTCGATCCACATGGTGCGAGTGTCGGGCTCGTAGTCCGCATCTATCGCTCGCGTCTTGATGATCTGTTTGTACACGAACGCAGACTTCCTCGGCGTGCGCGTCTTCTGCTCACTGGTGAAGTCTACTTCGTACAGACCGAAACGTTCCCTGGAGAAAACAATAAAATTAGTATTACTCAATCAGCCTGTTTGCGTACACTGCTGAATAAAGGCCTTCCCGAGAGCGCGCCACCACACACGATCCTCCGCCTTCCTCATCCACCCACTTCCCGCTATCCTTTTAAGGTCGTCGGTCCAGCGGGTCGGAAGTCGTCCCACACTGCGCTTGCTGATATGCGCTCTCCATTCCAGAACACGTCTGCCCCAGCGGCCATCAGTTCTACGGCAGACGTGGCCTGTCCACTGCCACTTTAGCTGACTATATTATTTGAGCTATGTCGGTCACTCTGGTTCTCCTACGGATTTCCTCATTACGATTTTTGTCTCTCAGAGAGTTCCCCAACATAGCCCGCGCCATAGCACGCTCGACTTTGAACTTGTGGACAAGGCCAACTGTCAGTGTCCACGTATTAGTATTACTCGGTGATTCTCAGATTTGGCGCAAATCGCATTTCAGGTCAAATAAAAAAATAATGAATGAAGTTACAGATGAGAATTGCATTACAAAAGAACTCTTGTATATTCAGCTACGGGTGCCCCAAAATTCAAAATTGTAACTACAAAGGTTACTTCAGAAATAATATTTTTGATATTAAAAACTCACCTCCTTCTGCGGGTAAAACAGGAGTCTCAGGAAAAATCGCTATGATTTTCAAAGAAGACGGTTTTAAACGAGCTCGAGTTTTTCACATATTATTATATACATCCTGAGAAGCAATTAAAATGCATTTTTGCACGTACGAATCATTTAATTACGTCATAAAAAAATAACAAATGTTTGGCACAGAAAAAAAGTCATTACCTGCAACTGAGATGGCACCTCCAAAATATCCTTCTAGTATACATATTGCCTTCCGTTCTCCCCTGCCCCGTACTAAGCCATAATCAGTCTATCTAGGCATGTTGCGGAAAGTGGCCGTGCACTTGTAGAAAAAAAAATATTTACGCTTTTGGTGCCAAAACTGGTGTTTGGCACGACTTTTCACTCTTTACCTTCAACATCATTTTAGGACAAATAATTAGTTTTTCTTAATAATTTTATTTTCTTTCATGTACTAATAACTACATAAGTATGTAGTTTGATGTTCATATATATTGCATTTTAAAATACGACGTTAGAAAATTAAAACTGCCAAAACCTCCCACCGTTACTATCATTACCGTAATTTACCTTCCGTTTTAAAATGGAAGGTAATGATGTTGCATTGAAGGAGGTGATGATTTTTTCAGGAAATATTGTTATACCAAAATTGTGTAATTTTCTTCAAATCCTTTGACATTAAATCACGTGACAAAATATTAATCTTCAGTAATTCTTTAACTAATCAGTTGAATTAGTAGCCCATATTGTTCCAAGCAATTTAGAAATAACTATTCAAAATTATTGCACCTCGTGGTATTTCAATA
The DNA here is from genome assembly GCF_905333055.1 of Maniola jurtina. NCBI lineage: Eukaryota > Metazoa > Arthropoda > Insecta > Lepidoptera > Nymphalidae > Maniola > Maniola jurtina. The sequence continues at coordinate 7,222,363 of NC_060052.1, read as the reverse complement.
TTAAAAATAACCATCATATATCGATTTTAGAAACTACCATAGTGAAAAGAAATAGTCAAAAACGCGCGAAAAAATTTTAGCGCAGGCTAAAAACACAAAAAACGAAGAACTAAAGAAAGATCCAGAAAAATATGCGAAACGTAAAGAAGAATGATGGAGTCCTTTAATTCCTTCTTGGATATTAGGGCTGCAGCAGTTATTTTCTATGTCTCCCTACCTTTGGTTGCTGCTTTGACATGGTTCCACGAGAATTCCACTCTTTTAAGGTCTGCTTCAATGGGCCTCCTCTAGAGGAGGCCCATTGAAGCAGACCTCTAGCCCAACCAACTCCTAGGAGTTGGTTGGTCAACCAGGTCTTATTTGACTGCCAAGCTGTCAGGCAGAAAGGTTTCAATAAACGCCGCTTGAGCAGCGTTTTCTTCCTCTCTTCGCAAAATATGCCCGGCCAATCGCAATCGCATTCAAAGCTATTTCTTTGAGTTGCTGGCATTTGTACCACAAGTCCTCATTTCTGATCGTGTTAGGCCAGAAAATGCGGGGAATAACACTGAAACACTTATTGTGGAAAACCTGAATTCTGTGGATTAGCGATATAGTTATTTCCACGTTTCACACCTGTATAAGAAGACTGAATTTACAAACGATTCAAACAGAGAGAGCTTTAGCTTTTATAATCCAGTTATCCTCCTCTAGAGGAGGCCCATTGAAGCAGACCTCTAGACCAACCAACTCCTAGGAGTTGGTTGGTCGACCAGGTCTTATTTGACCGCCAGGCTGTCAGGCAGACAGGTTTCAATAAACGCCGCTTGAGCAGCGTTTTCTTCCTCTCTTCGCAAAATATGCCCGGCCAATCGCAATCGCATTCAAAGCTATTTCTTTGAGCTGCTGGCATTTGTACTACAAGTCCTCATTTCTGATCGTGTAAGGCCAGAAAATGCGGGGAATAACACTGAAACACTTAAGGTGGAAAACCTGAATTCTGTGGATTAGCGATATAGTTATTTCCACGTTTCACACCTGTATAAGAAGACTGAATTTACAAACAATTCAAACAGAGAGAGCTTTAGCTTTCATAATCCAGTTATCGACATCAGCCTCGGCACCGCCGCTAGGAGAAATGATGCTACTGAGGTTACAGAACTCCTCCACTCGGTTAATTGGTTTGTATTCTAAATAAAACGGTTCTGAAGCAGTAGAACTTATCCTCATCTCCACTGTTTTCTTTGTGGTAATCGGCAGACTACCCGGGACCTTTTCAAGTAAAGATTTTTATATAAACCTGTGAGGATGTTACTGCTATTGTCACAATTAAAATATCATAAGCCTACGTTGTCGTATTAGTTTACAAATTGCGGAAAAACCAAATTAAATTTGAATTTCGCGGGCAGACCCGTCTCATGCCCCTTAATGTATTCAAGTCGATCTGATATGAGAACCAGGTCATCCACATAGTCAAGGTCTTCAAGTTGCCTACTGCTCCATGATATCCCTCTCGGACTATTGGTGACACGATGCATAACTTCGTCGATAAGCAAGATAAATAACAGTGGTGAGGAAGACATCCTTGCTTAACTCTGCGGATTATTTTTGACTCCAAGACAACAAAGAGTACAGCGAAACAAGTTACTTGAAAATTAAAAATAACATATAGAAAAAATAAAAAGAAGTAAGCCGATTGAGAAATACTGTTTAAGATAACAAGGGATTTAGAAGAAAATCATCCACAGGGAAAAGAATGTGCTCCTTGTGAACTTACTACTCCTATAGTAATAAAAGATGTTATGTATTCGTCAAAACCTCAACAATTGACGTCAAGGGCTAGCTTTGTCACACTAATATTATAAAGGCGAAAGTTTGTATGTGAGTGTGTGTGTGTGTGTGTGTATGTTTGTTACTCCTTCACGCAAAAACTACTGAACGGATTTGGCTGAAATTTGGAATGGAGATAGATAATATCTTGGATTAGCACATAGGCTACTTTTTATCCCGGAAAATCAAAGAGTTCCCACGGGATTTCAAAAAACCTAAATCCACGCGGGCGAAGTCGCGGGCATCGGCTAGTATATTATAAATTATTGATGGTGTATGTCAATAATTATATTAGGCCTTTGTTTCGACGGTTTGACGTGTCTTCGAATAAAATGGCGTATCGAAATGACCATGGTTATTTACTTCTTGTATATTTCAGTGGCGACGAGGATGGGATTATATAAAGAACCCTTTCGTGCAAACGAGTTCAACATCCTGCAAACGACGAATAAGTACCACTTGTTGCACACGGTCAAAGACTTTCTCATAATCAATGAAGGAAATTCATACATCAGTTTGCATGTCTCTATATTTTTGGACTAGTACGTTTATAGCAAATAATGCTTCTCATGTTCCAACACCAAATCTAAATCCAAACTGACTCTCATTGAAGTATTTGTCACATTTATTTCTAATCCCTTAAGAGCTGATAAGTAGAAACATCTTTGGAACATGACTCATGAGGCTGATAGTGCGGTATTCATTGCATTTCTTAACATTCCCAAGATGTTGCAATGATTCCTTGACATGTGTCTGCGAACGTATTGTTTTGTATATATAGTTTTACAAATTCTTTTTGACTTCAGTGTCCAAAATTGGTTTAACTTTATCATCAACTAAACTGTTTATATACGACACTCTTCGCAGGTCTGCCATTTCTATGCAAATTAAAATAATCATGTTTTCGCTCATACTGTTCTATCACCAAACATTTGTTTTCGTGATAATATGCTCTCGCAGCACGATTATTTTATACATTTCAAGTAAAATTTATAGGTGATGATATGTCTGGAATAATATTTTTGTTGAAGTTTGCAATATTTCCGTTATTAATTCTGTTTACTTGATTAATGAGATGAAGAAATACGTTCTTTTTTGAAAATGAAATATTGCTTCATTACCATCGCATAAACATCAACGCCTTCTCTACCAAAATCATTACCAGCACACTAGAACTCATTACCTTCAGTAACTGAAAACTTCAAATGCATATATCTCTGAAATTCATGGGTGCAATTTGATATAACTCGGTCATTCTTTTTGATTTCACCTATATTTTAGTTTAGTTCAGCAATTTTCACAATTTAAAAAATTCTCTTATTTTCTCCGATTTGCGCCAAATCAGAGAAGTACCCTACTAATGGAAATATTCTTCCAAAATTCCTCACTACTTGAAGACCAAAGTCTTCGAACAGTAAGTACTGCTATTAATGATGTGAGGATCCGAGAAAGAAAAGGAAGGATTCATAGTTTTGTGGATAATTATAACACGCACGGCGAAAAGAGTACCTACTCTTTTGTTGGACAGGTGTTATGGACGGGGTCGTGAGTTTAACTGGGTTTTAAAACGTCACTCTGTCGATAGCGGCAAGATGGCCGGTGGATTGACCACTGAGAACCGGGCGAAGGCACGAGAGTGACACAATATTGCCAGCTAGAAACTACTGGATTGATCGAACACTTACGTAAATCCCTCCATCCATTCGAAATTGTCCATCAAACTCCAAGCCATATATCCGCGAAGGTCCACACCAGCATGCAAGGTGTCCAACACGCTATTCAGAGCGGCCCTGTAGTACTTGATTCTGGAGTCGTCTTCATAACCTTCTTCCAAGGCTTGTGACCAGCCATTCTCTGTTATGTAGAATGTTGGGCCGTTGTACTTTTTGTGCAGGTGCGTCAGTGCATTGTAAATGCTGTCCGGTGCCAGCTGAAAGTTGAGTAAGTATAATACAAGAACGCTAGCAAAAACCTAAGATTGGAACTTAGGATAGGGGCGATGGTTGCTGGAGTCGTAAGGTTCTCGAGTGGAGACCACGTTTGGCAAACGAAGGTGGGAGGCTCAGAACCGTACAATGATTGGTATCGATTGGATGTAAAAGGCCGAGGATATTAGGATAGAAAGGCATTAACTTGGAATTTGATTTAGTGGTTATACATCAGTGACGCCACAACAGAATTTTTCCCAACCTCCCAAAGTTTCCCTCACTGCTTGCCATTTGACTAGCTCCTGAATGTAACCTCTTTATTCCAAGATACTTACTCTCAACCAAGAAGATTCCGCTTGAAGCCACTCCGGTGGCACATAACCACCAACATCTACATCATCATATACAGAAGGTACAGGATGGACCTGTTTATTTTCAGTAGCTGATACTAAAAAGGACGTATAATGGTTCACTCCAAAGAAATCCGCTGTCCCTCGTATCAGGTCCTTCTGTTCGTCGCTCAGTTCTGGCAAGCGGGATGTGGGGTAGCCCTGCTCAGCGCTCTTCTTCGCAATTTTCTCAGAGAGTTCCTTGGGGAAGCCTCCTTGTTCAGAGAAAATTGGCTCGGCGTACAAACCCCACTGGAACGAAGAATACAAAATTGAAGCACCCCCAATAAGTGAAATTTATGCACCTCATGTTTATATATGTACAGTTGAAGTCACGAATGAAGAGCTCTTATCACTAACCCACGGAGTGGATGATTTATCGATCTATTTGATCATTTCTATTCTGCCGTGCGATTGGTTCGTAACTCAATCTCTGTTTTCCCCCACAGTGTGAAGAACAGTATCTAAGCGCAATCAGGTCTGCGCTTGGTTACTGTTCATTCATATACACAAAGAAGATTCAACAAATTGTCAATACTTGAGTTTATCGACTTACTTCCGCTTGCCTTTGAAGTTCAGCAGCATACTGGTCTTCTTCTGAGTCAGTCATAGGTCCCATCCAGTTGACACTAATTGCGATACCACACACACCTCCCTGGCTTGGCTTGAAGAGGTTATTATAAGCGTGATAAGCCTTGGCATGCCCGAGGACTAGATTCTTCGCGCAGTAGTAAGTTCCGACATCAGTTATGTTCAGAATGGGAGCTTTGCTAACGTCTCCATAACCTTGGAAACAGATTTCTCTCGGCTCATTGAACGTCATCCAGTGCTTGACTCTGTCGCCGAATTTCTCAAAAACAACCTTCGCATAGCTTTCGAACCAAAGAGGAAAGTCTGGGTTCAAAAATCCACCGAAATCCTGCAGTTTTTGGGGCAAGTCCCAATGGTACAGCGTTACCATCGGCGTAATGTTGTATTTTATCATTTCATCGATGTAATTGTTGTAGAATGAAACGCCTGCCTCGCTGATTTTGTTGGTCAGGCCGTTTGGTAGAATCCTTGACCAGGACAGGGAGAATCGGTAAGCATCCAGACCAAGCTCTCTCATCATTTCTACATCGCGTTTGTAGTATGTGTAGGTATTTGCTGCGACATCACCATTGCTTTGGTCTTTGATGACTTCAGGCCGTGTGTGCGTCATACGGTCCCAGATATTTTCGCCTTTATCTGTAACATTACCAAGATTAAAATTCTTTATTAATAGACATGAAAACATTTTTACTAAAATAAATTTCCACAAGTCCTTTTTCTAATGAAGTGAATTCTACCGGTGATTCGGAATGCTCTTCCTACCGAGAAGAACCAGCAAGAGATTCGGCTTTTGCTCTTTTAAAAAACAAGCAGGCTAACTTTTGGTTCTTATGTTAAGTCAAGTTTCTACCACAGGTTCGGAAAACAAATTCTTCAAAGAAACTAAGCTGACCCATCACCAAGAAATCAAGGCCATTAGATTATTATTAGAAATCTTAATTACCATCTGCATTCCATCCTCCTTCAATTTGGTAGGAAGCGGTCGCTGTGCCAAACAAGAAGTCATCGGGAAATTTCGTGTGCCGAGGCGTGGCGTTGCAGATCGCTGCAACCAAGCTATAGAAACCAATATAATAATTGTTATTGTTTTACTAGAATACCAGGTTAATCCTATGCGCAAAAAATGAGCCAGCCCTTCTGTCACCAGAAGAGGCTATTTGTAATTTTGACGTGACAACGTCTTATAATTCGATAGAGCCGGCTGCACGCACGAAAAAACATGACTCATGCGGCGTTACCTCGCTCTGAGGTGTTCCATGTAAGGCTTGAAGTGCAAGCGAGAGCGCGGAACGAGCGACAAAGAAGCACAATCGGCCTTTGTTGTCACGTTCAACTATCGTCAGTAAACTGACTTTACAGGCAACCAATTTATTTTTTTGCAGTTTGATTTCATGGCCTCAGTGTCTCCGATGATGATGATGATGATGATGCTAGCCGACGTTTTTGGCAAAAGAAAACATTTTTTACACTAACTAAAGACATCTGAAATTATTATGACGGCGTGACATAAGGTTGTTAATTTTTCAATTTTCTAGTTTTTTAACCGACTTTAAAAAAGGAGGAGGTTCTCAATTCATCGGAATCTTCTGAGAATCTATTGTGGGGCCACTAAACATTGACAGTAAAAAATCAAAAAAAAATAAAAATAAAACCCGACTTCAAAAACCACAAACACTAAAAAGTAAAAAATATTTTTTGTTTCTACACGTGTAATTGTATGTGTGAAGTCGAGCGAGCATAATAAAAGAAACGAGAAATCTAAAGTGTGAAGCTGATGCCTGTGCAGTTTTAACTACGCAGGCAAGACGGAGGGTGACCCGTGTATAGCCAGAACGCAAAACTTGTAAATCTTAGGTTTTATTGCAAAATCCTAGGATTTATGTAGTAATTTTACAGGAGATAAACAGGATTATCAATACATTTGTATAAATAGATTTTTCTAAATACATACCCTATGAGTATAATCAGCTTCATAGTGTACCGACGACCGCTCTTGACAATAAGGTGACGAGGACAGGCCTTGAATAGAATTTATATACCCTCTTAGGGGCTATCAGTATCAGCAAGCCACTTATAGTTAATCTTACTGAGAGAAATCTGATAAAGTTTATTTGCGATATTTGTTGTTTTTGTCAAAACTCTACTTTTTTTTGGACAATAATAAGAGTTTTTGCCGACTCCTCAGGTGCAGTGGTTATAAGTGATCCTGGGTTCGATTCCCGGAATAGTTCCTGGCTGAGACCCTCAGCCATCCATACCACTAAAACCCTCACGTAGAAATCCCACGTCACTCGATCTCTATCCAAAGAGACAGGTATCTCGAGCAGGTTCAACAAAAAAAAATAGTTTAAGAAAGAAGAAAACGAAAAAAAGTATTTTATTCATCTTGTGCTTAAAGTATTAAAAAAAAATTAAATAAAATTTTGTTGGTAAAGTAATTCCTACATTGGTTTTTATCTGGTCTGGTGGAAGTCTTCGGTCTTGGCTAGTTAACTTGACTACCAGTCAAGACGATTTAGCGTTCCAGCCGGGCGAGAACACTCGATTCGGTAAGTTATCGTTCGATAAGATGTATTTTTTATGAAATTTACCTCTTATCGAACGATAACTTACCGAATCGATCGCCCGGCAGTACAATGCCGATAAAACCGGCTAGCCCGTTTCCATATTAGATTGCAGAATCATTTAATCAAGTGATATCGCAATCGATGTCTAAGTTTTCTTTAAATTCATGAACATCATCATTATCTTAATCATCGCTGCCCCACTACTGGCCATCGCTGCCCCATTACTGGCTATCGCTGCCCCACTACTGGGCGCGGGTCTCCTCTCAGAATGAGGACGGCTTAGGCCACAGTCCACCACGCTGCATGGCCAAATGCGGACAACATCATGGAGAACTGTCAGGCATATTGGTTTCCCCACTATGTTTTCCTTCACCGTTGAAACAAGTTATTATCAATTGCTTACAACGCACATACCTAACTCCGAAAAGATACAAGTGCTCAAACCACGAACCCCTCCCTCTTACCTCCCCCTAATAGGAGGGTAAAGTCTTAACCACTATGGAATAAAAACATTTCTTTAGCAAATAAGTTTTTATGAAAAACTCCATAGTTTCTGCCCCAGTTTCAAACCCACAACCCTTTAGGTCCACGCATCGAAACCGCTGGACCATCACGGCTTGCAGATAAGAAGTTGATATCCCAATTGATATTTTAAGAGGATATTATATAACAGATCTGACGTTTTCGGAATCGTCAAGATATGGGTTTCCTTTTATCTGCTTTTATCTGTTTCTAAGTGTAATATATAAGCGTGTTTTTGGAGTTCCGTATCTCATAGGAGAACCAGAACCCCTATAGGATCTCTTCGTTATTAATGTATCTGTGTCCCTTTTTTACCCGACTACGACAAAGCGAAAAGAAAGGGTTGTGATTTTAGCAGTCTATGTAGGTATGTATGTAGCTTTATACGTGTGTTCCACAGTAGCGACTAAACTACTCAGATGATTTTGATGAATGAGGTGTCAATCGATTCGTTATTAGGGTTCGGGTGCCATAGGCTACATTTTATACCAACAAGATAAAGATGAAAACTAAAACCCGACTGCGATCGTCTTAATAAACAAACAGTCATATGTTAGATTAAAATCGTTTTTCTGTCGCTTGGTATATATTCATGAGTTCAGAATTTTTTCCTTTTTAATTTGACATCCCACTCGATACAATAGCAAAAAAATATTTTTGGAGCTATATTACCTTTATGATGCCATTTTAACCGTCAGAAGATACCAGTATATCCTGATAAATGATATCTATCTTCTTAACACTTTGGCGGACATTTGGCCCTATTATGTAACATTACTTTGACACTACATATTTGTATGAAATGCTATAGCCGGTCCGTCACTAATAAAAGTTATAGTCTTCAAACAAGTGTAAATTAAAAATTTATAACACCCTTAACAAGTGAAGGTTACAGTAACTACAAAAGAGTTGATATCTTTCAAACGGCTGAACCGATTTTCTTGGATTATAACTAAGAACACTCTTGATCAAGCCACCTTTAAAACAAAAAACTAAATTAAAATCGGTTCATTAGTTTAGGAGCTACGATGCCACAGACAGCTGATACACAGATACACACGTCAAATTTATAACCCCCCTCTTTTTGGGTCGGGGGTTAAAAAGTATCTTTTGATGCAGCATACTTCAAAGTTTGACGACCAACCTGGCACAGTGGTAAGCGCTGTGGTCTTATTAGTGGGAGGTACCAGGTTCGATTCCCAGCAGGGGTTTGGAATTTCTAAATTTCTGGTCTGGTCTGGTTGGAGGCTTCGGCCGTGGCTAGTTACCACCCTACCGGTAAAGCGATGTAGCGTTCCCCACTGTCAAACCCCTTCCAGGTTAGCCCGCTTCCATCTTAAACTGCATCATCACTTACCACCAGGAAAGATTGCAGTCAAGGACTAACTTGTATCTGCATAAAAAATAAAAAAATTGGTTGTCTGTAAAGTCGGTTTACTGACGATAGTTGAACGTGACAACAAAGGCCGATTGTGCTTCTTTGTCGCTCGTTCCGCGCTCTCGCTTGCACTTCAAGCCTTACATGGAACGCCTCAGAGCGAGGTAACGCCGCATGAGTCATGTTTTTTCGGGCGTGCAGCCGGCTCTATCGAATTATAAGACGTTGTCACGTCAAAAACTATAATGAAACTTGTAACATTTTATTTAATACATATTACATTAACAATAGTTTTTTTATACATTATGATTATAATTCTGATTACAATGAGGTGTCACAGTGCGCTCGAACGCATAGTGTAGGTTCCACCAATCAGATCATTGTAAATTGACGTGACACAGTCATCTGATTGGTGGAACCTACACTGTGCGTTCGAGCGCATTGTGAGGCCTCATAGAAACGATTGTGAATACGGGCATTAGTCAGTCGTCTTAATGCCCTTCATCGATCCACATGGTGCGAGTGTCGGGCTCGTAGTCAGGATCTATCACTCGCGTCTTGATGATCTGTTTGTATATGAACGCAGACTTCCTCGGCGTGCGCGTCTTCTGCTCACTGGTGAAGTCCACTTCGTACAGACCGAAGCGTTCCCTGGAAAAAACAAAAAAATTAGTGTTAATAACCAGGGACGGACCATGAGTTTTTGGGGCGCTGGGCTAATACTACATGGAAGCCTGCCTAATTTATCAACTAATTGCTATTTTGTCCAAAAACGTGATGACATGTACATTGTACACGATACGCCGAACGGATGCAGGAAGCCCATTCGACTGTGAATGACTGCGTTTGTGAGAAAATACACCTAAAATAAAAGCCAGTAGTTTCTTACAGCTGACAATACTGAACCACTCTCGCGCCTTCCTTCGGTTTTAATCGGTCAATCCGCCGACCATCTTGCGTCGCTAGCAACAAAGTAACGTTTTAAAACTACTGACTCCTACTGGTACTGGCTTGATCGAACACTTACGTAAATCCCACCATCCATTCGAAATTGTCCATCAAAGTCCAAGCCATATATCCGCGAAGGTCCACACCAGCATCCAAGGTGTCCAACACGCTGTTCAGAGCGGCTCTGTGGTACTTGATTCTGGAGTCGTCTTCAAGACCTTCTTCCAAGGCTTGTGACCAGCCATTCTCTGTTATGTAGAATGTTGGGCCGTTGTACTTCTTGTGCAGGTGCGTCAGTGCATTGTAAATGCTGTCCGGTGCCAGCTGAAAGTTGAGTAAGTACAATATAAGGTGTAACAAAAACTTAGAATTAGTATACTACCTAACAGTAAGCACAATGCGATGCCAATAACGATTTGCCTTATTTTGTAGTTTTAGTAATTCAATATTTTTCAAACCCGCAAAACTCGAATCAATGGCCCACCTACGATGCGGCATTGACCCCGAGTAGTCTATTCACGTAAAGTACGTTGACCTTTAGCGTCAGTCAACTGACTGACGCTAAAGGTCTCAGTGACACCACAACAGATTTTTTTCCAACCTCCCAAAGTTTCCATTACTACTTGCCATTTATCCATTTATTTGGCTAGCTCATGAATGTAACCTCTTGATTCCATGATACTTACTCTCAACCAATCAGATTCCGCTTGAGGCCACTCCGGTGGCACATAACCCCCAGCATCCACATCATCATACAAAGAAGGTACAGGATGGACCTGTTTATTCTCAGTAGCTGATATGAAAAACGACGTATAGTGGTTCACTCCAAAGAAATCCGCTGACCCTCGTATCAGGTCCTTCTGTTCGTCGCTCAGTTCTGGCAAGCGGGATGTGGGGTAGCCCTGCTCAGCGCTCTTCTTCGCAACTATCTCAGAGAGTTCCTTGGGGAAGCCTCCTTGTTCAGAGAAAATTGGCTCGGCGTACAAACCCCACTGGAAAGAAGAATACAAAATTGAATCACCCCCTACAAGTGAAATTTATTTACAAATCAGACAAATGCAAATAATATTGTCTGATTCCGTTTTTGACTTTTCAGGAATTTGTTGATTCATCCCGTGAATAACCATGTTAAAATCTAGCGGGGACACCGCCGAATATGTAACTCGCTCTACCTAACCAAATTGACTGTCTAAGAAATCCTGTAGAAACCGAGCAGGGGTAGATATTCCTATGAGTATAATTAAAATACCATACCCCTTCCAAGTTAGCCCACTGCCATCTTAGACTGCATCATCACTTACCACCAGATCGCACTCAAGTGCTAACTTGTAACGGAAAAAAAATACAAAAAATCTTGACTTGAAGACAAAACAGATAGACAGATTTTTTAGCTACCTTACGTGAATGTATGTACAGTTGGAGTCAAGAATGAAGAACTCTTATCCCTAACCCGCGGATTGGATGATTTATCGATCTATTTGATCATTTCTAGTCTGCCGCGCGATTGGTTCATTACTCAATCCCTGGTCTCCCCCACCTGGTCGTGTAAAGAACAGTATCTAAGCGCAATCAGGTCTGCGCTGAGATACTGTTTATTCATACACCCAAAGAAGATTCAACAAATTGTCAATACTCGAGTTTATCAACTTACTGCCGCTTGCCTTGCAATTTCAGCAGCAAAGTGGTCTTCTTCTGAGTCAGTCAAAGGTCCCATCCAGTTGACACTAATCACGATACCACACACACCTCCCTGGCTTGGCTTGAAGAGGTTATTATAAGCGTGATAAGCCTTGGCATGCCCGAGGACTAGATTCTTCGCGCAGACGTACGTTCCGAGATCAGTTATGTTCAGAATGGGAGCTTTGCTAACGTCTCCATAACCTTGGAAACAGATTTCTTTCGGCTCATTGAACGTCATCCAGTGCTTGACTCTGTCGCCGAATTTCTCATAAACGACCTTCGCATAGCGTTCGAACCAAAGAGGAAAGTCTGGGTTCAAAAATCCACCGAAATCCTGCAGTTTTTGGGGCAAGTCCCAATGGTACAGCGTTACCATCGGCGTAATGTTGTATTTTATCATTTCATCGATGTAATTGTTGTAGAATGCAACGCCTGCTTCACTGATGTGATTGGTGAAGCCGTTTGGTAGAATTCTTGACCAGGACAGGGAGAAGCGGTAAGCATCCAGACCAAGCTCTCTCATCATTTCGACATCGCGTTTGTAGTATGTGTAGGTGTTTGCTGTGACATCAGCATTGTTTCCGTCTTTGATGAGATCAGGCCGTGTGTGCGTCAGACGGTCCCAGATACTTTCACTTTTATCTGTAACATTATTGAGATTAAAACTCTTTATTTCAAGTAGAAACGGAAATGGATATGAAAAGATTTTTATATTCAAATAATCTTTCACAAATGCTTTCTAATGAAGTGAATTCTACCGGTGATTCGGAATGTTCTTCCTACCGAGAAGAACCAGGGAAAGATTCGGCTTTTACTGTTTAAAAAATAAGTAGTCCTCATGGTAAATTGGTAATACAAGGCTCTACCACCGGTTTGGAAAGCAGATTTTACTAAAATGAGTCAACAAGAAACTAAGCTGTCTAATCACCAGGAAATCATGACTACTAGATTTTTAGATCTTTATTGAGATTATTTATTACAGAGATCTTATTACCATCTGCGTTCCATCCTCCTTCAATTTGGTAGGCAGCGGTCGTTGTGCCGAACAAGAAGTCATCGGGAAATTTCGAGTGCCGAGGCGTGGCATTGCAGATTGCTGCAACCAAACTATAGATACCAACTTAATAATTCTTATGGTATTGTATACGGACTGCATTTCCGCACTGGAATACCAGGTTAATCCTATGCGCAAAAATTAGGCAGCCCTTCTGTCACCAGATGAGGTTATTAACCATGGTGATTTTGTAAATTTTTTGGACTTAAATTCCAAGGCCTCAGTGTTTCCGATGATGATGATGCTAATCGACGTTTGGAATTACGCCTATTTTTAGCAAAAGAAAACATTTTTAACCCCCGACCAAAAAAGAGGGGCGTTATATAAGTTTCACGTGTGTATCTGTGTATCTGTCTGTGGCATCGTAGCTCCTAAACTAATGAACCGATTTTAATTTAGTTTTTTTTATTTGATCGAGAGTGTTCTTAGCTATAATTCAAGAAAATCGGTTCAGCCGTTTGAAAGTTATCAGCTCTTTTCTAGTTATTACTGTAACCTTCACTTGTCGGGGGTGTTATACATTTTTAATTTACACTTGTATACACATGTTTTACACAAACTGAAGCCATTTGAAATTATTATGAAGTAAAGCGTGACATGAAGGTGTTTATTTTTGAATATTCTAGTTTTTTAACCGACTTCAAAAAAGGAGGTTCTCAATTCGTCAGAATCTTCTAAGAATCTACAGTGGGGCCACTAGGAATTGTGAAATTAAAAAAAAAAAAAAAAAAAACAAAAAAATAACCTGTGCAGTTTTAACTACGCAGGCAAGACGGTGCGTATAGCCGTGTAGCTAGAGTGCAAGACTTGTAATTCCTAGGTTTTATTGCAAAATCACACTAATATTATAAAGGAGAAAGTTTGTATGTGTGTGTGTGGGTATGTTTGTTACTCCTTCACGCAAAAACTACTGGACGGATTGGGCTGAAATTTAGAATGGAGATAGATTATACCCTCGATTAGCACATAGGCTACTTTTTATCCCGGAAAATCAAAGAGTTCCCACGGGAATTTTAAAAAACCTAAATCCACGCGAACGAAGTCGCGTGTATCAGCTAGTCTTAGATAAATCCTAGGATAGCTCGGGATTTTACAGGAGATAAATAGGATAGTCAATATTCTATACTGCCGTCCTAACCAAGAGAGCAATAACTAGGTTTCGACTACTTTCGAGATATTCGCGGTTATGATTAGCTACTTACAAATCGTAATATTACATATTGCAGTTTTGATAACCAACAGAACCGAAACTACTGAAGATACAAAAAAGATGTCTAAGGCGAAAATATAGAGCTCATTTTCCTGATTACCCTAACGAAGAGAGCAATAACTAGGTTTTGACTACTTTCGAGATATTCGCGGTTATGATTAGCTACTTACAAATCGTAATATTACATATTGCAGTTTTGATAACCAATAGAACCGAAACTACTGAAGATACAAAAAAGACGTCTAAGGCGAAAATATAGAGCTCATTTTCCTGATTACGGATATGGTCTTAAGTCAATTTGCCCAAAAACTCGACTTATTGCACTCTTTGTTAGGACTTAGGACGGCAGTATACATTTCTATAAATAGTTTTTTTCTAAATACTTACCCTATGAGTATAATCAGCTTCATAGTGAACCGGCGGCCGCTCTTGACAATCAGGTGACGAGGACAGGCCTTGCATACAATTTATATACACTCTTAGATAAATCAGTATCAGCGGGCCATTTATAGTTAATCTGATAAAATTTATTTGCGATATTAATTGCTTTCGTCGATACTCATCGTTTTTTGGACAAATGAGAGATTTTGCTGACTCCTTAGGTTCCGTGGTCTTATAAGTGATCCTGGGTTCGATTCCCGGTATAGTTTCTGGAGCTTCTTAATAAGCGCTGAGGACGGGCACCGAGGCGGGTGATAGCACTTAAATCCTCACGTAGAAATCACACGTAACTTGATCTCTCCCCAAAGAGATCGGGTATCTCAGGAAGATTCAACAAAAAAAAATTGGTTTAAGAAAGAAAACTAATTTATTCATATTGTGCATAAAGTATAAACAAACTCAAAATAAAACAAACATAAAAGCCTCAATAGCTCAACGGTTATAGGAGCGGACTGAAATCCAAAAGGTCGGCGGTTCAAACCCCACCCGTTGCACTATTGTCGTACCCACTCCTAGCACAAGCTTTACGCTTAGTTGGAGGGGAAAGGGGAATGTTATTCATGATTCACATGGCTAATATTCTTTATGAAAAAAATTTTGTTAGTAGAGTAATTCCTATATTGGCTTTTGTCCAGTCTGGTGGAAGCCTTCGGCCTTGGCTAGTTGACTTGACTACCAGTCAAGATGATTTAGCGTTCCAGCCGGGCGATTCAAAACACTCCATTCGGTAAGTTATCGTTCGATAAGAGGACGGCTTAGGCCATAGTCCACCACGCTGTATGGCCAAATGCGGACAACATCATGGAAACTCTCAGGCATATAAGTTTCCTCACTATGTTTTCCTTCACCGTTGAAACAAGTTATTATCAATTGCTTAAACGCACATACCTAACTCCGAAAACTTACAAGTGCTCAAACCACGACCCTCCTCTCCTCCCCCTTCCCCCCAACAGGAAGGAAAAGTCTTAACCACTATGGAACAAAGTCTCAAAATAGCTCAACCGGTAAAGGAGTGGACTGAAAACCGAAAGGTCTACACTATTGTCGTACACTACACGTTGCACTATTGTCGTACCTACTCCTAGCACAAGCCTGACGCTTAGTTGGAGAGGAAAGGGGAATATTAGTCATTTAATATGGCTAATATTCTTTTTTTTTTTAATCTTTAGCTAAGTTTTTATGAAAAACTCCGTAGTGCCTGCCCTAGTGTCAAACCCGCAACCCTTAAGGTCCACGCATCGAAACCGCTGGACCATCACGGCTTGCAGATAAGAAGTTAAATATGAGTTTCCTTTTATCTGCTTTTATCTGTTTCTAAGTGTAATCACACTAATATTATAAAGGCGAAAGTTTGCGTGTGTATGTGTGTGTGTGTGTGTGTGTGTGTGTGTGTATGTGTGTGTATAGGATGGTAGATTAGACGCGAAATCGACGAGGCCGCTAGTTTTTGCCGAGTATAATAAATATATTATTGTCCCTACTGTAAAGGTGCCCACTGCCCACGCACTTGAACTGAACTGCAGCTGAACTGCGCGTCGCGTCAGCGCCCCGCACGATATTTTCTCTAGCCGCGACGCGCGTACGTCACTGCCGCGCGGCGCAGCTGGAGAGAATATCGTGCGGGGCGCTGACGCGACGCGCAGTTCAGCTGCAGTTCAGTTCGAGTGAGTGAGCCTTTAGGCCTCGTTCAGGATGACGCAGGGGTCTGGTTGCATAGCGTGATGCAGCCAAATTAAATATATGCTGATACGGCATTTTTAGGGTTCTTGTGTAACTAGAAAAGAGCTGATAACTTTCAAACAGCTGAACCGATTTTCTTAGATTATACCTAAGAACACTCGATTAAGCCACCTTTCAAACAAAAAAAATAAATTAAAATCGGTTCATTAGTTTAGGAGCTACGATGCCACAGACAGATACACAGATACACACGTCAAACTTATAACACCCCTCTTTTTGGGTTGGGGGTTAAAAATATGTGACGTCACACTAGGAAGAAATTTACTGTAAAATGTGAGTTTATCCGCTCAATAAATCATAAAGGTACTTAAATGTATGTTGTTTTGCACATCGCAGTGTCACGTTAAACTCATAACTACTAAACCGATTTTGATGAATCTTTTACAAGTGATGTCAATGAAGAAAGCATGTCAATTTAAATTAAATGCCGACCGTGAAAGTGTGACGTCACAAGTGCAGATGGGCATGCCCACAACCCTATTGTGGGTCCTAATCTATACTTACTAATGAATAAAATTATTGAAGTGTCTGTCCGTAATTTCGAAATAACTATCTCATATTATTAAGCTCATATGTTTATTTGAACTGAATCACACGTTTTTAAAATTTTTGTCAGTCTGTCTGTTTGAATGGGCTAATCTTCGGAACGGCTGGACCTATTTTGACGAAACTTTCACTGACAAGTAGAGGATTAGCCAAGAAGTAACACAGGCTACATTTTAAACGACTTTCAGATATGGAGGAGTTGCGTTTTTTTTGTTGTTGTGTTATTTGCGATTATTTTTTTAATTCGATAGAGGAACTTTGCGACATTGTTCCATACAAAATTTGGATTCCAACTCCTCAATCCTGTTGGGGATCTGACCAAATTCTGATCTGGCTGCAGGGGATCTATCTAACCAATCCACGCGGGTGAAGCTGCGGGCATTATCTAGTACCTAATATAGGGAGATTATTTTGGACTGAGTTCAGTAACTCGATTCCGTAAAACCTGCATCAATCATCATTACAATTGCAATTGTTGTTATTGGCTAACATCGATGACAACCAATCAGAGATTGCTGTCAAACCAATTACAATCCGGGTATCTTTAAAACAAGAGTGAATAGGCACCTTCTAAGTGAACGCGTCCCATCTTAGACCACATCATCACTTTCCATCAGGTGTGATTGTGGTGAAGCGCTTGCCTATAGTGAATAAAAAAAAACCTAATAGCAATTCAAAAGAAGAGTGAATGGGCACTTTTTGGGCAGGCGCGCTCCACCTCAGGATGCAAGTAGTGGAACACTTATTTCCTCTCACGTGTAAAGCTGGGGCGGGTCGCTAGTTATGTATATAAAGAAATTATTTCGAAATGAAAACTGCACCGTAACAGGTATTTCTTGAAGAGCTTCGACGCTATTTTTAAATAAGCTAGTCATAGACAAATGTTTTTTTTTTAACACTGCTTTCAAAAAATTATAATGAAGGCCACAGGTAATGGCTACGCTTGTTTTGAAAACATGCACGTAGAATGTACTATATAGGTATTAAAAAGGAATTGTATTGTTGAAAAAAAAATTATTTCCTGTTCCTTTTTCAATTTAAAAGTTGTTTTTGAAAACGATAAACATTTTTTTGTAAAAAGTATCGGAAATAAATTTTAATTTAGTACATTCGTAATAAAAAATATTTCCAAAATTGCAAATTGGCGATACAAGATTCAAGATTACATTATGCAATAAAAGGATTTAGTTGATCATCTACAACAGCACAAAGACAACACAATTAAAAGGATCTAGAAAATACATCCATACTAATATTAAATAACTTGACCGTAACTGGAAGCTTTATATTGAGAGTAGCATTTCCGTTTCCGTCGATTTCATGCCAGTTTTCGTACTTTTATTGATGTCATATCCGGTTTTGTGGCGCCACCTGGCGGGGTCGCGCTCAAAGTTTTCGTAAATTGCTCAGCGCGGCCATGGCTTCATTGGCGTTTTGTTTGCCGTCGAAGCAACTTGCAATCAGTCAACACGAAACGTTGCAAGATATTTTATTTTATTTTATTTTATTGTGTGGTACTTTATAAAGTGAATTTGGTGAATAATTCGCAGTAAGTACTTATTTTTAATTTATATTACATTATATATAGTAAAATGTAAAATATAATAATATGTACGTGATCAATATTTTTAACGGTTTGTCCGTTCGGATCACAGTACTTTATATTTATTTGCCAGAAGGTAGTTATTAAAAACTTTTCGTACTTGAGACGATGTAACAATTAGAAACCGATTATTAGAAATGAATTTCAAATATTTGAAATTAATATTATTTAGCTAAAATTTACCTTTTAAGTCTGTTACAATATGCTCATTTTATTTAGAGGGTACATGACGATAGTTATGACCCCTGTACAGGTATATTTGTACAGATATTTGATGTATATATATTCAATGTACGACTGATGTTGCTGGATATATAGTATAGTATATATAGTTCGAAAAATAACCTAACGGAACCCACTCGTTATTTACTCTTTGTTGTAATGTGCCTCCAACGCAAGTATTTGACGCGTCTGCCATTATAGCAAGCACTTGACCTGTTATCGGATACGCTAACAAAGCAGCGTTCTGTAAATTCAACTTGCATTGTTCGAAAGCTTGAACAGCACTTTCTGTCCACACTATACTACTTTTGTCACGTTTCTTTGCTCCGTGAAGATACTTATTTAATTCAGCTTGATATTCGGCTGCCTGACGCAAATGACTTCTATAGAAATTTACCATGCCCAGAAATCTACGAAGTTCCTCTACCGTTTTCGGTCTGGGAAAGTCTACAATGGCTTGGACCTTGCTTGGCAACGGCCTTAAGCCACTGGCTGAGACCTCATGACCCAGAAACTCAACTTTATCCTGCGAAAATGCACACTTTGCTAAATTAATAGTTAGCCCAACTTGTTGTAATCTTTCAAAAACGGTCTCTAAATGTTTTTCGTGAAGCGAACTATTTTCGCTAGCTATTATTAAATCGTCTAAATACGAAAAAACAAATTCAGTTTTATAATTCGCACTATCCGGGTTATTTTGTTGAAAATTTGCCTCTAAATCCTGTAAAACATAATTATTCATGAAACGTTGAAATGTTTGTGCTGCGTTTCTTAAACCGAAAGACATACATGGCCATTCAAACAAACCAAAAGGTGTAATGATTGCTGTTTTCTCCACGTCATCCTCTGCTATCGGAATAAAATGATACGCTCGGTTAATATCAATCCTGCTAAATACTTTCTTATCGGCTAAAATAAACGTAAAATCTTTTATGTGAGGAATTGGGTATCTATCAGGCTTCGTAATTGCATTCAGCGCTCTATAGTCTCCACACGGCCTTATATTACCATCTTTTTTAGGTACAACGTGTAGAGGACTCGCCCACGCACTCTTTGACGGGCGGCAAATACCCATTTCCTGCATAAGGCGAAATTCTTCTCTTACCTTTTTAAATCGGTCCGGCGGCAGTGGCCTTGGGCGCGCATGCACCGGAGGTCCTGAAGTCTCGATGTGGTGTCTTACGCTGTGACGTGGTGGTTCTTTGAACGTCGCTGGCATTGTCAATTCTGGGAACCTACTTAGAAGAGAATAACATGGATGCGATTCGGCTATAGTAAAAATAGATGAATGCTCCGAGTTTACTATAGTGGAAATTACATACATGTTAGTCTCTTGATCTAACAATCGTCTATTTCTTAAGTCTACTAACAAATTATACTTAGCTAAAAAATCCGCTCCTAAAATGGGTTGTTTAACGTCGGCTATTACAAAAGTCCACTTGAACGCACGACGCAATCTTAAATTTAACACTAGAGTCTTTGTTCCGAAAGTTTGTATTTCACTACCATTCGCGGCATAAAGTTTGTATTTATTATTCATTGCACTGTCACACACTGATTTATAACTTTTAGGCAACACTGAAATGTTCGCACCTGTGTCTATTAAATAACGTATGCCATTGTCTTTATCCGTAATACATAAACGGTGGTTCCCTAATTCGACGCAGGTACCCACCGGTTCCACCTGCATCTCCACTAGTTTTCCTGCTTCGTATTCCAGGTGCACGGCTGTTCGCAGCGATTAGCTCTCTGCCTGTATCTAAAATGATGCACGCAGAGCCAGTCCGGGCTATCCGGGGTACGTCTGGACCTGTTGTCGTCTCGTCCTCTGGAACGCGAACGACCACGGAAACCTCCGCGACCTCGCCTGCCTCGCCAACTGTGTCTGGACCTGTCCAGCTGGTCCAACCTCGCATGGATCCTGGCTATTTCAGCTGCCATTGACGAAGTTCCGGGTACCGCCTCCTTAACTGCCACTTCTGCTATCGGTTGGGACTTCATAGTTTCCATTACTTTGTCAGCAATCACGGCTAGTCTGTCTAGATCTTTAGCTTCTGTCGTAGGTTGCGCCATTTTTAAAGTTTTTTAGTTTTTCACTTCCTTACACGTGTTAATTTGAGTTGCCCTAGCTTACGTTACGTTACTATTTTAATAAAATTAACACGCGCTACCCTGGTAGTTCAAAGTCTGAGTCACCAATGTACAGGTATATTTGTACAGATATTTGATGTATATATATTCAATGTACGACTGATGTTGCTGGATATATAGTAGCGCCGTGTTCTCTACCAGGGTAGTAATAAAAACAAAAGAAATGAACACTAAAAAAATATATATTATAATTCACTATTTAAAGTTACAATTTCTTTGGAAACAACAACACGCTACAAGAGGCTAGGGGCAACTAACGAATTACGCTACGTCGTTGCACGCGTAGCCTCTAAAATGATTACTCGCTAGTGCCTCTACAACCCCGATTGCATTTTGAAATGAATCCTCTCGGATTTATACGAGAAATTCTTTTAAGATTATGATATGTCTTTTCTAGTTATTGTTATTGTTAATTCAAATTGTTACATCGAATAGTAATGAAATTACAGGTAACCTTTATAAAAATAAAAATATCACACCTGACGATCATCAGGATGAAATTGAATAACAAAGTTCGTGTTTAGATTTTACTTACAACAGGTTCTAACCTTTAATTAACCAGGTTCCAGGTTTTTCAGGTTTCGCTAGCGCATCTTGGTTTTTACGTGTACCTACACAGTACATTAAAAAGTCTTTGATAAAACTCAAGGTTCATAGACCTAGAAACAAACAAAGAGGTAAAAAAGTATGATACCTTGCAATTTCTAGCAGATAAAGCTTATGCAGCTATCACATACTGCATAAACAAAAATAAGCCTAGGTTTTCCTAAAAATTGTGCTTTCTTGACTTTATTTTTATTCGTATATAAATTAACTGAAAATCAATATTAACTTAAATAATAATATTAAATTAACTAAAATATTGACTGAAATCAATAATCAGACTTCGTCGGGTCTTTCCACAATTAGTGGGTAGCTACAGCATAGAAGGTATTGCGATGCGCTGCGAAATTATCACGAGCCAGGTGGGTCTTTTGGTTACATCCATATGGGAAAAAACGAGTGGAGTTTGTTAATATTTTTTGGGTCGAAAAGAACACATTTATTCAGTCAAAAAGCAATTATTATTAGTCCGCTGCCTCTCGCGGGGGCAAGGCATTGAAAATGTTACCGTTCCATCGCGTGGAACTATTTTGCATACACTATGGTAAATTATTTTGACGATTCAAAAGCAATTGCAAAAGTGTATTTGAATAAAGATAAGATAAATTTATTTGACCCAGCAATAAATAGAAAACACATTGAACGCGTTCGCCGCTTCACAAGCACAGAAAATTATAATTGTTGCCGTTCCATCGCGTGGAACTACTCGACATGCACATTGCGTTTCTGAAAAATGGTCACCCGCCCCTCGTAGGGGCCATGCATTTCAAATGTTACCATTTCAATACATAGAGCTGCTATGACTACCTTCGCCGTGCATTGAGCCTATTCAATGATCAATATTATCCACTCTCGTGGGTTGGATACCAGTATGATCAATATCATTCAACCTTCGCAGGGTTGATACTAACATGAGCAATATTATAACACCCTCGCGGGGTGGATACCAGTATGCTCAATATCATCCACCCTCGCGGGGTGGATGCTAGTTTGAGCAATCTCATACACCCTCACGGTGTGAATACCAGTATGATCAATATCATCCACCCTCGCGGGGTGGATGCCAACATGATCTATATCATACACCCTCGCGGGGTGGAAACGAACATACCGGTAATATCTACAAAGGTCATCTAAAAAGTTCTTATCGTTCCTCAATCAGGATTGGAGGTCCAAAAAGGTAAGTAAGCCACAGCATGATTATTTGCACCCGAATTCTCCAAGACAAATCAGAGAAACTAAACCGACCTCGTTCCAAGCAGGTTATTTAGTGCACTGTCTTTCGCAATGAAAGAAAATAGAGGCACCAGAGGTTATACAAAGGTTATTTCAATGGTATCGCATACCAACATTTAAAAAGCCACCTATTGTTTTTCCCAAGGAACTGTACGCAATAGTGCGTAAAATGAATCATGAAGCTTGCACCGCACGCCAAGCTTCCTTTTCACCTTGTTTCTGGTACCGAACTCCGAAGTGTCATCCCGACCAAGATCACATCTTAGAGTACGAAACAACTATGTATGTTATGGCAGAACATTTCATTTTGACATACGGGAAAGTTAGATAGATTAGATGATAACCTACCTGCCGTTCGGACTAACCACGGTGTCTATGGGTGATATTAAGAGAATGGTGAAATATGAGTCCTATTTTACTTATCAACTTGTCATAGCAAGTTAAGGCAAGTACATGCTAAATGTACAAGAGACTTAATACATGTACATTTTTTACATACATTAAGTTAATATCTACTACAGTCGAACTTACTGTTTTTGGTATATAAAATTTGAGAGTTGGTTCTTTGACCACGAAAGAGTGAGTCTAACTATTTAGAAATACTATGGAGAACCTAGAAAATGCCTCCAAAGAGGGCTGATGGATGTAAGAACAGTTAGAAACGCTAGTTAACAAACCAATGACCGCTGGATAATCCAAGATCTATCCAATACTGGTAGATCACTATTATCATTCGTTAGACGTCCACGCTGGACATAGGTCTCATAAAGAGACTACCACATGCCACGTAATTACACTGCATGAATCCAGCGGATCCCTGCGACTCGTTAAATGTCGTCTATCCATCAAGTGGCGATCTCCACGCTGCACTCCAAGCTGGCAGATGCGATAAATAAATTATAAGGGCTAAAGGAGAAATATTAGCTACCTCCACTAGTTCATGTTCTAGTAACGGATGCTTTGGATCAGGCTTGGGAGCATTAATAAACAATCTTCATCTATCATGCTCTTTGACATGAAAGGAACAAATGCTTTACTCTTATCAAAATGATAGTCTAATTTACCCTTCAGAAGCTTCAAGAAGGCTCACTTCTTACGCCTTAGTTCAAGTCTCATTCAAAGTAACAACGAGACGTTACTCTCTCATTTACTAAGAAAAAGAGGAATGATGTTCATTCTTTCATTCATTCATTTGTTAATAAAGCATATTTACAAGGTTTAAGGATGTTGTTATCCTTATTGAATAAAACATTCTAGATACTGGAATTATGGCTTGACAAATACACCATAGCTTACAATATTATATCCGGTATGTATAGTAATCATGTAAATAATTTGTATCTAATGTCATAGCCAACCTCCCAGAGTGGCAATACGAGCTTGCGTGGAAATAATATTTGCAAAGTGGGTAATCCCGGAGGTCGATCTATTCACCTCGGAGAAAGCATTCGAAGTACACAACTATGCACTCTTAGATTTGATGGACCATCAAGTCCTGTTTCACGATGCTGTATCTCATGAAAGTTTCCATTGGCATAGTTGGTTTACGCCATTATTTTGAATTCTTCGTCTTGACTCTTGACCCATCTCAATTGGTCAAAAGGAATATTTTTTGAATAGTTGATTTAGTTTATATAATTTACTCCGATCGAAAGTGTTTGGCGGGCCTCGACCGTTTATATAAAACACAGCCTCATTGACTCGCAATGGGTCTGTCATTGTCTTAAGAAGTCTAGAAATAATGAGTCGTCCTATACATTAGACACATAAAACCTAAGCAGTAAATCACTGCTTAATTTCAAGCGGAAATCTATCTTGAAACTATTGAATAAGCTTGAAAACGTTGATCATCATGGTCTTTAAAGAAAAATATTGATACGAACCTAAAGTATCACAATTAGCACCAGTTTTGGCACATAATATAAATGACATAATTTAGAATTTTCATTCCTCTTACACGAATCTGTAATTGGATCTGTTATTGGATGTATGAAATAAAAGTCAAGTAATGTTTGTTAATGCGCGTGTTTTATATGTGCTATATTAATGAATAAAAGCAAATTCACTCAATTATGTATTCATGTCCAAGCATGTTTTAAAATCGATTTCTTCAGAGAGATTTGAAATCCACCCGTTTGGGGTGCTAATAATAACTTATTACTTAACTAATCATTTGTTATATCTGCGTTTTTATTACTGCTTACTATTCAGATAACTTCATATTGCATCAAAATCGTACCTTAGAACGAATGATGTGTATTTAATAAAATTTGATGATTATAAAATTAAAATCTGACATTTGCCCTAAATTCGGCTCAAAATCTGAAATAGACAACCAATCAGAAATTGCTTGTAATAGGAATAGTCATAACGGGTATCTTTACCCTCTTTTTGGATTTATATGTGTAATTGGTAATTAATTATTGAACGACAGAGTATGATATGCTACAAAATATAATGCTCTATATTTTATAGTGGTTAACGGATTAAACGTGCCTCTCGTACAGTAGGTATAGCAGACTGGGTAAAAACCTTTTTGAAAGAAGCAAGCATATCTGCTACTTCTCGTAGCATACACTCAACTCAGGGAAAATCATTCTTATGATGAGATGGCCCATGAAAATTAGCAATCAGCTAATACAATTCAAAAATTTTCTAAATGTAAAGTGATTGAAGGCAATGTACTTAGTCCAGGTGGTATCGCTCAACTAACTATTCTTCAGTTCTATGACTGATAGTTAAAATTCTTTTCTTTATTGATTTTGTATTCAAATAAACAAAATTTTGTTTATGAAAAAGAACATAATATCATATAAGTACTCATTATGGTACAAATGTTATCACATTGGCGTAGAATTCTAATATCTATTATGTGGCGTCACCAGGCGAAAACAAACAGGGTCTCAATATAAAGCTTCCAGTTACGGTCAAGTTATTTAATAGTAGCGTTTTACCTGAAAATAAAACGCATATTAAAATACTTACCTAACTGGAAGCTTTCAGTAATTCCTGCCTGGTGATATTGAGCCAATGAAGCCATGGCCGCGCTGAGCAATTTACGAAAACTTTGAGCGCGACCCCGCCAGGTGGCGCCACAAAACCGG
This sequence comes from Maniola jurtina, assembly GCF_905333055.1. NCBI lineage: Eukaryota > Metazoa > Arthropoda > Insecta > Lepidoptera > Nymphalidae > Maniola > Maniola jurtina. The sequence goes on along the minus strand of NC_060052.1, from coordinate 7,196,641 downwards.
ATATGACATCAATAAAAGTACGAAAACTGGCATGAAATCGACGGAAACGGAAATGCTACTCTCAATATAAAGCTTCCAGTTAGGTAAGTATTTTAATATGCGTTTTATTTTCAGGTAAAACGCTACTATTATAAATGCGAAAGTGTGTCTGTCTGTCTGTCTGTCTACCTGTCTGTCTGTCTGTCTGTCTGCTACGATTTCACGGCTCAACCGCTGAACCGGTTTTAATGAAAATTTGTACAGACTTAGGATACATTCCGGGGAAGGACATAGGCTTTTATCCCGATAAATCAAACAGCTCTCGCGGGATTCCTAAATACTCATCCGCTTGATGGATTTGTATGAAATTTGGTACCGAGGTAGCTTGCATCCCTGTAATTGACATAGGCAACTTTTATCTCGGAAAATCAAACAGTTCTCACGAGATCTTTAAAAACCTAAATCCACGCAGACGAAGTCGCGGGCATCTTCTAGTACAAAATAAAACACTAAAATATATAATTATACTTTTATTTTGTTAATATTTACATATTTACAGACAAATTTAACATAACGACTAAACACTAACATAAGGAAACACTCAACATTTATGGGACGAGAGATATCAAGAGGGAGAACATCTTAAAGTGGAAAATTTCGGGCAGGAGAAGAAAATGTGAGTGACAGACCCCAAAAAACTTACATTGCAATAATAAATAATTAATTAAACACTTAAAGTAAAATTGTAATAATATGACTTGGCAAATCTGGCTTAACAGCGTAAAGAGGAAATCTATGGTTGAAATTTATAGAGCGCACTTTACCTTTGCTTAGACTTAACAGGGCTCTCTTCGTCACTTACTCCATACAATCGTAGTTCCAATTTCATTTGAATATTAAGCCACCAAAGTCCATGAAATTTTGCAGACGTATTCTAGAAACTAATATCTGTGCCGTTGGTGTTTTAGATTTTTCTAAAAATATGTAGTTTTAAAATTACAGGGGCTCAAAGATTTGTATGTGAATTTTTAAGACCGCGTAACTTTGAAACCGAATATTTTAACAGAAATCTGGAAAATCACAGGCATAGATATTAGTTTCAAGAATATGTCTGCAAAATTTCATGGACTTTGGTTGCTTAATGTTCAAATGAAATTGGAACTACGTTTGTATGGAGCGAGTGACGGAAAGACCCCTCTTAAGTCTAAGCAAAGGCAAAGTGCGCTCTATAGATCTGAGCAACCTATGTCCAACGTTAAACAAATATTAAGGACTAACAAGACTTCGTATGTGTTGGCGTTTGCTGGCGTGCGCGCTGTGCCTTTATGGAGTTCTTTTTTTTTTGTTAAAAGTGGCCGGTTTTTGTGTTGGTTGGTGTTTTTTGGAGGACTGGGGAGCACCGCGCGTGTGTCGGCGAGCACCGGCACAGACGAAGTCCATACTTATATAGTTTCCCTAACTTGTAAATAACTACAGATTTGGCTAATCTGTGTAAAGCCAGACGAAAGAGAAAAAAAAAGACTAACAAATAAGGTGAGGATGATCCTTTGCACTAGCAATTAGAACAGGTAAAAAGGTCTCGAAGGCTTACTATAGTAAATAGGGTGAGAGTGCTGTCCCTCATCAATCCACATAGTCCGGAAATTAGGGTCGTAGTGGGGGTCCACCACTCGAGTCTTAATGATATGTTTGTATACAAACGCAGATTTCCTCGGACGCCGTTCCTTGTATTCGCTGTTGAAATTCACGTCGTAGAGGCCGAAACGTTGTCTGGAAATAAAATTATATAACTGATTAATAGCTCGTTCACACAGGCTGCGTAAGCGTAAACGTAGCGCGTACCATTGCGTTGTAATGTATGGAACTGTATGAAACATGGCACACCGCTTGCGTAAAGCGTGGACGTATGCGTAACCCGGTGTGTTAGGGGTTTACGCGCGTCACTACGGAGTGTCACGTGTACGCAATTGGTTTGAATCGGCCTGAGAGGGTTTTTTTTTCGTTTTTATAAATGCTCTGAAGAGCTGTTTGACCTCATTCCACCCTCCTTTTTCTACAACCGCACCGCACGCCACCGCAAGCAATTTCACCCTCACCACCTGGGTGCCTGGGGCACTTCGACCGCCCGCTGTGCCAGATTATTTTCCACGGACATGTAAATTGTGAAATCAATTCCCATCGGATGTGTTCCCACTAGATTACAACATGGGGTTATTCAAGGTGCGGGCCAACAAATTCCTGAAAGGCTGGCAATGCATCGGCGGTTCCTCTGGTGCTGCAAATGTTCATTGGCGGCGGTAATCACTTAACATCAGGTGACCCGCCTGCTCGTTTGCTCGCTATATTTTTATAATGTTCCATGCAAATACTCGTAGCTTATATGAAATAGACATCCGCTAAGGAAGGATTTTTAAAAATTCAACACCTTAAGGGAATAAAATAGAGGCTTGAAAGTGTAGTCCACGCAGACGAAGTAGTTGTATAAGATTATGTATAAGATTTGTCGACCCTAATATCTTAAAATTCTGATTATGAAATCAAAATGTTACAAATTGGCATACTTTATTCGCGTACATCTTATATAATAAAAAAAATCATTGATTGTACTGTTTTGTTAGGAAAATAATGAAAAATAATGCTTTAATATATTTTTTTCCATTATAGTTCGACCTTTTTCACGGGTCTGGATGGCGGCAAATCTGCGTGTCGCCCTCGGCCGTTTTTTTAATGCTATTGTCTGTAGCACTGCGACCGATCAATTCACAAAAAACAAGTAACTAACATTTTCATTCCACAAACAACGTTTGGCAAAATTATGTATCATTTATTCCTCGTTATAAAACTTCTGGTTCTACAAATGATTCTCTTGACAAAACAAATTACCAGACAAATTGTCTTCAGGCCCAAAATGTCATTTCATGAAATATAATTTGAAAAACACAAACAATTGATTTTTCATCGTGTTAATTAGTAAAACAACATATTATAGCAATTTTTTTTATCAAATGCCTCCTCCCATAAATAAAATTTATGCTATAGCAAAAAAAAACTGTTTCAGAGAACTTAGGACGTAATATGAACGAGCGAAGCGAGCTCGGGACTCGGGACACTCCAATTCGGATAGGTTAGAAAGGGAGTGCAGCTCGGTTTTTAAACCCACACTCGTGTTTAAATCCGCTCTTTTATGCTACCGTTTCATAAACTACTATAATTATGCTTTGATTAAAGTAATTATTAGTAATCAAGCCACCTTTCAAACAAAAAAAACTAAATCAAAATCGGTCCATTCGTTTAGGAGCTACGGAGCCACAGACAGATACACAGATACACACGTCAAACTTATAACACCCCTCTATTTGGATCGGGGGTAAAAAATTAGGCTAGATCGTAGTTCAATTTGAAGTAGCTCATTTTTACTATTTTTACTTAATTTTATAAATGCGGAAGTGTGTCTGTCTATCTGTCTGCTACGTTTTCACGGCCCAACCGCTGAACCGATTTTAATGAAATTTGGTACAGACTTGGGATACATCCCGGGAAAGGACATAGGCTACTTTTTATCCCGGAAAATAAACGAGTTCCTACGTGTTTTAAAAAAATCGAAATCCACGCGGGCGAAGCCGCGGACATCCCCTAGTTGGAACTAAATTAGAAAAAAAATTGGTTGTCTGTAAAGTTGGTTTACTGACGATAGTTGAACGTGACAACAAAGGCCGATTGTGCTTCTTTGTCGCTCGTTCCGCGCTCTCGCTTGCACTTCAAGCCTTACATGGAACGCCTCAGAGCGAGGTAACACCGCATGAGTCATGTTTTTTCGTGCGTGCAGCCGGCTCTATCGAATTATAAGACGTTGTCACGTCAAAAACTTACAGATAACCCTGATTCCATTCGAAGTTGTCCATCAAACTCCATGCCATGTATCCTCGGAGGTCGACACCAGCTTCCAAAGCATCCAGCGCATCGTTCAACTTGGCCCTGAAGTACTTGACCCTGCCGTTGTCAACATAATAGCCATCTTTAGGATGCTCTGGCCAACCATTCTCTGTGATATAAATTATTGGCTTGTTATATTTCTTGTCGAGGTGTGTAAGAACGTAGAAAAGACTGCTTGGCGAAAGCTGAAAACAAAAAAAAACTGTCAATTGTTAGTCGGACTCACACTAAATTACATTAAAGTATCGACTAATTTGTGAGAATAGTCGATACTTACTTTAATTAATTTCTTAAACTGGACCTTTTCAAGTAAAGATTTTTATATAAACCTGTGAGGATGATACTGCCATTGTCGGAATAAGAATGCCATAAGCCTACGTTGTCGTATTAGTTCACAAATTGCGAAAAACCAAATTAAATTTGAATTTCGCGGGCAGACCGGTCTTATGGCCCTTAATGATTCATCTTAACAGGGCTCTCTCCGTTACTCGTTTCCACTCGTTTCATACAATCGTAGTTCCAATTTCATTTGAATATTAAGCAACCAAAGTCCATGAAATTTAGCAGACATATTCTAAAAACTAATATCTGTGTCTGTGGTGTTTTAGATTTTTCTAAAAATATGTAGTTTTAAAATTACAGGGGCTCAAAGATTTGTATGAAAATTTTTAAGACCGCGTAACTTTGAAACCGAACATATTAACAGAAATCTGGAAAACCACAGACATAGATATTAGTTTCTAGAATATTTCTGCAAAATTTCATGGACTTTGGTTGCCTAATATTCAAATGAAATTGGAACTACGATTGTATGAAACGGGTGACGGAGAGAGCCCTCTTAACACTTACCCTCAACCAAGACGAAGCAGATTGCGGCCATTCTGGCGGCATGTAGACCCCTACTCCAGCATCATCGTACAATGAGGGCACAGGGTAGGGTTCCTTGTAATGCGTAGCAGACACCAGGCCACCACTGTAATGGTTTACTCCAAAGAAATCCGAAGATCCTCGCACTAGATTCCTCTCTTCGTCAGTAAATGATGGCATACGAGATCTTCGGTAGCCCTGTTCTGCGCTCTTCTTTGCAACAATCGCGCAAAATTCTGCAGGAAAGCCTCCGTTTTTGGAGAAAATTGGTTCCGCGTACATGCCCCACTGAAACAGAAATAATAATCCATATGCATACTGATATTATAAACGCGAAAGTGTGTCTGTCTGTCGTCTGCTACTTTTCCACGGCCCAGGGGCCCTACAGTTTTAACGATTCTGACGTAATTTGGTACAGGGTTAGCTTATATCCCGAGGACGGTCATAGGCTACTTTTTATCCCGGAAAATCAAAGAGTTCCCACGGTATTCCCAAAACCCATCCGCTTAACCGATTTGTATGAAAGGTACCAAGTTAGCTTGCGTCCCTGTTATTGACATAGGCAACTTTTTATCCCGGAAAATCAAACAATTCCCGCGGGATCTTTAAAAACCTAAATCCATGCGGACGAAGTCGCGGGCATCCTCTAGTTTTATCTATAACAAGAAACTAACTGTCATTAAAGTTGAAAACGCCGCAGCCAGCTCTACAACCTGTGCATTCTCCATAACGAAGACCACCATATAAAAAACCGGTCAAATTTGAGTTGGATTCACACACAAAGGGTTCCGTACCATTGTACAAGAAATAATACTTTTTTTTATGGCTGCAATTTGGAAATTTTTATTATTTGTTGTTAGTGGCAATAGAATTACACACTCTTTACAAAATTTCAACTCTACCTTTCACGGTTCTCGAGATAGCCTGCTGACAGATAAACGGACAGTATTAGGGTGTCGTTAGCACGATTAGGGTATGGAAACCTAAAAAATTACCCAGAAACTCACCTCTGCTTGCCTTTTAATTTCAGCTGCCAACCTGTCATCTTTAGAATCAGTTAATGGCCCGAACCAACTGACGCTTATAGTGATACCACATACCCCTCTTTGTTTGGGCTTGAAATCATTCACATAAGCGTGGTAAGCTTTCGCATGAGCAATCAATAAATTCTTCGCACAATAATATGTTCCAATATCAGTTGCATTTATAAGTGGTGCTTGTATAGCAGAGCCGTACCCTTGGTAACAGATTTCTCTCGGTTCGTTAAACGTTATCCAGTGCTTAACTCTGTCACCGAAGTTCTCGTATGCAACCCGCGCGTAGTCCTCAAACCATTCATGGAAATTAGGGTTCATGAACCCGCCGAGATCTTGCAGTTTCTGTGGTAAGTCCCAGTGGTACAATGTCACCATTGGAGTGATGTTGTACTTCACCATTTCATTGATGTAGTTGTTGTAGAACGCAATGCCAGCTTTGCTAACTTTGTTGGAGATGCCATTGGGTAGAATTCTTGGCCAGGCTATGGAGAAACGGTACGCGTCCAGGCCGAGTTCTCTCATCATCTGAACGTCGGTTTTGTAGTTTGAGTATGTGTTAGCCGCTATATCGCCATTGCTTCTGTCTCTGATGAAGCCAGGGTTTGCGTGAGTCAAGCGATCCCAGATACTTTCACCCTTATCTGAAAAATACAATATTATAAAAAATAGAGAGTACTTAAGTATTTTGTGATGATATACTTACAAAATCTTACTCAACAACACCCAGCTCAAGCTCTTGAACCTAAAATGTTATGCAAGAAGTTCCCTTTATAATATAGCCACAGAAATCCAAATAATACTGTATATAGCCAAGGAAAAAGGCCGGATAACAGATTATACGTATTTTCTACGGGAGCTAACCGTGGCTAAGCAGCGGGTGTTCCTAATTTCATCTAAAAGGCTTAAATAAAAAACAGCTTACCATCTGCATTCCAGCCCCCTTCAATCTGGTATGCAGCCGTGGCCGCGCCAAACATGAAGTCGTTTGGGAACCGTCTGTCCTGCCACTGCGCAGCATCGCACCAAACTGCCGCCAAACTGTAAAATTGACAAGTGTAAATTAAAAATTTATAACACCCCCGACAAGTGAAGGTTACAGTAACTAGAAAAGAGTTAATGATAACTTTCAAACGGCTGAACGGATTTTCTTGGACTATAGCTAAGAACACTCTCGATCAAGCCACCTTTCAAACAAAAAAAAACTAAATTAAAATCGGTTCATTAGTTTAGGAGCTACGATGGCACAGACAGATACACAGATACACACGTCAAAGTTATAGCACCCCTCTTTTTGGGTCGGGGGTTAGTAAACTACGAGTAGATGATGCCCGCGACCGCGTTGATTTAGGTTTTTTGAAAATCCCGTGGGAACTCTTTTTGCTTTTCCGGGATAAAAGTTGCCTATGTTTTCCGGGTTGCAAGCTATCTCTGTGCTTATCATGTAAATCCATTTAACGGAAAGGCCTTTAAGTATCCCGTGGGAACACTTTGATTTTCCAGGATAAAAACTAACCCTATGTAACCTATGTCCTCTCCCGGAATGTAAACTAACTCTGTAGTACCAAATTTCATCAAAATCGGTTAAACTGTTACGCCGTGAAAAGCTAACAGACACGCACTCTTTCGCATTTATAATATTAAAAGTATGGATTATTTATTTTGGCAACTAGTACCTGTAACGCTCGTGTCGTGTATCTATGGTCAAGATACGACGTTTTGACCACCCCTCTGGTGCAGTGGTAAGTACTGTCTTATAAGTGGCGGGTTCGAATCAAATCAAATCTTTTATTTGCTGATTGTAGGTAGTAGTTACAATAATAATTGGTTTTGCTTCAAGCCACAATCTGCCATACCATGGCGTGCATACAAATAACAATGATTAGGAGTCCATAGTAATTATTACTTAATTAGTACTGTAGTATTAATATTTATCGTTTTCAATTATGACTGATTTATCTAAGTAATGACCACAGAGTACCTACCTACTTTAAAAGAACGAATCCTGGCAGGGGCAACTGACACTTTATCCATACTAATATTATAAATGCGAAATTGTGTCTGTCTGTCTGTCTGCTACGTTTTCACGGCCGAACAGCTGAACCGATTTTAATGGGTACAGACTTGGGATACATCCCGGGAAGGGTATAGGCTACTTTTTATCCCGGAAAATCAAAGAGTTCCTAGGGGATTTAAAAAAATCGAAATCCACGCGGGCGAAGCCGCCGGCATTCCCTAGTATTTTCTAAATTGTCTCTGGTCTGGTCTGATGGGACTCTGGGAGGCTTCGACCGTGGCTAGTTAGCAGTAAAGCTGTGTCGCCAAGTGATTTAGCGTTCTGGTACGATGCCGTGTGGAAACTGATCAAGGCTATGGGTTTAACGTAATTGCCCTACCCCTTCCAAGTTAGCCCGCTTCCATCTCAGACTGCATCATCACTTACCACCAAGTGAGATGGCAGACAAGGCCTAACTTGTATATGAATAAAAAACGGGCCAAGTGCGAGTCGGACTTACGAAGGGTTCCGTACCATCTATAGAACACTGCAAATTAATGTGATTTAGTAAATTATTTTTTTCGTAAATAAGTTTTAATTTTTTTTTGTGATGTAACCACAAATTCACGGTTTTTGGATTTTTTCCTTTACTTGTGCTATAAGACCTATACGTACCTACCTGCCAAATTTCACGTGGCAAGGTCAACAGTAAGTACCCTATAGGTTTTCTTTACAGACGGACTGACAACAAAGTGATCCTATAAGGGTTTCTTTTGAGGTACGGAACCCTAAAAAACGAAAATAAAAGCTCAATTTGCTATTATAATCCGCCGAAACAAACAAATCTGTACGGATGCTCCGGTGTCGGGGCAAAACGTGCGTCGAGTGGTTTTGGAATTTGTATAGCGCTGTGTGGTGGTGGTGCGTATTGCTTGCTTCGTGGCTGGCTTTTCCTGCATGTTTAGCAGTGGGAGGACGGGCGGTGCATTTCACATGTTGTGCCATACAGATTTGTCTGTTTCCGCGGATTATAGCAAACTAGAGGATGCCCGTGACTTCGTCCGCGTGGATTTAGGTTTTTAAGGATCCCGTGGGAACTGTTTGATTTTCCGGGATAAAATACCTTATTAATTACAGGGACGCAAGACCTCGGTACCAAATTTCATACAAATCGGTTAAGCGGATGGGTTTTTAGGAATCCCGTGGGAACTTTTTGATTTTCCGGGATAAAATACTTTTTATGTCCCTATGTCCGTCCCCGGGATATAAGCTAACCCTGTACCTTTCGTCAGGATCGGTTAAATTGTTGGGCCGTGAAAAGGTAGCAGCCAGACAGACAGACCGACACACTTTCGCATTTATAATATTCATATTAAGCTTTTGGTTCATTGATTCCGGACTTCCGCAAAATAACGCAGTGTTCCTATACAACGTACAAAAATAAAAGTAACATACCCTATAACAATAATCAGCTTCATGTGACGTTCACAACAGTTAACGGAGCTATGAATGTCGAAGGTCTAAGTCCCATTTTATATGCGCGTAGATCAGCTGTGATTTCGTCATTGTTGTTTATTTACATTTGTTTATTTGTTTATTTGTCTGTACTGTCCTTACAGGGAGTCCTAAGCTAACTTGTACCTACCTAATTTTTTTTTATTAAACTACTACTTAACATACTTTCAGTACATTAATGCATTCAAGGATGCTAAATGGGTCGAGTGCGTTCGCGGATACGCATGTGGATTGTTTCTACACTACCATGCGTAAACGATGCGATGTGCATCGTGGTGCGTAGGAAATAGGAATGCACATCCCTGGTGCGTAGGAAATAGGAATGCACATCCCTGGTGCGTAGAAAATAGAAATGCACATCCCTGGTGCGTAGAAAATAGAAATGCACATCCCTGGTGCGTAGAAAATAGAAATGCACATCCCTGGTGCGTAGAAAATAGAAATGCACATCCCTGGTGCGTAGGATAAGGGTTAGTCCCAATGCCATCCTGATTAGATAAAAATTATATCCCCCGATTATATCCACTGATTTGTATGACATCAGTGGATTTAATCGGGGGATATAATTTTTATCTACTGCCCATGCTAGCCGGGCTGAGGGCATTCTCTGATAGGTTTAATTTTGAGTACCCGAACCATTGTCATAATATGGTGCATGTGCTGACTAATCAGGCCAGTCTTAGATATATTTATAGATTTTAAAATTACTAACACTAGTTTTAAGGTGTGCGTCATTTCATTACTAACAAAAATATGGTCTTTGATCGAAATAAATGATTTTTATTTATTTAACAGCTTTTTAATTTTGTGCTATCGTCCGCGTGGAATACACAAATTTTAAACCCCTGTTTTATCCCCTTAGGGGTTGCATTTTCAAAAATCCTTCCTTAGCCGATGACCTACGTCATAATAGCTATCTTCATGATAAACAGTACCTACGAGACGTCCACTAGTTTGAGCTGTGCGTTGATAACTCAGTCAGTTAGCCACCTTTTCTGTTTATATATTTTTAGTTATATTTAGATAATGACATCATAGGATTTATCTAAGCACTCGTAAAACTCCCTGCGACTCGTTTGATGACCTCTGTCCACTTAGTGTCGTGGGGGGTCTTCAAACGCTGCGCTTTTCGGTAGGTACGCGTGGTAGTACCTCTAATATCTATAGCTAAAGCTATGTCCTTTGCAATATTTTGGTTGCCTGGAAGAGATAAGGCAGCGATAAGGCCACCAAATTGTACCTACCTGCCTATATTTTGTTTAATTTCTAGGCACCACGCTCTAATCTAGACCTAATCATTGGTTTTTACTAACGTTCCGTAATCCATACCCAACGGGTTAAACCGGAGCCCTATTAATGTCACTCTGCTGTATGTCTGTCTGTCCGCGTGTCACAGGTCTCTAGCTCGGAGATGAAATGAGTTACAAACCTGAAATTTTGTGTAGAACTTTGACCCAAAATGAATGATTTGATAATTCAATACTCGGTATTGAATTATAAATTCAATTAAACTATTCTTCAGGGCAAAACATGAAAAAGGAGATTTAAAAAAAAAATCTTACTCTAATATGTGGAGTAGCTAGAGCTAGAGAGCTCATTAGGTAAGTAGAGTATGAATATACACTACAGTGTAAACTCTTTATACTCATTACTCACTCTATGAAAACTCTTTATCCTATAGCTCATTAAGTAAAGTATTGAATTTGAATGAATAATATATTAAGTCGCGGGCGAAGTCGCGGGCTAGCCGATGCCCGCGACTTCGCCCGCGTGGATTTAGGTTTTTCGAAATCCCGTAGGAACTCTTTGATTTTCCGGGACAAAAAGTAGCCTATGTGCTAATCCAGGATATTATCTATCTCCATTCTAAATTTCAACCAAATCCGTCTAGTAGTTTTTGCGTGAAGGAGTAAAAAACATACACACACACACACACACACACACATACAAACTTTCGCCTTTATAATATTAGTGTGATTATAAACTCTCTATAACGAAATTGAAGGGTGTTTTATTAGCGGCGCCAGCCAGGTAACCTCCCAGTGTGCCTGGATGCTGCTGGTCCCTTTAGTATGCGTCCGAGGGGAAGAACAGTGTTCGGGCCGGTGCGCCCCGGTAACATGGCTAATAATTTCTCTTCGGAGATATTGTTGGCTATGGCTAATGACCTCGCAGGGGGGGAGGTTTCTCCGCGTGTCCCTCTGACTAGCAGAGGGCACAGTGGACGAAGCGTAGGACGTTTTGCGCGACGTGCGCGGGATCGGTCGGTCTGCGGATGTCGCCCGTTGGGTCCCAGGGTCGGGGGACGCACTGCGTTGGTGCGGCCCGGAGATGCGGTGGGGGGACCTCGCGAGTAGGTCCCTGGTGGAGGGTCTGTCTCGGCAGACATCGCTGGCTGGGTCGCGGTTGTTTGCTTCGGCGTTCCCGTGACCCAGTCGCCAGGCGACGCGCAGTAGCGCCGCTGGGGTTTAGTGGGTATTCCGGTCGCCTCTCGGCCGGCGAGTCCCACATACCCTCCCTCAGCTGGCTGGCTGCCTTACGGTTGGCTGGCTAGCTTCCGGGGGGGATGCGTAAATGCATTCGCCAGCGTCAACAAAAAAAAAAGGGTGTTTTATTGCGTAATAAAGAGTAATTGTTAAACGGAGAGTAAAAGAAAACGGTATAATTTTACGGATAAGTGGTTAGCAATGTGACGATAGTAGGAAGTACAGTAAGTAAACAAGTGCTAGGCAATAACAACAAACAACGAATATCACATTTTATAAGAATTCCAATGTGTGTACGAAATATTTATAACTTTAAATCAGCAATTGTGTTTGAAGGTCAGTGAAATTAATGTTTTTTGGGGGTTTTTTTTCTTATACAAGCTATCCCTTGACTGCAGTCTCACCTGGTGGTAAGTGATGATGCAATCTAAGATGGAAGCGGGCTAGCCTGGAATGGGTATGGCAGTTTTTAGGGTTCCGACCTCAAAAGGAAAAACGGAGCCCTTATAGTATCACTTTGTTGTCTGTCTGTCTGTCCGTCCGTCCGTCCGCCGTGTCTGTCAAGAAAACCTATAGGGTACTTCCGGTTGACCTAGAATCATGTTTGAGAGGTAGGTAGTATTTGGGAGGTGGGCCTTATAGCACAAGTAAAGGAATAAATCTATGGTTATGTGTCACAGATAAAAAATTAAAATGTATTTCAATTTTCAAACTAAGATAACTATACCAAATGGGGTATTATATGAAAGGGCTTTACCTGAACATTCTAAAACAGATTTTTATTTATTTTTATGCATAATAGTTTTTGATTTATCGCGCAAAATGTCGGAAAAAATACCCGAGTACGGAACCTTCTGTGCGCGAGTCTCACTCGCACCTGGCTGGTTTTTATTAAACCCATACCTCTTTGGTTTCTACACGGCATCGTACCGGAACGCTTAGCGGCACGGTTTTGCACGGTAGGGAGGTAACTAGCCACGGCCGAAGCCTCCCACCCGACCAGATCAGTTTAGATGCTATAAAGTTCCAAATCCTTGCCGGGAATCGAACCCGGAACCTCCCACTAATAAGACCAGCCCGTTTACCACTGCTGTATTGTTTCGCTATTGAGAGTGGTTGCTACGCTATATAGTGGTTGATACCCCCGACCCAAAGACTGAGAGGTGTTATAAGTTTGACGTGTGTATCTGTGTATATCGGTCTGTGGCATCGTAGCTCCTAAACTAATGAACCGATTTCAATTTAGTTTTTTTTATTTGAAAGATGGCTTGATCGAGAGTGTTTTAGCTGAAATCCAAGAAAATCGGTTCAGCCGTTTGAAAGTTATCAGCTATTTTCTAGTTACTGTAACCTTCACTTGTCGGGGGTGTTATAAATTTTTAATTTACACTGAGAATTTTTTCCTATTTCATTTGACACCCCACTCCATACAATAGCAAAAAAATTTTTGGAGACCCCCACTTTTTTATGTACTTAACATTTAACCCTTCCTTTTGGCGTTGCCATAGTCGGGTAAAAAAGGAACCTGTTTGTCTGACTGTCGTGTCTGTCAAGAAACGTCTAGGATACTTCCCGTTGACCTAGAATCATGAAATTTGGCAGGTAGGTAGGTGTAATTAGAGAATTGGCGATTAACTAGACACCGTAATAGGCTTGCGACTCCTACGCTCCGCCTCAGGAAGGTCCAAAAGTCATTTGTGGGAATGGGTAGTACAATCTTCTATAACAAAATTTCGCAATCAATTTTGGACTTCCCTTTACACAAGTTTAAAAATATCTGTTAAAATTATGCTACTGAAAAAGCATATTATACAATCGAGGATTATGTAAATGATAAAAGAGCGTGGATTTAATCTGAAGCTCACTCCAGTAATGCGCGGGACTTCAATTACTTTCATAGATGGCATTTGTATGTCTTATCTTAAAAAAGAGCAACCGCCGAGTTTCTTGCTGGTTCTTCTCGGTAGCAAATAGCAAAAAAAATTTTTGGACCTCCACTTTTTTGATGTAACATCTGTTAGGTCAATTTTTTCGTATAAAATATAGCCTATGTCACCCGGACCTTTACAATGAATCAATTGACACCTCATTCATCAAAATCGGTCCAGTAGTTTAGGCACTACGGTGGAACACACAGAATCTGGATACAAACATATATACATCTTACCTGGTTAACCAACCAACACTTGTAGGAGGTCCACTGAGCCTTAAAAAGACCTAAGAGACCTTAGAAACAGTGGAACTCTATTAGAAAAGTGTCAAGGCAGCAGCCAATACAAGGGGACATGCAGACAAAAACTACAATATCTAGTGATTTATAATTTTTAACCCCCGACCCAAAAAGAGGGGTGTTATAATTTTGACGTGTGTATCTGTCTGTGGCATCGTAGCTCCTAAACGAATGGACCGATTATAATTTAGTTTTTTTTTTGTTTGAAAGGTGGCTTGATCGAGTGTTTTTTAGCTATAATCGAAGATAATCGGTTCAGCCGTTTGAAAGTTATCAGCTCTTTTCTAGTTTTCTTATAGAGGTTTTAGTGTCAGGGGTTTTTTAAATTTTAAGTTATTGAAAAATGCATTTAAACAAACCCTTTCCATGTTAGTCTGCTTCCATCTTAGACTGTATCATCACTTACTACCAGATGAGATAGCAGTAAAGGGCTAACTAAAAAAACGCAATGATAATATTTTTATCTTGTTGTCCTCTTAACCCTTATCTTGATAACGTCAAATATAAAACTAAGATAAACAAGATTTGCATCTACTTATTAAATTAGTTTATTATTGATTGCAAAATTTGTAGATGAGATCAAATTAATAGTTGCATGATAGAGATCGCTTCAAAGTGATAAGGCCGCCAATTGTACTAGTTACTATTTTTGTTGTGAAATGTTTTACTTTTGTGTTTCTTTATCTGCTCTCATATCTTAAAATCCTGATTATGAAATTAAAATGTGTCAATTATATTGGCATACTTTATTCACGGACATCTAAAGAGGGGTCTCTCCGTCACTCGCTCCATATAAACGTAGTTCGTCTCTCATTGGAATACTAACCAATCATACTCAATGGAATTTTGTAGAAACGTACCAGGAACTAATATGCCTGTGGTTTTCCAGATTTCCGTTAAAATATTCGGTTTCAAAGTTACCCGGTCTTAAAAAATTACATACAAATCTTTGAGCCTCTGTAATTTTAAAACTACATATTTTTAGAAAAATCTATAACACCACAGGCACAGATATTAGTTTTCAGAATATGTGTGCAAAATTTCATGGACTTTGGTTGCATGAAATTGGGACTACGATTGTATGAAGAGAGCCCTGTTAAAAACAAATAGCAGTGTTTTGTTAGCAAAATATTGAAAAAGAATGCTATAAATAGACATAATTTTTTTCTATATCGTAGCTTCCGCTGTCCATCCGTCCGTCCGTTTGTCACTGGGCTGTAATCTTATAAACCGTAATAGGTAGAGTTGTCACAGAAACCTTTCGTGTGCGAGTCTGACTTACTTTTGGCCGATTTTAACCGACTTCAAAAAAAGGAGGAGGTTCTCAATTCGTCGGAATAATTTATTTAATTTTTTTTTTATGTATGTTCCGCGATTACTCAAAGACCCCTGGACCGATTTTTCAAATCCTATTTATTGCCAATATTATTATCAATAGTATCATAGTTATCGCGAGATCTCTGAAGGTTAAGGTCAAGAATTCAAATTATCTATTGATAAAATACTAGCACTGTTCGTAGAAAGATAGCTTCTTACGATTGATTCATACACACTGTCTATCAAATGGTACAGTCAGAAACAAAAATGTTTTATAAAAGCAGGCGTTATTTGCGGAAGTCCATGTTTTAAGTACAAGGAACTGCCGGTTCCGCAATTTTTGATATCTATTTAAAAATTATTTAGAAATATCCTTGAAGTGTAAGTAAAAGCAGTATCATAAAAAACAAAAACCGGCCAAGTGCGAGTCAGACTCGCGCACTGAGGATTCCGTACTCGGGTATTTTTTCCAACATTTTGCACGATAAATCAAAAACTATCATGCATAAAAATAAATAAAAATCTGTTTTAGAATGTACAGGTAAAGCCCTTTCATATGATGCCCCACTTAATATAGTTTAATATCTTACTTTGAAAATTGAAACACGTTTTAATTTTTTTTTTAATGATGTAACCACAAATTCGCGGTTTTCATATTCCTGTACCTGTGCTATAAGACTTACCTACCTGCCAAATTTCATGATTTTAAGTCAACGGGAAGTACCCTATAGGTTTCTTGACAGACACGACGGACAGACAGACAGACAGACTGACAACAAAGTGATCCTATAAGGGTTTCGTTTTTCTTTTTGAGGTACGGAACCCTAATAAAATAAATAAAAGACTACAAGTTTAATTGCAATGCAATTGTGCACTGTCTCACTCAGAAAAACAGGTATTACCACTATCTATACTAATAAATAAAATTGGAGTGTCTGTCTGTAATTTCGAAATAACTACCTCATATTAAGCTCATATGGTTATTTGAACGATACCATAACTGAATCACACGTTTTTAAAATTTTTGTCTGTCTGTCTGTCTGTCTGTCTGTCTGTCTGTCTGTTTGAAAAGGCTAATCTTTGGAACGGCTGAACCGATTTTGACGGGACTTTCACAGGCAAGTAGAGGATTGACCAGGGCGTAAAATAGGCTACTTTTTTAACCGACTTTCAAAAAGAGAGTTGTGTTTTTCTACCTATGTACACCGAAATCTCCGAGATTTCTGAACCGATTTGCGTCATTTCTTTTTTAATCGATAGAGGAACTTTGCGACATTGTTTCATAAAAAATTTGGAGTCCAACTCCTCAATCCTGATGCTGCAGGGGATCTGACCAATCCACGCGGGCGAAGCTGCGGGCATCAGCTAGTAAAATAAATAAAGGACTACAAGTTTAATTGCAATGCAATTGTGCACTGTCTCACTCAGAAAAACAGGTATTACCACTATACATACATAATATTAACGAATTATTAGAATGCCCTCCCAAAACATACGCGAGGGATACAGATTACAACGCGTAGAGTTCGAGAGATTTAATCTAAAAATGTAATGACAAACAAATTATTTAATTAGAACGCGATTGCTATCGCAACATCGAATTATCCAGTTCACGATCTAAACACTAATGGTATTTAATAATAATATGTAGCTGTGTAATATGTATGTATGTTTAAACTTTATTGCACCACAAAACACAAAACTTATCGAGTCTCCAAGGGAGACTGACTTTCAAAATATCACACCATCACACCAATATTACAAACGCGAAAGTTTTTGTGTATGTATGTATGTGTGTGTGTGTGTATGTTTTTACTCCTTCACCCAAAAACTACTGGACGGATTTGGCTGAAATTTGGAATGGAGATAGATTATACCCTGAATTAACACATATTCTACTTTTATCCCGGAAAATCAAAGAGTTCGCACGGGATTTTGAAAAACGTAAATCCACACGGACGAAGTCGCGGGCATCAGCTTGTATCCAAATAAGTATACCCGTATTTATGCATCGACATAGATAGTTTTGTTATCTCATAGTATTTGTGCTAATTCTTTCAAATGGCGTCCTCGTTACAAATCATAATATAATATGACATTGAAAGAGTCCAATATCGATTTTTTAGAACTACCTTCATTTTTCATATATCCATTAATGACTCCCCCGGCTTCGCACGGGCAGCTAAATAGATATTAAAATTTTAGTAGGGATCTCTAATTAAAAAAAAAATATAGCCTATGTAGTTCAGGAATAATTTAGCTTTCTACTAGTGAAAGAATTTTTTAAATCGGTAAGCAGTTCGAGAGATTATTTTTATTAATCGGACATACTTCGACTAACACGTGAGTTTCAGCCAACAGAATTTATTTATATTTTAGTAGGTAAGTATAATCACACTAATATTGTAAAGGAGAAAGTTTGTATGTTGTGTGTGTGTGTGTGTGTGTGTTTGTTACTCCTTCACGCAAAAACTACTGGACGGATTGGGCTGAAATTTAGAATGACAATAGATTATACCCTGGATTAGCACACAGGCTACTTTTAATCCCGGAAAATCAAAGAGTTCTCACGGGAATTTCAAAAAACCTAAGTACACCCACGCGAACGAAGTCGCGGGTATCAGCTAGTGTTTGATAATTTTTAGGGCTCTGTACCTCAAAAGAAAAAAAACGGAACCCTTATAGAATCACTGCGTTTTCCGTCTGTCTGTCGTGACCCTGTTTCAGTGGAACGCGTGGAGGTATCAAATTGAAATTAATATCAAAAAATACTTTGTCTACGATCCTTGGAGCTTTAAAAAATCAAATTGCAGTGCGCGCTTAGCCTTAGATTTGATGATAGATAGATATTTTGAAATCAATAATATATAAATCTTTGAAATAGTGATCTAGTTTAGATATTTAGGCAATTATTATTAATAATTACCTACCTCTGAGTGAATAACTTTCATTCCTATTAAGTAGTAGGTATCTACCATCTACCTACTTAATAATATTAAATTAAAATCAGATAGGAACATTACAATTACCTGTTATCTATACCTGTTAAATATATCTAGGTACCTACCTACTTATAATAAAACTGTAACTGGACGAATTCTGTATGTACTGTACTACAATAAAATATTATTTTGAAAATTTGAATCGGTGAATCTTTCGGCCCAAAATAGTACCGACATGTATATTGTATATTTTTTAATTTTTGACTTTATCGCTATGTATGATATTTTTATATATTTAAAAAATCATTTTTATGGATATTTTATGTGTTTGTGAATCCTTCTTGGAATAAAATTTAAACTGGTTTTTGATTCGCGCCTTTTGGGCTTTTATGCTAACATTGTCTATGAATTTTACGATGTTACTATCTTGTAAATTTTTCCCTAAATGTCGACATATTGTGATGATAGAAAATGGTTTTGAATCACGAATTAGGTACGTAGTTACTAACTACCTACATAGTTATTAACATAAACTTACAGAAAATTAACCTTTCTTTGATATAAATCTTTGATAGGATCAAATCAGGTAGGACCAAAACATAATATTATGTAGTTATACACTTAAGTACTTAGTTAGTAGGAAGTTATACACTTAATTAATTATTAGTTTTATTAAGTTGATTTTTCAATTCCCAAATTATTATCAGTAATAATTTTGGTTCTTCACAGAAGTCAGCAAACAGTTGAAAGTTTTTATCTCTGAAGGCTATTATAGCATATCTTTGCTATAAAACCATAATAAAAAGTTTTGAATATGTGAAACATGTCGGTCGTAGCGATTCACAGCAGGGTATGTGGCACATACCCTGCATATATATATACCACATACTATGTGCCTCAGGCATCAATGTAGAGGGTAGAGACAACACATTAATGCGTCGTATATTCTTAATTTTCTTAGGAATTCCTCGTCACTAGAAAACAGTATGAATGTTGCCTAGTAACTATGTTAAAAATAAATTATTTCTTAGTGATTTTTAGAATAATAGTCTCTTCTAAAATACGTAAAATCCATTTTAATAATTTTAAGTTTAATAACAACGTTAAATAGTGATTTTACGAAAAGGGTACCAAAAAAATGACGTCACATTTCACTATATCATACAAGTTACCATAGTTACTAGAGAGTTACTAAGAGTTGCTAATTTAATTACATAGTTCTCTCTACGTTTAACGTGGATGCACGAAGTAATAAAATATTAGGACAGTAATAATATTTTAACCAGTTTTAGGGTAATTTTTGTTTTTGTATCTGGTAACTCCAGTTATTGACAGCTGTCTATTACACTTTACTCTATAGATATGGCTGTTAGTTTATGGTTTGAATTGACTGACGGATGGCGGTCCGCATCAGTGTGATTTTTTTGTGAATTATTTATTATCGGTGATTTAATGGGTGTTTTTATTTTTTGCTTGTCCATAAAACCTTGTCTCTTGTAGTTATCAATTAAATATCTAATATTTCCACTGTTTGATGGGAAAATAAGCCAAAATGCATCGACGTCGAGGCCCTAATTTTACATATGTGAGCGGTTGTGTCAAGTACATGATTTTTGTTTTAAATTTCATATTTTGGGTAAGTTGAACTGAATATGAGTGTTTTTCTCTTAATTCTATATGTATAATAGGTGTTGCAATGCTAAGTTTGCGTTTTCTAATACAGCTTTTCCTTTGTGTGAATACTTTTTGGTTTTTTTCTACTTGGTGTATGATTCATTGTTCTGCCTTCTGTGATAATGTGGGAAGCGCCATACGTGAATAGAATAATACATATTATAGCTGCTTTCTCGTCTGTTTAGTTTCCGCTCGATAAATAATGAAATTGTTGAATTATGATGCCCATTAGGTACAGTAATTAAAGGTGCCAACAATGGTATAACTACCACTGTTCTGATTTTGTGTTTTTACTACTTAAGTTTATATTAAGTATAAACAAAAAATGGAATTTGAAAACTACTAGTCTTTAAATTCAATTTTTGATTATTATTATGAGAAGTTATTTCCTACTTCAATAATTTTATTAAGTTAGTATAATATATACATAAGTAATAGATAAAACATGCAATAAATTTATCTTAAATCATTCTGTTTGTTATTTATGTACATAAAAATAAATAAGTAATTACTTAACTAATTTAAAACTAAATAGGAATCAATTTTATACTATTCACTTTCATAATACTTAATAATATACAAAACACAACTTTCATTATAAATTACTTGATAACTAAATAAGCTTTCACATGCTAATTAAGTTGATGATTAAATAATATTATTTTGTAACTAAACATAAACAAAACTTACAAACATTATAAGTACTATATTAGTCTATTTCCGAGAGAGGTCATCTAGTATGTATATATGTAGGTATATATTAAACTTCACCTAATACACATAACATAATTTTCAATTCTGTAAGGGGAGAGCCCTGATGCCTATAACACAAGTGTACAACTTATTTTAGGCATCAGTGGCTTAACCTAATTTCTTGTTGTAATTTTTTATGGGGAAACAATAAAGATTATTATTATTATTATAAGGAGATTTTTATTACTTGGATAAATCAATTTTGTTTTAACTTATTTAAAAAAAAAATCATGTTTAAATTGACTCATTTTTAGGGTTCCCTACCTCAAATAGAAAAATGAATTCGTGGTCTGTCTGTCTTTCTGCCCATCTGTCTGTCATGTCTGTTATGACATGGGCGCTTTCAGTTTTATGGCAACAGCTACTGCTACAAATACTGTTTCAATTATGGACTTAAAATCTCTAGATACTGTAAGCTGTAGTATGTAGTCTCTAGAGAATTGTAGATAATATTTAGTTTGTGATATTTTCAGTTATCTGGAGGATTGATAACAGGCATAGGACTGTATGCATTTATAGACAAATGGCAAGCCACTGGTCACATAAAGGTAAGCAATAAAAGTAATTAAATCCTGTGGGAACTCTTTCTGATTTTCATGGGCTGACAGATAGACATACATTCGCATTTATAGCATGGATGTTGGAGTCCCAAGCTGCTGGAATGGTGACGTGGAAAGTACAGGGTTTGCAGTCCCCTTGCTGCAACAAACAACATCAAACCAGTCACAAAGAACCCCTGGTTGGTGGTGAAAAAAGACAGTGGTGTGTAGAAGCCTATAATAGATCTATGTACCTATATCCAGCAAAGAATGTCTATCAGTCAATCATAATCAAAGCCTCTCTTAGGCTGAAATCTACAGACCATACTTTGACTTGGGTCAGAATTAAGTTTCAGTTAAAACGAGACAGATTTATGCCAGTGATATAACACTGTCTCCTTTTTTTCTCTCGTCTGGCTTTACATAGATTTGCCAATGTCTAGTGTGTAGTTATTTACAAGTTAGGGAAACTGTATAAGTATGGACTTCGTCTATGCCGGCGCTCGTCGACACACGCGCGGCGCTCCTCTAGAGCGCTTCCCAGTCAGTTCCACCACCAAAAAACACCAGCAAAACACAAAAACCGACCACTTTTAACAAAAAAAAACACTCCAAAAAAGCATCGCACGCGCGCCTGCAAACGCCAACACAGACGAAGTCCCTGTCTCCTTTTAACAGTATCTTATATCTGAACAAAGTCAAAGTGTGCTCTATAATCTATAGATTTCAGCTCTAGAGTGGTCTGGTGGGCAGTGAGATTAGTTGGAGTGAATGAACATCAGTGTACTTTGGTTTCAGCTGGACACAGTTTACGATGTGATACTGAATGTCAGTCTGCTAATCGCTTTGCTGGGAAGTGTGGTATTCATCGTGAGCTTTGCTGGCTGCATAGGAGCATTGAGAGAGAATACTTGCCTGCTTAAATTCGTAAGTATTTAATACATTGTAATACTATAGTAGTGGGCAGGTAGAACTTACCAGCCGGTTGATTAGGGAAAAACTGCAACCCCATTTTACAGTTATGTCCAATACTGACTGCCACCAGGAACAGCAACAGCTTCTTGACCAAGATATTTTTCATCTCCTCCGGGTGCAGTATGTGTGGGCTCTTCTTAGACTTGGGTGTGTTTAGTTTTAAGTTTTTTTTTAGGGTTCTGTACCTCAAAAGGAAAAACGAAACCCTTATAGGATCACTTTGTTGTCTGTCTGTCTGTCCTTCTATCTGTCCGTCCATCTTGTCTGTCAAGAAACCTTTTTCCCGTTCTTCCCGTTGACCTAGAATCAGGAAATTTGGCAGGTAGGTAGGTCTTATCGCACAAGTACAGGAATAAATCTGAAAACCCCGAATTTGAAGTTACATCATTAAAAAAAAATTAAAACATGTTTCAATTTTCAAAGTAAGATAACTATACCAAGTGGGGTATCATATGAAAGAGCTTTACATATACATTCTAAAACAGATTTTTATTTATTTTTACGTATGATAGTTTTTGATTTATCGCGCAAAATGTTGGAAAAAATACCGAGTACGGAACCGTCAGTGCGCGAGTCTGACTCGCACTTGGCCGGTTTTTTTTTTCTATCTCTCTTCTATCTACGATCAGTCCTTGGACTATAAACAGATTTGGGATTTTTATAGTAGTAGTAGTTTAGTTTTAAGTTCACGTAATTAATTATCATCATCTATCAAAAAAGGTGTACAATAGTACCTATCCATACTAATATTATAAATGCGAAAGTGTGTCTGTCTGTCTGTCTGTCTGTCTGCTATGTTTTCACGGCTCAACCGCTGAACCGATTTTAATGAAATTTGGTATAGAGTTAGCTTACATAGGCTACTTTTTATCCCGGATAATCAAAGAGTTCCTACAGGACTCTTAAGATTCTGTCCGTTAAACCAATTTATATGGGTACAGGTTGAGATCTATAGAGCGCACTTGACTTTGCTCAGACTTAGACACTGTTAAAAAGAGACAGCGTTACACCGCTGGCATAAATCTGTCTCGTTTTAACTGAAACTTAAGTCTAAGCAAACTAAGTGCGGTCTATAGATTTTAACCTTAAACCGCATAGAATGTTGACGCATCACTATTTTTACCAAGTATGCAGAGTAATGTTTTGATGAGTAAAACATTAAAACTGAATATCAAAATCAAGTAGGTAAGTAACACGGTTTTCCTGTTTTCCTGTAGTCATCTGTTATGTGTAGTGATTTCTACATAATGTCCTAGATATCTATACATATAATAAAATTGTAGAAAAGTGGTGTCTGTACAATGGAAATATATAAAAAAAAAGTAGCAGGGGTTGTTATTATATCGATGCCGAACCCGAAATTGTAATTAATTTTTTTTTGTCTGTTTGTCTGTGTATTTGTGCACGCTTATATCAGAAACGGCTTATTCGATTTAGATACGGTTTTCACTAATATATTGTAGTAAGCTTCACTTAACATTTAGTGTTTATTTCATGTCAATCGGTTCATAAATAAAAAAGTTATGTCAATTTAAAGAATCACGGCGAACATTTTTAACGTACAGAGTACGTACTACACGCCTCGCGCCCCGAAAAGTCACTATTCCACGCGAACGAAGTCGCGGGCACAGCTAGTAGGTTAATATGACCACTCTGCAGTGTTGCAAAACTTGTGGATTTAGCAAAAATATAACTACTGATAACTAGCTGATGCCCGCGACTTCGTTCGCGTGGATTTAGGTTTTTAAAAATCCTGTAGAAGCTCTTTAATTTTCCGGGATAAAAAGTTGTCTAAGTCAGTTTCCAGGTTGTAAGCTACCTCTGTAGCAAACATATAAATCGAATGGATGGGCCTTTAAGAATCCCGTGGGAACTATTTGATTTTCTGGGATATAAAGTAGCCTGTGTCCGTCCCCGGGATGGAAGCTAACTCTGTACCAAATTTCATTAAAATTGGCTGTGAAAAGCTAGCAGACAGACAGACACGTACCTTCACATTTATAATATTTTGCACACAATCTCTAAACTAAAATGATAGGTCTAAATCTAAATCTTGGTACTTAAATCGTACAGTGCCAGCAAATCGGAAGAATGGTGATTATAGCAGTTGGAATTGCATAGAGAATGTCAATAGGCCAGCGAGTTCTCCATAAGGTTCTCAAAGCTGTCCTGAAGTCTGCCAAACTCTAGAAGAAGAGTTTCAGAGAAGAAAGCCGTTCTCAGTAGTGGACTGGCGATAGGTTGAAATTATATTATGAACAACACATTATGTTAGTTTCCATTTTAATTTTATTATTCACACAGTTTTATCAAAGTAACACAGCCCACGCTTTGTGAAAAAACCGGCCAAGTGCGAGTCAGACTCGCACATATTCCGACATTTTGCACATTAAAAACTATTATAAAGCATAATAAAAACAAATAAAAATCTATTTTAGAATGTACTCGTAAAGGCCGAGCCCTTTCATATGATGCCCCATTTGGTCTACTTATCTTACTTAGAAAATTGAAAATACTAATAATTTATTATTTGTTCGCTGAACACATTTTTTTTTGTGATTTAACCACAAATTCACGGTTTTCGGATTTTTTCCTTCACTTGTGCCATAATACCTACCTACTTACCTGCCGTTCATGATTCTGGGTAAACGGGAAGTACGCTATAGGTTTTCTTGACAGACACGACAGACAGACAGATAAAAAAGTGATTCTATAAGGGTTTCGTTTTTCTTTTTGAGGCAAGGAACCCTAAAAACAGATTTATATGACATCATATTAAAACACTGATATGATGAGACTAAAACCGCGAAGCCCTCGCGGGCTATCACGGTTAACATCCTGAAGCTATTTAAATTGATTAAATAATTGTAGTTATTTACTAAACTATTTACTATGTATGTTTTTAATACTGATAGATGATTCTCGCGATTTCATCTATGTGATTTTTTCTTTTTGAAAATCCCGTGGGAACTCTGATTTTTTGGGATAAAAAAAGCCTATGTCCATCCCCGGAATGCAAACTATTTCTGTCAAAATCCGAGCTCGGTTCACAAGGTAAACTAATTTTTTTAAATCATCAAATAACTATATTATTAGGAATTGACGACGAGAAGACTTGACTTAATTTCCCAAAAGCTGCCCAACCTAGCCCAATTCTTCTGTCGGCTTCCTCCTCGAAATTGCTTCTGCCTAGTAATTGAATTATTTGGCCAAGGTAATTGTTTTCTGAAACAACTCTGATGCCAACTTTAACCGGTGTTGAGACAACATGCTGAGCATTACCTTTGTTCTGTCCATGTTTATCCCGAGACCGACACGTCTGGAAGAGCGGCTTAGGTTACACAGCGTCTCCTCGAGATCTTGCGGAGATTCTATTAAATAACCACGTCGTCAGCGAACCGTAGGTGTGAAATGTATTTGTCATCTATTGTATGATAAGTTTAAATATTCCAGTACTCGCTATGTCTCCTGGTGCTATTCCTCGTGGAAATGGGAGGTGCGGTGTGCGGGTTTGTGTTCCCGCGCTCTCTTCACGGCATCCTGGAGAACAGCTTCACGGAGCGCATCGTGCGTCTGTACAGGGACGACCCCGACCTGCAGAACTTCATCGACTTCGCGCAGAAAGACGTGAGTCTATTTGTCATTTTTAACCCCCGACCCAAAAGGAGGGGTATTACAAGTTTGAGTGTATCTGTGTATCTGTCTGTGACATCGTAGCTCCTAAACTAATGAACCGATTTTAGTTTAGTTTTTTTTTTTTTGTTTGAAAAGTGGCTAGATCGAGAGTGTTCTTAGCTATAATCCAAGAAAATCGGTTCAGCCGTTTGAAAGTTATCAGCTCTTTTCTAGTTACTGTAACCTTCACTTGTCGGGGGTGTTAAAATTTTTTTTTATTTACACTTGTTATACTCAGCATCCCGAAAAAGACACTTACATACATTTCAATTTTACACTTTATATGGGACCACCTGCGAAGTATACCCTTTGAAACAAAAAAAATCCCAATTGGCCCAGGCGTCTTTGAGTAATCGGGAAACATACATTAAAAAAAAAGATTCCAACAAATTGAAAACCTTTTTTGAAGTCGGTTAAAAAAACGAATTTAACACCCCAACAGCAAATGACAATCATTGACATTAATGTCATTTAAAATGTCAATGGCAGACGTGGCCATCTTGGATTTCAAAATGGACCTCATTTTCAAAAACCGAAAGCCCGAAAAACCATCAGGCATCAATGGTCCTAGAAACCTTGATAATGGCGCCCATGTAAACTTGACCAAAAAAATTTAATGTCTACCATATTGGATTTTCAAATGGATTTCGTTCCTGTAACAATTTTTTTTTAAATTATTTTTCTCATTTCCAGTTCCACTGTTGCGGCCTAACATCAGATGGCTACATGGACTGGTCGAAGAACGAATACTTCAACTGCTCATCACCGTCCGTAGAACGCTGCGGGGTTCCCTTCTCGTGTTGCATCAACGCAACAGACATCAGCTCAGGCCTAGTTAATATCATGTGCGGATACGGAGTGCAGAACTATCCCGTGAGTTGTAAATCATCATCCCATTTCCGATGTCGGTGATCCCACTTCTGATGTTTGAGATCCCACTTTTGATGTAATTTTAAGGTTCTATGCGTGTGCGCTGAACCCACAATACGTGTTTATTATACAGAGTTTAACCAAAACACTAGCAAAGACAAGAGAGAGTACTGAAGATTACCATTTAAACAACTGAAATATTTTTTAAATCCTGTGTTTTCAAAATATATTGCAAATAAAATATCTGACTGACGCTAGAGGTTAACGAACGTTCCGTAAATAGGTCACTCAAGATTACCATTAAAAAACAGTTTTTTTTAAATCCCGTGTTTTCAAAAGTTCACAATATATTGCAAATAAAAGATCTGACTGATGCTAGAGGTCAACAAAAGTTCCGTAAATAGGTCACTCGAAGTCAATGCCGCGTCGTAGGTGGGGCATTGACCCGAGTTTTGCACGCTATACAATGCGGGTTTGAAAAATACTAAATCACTAAAACTGCAAGATAAGGCAAATGGTTACTGGCATTGGATTGTGTTATGGTAGTATAATAATACAATAGTATAATAATTTTAAGAAAGAAAGAAAAAAAGTTTTCGCTAGCGTTCTGGTTACACCCTGTATGTAGTTATCTCGTTTTTAACCCCCGACCCAAAAAGAGGGGTGTTATAAGTTTGACGTGTGTATCTGTGTATCTGTCTGTGGCATCGTAGCTCCTAAACTAATGAACCGATTTTTATTTAGCTTTTTGTTTGAAAGATGGCTTGATCGAGAGTGTTCTTATCTATAATCCAAGAAAATCGGTTCAGCCGTTTGAAAGTTATCAGCTCTTTTCTAGTTACTGTAACCTTCACTTGTCGGGGATGTTATAAATTTTTAATTTACACTTGTCAAGGTTGCGGAAGCAAGCAAGCGCGTGTGGACGAGCGGGTGTATAGAGATAGTTCGGTCGTGGGGCGAGCGTAACCTCTACACTATCGCGACGGTTGCGCTAGGCGTGGCGCTGTCGCAGCTCTTCGTTATCTACCTCGCCAAGACTCTTGAGGGACAAATCGAGTTACAGAAAGCCAGGTATTTATTATTATCCATACTTATCCATACTAATAATATTATAAATGCGAAAGTGTGTCTGTCTGTCTGCTACGCTTTCACGGCTCAACCACTCAACCGATTTTAATGAAATTTTGTACAGACTTAGGATACATTCCGGGGAAGGACATAGGACATATTTTTATCCCGGAAAATCAAAGAGTTCCCACGGGATTCCTAAAAACCCATCCGCTTAACCGATTTGTATGAAATTTTGTACCGAGTTAGCTTGCGTCCCTGTAATTGACATAGGCATTTTATCCCGGAAAATCAAACAGTTCCCACGGGATCTTTAAGAACCTAAAGCCCACCAGACCAGACCAGAATTTTTGAAATTATATTATAGTTATCAATAATGAAACATTTCCAGATGGCAAACATGAAACAGGGGTTCAGCGGGCGCGTACCGCGACGAATGCCGGCGCGCGCTGCTGTAGCCGGCGCCGCCCGCGCGGCCGCTCGCCCGCGCCGCGCCCGCCGCGCTCCACATGTAGACCCCTGA
The DNA here is from genome assembly GCF_905333055.1 of Maniola jurtina. Lineage (NCBI taxonomy): Eukaryota > Metazoa > Arthropoda > Insecta > Lepidoptera > Nymphalidae > Maniola > Maniola jurtina. Next base: position 7,168,265 of record NC_060052.1, on the reverse strand, counting down.
CCCCTAACCCATTACCAGGGACCAAAGAGACAAGTAAACAGTGTACCTACTTGCAAAACTAGGGGTCAAAGTGTGTGGACAAGTAAACAGTGTACCTTCTCCCAAACCTAGGGGTCATAGTGTGTGGCAAGTAAATAATGTGCTCCCAAACCCAGGGGTCGAACTGATATTACAAGTGTGTGGACAAGATGGCAGTGGTCGAAGTGTGTTGGTTTTCTCAAACCCATTCTTGGGAGTTGAAGTGATATTACTTCACATACAGTAATGATAATGTGCTCATAAACTCAGGCGTTGAAGAATCAGAATGTGTGTGGACAAATTGCCAATTGCCAGTGCTCCTTGGGCCAACTCAGTGTCGTCCCCTCGTTGTCGCTCTCCCCCTTCCTCCCCCCCCCCCCCCCTCCCCCTCCGGCGCATTCCCACAGTTCATTTAACAGTGTATTCCCAAGCCCATCAGTGGGAGTTAAAGTGATATCACTAGTGTGTAGACTGTCCTTCCCCCAAACCTATTCGGTGCAGTTTAAGGGGACAAACAGACAATGCCCACCCAAACATTCCTGGGACTCAAATATGTAGACACGTAGACAGTGCAATCACATTCCTGAGGGTTTAAGGTATTAATGTGTAAACAAATAGACCCCATTTTGGAGGGTTAAAGTGATATAAGTGTGAATACACACAGACAATGTAACCTGGCCCATTTCAAGAGTTATAGTGATATTATAAGCCGTAGAAAACTAGATAGTACCACCCCCAAGCCTACAGGAGTAAAAATGTTATCACAAGTGAGGCACAAATAACGATGTAACCTAAACCAATACTTTCTTGGGGGTTGAAGTGACATTACAACTAGACAGTACCCCCTTAAGCATTCCGAAGGGTTTGATGGTATATGCTACAGATGTAGACAATATAGACCATACTCTGCTCTAGCTAGTTTATGAAACAAGGGTAATACTGAAATATTTTGGAATGTGCCAGTGTTCATGTTTAATTGTGCCAGTGTTCAAGAAAAATATTAACCAAGAAACGTGGTATGAAAAGATGTGCCATGCGGGCACATCTGTTCGTGGAATTTGCCGGGTGTAACATAGAACATTTTGATTTGTGCCAGTATTCATTATAAGCAACAGTATTTATTCAGAAGCATTGTTTAAAAGACTAAACAATGTAATTTTGTCCTATTATATTTTTTTTTGCTGAACAATACAATATAAATCTAATTTGCACAAGTTTTTTTAAGTTGTTTTATAGTTTACATGGTTTTCGGTTGTTACATGCCTTGAAATTAAAAAAAAAAAACTTGAAACTGAAAAATGAATAAATTCACACTTTATTAGGATTGTAAAACTTCTTATTGGAAATCCATTAAAAATAATATAGGTAAGAGTACTTTGACGTTATGTAACATCTCAGAAACAGAACTTTGGTATAGTTCTAGTAATAAAAAATGATCACTATTATATTATGAACATTTTTTGTTACTAGAACTAGAAATCTTCATTATATTATGAAGATTTTATTCATTGGCTTGCCAACAGAATATTAGGTCCTTTATTTTAAAACAAGCAATATTTTGGCCAGTAGTCATTTGATTCAAAGAAAAATCTATATGACTGACAGTTACAGCAACTTTTAAAACTATTCACCAAACGAATTTAAGGCTGCTCAACAAAAACTCGATTTTAACTTTATGCTAAATTGATTGCAGCTCAAGAGTATTAGAAATATATTGTTCTTTTTGGACAGAAAGACTTATTCAAATTAAAATGTGATCCCACAATGTCATTCCAATGATGATTAAAGATTGCACAAGACAGATATTAATATGATGATTAAAGATACAGATATAAGAATTAAAGTTGGTTACACACATTACTGTAAACTTGACAAGCCTTTGTGAGCCTTATTTCTGTATTAATAAATACATAAATCAGTAAAAGTTCCCTGGCCGCGATGTTCACGATAGTACACGTTGAACTGCACATTTTTCTTACCTACCCTCAAGATTAATATTATGTACCTACCCTGCTAATTTGTTAGTATGCTGGTTTTTATAGTTTTATTGTAAAAAACTATAATATGTTAACGCAGTGCTTAGTAAAACCGACTGTGGTTTTTGTGGCACTGAATGTAACAAATATGCCTTGTACATTCTAAAAGTTTAGTAAATATAAATAAAATACAAGTGTAAATTAAAAATTTATAACACCCCTGACAAGTGAAGGTTACAGTAACTAGAAAAGAGCTGATAACTTTCAAACGGCTGAACCGATTTTCTTGAATTATAGTTAAGAGCACTCTCGATCAAGCCACCTTTCAAACAAAAAAAAACTAAATTAAAATCGGTTCATTCGTTTAGGCGCTACGATGCCACAGACAGATACACAGATACACAGAGACACAGATACACACGTCAAACTTATAACACCCCTCTTTTTGGGTTGGGGTTTAAAAATAAATTAGTACCAAAATATGACTCCATAATACGAATCATACAGACGCTCAAGCATGCTTGCACAATATATTGATGCAGTTTGCAGTAACGTGTGTAGCTACCTTAATAATGATAGATATTTAATAGATTATTAAATTACGAATATTATTGTCGCATTTATATTAAAGTAAATATTAAATAATAATAATAATAATTGTTATGATAAATATTAAATAATATAAATAATTTTCTAAGAATCTCCATATATACTGTGTTCGTTCAAACTATGTAAATATAAATTGCACTTATTACTAACTTTATAGCTGTATAATAATAATAAATCTAGAAATTGTATTCAATCTAGACTATCTATTGATATAATAGGATTTGTATGTAGCCAAGTTTTTTCATATCTAGGGTATATTCTATTCTACAGTACATTTGTTCTGCATAACTATTATTTTAAAAAATCTTATGGGTTCTTTATTTTATTTAATCATTATAATATGAAACTCTTGTGTATTTAAATGATAAAAACTAAGTTAATAATTTATTATTGTACTGTAACCATATCCATAGCCCATACTTAATATTATAAATGTCCCATCTGCTTGTTGACGAAAAGTACAATTATAACTAGCATCCTTGAGATGGGCATACTTTTTATCCCAAAAAATCAGAGTTCCCACTGGATTTTTAAAAGACAAATCCAACCGTATGAAGCATCATCTATCACACTAATATTATAAAGGCGAAAGTTTGTATGTGTGTGTGTATGTTTGTTACTCCTTCACGCTAAAACTACTGGACGGATTGGGCTGAAATTTAGAATTGAGATAGATTATACTCTGGATTAGCACATAGGCTACTTTTTATTCAGGAAAATCCAAGAGTTCCCAATGAATTTTTAAAAAACTACATCCACGCGGACGAAGTCGCGGGCATCAGCTAGTTATTATGGTACTAGATGAAGCCCATTACTTAATTCGGATTCAGGCTTTTAAAAATCCCACGGAAACTCAGATTTTCCGCGATAATAATTATGGTATGGCTGTCTCCATAGTGCAAGCTGTAAGTAACTTTCATAAAATCATTTAAACAGATGGGCCGTGACTAAGTGTCAAACAGTACAGACTCTTTGGCATTTATAAATAACAAGTATATATATATATATATTATTATATGAATGCAATATATATAATGAAGTATGAATATGGATCATAGTATGATACTAAAATGTTATTTACTTGGATTTAATTTATTATTAATATTAGTATGGATAATCACAATAATAAAACAACCACTGCCAACTAGTATTAAAACCATTATAATTATAGTGGCTTATTCTGTTATACTAAATCTCTAAACTGAAAAATGAAAGCTCTAAATGTATTGCTATCCCTTTCATAATGCCCCTCGCAGAAAAGGATAGCGCTCAGTGGAGTGCAGAGTTCAAGGCCAGGTAGGTCATAAGTAAGCACTGAGCTGTTTCAACTAGGGTAAGCAGTGCTTTTATGCCTCTATGACTTGCATGGCACTGATGGCGCTAGATTTGGACCTGTCATTCTAATTTAGTTTAGAAATTGGGATGATGCCTATGTCAATAATATTTTTTTTCTTAGTACTTGAAGATGGTCTTTCAAAATTTTTAAGTTTACTAACCATTTTGACTTATCTATTTGCCTAATAAAGTACGACAAAAAGAAAACGAAGTTATGACGTCACTATGACTATATGTATGACGTCACTATGAGTATTTCATTGCGTAATTTTATTAGGATATATTTATAGCCATTTTTATTTTATCTCGAATTAATACCTGATTCTAGTTACAAAAGTTAATACTAATATAATATGTGCAATAGTGTTACAAGTACCTACTGTTCTAAATGAAAACATAGTAAGTGGCACAAAAGTATAGTTAATTTTATCGTTATTAGTGCGCGCGTCGGACAGTTTGTGTCCGATCTAAAGTTCCAACATGGCGATTTGCGCATGTCATAGATTAAGGAAAATAGTGACACAAGCGTGGCTGAGATTGGTTTTGTTTTTTTTTATACATATTTGATTCTGTGCTGCATAAAACTCTATAATTATAGGGTTTTTATTCGGCATTTTTGTTTTTCACAGATATTAAGTTGAGATTATAATTATATAATCATTGCTATCTAGTGTACTGGTTCTCTAGGTGAATAGGTAATTTAATGCTGTTTTACAAAAATTGTCACTTACTATGTTATGAGTTAAAAACTATTTTACACAGTTTTATCCTATGCATTTATTAATTATTTTATCACTGTATTTATGATTTTTGTGCTAATATTTCAAAAAGTGCTTACTTCTTACATATTAAATATTGTATTATTCTGTAAATGTACATTTTAAAATTATAGCTAGGGCCGATTTTTCAATCGCCGAATAATGTTTGACTAAGGAATTTGACAGTTTTTGTATTGTAAAAAATACTTTATTTGTTAGTTAAATTTTATATGACAAATTGAAAAACAAGCCCAGTCATATTATTACTAAGACACATACAGACTAAGGTTTAAATCTATAGACCGCACTTTGACTTTGCTTAGACTTAAGTTTCACTTAAAACGAGACAGATGTATGCCAGCGGTGTAACGCTGTCTCGTTTTAACAGTGTTTTAAGTCTGAGGAAAGTTAAAGTGCGTTCTGTAGATCTTAACCTAACAGTCATCTGTAATAGAAAGACTTATTTTCTAATTTCCATCAGTAATTAAAAAACAATATTGATGGTTTGACTGTCTGTCAGTCTGATTTTTAGTCATTAGAATGTAGAATAAGAAGTGTTAAGCTATAGACAAATTACAAATGCAGCATTTATATTCATTGTGGTGCAAAAATTTATTGCCATACATTCATTCCCATAAATATTCAACTATTTTTGTGTTTTGCCAGTGTTCTGCCAATTGAGTTAGATATTGCATACGTTTTACCTATATGACATTAGAATATTGAAATTTTATGTGATTTTACTGTCAAAAGAATACTTGATTTTTTTAGATTATATTCATACTTTCAACATTATATTTTATCTATACAAACTTTCATTTTAAGAATTTGGAATGTTTCTGTAAAAGTAATCTTTTTGTAATATTTTTTGTATTATTTTTATTTCTGTCAATTTTGTTTAAGGGTTCCTGTCCACTGAAGCGGGGAAAGTGGAGATGTCGCACCCCTAGATCAAAAATGTTTCAACTCAAAAAAAAATATTGTAAAAAATATTTAGAAGGAATTATTGTGCCTTCAATATCACATAAAGCATCGTCACTATAGTTTTCTCGCGCATATAATCGAATCAGTGATTAGAAACGGGTTATATTAAAGACAAGGTTGTTGAGTTGAAACAGTTTTTATTTAGGGCTGCAATGTGTTTATAAGACGAATCACATTAAAAGATGACATGATAAAATTATTATGTGATTAATCTGATTGGTTCCTTCAACAAGTCTCTGCTTCGTCCACTTTAGTTGACAGGCACCCTAAGCATGATTTTGACTGAAGTTGAGACTACCGAAGCGGAGTACAGAGTTGCAGACATATCTTTCGACCAATCTATCAATAATCTTATTAGTCTATTCCTGTACATCTCCACTCCGCTTTGTTCATCTCATATTCAGTGGAAATGCATCTTAATTTATTTTTACACCCGAATTATCAGCATTGTTAATTTTAAAACAGGTATTTATATTTTACTTAAACAAAACCAAATAATATTATTTTAAAATTAAATAGTCATAAGATATTTTTTTGCTTTGAAAAGATATGCTTTTTTTGTATTTCTACTTGTTATTATTGCATTTCCTAAGTTTAGAGTGTATGTCCATTGAACTGGAGCGGTGTGGCGACAAACCAATCAGACTATACAAAGATGAATTAATAAAACAAGTCTTATAAAATTGAAAAAGTTAAAAAAGATCAATATATTGACTTTTTTTTTCAAAAAAATGCATAGCAAGTGTCATTTCGAATTATGTATGGACGATATCCCATAAATCCAAATCGGTTCAGTGTTCAGGCATTAGAAGTTGTGGAATAAAGAAACTCACATACATGAACCCTGAAAACATTACACTCCTTTTTTTGGGCAATCGTGTAATTAAGACGTCATCTTTCAATATTTTAATTAGTCTGCTTACCACAGCTCCGCTCCGTTTGAGTGAACAGGCACCTTTAAGAGGCATATTGATGCGGCAGCCAAGAAGGCCAGTACTAAGCAGTCTTTACAATATTTGTAAAAGGTTGCACTTCTTTTTTCCCGGAAGCCACTTTTTTATTATTTATTAACTTCACCACATTTTAGATTATCATAACATAATGTGGCAGAATAGTGTTGCTAGCTCAAAAAAATTTAAGATTATTATAATTACAGTGTAAGTATTTTGATGTGAAAACTCATTTACTAGACTTATCATTAAAATGTTAATATAGACCACTACTTATTATAACGTAAATAACGCGTAGGTACATACCATGGCTTGCAACTTGGTCGAAATATCGATAATTCAAAATCATATTTATCGTTGTATGTACCCATTATTTAAATTATAATATATTGTTGGTATTGAATGTAGAAATAAGGAGCACAATCTCTTGTGGGGAAAAGTTGGAAAAGTGTCCAGCTAGAAACAGTAAATAATAGTTCAAAAGTCCTCCAAAGTGGCGCTTGCGTCGGCAAATGGTATGGTATGGATGTAGCAGTTGTTAACGGAGTGAAGTATGCCGAGTTAAGGTCGCTGCATACGTAACGTGTTTTTTCCCGTCCCGGACGGGACCGGAGGATTTCTCGAACTACTATTGGACAACTGGAACGCCCCCCCCCCCCCCCCCCGTCCCTTTTCTAGTTGTCCAATAGTGGTTCGAGAAATCGTCCCGTCCCGTCCGAGACGGAAAAAACACGTTACGTATGCAGCGACCTTTAGACAGTTTAATATTTTTAGTGACTAGAGTAGTTACTGACAGGCCAGTATACCATACCTCAACAATTTACGTAGTTATTACGTAGGTGGGAGTTTATTTTTCTATTTTCACCGCCCTTTCCCTTTGGCTACTCTAGCGCCACCATTATTTAGCATATTTTAACGGACACTTTTTATACACAGAGATCGTGCTCCTTACCCTTCAGTTGTTGGGTTTATTCGTCTTGCTAAAAATGTCAAAAATGTAAATTGACGTTGCATAAATTGACAGATTTATGCCTACTCCAGTGACGAGTCTCTTTACTCAAAAGCTAAAGGTACCTGTCCACTAATTTAAGCGAAGTGATATTATTTATCTGATTGGTCCGTGCTCTCCATGGTTGCTCCAAGTCGAGCGTGAGCGTATGCTATTCCAATCAACATTTACAGGCGGGACACATTCAAGAATCAGATGGGCGATGTTTTAACGACACAAATTTTCTAGTTTCGTGTATAGTTTATTTGCGCACGAAATTGCTTCAAAATTTGCCCTAAAAATAAAGATTTTTTTAAGGTCATAACTTTGAAAATAAATATAATTTTCTTCTCTTACAAAGATCTGTCTTTTTCTTACAAAGATAATAAAAAGCTCAATTCGACATTTGGCTAAGTTCTAGGTATAGAACAACAACAAAAAATAGTTTTATCAACGCAGAAACACGTGAGAAGGGCAACCTTAAAACATTTCCGCTTCGCTCTGCTTTAGTGGATAGACACCTTTACAAAAGTCACTCAGGAGTTTTGTAGCGTAAGAGATGACCATTGAAATTACATAAGTTATTTCTTATTAGTGTAATAAATATTGTATTATTCTAGTTAGTACAAAGGTCGCAAAATTGAAAAAAAAAATTGTGATAAGACAAAATTCCAGTTTTATTTATAGTTTAAAAGTTGGTAAACAATGTTTCGAAAAGGTTTTTTCTGTAATAATTTTGTATACGAAAATTAAATTCCATTTTTATGTTTTAATTTCTGCTTTTTTTAAATATTTCTTTTTGATGCTATAATGAACCATTCTATGCATGCAATGGTGCATGAGATCTCAAAATGTACATGCATTATATTATATACTATTTTTACGAAAGAAAATCGACGGTAAAAATACTTTCAAAAATTGTTTATCAGCTCTCAAACTATAGTTTTTTTTTTAGATATAAGTTGAAGTCAGTAATTTAAGCTTGTGTAAAGTCGAAATATAGCCCGAATAAATGTTAATTTAGATGTTGGTTCAATATTTATAATTCGGTGTTAATGGCTTTTGAATTAAGGTGGATGCGAAGGGTCTGCCCGCGAAATTCAAAAATTTGGGTTTTCGCAATTTGTAAACTAATACGACAACGTAGGCTCATGACATTTTAATTGCGCCAATACAATGGCAGTATCATCCTCACAGGTTTATATAAAAATCTTTACTTGAAAGGGTCCAGTTTAAGAAATTAATTCTAGTATAGACTATTCTCAGAAATTAGTCGACGTTGTCGTATTAGTTAACAAATTGCGAAAAACCAAATTAAATTTGAATTTCGCGGGCAGGCCCGTCTCATGCCTCTTAAGGGCCTTTTCAGTGCGACGCGGATGACCTACGCGGACGTCCGCGACGGACGGTAAAATGTATGAAACCTCAACAGCGCGTTCAAAGCGACGCGGAGCTGTCCGCGTCGCGGAGAGCTATGCGTTTCATACATTTTACCGTCCGTCGCGGACGTCCGCGTAGGTCATCCGCGTCGCACTGAAAAGGCCCTTAGGGATAAAGTAGCGCGTAGGGGAATATTATTTCAAATTTGGTATCTAGAACGCCCGTGTGGTCCTACTTCATAAGCCCTTAACGCTAAATTAAGGTGCAGTCTCACTATTGTGTTGCGGCGTTTTGAGATGTAACCACTGACCTCTACTTGGAATACAAGTACGCTGGCTCTGCGAAAATTAACTGACTTTTGCATACCTTTTCCAGCGTACTTGTAATGCCCATTTCTCTCGCGCTCTGCCGCGTTTCTATAGGGCCTTATACTGTAGTAATAAAATGATTATGATGTTTTGTATAAGTAGCAGTAGTTTATGGGGCTAGAATTCATTTAAGTATAAAGCAAACTAGAGGATGCCCGCGACTTCGTCCGCGTGGATGAAGGTTTTTGAAGATCCCGTGAGAACTGTTTGATTTTCCGGGATAAAAAATAGCCTATGTCCGTCCCCGGGATATAAGCTAACTCTACCTTATTTCGTCAGAATCGGTTAAACTGTAGCAGACAGACAGACTTTCGCATTTATAATATTATTATGGAAGTATGGATAATAAATGATGTTTTATCACATCATTTTTTATTACTGCAGTACAAGACCCTATTGGTCAATCTTTGCGCGTTTCGTTGCAAGTTGCAACACAGTAATGTGTTTGTACCTTTATGTCCGTTCTCAATATTAATTAATCTATCTGTAATCTGGAGATAAGTTACTCAGCAACGTTGTCATTTTATCAAAAAGTATATAAATAAATGTATTATTATTTTATAACTTAAATTTAATTTCTTGTTTTCTTGTTAGCTTACGTACACCCTTTTACCCTTTCTTAATATCCTCTGTAACGTGGTTGTCTGGCAGAGGTCGCTTTGAAGCAATAAGGCCGCCAAATTGTACTACTATTTTTACTTTTGTGTTTCTTTCTATGATAGTGTATTTACTTCATTTCAAGTGTATTATTTTTTTGACAAAATAGATTAACGTTTTCTTAACTTATCTACAGATTATAGATAGATTGAAATCGGACGTTAGTCGCCTAAGCACAATCCATGTTATATGAAAATGGATGTTCGTTTACATTGTCTGTATATTATTATACTCTTCGTGATAAAACTGATAGTGAATAAAAAACAATTTGTAATCTTAAAAACAACTGTTTTATTATTGTTTTACATTTTTAGTAACAATAAGGGACTTGATATCGCAAGCGTCTTGTGGCACAAGTAAAAGAAAAACCGGCCACTGAGGGTTCCGTGCTTGGGTTTAGTTATCTTACTTTGAAAATTGAAACACGTTTTAATTTTTTTTAATGATGTAACCAGAGATTCGCGGTTTTCAGTTTTATTCCTGACACGACGGACGGACAGACAGACAGACAACAAAGTGATCCTATAAGTGTTCCGTTTTCCCTTTTGAGGTACGGAACCCTAAAAATCCGAAAACCGTGAGTAGATAACTGTACCAAGTGGGGTATCATATGAAAGGGCTTTACCTGTACAGTCTGAAACAGATTTTCATTTATTTTTATGCATAATAGTTTTTGAATTATCGCGAAAAAATACCCGATTACGGAACCCTCGGTGCGCGAGTCTGACTCGCACTTGGCCGGTTTTTACTTTTTGCCCTTCCCTTTTCCCTTCCCCCTTCCCTTGTTCTCTGGTTCCGGTTCAGGCTCAGGCTCTGGTGTGGGCGGAGGCCAGTACTTGTTGAACAGCTCTTCACCAGCCGCCAGCTGAAGCGGCAGGATGTGGTTCCGACGGTGCCACTCTTCTTGATCTCTGTCTTCGCGTTCGTTCTGCTCTCTCTCGTCTCTTGCACGGAGCTGTAAAGAAAGTGACAATGAAGTCGCATTATCAAAATTATCCATAAGTACTTCCATACTAATTTTACTAATAATTTTACTAATAAGTCACTATTCCACATGATGATAATCTAGTGAAAGCAGAAAAGGAAAAAGTATCGAAATACTTGGACCTGGCCCACGAGATTACCGCCATGTGGAGTGTTGACTCAGCGATTATTGTACCGATAGTTGTATCAGTCCACGGTCTTATTGCGAACAGTTTCGACCAACATCTTAAGAAACTGTCGCTTAACTGTTGGATCAAGGGTAAGATACAGAAGGCAGTGGTTCTTGAGACGGCACGCATTGTGAGGAGGTTCCTCACTCTGGAGCCCTGACCACTGGCGGCTTGGGTCCAACCCACCCTGTTGCCAGTGGGATCCATTTTATCATATTTTTATTCAATGTTTTTTTTTTCCGTTACTTTAGTTTTTTGTTGTTTATGTTATTTTATTTCTCTTTTGTTTCTGTTGTTTTTGTTATTTTATTGTTTGTTGTTTAAAAATAGGGTAAAATGTGAAAAATAAATAAATGAGAAAAATTACTAATAATACCTATTATTAATGCGAAAGTGTGTCTGTCTATCTGTCTGCTAGCTTTTCACGGTCCAACAACTAATCCTACTTTGATGAAAGGTACAGAGATAGCTTACGTCCCGGGGAAGGTCATAGGCTACGTTTATCCCGGAAAATCAAAGAGTTCCCACAGGATTCTCAGACATCCGTTTCACCGATTTATATTAATTTTGGTATTTAAACGTCTATCGGTTGATAATGATCTTATGTCTCTTTTAAGGACATACTCCACGGTTCTACGCTGGTCGCGCCTATCCGCTTTGTGGTGAGTTTGCCAGCGCTGCATTTTTCATAAAAATAGCGAGCAACAAGTATGCGGGTCACCTGATAAGTGATAACCATCGCCCATGAACATTTGTAGTACCAGAGGAACCGCCAATGCGTTGCCGGCTATTCAGGAATTTGTTGGTCCGCCCCTTGAATAACCCCATGTTGTAATCTAATGGATACACCGCAGACGGGAATTGATTCCACAGTTTGCATGCAGTCTTTCGCCCATTCCAACACCTATATTATGCCTACCTCTAAAAGTGCCAAATACTCTTCAGTGTAAACTTCCTTCTTCTTTCCTTTAGCTGGTTTCTCTTTCTTCGGCTCCTTCCTGGGCTTCAGTTTTAGCGGTACGAATAGCCTCTTCGGGTTGCAAAGTTGAAACGGGATGTCTATTAACGTGTATCCTGGAGAGGACGTGAAGATAGCTCGGACGAGGTTGAACTGGTAGTCTGTGCTGAACCTGAAGAAAAAAATCTTAGAGCAACTGTTCAGAGCAGCTTGAAGAGGTGAACTTGAACTATGGACTGCTCGAGCAGTCGATGTCAATTGTTCGGGCAGTTGTAGAGGCGTATAGCTGCGCCAGAACAGTCGACAGTTAGCGAAGTTGAGCGCAGCAACTGCTCGAATGCTCTGCAGTTCACAGCGGATATTAAGAGATATTGAACGTAAAATTATATTTCGTGATGCAGTTGCGACAGAACAGTTCTTCTGAAGACTTCTTCAAGATGTATGGCTAGGGCGTAATCTCTTTTTTTGCGGCGCACATCGTATTTTTTATTGTCAAGGGTCGTGAGCGTGACCGCTTTCCATTGATACGTGGCTTAAGGGTCAAATCAGCGCTGTAAGCTTGCTCGTATTTGTGCAAAGGTAGATCCATCATTATGCTGATAACTTTTTGGCAGGTTGAGCCACACATGACCCTGATTATCCCTGTGCTTCTGCCTGAGGCATTAGCTAAAACACCCAAGTGGTGGAGGCGGTGGAATGATGATCCCTTAGATGAACTTACAAGTCAAATATATAATGGATGATGCTGGTCAGGTCTCTCAAGGAGCACTCGTAAGCGGCGCCCTCGAACGTGACGAGATGCTTCGACTCAAGGTCTCGTGCAGGATATGAGGACCCTCCAACAGGCTCTTGTGCCTTGTAGTGCACGTCGGCTGCTTGAGGAGTTGGGAGCATTTGTTCCTCTGCTATGTATCTTGCTGCGGATAGCATGTTGTCCTAGAATTCGGATAAGAACAGGCTTTTTCGAAGTGGGAATGCAAGGAATTTATTTGGAGAAGTGCATTGTGCTGGTGCTGCTTTAATAAAAGCCATAAAGTAGATAGACGAAATGTTTAACGCTTGGGTCAAATCTAACGGTAGCATTTTATTGGTGGATTTCAAATAGGTGCCTTGCAAAGTATGCCATCGCACTAATATTATAAAGGCGAAAGTTTGTGTGTATGTGTGTGTACCTATGTTTGTTACTCCTTCACGCAAAAACTACTGGATGGACTTGGCTGTTTGGAATGGAGATAGATAATATCCTGGATTAGCACATAGGCTACTTTTTATCCCGGAAAATCAAGGAGTTCCCACGGGATTTTGAAAAACCGAAATCCACGCGGATGAAGTCGCGGGCATCAGCTAGTACTCCAATAAATTCAAGCTCACAACAATGATTCTTTCAGGTTAACGCGTTCTGTCATAAACAGTCTTGATTCCAGGTATTTGTTTCCACGAGAAAAAATTACAAAAAAGGCTTTGTACTTTGAGACTTCAGGTTTGAAAGAAAACAGTCTAGACGTTTGGCTTTAAAAACACTACCCGAAGGCTGCAAGGCAAGAAAATTAACCGTTCCAATCCTGTATCCACCTATTCTGGGTAGGAAACAAGGACTTGGTGCAAAATTACCAGCACCAAGGCGGATCGATTCCAACCTCGAGGTTTAACGACCTCCGGCGGTAGTTACGAGTATGGTAAGTTTGGTCTTATTAGTGTGGGAGGTCCCGGGTTCGATTCCTGGCAGGGGTTTGGAAGTTTTTAATTTCTAAATTTCAGGTTTAGTCTTAGGCTTCGGCCGTGGCTAGTTACCACCCTACTGGCCAAGCCGTACCACCAAGCGTTTTAGCGTTCCGGTACAATGCGGTGTAGAAACCAAAGGAGTATGGGTTTAATGAAAACTGCCATACCCCTTCCAGGTTAGACCGCTTCCATTTTAGACTGCATCATCACTTACCACCAGGTGAGATTGCAGTCAAGGGCTAACTTGTATCTGAGAAAAAAACCTTAAACCGTTTCAGCATCCGCTCCCGGTCAGCCGCGTCGAAGTGTTGCATCTCTTTCATCCACTCACAGAACCATTGTACCAGCATTGCCTGCGAAGCTGAAATTAAAGCCTCATATTTAGGTATATGTTATAACAGAAGTGCAGTTATTACTTTTCACCGGATTTGGCATACTTAAGAACAAATAAGTCATCAATTAATAAAACCCGCAATGTAATTCTGGTTCTGACTAAGCTCGTTCACACAGGCTGCGTAAGCGTAGACGTAGAGCGTACCATTGCGTTGTAATGTATGGAACTGTATGAGACATGGCACACCGCTTGCGTGGCGAGTTACGTCTACGGGTATGTCTACGAGTTCACGCGCGTCGATACACGCATGTTACGTGGACGTGCTGTATACGCAATTGGTGTGAATCGGCCTTAAGGGCAGTACCTTCCCAAACATCAATATGTAGTTGAATTTCAAATTATTTAGGTACAAATACAAAGGCTGTATGTATGCTTGTGTGTGTGCGTGAATTGACCTCTGCAGAACCTATCCGTCTGGACCTCTTACATCGACTCATATCATCCTCCTGCGCCCGTCGTAATAAGTTAGCCAATGTATCCAAAAACCAATACTCCGCCAAGCTTTGCTTATACATAACACAACCAGTCAATTCTCCTAACATATCTATATACTTCTGTTGCGCTGTGGACGCAATTTTAGGTATCAAATCTGGATCTATATCAGTTCTGAACTCTTCAGGAAGTACATGGATTCTGTTGTGCTCCTCATATTTGCGGATTCTATCAGGTACCAGTCTCCTTAGTGATGGAGTTGGGAATATTTCTGGTTGCTCCTGCAGAGGTTCTTCTGTGATTGGTGCTAGCGTCTCCTCTTCTATTAAATCTTCTTTTATTTGTTCTTGTTCTTCTTGGTATGGACCTGTTATTAAAAGTTTCGATTAGGAAGTAAGTATTGGCTTTTTCCCATAATGTTTTCTAGATTCTTAGGGTTCTGTACCTCAAAAGGAAAAACGGAACCATTATAGGATCACTTTGTCTGTCTGTCTGTCGTGTCTGTCAAGAAACCTATAGGGTACTTACCGTTGTTTTTTATTTATTTTTAAGCATAAAAGTTTTTGAGTTATCGTGCAAAATGTTAAAAAAATACCCGATTACGGAACCCTCGGTGCGCGAGTCTGACACGCACTTGGCCAGTTTTTTTTTTATTCAGATATACAAGTTAGCGCTTGACTGCAATCTTACCTGGTAATAAGTGATGATGCAGTCCAAGCTGGAAGCGGGTTAACTTGGAAGGGGTATGCCCGTTTTTATTAAACCCATACCCCTTTGGTTTCTACGTGGCATCATAATTTTTACTTAGGTTTTATTAGGTTATTAGATTAATTGATTTAATATGAATGAACAAGGTAACAAACCTTGTTCTTCAATCTCCACCGATAATGTAGAAGACTCAACGGATTCCGGGGCTGATCTGGGACATTCCAACCCTGAATCTGATAATAGCTTATCTAGTAGTAACTTGTGGACATCCTCTATTTTACGAGACGCCATGGTTTGAGGTACCTACTTTGGTACCTATTATGTTAATATTATAGGGATTAGGGACCCTTTTTAGAAAAATGCTCAAACTTCTCAAGTTTTATGTGAAATTACAGCGCAACACAAACAGATTGGCAAAACTTTCTCTACTGGCAAAACATTGAAGAATGACAGAACGTAGTGTTTATATACTCCTTGAATGACAGTTTATGAATACTCAACATATGTACATGTACTGAACAGTTTGACCATAGATTTGGTAGTAATGAGTTTGACTTTATTCGTTACCAAGAGCAAAATAGTTCGAATTGAGTAGAACTCATTTTAAGGGTTCCGTACCTCAAAAGGAAAACGGATCCCTTATAGGATCATTTTGTTGTCTATCTGTCCGTCTGTCGCATCTGTCCAGTAAACCTATAGGGTAGTTCTCGTAGACCTAGAATCATGAAAGTTAGATAGGTAGGTTTTATAGCATAAGTAAAGGAAACAATCCGAAATCCGTGAATTTGTGGTTATTTCACAAAAAATTTATTGAAAATGTGTTTTAATTTTCAAAGTAAAATAACTCTATCAAATGGGGTACCATAATATTATGAAAGAGCTTTACCTGTACATTCTAAAACAGATTTTTATTTCTTTTTATGCATAATAGTTATGTATTATCGTGCAAAATGTCGGTAAAAATATCCGATTACGGAACCCTCGGTGCGCGCGTTTGACTTGCACTTGGCCGGTTTTTGTACTCGGTATCTAAACATTTTTGAGTACAAAAAGTGACAGCCCTAGCAAAAATTACTTATTCAATTATTCATAGTTCCTTATAGTTTTTGAAGACGCCACTCAACATTAGTTCGCGGTTCACTCGAAATTTTAATTTCAAATTAATCATTTACTCTTTGGCCCTTATTCCTGTGACATTAGGCATAAAATGAAGTGTCAAAGAACAAAAAAAAATCAAATAGAAGGTGCTCGTTCTAGGATCAAAGTTCAAAAGTAGGAAAATATTCGGGAATTCATTAATTTAGCTTAACAATTAGTGGAACACTAATTGGACCCGAAATGCGGGGGGCAATGAAGGGCCCAAACCCCCGAACAGGGCTTCAACATAGACAGGGTTATACAGGGTGTTCTATGATAGAAAACTAAAACTTAAAACACTAAGTATTTTTTTTTCATACTAAGGGCCAAGAAGATAGGTCACCTGATATGATAATATGGGAAGTGAACAAGGCAGGTCACTAAATAATAAGTGATTACCGCCGCCTGAGTAGAAAATTTTTGACTGTAGCCGGAAATAGGTAGGACGCGGAAAGATAAAGACAAGGAAACTGTTAAACGGTGAAAGAAAACATCGTGAGGAAACCGGCATGCTTGGGAGTTCTCCACGGGCGAATCCGACCTACTATCGTCGGCCAAAGTATCGTCCTGTGGAGATTGGTCTATGAGAGACTATCTATAGACTATACATGATGGATGACAAGGGATGTGTATAGGTACGCATAGGTACTCCAACTACTACAATAGTCTATACTAATAAATAAAATCGGAGTGTCTGTCTGTAATTTCGAAATAACTACCGCATATTAAGGTCATATGGTTATTTGAAAGAAAGAAAGAAAGAAAGATTTTCACAGACAAGTAGAGAATTGACCAGGGAGTAACATAGGCTACTTTTTTAACCGACTTTCAAAAAGGGAGTTGTGTTTTTCTACCTATGTACACCGAAATCTCCGAGATTTCTGAACCGATTTGCGTCATTTCTTTTTTAATCGATAGAGGAACTTTGCGACATTGTTTCATAAAAAATTTGGAGTCCAACTCCTCAATCCTGATGCTGCAGGGGATCTGATCAATCCACGCGGGCGAAGCTGCGGGCATCAGCTAGTTCTTCAATATTAATGAAATGAAAGTATGACTGATGAACCAATCGCGCTGCAACATGAGCACCCCTGCCTATTTCCGGCTACAGTCAATAAGTTTCTAATCAGGCGGCGATGATCACTTATTATTTGGTGACCTATCTTGTTCACTCTCAGGTAGGTAGGTTCAGTTTAAGGACTCAGTTCATAGTACTACTAATAGATCGATAAATTACCCACTGCACAGCTTCGAAACCAGGGCTCTTTAATATTAATCTTTAATTTATTATTACTGATTACACCAAATGTGGGATAGGTACACAATTTTTTGGTCTCCTTAATTTTATTGTAAGGGAAATTTGGGTGGTTTGTTCAAAAAATGCGAAAAAAAAAGTTTTTTTAAAATACAAACATCCTGTATGTATGTGATATCGGCGAATGTCAGCGATAGTTTTGGGGCAGGGGTGCCGCTCAATAGTTCCAACTATTGGCCACAGATTTCGGTATTTGATTAGTTACCAACTATCGTACCTATGTAGGTAGCCAAGGTCATACTCATAGGATTCTAGGGGGTTCAACCCCTTCGAACTATGAGTGAATAATAAAAAGGAATATTAGGTACCTAAGCTGCGCTAGTGTTTGGGGTTACGTACCTCTAAAAGAAAAACGGAACCCTTATAGGATCACTTTGTTGTTTGTCTGTCTGTCTGTCTGTCCGTCCGTCCGTCCGTCGTGTCTGTCAAGAAACCCTATAGGGTACTTCCCGTGGACCTAGAATCATGAAATTTGGCAGGTAGGTAAGTTTTATAGCATCAAGAAAAACTTAAGAAACAAAAATAGTGTTCTATTTTTGTAGGATGTTTTCTGTCATTCGATATTCGAGATTCGATGTTTCGTTCCACATGATTGTCGTAAAAAGTATGTCTTCTTATTATAATTATTAAGTAATATAATAAAGATTGAGTTTGTGGGCGGAACAACATTTTATTATTACCATTTATAACTTCTAAATTGTCTCTGGTCTGTTCTGATAGAAGGCTCCTGTCGTGGCTAGTTACCACCCTACCGGTAAAGCCGTGTCGCCAAGCGATCTAGCGTTCCGGCACGATGCTGTGTAGAAACCTATAGCTAGGGGGTTAAATAAAACTACCATACCTCTTCCAAGTTAGCCCGCTTCCATCTATAGAGCGCACTTTGACTTTGCTCGGACTTAAGAGACTGTTAAAACGAGACAGCGTTATACGGCAGGCATAAATCTGTCTCGTTTTAACTGAAACTTAAGTCTAAGTGTGCCCTATAGATTAAACCTTAGACTGCATCATCACTTACTAGCAGGTGAGATCGCAGTTAAAGGTTTAACGGAATAAAAACTTTGGTTTTAGGATCAGTGCTTCATTTGAATAGGGATTTTTGTACTTAAATAATATTTAACGATTCAAAAGAGCTTTTACAAGCTTTTTTCAATTTGAATAAAGCAAATTTTTTTGCGTTTTAGTATCACTATTTTATGCATAAAAGAACCTTTCACATCATTTTCTCTTTTGTAACTACCCTTCCTAGTATTGCACTCTACACTCCGGTCAGTTAGAAATTTCCCAAGTCTAAATATATACTGACTGACTGACTGATCTATTAACGCACAGCTTGGACGGATCGGGCTATTTGGCATACAGATGGCTATTATTACAAATACTCCACTAAGAAAGGATTTATGAAAATTCCATTCCTACGGAGGTAAAGTAGGTATTTGAAATTTGTGTAACCCAGGTCGACGAAGTTACAGGCATAAGCAAGTCAAGAATAAACTTCTCAACTCTTAATTTTAGACGCTTTGTATACTTAGGCTTTGTCTGTAACTTTTTAACAATGTAAGAGAATGTAACAACTTTCTATTGATTATCGTCCTAGGACGATAATCAATAGAAAGTTGAATGGGTTGAAAGGTTTCAACCCATTCCGGGGAAGGACATAGGCAACTTTTGGTCCCGAAAAATCAAAGAATTCTTCCGGGATTTTCAACTGATTTTGACAAAATTCATCACAGAGATAGTTTACATCCAAGAGAAAAGCATAGACTACTTTTAGTCCCGAAAAATAGAAGAGTTCCTCCGGAATTTTTCAAAATCCTTATCCAGTAATAGGTACCTACTTATCTAAAATTTAAATAATTGGAAATTTCTATTCATCCAGGTCATATCTCAAATCACGAGTCAGTAGATACGCAAAACGCCTGCAGCGGAAACTAGTAGGTAAATGAGAATGAATAGTGGATTACAACCGAATATATAAAGTAGTTTGGGACCCTTCTCCAAATATAATGATGAGTTGCAGACTCCCCCGCTTCACTCCACTCTAGTTTTAGGCTACGATAGGGCAGCCACGGTTTTGTTTAGAAAAGTACCTAAATATAACTTTTGTTTATTCCTAACTAGTGGATGCCCGCGGCTTCGCCCGCGTGGATTTAGGGTTTTCGATATCCCGTGGGAACTCTTTGAGTACAGGAATAAATCTGAAAACCGCGAATTTGTGGTTACATCATTAAAAAAAATTAAAATGTGTTTCAATTTTCAAAATAAGATTATACCAAGTGGGGTTGGTTTATCATATGAAAGGGCTTTACCTGTACATTCTAAAACAGATTTTTATTTATATTTATGTATAATTGTTTTTGATTAATCGTGCAAAATGTTAGAAAAATACCCGAGTACGGGACCCTCAGTGCGCGAGTCTGACTCGCACTTGGCCGGTTTTTTTTAATCCCATGAATTGCGTTTTTCCGTTTAACCGTTTTACTGAGAAGTTTCGCTTCGGCAAGTCCTGCTTTGTTTTCTCCCAGCATGTTCACCGCCGCGTAGGTGGATAGTTTGCACGGTGTTATTAAAACTGGCCGTCCCCTAAACGCTGGAGGGCGCCACTCTCCACGCGCCTCCACCGCGCACTATTCCATCAAGACTTACTACTTTTTTTAATTGAAAACGTAGGTAGTTCAGATGTTTTACTAGGTAAATTAAGATGAATTAAAAGAAACTGGGTAGGTATTAATAAATTGCAATTAATTATAAGCTTTTTCAATTATAAAAAACTGGTTAAGTGCGTTCGGAAAACTGGTAAAGAGGGTTCTGTAGCCATGCTGGTTTGCTGAAATCTTTGGCGGTCATTATTTTCTTAAACCGTTGAACGAGGACTCTAGAAGATTCTAGATATCACTCGAGGGAATAAATCAAAACTTTTTTCGATTCTAAGGTACTTTTCATGTTTAGGAGGTACCTTGAAAATTTTTTGCGGTCACATATTTCAAAAATCTGTGTTAAATTTCACAGCTCTAGTTTATTTTTAAACTGGTTTTGACACACAGACAGGCGGACAGACTTCACGAAACTATCCGCGTTTTACTGCGGATCCCTAAAAATCTGTGATGGTTAACCTGGTGGTTAAAATTTCGGGAGGTCCGCGTATCATTCTGAGCACACATCTCTAATTTTTTTGGAGGAAAGGCGTGTTCTAAGCAAATAAATATCACTTTCGCTCCTAACAGTGAATAAAAATATCATGAGGAAACCTACATGCCTGAGAGTTCTTCATACCTACTCTTCTCAACGTGGGATATTTTAAAACACATAGGTATTTTTATCAAAACGGCTGTTTGGTAAAAACCCAACAATTATTTTTTGTTTTGTTTTATTTATTGTCCTGGGCTCACATGGTGTGTGCGTCTTATTTTCTTGGATTATAGCTAAGAACACTCTCACGTCAAGCCACCTTTCAAACAAAAAAAAACTAAATTAAAATCGGTTCATTAGTTTAGGAGCTACGATGCCACAGACAGAAACACAGATACACAGATACACATGTCAAACTTATAACACCCCTCTTTTTGAGTCCTCCCATCTCCAAAACTTTGGCTCTACCTACTTATTCAAAATTTTCCGCCATCCATCTAATAGGTACAGCTATTACCAAGCCATACAACCAAGCCATAAACTATTCATACCAAAAGAAAATGCAATCCATCGAATGCGAACCCAAAATAGTATTAAAATCTGCTAGATCCAGACTCGTCAGTCTAAAAGGAGGCTTAATTTTTTTCTAGACGCAGCGCAAAATATCGTTTATCGCTATTATTATGTTATATGCATGTTGCGTATGTGTGTGAGCACACATACGTAATAAGTGCGTGCGTGGCAAAAACTCCACGACTTGGTTAAATATCGGACGCGTTGGGCGTCCGTAGAGTCGCTGTTTTATATTGTTGTTTAAACTTTTCTCTTTTTCACACTAATATTATAAAGGCGAAAGTTTGTATGTGTGTGTGTGTGTGTGTGTGTGTGTATGTTTGTTACTCCTTCACGCAAAAACTACTGGACGGATTTGGCTGAAATTCAGAATGGAGATAGATAATATCCTGGATTAGCACATAGGCTACTTTTTATCCCGGAAAACCAAAGAGTTCCCACGGGATTTCGAAAAACCTAAATCCACGCGGACGAAGTCGCGGGCGTCAGCTAGTGAAATAATAAAAATTTTAAAGTGGCCCCCATGAAATTTAAAACTAACATTAAAAAGTGGTAAATAGATAGAAGATAGAAGTCTTCATTGCACACAAAAACACATGTAAAGGAACACAACACAGAAAGAAGAAAACAGAATAAACAATTGTGTGCAAAGGTGGCCTTATTGCTTGGAGCAATCTCTACCAGGTAACCTTTGCTGAAAGGAAAAGCTAATGTTGGATAGTACCAAGTCGCAAAGTATTAATCGAAATTACTTATATATAGGTACCTACTACCTATATTGATTATTATATTAATAAACATAGTAAATATATTATATATACATACATAGTTTTATTTCTTTTACGATGATACGGAACCCTTGATCGACATTTTCAAGTGTCACCTATACATATTACATACCTAGTCGTTTCATAAGCCTATATTTGACGCTTGCCAGTTTAGCTGAAAGTCTCATAACTTTTTACTAACTTTTTATGAGCCTGATAGCTCAACGGTTGAGGAGCGGACTGAATTCCGAAAGGTCGGTGGTTCAAACCTCACCCGTTGCACTGTTGTCGTACCTACTCCTGGCACAAGCTTAATACGTAATTGGAGGGAAAGGGGAGTATTAGTCACGATTAGCATGGCTAATATTCTTTGAAAAAAAAAACTGTCGTGAACTAAGGCTATTTCCAAATATTGATATATCCCACAAGCCTACGTAGATATAGTCCAAAACTGTTTCGCATTTGCTTCATTAAGCGTCTCCCTCAAATGGAATTCTTAATATTTTTTTAAATAGTGTTCCATTAATTTAGAAGTCATCAGGCTTTGACGGACGTTTTTCAGCTCCCATCGGCGGTGTTCCCACAACATGGGGTTATTCAAGGGGCGGACTGTTGTTATAGTGGCAATGGAAAGAGACATTCTGTGGAAATTTCAACTCTCTACTTATTATGGTTTGCGAGATACAACCCGCTGACACATGGACGGACGGACGGACAGCGGAGGCTTAGTAATAGGGTCCCGTTGGCATCCTTCGCGTACGGCACCCCAAAAAAAGACTTTCAAACCACAACGGTACCTACTAAAGAAGTTTTCCCTTCAAAAAAAAGTTTACATAAAAAAAATCTCGTCGACTCTACAGGCCACCCTGTTCCCAACTTCCCCAACTGGCGAGGTGAACGAACCTACGAAATGAATACGCACACCCACACACGCACGCCACACGGACAAGCCGACAAACATTAACGTAGGTTAGTACTTAGTGCAATACGAATTCTTAATGCAACACTCGCCATACAATTTTAACCTCGTCCATACAATTTTTTTTGTAAGTTCATTTACATTTTAATTGTGAGCCTCGTGTCTAATTTTGTCATTTTTGTGTCCCTTTTCTTAATAGTTGATGAAAAGGATGCACTATAGATTTTTTGGTGTAGTTGTATTCTAAATTTTGGAGAGAGGTAGGGTTACCACGCGTTTTTCTATGTACCGAACTGGTGTTGAATTTAAGGACATATTTTGTGGTACCTAATAATGTAATTACTAATTACGAACTTTTAAGAGGGCTCTCTCCGTCACTCGTTTAATACAATCGTAGTTCCAATTTCATTTGAATATTAAGCAACCAAAGTCCATGAAATTAGACATATTCTAGAAACCAATATCTATGTATTATATGTACACTGTGTGATAGCCTAGTGGTTAGAACGTCCGCCTCCGAATCGGAGGTCGGGGGTTCGATCCCGGGCACGCACCACTAACTTTTCAGTTATGTGCGTTTTAAGCAATTAAATATCACTTGCTTTAACGGTGAAGGAAAACATCGTGAGGAAACCTGCATGCCTGAGAGTTCTCCATGTTCTCAAAGGTGTGTGAAGTCTGCCAATCCGCATTGGGCCAGCGTGGCAGACTATGGCCTAAACCCTTCTCATTCTGAGAGGAGACCCGTACTCAGTAGTGGGGCGGAAATGGGTTGATCATGATGATATGTACACGATGACATGTCACAGAGTAAAGCAGAGAATGCGTTCATATTTTAACACTATGGTTTTCTAGATTTCTGTTAAAATATTCGGTTTCAAAGTTACGCGGTCTTAAAAATTTTCAAACAAATCTTTGAGCCCTTGTAATTTTAAAACTACATATTTCTAGAAAAATCTAAAACACTACAGACACAGATATTAGTTTCTAGAATATGTCTTTTCATGGACTTTGGTTGCTTAATATTCAAATGAAATTGGAACTACGATTGTATGAAACGAGTGACGGAGAGAGCCCTGTTAATCGTAACTTATGCCTAGCCTAGCCTATTACAGCCTAGTGCTTAAGACGTCTGCCTCCTACATGGGAGGTCGGGAGTTCGATCCCGAGCACGCGCCTCTAACCTTTCGAAGTTTTGTGCGTTTTGAGCAATTAAATAAATTAACTGCTTTAACGTTGAAGGAAAACATCGTGAGGAAAGGAAAATGCTTGAGAGTTGTCCATCATGTTCGCAAAGGCGTGTGAAGCCTCCAATCTAGGCCTATCTAGATTGGTTGCATATAATCTAGAGCCTCAATAGCTCAACCGGTAAAGGAGTGGACTGAAAACCGAAAGGTCGACGGTTCAAACCCCGCCCGTTGCACTATTGTCGTACCTACTCCTAGCACAAGCCTGACGCTTAGTTGGAGAGGAAAGGGGAATATTAGTCATTTAACATGGCTAATATTCTTTAAAAAAAAAACCACACGTGGCTAGCATGGTGGACTACGACCAAACTCTTCTCCGACTGAGAGGAGACCGTGCTCAGTCATCGATCATTCATTTGCTGGACTGGCGATGGGTTGTTGATGGTGATAACCAAACAGCAGCAGTGGTTTAAGTAGTTACTTACCGACTATCGAACCTGTCAGTTAATTATACGTACTTACATAATTAACTTTATTAATTAACTAGCTGTGCCCGCGACTTCGTTCGCGTGGAATCGCGTTTATATAGCCACGGACGCTCAGGCGCGAGGCGTGTAGTACGTAGGTACTCTGTCGTTAAAAATGTTCGCCGTGATTCTTTAAATTGACATAACTTTTTTATTTATGAACCGATTGACATGAAATAAACACTAAATGTTAAGTGAAGCTTACTACAATATATTAGTGAAAACCGTATCTAAATCGAATAAGCCGTTTCTGATACTAGCGTGCACAAACACACAGACAAACAGACAAACAGACAAAAAAAATTAATTACAATTTCGGGTTCGGCATCGATATAATAACAACCCCTGCTACTTTTTTTTATATATTTTCATTGTACAGACACCACTTTTCTACAATTTTATTATATGTACAATTTTATTATATGTATAGATTCCTTAGCTAGGATCCGAAACTCTATAACATAGACCCTAGAGTTTATGTGATTTTGTAAAGTGATGATAATAAAAAAAAATACCCGGCTGAGTTTGTTGTGGGCTCTTCTCAGACTTGGGCGCGTTTGGAACCCTCGTAGCTTTAGTTTTAAGTAACGTAATTAATTATCACCACTATATCGTACAAGTTTAACAATTTCGACCATCAAAAGGAGTACAATTGTACCTACTTTGAATAAATGATTTTGACTTTGACTATTAGTATGTAGGTATTGGTATACAGAAACGAAAGGCAAAAAGTCTACCCTAGCGAAGCCGGGACGAGTCACCTTGTTGTGTAATACCTAAGTGCAAGCTTTTATGATTCTAGGCCAACGGGAAGTACCCTATAGGTTTTCTTGACAGACACGACAGACGGACAGACAAACAGATTACAAAGTATAAGTAACCCTAAAAATATGCTGGGTTTTCACTATTCCCAAAATTTACGAAATAATAAATGGTGACCCTATGCTCAGGGGTGTCACGTAGCGAAATAGTTCACGTTTGAAAGATCAGACCCCTAAAAATCTTTTACGCACACGTATTTCGACGATGGCGCTTTAAAATTGTATTTTGATCATTTTCAAAAGGGGTTTTGACAGTGTATGTATGTTTATGTAAATGGAGGTGAACGACCCCTCTTCTAGGGGTTTTTAGGGTTCCGTAAAAATACATGGAACCCTTATAGTTTGTGTTGTTTGTCTATTCGTCTGATTGTTAGGTACAGAACACTATTAAAAGTTCTTTTTAACCCCCGACCCAAAAAGAGGAGTGTTATAAGTTTGACGTGTGTATCTGTGTATCTGTCTGTGGCATCGTAGCTCCTAAACTAATGAACCGATTTTAATTTAGTTTTTTTTTTTTGTTTGAAAGGTGGCTTGATCGAGAGTGTTCTTAGCTTTAATACAAGAAAATCGGTTCAGCCGTTTGAAAGTTATCAGCTCTTTTCTAGTTACTGTAACCTTCAATTGTTGGGGCTGTTATAAATTTTAAATTTACACTTGTAATAGAATAGTATTTTGAGATGGATACTAAAAGTAATACTCAATTGAGTTAGTTTTGAGCTTTTTCACAGACCAGGGTGCTTTTGGATTATACTTTTTGACTATATCACTCTGTTGATCTTTAAATCCTCATTATCACCATCAACCAATATACCTACGTCTGGTACTGACTATGGCCATGTCAGTCACACTAGGCCCTAAACCATGTCATTTTGAGAGGCTACCTGTGCTCTGTAGTGGGCCGGCGATGGGTTGATCATAATAATTAAGACATCTATGCAAAAAATCACAATGATCTCTTGAATCATATTCCGGCGTGATAGAAGGACAAACAAACACACTTTGTAACGATATGGTTAGTAACTAGTAGCGGTAGATACCTACGGACTACGAGTACGATGTTTTCTGAGTACGGAACCCTACCTTATAAGTACCGAGACGCACTTGACGGACTATTTTTCGATAGCTGTTTATATTCATTTTAGGGTTGCTAAGTTAGGGGTGGGTTTCGGTGCATATTTTTGTGAGTTTTTTGTGTTTCCTAGATTGTTAATTTTCTGAGGTTTGCATGCTATTTTGTAATTTATCCTTATACCTTTACAGCTTAGGGGTGAAAGGGTGGATTATGTTTCGTAAGGACGTAGATACAAACCTGACTTGATAAGTATCACTACTAACTTATTTTATTAATTTTATAAACGCGAAAGTGTCTTGGTTTGTTCTTCAATCCCTCTTCAACGGAGCAACGGATCGACGAGAATTTTTTCTGGAAATAGTAAAATACCTGGAGAGTATATCCTATAAATACTTTTCATCACGAAAAAGAAAAGAGATCCCATGGGATTTAAAAAATCTACTCACAAAATATACCTAATATATCCCTATGACAAGTATGGTTTAATTAAAACTGGCATAACCCTTCCAGGTTAATCCGTTTCAATCTTAAACTGCATTATCACTTACCACCAGGTGAGATCGCAGTCGAGAGCTAACTTGTCAACGAATAAAAATTGTTCAATCGCTAGAAGTCTTAAGTCAATATTATAATCATGATCTTAGTAGGTATTTTATAATAACCTGATATTTATACCTCTTTACTTAAAGAATATTATTCCATATTTGGACTTAAGTATATACAGTAAAGCACATAGTAAATAAACAGGTGTTAAGTGTTATAATTGAAGCCTCGATAGCTCAACGGTTGAGGAGCGGACTGAATTCCGAAAGGTCGGCGGTTCAAACCCCACCCGTTGCACTATTGTCGTACCCACTCCTGGCACAAGCTTTACGCTTAATTGGAGGGGAAAGGGGAGTATTAGTCATGTTTAGCATGGCTAATATTCTTTAAAAAAAAAAAAGTGTGATGGCTAGGTATATAGTGCTATAGGTACGATACCTACCTTACGTAAACCTGTCTCTACATTTGTCTATACGTTTCTAATTAATTGTCTCTGGTCTGATCTGGCTGGTGGGAGGCTTTTACCACCCTACGTTCTGGTACGATGCCGTGTAGAAACCGATAAAGGGTAGGCATGGGTTAAATAATATACTTACTGTCAAACCCCTTCCAAGTTAGCCCGCTTCCATCTTAGACTGCATCATCGCTTAGATACCACCAGGTTAAAAATAACTATAGATAATAGCTATTACTATAGACGACTCGCGACTTCGGCCGCCTCGA
Source organism: Maniola jurtina (assembly GCF_905333055.1). Lineage (NCBI taxonomy): Eukaryota > Metazoa > Arthropoda > Insecta > Lepidoptera > Nymphalidae > Maniola > Maniola jurtina. Next base: position 7,140,164 of record NC_060052.1, on the reverse strand, counting down.
TATACCTACTTAGGTTTTCAAAAATGCCGTAGGAATACTTCAATTTTCCAAAATAAAAAAGACGTAGCTGCTAGTTCTTATACTTAGTTCTTATTTGTTGTTATAGCGGCGACAGAAATACACTTTCTGTAAAAAATTTAACTCTACTTATCTATTACGGTTTACGAGATACAGCCCACTGATAGACGGACGAACAGAGGAATCTTAGTAAAAGGTCCCATTGGCATCCCTCGAATACGGAACCCCAAAAAGTAAGTAGAAGGCAAAGTAAGTAAAAAAGGAAGGTAAATAGGAAGAAGAATATATACGAAGTAATATAATAAGTCAATGTTAGAAGGTTTGATTATTGTTAATCAAAATAATATTAATCTTATGGAACGCTGGATACGGGACCTTTGATTTTTTATTTAGGTAGGTAGGAACTTACTGGAAATGAAATGTCTGTCACCAACAAATAATATAATAGTGAGAAGTTATTCCAACTATGTAGAATAAGGCAAATCCTCTCTTGCGCCGATATTTAAAAATCCATAGGCGTCCGTCCGTCCGGTTATTGTAATTTTTTCTATGTAGCGTCCGAGTTGAATGACCCCGCGCGGGCAATTCATCAAACTGCAATAATGTGGGTAAACGGAGCTGGGATGGGCCTAGATGCGACCTAGGGGAGAAACGCACCCTTGCAGCCAAGCGCTGCATAGACCAATGAGTTTTACACTCAGTAAGATCGCTTTTTTGCGCCATTAATACGAAGAAATAATAATTATTAGTAATCCTAACTTGAGAGTTTTTTAAATCTTAGTGAATGTTGCATATCAGAATTTAGTAATAAATTGCTATAATGTGGGTAAACGGAGCTGGGATGGGCCTAGAAGCGACCTAGGGGAGAAACGCACCCTTGCAGCCAAGCGCTGCATAGACCAATGAGTTTTACACTCATTAAGATCGCTTTTTAGCGCCATTAATACGAATAAATAATAATTATTAGTAATCCTAACTTTAGGGTTAGTAAATCTTAGTGAATACCGTGGCATATCAGAATTTAGTAAACTACAATAATGTGGGTAAACGGAGCTGGGATGGGCCTAGATGGGGCTAGGGGAGAAATGCACCCTTACAGCCGACGGCGCTGCATAGACCAATGAGTTTTACACTCATTAAGATCGCTTTTTACCGCCATTAATACGAAGAAATAATAATTATTAGTAATCCTAACTTTAGGGTTAGTAAATCTTAGTGAATAGGTATCGTTGCATATCAGGATTTAGTAAACTGCTATAATTTGGGTGAACGGAGCTGGGATGGGCCTAGATGCGACCTAGGGGAGAAACGCACCCTTACAGCCGACGGCGCTGCATAGACCAATGAGTTTTACACTCATTAAGATCGCTTTTTTGCGCCATTAATACGAAGAAATACTTAATAATTATTAGTAATCCTAACTTTAGGGTTAGTAAATCTTAGTGAATACCGTGGCATATCAGAATTTAGTAAACTACAATAATGTGGGTAAACGGAGCTGGGATGGGCCTAGATGGGGCTAGGGGAGAAATGCACCCTTACAGCTGACGGCGCTGCATAGACCAATGAGTTTTACACTCACTTTTTAGCGCCCGATAGACTGGTAAATGATTACCAGAGTTATCAGTAAATTTACTTAACTTTAGGTTAATAAACCTTAATTTCACATAACAGAATTTGGTTAAGGCTACTTATCTCCAAACAAAGGCATAGCTGGGATGCGTCTATGGGAGAAACGCACCCTTACCGCCGACGGTGCTGCATAGACGAATCACTGAATCTATTTCTGTAGAAAAGTTGCAATTTTTTTAATCAAATAAACTTTTGCTGATCCACAGGTGATCGATAGCAGTCAATAGCAAATTTACAAAATTACATTTAAGTATATTATCTAGCCAAAATCGATTATGGAGAAATTTACACCGTAAAAATATTTATCATCCTCGACATTTTGATATGATATTTTTAACCCCCGACCCAAAAAGAAGGGTGTTATAAGCTTGACGTGTGTATCTGTGTATTTGTGTATCTGTCTGTGGCACCGTAGCGCCTAAACTAATGAACCGATTTTAATTTAGTTTTTTTTGTTTGAAAGGTGGCTTGATCGAGAGTGTTTTTAGCTATAATCCAAGAAAATCGGTTCAGCCGTTTGAAAGTTATCAGATCTTTTCTAGTTCTTACTGTAACCTTCACTTGTCGGGGGTGTTATAAATTTTTAATTTACACTTGTTATCAAATTCACCTCACAGCGTGAATAAGAATGCAAAGCGGATCAAAATATACAATATAGTCACTAGAGGAGATTTGCACCCTTTACCATATTAATAAGGGTGTAGAACTTCCCATATAAACTTTTTAACCCCCGACCCAAAAAGAGGGGTGTTATAAGTTTGACGTGTGTATCAGCTGTGTACCTGTCTGTGACATCGTAGCTCCTAAACTAATGAACCGATTTTAATTTAGTTTGTTTATGTTGCTTGATCGAGAGTGTTCTTAGCTATAATCGGTTCAGCCGTTTGAAAGTTATCAGCTCTTTTCTAGTTACTGTAACCTTCACTTGACGGGGGTGTTGTAAATTTTTAATTTACACTTGTACTTATAGATGAAAATATTTTTTTTAAAGTTGTTTATAGAGGGTCATAATGCTTATTAAAAAAATAAAGCGCTTGAATTTGTCTATGAAGCGCTGTTAGCTGCAAGGCAGTGATCAACCCTATCTATATGTAGGGTGGCGATTGGCGGAGCGTGGCTCAGTGGAATGGTACCCTTTGTGGCGAAACAACAAAACTCCATTTTTGCGTTGATCCGCACCACGCGGGGTCAATGGCCGCTGAATAGCTTAGACGCAGGTGGAAGTAATTAGCCGTAGATGCTAATGTAATGAGAATTCGACTCAAAAATACGAGAGTCATGTACCCACTTACTTTCAAAGTTTTATGTTGGCATTTTATTTGAGAGGTAATGACGGAATATTTTTCCATACTTAAGTCAAGTACCTAAGTAATTTTTCTATTAAGGGGCAAGCGACGGGTCTGCCCGCGAAATCCAAATTTCATTTGGGTTTTCGCAATTTGTAAACTAATGCGACAAAGTAGGCTTATGGCATTCTAGTTGCGACAATGGCAGTATCATTTCCACGTGTTTATATAAAAATCTTTACTTGAAAGGGTCCAGTTTAAGAAATTAGCTCTTGTATCGACTGTAACTCACAAAGTCGATACTAGAGCTAATTTCTTAAACTGGACCTGAACCTTAAAAAACCATAACTGAAGGGTTATGATTTTAGCAGTCTATGTATGTAAGTATGTATGTTTGTATCCAGATTCTGTTTGTTCCACCGTAGTGCCTAAACTACTGGGCCGATTTTGATGAATGAGGTGTCAGAGGAGGAAAGGAATTTTCTCCTCTTGCATTTGAAATCCCACTCGATACAATAGCAAAAAAAATTTGGTGATCCCACCTTTTTTGATGTAACTTTCCTTAGGTCAATTTTTTTCGTACAAAATATAGCCTATGTCACTCGAGCCTTTACAACGAATCAATTGACACCTCATTCATCAAAATCGAACTAGTAGTTTAGGCGCTATGGTGGAATACACAGAATTTGGATACAAACATACACACTTACATACATACATAGACTGCTAAAATCATAACCCCTCCTTTTAGCTTTGCCATAGTCGGGTAAAAAATACTGAATCAAAACTTTCAATCCCAAATATTAGGGTCGGGACAAAGGAATCGAACCTCCAAAGGAAGACCCCGGATAGTTAGTATAAAAGTTCTTTTGATGCAACCTGAATGGCTCTTTCATAATATCTTTTATTATTTTCGACTAACTGAAAAAACCTTAAAATGCAGATTAATATTATTAATATCTTTTTATGCATAATAAAAATTCGAAAAAAATATGCGAGTACGGGACCCTCGGTGCGTGAACCCAACTCGCAATTGGCCGGTTTTTTTAAACGGTAGGGCTTATATTGTACGTGTAATGTTACTAATGGTGCAATTAGGTGTCTATTAATAATATAAGTGAAATTAACTGAGGTTATTATTCTTTCAATGATAGATAGATAAGAGATCCTTGTTTTAAAACCACTAACACAACCATAAACTAGTTGTTCAGGCTTCCGTACCCGAAGGATGCCAACGGTACCCTATTGGACTAAGCCTCCGTTGTCCGTTCGTCCGTCTCTCTGTCAGCGCGCTGTATCTCATGAACCTTAATAGGTATAGATAGTTACCACAGAATGTGTATTTATATTGCTGCTATAACAACAAAGAATAAAAAAAACCGGCAAAGTGCGATTGAGAGAATCGCGCACCGAGGGTTCCGTACTCGGGTATTTTGTCCGACATTTTGCACGATAAAACAGCTATTATGCATAAAAATAAATCAAAATCTGTTTTAGAATGGAGGTAAAGATCATATGACACTCCACTTGGTATATGTATAGTTATCTTAGGAACTTTGATAATTGAAAATATAAATTATATGTTCATGAACACATTTTTTTTTGTGATGTAGCCATAAATTCATGGTTTTCGGATTTTTTCCGTTGCTTGTGCTATAACCTACCTACCTGCCAAATTTCATGATTCTAGGTCAACGGAAAGTATCCTACTTATAGGTTTTCTTGACAGACGGACAGATGGACAGACAGACAGACTACAAAGTGATCCTATAAGGGTTCCGTTTTTTCCTTTAGAGGTACGAAACCCTAAAAATTAAAAATGGCTGCCATGAACTTTAAAAAAAAACAATAAATTCTTGTACGATGGTACGGAACCCTTCGTGTGCGAGACCGATTCGCACTTGACCGATTTTTTATTTTACATCATGCCTCTAGAACGAAACAAGCCTACAAAAATGCGCCATAGACAAACCGGGCATAGACTAAAACTCGCAATAAAAATAAGAAGCTGTCATTAAATCAGCACAGAACCGGCCGCGCGGCGGCGGTTTTTGTGCCGGCAGGTGGCGGATGGGCCCTCGTCTTTTTACAGCACGGTCAAATACCTCCGATGTGAGATTTTTATAACCATCGGGATAACTGTACGTCTTTATATAGATATCGACGTAGGCGTAGGTAACTTATATGTTTTTTGTTATTTACACCATAGGTTTTTTCATCAAAAAAAATTTAAAAACCCGGTCAAGTGCGACTTGAAAGGGTTCTGTACCATCATACAGGATATTTTAAAACTTGTATGTCATAATATTATGTGCAACTTAGAATTAGATTTTTCAAAAATTTAAATTTAGAACTATTTAATTTTCTAGATACACAAAAAGTGGCCTATATAGTGGCCTATAGTATAGGTAGGTATAGCGGTCTTGTCAAGATGCAAGTTATCTCAGTGCTTTTCGTCAAAATCGGTTAATAGATGGTCGGTTAATAGATAGAGTGCACTTTCGAATTTATAATAACTAATAAGTATTAGTATTGAAGTTTGAATTAACACTTGTTAAAAATCTTCTACAAACCAAGTACATAATTTAAGTAAAAAGCTATTTAACGTCGGTACTAGGTAATAAATAAAATTAACAATCGCGCCATAAATAGGGACCCAAAATAAATAACGCCCAAAAATGCGTAACTAATCGATACATAAAAAGCACCCATTTAGATCGATTGACCAATACACGTTCAGAAACTAAACAACGCCAAAGCGCCCAAAAAAAAAAACAAGCCTGTTTGAATTTAGAATCCCGAAACCTGAACACGTAACACGCACACACATAAAACATCCGACCTACCTCAAAAAGCAACGCGTTCTCTACCCTTGATAGAGAGAAGTTATACGCTCAGTTCACCTCTGCCAAAGTATAAGACCACTGGTAAAACTTTAATGGATGTCTCGTTAAAGTTTGCAAGAATTGCTCTATTTTTACACGACTACCCAACAAAAGGAGTGCAATGTTTTCAGGGTTCATGTATGTTTGTAGTTGAGTTTCTTTATTTCACCATACCTGCTAAACACCTAAACAGATTTGGATGTAGGGTATCGTATCGCTTGTAACCTTACGACACCCTGAGTGACATTGGCTATAATTTTTTTTTTAAATACAATTGGTATGGGAAGGCAACTGTGCTTTTTATTTTTTTTGATTTTAATACTTGTATCTGTAAATGGTCTCAAGTTTGATCCCCTGTTGAGAAATTCCCAGTAGGCACCCGTAGTTTTCAATTAGGCGGTGTTACAACCTTGAGCCTTGGAGAGCACGTAAAACCATTGGTCCTGCTTCCATCAGAGTTCACGGACTATCAAAGGAGGAAATATAGAGTGCACTTATTTGTTTGCGTGCACATCCAAATGACATTCCAGAACTTTCGTAACTGGAAGAAACTGCTATGTCAACTCTTCCACGGGCTACTTGATGATATAAAAACATGGACCTACCTCAACCGTTCGAAAAAACGTTACATAAAATATTCGTGTCGTTCTATTTTTGAAATTCGAATCCAATGTAAATAAAATGCTTCATGTGGCTGTGTGGGTGTTATTATAATGGCATTGACATCATGATTCATAAAATAATACTGGTAGGGTTCCGTACAAACAGAATGACTTTTTAGCACTACGTATAATAAATAGTAATTTATTGAAAGCGGAACGTCTGATGCTGCTGACCTCACTTACATTTTCAGACACTAGGTACTGAAAAAACCTTTTTGCTGTTTTCGAGCTTTATAAGTTATGTCTTTAGTCTAAAAGCCATAGAATAAACAACGTTTTTTTAATTCGTCATCAGGACATCGAAATAGGTATCCAAATACACAATATACCTAAAAGATTAACTCTGGTAACGGCTGTCATTTTTTTTTGATCTATGCTCGAAAGTGTCAAAAGGTGCCAACAATTCGTGCCAATACCTACCTACTAGGGATGTTATGGATATATAATTTCGGATCCGGATATGGATATGGATATTGGTAAAAAATAATATCGGTTTCGGTTACGGTTATGGATATTAAATTATTTCGGATTATCCGATAGTTTCGGTTACGGATATTAATTTTTTAAGGAACTGTAAAATGTGAACTGATGAAGGTGTCGCATTCCAGCGGAGTGCACAGTTAATTCGTACGAGTGTAGTATTTAGTTAGACTCCGCCCTATCCGAAACTATCCAAAACTTTTATTACGGATTCAGTTACAGTTACGGATATTTTTTTATTTCGGATATCCGATAATTTCGGTTACGGATATGGATATCCATAACAACACTACTACCTACCCCCCTAGTGTAAGTATATCGTATAGGTATTTATGACGAATTTGTCGTCACTTTTTAACATAAAGTTGGTAGGTATGACAATGTATCAAAATTCCATTGATAGAAAATGTAATTCCATGTCAAATCCAAGGATTTTCAGTAACTCCAATCCAACTCCAGAAGTTATGAACACAAATAAACTTATAAAAATAAGCTCAAGGCCAAAGTTGCATGCTAGTGCTAAGCATTAAGCAAGCTATAAAAATTCACAACAACGATTTTTGCAACGATCTGCAATTCGTATTCAAGATAATTTTCGCTTCACACATACAAAATAGACTCACACGCCGAAATTCCGAAATGCAAAAGATGGCAAAGAATGAGCTAATCGGTATTCGGCAGTCATCGTACAATAATCTACAAGTTGGACAAGGATGGGTATATTTTTCACAGTTCGTCTTCAGCCAAAATGCGTCCGATAAAGAATGACGTTTCTAAGGCCATTGACCTTCAGGCCGAGTGCAGTTTGGACTTCGAACTTTTTTTTTTGGTTGTATTTTAAAATTCACTCGCCCTTTTTTGCTGTGCGAAAATAAACTGAGAATAATTATTTTAACGTTATTTTAAAGGCAATGATAATTTTATTTTTTGAGTTATCCACTAATTTATGTCATTAGTTTTGTTTTTACTGCTTTATTATTTTTTAATTGATAACAAAAATTAAAAAGAACAAAATTGCATATTGTGTTTTTATTTGTGTGCTGAAAGGTTTTGGAGATTTTTTCTGAAAAAAAAATGTTTTTTTTTTGTAAATCATAGCTATCAAGTCGACCTAAGATTACCTATACCACAGAATAATATAATAGTACTATACGTACCTATGCCTATAAGATCCTACCTACCTAGTAAAAAAATTTAGGTATGTACCTGCCACTTACCTATCTGTTTATGAAAAACTATCCCGATTTTTTAATACATACCTACACACCTACCTAACTGACAACTCACCCTGGCATTGCAGAAGTGGAGATTTTCATTTAAAATCCACCCAAAAAAACCCGACTTTATGGTAGATTTTCCAAAAACAAATTTGACATAAGTACCTACCTATCAGCAAACCTTGCCCTGACAATTATTACAAACACAATAAAAAAGTTATCAAGTGATGATTTTACACACGGCAATTAATAAAGGTAATATGTAGCCTAGGTTAGCTAGGTTGGATACATGAAAATGCATCAATTGTCCCAAAAATATTGTATTTGCTTAGGTTGTTGTAATTTATAAGAATTTTGATCTTTTTAATTATATATAATGATCTTAAAATGGATATAAGGTCTTAATCTAAGTATTTGTCACTCCCTTGACCCTTCCCCCAGCCCCCCACCCGCCCGCCATGTTGTCGGCCATTCGTCGTCAATTCGCGGGTAAAAACGCGCGCGCGAGTCGACGACCGCCGTCAAGGCCGCGACGAATTCGCAGGCGACGAGCCTAGCGCCCAACACAAACTTACCTAACTCACGTTTTTTAAAAATTAAAAAAAAAATTGCATCTGTCGTTTTATAATTTTACTTACCTTTCTTCACACTTATAGGAACCTAGCCGATGCCCGTGACTTCGCCCGCGTGGATTCAGGTTTTTCGAAATCCCGTGGGAACTCTTTGATTGTCCGGGATAAAAAGTAGCCTATGTGCTAATCCAGGATCTATCTCCATTCCAAATTTCAACCAAATCCCTTTAGTAGTTTTTGCGTGAAGGAGTAACAAACATACACACACACACACACATACCCACAAACTTTCACCTTTATAATACTACTAGTGTTTTGCTCGGTGCGCGAGCTGCTAAAGCAGCTCGCGTGACGTGGTTAGGTTGACTTTATTATATTTAACCAAATTTATTTATTAAGATACACAATTCACCACAAAAACACATAAAACCCACACCCATATCAATTTTTTCTTAAAAAGTGCATGTCCACCAGCTTGGATCTAAAAATGAATGTCATTATCAAAATCAGCACCCTGGAAAACTCTGAAAACGACATCCATATCATTTTTTGTAAAAACGGGGTAGTTGAGGTTAATAAAGTAGGGTGCGTGGGTGCGCGGACCACTAAAGTGGTCCGCGAGCATGTAGAGTTTGTTTCACTGAGTAGACCTCCGGATCCTGATCATATTTTGCCAAGAAACCACTCTTCCATCTTTTATAGCCTCCGAGATAGACACCGACGAAATTTGTACGGCGGCCATCTTGTTTTTCCAAAATTTTCCACTTTTTCTATTAATCATTTACTACTTTCTTCAAAGATTGCGAGTTTCAACGAAATCGGTTGGAAAACAAAAGAGTTGCAAAAATCATATAGGCCGCCATCTTGTTTTTCTGAAATGTCATAATTTTTCCGTACTCATATCGCGCATCCGAACATATCTCCCATACATCAATGTATCGTTTTCCGTCTCTTTCTAGGAGAATGAGACATTCAATATTCGCCATACATTTTCTATGGGAAAATAAATTCCGCCATTTTGAATTTTTTTTCTATTCATCAAGTAGACCTTCGGACCCTGATCATCTCATGCCAAGAAACCACACTTCCATCTTTTATACCCTCCGAGCTGGACACCGGCGAAATTTGTATGGCGGCCATCTTTTCTTCGCCATTTTGAATTTTTTTTCAGTTTTTTGGCAATTGGATGACGTCATGAATGACATTTGCTCGAGCACCCCCCACCTATCTTCAATACCTTGAGCGGACCCTTCACCCGTCTCCAATATCCTCAATCATCAGCTCTCTCCATAATTTTGGCTTACTAAGTTTTTGTTTTCTATATAACACTATCAGTGAAAAAAAAATTTTTCATACAAAATTTTACAGGAGTTTCTTAGTCGAAAATCTCGTAAATCTCCCCAAAAGTGGCAACACTGTTTCTATATTTCGATATTGCCGGCTGAGTCACACAATCGATTCATACATATTGACTTTCCAAAATGTTGCCAACTGCCTCAAAAACGTGATCAAAATTTCGAAAAATTAAAAAAAATACAAAATGGCCGCCAACTCGTTTCACACAAAGATTTTACACGGTTTCATAATTTTCCTATTAACTACAGGATATACTGCTCCCGATGACGTTTCAATCTTTCCTCTCGCTCGCACCCACACGAAAGGGGATACCGTGAAAAAGACCGTGTCGAAAATCACTTTTACTTTGATAAATTCCAGTGTTGCCAGTCTCCGGTGACAAAAATACCCAAATGTCATTTGTACGAGCAAAACACATAATCACTCATACTCGGATTTTGCTAAAAGTGCGTATTTCTATTTTTTACAATTTCCCGAAAATCTTGAAATTTCCCTAAAAATGGGGTAATTTTTTCCCACCGATCTATACCTCGAATCAATACGTACAACCGCTTCATAGAAGCCGAATCGCTCCGATGTTGCCAACTTTGAGATATTTAACTTTTAAAATTGCGTTTTTTCGTACCTCGAACAAAACGGCCGCCATGACAGCCGCCATCTTGAATTTTTAAAAACCACTCCCGTTCTGTCAAAATACAGGATAATCGTGGGCGAATCACGAAAAAATTATTATCCTCGACTACCCCGTTTGGGATCTGTGGCGCCGCGGTTCGGGGTCGAAAAATAAAAATTTTGAAAACGCTACGGCTCGGCCGCCATCTTGATTTTCAGATTTTTTCCACATTTCCCATTAATTGTTTCCTACTTTCTTCAAAGTTTGCAAAATTCAACGAAATCGGTTGGAAAACAACGGAGCTGCAAAAATCACCTCGGCCGCCATCTTGTTTTTCTGAAATGTCATAATTTTTCCCCAGAGGGTTCCCGAAACCGAACACAACTCCCCTACATCACTATATCATTTTCCTTCTCTTTCTAGGAGAACAATTATGTCAATGAGTGAGTGAGTGAGTGAGTGGTAATCGAGCTATATATAGTATATAACTAGTTTTTGCTCGGTGCGCGAGCTGCTAAAGCAGCTCGCGTGACGTGGTTATGTTAATTTTTTTATATATAACCGATTTTTTTATTAAGGTACACAAATTACCCCGAAAAACCCATAAAACGACACCTATATCAATTTTTTTCTTAAAAAGTGCACGCCCGCCATCTTGGATTTCAAAATAAATGTCGTTATCAAAATTAGCGCTCTGGAAAACTCTGAAAACGACATCCATATCATTTTTTGTAAAAATGGGGTAGTTGAGGTTAATAAAGTAGGGTGCGTGGGTGCGCGGACCACTAAAGTGGTCCGCGAGCATGCAGAGTTTGTTCCATTGAGTAGACCTCCGGACCCTGATCATCTTTTGCGAAGAAACCACTCTTCCATCTTTTATAGCCTCCGAGATAGACACCGACGAAATTTGTACGGCGGCCATCTTGTTTTTTCAAAATTTTCCACTTTTTCTATTAATCGTTTACTACATTCTTCAAAGATTGCGAGTTTCAACGAAATCGGTTGGAAAACAAAAGAGTTGCGAAAATCACGTCGATCGCCATCTTATTTTTCTGAAATGTCATAATTTTTCCCTACTCGCCTCCCCCACCCGAACACATGTCCCCTACATTATCGTATCGTTTTCCGTCTCTTTCTAGGAGAATGAGACATTCAATATTCGCCATACAAAATGTATGGGAAAAAAAATTCCGCCATTTTGAATTTTTTTTCTATTCATCGAGTAGACCTTCCGATCCTGATCACCTTTTGCCAAGAAACCGCACCTCCATCTTTTATACCCTCCGAGCTGGACACCGGCGAAATTTGTATGGCGGCCATCTTTTCTTCGCCATTTTGAATTTTTTTTCAGCTTTTTGGCAATTGGATGACGTCATGAATGACATTTGGTCGAGCACCCCCTACCTATCTTCAATACCTTGAGCGGACCCTTCACCCGTCTCCGACATCCTCGATCATCAGCTATTTCCAAATTTTTCCTCGATTTTTTTTTTGTTTTCTATACGAAACCATCAGTGAAAAAAAATAATTTCATACAAAATTTTACAGGAGGAGTTTTTGGGGAAAATCCCGAAAATCTCCCCAAATGTGGCAACACTGTTTACATATTTCGATACTGCCGGTTGAGTCACACAATCGATTCATACATGTCGACTTTCCAAAATGTTGCCAACTGCCTCAAAAACGTGATCAAAATTTCGAAAAATTAAAAAAAATACAAAATGGCCGCCAACTCGTTTCACAGAAAGATTTTACACGGTTTCATAATTTTCCTATTAACTACGGGATATACCGCTCCCGATAACGTTTCAATCTCTCCTCTCGCTCGCACCCACGCGAAACGATCGCCCCTAAAAAAAGACCACGTCGAAAATAACTTTTTTTTTGATAAATTCCAGTGTTGCCAGTCTCCGGCAACAAAAATACCCAAATGTCATTTGTACGAGCAAAACACATAATCGCTCATACTCGGATTTTGCGAAAAGTCCGTATTTCGATTTTTTACATTTTCCCCAAAATCTTGAAATTTCCCGAAAAATGGGGTAATTTTTTCCCACCAATCTATACCTCAAATTCATACGTACAATCGCTTCATAGAAGCCGAATCGCTTCGATGTTGCCAAGTTTGAGATATTCGAATTTTAAAATTGCGTTTTTTCGTACCTCGAACAAAACGGCCGCCATGACAGCCGCCATCTTGAATTTTTAAAAACCACTCCCGTTCTGTCAAAATACAGGATAATCGTGGGCGAAACACGAAAAAATAATTATCCTCGACTACCCCGTTTCGGATCTGTGGCGCCGCGGTTCGGGGTCGAAAATTCAAAATTTTCAAAACGCTACGGCTCGGCCGCCATCTTAATTTTTCAATTTTTTTCACATTTTCTGTTAACCGTTTACTAAATTCTTTAACAGTTGCGAATTTGAACGGAGTCCCTTAAAAAACAAAGGAGCTGCAAAAATCACGTCGGCCGCCATCTTGTTTTTCCGAAATGTCATAATTTTTCCCCAGTCGAATCCTGCATCCGAACACATCTCCCTTACATCATTATATCATTTTCCGTCTCTTTCTAGGAGAACAATTATGTCAATGAGTCAGTGAGTGGTAATTGAGCTATATATAGTATAATAGTATAACTAGTGTTTTGCTCGGTGCGCGAGCTGCTAAAGCAGCTCGCGTGACGTGGGTATGTTAACTTTATTATATTTAGTAACCCAATTTATTTATTAAGATACACAATTCACCACAAAAACCCACAAAACGACACCCATATCAATTTTTTTCTTAAAAAGTGCATGTCCGCCATCTTGGATTTCAAAATAAATGTCGTTATCAAAATCAGCACGCTAGAAAACTCTAAAAACGACATCCATATCATTTTTTGTAAAAACGGGGTAGTTGAGGTTAATAAAGTAGGGTGCGTGGGTGCGCGGACCACTAAAGTGGTCCGCGAGCATGCAGAGTTTGTTCCACCGAGTAGACCTTCGGACCCTGATTATCTTTTGCCAAGAAACCACTCTTCCATCTTTTATAGCCTCCGAGATAGACAACGACGAAATTTGTACGGCGGCCATCTTGTTTTTCCAAAATTTTCCACTTTTTTTATTAATCGTTTACTACTTTCTTCAAAGGTTGCGAGTTTCAACGAAATCGGTTGGAAAACAAAAGAGTTGCAAAAATCACGTCGGTCGCCATCTTGTTTTTCTGAAATGTCATAATTTTTCCCTACTCGCCTCCCCCACCCGAACACATCTCCCCTACATTATCGTATCGTTTTCCGTCTCTTTCTAGGAGAATGAGACATTCAATATTCGCCATACAAAATGTATGGGAAAATAAATTCCGCCATTTTTAATTTTTTTTCTATTCATCGAGTAGACCTTTGGATCCTGATCCTCTTTTGCCAAGAAACCGCACCTCCATCTTTTATACCCTCCGAGCTGGACGCCGGCGAAATTTGTATGGCGGCCATCTTTTCTTCGCCATTTTGAATTTTTTTTCAGCTTTTTGGCAATTGGATGATGTCATGAATGACATTTGGTCGAACACCCCCCACCTATCTTCAATACCTTGAGCGGACCCTTCACCCGTCTCCGACATCCTCGATCATCAGCTCTCTCCATAATTTTGGCTTACTAACTTTTTGTTTTCTATACGGCACCATCAGTGAAAAAAAAATTTTTCATACAAAATTTTACAGGAGTTTCTTAGTTGAAAATCTCGAAAATCTCCCCAAAAGTGGCAACACCGGTTGCATATCTCCATACTGCAAGTCGAGATACACAATCGATTCATACATACTGACTTTCCAAAATGTTGCCAACTGCCTCAAAAACGTGGTCAAAATTTCGAAAAATTAAAAAAAATACAAAATGGCCGCCAACTCGTTCCACAGAACGATTTTACACGGTTTCATAATTTTCCTATTAACTACAGGATATACCGCTCCCGATGACGTTTCAATCTCTCCTCTCGCTCGCACCCACGCGAAAGGGGATACCGTGAAAAAGACCGTGTCGAAAATCACTTTTACTTTGATAAATTCCAGTGTTGCCAGTTTCCGGTGACAAAAATACCCAAATGTCATTTGTACGAGCAAAACACGTAATCGCTCATACTCGGATTTTGCGAAAAGTCCGTATTTCGATTTTTTACAGTTTCCCGAAAATCTTGAAATTTCCCGAAAAATGGGGTAATTTTTTTCCTCCAATCTATACCTCGAGCCTATACGTACAATCGCTACATAAAAGCCGAATCGCTCCGATGTTGCCAACTTTCAGATATTTAACTTTGAAAATTGCGTTTTTTCGTACCTCTAACAAAACGGCCGCCACGACAGCCGCCATCTTGAATTTTTAAAAATCACTCCCGTTCTGTCAAAAAACAGGATAATCGTGGGTGAAATCAAAAAAAATAATTATCCTCGATTACCCCGTTTCGGATCTGTGGCGCCGCGGTTCGGGGTCGAAAAATCAAAATTTTGAAAACGCTACGGCTCGGCCGCCATTTTGTTTTTTCAATTTTTTCTACTTTTTTTATTAATTTTTAACCAATTTCTTGAAAGTTTGCAAAATTCTACGAAATCGGTTGGAAAACAACGGAGCTGCAAAAATCACCTCGGCCGCCATCTTGTTTTTCTGAAATGTCATAATTTTTCCCCAGAGGGTTCCCAAAACCGAACACATCTCCCCTACATCATTATATCATTTTCCGTCTCTTTCTAGGAGAACAATTATGTCAATGAGTCAGTCAGTGAGTCAGTGGTAATCGAGCTATATATAGTATAAAATAATAACTAGCCGATGCCCGCGACTTCGTACGCGTGGATTTAGGTTTTTCGAAATCCCGTGGGAACTCTTTGATTTTCCGGGATAAAAAGTAGCCTATGTGCTAATCCAGAATATTATCTATCTCCATTCCGAATTTCAGCCAAATCCGTCCAGTAGTTTTTGCGTGAAGGAGTAACAAACATACACTCACACACACACAAAATTTCGCCTTTATAATATTATAGTGTGATTAGTGTGATTTAGAAAAAGTTTTTACTACAATAATAATAATACATTATACAATCTAAAATTGCATAACCGTTAGGGACAGAACATGCATCCATCTGGCTATTGCATCTGAAGTATAATATAGTATCCCTAGTCCGTTTATTCGATTTCGACGAAATGGCTCGCATCCCGGAGACGCTATTTCTTATCCCGAAAAATGAAATAGTTCCCACGGGATTTTTAAGGACCGAAACCCATGCAGATGAATAGTTATTGTCGAGTTGCAGATAAATCTTTATCATCAAGACCAAAGGCTTTAAACAGTGCGTGTTAACATTTCCTAGTGATGATAAAATAATATGTAAGTAGGTACCTAGGTTTCCGAGACATGGTTGCTAACTCTATTGGCAACATAAGAAAGCGAGTCACTGAGCGGACGATGGAGAAAGCTATGCTTGGTGCTACTCTACGTGAACACATCAGAAATGGGGAGATCGATAGGAGAACCAGAGTAACCGTCACAGTATAGTCATAGACGATTTCATTTTTTTTACTTGCGATTCAACATATAAGCTCAATAACCATAATAAATACATAGATTTTTCTATCATGATAAGATGATGATGATGATAAACGATACTTATCATCTACAAGTTGCATTTTAGATTTTTGCAGAATGGAAGTTAGGTCAGTTTATGTCAAGAGCGGTCGCAATGCGCGGGCGCATGCATTTTGTGGTGACGTGACTGAATTGAAGCTGGTTAAACAAAAAGACGCCTCCGAAATATACAAGAGTTGCTTTAATGTTTTAAGCAATTAAATATCATTTGCTTTAACGGTGAAGGAAAACATCGTGAGACCTGCATGCTTGAGAGTTCTCTATGTACTCAAAGGTGTGTGAAGTCTGCCAATCCGCATTGGTCCAGCGTGGCAGACTATGGCCTAATATATCTATGCCTAAACCCTTCTCACTCTGAGAAGAGACCCGTGCTCAGTAGTGGGCTGGCATGAGTTGATCACGACTTTAATGTATTTACTTAGACTTCATCATAATCAACCCATGACCGGTCCATTACAAAGAATAAGTATCTCAGAATGAGAAGGGTTTAGGCCATAGTCTGCCACGCTGGCCCAATGCGGATTGGCAGACATCACACACCTATGGAGAACTCTCAGGTTTACAGGTTTTCTCATGATGTTTTCCTTTGCAGTTAAAGCTGTAAAATAAGTAATTGAATTATTCAAAACGCAGAGAGGAACTCCGAAAAATTAGAGGTGTGTGCCCGGAATCGAACTCACGAGCTCCCTGGGCTTGACTATCAGCTATCACAGCACGTATTACTTAAGCCTTTTTAAATAAAAAATAGAGCAAACGAGCAGGTGGGTCACCTGATGTTAAGTGATTACCGCCGCCCATAAACATTTGCAGCATCAGAGGAACCGCCGATGCGTTGCCGACCTTACCCGCGAATTAAATATTATTATTGTAGGTACGAGTATATACTTACTCTGACATAAAAAGCAGTGATAACTGATAACCTATCATTGGTTAACAGGGCTCTCTCCGTCACTTACTCCATACAATCGTAGTACCAATTTCATTTGAATATTAAGCAACCAAAGTCCATGAAATTTTGCAGACATAGTCTAGAAACTAACAACTGTGCCTATGGTGTTTTAGATTTTTCTAAAAATATGTAGTTTTAAAATTGCAGGGGCTCAAAGATTTGAATCTGGAAAACCACAGACACAGATAATTAGTTCCTAGAATATGTCTGCAAAATTTCATGGCCTTTGGTTGCTTAATATTCAAATGAAATTGGAACTACGTTTGTATGAAACGAGTGACGGAGAGACCCCTCTTAAGACTTCGGCCTCCTATTTGGAGGGTCCAGGATGCGATCCCGGGCACGCATTTCTAACTTTTCTGAGTTATGTGTTTTTGACCCCCTACCCAAAAAGAGGGGTGTGATAAGTTTGACGTATGTATCTGTGTAACTGTCTGTGACATCGTAGCTCTTAAACTAATGAACCGATTTTAATTTAGTTTTTTTTTTGTTTGAAACGTGGCTTGATCGAGAGTGTTCTTAGCTATAGTCCAAGAAAATCAGTTCAGCCGTTTGAAAGTTATCAGCTCTTTTCTAGTTACTGTAACCTTCACTTGTCGGGGGTGTTATAAATTAATTTACACTTGTTTAAGTCTTTAATGGTAGGCACCTAAAAGCAAAAATCGTGAGGCGTGCTTGAGTGTTCTCCATAATGTTCTCAAAGGTGTGTGAAATCTGCCGCTCTGCACTTCAAATCAATCAATCAAAGAGGAGACCCGTACTCAGTAGTGGGCCGCTGATCGTTTATTTTATTTATTTATTTATTTATGTACCGCCCACAGAGTTACACATTTAGATTAAATACATGTTGTTCCTTAAATTCTAGGGCTCTTATGCAACTCCACTTACGGGCAGTCACAGCATACATTAACATAAACATAAGTCGTACAGTAAAATATAAAATATAATATAATAGCTAACCTAAGGACTATGAAAAAATACCTAAGTTATAAATTTTAAAAGAATATAATAAGATGGAAATTAAATTAAAGTAAAGTTAAGTTAAACTAATAATAATAAGTTTAAGATATTGATAATGAAGAACTAATGATCTTCTTTCTGTAAAAGGTTGAAAACAAAGTAGGCAACCAATAGGAAATAGTACCTATTATCCACAGGCAAATCGGTTAGTCGTTTTAATTTTCAGCCCGCGTAGCCGCTCCCATGATTCTAGGGAGCCGATTAACGTATGTTACATGCAAATCGGCTCAGCACTTTGCATTCTGCTCGGTAACACACTGACGGATAGACATATATCGACTGTCGAACGCATAAACTTTCGGCTGACCGTAAAATGATTGGGTTTATACCACATAGCTTCCCACATTTACCTATCTATATAAATTCTCCCACATACTGTAGGTTTAGGACCTAAAATTTCGAAGTTTAAATTTCGAATCACATCACACTAATATTATAAAGGCGAAAGTTTATGTGTATGTGTGTGTGTGTGTGGTGTGTGTTTAATACTCCTTCACGCAAAAACCACTGGCTAGACGGATTTGCTGAAATTCCGAATGGAGATAGATAATATCCTGGATTAGCACATAGGCTACTTTTTATCCCAGAAAATCAAAGAGTTCCCACGGGATTTCGAAAAACCCAAATCCACGCGGGCGAAGTCGCGAGCGTCAGCTGGTTAATAATAATTACTTAAATGAAGGAATTAATGAATGAAGGAATATTTGCATTATTGAGTTAGATACGTCGGTAGGGACCTACTAAAGATTTAACAATAAATTCAAAATGATTTTCAAACAATTCGTTTATTTTCGAAGTCTACGTACTACCTACTCAAAATACAAACTTTTTAATCTAAAGTGGCTTCCATTAACAAAATATTTTTTCGAAAAAACGGCAAAACAATCAAAATAACGCCGCTTTTTGTCAAAAAACTCGATAAAACTTGATAAAACGAAGCGAGAGTTTAAAAATGTGCAACCATGACCTATCTCAAAGTGCAACGTGCAAAAAACGATGTCAACGAACGCGACATGCACACACACAAACACACACACACACGTGCAAAGGAACGGGATTCGCGAACATCAGTGCGCGGGCGCATTCAATTATGCACACGGTATTGAATCTTAAGATATAGATCAGATTTGACGGATCGGTTCGTAAGAAATTTATTATATTAGTAGGTATTAAATTTTATCTTTCAAGTTTTATAAGTATAGTAGTTTAAAATATATCTCGCTAGGTTCTATTCTAGGTAAGGGGACCAGTTAACTTTTTATACACAGTTTTTTAATATTTGTGGAAATGAGTGTAATATTTTATAATAAAATTCCACAATCAATTTTAGACTTGCCTTTACACAAGTTTAAAAAATCTATTAAAAGTATGCTCCTGAAAAAAGCTTAGGTATTATACAATCGAAGATTATGTAAATGACAAAAAAGCTTGGATTTGACTCGCTCCAGCAATACAGGGCGCTGCAATTGCATACAGTACAATTTGAGTTTGAGACAATACAGCTATTACCTACCCAGGTATGTACTTAGTTAATGCGATTTATGGTGGGTTTATTTTGAATGGATGGTCAAAAATCAAAATTAAGTCTTATCTTTTAGGGTTCCGTACCAATATGGTGTAAAACCCCTCATGTTGCGACTAAGTCCGGCTAATTTCAGTAACTTACTATAATTTTCAGTTTCTATAATAAATAAGTAGGACTTATATTTTTTAAGGCTCTTAGTTTTTGACTTCTGATAAAAAATACTTACGGTCCCCATTATCTCCGAAGTTTGCAAAGCAAAAATCTGAAATAATTTAAATTAATAATAAAGGTTTTCAAATTCAAATTCAAAATATTTTTATTCAATTAGACTTTTACAAGTTTTTTTGAATCGTCAAAAGAATTTTTCACTGGTTCGGAATGCCTTTCCTACCGAGTAGAACCAGCAAGAAACTCGGCGGTTGCTCAATTTAATAAAAGAAAGTCTCTACAAGCACAATTTTATAATAGGTATGTTAGGTGGGATCTTAAGAATCAAAAAACAAATCCCGAGATGTTTCCGCCGCGTAGAGCGGTGCGCGCGCGCCGAAATGCAGTTTCGGTGCATGTGCCCACCAAGGCCATCTCATTTCCTCAGTGCGCCTGTTCACCGACATTTAAGCAGTTTTACGATTTTACTTTTTCGAAATTAAAATTTAAAACAAAGAACTTTTTGTTTATAATAAAAAATTGTACCTAAAGAACGTAGGTTATTTTTTTATAAGAATATACTAGCCGATGCCCGCGACTTTGCCCGCGTGGATTTAGGTTTTTCGAAATCCCGTGGGAACTCTTTGATTTTCCGGGATAGCCTATGTGCTAATCCAGGATATTATCTATCTCCATTCCATATTTCAGCCAAATCCGTCGAGAAGTTTTTGCGAGACGGAGTAACAAACAACAACAAGTAACAAACAAACGGTTAAAAAGTTGCCGAAGTTAACTTTCGGGGCGTAAGCTACCTCTGCACCAAATTTCATATAAATCAGTTTAACGGATAGATTCTTAAGAGTCCCGTAGGAACTCTTTGATTTTCCGGGATAAAAAGTAGCCTATGTCCGTCCCCGGGATGTAAGCTTACTCTGTACCAAATTTCATTAAAATCGGTTCAGCGGTTGAGCCGTGAAAACGTAGCAGACAGACAGACAGACACACTTTCGCATTTATAATATTAGTATGGATGGATAACATAACATTACAACAGATAGGTACTATACCTACTTAGCACTAAGTATAAGTTGACACGTCATAGCTAAGAAATGTCAAAATAATTATTCCATCCCAACACACAGCTTATGTAATAAGATACCGAAAAGGAATCATCTATTTGTTCGATTATGGGACCTGAATAGCTTGTTTGGACTTGGCAGGCATTTGCCAGGGGATTCCTCAGTCACACCGAACGGTTTGGAAATAGATAAAACCTGTTTTCATCCTAATAAACGGTCTTAATCTTGGCTAAAAAAATGTTGTTTTAATGTTACTTACTTTAATTATTTTTTTGTAGCCTTAGTTCAAATACTTACCTAGTCGATATTATACGTTTGAAAAACAAAAACAAAAAATAATAACTTAAAAATCATTATAAACTTGAAACAATCTTAAAACTTAAAACAACGTAAAATAAGTAGGTTTGAGATTGCATATCTCAGAGAAATTGGTAACTTGGGAGTTAGGTGTGCGAATAAAAAATACTTACTTTTATAAAATGAATGATTCATAATAGTTTCAGGTTTTTTATATTGACTGGCAAAAAAGTTGCCTAATTAGTTCTTTTTTGTGCGTCTCAACATCTCGTTTTGATAATATGAGCAGTGTATAACATGTTTTAAATTATTAATTAAATAAGTTTTGCATAAGCCAAAACTAGTCTTAGAGGATATCATAATAGCTTGTTAGTGGTGCATATTTATAAACATGCAATTTAAAACCAGTCTTACACAGAAACATATAATAAATTATGTAAATTAACTATATAATATAATTTTTGAACATAAACTGTTTCAATAAAATATTTGAACAGGATTTAAAATGTTCGTCTTGTAATTAAGGTTGACTACAATATATTAAAAGGTTTTTATAGTGAGAATTGGGAATTAATAAAATTGACACAGATAAATGAATAAAACATGATATAATTAATTATACACGACGATAATACTAATTTGCTTATATCTATAAATTTTCGCCATGTTTTATTTGTATCTGTATTATTCTCGGATTAATATTATAATATTCTCTTATTAATTTTCTTATTTATTTCTAGAATCCAGTAGACTAGCTCAAACTCCTCTTTTATGGTTTCCCATGACCAATTTCACATTAAAATTCACACCCACTAATATTTGACAAATATAAAAAAATAACAGTAATGTGAGTAATTTTAATTTATAAGTTAGAATATAATTAAAAACACTAAATTATAACAGAGTACCTAGTGTTACATTTTAGTGTGATTGACAGTCTTGTTCTTATTTTTATTGTCAGGTTTGGCTATAAAGTTAGCAGCAGCAAAATATACTATAAATATTCAGTAGGTATGTATCTGTTAGATCGTTTGTTCACTAATAGTAATAGCACGTTACACGCCGGTATGAATGGCAGCCTAAACACTTATCCGTCACGTGAAGGGAGAAGCAGCTCAAAGTACAATAATAACATAATAGTATGTATTATGCATATCACCTGTTATATCACTTGTTAGTTGTACGCTAATAGTAAGTAATAGACGCGTCGGTGTGAGTGGCAGCCTAAACACTTGTCCGTTAGGTTCGACTTTAAAGTTAAAAGCTAACAAAAATTTTCTACAATTAAATTATTACCTTTTCATTTGTTCGCTAAAATAATAGTATGTTACGCATCGGTGTGAATGGCAGCCTAAGCACTTATCCGTTAAGTTCAGCTGTAAAATTAGAAGCTTACGAAAAATGTCTACAATTATATTATTACCTTTTCATTTGTTCGCTGATGTAATAGCACGTTACGAGTCGGTGTGAATGGCAGCCTAAGCACTTGTCCGTTAGATTCAGCTGTAAAATTAGAAGCTTACAAGAATTGTCTACAATTATATTACCTTTTCATTTGTTCACTGATATAATAGCACGTTATGAGTCGGTGTGAATGGCAGCCTAAGCACTTGTCCGTTAGGTTCAGCTGTAAAATTAGAAGCTTACAAAAATTGTCTACAATTATATTACCTTTTCATTTGTTCACTGATATAATAGCATGTTACGCGTCGGTGTCAATGGCAGCCTAAACACTTGTCCGTTAGGTTCAGCTGTAAAGTTAAAAGCTAACAAAAATTGACTACAATTACATTACATTTTCATATGTTCGCTGATGTAATAGCATGTTACGCGTCGGTGTGAATGGCAGCCTAAACACTTGTCCGTTAGGTTCGGCTGTAAAGTTAAAAGCTAACAAAAATTGACTACAATTATATTTTGTTTTATTATCCTTCGGAGCTATATAATTTTCCAAATTTATTATGTACTAATATTATGCGATCGGTCATGTATATTAGATTGTGTTACCTGCATGAGTTGTGTGTGCCCGTAAGTGGTATGTCACACTGAATAAGACTATACCTATTGTATTTTTAAGTGTTTTGTGAACATGCTGTGGGCGAACCTTAATATAATAAATATAATAAAAAAACATTTTCATATGTTCGCTGATGTAATAGCATGTTACGCGTCGGTGTGAATGGCAGCCTAAACACTTGTCCGTTAGGTTCGGCTATAAAGTTAGAAGCAGCTGCGGCAGGTGCTGGTTGCAGCTTAGCCCAAATATGGTGCCTTGCGGGAACTGGTTTGCCGACCTAGCCACCTAGCCACCTAGCCTAGCCCACTGCTACGATGGGAGAAAGGAAATCCTATGGCTTTATGCATGTTTTGTGTGGAAATTTAGCCATCGAATAAATGTTTATGTGGGTACTATCTATCTACATAGATTCAAGGTTTCGTCTACGGTGTTTCTTGGATAAGTATTTTTAACCTCCGACCCAGAAGGAGGGGTGTAAGTTTGACGTATGTATCTGTGTATCTGTGGTATGTCTGTGTCATCGTAGCTCCTAAACTAATGAACCGATTTTAATTTAGTTTTTTTGTTTGAAAGGTGGCTTTGATCGAGAGTGTTCTTAGCTATGATCCAAGAAAATCTGTTCAGTTGTTTGAAAGTTATCAGCTCTTTTCTAGTTACTGTAACCATCACTTGTTGGGGGTGTTAGTACCAATGTACAAGGATTCGTCTACGATGTTTATTGGATAAGTATTTTGTTTCTCTGTAGGTACTTAATGTAGGACATTTATGTACCGAAAATCATACTTAATATTTTAAGTGCGAAAGTGTGTTTGTTTGTCTTTCCTTCAGACCCTAACTAAGCAACCAATCGACTTGATATTTGGCATAGGGATAGTTGAAAGGACGGAGAGTAACATAGCCTATGTCCTTCCCCAGGATGTAAGCTAACTCTGTACTTACCAAATTTCATTAAAATTGGTTAAACTGTTGGGCCGTGAAAAGTTAGCAGACGGACAGACAGACAGACATCCTTTCGCATTTATAATATTAGTATGGAAGTAACGATGTAATATTATGTAGGTAGGTATGTTACCTATAGATTTTAGAATAGAATAAATTTTCACTCAAGTAAACTTTTACAAGTTCTTTTGAATCATCAAAATAATAATTTACCACTGGTTCGGAATGCCATTCCTACCCAGAAGAACCAGCAAGAAACTCGGCGGTTGCTCTTTCCAATTGTTCCATCTATTACTAATAAATAAAATTGGAGTGTCTGCCTGTAATATCGAAATAACTACCGCACATTAAGGTCATATGGTTATTTGAACGATACTATAACTGAATCACACTGTCTGTCTGTCTGTTTGAAAAGGCTAATCTTCGGAACGGCTGAACCGATTTTGACGGGATTTTCACAGACAAGTAGAAAATTGACCAGGGAGTGACATAGGCTACTTTTTTAACCGACTTTCAAAAAGGGAGTTGTATTATTCTACCTATGTACACCGAAATCTCCGAGATTTCTGAACCGATTTGCGTCATGTTTGCGACATTGTTTTATAAAAAATTTGGATTCCAACTCTCAATCCTGATGCTGCAGGGGATCTGACCAATCCACGCGGGCGAAGCTGCGGGCATCAGCTAGTTTACAATAATATGCTAAGTATATTATAGAAAGCATTTTAAATAGATACAGGTATAGTATGAAGCTATAGAAGCTAGATGCAGGATAGGCTCTACGCAGACTAGAGTGCGGCGGCTCGGAAGGCTGATTGGGCAATTGCTCGCGGATCACGGCCGGCGAAGTGTGCGCACGTTTTTATCACTTCAAACAGATCACCGCGTGTGGAGCGAGCTTTGTGCTAAAAGTGGAATATGTCTATCATCTCCACTCATACCTACCTATTTTCAGAGTTCCGTACTTCAAAAGGAAAAACTGAACCGTTAAATAGGATCACTTTGTTGTCTGTCTGTCTGTCCGTCCGTCGTGTCTGTCAAGAAAATCTATAGGGTACTTAAGTACTACCTGTTGACAGACTCATGTTTGGCAGACATATTCTGGAAACTAATATAAATGTGCCTGTGGTGTTTTAGATTTTTCTAAAAATATGTAGTTTTAAAATTACAGGGGCTCAAAGATTTGTACCTATGTGAATTTTTAAGACCGCGTAACTTTGAAACCGAATATTTTAACGGAAATCTGGAAAACCACAGACATAGATATTAGTTCCCGGAACGTTTCTACAAAATTCCATTGAGTATGATTGGTTAGTATTCCAATGAGAGACGAACTACGTTTGTATGGAGCGAGTGACGGAGAGACCCCTCTACTTTGAAAGTCCGAATTTGACCTTTTCGTTTCCTTCGTACTTCGAAGAGAAATACTTGCAAAAGTGATTACTAGCTAGGTAATTTCATTTAGACTAATAAAGGTAACTATGTCTAAGTCTAATGTCTTCCTAATCCAGGTGCACAGGATTCCATTGTTAATTAATTGCGAGTTGTGAACTAATCTTGACTATAAAGATGTTCTAATCCCACTTTAGTGTTTCGCCTGTCTGGATCTGAGTGCTGGGGGTTTAGTCTAGATTGGAACCCAACTAATATCTAGGATGGTTCAAAACGCGCCCTGGCTTGAGAAGAAACCCACAACAAAATCGAGTACCTAAGTATTCTATTGGTTATACATACTTACTATCTCACATAGCATTTTGGTACCTACGTTGTATTTGTAGCATTATTAAACAATGTTGACCCAAGTTGGTAACTGGATGGGTGACCTTGGTTGTCCGGTTTTTATGTGATTAATGGAATGAGGTCACGACCTTCAGTAATGGGAAATGTGAAGATTGCTATTCGGAAAGGCAATAGTTGATACCTAGGTTCGACCTATTTCATATTAGGTAGGTACTAGAGCACGCCCGCGACTTCGTCCGCGTGGATTTAGGTTTTTAAAGATCCCGTGGGAACTGTTTGATTTTCCGGGATGAAAAGTTGCCTATGTCAATTACGGGGACGCAAGCTATCTCGGTACCAAATTTCATACAAATCGCTTAAGCGGATAGGTTCTTGGGAATCCCGTGGCAACTCTTTGATTTTCCGGGATAAAAAATTGCCTATGTCCGTCCCCGGGATATAAGCTAACCGTGTGCCAAATTTCGTCAGAATCGGTTAAACTGTTGGGCCGTGAAAAGGTAGCAGACAGACAGACAGACACACTTTCGCATTTATAATAGGTATTAGTATGGATGTGAAAACTGCATTAATCACTATTAGAGTCTCAATTGCTGTTATTGGCTAAAATGCTATTCTTGTTGCAACAATGCATTGTAGCCAAGTGAGTCAACCAAACAGAGGTGATTGCGATCATGACAAAGCAACTGTCATTTTACCGCAATCGAGTCCCAGTAGCTCGATTCAGTAAAACCTGCATCAATAAAATTATTACAATCTCAACAGTTGTGATTGGCTGAATTTATGGTATTCTTGTTGCAACTATGCATTGTAACCAATAGCTCACTTAATTCAAATGCTTTTTTTGTTTTCAAAAAGCTAGGTACTGTTTTAATTGATAATTACTTACTTATAAGTAAACTGAAACAAATTGTAATTAATCTTTGGCCAATGTAAAAGTTTAGAGCCTCGATAGCTCAACGGTTGAGGAGCGGACTGAATCCCAAAAGGTCGGCGGTTCAAACCCCACCCGTTGCACTATTGTCGTACCCACTCCTGGCACAAGCTACGCTCAATTGGAGGAGAAAGGGGAGTGTTAGTCATGATTGGCATTGGCAATATCCTTTAAAAAAAGAAATTAGTTATTACCTTAGATATCTGTAACGCTGATAGTAGATGTTTGCGATCGTGATAAAGTAGCTGTCATTGTAACGCAATCGAGCTCCAGTTTTGACGTCATATCAGTGCTCATGGCTGAGGGTGAGGACAGAGGAGTGGATGGTGGAAACCTCCCTCGGGTTTATGTTTATGTGCTATAAATACGGAGTGCTCGTTACTTGTTTCACGCGTTAAAGGCGCTACTCGTTGTTCACGAATGTAACTGTTTTTGACCCCCGATCCAAAAAGAGGGGTGTTATAAGTTTGACGTGTGTATCTGTGTATCTGTGTATATGTATATCTGTGTATCTGTCTGTGGCATCGTAGCTCCTAAACTAATGAACCGATTTTAATTTAGTTTTTTTTTTGTTTGAAAGGTGGCTTGTTCGAGAGTGTTCTTAGCTATAATCCAAGAAAATCGGTTCAGCAGTTTGAAATATATCAGCTCTTTTCTAGTTACTATAACCTTCACTTGTCGGGGGGTGTTATAAATTTACACTTGTGATAAAATATTTTGATTTAATGACATAAATAGCTACTCTCATGATGATGCCTGCGACTTCGTCCACATGGTTTTCTAAACCCCATGGGAATTTTTTGATTTTCCCGTCATGTATTAATTCAGTGTAAGAGGTATATTCAATATAAGAGGTTGGTACCTACCTCCAACCTGCTGGACTGATGACCTTAAGGAGATAGTGGGAAGTGGGTGGATGAGGAAAGCGGAGGACCGTTTGTGGTGGCGCTTAGGAAGGCCCTATATCACATACACCGATTGCCAT
Source organism: Maniola jurtina (assembly GCF_905333055.1). Taxonomy (NCBI): domain Eukaryota; kingdom Metazoa; phylum Arthropoda; class Insecta; order Lepidoptera; family Nymphalidae; genus Maniola; species Maniola jurtina. The sequence goes on along the minus strand of NC_060052.1, from coordinate 7,112,197 downwards.
CTTGACCGGTCGATCACACTTTACACTAATATTATAAAGGCGAAAGTTTGTATGTGTGTGTGTTTGTGTGTGTGTGTGTGTGTATGTTTGTTACTCCTTCACGCAAAAACCACTGGACGGATTTGGCTGAAATTCGGAATGGAGATAGATAATATCCTGGATTAGCACATAGGCTACTTTTTATCCCGGAAAATCAAAGAGTTCCCACGGGAATTTTAAAAAATCTACATCCACGCGTACGAAGTCGCGGGCGTCAGCTAGTATACATATATTAGGTATGTACTATGTACAGATGTAGAAATAGGTGATAGGTAATCACCATCTCAAACTGTTGTCGGTCAGGTATTGAACACGGGTCTCCTCTCAAAATAAGAAGAGTTTAGGGCTTAAAGCCATAATCCACTATACCTACTGCCCAAGTACCTACAGATAGGCAGACTTCGTGACCTTTGAGAACAGTATGGAGAACCTTCTGGGATATCAAGACCTTTTCGAATCTTGACAGTGGGGACAATGGTAACGCCCGCCACGGGTCACCGGATGACCAGCGTTAAAAATGCTAGCTACCTACCTACCTACTTACCTACCTATAGTCCGCGACGTATTGAGATGACAATCGGGGTATGAGGCGGGGGCACGCTCCGCACACCCGCACGTCTCGCCCGCACTGGGTTAGCGCGGGAGCTGTGCGGGCGTGCGGGTCGTTCCCTCCCCAATTGCCATTCCGAAATCGAATTTAGGACCTTTTGCTTACACGACAATAACAAACCCGATACTAGATATTAAGGCGTTATTTTTGCAAAATCATAAAGAGATCGCAAAAAATAAAGCTCATTTATTAGCTCCCCCCTCCCCACCACACCGCGACGGAAACACACGAAGTAGTCCGACGACGTCCGAGTTCCGACACGCCGATAATGTCCAGCGAAATACTAGCGAAACTATAGTTTTCAAACGATATGCGAACATTGAACAAGGAGTACTGGATATGACATTTAAGTGAATTTATCTACTTACATTCACAACCACAAATTCACGGTTTTCGGATTTTTTCCTTTACTTGTGCTATAAGACCTACCCACCTGCCAAATTTCATGATTCTAGGTCAACGGGAAGTACCTTATAGGTTTTCTTGACAGACACTACAGACGGACAGACGGACAGACGGACAGACGGACAGACGGACAGACGGATAGACGGACAGATGGACAGACAGACAACAAAGTGATCCTATAAGGGTTCCTTTTTCCTTTTGAGGTACCGTAGGTAGGTCCTACCTTAATAATAATTAACTCTGTTTCTGAATGATTGAGTCTGACTAACACTTGGCCGGTTTTTTTGTAGCTAACAGTTTTCCGAACAACCTAAATAACGTCATGAACTATTTTTGAACTCGGAACCGGAAAATCCAAAGTGACGTACGAGCAGAAAAGGTGCCGAGTGCCGACAACTATTAATTATTAATTAATATTGTTAACTACAAAGTAGCAAAATACAATAAAATAATAACTGAAAGCTTTAAGCATTCTTGTTTTTGCAAAAGCAATTATTATAGCAGACTTTAAAAAACTTTGCATATGGCGACAATTGATGAAGCGCGTCTGATGCAAATAAAACGAGCTAAGTATTGTGAGTTTAAAAAAAATGAGTTTTTAATACATCAATCTAACAAAACAAGCCTTAGCAAAAAGTTTCTAAGAGAAAAAATTGATCGTAGGTACCTTGTATGTACATAAGGAACTTTAGGATATTTTTTGACGTTTTTGACTGGAAATCATCAAAAACAAGTTTTAGAAAGAGTACCTCTTATTAGCATAGAAATAAAATGTTCAAGTAATGAAAAAAATGGTTCAAACGTTGTTCGAAAAATAACAGCCAATACCTATGCTTATTTCAAATTACTCAATTTAGATTTATTGCTTAGGTGTTAAGTTTTATTTTAGAGTAAATATTTTTGTTCTCATTTGAAAAAATTGAATATTTTTAATTTTTTTTGCAATGACAAGAGGTCTTAAATATGTTGCAATCGTTATTAAACTTTATGTTCAAGCCTGTTCAAGCATCAAGTTTTGTAATAAACTGAAGTTGTTGATATTATACAATTTTTTTCTACATTAAGTAATAAGAAACATAGATGTGTATATTATGTATGCAAATCAGGCCACTCCAGTTATGTCATTTTTAACCTTCGACCCAAAAAGAGGTGTGTCATAAGTTTGACGTGTGTATCTATGTATCTGTCTGCGGCATCGTAGCTCCTAAACCGATTTCTTAGCTTGGATTATAATCTAAGAAAATCAGTTCAGCCGTTTGAAAGTTATCAGCTCTTTTCTAGTTACTGTAACCATCACTTTGTCGGGGGTGTTATAAATTTTTAATTTACACCTAAGTTCGTGAGCCCTCGGTTACACCTACTATGAAGTCAATGTCTATTAGATACCTAGGTACCTTGTAGGTGGTTGCGTAACCATGTGCAAAGGTTTAAAGTAAGGTCCAAAAGTAAAGGCTGACTAGACATATAATAACATTAATATGTCAAATAAGGATATTATTTGTAATAATAAAATAATATCCACAAGTCTTAAACTTTTAATTTGGAATAAAACAGCTCATGTCCTTTGAATTTTTTTGATTTTTTAAAAATAGTTTCCAATAACGTGTGAATTTTTTGAATGTCAACAACATTTTCTGTTTTTGTACTTTAAGTAGGTATGTACCTACCGAGAACAAGAGTGAAAAATGTTTTAAAAATCTGCAATTGTAAAATATCCGGGATATTTTATTATTCAAGGCAATCGACATGCCAAAATCGGATTCATTTTTTAATTTTGATTGTTATTTAAATACGGAAAATGTCTTCAGGGACTTGACTTCTAAAATTAAATATTAAAAAAAAAACAGCCAAGTGTGAGGTGGACTTATACACAATGGCTTCCGTACTTCATATTACAAGACTTATTTGTACTTTGATGTTAGGTACTACAAAACGGTTTTCGGTATTTCCCCGTTACTTGTGCTATAAGACCTACCTAATACTTACCCAATTGTATCAATTATATGATTCTAAGTCTACGAGCAGTATACTACTTACCTATAGGTTTTGACCCTTGACGGGTCTTGACAGACAGACAGGCACCAAAGTGACCCCATAAGTGTTCCTTTTACTTACGGACGGTACGGAAACCTAAAAACTAAGAAGTAAGTGACCTTATAAGCGTGAGGTCTCGGGTTCGATTCCCGGCAGAAGAAATTTGGAATTGTATAATTTCTAAATTTTCTCTGGTCTGATCTAGTGTGAGGCTTCAGCAGTGGCTAGTTACCACCCTACCGATAAAGACGTGCTACCAAGTTTAGCATTTCGGTACGATGCCGTGTAGAAACTAAAGAAGTATGAGAAACTAGCTGATGCCCGAAGCTTCGCCCGCGTGGATTTCGATTTTTTTAAATCCCTTAGGAACTCTTTGATTTTCCGGGATAAAAAGTAGCCTATGTCCTTCCCCGGGATGTATCCCAAGTCTGTACCAAACATTAAAATCGGTTTAGCGGTTGGGCAATGAAAACGTAGCAGACAGACAGACACACTTTCGCATTTATAATATTAGTATGGATAAAAACTGCCATACCCCTTCTAGGTTAGCCCGTTTTCATTTTACCCTGCATCATCACTTGCCACCAGGTGAGATTGCAGTCGAGGTCGAACTTGTATAGGTTAGACTAAAATAATGAAAAGTTTACTTTTGTGGGCGCATCCAGAATTTCTACATCTGCACCCTACTGTCCGATACTTGCTATTTAAATGAATATAAGCTTCACTCGCGTCCCATTTCCTTTTTAATAATATCTATTATTAGATACAAACATATTACTTTTAAGAGGGGTCTCTCCGTCACTCGCTTCATAGAAACGTAGTTCCAATTTCATTTGAATATTAAGCAATCAAAGTCCATGAAATTTTGCAGACATATTCTAGAAACTAATATCTATGTCTGTGGTTTTCCAGATTTCTGTTAAAATATTCGGTTTCAAAGTTACGCGGTCTTAAAAATTTTCATACAAATCTTTAAGCCCCTGTAATTTTAAAACTACATATTTTTAGAAAAATCTAAAACACCACAGACACAGATATAAGTTTCTAGGATATGTCTGCAAAATTTCATGGACTTTGGTTGCTTAATATTCAAATGAAATAGGAACTACGATTGTATGAAACGAGTGACGGAGAGAGCCCTGTTAACCGCTTTAATATAACCGGGACATAAGCATTTGCTAGGCAGATGGATAATAACTTATTATAGGTACTTAGGTATTACTGCCCAAAAAAAGGAGGGTAACGTTTTCAGGTTTATGTATGACTGTAATATGTAGGGTTTTTTATTCCCCCATATCTTCTAAATGTAGAAACAGATTCGGACGTAATAAGGTACGATACCTTATACGTCCGAATCTGTTTCTACAGATTCCTTATGGACTAAGATCACTAAGAGCCAGCGCTTGCCAGACCAACGGATTAGGGAACCCTCAGTGCGCGAGTCTGACTCGCACTTGGCCGGTTTTTTTTTAATTGAGTAAGCATGACTGGTTACTAGAGGTAAAACTCAAATTCTTCAATTTATAGGATTCGAAAAATGGCTGGAGTGACCACTCTGGCGGGGAGCAGCTGCACCACAATAGACGGTGCTGAAACCTGGCCAGATAGAAGAAATATATAAAGAAAGAAGGAATGAAGAAAGAACTGCCGAGGACTGTGTACAGTCAGCAACAAAGAGGTTTGCACCCGCCCATAGTTGCTTGTACTGGCGGGTGCCAACCGAGCTTTGTTGCTGACTCTACCTATCTACCTACTTATTAACCCCCGAATCAAAAAGAGGGGTGTTATAAATTTGACGTGTGTATATGTGTATCTGTCTGTGGCATCGTAGCTCCTAAACTAATGAACCGATTTTAGTCCAGTTTTTTGTTTGAAAGGTGGCTTGATCGAGAGTGTTCTTAGCTATAATCCAAGAAAATCGGTTCAGCCGTTTGAAAGTTATCACCTCTTTTCTAGTTACTGTAACCCTCACTTGTCGGGGGTGTTATAAATTTTTAATTTACACTTGTATTCCTATAGATGCGACAGATGTAGGTAACCTAGACCCGCGTGGGCGCGCATTCCGTCTGAATTGCACTAAATCTGTGCACCGTTTGATCGACCTGAATTACTGGCCGGTGGCCGGTGCACTTCACTTGGCTCTACAACTACATACCTAGACGGAGACGAGTGGGTGTCTAGGTATATGTTAAACGCTGTTCCTATTAGGTGCGAATAATAAATCAGAATAAAAAAATAATAATAAATAAGACAAAGTTGAATACTAAAACCCGACTGCGATCGTCTTAGTAACATTGAAATATTAGAGCAAAATTGTTTTTCTGTCGGTTGGTGTTTTTAAATGTTGTTGTACATTACCCATGAATTCAGAGTTTTCTCCTCTTTCATTTGACATCCCACTCGATACAATAGCAATTAATTTTTTTCTAAGACACTCACTTTTTTTGATCAGTGGTGAAGGTGATGATGGATTTTGATGAGTTATGACTCATTTTTCCATGAGCTTTACCTATGATGTAGACATCCGCGAAGAAAGGAATTTTGAACATGCAACCCCTAAAGGGGTAAAGTCGGGCGTTGAAATTCGTGTAGTCCACGCAGACGAAGTCGCAGGCATAAGCTAGTAATAGATAAAAGTAATTTTCCATCAGTTTATTAAATAATCATTAGGTAACAAACCGTCCCGAATACAAGCCAAAATTCCATGGAATCGCCCGAAATTGCCTTTAATAAGCTTAAAAGCTTCTGCGCTGTGCAAGTCATGGGCGAAAAGCGTTTAGAAATAAAAAACTAAATCGCGCAGTGCTCGTTAGAAGCCTCTGAACACATTAAACTGAACTCAAACGTACGTCTCCAGATTATTACGTTACTGTACTGTACTGAGTGCCATATTTGCTGTAAGTATACTTTATTTAGGTTTCACATTTTAGTACAACTAGCAGTTGACAATATCTGTTATTAGAATGATGACTACGTCTTTCGAATTATTAAATATAAAATCTTCCAAAATTCGAAAAATCCATTTCCACTGTTGTTAATTTTAAGTTTGTTAACCATTTTAAATTATTAATTTAACTAAAAAGTTCGTCAAATTGTGTCAAATGTTGATGACGTCACATCTATGTATTTCATACAAGCTCGCTTAGGTACCTATTAAGCGAGCGTTTTGATGTTTGATAAGTCAATGGTTTGACTAGGAGTCATTTTATTTTAAAACATATTAGCCATGCTAATCATGATTAATACCTACTCCCCTTTCCTATCCAATTAAGCGTAAGCGTGTGGTAGGAGTGGGTATGACAATAGTGCAACGGGTGGGGTTTGAACCCCCAACCTTTCAGACCTCATTCCGCACCTCAACCGTTGATCTATCGAGGCTCAACGGTTGAGGAGACCGATTGACGGACTCATTAGCCCTTGTGTAGCTGATTTGTAAAAATGTAGATAATAGATAGGTAGGTACTTACCACTTGTAACTTGGGCCAAGCCCTCTTTATTGGCAAGCAAAGTGCAGATAATAATAGCGTGAGAACAAACGAAATTACATAAAAATAAAAGTCACATTATGTACTTTTTAGCGTTTCCAAAAGTAATTTTTAAAATACCTATCAGTTTTTTGTTTTATTTAATGAATAAAAAATATTCACTGGCTTTTGGGTAAGCCTTTTCTTATGCAAAGAAGTGGGTAGGTACTTATTTACCTGAGTTAATTGCAAATTGCAATGTTTTAGAATTATTTTAAAATGCAATAAGTAAGTATAATTTTAGTCTAAGTAAAGAAGTAGGTATAATTAAAGCAATAATTATTATTCTATTCCTTCCGGAATGAAATTAACTGCTTATAATAAAATACCTAAGTAATTATTTATTTAATTACAACGATATTATTATAATAAATAAACAGCAACTTTAACTGCAATTATAATAATTGTTAGGACTACAAAACCTAAAGAACAATTAGATAGGTACGATAGCAAAAAACCGGCCAAGTGCGAGTCAGACTCGCGCACCGAGGGTTCCGTACTCGGGTAATTTTTCCGACATTTTGCGCGATAAATCAAAAACTATTATACATGAAAATAAATAAAAATTTGTTTAAGAATATACAGGTAAAGCCCTTTCATATGATACCCCACTAGGTACAGTTATTTTACTTCGAAAATTGAAATACATTTTAATTATTTTTTAACGATGTAACGAATATGTGTAATTCGCGGTTTTCGGATTTATTCCTCTACTTGTGCTATAAGACCTATCTACCTACCAAATTTCGTGATTCTAGGTCAACAGGAAGTACCCTATAGGTTTTCTCGACAGACACAACGGACGGACGGACGGACAGATAGACAGACAGACAACGAAGTGATCCTATGAGGGTTCCGTTTTTCCTTTTGAGGTACGGAACCCTAAAAATAAAATCTAAATAAAATATTGTTGTTAAATAAAATAAGGTATAGGTAGGTACCTACAATAAACAGTAATTTTCATTTCATCTACCTATCCCTTTCCAACCACCTAACAATAGGAGAAAAATAAAATATTCCAAACACATTCTCTTTGACATCTATTCACTAAACGCTAATCACAACACCCACACACGCACAGTATATCAATACCCTATGTTAGTGTGAGTCTAATTCAAATTCGGCCACTCACACGCAATCACGGAATTCGGAGACATTTCATTGGTTGGATTGAAGTTAGAAAAAAAAATTATGGTATTTTTAGATGTCAAGGTTGACTGAATAATATCGTTATTCAAATAGCTAATAGATAATTTTTAAATTGGCGTTAGTTAAGTTAGCATTGGGACTTCGTCTGTGTTGGTGTTAGCTGCCGGGCGTGCTCTGCTTTTTTGGAGTGTTTTTTTTTTTGTTAAAACTGACTGGAAAGCGCTCTAAGGGGGTGCCGTGCGTATGTCGGCGAGCGCCGGCACAGACGGAGTCCATAATTGTATAGTTTAACTAACTTGTTACAAATAACTACAAACTTGACATTGCAAAAGCCAGACGAGAGGGAAAAAAAAGTTAGCATTAAGTTTTCAGTTAATAGATAGGTAGGATGTCTATTGTCTAACTAGGTACCTATTACTTTTTTATCAAGTAAACTTAATAATACCTTCCTATCTGTAATTTACTATTGCTACTTATTATTATTGCTGATCGATTTGCGGGTGCAAATATCTAATTAAAAATTCCCAAAAAAATAAAATATAATAATCTACCATTTCATCATCATCATCATCAGCCTGTGGACTTCCACTGTTGGACATAGGCCTTCCCTATACAGCGCCACCACACCCGGTCCTCAGCTTTCCTCATCCAGCCACTTCCCGCCAGCCGCTTTATATCATCGGTCCATTGTGCTGGAGGGCGTCCCACACTACGTTTGGTTAAAACGCGGTCTCCACTCAAGGACTTTCCGGCTCCAACGGCCATCGCCTCTACGACAGGCATGGCCTGCCCACTGCCACTTCAGCCTGCTAATAGTTTGGGCTATGTCAGTGACCTTGGTTCTCCTGCGGATCTCCTCATTTCGGATCTTATCCCTCAAGGAAACTCCTAACATATAGCCCTCTCCATAGCTCGATGAGCAACTTTGAATTTGTGAACAAGGCCATTTGTCAGTGTCCACGTTTCAGCACCATAGGTGAGGACTATCATTTGGGATCAGTCAATATGTAAAGTCAAGGTAAGGTCATATCTATAAGTAGGTACAATAATTTCTAGGCTTAGGTATGTCCAACAGTTGACCTATTATGTAGGTATGTAAGGATATATATCTACCTAATAACTAGGTACCTATTTACCTATTTCTGGATCTAGATTTATCAGTTTCATTTCAATTTAGAACAGTTAACTATGAAATTATTTCGCATTTCTATCCGTTAGTTTCGGATAGATTCAAATGTGCATGACTAACCATATTAAGAACTGAATTCTCAATATTCATAACAACTAGTTAAATTATTCAAATTCAAATTTGAATAATTTAACTTGAATAGTTCATCATCCCTAATGTCACACAAAAATAAATCCAGCTAAGCGACTATTTAATTTACTCACACTACTACAGAATTCCTACTAACACATCACGAAAATATACATAACAGCCTATGTGTGCGTCTAACATTTTTGGCCACTCATACGCAACCTTAAAATTTGGTGGCTCGTCATTGGCTAGTTTTGGGTTAGAAAAAATTAGAGGCAGGCTTTTGAATGACGAATTACACAGTTGGCTGACTTTTCTATTTATCTCAAATCCGGTGTGAATACAATAGTCGTTAAAGTGTTATAGATGTGTATTATGTAAAAATGGTTTTTATAGTTAGGACGTTTTTGTTGGTAGTTTAGTATCACCAAAAGTTTTTTTTTACTGGTACACCTACTTACCAAGAACATTTTAAGTTCGGTCTTTAAAAATTGACTTAAATAAGACATTATTGTAGAGCCAGCTTTCACAGTTTTTATAAGGCGAGTAGATAAATTGAGATTAAATTTAAATAACAAGATGTTACTTATGTTCGAAAAGCTTCCATCATCCCGTTCTTAAAGCTGTTTCATGATTATTCATAGTATCCAATGTAAATTACCTACCTACCCTATTCTATTTTAAAATTCGAACACTATTCAAATTATCCTTGTGTGTGTTAAATTTGAATTTGATTGGTCAAAGGCACAAAGTTTTTATAATCGCCATAGTTACTAAGTAGTCGCTAACCGGTCAAGTACTTAATATATAAAAATAAGTAAATTATTTCATAAATTTTTTACCTACTAGCCGATGCCCGCGACTTCGCTCGCGTGGATTTTGGTTTTCCGAGATCCCGTGGGAACTCTTTTATTTTCCGGGATAAAAAGTAGCCTATGTGGTAATCCAGGATATTATCTATCTCCATTCCAAACAGCCAAACATACACACACACACACATCCACACAAACTTTCGCCTTTATAATATTAGTGTGATAGTGTGAAGTGTGATTTTATATTATACTTGCCTAAAGTATTTTGTTAGATTAATTATGTAGGTAAGACAAGAAGAAGTAGATAATACTTAAGTATTTATTTTTAAACAAAAAAAAAGTTAAGGCCAAGTTTCAAAGTCATAAATTTTTATTCATGAATCATTATATTTTAATCATTCAATGTAAAAGAACCGGCTACGGCTATTCAAAATTCGAACACTTATATTCAAATAAATTATTATAGTGTGCGTCTAATGCCCCTCTCCGGCGCATCCGAAATTTGAACTGCGTTAGACGATTGGTCGATAGCATATAAGGTTTTTTTATAATCGCCGCCACAAGTCTCAAACCGGTCAAGTGGGTCTTTTTCATGTACTTTATTCTTTGCTTTTATTTTTATAATAGAAACATGGCGTCTCTGAAGTTATGAAAGCCGGTTAATGTTAAATGATTGGCTTTGATATTGAATTTGAAATTACCAGCGGTACTTATTTATAGAAAATGGAAATCTTCTTTTTAATTAAGCTCGCTCTATTTAAGGTTTTTGCGTAGGTTTTTAACGTTCTAGTTTAGATTTAATACTGGAGTTACTTAAAGAAGTTAGATTTATAAAAAAAAATGACACTGCCCAGTGAAATAATCAAAAAACCTCATGAATACCTGCCAAACCTCACTGCACAAAATAAAAACAGAAAAAGAATACTTAACAAAAACTGCCTAAACTGCCTAGCTAAAATGTTGGAATCTGAATACCTAACTAGGTAAGTAATTGAGAAAAATACTTAAAGGCCATGAGACCGGCCTGCCCGCGAAATTCTAATTTAATTTGGTTTTTCGCAATTTGTAAACTAATACGACAACGTAGGATTATGGCATTCTGATTCCGACAGTGGCAGTATCATCCTCACAGGTTTATATAAAAATCTTTATTGAAAAGGTCCAGTTTAAGAAATTTATTAAAGTATCGAGTAATTTGTGAGAATAGTCGATACTTTAATTAACTTTAAATTGCGAAAAACCAAATTAAATTTGAATTTCGCGGGCAGGCTGGTCGCTTCTCCCTTAGTACATCTAGAATTTCAGCGGTAGGTAAATCTTCTTGACATCCATTTTCTTTATAGATAGGTTTTTCTTCTAGAGTCTGCATCCTAGTATCTACCTAGAGTTAGACTTATCTACGTGTCTACCTATCTAACTAGGTGTTATTGTTGTCAAGCTCAAGCATAAATAGGCCTACTGATTAATCTTTAAATTAGTACCTAGCCGGTCCTCGACGAACAACAAACAAGCGAAGCAGAGCTAAATATAGCAATAATTAAACGATTTTAAAAGCGAAGGGACTGGCCATTGTTTCGGTCGGGGCATTATAAAAACCCCAAATTACACGCACACATATTTAACTATAGTAATATAGTGTACGGGACAACAAAAACATCGAAAGCTCATTGAACGCACACAGACAAAGAGCCCCCAATTCGAATTCCGAACGCGCACAGCACAGTTTCCGTGATGGCGGCGCGGTCGTTGACCCCTCGGTTTTGGAGGGCGTGCTGACGTCACGGCGCTGACCTGCCTCAACGGCGGCGACCTTGAACGGATTCGGCGAAATTCGGGGGGAAGCCGGCTACGCTCGTACGCATTGTCACTCGCAATTGTTGGGATAGGTTATGGTCTGTCGGCGAAAGTACGCGACATTTTTCTTATATTTTATTGAATGGTAGGTATAATATCAATATCTCGTCCAAGGATTAAAATTTTTGCACTGTCCCATTGTGAATGATTATATTTAAAAATCTGTCAGTCATTTTTAAGGATCCGTACCTCTTAAGGAAAAAATATAGACTCAATAGCTCAACGGTTATAGGAGCGGACTGAAATCCGAAAGGTCGGCGGTTCAAGCCGCACCCGTTACACTATTGTCGTACCCACTCCTAGTACAAGCTTTAAGCTTAGTTGGAGAGGACAGGGGAATTCTTAAAAAAAAAGGAGAACGAAACCCTTATAGGATCACTTTGTTGTCTGTCTGTCTGTTGAGGACAATTTTTGCCTTGTTAGGTACCAAAGATTACGGATGCAGGTAAATCTGTCGGCCTCATGGATGTCGTCATCATCATCATCAGCCTGTGGGCGTCCACTGTTGGGCATAGGCCTTCTCTAAAGAGCGCCACCACACCCGGTCCTCAGCCTTCCTTATCCAGCCACTTCGCACCAGCCGCTTTATGTCGTTGGTCCATCGTGCTGGAGGGCGTCCCACACTACGTTTGCTTAAACGCGGTCTCCACTCAAGGACTTTCCGGCTCCAACGGCCATCGCCTCTACGACAGGCATGGCCTGCCCACTGCCACTTCAGCTTGCTAATAGTTTGGGCTATGTCAGTGACCTTGGTTCTCCTGCGGATCTCCTCATTTCGGATCTTATCCCTCAGGGAAACTCCTAACATAGCCCTCTCCATAGCTCGCTGAGTTACTATATAAAGTCTACCTATGTAGGAAATAATAAAATTCTTCAAGTCGGCCTTTTGATTTCCGTAACTGTCGCTTTCAATTTGCATTGTCTCGTTGGAACAGGTCAGATTTTCGGGAAAATTCGTCGATCATTGTTATTTTAACTCGTCAGTTACCTCCATTGTTTCATTTTCTTTTAATGAGGATGATTTTTGTCTTGGTAGGTTAACGATGTCGATTTAATCTGTCAGTCCTTTTGATTTCTGTAACTGTTACTTTCAATTTGCATTGCTCCGTTGCGATTTGCGATAGGTCAAGTTTTTCTGTCTGGGGCATCGTAGCTCCTAAACTGATGAACCGATTTTAATTTAGTTTTTTTTGTTTGAAAGGTGGCTTGATCGAGAGTGTTCTTAGCTATAATCCAAGAAAATCGGTTTAGCCGTTTGAAAGTTATCAGCTCTTTTCTAGTTACTGTAACCTTCACTTGTCGGGTGTGTTATAAATTTTTAATGTACCCTTGTTACAAACCCAGTTGTCTTGTAACCTATAATTTGAATTTATTGTCACTCGTTTAAATACCTACTACTACCCATAATAAAATATTATGACGTCCCCAGCGTCACTGACCTCCGATAAAGTCTTTCAGGTGGCCCTGAGACAAAACGACTGATCGTGTTTATTTAAATAATCGTAAGCCAAACCGCGATGGCACACCCAACGGTAATACAACGGCTCTCGATTCGCTCGATGTACTAATGAGGTAAAAACTAACAAGTGTAAATTAAAAATTTGTAACACCCCCGACAAGTGAAGATTACAGTAACTAGAAAAGAGCTGATAACTTTCAAACGGCTGAACCGATTTTCTTGGACTATAGCTAAGAACACTCGATTAAGCCACCTTTTAAACAAAAAAATAACTAAATTAAAATCGGTTCATTAGTTTAGGAGATATGATGCCACAGATACACAGATATAAAGAAACACAGACACACGTCAAACTTATAACACCCCTCTTTTTGGGTCGGGGGTTAAAAAGATGGCATCACTCATACAGCACCTTCGTAGCAGTCACAACGGGCATTCTGGGTCCAATAAGGGATCGAATAGGCTGCCCAATAACAGAACATTGGGTAACCTGGTAAAACAATGGTTGCCTCATCTGGTAGGCAACAAAATTTGCTCATTTTTATTCAAAGAACCAGCATGGCTGTTCTGCTAACAAATGACTAAACTATAATGCCCACGTCAAATGGTACCAACTACCAGTTTATTTAGGTACACTTAACAGCCAAGTTGATACTTTGAGCAAAAAATGGACCAGTTTGAAGACCTTTCATTTTTTTGAGACATTTCAACCCGGTTGCCTCATCTGGTTATAGAAGAGCTGGCTCACTTTTTGCGCAAAGGATCAGTCTGGCTGTTCTAATGTAGCCAGAATTCCTAGCAACATTTTACGTGGGCATGACTTACATAATAAGTAATTAGATTAGGTTAGCTATAAGATGGCTATAAGTTTTAGTGTAACATTTTCAAAAAAAAAATTGTGATCTTTAATTTTAATTTACAGGAAAAGAACCAAAAATAGTGTGACAAGGACAGTCGCGCGACACACCTCAAGATAAGATAAGCCAGAAAGAGATAGAGCCGCACAAACAAATGATGAACAGACATGATTCAGACATTGAGACGGGTGCAATGACCCCACATTTTGATGAGACATCACGTATTACATATCCATGGTCGGAATTTGACTTATTTTAAACCTAAAAGTTTTCCAACTAAGGTTTAAATTTGACTGCTAAGTTCCAAGTATCAAATTGTTGAATGTTTGATTGCCATTTGGATATTGAAAAAAAACGATCGGAGTTTTTAAGTGATAGTTTTTTGATTTTAAATTGAATCCTAAGATCCCTTAAATAAGAAAGGTTGCTTAGGTATTTGAATGTTGTAGAATAGTTACTTATAAAATTATAAAAATAAACAACGTGGTAACAAAGCATTTTCTGTTTTTTTTTTTCCGATTAAGGCGAAGGTCATTATAATTTACAATTATTAACCTTCTTTTAATTAGTAGTAGTATTTCGATTTATCCTCTTCAGGAAAGGTTAAGTTCGTAGACCATGTCATTGTAACCTGGTACTTAAATCGTACTTACCGAGGTAATTTTTGCCTAATTTCAATTAGCTTTCGAGTAAAATCCATACTAATATTATAAATACGAAAATGAGTCTGTCTGTCTGTCTGCTACGTTTTCACGGCCTAACCGCTGAACCGATTTAATGAAAGATACAGACTTGGGATACATCCCGGGGAAGGACACACACACACACTAGGCTACTTTTTATCCCGGAAAATCAAAGAGTTCCTACGGGATTTAAAAAACCGAAATCCACGCGGGCGAAGCCGCGGGCATGCTCTAGTGAATCATAGTTTTTAGGTAAGCTAATGTATATTCTAGAAACTAATATCTATGTCTGTGGTTTTCCAGATTTCTGTTAAAATATTCGGTTTCAAAGTTACGCGATCTTAAAATTTTTCATACAAATCTATGAATCCCTGTAATTTTAAAACTACATATTTTTAGAAAAATCTAAAACACAACAGACACAGATATTAGTTTCTAGAATATGTCTGCAAAATTTCATGGACTTTGGTTGCTTAATATTCAAATGAAATTGGAACTACGATTGTATGAAACGAGTGGAAACGAGTGACGGAGAGAGCCCTGTTAATTCATATACTCGTATCCCTACCGATATACATATTTTGAGGCAACGATCGAAAATAAAACAGCCTAATCAGTCAGTATTGATTCGAGTAAACTTATTAATACCAACAAGTTAAGTAGTAGGTACCTTACAGCCAATATATACCTAGGTACGTAAGTTCAATACCGTTCGATATTTTGTATACCTACCTAGTTGTTACGATTTTGTGTGACCTAAATAAGCTATACCGCACATAACAATTAAATTGACGATGTCATATTTACCTACCACAATAGTATTGGTTTACATTAAAACCATTGGTTTACTGTATTATTGGTACCTCTTTGGCGCAGTGGCAAGCGCTATGGTTCGATTCCTGGCAGGGTTTGGAATTTTATAATTTCTAAATTTCTGGTCTGGTCTAGTGGGAGGCTTCGGCCGTGGTTAGTTACCACCCTACCGGCAAAGCCGTGCCGCTGTACGATGTACGATCCGGTACGATGCTGTGTAGAAACCGTAGGGGTTGGTATGTGGTAAATAAAAAAAACCGGTCAAGTGCGAGTCAGACTCGCGCACCGAGGGTTTAGATTTATAAAATCTATGCCAATTGCTAATACAAAATCGACTATCGAGTGAGTAACACCAATCGAGTACCAAAAGTAGAATTTCCTTTATCAGAAATGGCACTGACCACTCCAATGGCAGACGAAATGTGTACCGTTATCGTTCTTTGGTTAACTGATTTATACCTAATATAAAATATACTTAACTAGGTGATCCCCATGACTTCACCCGCTTAAAGTAAGGTTTTTTAAAAATCCCGTGGGAACTTGCCTAAAAAAACTTGGGAAAAGTTGTCTATGCCAATTTCCGGAGCGTTTCCAAGTTTCATTAAGTTGGTTCAACTGATAGGCCTTTAAGAACTCTTTGATTTCCCAGGATAAAAAGTAGCCTAAGTCCGTCCCCGGGATGTAAGCTATCTCTGTACCAAACATCAAAATCGGTTATACTGTTGGGCCGGGAAAAACTAGCAGACAGACTGACAGTCAGACAGACAAACAGACAGACAGACAGACCGACAGACAGACAGCTACACAGATAGATACCATTATAAGTAGGTAAGTATACTGTGACTTATACAATATTTTGATACAAGGCGAAGGAAAAATCGTTAGGGTCACTAACATCGGTGAAGGTCTGATGATACAGGTTCGGAGTCTTTGTTGACGAAATGTAATACAATTATTATTTACCAAGCTTTGTATTTTATGTTATAATGCCCGCGATTTAAATAGGTAGATTTTTTTTTTGAAAAATCCCTACGAGAACTGTTTGATTTTCTGGGTTTAAGATCTACTTCTGTATTTCAGCGAATAAACCATTATTTTATTGATTTATTTATTTTGTGAGTACAGGGTATATATGAGCTATTTTCTTTCATTAACAGTTTGGTATGATTCCAGTCAAGAACAAGCCTGTGTAGTTAAAAAAACCGGTCAAGTGCAAGTCGGACTCCCACACAAGGGGTTCCGTATCATCTTCAAAATTTAACACTTTTTTAAACCGCGACCCAAAAAGAGGGGTGTTATAAGTTTGACGTGTGTATCTATGTATCTGTGTATCTGTCTGTGGCACCGTAGCTCCTAAACTAATGAACCGATTTTAATTTAGTTTTTTTGTTTGAAAGGAGGCTTGATCGAGAGTGTTCTTAGCTATAATCCAAGAAAATCGGTTCAACCGTTTGAAAGTTATCAGCTCTTTTCTATTTACAGTAAGTAACCTTCACTTGTCGGGGCTGTTATAAATTTTTAATTTACACTTGTACGAAATTAAACGGCTAAGTCTTAGCCGCTTAGAGTAATTAGGAAGCTGAATGTTAAATAAATAGTCTGGTGGACCATTGCCCGTATAATGCATCATCAGTAAAGATAAGACTGCAATTCAAAGAATTACATTCGTCATAACTCATGCAGACAACGGATCAATTTACTCTTATTTAAATAACTTATCGGCATCTAGGTTTTTAGAAATCCCATTAGAAAGAAATTGGAAATTAATAGGTAGGTATTTTCGGTAGGAACGGCATTCGAAGACTTCGACAATCGAAGATTATCTAAATGACAAAAAAGCTTGGATATGACTCGCTCCAGCAATACACTGCGCTGCAATTGCTTGTTTACAGTATGGCATATTATTGTAAATTGAACATGTACTTGAAAAGAGCAACCGCCGAGTTTCTTGCTGGTTCTTCTCGGTAGGAACGGCATTCCGAACCATTGGTAGATTTTTTCGACGATTCAAAAGCACTTGTAAAAGTTTAATTGAATAAAAACATTTTGAATTTTTTTTGAATTCCGAACCAGTGGTAAATTATTTGACGATTCAAAAACACTTGTAAAAGTCTATTTGAATAAAAATCTAAATTGCAATATTCTATTCTATTCTATTCTATTATTGCAATTCCGCTCAACAGCTAGTACCTAAGGCATATACCTACTTATAGGCACATTAGCCTATAGATTGGTTGGTATTCTTTTAAAAAGTTTTAACTATTTTAATCATGACTAATATTCCCCTTTCCCCTCCAACTAAGTGTAAAGCTTGTGCTAGGAGTGGGTGCTATTGACGTAATAGTGCAACGGGTGGAGTTTGAACCGCCGACCTTTCAGATTTCAGTCCGCTCCTATAACCGTTGAGCTATTGAGGATTTAGTAAACATATTTTTATTTCGCAGTAGGATAAAGTGTGTTGACCTCAGCGGGGCATTGAACCCGGGACGTATTTCTAAATTTTCGCGCGCGCCGATAAGGTGTTATCGCGAATGCAATTTATTTTATCTCGGCGTGCATTGCTCTATTGCTAATGTCAAATTGCGTATATTTTTCAGACTACTAACACAAATATTATTGTTTGAGATTGCAGAAATGATTTACAATATTTAATTTAGTATACCTTGCACTACGTAAAATATCTAGGTAGGTTACGTTACCTACCTATAAAATATTTAACCAAAAAAATAATTGAATTGAATATGTTTTATTAACACATGTTATCCTTTACCTACCTATTAAAATCATTGATTAAAAAAAACTGTTTTTCAATTCACTTTTTAGGGTTCCGTACCTCAAAAGGAAAAACGGAACCCCTATAGGATCAGTTTGTTTTCTTTCTGTCTGTCTGTCTATCCATCTATCCGTCTGTTCGTCTGTTGTGTCTCTCCAGAAAACCTATAGGTTGTTACTTCCTGTTGACCTAAAATCATGAAAGGCAGGTAGGCTTGTACGATGGTACGGAACCCTTCGAGTGCGAGTCCGACTCGCACTTAACCGGTTTTTTTTTAAATTTAATAAACTATTGTGGCAGTCTTTGTCGACCTTCAGCCTAAAGGTGGCAGGAAGTAAGTAGGTGTAAATATGCCTAACCATTAACCATGCATATAAGTAGGTAGGTACAGCATAAAGTATAGATTAGTCATATTATTATGTTATACTCTGGTTCTTGTAAGTATCACATACTGCTCCAATAAATATAAATTATTGTTTTAGCCTAATTCTTGCAATTAATTAAAAATAATTTCAATATTTGAACTCTGTTATTAATTCATTAATCTTTTATTTGTGCCAATCATGTTAAGGTGCTATACACATAGTCGACTCGGCTATATGAAAGCGGACGAAACATCGACGCACGTGTGGCAGACCAACGCGACCGCTACTTATACGTAGATTACTTATACGTAGATAATACTTCTGCGTAGATTGTCCAGCTTGACGCCTGCTGGCAGTCTGAGCATTCAGCTAGGCTTCTGGATCGAGCTTGGATGGCTGAAGTGACGACTCGGACGAGTTAAGGCTCTGCACCTACAACAGACTGTCTGATTAACAATTGTATGATTGACTGTCAGACACACAGACAGAAGCTTAAGCGCAGAAACCTACCCAGAAGAAAGAAAAAAGAAAGAATGAAAAAAGTTTTGTACTTTTAGATGTATAAGGGTTGATATACACATAGTTTGGAGCCTAACGGCATTTTTGCCGCACAATCACCTACATAAGCAATATCAAGCCTAATTTGTTATAATCCGCCAAAACAGACCTGTGTGGTACAGCACGCAGCATGCGACATACACCGCTCATCCTTCCAGTAATAGGTAGACCTGTAGAAAAAACAAGCAATCAAGCAAGCAAGACGCACAACCACTACACAACAAACTTAACTTAAGTTTCACTTAATAATGGAGCACCCTCAGAACTCAAAAGATGTGGTTTTTATAATACAAAATTGCAAATCGCATGCTGTACATTGTACAGCATATACAGCTTTGTCTGTTTTGATTATAGGGAATGAACCCTATATAGTTCCTTGTGTTTCTTGGACCTCAGCAAAACAACGCCGCTTCTGTCGTACATACATTAATCTATACATATATTAACTGATCTACGGTCCTGCTGTGCTGTGCCAAGCCGACTATGTGTACAGCAACTTATAAAATCCTTACCTGGTACCAATTTGTCACAATATTTTATGAATGTCAGTTTTCCTGTATAAAGTCCAAAATACTTCGAAACGATTGCCGAAATTTGTATTTGTTACTTTTATCAATTTGCTTGCGGTCGGGATTTCGTCACTTGCGCGGTTTACCAAATATATATTTTATGGGTTTGAGTAAACAATAAGACAATAATAGGTATGTTTATTTGGGCATACCAAAATTCAACTAAAAATATGTAAGTAGCTTCTAAATTTTATTGAAAGGTTATGCCTAGTGGTTCAAAGTTATAATCGCGGGCAAACCTGCATGCATAATGTTTTCAAAGGTGTGAAGTTTGCTAATTCATACTTGGCCAGCGTGTTAGAATATGGGCTAACTCGTTCTTATTATAAGTCATTCTGAACCAGTGGTAGATGTTTTTGACAATTCAAAAGTACTTGTAAAATTTAACTGAATAAAAATATCTTGAATTTTGAATTTTATTCTGAGACCCGTGTTCAGTAGTGAGCCCCCGATCGTAAAAATCAGAAAAAACCCCCAAGCCCTTTGAATAGACCACTTGGCTATCACTATCGCTTTATATGTAGGTAAGTATAGTTTTTTTATTATGACGTCATACTGTAACTGCATAGCAAATATTTTCGGCGGGCCACCTGCGTCAACAGGGCATTGTATCTTGTGCGAAAGAGACGGGTGCAGTGTATATAGTACACGAGTGAAAGTGAGAGGGGCAGCGTGCCATGACCTTAGTCAAATTGTGCAGAATTGGCAGGTCTGTGACCGATACGATAAGATAAGGAATATTTCGGGCGACCGTTGAATATGTTACCTATTGTGATAGGTTCGGAGTAAAAATAAAATATTATGTTTGAGAGAGCCTATGAGGTGGGTATAACAACCAAAGATAATACTTTGAAAATTGCAGATGGGCAGGGCTCCTCGAGTTTTAGCAAGTCGTGATTGAATAAACTAGAAAACACGACTGCCTTGCCAAATAACTAAAAAGTTAAAAAATCACATATTTTGAAAATGGCGAAATAAAGCCGCCATATTGAATTTTTTTCAAAAAAATTATAGTCTGTGTCAATCGGGATGATGTAAGGATTCTGACTATACCTCATTCATTCAAATCTGTTCGGGCATTTAGAAGTTTAGAAGTTATAGTGGGACACAGAACCTCACACTGCACACATATTATTACATGGGTACATGAACCATGAAAGAATTATTAATCCTGTGTTTGGGCAGTCGTGAAAAAATACAAATGATACGAATAGTTTGCCATAAAGTGCAAGTGCGATCACGAAATTCCAGCCATCCAGGGATTTAAAAAGTAAAAATTCCGAATTCAAACCGGGCTTAACCAAAAAGGTGACACAGCGAAAGTAAAAGCCCACTCACACACGCCCAGGTTACACACAGGCCTGACCTTTCCCAACATTTAGTGTACGCTGGCCGAATACTTGAGGTCAATGACACATGCACCGCACCGAGGCCGATGCGTTGCATTTGGCAGGACTTGTTTTTTAAAAAAGGAATACTTTCGCTGAATTGTTTTATCTGTGGACGAGCTGGATTTTAAATTCTGAATTCGAATTTGGAATGTTTTATTCGAAGCACGCTGGGGTTGGAACGAAAATGCGTGAACGAAATTGAATGTTACTGACTTGTGAGAACTGAAAAATAAAGAGATGGCTTATTACAATAAAGATAACATAAGTACTTATTTCATTAATGTTATGAAGACAACCTTATTTTTTTATTCAGATGTACAAGTTAGCCTTTGACTGCAATCTCAGCTGGTGGTAAGTGATGATACAATCTAAAGCGGAAGCGGGATAACCTGGAACAGGTATGGCAGTTTTTATTAAACCCAGAGGTATTCCTTTCGTGTCTACACGGCATCGTGCCAGAACGCTAAATCGCTTTTTGCATCGGTTTGTCGGTAAGGTGGTAACTAGCCACGGCCGAAGCCGCCCACCGGACCAGACCAGAAATTTCGAAATTATAAAATTCCAAACCTCTGCCTGGATTTGAACCCCGGGACTCACACTAATAAGACTACAGCACTTACCAATGTGCCAGGGAGGTCGTCAAAAAAACCTACCCCAATATACCTACAGTTCCCTAGGTACCTAGGTACATAAGATATGGTAAATAGAGTACCTAGCCTAGGTAATTAAAAATTTTTTATTATTTGTTGTTATAGCGGCAATAGAAATACATATTCTGTGAAGAGTCCCTAGCCCTACCTATGACGGTTCACGAGATACAGCCCACTGACAGACAGACGGACGGACGCTTATCTATAGGATTACGTTCGCACTCTTCGAGTAAGGAACTCTAACAAATGATACTAAAATGAATTGTAATTTCTATGCTAACCTGCATATTTTGAGCAAATTAATCAATGATTTGATTTGATAAGGGCGGTTACGCACTCATCCGCTCCGGAAAATACGGATATAAAAACTCGGACCGATCTCGGATATTGCTTCCGCACTAATACGATATCCAAATTCAAGCTATTCAGTGGACATCTTTGACATATCTACGTCATACGTCCGATTTAAATCCGAGGCACATCCTAGAAATTCTCACGGATGACGGAGAGAACTCGGATGACGGAAGTCGGGGCTAGTGCGTATTGCGTAAGTTACCATACCAATATCTAAGTAGTTCTGTAAATACTTCGGAACGTATTTTCACGGATTCGGATCGGATGCTGTGCGCACCTACCTAATTACAAACAGTTCAAACCATTGGGTTTAAAAACGTTAAGCTCTCGCATGTTAATGTTCGAGTCTTCTCTATAATGTAGAACCCCGCCCAAAAAAAGGATTTTCAAAAATGTTTCATCCAATCGAGTCTGGGGTGGGCTTGAAATTTTTCAGAGGTTGGTTGGTTACCATTAGGTAACTACAACTTCTCGAATCTTGATTCAAAATTTGGATTTAAAGTATTATTTTCGAAATAAGCTTTTTTCAGGAAAAGACGTTCACCATTAGGTAACGTTTAGTATATGGATTCAAAATTTGGATTTAAAATAATTTTCGAAATAAGTTTTTTTCAGAGCAAGTCTTCACCATTTGGCAAATAACTTATCAAATCTGGATACCAGATTTGGTTTTGAATAATTTTCGAAATTAGCTTTTTTCAGAACAAGTTTTTTCCATATCTTCTTAAATGGATTCAAGATTTGATCAAGATCACTTTCTATATTTAATCATATTTTTCATTTGAATTTCATTAGGCATCATGAAATTTCTCAAAAATGGAACGAATTCTTAGGTGAAGCGAATTTCTTCTCATAGTTCTAAAATAATTTGTTGCTTCGGCGATTGTTGTGACCTAGATTTTGTTTATTAAATTTTATGCTATACCTACATTATAAGTAGGCAAATACCTATTTGAGTCGTAGGCGCGTACGTATAATATATTTGGATGTATTTGTTAAATAAGTACTTACTACTTAATACTTTATTAAAAAAAAAACTTTTTTTTCCGATTTTATAGCCAGTATCACTGAGAATCGCAATGATGTAAAGATTCTAACGTTACATCAAATATCCAAAATCCAAATCTGTTCAGCTGTTCATTTAGAAGTTATGATAAAATACATACATTGACATACATGATACACCTTACCCTACATGACACGTGAACCCTGAAAACATTAGACCCCTTTCTTTTGGTCAGGCGTGTAATAAAACCAACCCTAGTTCTATCTTTCGCGAGTCCCAACTACCTGAATGAATCACAGTATAGGTACGTATCTACATTAGGCGCGTCTACATAACACCTACTTACACAATAAAGACTATAAACTAATAGACGAGAGCGATAAAATAGCACTCGCACTACAATAGTAGCATGCATGCAAGTTTATTGACGTTGCATCCGAATGAACTTGAGTTTTGAACATGTGAATGTCATCTAGCCTGAACGAGTCAACTCGCGCCAGTGTGGCTGCAGTACTGTGTTAGTGTGCACGATCTTTGCACGCGTAACAACCCAATTAAAAAAAAAGAAACAGAACTTCAAAGTTCCTATATGAAATTTCTATAGCACATATCAGTTCATTTGTAATTTTTGAACTATCGAAGCGAGAACATCACTCCGCGGGAAAGAGATGGCGAATTCCCGCCCGCTATTTCGGTGACGTCGGGTGCATAGTGAAATAAAATAAATGAAAAGTGGCTGGCATTCAGTAATTTCATTGTGTTTACGCGCGTTGCTAGTTTGTTTGGCTACGTATTTTTTATTTACACTCTATTTTACACTGTGGCGCCCTCTACTGTCCTATATCTCGTATTTGATATGTGTACCTAGTAATACGCGTGGTTAACATGGAGCTGTCAAAACAATAACCTAGCCGCCTAGCAGTGATTTGTGTGAACACAAGTGGCGGAAAAACCCTATGTGTGTTAAGTTTTCGAAGTGAAACTAGTGCTGAGCCGGAAAATTGTATGAACGGTTTTTTTGTCCAAACTTAACCTACGACAATCTTCAGTTGCGCGCGAGCTGTCCTCGCATGCGCCTCTCGTTTCATTCGCGACGAAAATTAACGAAAATCGACGAAAATCCACCGAATGGCCCCGTATAACCCCGCCGAATCAAAGACCCGAAAGTCATCCGAACTTTTGAAAATCGAACGCCCAACCCAAACTTTGCGTTCGATATAAAAGAAAAACTTTTAAAGTGAAAACTTTTTTGCTCAATTCTTGTGATCCTATAAGAGTGCCTTAGTACGTACAAATACGAAACTAATAAAATTGTGATGTCATAGTGCAAAAATTATATAGAAAACTAGACTTAGAGAAACTATTTTTAGTGTTAGTGAACTTGTAGAAAACACTTTATTTTTTTTTGGAGTAAAACCCAACGAATTTAAGTGCATATGGACTGCAGCGTAAACTTTATAAGGTAAGGCATTTATTTTCTCTAGTCGGCTAATAGGTTTTTTTTTCTAATTACGTACTGTTGGTAATAGGTAATATTATGCTGGCATGCCAATCTTAATCTATGAACTTGATAGTTGATTGCATTGGTGTGTGCTACGAAGTTGGTCGCGAACAAATTGCGTTGCTTTTTCGTAGTTCGCTCATAACTTCACGCATTATGAACCGCTAGGATATCCTTCCAAACGAATTCCAACCTTATATACAAACCATTTTATATACTTTTGATGTACTACTAGATTTTATATCACCTAAGTTTTATGTATATTTTTGTAGTAAGTACTTATAGGATATTTTTAGCCTTTAAAGTCGTTTTTGCATTGTTTTATAGATATAAGGTGCAGTACATTGGCTTTGATGATTATTATAGCTGTGTGTGTTATGTATGTTTATATGTGTAATGCACGTCTCCTAAGGTTACTACTGTTGTTTAATTGAATTAAATACCTAGATGTTTAGTTCCTACTATACTTCAACATAACTTTGGTGGAGTTATATCCAGTAGGTAGTTAGGTAAACCTACCGTACCTATAGGCATATAGATCTAGTTCAAACCAAATTCAAATAATTTACAGTTTCTGTATTTCCTATTAGCCATTTTTTCAGTTTGTTTTAGGTTGGTAGGCGCAGAGAGTTGCCATTATTAGAGTAGCATACTTATATTTCACTAAATTGATTTAAATCAATTTGACTGGTTAGGATATTGGTTGGTTCTACAATCTACATTGCTGCTTGACTGAGTGATAATATTTAAATTATAATTTGACGTAGAAAACCTTCAATGGGTTAAAAATAAACGTCAAATGAGTTCGGTGGCTATCATTCAATGTTAGACACTGAGTTAGCAAATCATCCCACAAGTGGTGATAGCCATTATGTTCTCAAAGATGTGTGCTAATCTGTACTTGTCCAGTGCGGTGGACTAGACCCGAAACCCTTCTCATGAAGAGCCGTGCTAAGTAGTTGTGATGGTGATGATAATCACACTAATATTATAAAGGCGAAAGTTTGTATGTGTGTGTGTGTGTGTGTGTGTGTGTGTGTGTGTGTGTGTGTGTGTATGTTTGTTACTCCTTCACGCAAAAACTACTGGACGGATTTGGCTGAAATTTGGAATGGAGATAGATAATATCCTGGATTAGCACATAGGCTACTTTTCATCCCGGAAAATCAAAGAGTTCCCATGGGATTTCAAAAAACCTAAATCCACGCGGGCGAAGTCGCGGGCATCGGCTAGTGATAACATAAAGTGAGGACTCTGGGACCCTACCGCGGTAGTTTCAGAAAATGACAGCTAAAGTGTGACAATCCCAGTCACCTTTGGTTGCTGACGCTCGCTCACTATTGGCTACAATGCATTGTTGCGACAAGAATACCATAAATTCGGCCAATCACAACAATTGAAATTGTAATATTATGTAGTAGTTCCGTGGCGTCACCCGGTTTAAGGTCCTGGCTGAAAATCAGCACTGTATGCTCTTGTATATCAAGGAATACAACATAATGCTGAACTGGAACCTTTTTTCAGGTGGTTCCACACATGACACAGTTTATTCTGCTTAAGGCATGTTGGCTTTAATGCTCAAGTGGTAGAAATTCTGGGATAGGTATAATATGCGATGTGTGTGCAATTTAAGAAATAATCATTTTTCTTTCTTTCTTTCTTTTTTCTCCTTTTTTCTTTATTTATTTCTTTCTTTAATAATAATTGATACGGCTTTTCCGGAATCAACCTGCTGATGTATGAGGTTTGCTGCTCCATGATGTATGAAGTTGAACTCAGTGGGTACCTAAACGTAGGAATATGAATAGGTAAACAAGCCATTACGATATCTATTGTATATTTTGTGTTTACTATTAGAAGCCTGCAGTTACGTCCACATGAGTTTTATTGTTTACAGCGAGGCAGTTTTGATGGGCATCATCTTTCTTTTAGCCATAATTTACCTACCTAAAAAGTCTTTATCCTGATTAACTGGACTATCAACGCACAAATACACAGTCTGCAGCTATTAAAAATTTTGACAGTAGGTTCCAAATAATATAACGTAAACACTCACTAAGAAATTTCCCCTGAGAGCGGTTATGCATTGCATCCGATCCGAATCCGTGAAAATACGTTCAGAAGTACCTACCTAGACATAGGACTGTTTAGATATTCTCACGGATGACGGACAGAACTCGGATGAGAGAAGTCGGGAACTATTGCGTAAGCTCCGACATCGTGAGAATATTTCGGATGTACCTCGGATTCAAATCGGACATAATATGACAGATATGTCAAAAATGTCCACTGAATAGCGTGGATTTGGATCAGAGATCGGATTAGTGCGTAAGCAATATCCGAGTTTTTTATATCCGTATTTTCACGGATTCGGATTGGATGAGTGCGTGACCGCCCTAACAGGGGGTAATTATTTATAATTATTATGGGATGAAAGTTTTTTTTCTCTCTCGTCTGGCTTTACAAAGATTAGCCAATGTCAAGTTTGTAGTTATTTGTAACAAGTTAGTTAAACTATACAAGTATGGACCCCGTCTGTGCCGGCGCTCGCCGACATACGCACGGCACCCCCTTAGAGCGCTTTCCAGTCAGTTTTAACGAAATAAAACACTCCAAAAAGGCAGAGCACGCCCGCCAGCTAACACCAACACAGACGAAGTCCGGGATGTGAAAGTCCCATCATTTTTCAAGTTACTAAGTTACCAGTTTTCATCTATAGGTATATTGAGCTACGTCAGTTACTCCGATTCTCCTACGGATCTCCTCATTAACCGACTTCAAAAAAAGGAGGAGGTTCTCAATTCGTCGGAATCTTTTTTTTTTAAATTTGATCACGTAGAAAAACTCCAAACATAACTCTTAGGATTGACTGCGCTATACAATCTTCCTGCCCTCATACACGGGACCACTTGAGCAGTGCGACAACGACTGTTCATAGTTCAAGCAGTTGACCATGACTGCTCAACGTTCATACTGTGCTCAAGTCATCCGTAGGCAGTTCTAAGTTAAGGCTAGACATTTCACCGCGATTAGCCTCATCTGGTGACAGAATGGCTAGCTCATTTTTCGCGCGAAGGATCAGCCTGGCTGTATTTCGGCAATGCAGCCAGTATTCTTGGCACCATTCCACACGGTAATGATTTGTACAGCCATTAGGTTGCGCACGTATGGCCCTTAGTTAAGAGGGGTCCCTCCGTCACTCGCTCCATACAAACGTAGTTTCAATTTCATTTGAATATTAAGCAACCAAAGTCCATGAAATTTTGCAGACATATTCTAGAAACTAATATCTATGCCTGTGGTTTTCCAGATATCTGTTAAAATATTCGGTTTCAAAGTTACGCGGTCTTAAAAATTCACATACAAATCTTTGAGCCCCTGTAATTTTAAAACTACATATTTTTAGAAAAATCTAAAACACCACAGGCACAGATATTAGTTTCTAGAATATGTCGGCAAAATTTCATGGACTTTGGTAGCTTAACATTCAAATGAAATTGGAACTACGCTTGTATGGAGTAAGTGACGGAGAGAGCCCTTTTAAGGTTAAATAAACAAAGGAATCGCTTGACAATGCTTGTTAGTATCGATTTCGTGTCCGAAATGCGCCGATGAAATATGAAAAACTCGTTTGGACATTTTTGCCGGCACCAACCGGTCGATATTTTTGTTGCGTGCTGTATTGTCTAACTTATTTAATTAAACACATCATCAGTATCTTGATCTACTCATCACCGGCTCACTACTGAGCACGGTTCTCCTCTTAGTATGAGAAAGGTTTGGCCATAGTCATAGGCCAAGTACTTATGGATTGCACTTGGCAGACTTCACACACCTTTGAGAACATCACGGAGAACTCTCAGGTATGTAAATGGTTTTTCCTTTTGAAGTACGGTACCCTGAAATCCTCCTTTCCTATTTCCTTTCGATGTTTTCCTTCACCGTCAAAACGAGTGATATTGAATTGCTTAAACCGCACATAACTCCGAAAAGTTAGAGGTGCGTGCCCGGGATCGAACCCAACCCACCTCGCCTCGCTTGAGTATTTTTTTTGTAAATCAGCGAGGGAGTGAAACTTCCAAAAATCCTGAAAACTGAAGTAAAAGTCGTTGATGATGGTGATGATGATGACTCATTAAAAAAAAACTAAGTAATTAAATGTCCTTTGCACCATTTTGCACCATCGCTAGGTATAAGGCCGCCAAATTGTACCAACCTGCCTATATTTTGTTTTTGCTCTGTATGTGTTTTGTTTTAACCCCCGACCCAAAAAGAGGGGTGTTATAAGTTTGACGTGTGTATCTGTGTATCTGTGTGTCTGTGTAAGTGTATTTGTGTATCTGTGTATCTGTGGCACCGTAGCGCCTAAACTAATAAACCGATTTTAATTTAGTTTTTTTTGTTTGAAAGGTGGCTTGATCGATAGTGTTCGTAGCTATAATCCAAGAAAATCGGTTCAACCGTTTGAAAGTTATCAGCTCTTTTCTAGTTACTGTAACCTTCACTTGTCGGGGGTGTTATAAATTTTTAATTTACACTTGTCTGTATTAATTTTGTTACTTTAAATAATACTATATACTAATATACTAATAATAATAATACTGTTAATACATTCATTCATTCATAAATGTCACAACCGGAAATCGATCCCCGGACCTCAGAAGTAGGTAAAGTAGCAACGTTAAACACTCCATCAGACAGCAAAGTTAAAATAGAACAGTGAACTAAACTACTTTAAGCCAATTACTGGCATCCATTATTTATGTTAGTATGCAGTATCAACTGACAACTGGTCAATGCACTTTGAAATGTACTACCAGAGTGAAATAGAGTGAGGGAACTCTCGGTTTGATATAATATTAGGCTATGGTGACGTAAAATCATAGACAAGTGTAAATTAAAAATTTATAACACCCCCGACAAGTGAAGGTTACAGTAACTAGGAAAGAGCTGATAACTTTCAAACGGCTGAACCGATTTTCTTGGATTATAGCTAAGAACACTCTCGATCAAGCCACCTTTCAAACAAAAAAACTAAATTAAATTCGGTTCATTAGTTTAGGAGCTACGATGCCACAGACAGATACACAGATACACACGTCAAACTTATAACACCCCTCTTTTTGGGTCGGGGGTTCAAAATGTTTCTATTTCCGTTACAACTTAAAACCCTGACTGAAATTCGTAGTTTTCAGCAGTAGGTTAGGTAGATTCAGGTTGAATAGCAATTATTCATGGAAAAACAATTCGGCTACCATGCAGGTCGGGCATTATCGTTAGTGATTCGGGCACATTCGTGTCCCTTTACTGTTTTTTGTGTTTTTTTCTAACGCTCTATTGGACTGTGTCACGGAAGTTTCGGTATAGGGTGACCATACTGTACCTAATACTATTTATTTTTATAGAGATTTTTTTACCCGTCTACGGCAAAGCCAAAATGAAGGGTTAAGGTGCCCACGCACTCGAACTGAACTGCAGCGGAACTGCGCGTCGCGGC
This sequence comes from Maniola jurtina, assembly GCF_905333055.1. NCBI lineage: Eukaryota > Metazoa > Arthropoda > Insecta > Lepidoptera > Nymphalidae > Maniola > Maniola jurtina. The sequence continues at coordinate 7,082,036 of NC_060052.1, read as the reverse complement.
GGGGCGGGGCGGGGCGCTGCCGCGACGCGCAGTTCAGTTGCAGTTCAGTTCAAGTGCGTGGGCACCTTTATGATTTTAGCAGTCTATGTAGGTATGTAGGTCTGTATTTATGTATGTTCCACCGTATCGCCTAAACTACTGAGCCGATTTTGATGAATGAGGTGCCAATCGATTCGTTCGGTTTGAGTAACGTAGGCTACATTTTATACGAAAATAACCTGATGGATGTTACATCCAAAAAAATGAAGGCCTCCAAAGTTTTGTTTGCTATTGTATCGAGTGGGATATCAAATAGCGAGTAAAAAATTCTGTGTTCATAAATAGAAATACCTACTTACAGCACAAAATTAAAATAAACCAAGCGACAGAAATACTATTTTACTTTAGTCGGGTTTAAGTTATTAACTTTATGTTGTTTTATCTATGGGCCTATCTATGGATGCATAGTTTTATGGTCACCCCACGTATAAGTAACTATGTAATGTAGCAGTGCACAAATATCGAGGTCGAATTACTCATTGTTTGCACACGTCAGCTGAATGATTTGGGTATTGTGTTGTGCATGCATTCAGTGACGCTTGGGGACTACCTATTTGGACTTTGAACTTTCAATATTTATTTATTCAGTACAAGTTAGCACTTGAGTGCAATCTCACCTGGTGGTAAGTGATGATGCAGTCTAAGATGAAAACGGGTTTTACCTGGAAGAGGTATGGTCCGTATGACAGTTTTTTAATAAACCCATATCTACCACTTTGGTTTCTAAAAGGCACCGCATCGGATCGCTAAATCGCTTGGCGGCACGAATTTATTGGTGGCGTGGTAACTAGCCACGGCCGAAGCATGCAACCGGTGGACTATGATGATGTATAATAATCTATTATGAACCCTATTTACCCATAAACTCTAAATAAAACACAAAGCTTTAAAAACACTAAACGAATTGAATTAATTTCTAACTTATTCATTTATTCCTACGTAAGATAAGATCGAAATAACGCAGAGAAAACCTAGGTTCGTAGATATACTTATATGACCAGCTAGTTCCGTAATTTGAAGCAAGCGGCAAGAAAAGTCATCACCCGATGTCCAAGATGGCCGCCGGTTTTTTGTCTATGCTAACGGCTGAGCGAATGTTTTAGAACCAGTTTCTTTGCGTTTCATGCACTTAACCTTGTCATTAGACTCTGCTAGTCATTTTTGAAATTCGAATAGCGACGCCATATGTAATTCCAACGCTATTCGAATATCAACTTAGTTGCTAAGGTTTTAGAGTTGAAAATTGGTTGTTTCGTAGTGGATTTGTGACGTTTATGTCGTTTTAGAGGAATTTTCGTCACAGCACTACATTCCCCTTCCATAGATAGCAATGAGCGATGATGTTAGACGCGAAAGTTGGTAGATATGCTCTATTATAATATTATTATTATTAATTTCATCTAACTACCAGTTTGAGATAATAAATAATAGGGAGGTAAATAATAGGTGAGTAATAGGTAGGTACTTATAGTAGTAAAATAGGTACTATTTACTAGATGTTTATTACGCACTAGCTGATGCCCGCAGCTTCGCCCGCGTGGATTGGTCAGATCCCCTGCAGCATCAGGATTGAGGAGTTGGACTCCAAATTTTTTATGAAACAATGTCGCAAAGTTCCTCTATCGATTAAAAAAGAAATGACGCAAATCGGTTCAGAAATCTCGGAGATTTCGGTGTACATAGGTAGAAAAACACAACTCCCTTTTTGAAAGTCGGTTAAAAAAGTAGCCTATGTTACGCCCTGGTCAATCCTTTACTTGCCTGTGAAAGTCCCGTCAAAATCGGTTCAGCCGTTCCAAAGATTAGCCTTTTCAAACAGACAGACAGACAGACAGACAGACAAAAATTTTAAAAACGTGTGATTCAGTTATGGTATCGTTCAAATAACCATATGAGCTTAATATGAGGTAGTTATTTCGAAATTACAGACAGACACTCCAATTTTATTTATTAGTATAGATAATCCTATTATGCACCAATACCTATATAAAAAATTATTATTGTTCTCTGTGAAAGCAATTAAAAAAAACCTGCCAAGTGCTAGTCAAACTCGCGCACCAAGGGTTCCGTACTCGGGTATTTTTCCGACATTTTGCACTAAGTATAAATCAAAAACTCACGGTCAATCATAAATTCACGGTTTTCGTAATTTTTCCTTTACTTGTGCTATAAGACCTACTTACCTACTTGCCAAATTTCAAGATTCTAGGTCACCGACAAGTAGACAGACACGACAGACGGACAGACAGACATACAGAGAACAAAGTGATCCTATAAGGGTTCCATTTTTCCTTTTGAGGTACGGAACTCCAAAAATATACATATTCTATTCTATTGTTAACAACTTGCTTTACGGTGAAGGAAAACATCTTGAGGAACCCTTCATGCCTAAGAGTTCTCCATAATGTTCCTAAAGGTGTGTGAAGTCTTCCAATCCGCACTTGGCCAGCGTGGCGGACCTTTTTTTTTTAAAGAATAGGTATTAGCCATGCTAATCATGATTAATACTCCCCTTTCCTCTCCAATTAAGCGTAAAGCTTGTGCCAGGAGTGGGTGCGACAATAGTGCAACGGGCGGGGTTTGAACCGCGGACCTTTCGGAATTCAGTCCGCTCCTCAACCGTTGAGCTATCGAGGCTCTAATGACCAAATCCTTCTCATTCTGAGAGGAGACCCGTGCTCAGTAGTGAGCTGGCGATGGGTTAACGATGGTGATGACAAAAACCACCGGAAAGTACCCATTTCAGTAGGATTGCATTTAAAATTTCAGTTTTGTCACTTGTACCGTGGCGTATCGATTTCCATCAAGATTATTAGGGAGGTCGCGTGACTCCTAAATATTTAGTGTGCCCCTGTGTTAAACTCGGGCAAAACCAATAATGGTATTTTATACCATAGCTGTTCTAGTAGCTACCTATACATATCCTTCGAATGCATTTTTAAAAATAAGTATCTCTTTGTTTGGTAAACTTTATACTTACCTACCTACCTACTTACTTTCTTTTCAGTTATTCTAAACAACTAAAATAAATAACTTTGACCTACGGTAGTAACTTTATTTTATGAATGTAACAACAAATTAAAGTTAAATTAGGCGTATGACTGTCTAGTCTACCAAGGTAGTTTTTTGTTTCATTTTTCTTACTAGAAAAACACAACTCCTCCATTTTTGAAAGTCGGTTAAAAAGTAGCCTATGTTACTCCTTGGTTTACGGTTAATCCTCTACTTGTGTGTGAAAGTTCCATCAAAATCAGTTCAGATTAGCCCGTTCAAACAGACAGATAGACAGGCAGACAGAAAAAAATATTAAAAACGTGTGATTGTATGCCTGACGGCCTGCCTGGCGCAGTGGTAAACGCTGTGGTATTATTAGTGAGAGGTCACGGATTCGATTCCCGGCAGGAGGTTGGAATTTTATTTCTAAATTACTAGTCTGGTCTCGTGGGAGGCTTCGGCCGTGGCTAGTTACCACCCTACCGGCAAAGCCGTGCCACCAAGCGATTTAACGTTCCGGTACCATGTTGTGTAGAAACGAAAGGAGCAAGACGTATGGGTATAATGAAAACTGCCATACCCCTTCCAGGTTAAACCGCTTGTTCTGGATAAAAAAAAATATACCCTAATAGGTATCTACCTACTAAGTGATAGGTACCCAAGACTTCGTCCGCGTGGATTTATTTTATAGGTACTTTAAAAATCGCATGAGAATTTCCCTTCTTTAAATTTCGTTTTCTGAGATAAAAAGTAGTCCATAAGTGCCTAATGTCTTCATATTATCTCCGAAATGCAAACTAGGTTTCTATGTACCAAAATTGTTTTTGTTAGAAATTGTATTAAGTAAAAATTTAAGGTACGAAAATTTTAGCCGTGAGAGAACTTTCCCAAACGAATTACTTGCGCGGGCGCAGACAATGCCTAAAAATACTAAGACTAAATTAAAAGCCAAAATGCAATTTCTTATCTAAACAGTCAAAGACTTCTATGTCTAACAATATTCTAACATAGCCCCAACAAGACGTTATGTCATTAGTAGTTGTATAATAGTGCCACAGGCCAATCCGAGGGGGACATCAAACTATCAGTTAACTTATCAACGAACTCACACGAACAACGCTCGGAAATAACCGAACAAATCTAATATGGCGGCGCTCGCGTCACGGTTTTGAGGTTAAGGTTTAGCATTACCAGACCAACACTATTTTACTACACCTTTAACTGCTATTGCTATAGAAATAAAGTTAGTTTTGGGTTATATTGGCTGTAAAATTTAAGTTGTTTTATTTTGCAGTTCAACTAAACTCTATTTACTAGTGAAATAGAGTCGTTTTTAGCGTGCACGAGTGGTATGATGGAAGTTGTAAAGTTATAAATGGCGAACAGACGTTTGTCATTTTCTTACGCGAGTAGTAAAGGGTCTTGATCTTTGCATTGAATTCGCGCTATCGTACGTATTAATAAACGTAGTTTAGGAATGGAAGGGCGACGTGGTTAGTTGGTTAATGGTTAAGCAAGCAAGGGTTAACCGGTTGTTTTAACTGAAGTTAACCTAGCTTTGAGGGTATTTATAGCGGAATTGTCCGTCCGTTCGTCTGTCTGTCAGCGGGCTGTACCTATCTCGTGAACCATATCTAATTGGTTAAGAGTCTGTCGGTCTATCAAGAAACCTATAGGATTGTTTACGTTGACCTAGAATCATAAAATTTCGATAAGTAGGTAATTAGGTCTTATTATTTATAACACAAGCAAAGGGGAAAATCCGAAAACCATAAATCTGCTTACATCAAATAAATTGTACCTATTAAGTAGGTACTATATGGTACGGAACCCATCATGTGCGGGTCCGACTACGCACTTGACCGGTTTTTTTAACAAAATATCATCCTATTTCTAAGAAAACCGGCTAAGTGCGAGTCCGACTCGCTCACGACGGGTTCCGTGCTATTGTAAAAAGGTAAATTGAAGAATCAAACACGTCGTTAACTTTTTATATCAAAGATGTGTAAAATAATAGTTATTGCAACTAAGTAGTTGTTTAGAACTTAGAAATTAATACTTAAGTAGTTAGTGAATGCACGTTCCCACGGACGCGTTCACTGATATTACCGTTCAATAACGTGAACGCGCACTTTTTACCGATATTAATTTTGTTTATGTGGAACAAGCACGTAAAAGCCTTAAAAGCATTAAAATTTAAAAATGACAAGTCCTTACCTTGGGGCCATTTCTTAGTGCTAAAAAATGTTACGAGATATTTCACCGCGGTTAACAGCTTCATCTGGTGAGAGAAGGGCTGGCTCCTTTTCTGCGCAACGGATCAGCCTGGCTGTCCAGCGCGGAGATGCTGCAAGTATTCTTGGCACTATTCCACGCGGGCATGTCTTGTACAGTCATTTGATATGGGGATTACGAGACATTTCACCGCGGTTAAAACCTTCATCTGGTGACAGAAGGCTCCTTTTCTGCGCAACGGATCAGCCTGGCTGTCCAGCGCGGAGATGCAGATATTCTTGGCACTATTCCACGCGGGCATGACTTGTACAGTCATTAGATATTATTAAGTTTTATTGTAATATTATGTTTTATTGTAATGTATGTTTTATTTAAAAAAAAACGAAGTTCTTTTGAGTAATAGGTACGTAGGTAGGTACTCATGGGATTTTTCCTAAAAAGGAACCATTATAATTTATCTATTTCATCCAATTTTTTTTAAATTCTACTACCTATTCTCTATGAATCTTTTCCAGGACCCGTGCTCAGTAGTGAGCGGCAATGAAACCACGATCTCTTTTATCTTATTATCTGAATCTTAAAATCGATAAAAGTTCTGTAGGTAAGTAAGCATAGAATTAAACAGGTAGGTAGTAAATAGCTATGGAAGATGGCAAAGCTCTTAAAGAAGAATTAATTTTCCTAACAAATTGATTATTTCACTATGAAATGATAGATTAGGAAATGATTTCATAGATCATCTATATCTACTAATAAATAAAATTACAGACAGACACTCCAATTTTATTTATTAGTATAGATTGAAGTATCTGTCTGTTTGAACGGGTTAATCTTCGGAATGGCTGAACCTATTTTGACGGGACTTTCACAGACAAGTAGAGGATTGACCAACCATGAGGAGTAACATAGGCTACTTTTTTAACCGACTTTAAAAAATGGAGGAGTTCTATTTTTCTACCTATGCACTGATATTGCCGAGATTTTTGAACCGATTTGCGTAATTTTTTTTTAAATCGATGGAGGCACTTTGCGATATTGTTCTATAAAAAATTTGGATTCCAACTCCTCAATCCTGATGCTGCAAGGGATCTGACCAATCCACGCGGGCGAAGCTGCGGGCGTCATCTAGTAGGTATTATTATAAAACACGTTATTTTGCTACTTAGGTAAATTTTTTGGTCACTAACAATTTTTTGCGTCACGTTTTTTCAAATTATTTCAAAAATCGAACTGGTTCTATGTAACAATGCGCGTTTATCACTTGCGATTATGTTGGCAACACGAAACTGGGGCGCTAAAATGCTGCGTAGATCATTTTCCTGTAAGTTGTACCTAACTATAGAAAAAAACTGTCAAAATGACAACTAAGTCAAACTAGAACAACAGATTAATGCCAGAGTGAATTGGATTGAGGGAACTCTTGGTCTGATCCTAAATCGACGATAATGTCAAATATTAGGCTATGGTGACGTATAGTCAAAGAAAAATAGGGCTACTTTAGGGCTACCTGCGTCAAAAGTACTAACATTTGACGCCTGCCAGATACTTCGAAGCCTTAACAGGGCTCTCTCCGTCACTCGTTTCCATTCGTTTCATACAATCGTAGTTCCAATTTCATTTGAATATTAAGCAACCAAAGTCCATGAAATTTTGCAGAGATATTCTAGAAACTATAATATCTGTGTCTGTGGTGTTTTAGATTTTTCTAAAAATATGTAGTTTTAAAATAACAGGGGCTCAAAGATTTGTATGAAAATTTTAAGACCGCATAACTTTGAAACCGAATATTTTAACAGAAATCTGGAAAACCACAGACATAGATATTAGTTTCTAGAATATGTCTGCAAAATTTCATGGACTTTGGTTGCTTAATATTCAAATGAAATTGGAACTACGATTGTATGAAACGAGTGGAAACGAGTGACGGAGAGAGCCCTCTTAAAGTTTTGTTGGATGTTCCCTAACTGACGTGAACTGTGTAAATTCGGAGACATAAGGCCATGTTCCTATTTAGAAATCTCACCTTAAGGACACTTTCACACAATACATATCCACGTATTCTAGACCGTGGTTTGGGATGAATCGATAAATTCTTAGCATGTTTACTTGGTCATGAATTGTGAAAAATTAAGAATTGAAATAAAATACTCTGAGTTTGTTGTGGTTTCTTCTCAGATCTGGGCGCGTTTAGAACCCTCGTAGTTTTAGTTTTAAGTTAACGTAATTAATTGTCACCATTAAATCCTCCAAGATCAACAAAAAGTGTATAATAATACCCATTATAAATAAATGATTTGACTTTTTGACTTTTGACTTTTATTTTATTCATTAATTTATAATACTAGAGGATGCCCGCGATTTCGTCCGCGTGGATTTAGGTTTTTAAAGATCCCATGGGAACTATTTGATTTTCCGGGATAAAAAGTTGCCTATGTCCGTCCCCGGGATATAAGCTAACTCTGTACCAAATTTCGTCAGAATCGGTTAAACTGTTGGGCCGTGAAAAGGTAGCAGACAGACAGACAGACACACTTTCGCATTGATGTATGTATTGTAGGTGTGAACAAGCCGTAAAACATGAAAGGTACCTACCTGCTTTAATGTTTTGCCACGCGTTTGTTAATAACCAAATATTATGCCAGCAATAGTAAAACGCTTAGGTAGGTAGTAGTGAGTAGGTATCCAAGTAGAATAATGTTAAGCAGCCATTTTCAATTAGTTTAGATGATAGGCGTATTCGTATTTTGTACGTGATTAATTTGTAATGTTAGCACATTCGTGAAGCAATTAGCTAATTTTACATAGTAATTAGCTATTTAAATGGTAGGTATAATTTAACTATATTACCTATAGTTTATTTATTTTATGTATTTTCTAATAATATTCTTAGATCTGTATACTCGTAGTACACTTGAAAATAGTAGCAGTTTCAAATTAGGGGTTTTTTTCTCTCTCATCTGGCTTTATAAAGATTAGCCATTATTTGTAACAAGTTAGTTAAACGATACAAGTATGGACCCCATCTGTGCCGGCGCTCGCCAACACACGCACGGCACTCCCTTAGAGCGCTTTCCAGTCAGTTTTAACAAAAAAACACTCCAAAAAGGCAGAGCACGCCCGCCAGCCAACACCAACACAGACGAAGTCCCAAAGTAGGGTTTCTACAGTAAAAAAAACTTGCTAAATGCTCTCCCTCCTTTTCAGCAAGCAGTCTGTGGGGCTGATTTACGCAAAAAGCATACAGTGCTGTTCACATTCAATCATTCACTACCCATATTTCACTACCCATATTATCACTACCCATACCTATTATAAATGCGAATGTGTTATTATTTGTTGAATTATTGGTTTATTTTTCAATTACGCCACAAAATTTATCTTAGACCACATCATCACTTTCCATCAGGTGTGATTGTGGTCAAGCACTTACCTATAGTGAATTAAAAAAAAAACAAAAAAAAAAACGCTGTGTACGAGGCAAAGTGTGGAAGTGTCCTTTAGACGTCAAGTTTGCCAACCATACTAGGAGCTAGCTAGCGCCGCCTTCTCTACCAGGGTAGGAAGAAATAAAAGACAATGAACACTAATAAATATATAATTTAGCACAATTCTAATTACAATTTGGGAAGCTACAATCAGATACGGTGGTCTGGCGAGCCTCGCACGACGTGGTCTCAAAATGCTGACTCGTCAATGCCTGCTACACGCTGCAACGGAGCAATTAATTTAACTTGATTTTTCACAGGAATATTATTCAATATTTACTTCGAAAGTGTCACAGGATATTTTTATCCCGAAAAATCAAGGAATTCCCATGGCATTTTTGAAAATCTAAATCCACGCAGACGAAGACGCGGGCAACTGCTAGTTGTACTAAAAAGTAAAAGCTAAAGTACAGCAAATATGGCACACAGTACAGTAACGTAATAATCTGAAGACGTACATGTTTGAGTGCAGTTTATTTTGTTCAGGGGCTTCTTTCGCGCACTACACGATTTAGTGAAGATTAAACTGGTAGCTGACTGCATTTTCATACTGTCCAAATACCTATAGCTATACAGGTTGTCGTAAGCCATCATAGCCTAGTGGTTAAAACGTCCATCTCCTATTCGGGAGGTCGGGAGTTCAATCCCGGCATGAACTCTAACTTTTCGAAGTTATATGTGCACTTGCTTTAACGGTGAATGAAAACATCGTTTTCTTCTTTTCAGGCATACGCCTGAGAGTCTTCCATGATGTTTTCAAAAATACAGTGTGAATTACAAATTGTTTTATTATGTACGTTTGTCCTTCAATCACGCCGCACAGGAGCAACTGATCGGCAGACTGCTTTTTATCCTGGAAAATTAACATTTCACGGGATTTATAAATACTTAACATATATTTTTTGGAAATCTTACAAGGATGTTTGTAAAAATTATGCCCGCGTGAATTATTTTCGAAAATATTGGCGAGGTTTATTTTTCGCATAAAAATGCTTTTCTTGGTCAGATTTCACCGGTATTTTTTGCCAGATAAGCTCAAACGTCTCTAAGCCCGGAGTTAATTCTTTGTTAATACTCGGTATCATTTTATACCAATGGATTATTGAAATCACAACTTGAATGACTAGATTCATTTACTCAAAAACTAACAGAAGTATTCAGGTAGTTTTAGAAGGATCTGCAAAAAATATTAGAAGTATTTAGTAAGCAAACACTCTTTGTTACACACAAATAGACATTAGTAACGTACAATATCATCACAGAATATTTACACCAAGTTAGGGTTAAATACTTTTTTTTTAATTTTTTGACATAAGATGCAGCATTTTAGCGGCCTAACATTTGCGTTCTCAATTTAAAATCCGTTCGGGGAACACGAAAAGATAACAAAAATTTCCGCGCCAATTCCGGGGAAGGACACACGAGCCATTGTTTGAGTCTACTGTCTACTGCATCGCGGTTTGAAGAACCGATTCGCCGAATTATGGCATTTTCATTTGACTTTATTGTGTTTTGGCGCCAACTACCTAAGTACATTCTTATACTCTACCTATCCGTGGAAAGAAATCTCTCTGTTTCGTAGTCCCTTACAAATTTAAGAGACAAAAAACTTAGTGGGTGCTAACCGTTTTGAGACACCAACCAATCACTAAAATCCATACTTAATATTATAAATGCGAAAGTGTGTCTGTCACCTTTTCACGGCCCAACAGACCGATTCTGACGTTTGGTACAGGATTAGCTTATATCCCGGGGACGGACATAGGTTACTTTTTATGCCGGAAAATCAAACAGTTCCCGCGGGATTCCTAAAGACGCATCCGCTTAACCGATTTGTATGAAAGGTACCGAGGTAGCTTGCGTCCCTGTTATCGACATAACTTTTTATCCCGGAAAATCAAACAGTTCCCACGGGATCGTTAAAAACCTAAATCCACGCGGACGAAGTCGCGGGCATCCTCTAGCTAATTATAAGTAGAAGTTTAAGCTAGAATAATAATACTTACCTACTAGCCCATGGGCTAGATGGGTAGTAGCAATAAAGTTGCCATGATATAATGGGGCTTTATGGCAAGAAAAAAACCAACCAATCACAAACGAAACTATGCTTTCTTATTTGAATTTCGAATGTTTTTTATATATGTTTGTGATTACAGCGTGCGATGTGTTGAAGCCTGCGGGTAGCGAAAAATAAAAACCAGGTGAAAAAAAATAGACCGTGACAGTCCAAGTTATGGGACAGCTTAATTTCCTATTGCCAACAAAGCCTACGCTTCAACAATAAACAGAATCTACATTATTTTATTTATTAATATCGTTTCAGGCACATGACAAGGAGAACCAGCAATGTATACTATGAATAAACCGGCCAAATGCGAGTCAGACTCGCTCACCGAGAGTTCCGTACTCGGGTATTTTTCCCGACATTTTGCGCGGTAAATCAAAAACTATTTTGTATAGAAATAAATAAAAATCTGTTTTAGAATGTACAGGCAAAGCCCTTTCATATAATTATAATATACCTGGCATAGTTATCTTTGAAAATTGAAACACATTTTAATTTTTTTTCTGTGTTGTAATTACAAATTCACGGTTTTCGGATTTATCCCTTTATTTGTGCTATTAGAGCTATTTACCTGCCAAATTTCATAATTCTAGGTCAACGGGAAGTACCTTACAGGTTTTCTTGACAGACACGACGGACGGACAGACAGACAGACAACAAAGTGATCCTATAAGGTTTCCGTTTTTCCTTATAATATATATTGATAATATATTGATACTATAAAGGCTTTTTGAAATATTGGTTTGGTATAGACCACGCCGACGAAGTCGCAGGCATAAGCTATTGTTTAAAAGGTTGAAGAAGTTACTCAACATTTTAAAACTGTTAGAGTAAAACACCTTCATATCAATAACACTTCAAAAGAACCGAATACAGCTTCCCAGTGCAGCGTCGAAACACAATCCACGAAGATTGTACCTGTAACTACAGTCAGCACATACATTTCAATCTCTACTATTGAAAAAAATCAAAAAACCGGCCAAATGCTAGTAGAACTCGCGCAACGAGGGTTCCGTACTCGAGTATTTCTTTCGACATTTTGCACGATAAATCAAAAACTGTTTTGCATAAAAATAAATAAAAATCTGTTTTAGAATGTACAGGTAAAGCCATTTCATGTGATACCCCACCTAGTATAGTTATCTTACTTTCATTTAAACACGTTTTAGTTTTTTTTAATGATGTAACCACAAATTCACGGTTTTTGGATTTATTCCCTTACTTGTGCTATAAGACCTACCTACCTGCCTTTCATGATTCTAGGTCAACGGGAAGTACACTATAGTTTTCTTAATAGACGCGACGGACGGACGGACGGACACACAGATAGACAGACAGACAGACAACAAAATGATCCTATAAGGGTTCCGTTTTTCCTTTTGACGTACGGAACCCTAAAAATGTTAGTTTATCTTACAATTACATTTTGCGTGTATACTAACTTTAAAGCTATAATGGCTTAGTGGTTAAGATGTCCGCATCCTAATCGTGGTCGAGAGTTGAATCCCGGGCACGCATCTCTAACTTTACGGAATTGTGTGCGTTTTAAGCAAATATCACTTGCTTTAATGGTAAAGGAAAACATCGTGAGGAAACCTGAATGCCTGACAGTTCTCCATAATGTTCTCAAAAGGTGTGTGAAGTTGGCTAATTTTTAGGCAACGGATCGGCCTGGCTGTCCAGCGCAAAAATGCACGCGGGCATGATTTGTATAGTAGTAAGTTTTATTTCGGGTTTTACTCTAATGTTTTGTACATTATAATTTTATTCTTAGGAGAGCATTCAACTAGTTGTATGCTGTCTGTACGTCAGACACGCGGCCGGCGTCTACGTCAGCGGAATCTGGCGAGATAGTCGGGAATCGAACCGAAACTAAACGGATAACGACACCTGTACCGACGAGCGACGCTGTACTGCAGTTTGACTGCGTTTTACCTACTCGTACAATAGTTTCATGAGTATTTTGTTACTTACCTTCAATTTTAGTTTAACTAAACTTGGTGTTCTTTAGGTTAGGTACATAATATTTTATATTGTACAACTTTTTTGACAAGAAAACCTAGGTATAGGGTACTTCCCGTTGACCTAAAAACATGAAAGGCAGGTATGTAGGTCTTATAGCACAAGTACAGGAATAAATCTGAAAAGCGCGAATTTATGATTACATCATTTAAAAAAAAATTAAAATGTGTTTCAATTTTCAAAGTAAGATAACTATACCAAGTGGGGTATCATTATGAAAAGGCTTTACCTGTACACCTTAAAACAGATTTTTATTCAATGATAGTTTTTGATTTATCGTGCAAAATGTTGGAAAAATACCCGAGTACGGAACCCTCGGTGCGCGAGTCCGACTCGCACTTGGCCGGTTTTTTTAGATATAGAATGGCAGAATTTTTTTGGATGTTTGGATTTTTTTCGTACATCCAAAAAAATTCAATACATCCAAAAAAAAATTTTCTTTCATCTGTCAGGTGACTGTTTTATAAAATCATAAGCCTTCCTTTTCGCTTTGCCGTAGTCGGGTAAAAAGATTTCATTGCAAAGTTAAAAAGCCCGTAAAGTGTACCGTTTCGGAATCGCAGTGTCCTGAGACTGGTCTACCGTGTCGTGGGTTTTCAGGATAATTACAGATAGTGCAATTTGCCGCGTGGCCTGCCGCCTGCCGCTGCCGGCTGCCGAGATAAACGCGGGGTTTCCGAAAAAGACGAAATTGCAGGAAACGGGACGATCCCGAGTACCGTTAAACGTTGCATCTCAGTGTACTTGCTCTACTATAGGCTATAAGCTATTTAATAGTTCATTTGATTATACGATTATCCAAAAATAAAAAGTTTAACAGCATTAAAACCCGACTACTACCCGCGAACTGCCTATATATAGCGATAGATATAGTACAATTGCTTTTCTGTCGCTTGGTGTATTTTAACATTGTACTTATTTATATATTTATGAACTCAGAAATTTTTCGTCTTTTATTTCATATCCCACTCGATACAATAGCAAAAAAATTTTTTTGAATGCTTGTATTTTTTGAATGTAACATCTGTCGGGTGACTGCTTTATAAAATGATAACCCTTTCTTTTGGCTTGCCGTAGTCGGGTAAAAAGATTTCATTGCAAAGTTAAAAAGCCCGTAAAGTGTACCGTTTCGGAATCGCAGTGTCCTGAGACTGGTCTACCGTGTCGTGAGTTTTCAGGATAATTACAGATAGTGCAATTTGCCGCGTGGCCTGCCGCCTGCCGCTGCCGACTGCCGAGATAAACGCGGGGTTTCCGAAAAAGACGAAATTGCAGGAAACGGGACGATCCCGTGTACCGTTAAACGTTGCATCTCGGTGTACTTGCTTTACTGGCTATAAGCTATTTAATAGTTGACTTTATTATACGACTATCCAAAAATAAAAAGTTTAACAGCATTAGAACCCGACTACTACCCGCGAACTGCCTATATATAGCGATAGATATAGTACAATTGCTTTTCTGTCGCTTGGTGTATTTTAACATTGTAATAATTTATATTTATGAGCTCAGATTTTTTTCTTTTTCATTTGAAATCCCACTCGATACAATAGGAGAAAAAAACAGGATAGGACAGACAGACGGACGAACAGCGGAGGCTAGTAACAGCAGGGTCCCGTTTGCTCCTTTAAGGTGCGGATCCCTAAAAAAGGATTACAAAAGTTGGCCAATTCAAATCATGGAGCAATAGGTGCCGGTAAAAAATTCGCCTCGAATTGTCGTTTTTTTTTTTTTTTGATAAAACGGCGAACATCAGTATTCACAATTCCGTTCATTATGAATTCGTGTGATACAAAATCCTTTTCACAAAAAGCCCAGACAGACATGTCGAGACAAAAGGACGAGTGCAATGGTTTTTGGTGAAAAAATCCAAATCGTTGTCGTGTCGCAGTCGTCACGACACCGGCCGGGCTGTCGATCGCCCGTAATAACTAGTTAGCTGAAATGGATCAGAACATAGGACTACATGGAGGCATTATCAAATAAAACTTTCACACTAATATCACAGATCCACACTATAATGTTATAAATGTGAAAGTGTGTCTGTCTGTCTGTCTGCTACCTTTTCACGGCCCAACAGTTTAACCGATTCTGACGAAATTCGGTATAGATTTAGCTTAAATCCCGGGGATGGACATGGGCTACTTTTTATCCCGGAAAATTTATCCCGTTAAACCGATTTGTATGAAATTTGGTACCGAGGTAGCTTGCGTCCCTGTAATTGACATGGACAACTTTTTATCCCAAAAAATCAAACAGTTCCCATCGGGATCTTTTAATCGACGCGGACGAAGTCGCGGGCATCCTCTAGTTTACGATATATCGTAAAACTGTGCTGATATACCTAAAGGTGAAAGTTTGTATGTGTGTGTATGTTTGTTACCCCTTCACGCCAAAACTACTGCACGAATTTGGCTGAAATTAGGAAATGGATATAGATATACTTTGGGTTAGCACGTAAGCTACTTTTTATCCCATAAAAATCCATGGTTCCCGAGGGATTTGGAAAAAGTGTAATTCACGTTTTTACTCTTTCACAGCACAGCTAGTGAACCGATTTGGCTGAAATTTGGAATGGAGATAGATTATACCCTGGATTACCACACAAGCTACCTTTAATCCCGTAAAATTGCACAGTTCCCGCGGGATTTGCAAACTTATTCACCACGGGTAACACCGCGGGGCGCAGCTAGTAGTATTTATTTAAGTAATGCCTTTTTTTGGGTTTCATACCCGGTAGCCTATGTATCGCCTATTTTTCTTTGATTTCACGTTACCATAGCCTAGTACTAGGTATGTATGTGGGTATGTATGTTTGTATCCAGATTCTGTGTGTTCCACCGTAGCGCCTAAACTACTGGGCCGATTTTGATGAATGAGGTGTCAATCGATTCGTTGTAAGATTCCGGATGACATAGGCTACATTTTATACGAAAAGAATTTACCAAACGGATGTTACATGAAAAAAGTGGGGGTCTCAAATTTTTTTTGCTATTGTATCGAGTGGGGTGTCAAATGAAAGAGGAGAAAATTTTGAGTTCATAAATATAAATGTACTACAGCATTAAAATATACCAAGGTACAGAAAAACAATTTTACTATAATATTTCAGTGTTTATTAAGACAATCGCAGTCGGGTTTTAGTTTTCAACTTTATATAAAGGCGACTTCATAAATTTCTCTGTTCGAAACTCTTTTTAGTAAATCGTATTCAAGCCGAAAGCGAGTGAATTTCGTGGAAAACAAAACGAGAGTTGGCTAATAGCGAAAACGGGTAAAAAAAAATTTCAGGAAAGGGAAATAAAAGAAAATGGGTTCACGAAATACAAACACTGTCGGCTTGCGTAACTCTGCTGAGTCGATTTTACTTTCGTATACGCTTTACGAAAAATCCGTACAATTTCTGGGTAAAAAGGCTATTTTTTAACCCCCGACCCAAAAAGAGGGGTGTTATAAGTTTGACGTGTGTATCTGTGTATCTGTCTGTGGCATTGTAGCTCCTAAACTAATTAACCGATTTTAATTTAGTTTATTTTGTTTGAAAGGTGGCTTGATCGAGAGTGTTCTTAGATCCAAGAAAATCGGTTCAGCCGTTTGAAAGTTATCAGCTCTTTTCTAGTTACTGTAACTTTCACTTGTCGGGGGTGTTATAAATTTTTAATTTACACTTGTAAGTTACTATATTTCCTGAAACTCTGATAACGGATAAGAGCAGAATGAACTGGAGTGAGGAAGCTCTCGATTTTTGTCATCTGTCAAATATTGGGACGTGAAATCATGGAATTAGGAATTACTAACTTCGTAGATACCTACTAGATACTAATACTTCCTGTATTCGTGAAATCAAAGATACCTAGTCGTTTCATAGCCTACCTAGCGTCAAATGTTGGTAACATTTGACGCCTGTGTAGGTGAAGCCTCAACGTTTTGTTACTAGTATCCTAACGATCGTGAACTGGGGCTATCTATATATACTAATAAATAAAATTGAAGTGTCTGTCTGTTTGAACGGGCTAATCTTCGGAATGGCTGAACTTACTTTGACGGGACTTTCACAGACAAATAGAAGATTAACCAAGGAGTAACATAGGATACTTTTTTAACCCACTTTAAAAAAAGGAGGAGTTGTGTTTTTCTACATAGTATATGTACACTGATATCTCCGAGATTTCTGAACCGATTTGCGTACTTATTTTTTTAATCGATAGAGGAACTTTGCGACATTGTTCCATAAAAAAAATTAATTCCAACTCCTCAATCCTGATGCTGTAGAGGATCTGACCAATCCGCACGGGCGTCATCTAGTAGGAAATGTAACAGATAGTTACTCGTAGCTCTTGGTGTAGTATTTAGCGCGCATAGGTAAATAAGGGCAATGCAATGACCTTAGGGTCTAATCTACGCGTTCACCGAAAACTTCGGTTACTTGTTGACCGTAGACAAGTTAGATAGGGTTGCAAACTAATGTTTAGATGACTTGATACATGGATATGGTATCCATCCATCCATCCATCAGCCTGTATGCGTCCACTGCTGGACATAGGCCTTTCCAAGAGCACGCCACCAAACACGGTCCTCCGCCTTCCTCATCCACCCGCTCCCCGCCACCTTCTTCAGGTCATCGGTCCAGCGGGCAGGAGGTCGTCCTACACTGCGCTTACCGGTACGCGGTCTCCACTCCAGAACACGTCTGCCCCATCGGCCGTCGGTTCTGCGACAGACATGACCTGCTCCTTCAGCTTGCTAATCCTTTGAGGATATGGTATAGAACCATAATAAAATAAAATAAATAAGAGTTTATTCAGCTCACATAAAAAAAAAGTAATTTGAAAAAAAAAAAAAAAACGATTCATACACATTATCAACTAAACTTCAAACTAGACAAGTGTAAATTAAAAATTTATAACACCCCCGACCAGTGAAGGTTACAGTAACTAGAAAAGAGCTGATAACTTTCAAACGTCTGAACCGATTTTCTTGGATGATAGCTAAGAACACTCTCGATCAAGCCACCTTTCAAACAAAAAAAAAACTAAATTAAAATCGGTTCATTAGTTTAAGAGCTACGATGCCACAGACAGATACACAGATACACACGTCAAACTTATAACACCCCTCTTTTTGGGTCGGGGGTTAAAAATACTAATAAAGATCAATATAATGTGTCTGTGAGCCACAAGCTAATTCAATCCGAACCATAATATTATAGTATCGACAAAATAGTCATCAATTTAGTTTAGTTTTGGGATTCTGTACTTACAACAGAATTAGCCACATTGTATGATTTAAGGCCGAAATGTAATAACTTTGCAATTGTTTCTCTCAGCCCTAATGGATCTAGGTACCAAAACGTAGCCTAGATCCCACTGACCTTGTGCCCGATAGCTTATATCTGTACCAGCATCCACATGAATTTGCATCCAAAGCGAAACAGCCTTTATTTTCTAAGGCGTAAGTGTTATAAATATAACAACTTGTGTTGAATGTTGTACAGGAGGTTTGATTTAATGGTTTAATACATTTTGATTTGGTATTAATCTGTTTAGATTATTTTAGCCGTCTTATCTACCTCTATACATATACAAGTGTAAATTGAAAATTTAAGTAGGTATAACACCCCCGACAAGTGAAGGTTACATTAACTAGAAAAGAGCTGATAACTTTCAAACGGCTGAACTGATTTTCTTGAATTACCTATAGCTAAGAACACTCTCGATCAAGCCACCTTTCAAACAAAAAATAATAATAATTAAAATCGGTTCATTAGTTTAGGAGCTACGATGCCACAGACAGATACACACGTCAAACTTATAACACCCCTCTTATACAACGTAAATAAGAATACTAACTGTTCCCACTAGATTACAACATGGGGTTATTCAAGGGGCGGTTGGATCAAAAATCCCTGAAAGACCGGCAAGGCAACGCATCCCCGCACCGCTTCCTCTGGTGCTGCAAATGTTCATGGGCGGCGGTAATCACTTAACATCAGGTGACCCG
The DNA here is from genome assembly GCF_905333055.1 of Maniola jurtina. Lineage (NCBI taxonomy): Eukaryota > Metazoa > Arthropoda > Insecta > Lepidoptera > Nymphalidae > Maniola > Maniola jurtina. The sequence goes on along the minus strand of NC_060052.1, from coordinate 7,063,196 downwards.
CCTGCCAAGTCTGCTTTATCAAGTCTTTTCAAGTCAAATTCATTTCACTTTGCAATTAGACATTGTAAGGTCTACATCTCCTGAGGATGCTCCGGTGTCGGGGCGAAACGCGCGTCGAGTGGTGTTGGAATTTGTGTGGTGCAGCGTACCATACAGATTTCGTTGGTTTGGCGGATTATAGCAAATTAATCTTTTGGTTCCTTGTATATCATGGACTTCCGCAAAATAACGCCTGCTTCTATAATACATTTTCAAGTCAAGTTAACCTAGCAATTTAGTCACCAAATCTAAGCATAAAATTAAGTAGGTACCTAATGGTATGGAGTGGACCTACCTACTACTAGTATAATATAACATAGTAACCTGCATGCATCGTCCTTGTGCCAAATGCGTGCGATTTGGTCTCAATGCATTTATTTTGATACATGGCGGCCATTACTGATTTGACATACATTTAGAGTTTATTTACATTTTTCTGATTCTATCTAGTGCAACACTGACGCCAGGCAGGTAATTTTTTGGGTTCCGTTTCTTCTATTAGGGTACTTCCGCTGACCAATCATGAAAGGTAGGTAGCTACTAGGCATTGGCATAGCTACTTTTTCCTCTCATTTAAAGAGCTGGGTCACTAGTGTGACCATGTGGCTCTGGTAGGTCCATACTATCTTATTCTAACACTTAAAACTATATCTACATTCTATTAACTATTACCTCTAAGACTTATATTTATACGGTAATGGCTTAAAACACAAGTAAAGGGAAAAATTCGGAAATTCGGGTTTTTCGTAAAGAATTTAGCCATGTTTATCATGACCAATATTCCCCTTTCCCCTCCAACTAAGCGTAAAGCTCGTGATAGAAGTAGGAATGACAATAGTGCAACGGGTGGGGTTTGAACCGCCGACCTTTGGATGTGGTTACATCACAAATCAATTTTCGCATCCAATTTCGCATACCAAGCAATACCGTGTGAAGAGTGGTCGAAAATATTTCACATGTGTAACATGATTAGGCCTGCACCAAGTTTTATGTCTGTCTGTCGTGTCTGTCAAGACCCGTCGAAGAAATCAAAACATGTAGGGTACCTACCTACTACCTGGAATCAAGAAATTTAGCAGCTAGCCAATATCATATAGAACAGGTACCTAAAGTGAAAAATCCGAAAAGCGTAAACTTGTGTTTAGGTCACATCACAAAAAATTCGAAAGTGTTATTTCTTGGATGGCACGGAATCCTTCGTTTTCGAGTCCGAGTCACTCTTGACGGGGTTTTTCAATTTGGACTTTGTAATATAATCTGTTTACCAACGTGAAATATGTCCCGTTTCAGTTTTCGACGATTATGCACCGACATAGGTATAGAAAAATAGAGCATTGCATCAAATTTCGCATACCAAGCGATACCGTGTGAAGAGTGGTCGAAAATATTTCGCATGTGTAACATGATTAGACCTGACCGCGAAAAATGTGTCTATCTGTTTAACTCTATTGTTCTCGTTGAAAACTATCGTAGCTATTGTTATTTTTTTACTGACTTAATAAAATTATTAATAGTAGTACAATACAATTATCGTAGGTTTTAAAGTATATACTACATATTATATAACACGTATAATATTATACCTAACTAGCTTATGTGCGTGACTTTGTCCGCCTGGATTACACAAATATTTTGCCCCCATAGGGGTTGAATTTTCAAAAAGCCGTTCTTAACAGAATGTAGACTGCGTTATTAAACCCCGACCCAAAAAGAGGGGTGTTATAAGTTTTACGTGTGTATCTGTGTATCTGTCTGTGGCATCGTAGCTCCTAAACTAATGAACCGATTTTCATTTAAATTTTTTTTTTTGTTTGAAAGGTGATCGAGGCTTGATCGAGAGTGTTCTTAGCTATAATCCAAGAAAATCGGTTCAGCCGTTTGAAAGTTATCAGCTCTTTTCTAGTTACCGTAACCTTCACTTGTCGGGGGTGTTATAAATTTTTAATTTACACTTGTTTTAGGCTCTATGCATGCCAAATTTCAGTCCGATTCGTCTAGTAGCTTGAGCTGTGCGTTAATAGATCAAATCCGTCAGTCACCTATTCCTTTATTTTTGTAGATTTACTGACTTTACAAAATCATCGTTGTTGTAGTATAATCCTGAACGAGGTCGATGTCTTAACCACTAGGCTATCACCGCTTATCTTAAACTGCATCATCACTTACCACCAGGTGAGATCACAGTCAAGGACTAACTGATGATGGAATAAAAGACATATACTTAGTGCCAGGAATTATAGCATTGCTAGAGAGTAAGGCTACCAACTGAAGCCTATTACTAAGCCTCCGCTGGCCGGTTGTTCGTCTGTCCGTCTGTCTGTCAGCGGGCTGTACCTTCTATCTCATGAACTAGGTAAGTAGAGAGTTGAATTTTTTTCAGAAACTTTTTTTTTAATTCTATAATGTAGACCTACAGAAATTTCTCCCGAGTGAAGTCGGGTGGGTTAGCTAGCCTATCAATGAAATAGGTAGGCACTTTTTGCGTATTATTCTAATTTTACCAATCTATTCGGCAATCAGCAATATTTCGTAGGCTATGTCAGTAGGTTAGCCGATATTGCCGGATTAGCATTTCGAAAACAATGGCTCGCGTGTTAAGTATTAATTAAAGTAACTAAATAGGTATTTTTTGTGTACCCAGCCCGTTTGAAGGCTAGATTTCTATAAAATTAATCTGAATTTGCATATTTTCCCTTTCCCTTCAAGCAAAACGCAAACTTTTGCTTGGAAATTTTCCGTACTCGTTATTAACACGAGAAAGATTTTACGGTCTTAATAGTACCCGAAGGGTGCCAATTGAACTCTAACCCTATAAGCCTCCGCTGTCCTTCCGTCTGTTCGTCAGTCTGTCTGTCTGTCTGTCAGCGGGCTGTATGTGAACCGTAATAAGTAGAGAGTTGTCACAGAATGTGTATTTCTATTGCTGCTGAAAATTAAAAAAAAAACACGGAACCCTTCGTGTGCAGTATGAGAGTGAGAGAATAGAGAGTGCGCTCACACGACAAGGGGGTGTTCAGCTGTGGCTCACACTAATCGTGCCCTATCATATGTTCCGCGTAGTTGGCTAATCTCTACGGAGATTGGCCGCCGCAGCCGAAATCCGGTCAGGAGGATATTCATCATCATCATGATCAACCCATTTCCGCCCCACTACTGAGTACGGGTCTCCTCTCAGAATGAGAAGGGTTTAGGCCATAGTCTGCCACGCTGGCCCAATGCGGATTGGCAGACTTCACACACCTTTGAGAACATGGAAAACTCTCAGGCACGCAGGTTTCCTCACGATGTTTTCCTTCACCGTAAAGCAAGTGATATTTAGTTGCTAACGCACATAACTAAAAAGTAAGTGGTGCGTGCCCGGGATCGAACCCCCGACCTCCGATTAGGAGGCGGACGTTCTAACCACTAGGCTATCACAGCTTGTTATATATAGGAGGATATTATTATTAGGTAAATAATCAATAGGTAATCTAAAACGTTAAACCTAAATCCCGTGCCTTCACTTGAGTAGTATTGCGGAAGGATTTGTGCGGTTGCTCCGCACTTTTAGTCTAAGAAACACCATCCATTCTTATATTATAAATGCGAAAGTGTGTCTGTCTGTTTGCTACCAACTCATGGCCCGACAGTGTAACCGATTCTGACGAAATTTGGTACAGGGTTGGCTTATATCCCGGGGACGGACATAGGCTACTTTTTATCCCGGAAAATCAAAGAGTTCCCGCGGGATTCCTAAAGACCCACCCACTTGACCGATTTGTATGAAATTTGGTACAAAAGTAGCTTGTGTCTGTGTAATCGAAATAGGCAACTTTTTTCCCGGAAAATCAAACAGTTTTCACGGGATCTATAAAAATCTAAATCCACGCGGACGAAGTCGCGGGCATCCTCTAGTAACATGATAAAAGTAATGTAATTAATGGAAAGGGGGAACCCTAAGCAATGAGAAATACGAACAAGACAGCGAGGTACCTAAAAACCTGTCCTTAGAAATATGACAATTAAACAGAACGGCGTTTAAAATAGACAAAACGACAGGTGTCTATTATACATTATATATACTTAGGTGCATAATATAAATAGGTGCTAGGTGGCAAATGCACCTGCATGTCGTCACTCGATGCTTAAAAAAAACACTTGTTAGTTAGGTGGTCCATGTCTTTTAGTTTTTGAGGACGATGTGTCATAAAAAAAAAATTAAAAAAGGAAGGATATTTATTTTTGAAATTTAAATGATAGGTAGGTATGTGTGTTTAAATGCAAATTGTGAAAAAATTGTAATTAGATTAGTTATTTTCTATGAAACAATAAGATGAGAAGGATTTTCCAAAAAACGTCTCACCTTAGTGACAGAAAAGACAAAAATCTATTTAAGTATTTTACTGTTGGAATTTCTGAAAAAGCAAATGTACCTACCTAAAATTGAGTTGTAAAATTGTTTAAAAAAAATCAGTTTTACATCTGTAGTCTGTACAGTAACTGTAAAACTGTTTGTTTTTTTTTTTCAAAAAACTAAACAGTTTTACAAAAACAAAAAATAGCCCATGTCAATCGGAATAATTTAAAGATTCTAACGTGTTCCACCATTTAAAAGTTCTGGTCTAAAAGATAGAAACTCACATAGGTATAACATACATGAACTCTGAAAACATTACACTAGTTTTTTTGGCAGTCTTGTAAAAATACTAAAAACTAGCCGATGCCCGCGACTTCGCCAGCGTGGATTTAGGTATTTCGAAATTCCGTAGGAACTCTTTGATTTTCCGGGATAGAAAGTAGCCTTTGTGCTAATCCAGGATATTATCTATCTCCATTCCAAATTTCAGCCAAATCCGTCGAGTAGTCTTTGCGTAAAGGAGTGACAAACATACACACACACACATACAAACAAACTTTCGGTTTTTATAATAATATTAGTGAGAAGTGTGATATTTAAATTTAAAGACCCTCTGGTCACCCTAAATGGTAAACGCAGTGACCTCGACCAAATGCATTTTGTCTAGACGAATAATAAAATGGCATTACCTACACGGACAATCGACAAAAAACGAATTTGCGTACGGCCTAGCCAGGCGCCGCGCAACTCCTAACCTAGCCTAATGCCCTCACTAGATTTGAATTTGATTGTTTAATAATTTAGGTCAAAATATGTTGTCCACAAATTCAAAGTCGCTCAGCGAGCTATGGAGAGGGCTATGTTAGGAGTTTCCCTGAGGGATAAGGTCCGATGGTGTTATGAAAGAAACCGCATACTTAGTAGTTTTTTTTATTTAGTTAATCTTTCATTCCGCGGACTACGAGCAGTCACTGATCAACCAGCACGGCAGCGGCGGCGGTCTTTTTTAACCCCCGACCCAAAAAGAGGGGTGTTATAAGTTTGACGTGTGTATCTGTGTATCTGTCTGTGGCATCGTAGCGCCTAAACGAATGAACCGATTTAAATTTAGTTTTTTTGTTTGAAAGGTGGCTTGATCGAGAGTGTTCTTAGCTATAATCCAAGAAAATCGGTTCAGCCGTTTGAAAGTTATCAGCTATTTTCTAGTTACTATAACCTTCACTTGTCGGGGGTGTTATAAATTTTTAATTTACACTTGTAGTTGAATCGAACTGTAAACTTTAAGGGATGTGAGGCAGTGCCTTTATATTTCTATGCGTATCTCACCGATTCTCCTTTGACCGACGCGACAAAACGAGTGTATGAATGAGCGAATAAAAGCCGGATGTGGCACTCAAAATATTATACTTATCTAGGCATAGGTTTCGACTAATTCCAAACAATTCTATTCACACGAGCTAAACGTTAAACAAACGCGACCTCCAGCCCTTCAGTGAATAGGGCATTATTAGATCATTCTTTAGGTATATTAGGTCATGTTTTGAATACTATTACCTATTAGACTTCTTCGCATTGTGACGCTTAAGACTGTTTTACGCCAGAACAAATATATAAGACACGGAAAAGGTAGGAACGGCATTCTGAACCAGTGGTAAATTATTTTGACGGTTCAAAAGCACTTGTAAAAGTTTATTTGAATCAAAATCTATTCTATTCTTTTCTTTTCTATTATTTTGGTACGGTACGGGTAGGTATTATAAATGCAAAAGTATGTCTGTCTGTCTGGTAGCTTTTCACGGCCCAACAGTTTAACCGATTTTTATGAAAGGTACAGAGTTAGCTTACATCCCGAGGAAGGACATAGGCTACTTTTTATCTCAAAAATCAAAGAGTTCCCACGGGATTCTTAAAGGCCCACCCGTTTAACCGATTTATATGAAAGGTACAGAGGTTGCATCCCGGAAATTGATATAGGCAACTTTTTATCCCGGAAAATCAAAGAGTTCCCACGTGGTTTTTAAAAACCTGAATCCATGCGGACGAAGTCGCGGGCATCATCTAGTAGAATATAAGTACGTATAAACTTTGAATACGAATTGAATTGAATTGAAAACTTAACATTTTCAATGATATAGGTACCTAGCAGGGAATTGAATTGGTATCCTGTTTTCTACAGTCAATTGCATTATTTCGCTTCCAAGGATAGTCTAAAACGCAAATCGGATTAAAACGAAGGGTTAGTTCGGGTAAATGGCCAAAAGGAAGCCATTTTGCGCAAACAAAATCCAATATACAGCTCTCTGCTGCGTCTGCCGGCATACACTGAGGGTGATGAGCCATAGCTATAGGACGATCCTAACTACTAGTAACAGAAGTGGGATTGCAACTCGCAAAAACCGGCCAAGTGCGAGTCAGACTCGCGCACCGAGGGTCCCGTACTCGGGTATTTTGTCAGACATTTTGCACGATAAATGATAAAAATAAATAAAAATCTATTTTTAGAATGTACAGGAAAGGCCCAAAAGATTGACCGATTTTGATGTTTGGTACTGAGTTAGCTTTCATCTCGGGGACGGACATAGCCTACTTTTTATCCCGGGAAATATCTATCATCACACAATTACACCTAACTAGCGACCCGCCCTGGCTTTGCACGGGTAGCCTATTACAATTTTCGTAGGGACCTCGAATTTTTTGAAAAAAGAATATCGCCTATGCTACTAATGTAATAATGTAGCTCTCTACTGGTGAAAGAATTTTCAAAGTCTGTTCAGTAGTTCCAGAGATTACCACCTACAAACAAACATACAAACTGACCACTTTATATTTTATTAGTGTTTTTTATAGTATTCGGATAATATTAGGATTTTAAGTGGGCAGGTCATGCCTGTCGTAGAGGCGATGGTATACATCGATGGGCGATGGCCGTTAGAGTCGGAATGTCCTTAAGTGGAGACCGCGTATAAGCAAGCGTAGTGTGGGACGCCCTCCAGCACGATGGATCGACGATATAGGTAAAGCGGCTGGCGGGAAGTGGCTGGATGAGGAAGGCTGAGGACCGGGTGTGGTGACGCTCTGTAGAGAAGGCCTATGTCCAACAGTGGATATCCACAGGCTGATGATGATGATGATGATTAAAATCGCGTAAATTGAGGATCGGTCTATAGCTGCGCCTCAGATCCGTACTTGTTGATTCAGGCATCGGTAACACATGTGCTGTAACCTATATTCTGCTACTGCTGTCTGTTTACATCATCATGTAGTATGTAGAAGCTCGCCGTGTGTGTTGTGTTGTGTCGGACTATTAAACACAATGCAATACACGAATTTGTGAATTTATGGCAGGGGTATAGTAATATGCTCCTCAATTTTGTAAGCAAAACGCATTGTTAACCACCGACCCAAAAAGAGGGGTGTTATAAGTTTGACGTGTGTACCTGTGTGTCTGTGTATCTGTGTATCTGTCTGTGGCATCGTAGCTCCTAAAGTAACGAACCGATTTTAATTTAGTTTTTTTTTGTTTGAAAGGTGGCTTGATCGAGTGTTCTTAGCTATAATCCAAGAAAATCGGTTCAGCCGTTTGAATGTTATCAGCTCTTTTCTAGTTACTGTAACATTCACTTGTCGGTGGTGTTATAATTTTTTTAATTTACACTTGTTGAAAGTTGTGCCACGCATAACCAGTTATACCTATATACGGGTTAGGTTATCCCGGCGTTTCTAATACTTGAGTATTAAGGTCAAAAGACCTCAAGCAGAAGAAGCGCCCGAATAAACTGTCATATTATTGTGTGGCACAACCATAGAGAAGGTAATCATTCATACAAGGGTACAACCAGTTATAAATAACCGATGCGTCCAAAAATAAGTGAAAAAAAAATATTAATTATATTTGTCATCGGTTTAAAAACGCAAACACGCTGACAGCGGGGCACGGCGAACGTCCACTTAAGCCCTAGTACGTAGAAGACCCCCCCACGCAACCCCCTATTGATTTTGCCCACCCCCCCCTCTTTTAAAACGACCAGACAAAGGTTTGGCGAATTTTTCATGCTTTACTTCATGTTGTCTAGACTTCGTAATTAGGTATTGACACTTTTTGGGACTTTCGGTTAGCCCTGGGGGTAGCTTTTTTGCTGTGTCTGTCATTCGACCCATTACTTATCCATTTTTACCTGCGGGCGGAAAAGTATTTTTAGGGTTCCGTACCTCAAAAGGAAAGAAAGGAACCCTTATAGGATCACTTTGTTGTCCGTCTGTCGTGTCTGCCAAGAAACCTGTAGGATACTTCCCGTTGACCTAGAATCATAAAATTTGGCAGGTGAGTTGGTCTTATAGCACAAGTAAAGGAATAAATCCGAAAACCGTGAATTTGTGGTAACATCACAAAAAAAAATATTGAAATGTGTTCATAAACAAATAATAATTATTTTCAATTTTCAAAGTAAGATAACTATGCCAAGTGGGGTAGGTACCTACCTATCATATTATGAAAGGGCTTTTTACCTGTAGATATATTCTTAATAGATTTTTATTTATTTTTATTCACAATAATTTTTGATTTATCGTACAAAATGTTGGAAAAATACCCAAGTGTAGAGGCGTGCGGAACCCTCGGTGCGCGAGTCTGACTCGCACATGGCCAGTTTTTTTTATTGTTTGGCTGCAATCAAACTTGCTGGCAAGTGACAATGCAGCCTAAGATGGAGCTTGACTAGAAGATGCTTATTTACTCTTGACTTGAAGGTACCCATATTAAAAATGGAGCAATGAGTTTATTAGTTGTGTTGAATGATTGAATATATACTCGTAATTCGGTAACAATTGCTAAACTTCTCTTAGATTTGGTTAAACTAATATTTACACGACTGCCAAAGGGTATTCAGTTTAGTTCTGTGTGTTTGTACATAATTCGCTAACAATTGCTAAACTTCTCTTAGATTTTGATAAATTAATATACCTATACCAGACTGTGAAATGGTATTGAGTAATGAGTTTAACAGATCCCTACATTGGTTCCCTTATTTGCTGAACTTCTCTTAGATTTTGTTAAATGAGGTTTTTTTTTAGTTCAAAAGTTCAATCACGTGCAGTCAAGGGCAAACTTCAAATGAGCCCTTGACTGCAATCTCACCTGGTGGTAAGTGATGATGCAGTGTAATATGGAAGCGGGCTAACCTGGAAGGGGTATGGCAGTTTTCATTAAACCCATACTCTTTTGGTTTCTACACGGCGTCGTACCGGAACGCTAAACGCTTGGTGGCACGGCTTTGCCAGTAGGGTGGTAGCTAGCCACGGCCAAAGCCTCCCACCAGACAAATGGTGGTGTCCGTTGGCTTCGTATGAGACCCGCGTGTCGTTATGAGAAATCGTATGTAAGTACCTATTGTATGTACTGACTTCAAAGATAAAGGATAAACTTAAGAGGGGTCTCTCCGTCACTCGCTCCATACCACTAAACGCAAAAAATCGCTAAAACACCACAGGCAGAGATATTAGTTTCTAGAATATGTCTGCAAAATTTCATGGACTTTGGTTGCTTAATATTCAAATGAAATTGGAACTACGATTGTATGGAGTAAGTGACGGTGAGAGCCATGTTAAATGACTCACACAAAGTTACCAACTGTAACTTCAGACAAGCCTTAGATGTTTATTCAAACAAGTGTAAATTAAAAATTATAACACCCCCAACAAGTGAAGGTTACAGTAACTAGAAAAGAGCTGATAACTTTCAAACGGCTGAACCGATTTTCTTGGACTATTCCGCGCCTACGATCCAATGATCCAAAGTATCTGAGTTTTCCAAATCATCATTTTCAAATAAATAATTATGTATATCTAGGCAACGTCCAACTTGACAGCTTGACATTTGTCAATTGACACTTGAATATTATGAACCTAAGGGTTATCTTACAAGAAAACTAGAAAAGAGCTGATAACTCTTAAACGGCTGAACCAATTTTTTTGGATTATAGCTAAGAACACTCTCGATCAAGCTACCTTTCAAACAAAAAAAAAGTAAATTAAAATCGGTTCATTCGTTTAGGCGCTACGATGCCACAGACAGATACACAGATACACACGTCAAACTTATAACACCCCTCTTTTTGGGTCGGGGGTTAAAAAGTACTAATGCTCATGCAGAAGACGTGGCGAGCATCTCAGTCTGTGAAGTCGGTATTGAGCAAAATCAATACAATAGAAGTGTTTTTAACGTCACGTCTCTGCTACCTATAGCTACGGAACCGAGGCGCAACAGTTAGGCACAGGCGCAGGGGGATGTGGAATCCCTAATAGTTTTGCTGATAAACTAATTTTAGTTTCCGTTGATAAAATAGTTTTAGTGCAGACACAGTTACAGACGATTGAAGAACATAAATATATTATACTTTTAGCGTCTTATTTAAAAAATTTGTCACAAAAATGTCCCATCAGTAATTTTAAAACAATGCTTGGTAGATACTAGCTGAAGCCCGCGACTTCGTTCGCGTGGATATAGGTTTCTTAAAAATCCCGTGGGAACTCTTTGATTTTCCGGGATAAAAAATAGCCTATGTGCTAATCCAGGGTATAATCTATCTCCATTTGAAATTTCAGCCCAATCCGTCCAGTAGTTTTTGCGTGAAGGAGTAACAAACATACACACCCATACACACACACACACATACAAACTTTCGCCTTTATAATATTAAGTGTGAGTTTTTATCCCGGAAACAATAGGGTTTCTTCGAGATAGGGAATGAAATTTTCGTCGCAACTCCATAACATTAAAAAAAATTAAGTTACCTTAACAATTTGTCACAGTTGAAGATAGTTTTTATTGAAGTAGTTAGTAGGTAGGCACGCAAATATTATATCGTGAATACCTAACTGTCAAATTATTATGTTAGTAGATGACACGTCCAAGTCTTAGGCTGAGATTTATAGAGCCCACTTTGACTTAGCTTAGACTTAAGACACTGTTAAAACGAGACAGCGTTATATCAATGGTATAAATCTGTCTCGTTTTAACTGAAGCTTAAGTCTGAGCAAAGTCAAAGTACGCTTTATAGATCTCAGCCTTAGTGTAACATGTGCTATTAAACTTAGAATTAAGCATCTATAGGTACCTATTCCTAATACCTACTGGTTTAGTAATAATTTGTTTTTATTTGTTTCAGGTAAATTGAAGGTGTTTGAGATTAAGAATGGATCAATATACCTACATGCCCCAAAAAATGTGATCCTTTAAGCATACTTCTAAGGATATTATTAGATCCTACCATCTCAACGCTGGGCCACTACTGAGCACGGGTCTCCTTTCAGATTAGGTTTTGAGGCCTAATAGAAGGGTTTGACCATAATCCACTATGCTTGCAAAATGTGGATTAATATACTTCATACACCTTTGAAAATATTATGGAGAACTCTCACGCATGCAAGTTTCCTAAGGATATGGAATCAGGTTATTCATTCAAAGGAATATCAATAGATTCCCTTGGCAAACATTACATTCAAGGGAATCGAATAAGGACAATTTTTACATTTATTCAAACGCCTTCTTATAAGGACATCTTACGTCTATTTTAAGGATAGTACTTCTAAGGTTACAATAAAAGTAGTTTCCTATTGTGTAAAGTAACAAGAAGGTTTACTTTTAACGTCAAATGCTAAAAGTAGGCAAGTGATTCTAAATCTTACTGTACCTATCTCATATTTTCTATTTTTTATTTCTGACTATTTAGTAAAATGTTTCCGATTTTGATTTGATAGTATTGGTACAAACATTTCGTAAAGGGTAAAAAAGAAAATAAATAAGCTATTCGTGTTTGATTGGAAATTTCATTGTTTTAAAATTTAACACTCAACATGAGTGTTAAATTTTAAAACAACCTCTACTTAAATAGTCAAAATACCTTGTAATCGGAAGCGTGCATGTCATAGAGGCAAAGAAGCTCTGCTTACCCGATGTGTAACAACTTAAATGCTATTTTTCATTAACCTGCCAGTAAAAATTTCGGAAAGATCTGGGAACCCATTTATTATCCCAAAAAAATCCTACCATTATATGATAAATGAAAGAGGTCCCAAGTCCCAGTAATAAGGAATAATATGATGCCAGTAAATAAGTTCCTAGCTAAATGCCTACCCTAGCTTTAAACCTGGGCACGCCACTGCAGTTGTAATAGTACAATTCAATAAATACAAACATTATTTTACTCTATTAAAAAAAACATATCCAAAAGCAAAATTCCTCGCATTAGGCATACTTAAACACATCTAACGCCAATACATAGCTCCATATTTGGCCATGTTTCGTCTCCGTTAGATAAAACTGCATACAGTTACCACAAAATCACCATAACTCAGCGCGTCCTCAACGCATGACGCTTTGAAATTTAATTAGACCCAGTTTGAAGACATTTGCATCGCGCCAATGCCGTGGCTCAAGGTTGGCGTGTTTGTTTTGCACAAACTAGATCACTGACTAAACTGGTTGCCTTTGAAAAAACCGCCAACAACAGACAAACCATTCGTTTCACGTAGGCCTCCTTTAAAGGCCATTATTATGACAAGTCAAGACTACCCTGCTTTGGAAACAGAATCTGCTGAGAAAACACCGACTAAACTGAGCAGATTTTCTTTTAAAAAATCATTAGGAAGAATAATTTTAACATACGTAGTTACTATATCGTTATTCAATCTCGATTTGGGGCAGATGATCTTTATCGACAAAAAAATCAACGATAGTCGGTAAGTAGGTATAATAACTTGGATGCAAAAAGGTGTCAACTTTCAGCACATCTTTTAAGTTTTAAGGCAGATATAAGGGCGATCAGATAATAGGTTTTGTTTTCAGTCTTGCAACAGTCATTGCTGTGAGTTGTGACTGACGGATATCGAGTAACTAATGAGGTGACTGATATTTGTATGACAAATAATATTAATCAATTATCATGATTAGAGGAATTGACTTATGCAGAATATTCTTCTTCTCGCGTCGGTCCCTCAATTTTGAGGATCGTGGCTCCCTCGAGATGTCACATTCTTTACGATGTTAGTGGTCGTACGGAAGGCGTTGCAGAAGGGTGTGTCGATTGCTTCTCTGATCTGGTCGGACCAACGTCTCGGGTAGCGTCCGCAGGGCCTTTTTCCTCTGATCGTGCCAGTGACCAAGAGTTTTTCAATGCTACTCGCGTTTTTCCTAGCAATATGACTGAAGTAATCAAGCATCCGCCGCAGACAGATTTTGTACAGCCGCATCTTTATTTTCAATCGGTTCAAGATCGAGACCTTGGTCTTATGCTCAGTTCAAGAAACATTGAGTTTCCGTCTCCAGCACCACATTTCTAATGCATCAATCCTTTTCCAGTCGCCAGATTTGAGGGTCCAAGTCTCAGGTCCATATAAGAATATGGAGAAAACAAGCGTCCGGACCAGGTGTAACTTGATCCATTGCGAAATATTCTTGTCTCTCCATATTTTGGAGAATACCTATTATAGATACTGATTTTAATTTTTTTTTGGATCGTCTTAATATTTTCTATTTTTAATTGACTGACAATTTTATCTACGTAATCATTTTGTCTTAAAATGTTGTCAGAATTTATTTGTTGCCAGCTTGCTAATCGCTCTTATTTATATGGAGCGATATGACCTCCGATGCCTGTTACAAAATGCTATTTAATTTTATGGAACATTTTAATTTATAAAGCGTGGTAACTGGTAACGATTCTGACACTGACAGCTGCACCTGAATTAATAATATATAACAGATTATTTCGATCAAACTATTGGAATGGATTGCATTATTAATTTACTTGTTCGTTGCTTAGTTATTACCTGTAAGTCAAATAGCTGCTTATGGTGTTACTAAATCTATGGCAAATCTTTTGTCTTGAAAATGAAATTTGTTCAGTTATCTTTATTTAACACCAAGTATAAATTAAAAATTTATAACACCCCCGACAAGTGCAGGTTACAGTAACTAAAAAGAGCTGACAACTTTCAAACGGCTGAACCGATTTTCTTGGATTATAGCTAAGAACACTTTCCATCAAACCACCTTTCAAACAAAAAAAAACTAAATTAAAATCATTTAGTTTCATTAGTTTAGGAGCTATCATGCCACAGACAGTTACACAGATACACACGTCAAACTTATAACACCCCTCTTTTTGGGTCGGGGGTTAAAAATGGTTCAGAACTGCTGATGCTGCCTAAGGATGCTGTTGGAGAAAAACAAACGTAGAGTGTGTCTTGGAGGAGTTATAGTATTTGGTATATTTGTTGCTTTATCTACTTATACAGGGTGTAATTAAAAGGCTAGCAAAAACTTAACACAGTTATTATACTACCTAAATACGATCCAATACCAATAACCTTTTGCCTTATACTTTTAGTGATTTGGTGTTTTTCGATTTGTTTCTTTTTCACGTTTTTAATGGTATCTTATCAGAAATTATCATTAATATCACCTGTCTTTGTTTTTGATAGCGTTCAAATTGCACCCTGTATAGGGATAGTACACTCTCAGACATGCAGTCTCTCTCAAGTATTTAAAGTTAATCACACTTAATATTATAAAGGAGAAAGTTTGTGTGTGTGTGTGTGTGTGTGTGTGTGTGTGTGTGTGTGTGTGTGTGTGTGTGTGTGTGTGTGTGTGTGTGTGTGTGTGTGTGTGTGTCTGTATGTTTGTTACTCCTTCACGCAAAAACTAATGGACGGATTGGGCTGAAATTTAGAATGGAGATAGATTATACCCTGGATTAGCACATAGGCTACTTTTTATCCCGGAAAATTAAAGAGTTCCCTCAGGAATTTTAAAAAACCTACATCCACGCGAACGAAGTCGCGGGTATCAGCTAGTTCTTCATATGATTTATAGATCAGTCTTTTTGGCAAATTCAAAGTAGGGAATAGTCTGTTAACCAGTTTGTAACGACTTCCTTTTTTTACCTTTAGAATACGACTTTATGTTAATAAAGACATTATTTCTTAAATGCCGCCTAAAAGCTTGCCCGGTAATCAATTCCCTGTCATTATATAAGTCGGTGACTTCTTTCCTGTATCGTTTGGGAATACGGCATGTGTTTACTAAATTATTTCTTGTTATCGACGTTTCTTCCAATTACCTTGTCATCCGCTTTTTAGTGTTCTTTGGGAAATTACATAGATGGCTATTTGACATCAACTTGATTTGGCTTCGTGTGTTTTACAGAAAAAAAATTCCTCCCTGACTTTAAAAAAAAACTATAGTTTGATTATTATTAATTTTGTGGTATTCTGACGTTTCTTAATGTTATCAGAGATAAAACACTTCCTACAACAAGTGTAAATTAAAAATTTATAACACCCCCCGACGATCCAAAGTATTTGAGTTTTCCAAAACATCATTTTCAAATAAATAATTATGTATTTAGGCAACGTCCATCTTGACAGCTTGACATTTGTCTATTGACATAATATTATGAACCTAACGGTTATCTAACCTACTTTTCTACAAGAAAACTAGAAAAGAGCTGATAACTCTTAAACGGCTGAACCAATTTTTTTAGATTATAGCTAAGAACACTCTCGATCAAGCCACCTTTCAAACAAAAAAAACTAAATTAAAATCGGTTCATTCGTTTAGGCGCTACGATGCCACAGACAGATACACAGATACACAGATACACAGATACACAGATACACAGATACACAGACACACAGATACACAGATACACACGTCAAACTTATAACACCCCTCTTTTTGGGTCGGGGGTTAAAAAAGATAACGAATTCAAATAAAATTTAAAAAGGCTATGAATTCTAAGACATTAAAAATGCTAAAAGTTTGTTTTTAAATTGAATTTAAAGTAACTAATATCTGTCTATGGTTTTCCAGATTTTAATCAAAAAATCTCGTTAAAGATTTCTCTATAAATTCTTAAGTTATTCTTAAAACTAAGTATTTAATATTCAAATAAGAACCAAACTACGTTTTTATGGACAACGTTAGGGACACTACTCTTGTTCGTCTTTTATTGCAGCCTCACTTGCCATTAAGTGTAATTGCAGTCTAGCTGAAACGTCAATAAATAATTAAATCTCTTTTTGATGATGATAGCTAAATAATACGAAACATTCGCCATCATAGCGCAATTCACTCTTGACTCTTTTTCTTAATGCGTCCATTATGTAATGTTCAAGAAACTGTATATTACATGTCCTGTTGGCTTGTACTGCTTACAATGTAATGGCAAAATTGTTTCTTTATTACAAGGGCCGCTAAACGTACTTAGTGCTTAGGTAAACATCTCTTTAATTATGTCGACTGAATTAGAAACGCTTTGTTAGAAATATATTAGTTTTATAAAATCAAACTCAAAGGTACATTTGGACGGTGTATATTTTTATAAATATAAGTTTTTAGAAATAAGTTTTTTTCATGTAATAATCATAGTATACATTTTTTCTTTTTCTAAATTAAATTAACTTTATTGGTTACTTAGGTATATACATACCTACGTAACAAATAAGTGAATAGTTATATTTAAAACTCAAAGCATTTATTCAAAATAAATTTTAAGGTTTTATAAATTTAAACGTACCTACCATTGTACACTTTTTGATGGTCAATTGTTGAATTTATATTATGGATTGGTTTCAGATTTTGTTACTGTAGTTTAATTTTAGGAAAAGCACTACTTTTTATAGAGTTTTAGTGTTGTAGCTATTATCTCACCTACTTTTTGGAGATATGGTATAACACTAAGAGATATGGCAGTTTAACAATTGCTCTTAAAATAATGAAGAAACATAGTCTAAACTGTAAACTAAAATTAGTTTTATTCATAGAGTTGACAAAATTCGGTTCCAAAATCCCCTTCGCCTGTACACGAGGTACACCACCTGTGGCTTCGTAAATTTAGTGTGCTCCTCTCCCTTTTCACCACACGATAAAATGCTATATCTGTCCCTTTCTCGCATGTTTTCACAAATAAGTTGCATCCGAAAACAACATAGAAAACCTTCCGTTTGCAACAAAGGAAAACCAACTTTAGTTTAATAGTATTAGGTATAGTTTTGCATGTCCGTTGGTAGTTGGAAGTCTTTGTTAGCCTTACTGAAAGTTTCAGGGTAGAAAATACACAGCCACATTGCATTCTCTGATTGTAATATAACGCGATTTAAAATAAATAGTGATGTCACTCTACAATGTGATATTAAAATATCGATATTTTTCTGCTGAAGGGACCAACCTACTTTAACTCAACTGTTTAAACAGATTTTTCTAAGTTAAACTTAACTAAATAGAAGATATTCTAAGTTTTAAACTAGATGTGTTAAAGGTTCTTGCTTAAATATGCGCTAATACGTTCATAACTCTCTTTCTGTGTATTTTGAGTAGATTATAACTGGCCCTGACGTCTAAACGTGGTCTTCAAAGTACTGAAGAAACGAAAAGGTCAAAATCGGTCACCCATCCAGTTACAAACTTAAGTGAACGTTACTTAACCATCGCAATACATGCGTCAATACACATTATAATTACATTCGTCCCTCAACCTATGCAAAACGGGGATTCAGCTTGTATTCATAGTAATATCATTATCACCAACATCATTTAAAAAAGAATATTAGCCATGGTAATCATGACTATACTACTCCCCTTTCCCCTCCAATTAAACGTAAAGCAACCAGGCATCTGTCTGTGGAATCGTAGCTCCTAAACTAATGAACCGATTTTAATTTAGTTTTTTTGTTTGAAAGGTGGCTTGATCGAGTGTTCTTAGCTAAAATCCAAGAAAATCGGTTCAGCCGTTTGAAAGTTATCAGTTCTTTTCTAGTTACTGTAACCTTTACTTGTCGGGGGTGTTATAATTTTTTAATTCACATTTGTTATATCTAACATAACTCCGGAAGTCGGACATTTTAACCACCACCCTATCACCTCTTTTTACTTTAATAGAAATTTAGTAGACTTTTATCGATATTACAAGCGCCGTCTCTACCCGGTTAGGAGAGCCCATTTGCCCGGGTTAATCCTGGCAAACCGGGTGTACAAATTTATGCCGTCTCGGTTAGACTATTGTTCTGTTAATCGCCGAAATACTTGCAGATTCTAGAACTAAGCGAGCAATTCCACACATACTAAATGTATTACATTTCCCTTAAATAGATAAGTAATTACTTACTTTTTTTTTAATCAGATACAAGTTAGCCCTTGACTGCAATCTCACCTGGTGGTAAGTGATGATCCAGTCTAAGATGGAAGCGGTCTAACCTGGAAGGGGTATGGCAGTTTTTATTAAACCCATACTCCTTTGGTTTCTACACGGCATTGTACTGGAACGCTAAATCGCTTGGCGGCACGGCTTTTCCGGTAGAATGGTAACTAGCCACGACCGAAGTCTCCCACGAGATGAAAGAATTTAATTTATTAGGTAGTTAACTAGATGACGCATCCTGGCGTTGTATAGGTAGAATTTTTAAAATTCTTTTATAATAGTTGCAGTTCATTTTTCATCAGCATCATCATTAACAACCTTTCACCGACTCACTACTAAGTACGGGTCTCCTCTCAGAATAAGAAGAGTTTGGTCATAGTCCACAACACTCATCAAGTGCAGATTGGTAGGCTACAAACACCATTATGGAGAACTCTCGGGCATGCAAGTTTCATCCCTTACTTTTTCTTCACCATAAATGATATTTTTAGGGTTCCGTACCTCAAAAGGAAAAACGGAACCCTTATAGGATCACTTTGTTGTCTGTCTGTCTGACTGTCTGTCTGTCTGTCAAGAAACCTATAGGGTACTTCCCGTTGACCTAGAATCATGAAATTTGGTAGGTAGGTAGGTTTTATAGCACATGCACAGGAATAAATCTGAAAACCGCGAATTTGTGGTTACATCATTAAAAAAAAATTAAAATGTGTTTCAATTTTCAAAATAATATAACTATACCAAGTGGGGTATCATATGAAAGGGCTTTACCTGTACATCCAAAAAAAGATTTTTATTTTATTTTATAAAACGCACTAACTCCGAAAAGTTGGAAGTGCGTGGCCGAGATCGAACCACAGACCCCACCAATAGAAGGCCGACATTTTGACCACTTCGCTATCTTTAAATATTATCGACTAGCTGACGCCCGCGACTTCGTCCGCGTGGATTTATGTTTTTCGGAATCCTGTGGGCACTCTTTGATTTTTCGGGATAAAAAGTAGCCTATGTGCATGTATAAGATATTATCTTTCTCCATTCCGAATTTCAGCCGAATCAGTGGTTTTTGCGTGAAGGAGTAACAAACATACACACACACACATACACACAAACTTTCGCCTTTATAATATTAGGGTGATATTATGTAGGTATATTCTATCCCTAGTACATTTATCCGGATTAATTCCTATAGCCAACCGGGTATATAAATGTGTATATATTTATACACCCGGTCTCGGTTAGGCTATTGTTCAGGTAATCGCCGAAATTCCTGCGAATTTTACCAGAGTTAAGCGTTAAGCGGAACTAAGCGTGAAAAGGCACACCTCTATGCATTGTTTACTGGTTTAAAGTGTAGTAACACCACGAAATACCTGAAGTGTTTTTTACAGGTTGCATTTCGGTAGAGATTTTCAAAATTGTTTTTTTCAAATCTCTGTTAATCCTAGAATTGAGTGGCATTTAGGTAAGTCATTTTTAACCCCCGACCCAAAAAGAGGGGTGTTATAAGTTTGACGTGTGTATCTGTCTGTGGCATCGTAGCTCCTAAACGAATGGACCGATTTTAATTTAGTTTTTTTTTGTTTGAAAGTAGGCTTAATCGAAAGTGTTCTTAG
Source organism: Maniola jurtina (assembly GCF_905333055.1). Taxonomy (NCBI): domain Eukaryota; kingdom Metazoa; phylum Arthropoda; class Insecta; order Lepidoptera; family Nymphalidae; genus Maniola; species Maniola jurtina. Next base: position 7,043,013 of record NC_060052.1, on the reverse strand, counting down.
CTATAATCGAAGAAAATCAGTTCAGCCGTTTGAAAGTTATCAGTTCTTTTCTAGTTTTCTTATAGAGATTTTTGTATCGGGGGTTTTTAAATTTTAAGTTACTTACGTTGCTTATTCATTAAATCACAGTTCACGACAGTTAAAGAACTTCAAAAAAAACGTGGAGGCTTCGACGTCACTGGCAGGCGTCAAATGTTAGTACATTTGACGCTGGTAACCCTAAAGTAGCCCTATTTTTAACCCCCGACCCAAAAAGAGGGGTGTTATAAGTTTGACGTGTGTATCTGTGTATCTGTGTATCTGTCTGTGGTATCGTAGCTCCTAAACTAATGAACCGATTTTAATTTAGTTTTTTTGTTTGAAAGGTGGATTGATCGAGAGTGTTCTAAGCTATAATCCAAGAAAATCGGTTCAGCCGTTTGAAAGTTATCAGCTATTTTCTAGTTACTGTAACCTTCACTTGTCGGGGGTGTTATAAATTTTTTACTCGTATTTTCTTAATATGTCCTATCCTTAGTAAGTACATTTACCCGGGTTGATTCTGGCAAACCGGGTGAACAAACGTGTACAGATTTAGGTATATACCCGGTGTCGGTTAGGCTATTCATAGTTCAGGTAATCGCCGAAATTTCTGCGAATTTCATTTTGCAGCTTCAATAACTCAACGGTTATAGGAGTGGATTGAAATCGGCCAAATAAAAAACCGGCCAAGTGCGAGTCATAAAAATAAATCAAAATCTGTGTTAGAATGTACATGTAAAGCCCTTTCATATGATACCAAACTTGGTATAGTTATATTACTTTGAATTTTCACACATATTTAAAAAAAAAATTGTGTAACCACGAATTCGTTCGTTTTCGCATTTTTCCCTTTACTTGTGCTATAAGATCTACCTACCTGTCTCATGATTCTAGGTCAACGGGAAGTGATTACCCTACAAGTTTTCTTGACAGACACGCCAGACGGAGAGACAACAAAGTGATCCTATAAGGGTTCCTATTTCCTTTTGAGGAACGGAACCCTAAAAAAAGAGATAACTAGGCCTTATGAAACTAGACAGTTTTCTTGTTTTTCATTGTCTTACTACGAATTCAATCACTTTTAGTTCTTGCAATTCAAGTTCTAGGCAACCCAGTGCTTTGCTCCATCGACTGTTAGTAACTAACTCCCACTTCGCACTAACCTAATCATCGCAGATAACATTCCAGCCACAGTTGCATAATGCAGCGTGCTGCGCGAGTGACGTCATCAAGGTCACTCACACATGCACGTGTGCGTTTCGCATGCACGGCTGTGGGGACACAACTAATGCAATTTATTTCATCTTCAGAGAAGTTAGAAAAATCGTCCAATACCCTTGCCAATACCTTCAAAATTTTCAATATTTAAGTATAAGTAAGTTACCAAGTGGTTCTCGCAATTTTGTCTGCATGGATTTAGATAGATAGATAGAACACTTTATTGCACACAAAAACACATGTAAAGGATCACAACACAGGATTTAGGTTTTTAATATAGGTACATCGATGGTTTTTAATAATCCCGTGGAATCAACTTGCTTCAAAACTGGTCGGCTATTATAGCAAGTCCAGCGTACTGTGTTAGTCGAGGTCAGTGATAATATTGTGCAGGGTCCTTGAGTGGAGACCGCATATAAGCAAGCGTAATGTTTGACGCCCTCCAGCACAATGGACTGACGATATAAAGCGGCTGGCGGGAAGTGGCTGCATAAGGAAGGCTGAGGACCGGGTGTGGTGGCGCTCTATAGGGAAGGCCTATGTCCAACAGTGGACATCCATAGGCTGATGAGGATGATGATGAATAATTGATAAAATGTACAAAAGTAGCCAATGTCAGTCAGTTAGATACCTATAGTACGCGACGGGTTGAGTCGGCAATCGGGGAATGAAGCGGGGGGACGTCCCGCACATCCGCACTTCACCCGCGCTCTCTCTTTCAGCGGATTAGTGCGGAGGCTGTGCGGGTGTGCGGGACGTCCCCACCCTGGTTGCCATGTCATCCTGTCGCGCACTATATCTACCCACCTAATAATATGCTTATTAACTATCAACTAGGTAGGTATTTAACTAATAATTTACAATTAAAAGAACAAAACGCCAACAAACACAAAGATAATAAATTCTAAATTAAAAACGACGCAAATAATAAAAGCCAATAAAAACGTTTGGAAAAACAAACCAAACCGGTCATCTAATTATTAGAAACAATGCCTGCGTAGGCGCACGCCATTTTGGAGTTTGGACCAATCACGCGCGAGCGCCAAGGTCGCGCCCAATGTCAAAACGTAGCTTCCTAGTGAATTCGAGGTCAGGCGTTGCTAGCGTTAGACCTTTAACACACTCACCGACTTATCTAGCCCTCGTCATTTATATTTGAAATTCATAATCTGTACTAACATTACACATGCGAAAGTGTGTATGTACATTTATGTCTATACGCACAACAGACGGAAACGTTTAAGTGCGGAAACCAGCCCAGAGAGAAGAAGAAGAAGATTTATGTCTATTTTGTTTTCTTGGTCCATCTATCTGTTTAATTTTGACATTTGATTCAGAGATAGACGCTCATGGATTTAGGCTTTTTATCGCGAATAATCAAAGAGATATCGCATCGCGGGCATCATTTAGTCTATACTTATACTTACTAATTTTATAAACGCAAAATTGGTGTATCTACCTATTACGTATTGCCTTACCTTTTTACGGCTCAACCGTAGAATCAATTTTGACGCTTGTATCCTAGGAGACAATTTTATTCCAGAAAATCATAAATATTCAAGAGATTGTTAATAGCCTAAATCCACAAGGCCAATGAAGTCGCGGGTCTTAGCTAGTATATTATAAAAGGTGAGACTAATTCTCCTTATGAAAGTGGTGGTCTAAGAAGTGAATGCTGAATTTCTACACTTCCTCACTTAACTTAATCGGATAAATAAATCCATGCTAATATTATAAATACGAAAGTGTGTCTGTCTGTTTGTCCGTCTGTCTATCTGTCTGTCTGCTACTTTTTCACGGCCCAGCAGTTTAACCGATTCTGACGAAATTTGGTACAGGGTTAGCTTATATCCCGGGGACGGACATAGGCTACTTTTTATCCGGGAAAATCAAAGAGTTCCCACGGGATCTTTAAAAACCTAAATCCACGCGGACGAAGTCGCGGGCATCCTCTAGTAATTATTAATTAAAAGTAGCTGAAAAATCAGTTACCCCTTCCAGGTTAGCCCGCTTCCATCTTAGACTGCATCATCACTTACCACCAGGTGAGATTGCAGTCAAGGGCTAACTTGTGTTTGAATAAAAAAAAAACTATTTCGACGGAATACAACATACCTACTACGAGCAAGTCTAATTTTCAATAAACGATTTTATTTTATTTGTTAGAACGACCTCAATCGGAGTAGGAACCAGGAAGTCGGTACGTCTGTCGACGCTTTAACTAATGTAACTATGATAGAGAGATAACAGTTTGACTGCCATTTTGTTTTGATGCGTTTATCATTGGCCTGATAGTGACTAGTGCGGCGTCGGGTGCTAAAGTTAAGGTTAATTCAGTTATTGTTAGATAAGTTAATGTCATTTGGTTAACTAATTTAACTACCTACTATTTGGAGACCACAGTCCCACAGACAACTAATCGGAGACTAAGGAGACTAATTATTTATTAATAAGTATGTTAATACTAATTTATTAAGTCAGGTCCACACCAATACTTTACGTCGAGTTTTGTGAATGCGGTGGGTTTGGTGCACCTTGTTTTAAAGGCTTGTGTTTAAACGCCTACGAGAAAAGTACCTATTTCACTACCAAAAAATTCGAAATACCTGGCAGAATGGATAAATGCTCACCAAATTGTGTTTCATAAAGTATTGTAGAAATGGACTTATTTTCCTTTATATTCTATAACCATAAAGATTTATAAACGCCTTTAAAATTAATTTCAGACCAAATAATTGATATTATCACTAAATACCTATATAGGGCTATCCGATAAGCCCGGTCAGGGCTATCTCCATACCAAACACCCAAATCCATTCAGTAGTTTTTGCATGAGAGAGTAACAAACATACACACATACACTTAAACTTTCGCCTTAATAATATTAGTTTGATACTAAGAAATTGTCCACTAACGCATCTTAGTCTTTCTTAATTAGAGATACACTTTGTTCACGTGTTCTTTAATCACTTACATTAGGAACACTTTCACTTATCACTAGGTCTACAATATTCTGACTGACTGAACTACAAACGCGTAGTACCTAGTCAACGCGGACGAACACGCGGGCGGTTGCTAGTCTATTTATAGATAGGTAAGAAGGTATATCCTCTGTAATCAATTCGGCAGAACAAGCATTAGCGATTTGCTCGTCGCCTGCGTTTCTACTCACAGGTCAGAGGTCAGCTTTCCCCGCGACTTCTATTTGTTCGACTCTATGAGAACATTGCTTTCGACAACTTATTATTTAGATAGCTTCTGCCCTGTCTTGCACTGTCTTATGCACAATGCTTACCGACAGAGTGGAGCGGAGCCGAAGCACTGGTATTTTTTAACTGTCTTTTAAAAAACTGGCCAAGTGCGAGTCAGACTCGCGCACCGAGGATTCCGTAAGTACTCGGGTTTTTTTTCCGACATTTTGCACGATAACTCAAAAACTATTATGCATAAAAATAAATAAAAATCTGGTTTAGAATGTAAAGGTAAAGAAAGCCCTTTCATATTGATATGATACCAAACTTGGTATAGTTATCTTACTTTGAAAATTGAAAATACTAATTATATTATTCGTTCAAGAACACATTTTAATATTTTTTTTTTGTGATGTAACCACAAAATGCACGGTTTTCGGATTTATTCCTTTACTTGTGCTATAAGACCTACCTAATTGCCAAATTTCATGATTCTAGGTCATGAAACTAGATCTTTATAAAAGGATACTAACCACTGGGTCATAACGGCGCGGAATACAAAACAAAAGTTAGCGTAAAAACTGCACATTTTTCGCAGTTTATCTAAAATGATCTCGAGTTGAGGCGCTCTGAGCTCAAAGTGGCATACCCCCTTTTTTGCTGCGTTTCTCTCCACCCTTTAGCGCCATTAAAGAGATCCTGAGGTGAATTATAAGATATTTCTATTCCTACCGTTTTAAATGAAAACTTTTTGTCAAAAAAATGCTAAAAGCTTGAGATAGCTACTTTGTTCGTGGTTTGCAAAATTTATTGATTCATATCTCAAAGTTTTCTTTGTTATGGGAAGAACTGGAATATAAAAATCGGTCAAGTGCGAGGGTTCCGCACTCGGGTATTTTTTTCGTCATTTTACCCTACCTATTATGTGTGAATTATAGAAATTTATTATGAATGAAGAATATTATTAGGAATTATGTATGTAGTATTAGACACAGCTGATCCAAGGTACCAAGGAGAAATAAACATTGAAGAGATTAGCAACCCTAAATTATAGATTTGAGACCTATCCATAGAGCTAGAAATAAGTAATCTCTCCCATATCCCATCACATAATATGATTAATAACTGAAACGCGAAATAGGTAATTGGTAAAAGTGGCAACTGCACTTTGTCAATAGTGTAGTAACTAGACGCAGCCGAAGACTCAAGTACCAGGGAGAAATAAACATTGAAGAGTTAAGCTACCAGATTGCGAAACCCTTCGAAGAACCGAAGCTCGAAATATTGATAAAGAGTGGCGTGATAAGGGGGTAACTGCACTTTGTCAATAGTGTGGTAATACACCAAAGACTAAGGTACCAGGGAGAAATAAACATTAGAGAGATAAGCAACCAGATTGCGAAAGGCGAAACCCTAATTAATTATTTAGACGCATCGCATAAAAACTGAAGCTCGAAATATTGATAAAGGGTGGCGTGATAAGGGGGCAACTGCACTATTGATCGGCGCACCCCCCCCAAGTGTATAGGTATAAAAAGCGTAACAAATTTTCGTCTTAAGAAAAGGAAAAGAAAAAATGTATACAGCCACCCCTTCGCTTGGGAGTGGGTGGAACCCCCCCAGAAGGGTGTAGGGGGGTGCATTTTTCTCGCGGTCCTGCTCTCTCTCGGACGTAAGATGTTACAAAGGATTCTTTGTTGGTTGGACCAGTTAATTAGATTTTGGATATGCAGTTTTTTGGCGTTCCTCTTTTGTGCGGTTACTTGAAGATGCTCTTTGGAGACTAGAGTGTCTGCACTCGGCTATTGTTATTTGGTAGATGTCGCTAATCATGTCAGTAATGAGTTAATGTACTATTATTTTTAACTAAATGATGCCTGCAGCTCGCCCGCGTGAAAGGATTTTAAAAATCCCGTGGGAACTTTGGATTTTCCAGGACAAAAGTAGCCTATCCGTAATAGCCCGTCCCCGGGATGCAAGGTATTTCTGTACCGAATTTCGTAAAAACATTTAAACGGATGATCCTTTAAAAATCCCGTGGGATCACCAGGATTTAGAAATGCAATTCCTTATAGCATCGGGGTTGAGGAGTTGGGTCCTCGAGGTCAAAAACAAAGTCTTTACTTGCTATAGACATCTTCAATATCAATTTATAGCCAATAGTTTCTAAAAACCTATCAACTTTGATGGTCAGGTCCCCAGCAGCATCAGGATTGAGAAGTTGAAACCTTTTTATGGAACAATATCGCAAAGTTTCTCGATTTAAAAAAAAAAACTCAACTCCTCAATTTTTGAAAGCCGGTTAAAAATAGCCTGTTATCTTCCTTGGTTAATCCTCTACTAGTCTGTGAAAGTCCCGTCAAAATAGGTTCAGCCGTTCCGTAGATTAGCCCGTTCAAACAAACAGATAGACGGAGAGACATAAATTTAAAAAATGCGTGATTTAGTTATGGTACAGTTCAAATAACCATATGAGGCAGTTATTTTGAAGTTACAGACAGACTTCAATTTTATTCATAAGTTAGTATACCTAGATATAATATAATAATCTACATTTTTCGCGAAAAGTGTTATTTCGTCAAAATGCTAATTTTGTCGACGACAAACGATAATAAAAACAACAAAATACAAAAAAATTTAGGTTTTTTAATATCAACGATATTACCAAATATTACAAAGAAATACTATGCCACTAGGTCAATACGGTCACGTTCCTAATAATGGAACTTTATGCTTTACTAAACCCAACCATACAGTTATACACACATGGTTCAAATTCGATTGTCTTGGCCGTATCAAAGAGTATCAAGTAAATTATGATCGCCGTAATATTATAGTCGACAGGCGATACTGAATAAAAGCTTTAGGGGACAAAGGAGTGTTTGTTCGGAGTTTTGGCCCTGAACCTAGAGTTGTCGCATACTAGAACAGCAATGTTCTACCCACTTAGGAGAGAGCCACCTGGTTTTGCTTATTCTGAGGTTCTACCAGTGAGGAACTTTCTAAGGCGTATTCCTTAAAATTCTCATAGATGCTGTTCATGCCCTTCCTAGGAAAATCGTAGTTTTTTTCTAAACTCGGACTGTTGTGCTCGATTTTGTGAATGCTATTTTTTCTTGAAACATTGTTTCGGGTGGTAACCTTTTCATTTAAACAATTTTGGTGTCCTCGTACGATTTTTATGTTTTAGTACTTATTTAAGTTTAGGTTAATTTAAGAAAAAAAATACTCATGAAAGTTTTTAGATCAAAAATATGGATATTTAGACGCTAGTAACTTTTAACATAAGCAATTTTTCTTTAAAATTAAAACGTACGAGTATAGGCATTAGGCATATTATCTATAAAAATTATGAAAATTGGACTAGGTACTTTTACGGGGTGAAAAACATTATCGCTTTTTATAATATGAAAATATACAAGTACGATCCTCTTAACCACTAGGCTATCGCCACTTGTTTGATTGCATTACAACTTAGCTCTTAACTGCGATATCACCTGATGGTAAGTGATGATGCGTCTAAGATAGAACTTGGCTGAACTTTAGGATAGAACTGGAAATGGCATCTAAAAGCAGGCTAACTTGGAAAGGATATGACAATACGCTTTTATATTAAGTACTAACTTGTTCCCGTGACTTCACCCGCGTGGACTACACCAAATTCAAACCCCTATTTTACCCCTTTAGGGGTAGAATTTTCAAAAATCATTTCTTAGCGGATGTCTATTATATGTCATAATAGCTAAGTAGGTACAGTACAACCAAATTAATAATGCGCATAGAAATCTTCGTCACTGTTCGGCAACGGTCGTATGATACACATGATATTGACTCCTATTTGTTTATAACAAGGTGCAAAATGCAAGTGCATTGTTTAGGGCTCTTACGATTCAATGATTCGGAATACGACAATTAGCGAAGATATGCATGCGCATTATTAATTTGGTTGTACTGTATCTGCATGCCGAATTTCAACACAATCCGTCCAGTACTTTGAGCTGTGGTCTGATAGATTAGTCAGTCAGTCAGTTTTTCCTTTTATATATTTAAGATTTTATATACCTAAGTAACATGAATATAAAATTAGATAAAAAAGTCTTGATAGATAAACTATACCAAAATTAGGTCACCTCACCACCCACCAAGGTTTTTATAATTCCTGTAGGACGTACCTACCTACCTAATAAAACTGTTCTAATAACCACTATCCTTCAAAGGGCCGCCTACACTTTATCGAACGAGTACAATTTCAGCTTCTTTGAAAGATAATTAATTATAAAGGCGAAAGTTTGTATGTGTGTGTGTGTGTATGTTTGTTACTCCTTCACGCAAAAACCACTGGACGGATTTGGCTGGGAATGGAGATAGATAATATCCTGGATTAGCATATAGGCTACTTTTTATCCGGGAAAACCAAAGAGTTCCCCCGGGATTTCGAAAAACCTAAATCCACGATCCACGCGGACGAAGTCGCGGGCGTCTGAGTTCATATATTTCAAACCATACTATCCACACTTCCATACTATATATACTATGTTATACTTCATACTATTATACTATATACAATTACTATTTACTAGTTCCCACGAGACTCTTAAGAGTGTTAACGCATGAGCCTGGTTGGCAAGTTTAGGTATTTACCCGAGGTTCTTTGTTTGTTTCCGTGAACGGACGTACCGAGTTCAGTTTAGTTTATAACAAACCGTTTTGATCCTAGACGATTTTCAAACGGATTATTTTTTCAATATTTTTAAGTATGTGGTGTTAGTTTGTCGTTTTTTTTAAAACAGTGATGTTTTTTAAAACAGTGTATTGTCTTTATAGATTAAGTACGAGTGAATAAAACTTATAATTGTAGTCAGTACTTAATACTAATCTTTTATATACTTGTGTAAGTATAAGAGAGTCAAGAAATTATACAAAATTCAACTTTCCTTATACATATTCACGAAAATATGGTTCCCTTATAATGCACAGTATAAATAATTACACCTACTATATTAATTTTCACATATATATTTATAAAGGCTGGTAAAATAAATGTGAAATCCGTCTAAAATTTAAACAGTCTTAAATATTTAATTTGCAATATTATCGAAAATATAATGCAATGCTACTAATACTCATAAAGACATTGAGCAATTTTTCTTATTTATGGTCCTTTACAATCTTTTCAAATTTTATTGTTAGTCTAAATCGTACTTACCGTAAGCGCAAAACAATGGACAGTACAATGAAAGGGATTAACAGGTACAAAAATGCAGATGTTACACTTGAGTAGGTATTTATTCATCAAAAATAAGTGCACTGCTACGCGAGTCAACTAGGGATACAAAAACAAAATAAGATAAAGTTCAAAACTGAAAGTACAAAAACCCACCAACTACTTTTAAAGACTTCACCGCAGATGATTGATTTATATTTGAATATGTATAAATCATTATATACGTGCATTCGAAATTTTCATAGTAACTGCTATGATTTGATATCGAACTCAATCCATCTATTTCAAGTTTATTTTTTCTTGATATACATTTTTTTTTCTTGTCTTGTGTAGGTAATACCAATTTCGATATACTTTTTGGGTTTTGTAGGTTATATCTCTTACATTCGTTTTGATTATGTACATACATCTCATACATTCGTTTTGTTCTTTTATGACATATCGGAAAATTTTATGACATATGACAATATAGCCTCTAACATACGGAATGGTAAAGCTAAGCCAAAGAGAGATCTCATTTATCATTTAATGTGCTGTTTGGCAGTAATAAGTGAATTGATGAGTCGATAAACAAACAAACACGCAACACAACACGTGACAGGTTGTGATGGCAATCAAGGTAGGGACGCCCCACACACCCACACAATCCCTGGGCTAATCCGGTGCGGGATAGCGCGGGTGACGTGCGGGTGTGCAGAACGTCCCCCGCCTCATACCTCGATTGCCATCTCGACCTGTCACGTACTATACATAGCTGCCGAAAACTCAGTCCTCCCTTAGTTGGATAAAGAATTGTTTTATTCAAAAATAAAACCATCATAAAGATCCACGAGGGATGACCACGTGCAAATGATAGTAATTATCCTATTGTTTCAGGTGTTATGCTAGAGTGTACAATGTATACAACCAAAATCTAAATACAAAATACCGTACTAATGCTGTAAAAGACAATAAACTAATGCTATTATGCAAATGCAAAAAAAAAGAAATAATGGAATACAAGAAACCGCGCTAATGCTATAAAAGGACGATGAATCATCAAAATTTTATTTAGCGGCTAGGCAAATAGCAAGGGTATTGGCATATAGCATTGTCAGCCGGTAATAACTGTAAAACTATAAGCCTTTAAGAATATTTAATTCTGAAAAGTTATAATTCTAGTCAATAACTAATTATACAAAATTCAACTTTCTGTTTATTTAAAAAACATGGTTTTCCTTATCACAAACAGTATAATGAAACCTTGAGTATTGAGTTTTACAAATTTATAAAAGCTTTTGAAATAAATGTGAAACCCATGTAAAATTTAAACAGTTGAAAATTTAATTTTTAGAAATTATTAAAAATATAGATCAATGCCACTGCTCTGATAGGCATTAATCTATTCTCTACCGAAATCGCGTTTTGCAATCTTTTCAAATTTTGAAAATTAAATTGTTCCCTCTCAATGAAAGGGAACAATAGATACCAATGCAGCTATTTGCTCGAGGCAATACTTATTTATTAACTAGCTGATGCCCGCAGCTTCGCCCGCGTGGATTTAGGTTTCTAAAAATCCCGTGGGAACTTTTGATTTTCCAGGACAAAAGTAGCCTATCCGTAATAGCACGTCCCCGTGATGCAACGCATTTCTGTACCACGTAAAAACATCTAAACGGATGATCCTTTAAAAATCCCGAGGGATCACCAGGATTTAGGAATGCAATTCCTTACAGCATCATATAAACACAATTTAAAAACATACAAAAAGTTTTTATCTATCTTTAAGAAAAAATAGCGAGTATTAAAAATACCTAGTATTGAGAAGTGATAGTCGCACTACAATTTCAGGTAAATTGTAAATAATCCGATAACAATTGCTAAGCAAACAAGCGTTACGTCCGTTCTCGGAGAGGCCTCGGCCGGTACTGATTTCCTAGTTCAATTTACTATTGCTCGTTGCACGGTTTTGTAGTGTGTTTCAAGATTATTTTTTGGAAAAAAATATTAATTAAATTTAGATTTTTTTTTCTGTATATATTGCCAATATGTTCTTCTTTAATGAGTACTTAGTTTTATTTATAAATGAAGATAAATAACCCACCTAAATGACAGTTTTATGTGTCTGTAGTTTTATGAAATTATGACTTTTTTGTTTGAATTTTTATAATGTAAAAAATGCCAAACGAAAGATTTGGTTCTGTCATCTTATTAGTTCAGGACCTTTTCTTTGGTAAATATATTTCTTTGTGAGAATCGACCAAGTAACTTTTGATGTAGTGAACGTCAAAGATGACACGAAATCCAAAATTCAGTAATAGTCTTTTGGTATTTTAGGCAATAAAAGATAAACTATGAATAAATTGCAAAATGTTGTCTGTCAATTTAATAAAACAGGAAATATTCTACAAAGTAGTATATAAATGTTTTACATAAATGCAGTGTTTAATAAAATATAGGGGGGCAAAATAGCTTAAGAATAGCTCATACCGGTTCAACACTCTTAAAGGCCCATCTGTTTAACCGATTTATGTGAAATTTGGTACAGAGGTACTTAGCTTGAATTCCGGAAATTGACAGAAGCAACTTTTTATCTCGGAAAATCAAAGAGTTCCCACGGAATTAAAAAACTAAATCCACGTAGACGACGTCGCGGGCATCAGCTAGTTACGCATAACTACTATAGATCGTTTCAACGAATAGTTCCTGTGGCGTTATGTAGGCTCCCCTGTCTGTCTAAGTCATTGGCACCATATTGGCATGAGAAGACGCAGATTTTGTTTATTTTCATTTGATTTTAATTTCATTCATTCATGAAAATCAAATGAAAATAAACGAAATCTTAGACAGACAGGGGAGCCAACATAACGCCATAGGAACTATTCGTTGAAACGATCTTTAGCCTAATAATTAACAGTGATAGCCTAGTGGTTAATACGTCCATCTTCTTGTCGGGAGGTTCGATTCCAGGCACCTCCAACTTTTCGGAGTTATGTGCGTTTTTAAAACAAATATCACTTGTTTTAACGGTGAAGGAAAATATCGTGAGGAAATTTGCATGCCGGAGAGTTCTCCATGTTCTCAAAGGTGTGTGAAGTATGCCAATCCGCATTGGGCCAGCATTTCAGACTAAAGCCTACACCCTTCTCACTCTGGGAGGAGACCAGTGCTCAGTAGTGGGCTGGTAACGGGTTGATCATGATAATTACTAGACTTCATAGACTGCATCGACGTGGAATAAGTTTTCTAGGGTGCGCATCTCAGAGAAAAAGGAACCCTAGTATTATGATCTCTATGTTGTCTGTCTGTCTGTCGTGTCTGTCAAGACTCTTCAAGGTTTCCTATGGGTTCAAAACCTATAGGGAACTTCTCGTTGACCTAGAATCATGAAAGGCAGGTAGGTAGGTCTTATAGCACAAGTACCTAAATGGAAAAAACGAAAACCGCGAATTTGTGGTTATGTGATTGTATCACAAAAAAAAATGTGTTATTTATTGTGGTAGGTACGGAACCTTCGAATGCGAGTCCAGCACTTGACCAGTTGTTTAAATTAGGAGTTTGACAATTTTATTTCATCATCAACAACCTACCCCCAGGCCTGGTTCACTACTGAGCACGGGTCTCCTCTCAGAATGAGAACGGTTTTGGCCACATTCACTACCGTGTTGCGCACTGACTAAGAACGGGTTGGCACTTGGCAGACTTCACATCCTTTTGAGAACATTGTTATTATGCACAAGTGTAAATTAAAAATTTATAACACCCCCGACGATCCAAAGTATCTGAGTTTTCCAAAACATTATTTTCAAATAAATAAATATGTATTTAGGCAACGTCCATCTTGACAGCTTGACATTTGTCAATTGACATAATATTATGAACCTAATGGTTAGATAACCATTAGGTTCATAATATTATGTCAATTGACAAATGTCAAGCCCAATACCTTCTTTTCTACAAGAAAACTAGAAAAGAGCTGATAACTTAAACGGCTGAACCAATTTTTTTGGGATTATAGCTAAGAACACTCTCGATCAAGCCACCTTTCAAACAAAAAAAAGTAAATTAAAATCGGTTCATTCGTTTAGGCGCTACGATGCCACAGACAGATACACAGATACACACGTCAAACTTATAACACCCCTCTTTTTGGGTCGGGGGTTAAAAATAGTTTTTAACAGGGCTCTCTCCGTCACTTACTCCATACAATCGTAGTCCCAATTTCATTTGAATATTACGCAACTCTAGTAGCGACACTTCCTAAGTACGTGCTAAGTACCTATGCTTGACTAAATATACTTAGTAACAAAATGTTGGTTCAATTCAGTGTTAAAGATCGAAAGTTGAACCAGAGCTTTCTAGAACTACTTAGACGAAACATAATTAATCAAACTACGAAACGTGTTAATTTTGAGTAAATACCTACCTAGAAGGGCATAACTACAAGTTGAGACTCCCTACTCAAAATTAATTTCAAGTACTTAAGTAAATAGAGACTTGAGACCCGACTAACTTTGACCTTCAGACTTTAACTTGACCTAGAAGTTGTTTTAGTACTAGGTACTACTAGTGGCCTTGAATCTGTTTATCACTAAGTAATCCCAAACTAGTACAAGTTTACATTATCTCAAAAACTTTGATGTGAATTCACGAGTTTCATTATTGAATGTGTCTACCTAAATCTTAATGTTTTAAAGACATCTGTATATAAATACTAGCTGATGCCCGCAGCTTCGCCCGCGTGGATTGGTCAGATCCCCTGCAGCATCAGGATTGAGGAGTTGGACTCCAATTTTTTTATGAAACAATGTCGCAAAGTTCCTCTATCGATTAAAAAAGAAATGACGCAAATCGGTTCAGAAATCTCGGATTACGCCCTGGTCAATCCTCTACTTGCCTGTGAAAGTCCCGTCAAAATCGGTTAAGCCGTTCCAAAGATTAGCCTTTTCAAACAGACAGACAGACAGACAGACAGACAAAAATTTTAAAAACGTGTGATTCAGTTATGGTATCGTTCAAATAACCATATGAGCTTAATATGAGGTAGTTATTTCGAAATTACAGACAGACACTCCAATTTTATTTATTAGTATAGATATATGAAAGGAAAAGCTGACTGACTGACTGAACACCTTCGTTAACCTGCATTCAGAGCAGTTAAATGATTGATTGATTGACTGACTGACTGACAATCGGGGTAGGTATGAGGCGGGGTGTGCGGGGTGTATCCACCTCGATTGCCATGTCGGCCTGTCGTCTACTATAGGTCACCATGAAACCGATTTTTGCATGACTAGACCAAACTCTTCCTACTTCCTTTGTCTCTTTCTCACAATATACCCAGCTACATAGGTACCTACTTAATAATATATTAATATAAAATAAAAATCGGTCCAGCACAAGTCGGACTTGCAAACGAAGGGTTCCGTATCACCGTATAAGAAGTAACACTTACAAATATTAATGGCGGCCAGTTTGAAATTTATAATACTTACTAGCTGATGCCCGCGACTTCGTCCGCGTGGGTTTAGGTTTTTCGAAATCCCGTAGGAACTCTTTGATTTTCCGGGATAAAAAGTAGCCTATATGCTAATCCAGGATATTATCTATCACCATTCCAAATTTCAGCCAAATCCGTTCAGTAGTTATTGCGTGAAAGAGTAACAAACATATACACAAACACACACTTTCGCCTTTATAATATTAGTGTGATAGTGTGATTTGTTGTAACAGCGGCCGGTACTACATACCTACCTACTCGTACATTCTGTGATCAAATCTCTACCTTATACTTGACGAGATACAGCCCGCTAACAGACAGACGGACGAACATCAAAGGCTTAGTAATAGGATCGTTGGCACCCTTCGGATCTTCATCATCATCATCATCATCAACCGATTGACGCTTTCGGGTGCGAGGTCACCATTTCAGCACCTTGGGACTCCAACGTCTAACGGTCTTTCGAACTATGTGCCTTGCCCATTGCCAATTCAGCTTCGCCAGCCTATGTCGATTTTTTTGGTTCTCCTACGGATCAAGCATAGGTAGCTCTATCCATCGCTCGCTGAGTGACTCTTAACTTTCTTGTGAGGTCCATAGTTAGTGACCATATCGTCTCGGATCCTTATACCATCACTGGCAACACGGATACCTTCGAATACTTATTTTCTTTATGTGTCTCTCCAATACTGAAGGTCAGCAGTCAGTTCTTTAAACTTCTCCTTGTCCATAGCTAGGCGGAATAGTTCCTTATTTTATTTATATCAGAAAGTTGTAACAATAAAGACATAAAGAAAGAAAAAGTGGACCTTATGTTACGTAGCTATAAGTGGACCTTATGTACGGACCTTCCTTCGGCTACGGATCCCTAAAAAAGCAAATCTATAAGTCTCAAAGCACACACAGACAAAACCGAACCAGGCAAAAAAAGGCCACAGATATTTAATTACGAACGTTCGTAATTAATAAAACATACGTTCGCCCGCACACAGCGAGCTTTGGCCCGCTATCTTCAAACACACACAAACTAATAATTAATCATCCAGCGTCTTCCCCCCCGGGTAACCCCCCACCCAAGTTTAATTCCTACTCCCCCCCACTTTTTTCCCGAAGCATGTTTTCATTTTGTTCGTCTACAGAGCAAGGAGCGTTTTCTGAACGTGCAAATTGAATTTTGTGGTCACTACGAATATTTCAAGTAGGGATGGATAAATATTGGGTGGTTGTCGGATTTTGTTTGTTTTAATTTCGTCTGATTTAATGTCTGTCGGAGTCTAGCTTTCTTTAAAGTATTTCTTAGCTCAAAAATATTCCAAATACAATAGATATTTGGTTGAAAGTTTGTGTCAAAATCCGTGATTTTTTAACCCCCGACCCAAAAAGAGGGGTGTTATAAGTTTGACGTGTGTATCTGTGTGTCTGTGTATCTGTGTATCTGTGTATCTGTGTATCTGTCTGTGGCATCGTAGCGCCTAAACGAATGAACCGATTTTAATTTAGTTTTTTTTGTTTGAAAGGTGGCTTGATCGAGAGTGTTCTTAGCTATAATCCAAAAAAATTGGTTCAGCCGTTTAAGAGTTATCAGCTCTTTTCTAGTTTTCTTGTAGAAAAGAAGGTTACATAACCGTTAGGTTCATAATATTATGACAATTGACAAATGTGAAGCTGTCGAGATGGACGTTGCCTAAATACATAATTGTTTATTTGAAAATGATGTTTTGGAAAACTCAGATACTTTAGATCGTAGGCGCGGAATAGTCCAAGAAAATCAGTTCAGCGTTTGAAAGTTATCAGGTATTTTCGGTCTTTTCTAGTTACTGTAACCGTCACTTGTCGGGGGTGTTATAAATTTTTAATTTACACTTGTCAAAAGTTTTCGAATATCCATGAAATTTGGTACCTATTGACGGTTAAAAATTGAGTGTTTCACGATCTTTGGAAATTCCTCCCCCAAGGAGTGTAATAAATAGGGGTTGAAAGTTTGTAGCAAAATCCGTAATTTTTCAATGTTATTTCCATGAAAATTGTAATTTAGTCTTTGGATTAAAAATAGAGAAATATGTTGTTTCAGGATTTTTGAAAATTCTACCCCCTTACTGATTTTCAAAAATTCCATTCGAACGAAAGAGTTTCATTTAAAAAACCCGGTCAAGTGCGAGTCAGACTAGCTCACGAAGGGTTCCTTCCGTACCATCATAAAATCTATATGTGAATTAATAAATTGTTTTTTTCTTGGAAACTTATTTTTTTTTGTGATTTAACCACAAATTCACGGTTTTCGGATTTTTCCTTTACTTGTGCTATAAGATCTACCTATTTGCCATATTTCATGACTCTAGATCAACGGGAAGTACTCTATAGGTTTTTTGACAGACACGACAGACGGACAGACAGAGAACAAAGTGATCCAATATGGTTGCCTTTTTTACTTTTTGAAGCACGGAACCCTAAAAAAGTATTACAACGCGCAAGCGACGCGATTTGCCTGGTGCTTTAGACTTTCTGGAGTTATGCTTTCACTTGTATCATGATTTCATTGTCAGTTCGCGATAAAAAGGTCGTATGAGTCACGTATAGTGCGCCTCTTACGCATTTCAGCGAGAAGCTACTAGTTTACCTTTTAAATAGGCAAACTAAGAGAACTATAGTATAGTTATATGTAATATGTTTAAATGTAGCCAGTTTTGTGCCTGATCTAATCCTAAGCTAAGCTCGACTGAGTCAAACGGTTACTAAGTTAGCGGGACAGACGGGTTCTAGCACAGACATATATACATAAATATTATACGAGTTATCTCGAGTAAAGGCCGGTTTACGAGAAAATTACCATACGTAAGGGCTTCGACAGATACCAGACTCGACGGAAATTGACGGCAGAACGTCACACTAAACGCGCGCGTATGCGTGCACTATCTAGCTTCTTAATATTAAAAAAGTGAAAATGTGTTGATTGTTAGTGGTTTGACGTAGAGCTTTGTGTACCTATTCTAAATATTTAAATCTATACTAATAAATAAAATTGGAGTGTCTGTCTGTAATTTCGAAATAACTACCTCATATTAAGCTCATATGGTTATTTGAACGATACCATAACTGAATCACACGTTTTTAAAATTTTTGTCTGTCTGTCTGTCTGTCTGTCTGTCTGTCTGTTTGAAAAGGCTAATCTTGGGATCGGCTGAACCGATTTTGACGGGACTTTCACAGGCAAGTAGAGGATTGACCAGGGCGTAACATAGGCTACTTTTTTAACCGACTTTCAAAAAGGGAGTTGTTTTTTTCTACCTATGTACACCGAAATCTCCGAGATTTCTGAACCGATTTGCGTCATTTCTTTTTTAATCGATAGAGGAACTTTGCGACATTGTTTCATAAAAAATTTGGAGTCCAACTCCTCAATCCTGATGCTGCAGGGGATCTGACCCATCCACGCGGGCGAAGCTGCGGGCATCAGCTAGTTTTAAATAAGGAAAACATCGTGACGTGCTGACAGTTGGCCTTTGTTGTATGGTAGGTATATATGCTCAGTAGTGGGCCGACGAAGGGTTAAGATGTGGATGATGATAAACAATCACTCCCGAGAAGTGAAATGTTCCTATACCATCTACCTGGTCCATCATCACACCTTGGTCACTAATGTCCCGGCCACACTAATGGCCAACAACGCGATGTTCAACGGCGTTTCCCGTTAAACGTAGATGTAGCCACGATCAACGTATTTCGAATAAACGATCATTCACAATGCCGTTTGGCGTTAGACGATTTTAAACCCAATTCGATTGGCATTAGATGTTAAGCGTGGAAGTGTGGCCACTCAGTTTAACGGGTTGATTATTGCGATAATTATGGCGTTGTTGGGCATTGACGTTAACCTTAATGTAGCCATGTAGCCGCAACATAAGACCAAACACGATAGCCACATGTGCAGGCTTAGTATGAGATCAAATGTTGCTAGAATTTGAACACTAGCTTCAAAGTAAAATTTATCTTAAATAAGTTCGTCGGTACATCTAACAGTCAGCATTCCTACTGGATTTCTGAAAATGAAACGATTTTGGATCCATTTTTCTCATTGTGTTTCGAGGATCGAATCCTATTAACGTTGGTGAGATGTAAAAAAATTTAATTTTAGGTTTTTGTCTTCGCTTTCTGTGTGTTTGAAGCCTTAAGGCTGGTTTTACGTACAATGGCTTCGATTTTGAATAAAATGATGGTACGAAAATGATTTTAATTATAGATAGCATTTTGTTTAAAATAGGCAAGACGAGTCTATTCAAATAGACTTTTACAAGCCCAGCTCTTTTGAATCGTCCATCTGTTGATGCTGTATTTATCACTCGTTTGAAATGTATTCTTATAATGGGACGTCCCGGGTTCGATTCCAGACAGGGATAATTTGGGAAATTATCTAAACATAAAAATGCTTGTCTTACTGACTGACTGAACGATCAACGCACAGAAAAGAAAGTCGATTATTTTTGTAACGAATTCAATGAAAGGATTTTTGAAAATTCCACTTTTAAAGAGGTTAATTAATAGAGGTCTAAAATCCGTCATTTTTCATGTCATATCCATGAAAAATGGTATTTGGTTTTCAATCAAAAATGAAGTTGTATTCAAGGATTTTTGGGAATTCCACCCCCTCACCGATTTTCAAAGAATCCACTCAACTCTCAAGATAAGTCGTGGCGGGTCAGCTAGGCAATGTCCAAATTGTCTCTGGTCTGGGGTGGTTGGGTGGCTTCGGTCGTGACTTGTAACTTTACCAGCATAGATCACCAAGCGATGCATTGTTACATGTATAATATTATGTACATGCATGTACTATATTATGCTGTCGACCTTTAACGTTAGAAAAATTTAGTATCAAAGTTAACAAAACCTGCTTGGGGCACCTCATTTTTTTTATCGACGTTTAAATTTGATTTTAACGGTAAATGTAACGACTAATTAAACATTAATCGCGAAACATTTCAAAGAGTATATTCGGTCATAAGCATGTATACTTCAATTAAATGCACAGACAAAAATCTCTATTTTTATTTCGCATACGTAAAAATGCTTAAGAGGGGTCTCTCCGTCACTCGCTTCATACAAACGTAGTTCCAATTTCATTTGAATATTAAGCAACCAAAGTCCATGAAATTTTGCAGACATATTCTAGAAACTAATATCTATGTCATTTGTCATTTTGTCATTGTCATGAATATTTAAAAATCGTTTGAAAGAATTCTACTTATCTATGCCATAATAGTTTAAATATTGTTTTTATTTATTATATTATTATTTTTTATATTATATGTATCCCTTTTATATTATATGCAAGTAACTATATTGTCATATATAGCATATACATATATATTTATATATATATAATTACTTTTTATGTTTATTAGTATATATATAAATCTTTGTAAAAAAAATCCTTGCGACTTGGTACTATCCAACCTCCTTCCTAGAACTTCTCCTTTCAGCAAAGGTTGCCTGGTAGAGATTGCTCCAAGCAATAAGGCCGCCTTTGCACACAATTGTTTTTTTCTGTTTTCTTCTTACTGTGTTGTTATCCTTATATGTGTTTTTTGTGTGCAATAAAGAGTTTCTATCTATCTATCTATGTCTGTGGTTTTCCAGATTTCTGTTAAAATACTCAGTTTAAAAGTTACGCGGTCTTAAAAATTCACATAAGTACAAATCTTTAAGCCCCTGTAATTTTAAAACTACATATTTTTAGAAAAATTTAAAACACCACAGACACAGATATTAGTTTCTAGAATATGTCTGCAAAATTTCATGGATTTTGGTTGCTTAATATTCAAATGAAATTGGAACTACGATTGTATGGAGTAAGTGACGGAGAGAGCCCTGTTAAACGTACGTCGTAGTGGGTATTCGTCACAAACAAAAGGATGTGTGCTTTTATGAAATTTCAGAACACAGTGAACTAAAATGTTAACATTATAATATAACTCGAAAAACCTTTAAAATATGAAAGCTCATGTTTAATTTATGGTTGTAATTTTAATTTTACTTGCTCCAACTCCAGACGGAGGTCACTGTAAGGGCGCGTCTACACTGTGAAACAAAAGCATCCTGTAGTCGTAGCTGCGCTGTGATTGGCTGTCATGGCGTTGAGTGGCTGTAATTGGCTGTCATGGCGTTGATTGGCTGTCATGGCGTTCATTGGCTGTGATTGGCTGTCTAGGCGGTTAATGGCGGTAATAAGCTGTGATTGGCTTGACTTGGCTCGGAGCGGCTGGTTTGAATGGCACGTTGCGCAACATTTATGCAAACGTAATGTACTTTTGGTCAAAACTGAAAAACTGGCCAAGTGCGAGTCAGAATTGCGCACCAAGCACTTTCACGCTGCCCGCGACTTCGTTCGCGTGGATATAGGGTTTTTTTTAAATCCCGTAGAAACTCTTAATTTTCCGGGATAAAAGTAGCTTTTAATCCAGGGTATAATCTATCTCCACTCTACAAGCAAATTCGTCTGGTAGATTTTGCGTGAAACAGTAACAAACATACACACATACACACAAAGACTTGCGCCTTTAGAACATTAGTGTGAAGTGTAATTTACAAAAATATATACAGTCAAAGTTATCATTGGGGGGCATAGTTCCCAAAACACTGGCGCTTAGCTTTAAACTTAGCTTTTTAGCTTAGTAAACGACAACGTACCTAATTATTTTCTTCAACACTACACAAAACAGATGTACAAATACAGCAATTTACTAAACCTAAAACACTTTATTTACTTACCCAGCTGAAACGGCGAGAAAAATTAAATAATAAACACAACAAATAGCCATTGTACACCCGCCCTAACTCGCATTTTGTCTTTTTCACGGCTTCAATTTAAAATTTTATTTCCTCGCTTGACCCAGGGAAGGGGTTGGGGGGGTAAGAAGACACTCATTATGACCAATTTCGCCCACTATTTTTCCTAGCATTGTTTTAGCTTGGATGGCTCATTTCTCTCTTATTCAGGGTTTTGTTCTGTCTTGAGATATCGTGAAGATTTGCGAACGTTTTTGGTTTACTTTTTCGTTGCTAAATTTTTTATTTGAGGTCAAATAGAATGGCATATCTGCCTGTAAAATCACTACTAATATTATAAATGCGAAAGTTTGTTTGTTTATTGGTTTGTCCTTCAATCACGTAACGAAGCAACGGATCGACGTGATATTTTGCTGGCTATACTTAGTTAAATATTTGGAAAATGTATTTTTTTTCGTATAAAATGTAGTCTATGCCACCCAAAGAATCGATTGACACCTCATTCATGAAAATCGGCCCAGTAGTTTAGGCGCTACAGTGGAACACACAGAATCTGATGCAAACATACATACATAGACTGCTAAAATCATAACCCTTCCTTTTGACTCAGCCGTGGGCGGTTAAAAAGAAAGAAAGAAACGATATCATAATCTTGGCTTAAATGGGCAAACGAAATGCAAACTTTATCTAAATAAGTTATATTTTCTCTCTCCTATATAAAGACAGACAGGTCCCAATAAAAAGTTCAAAGAACTCCACCGCATAAGCCCTTTGTTAACTTGGTCTACGGGTTACACGGTTACGGAGACGGGCGGGTACAGACATACATACATACATATAGGTTTCCCTCTCGTTTCAGTCGCTTCGAGGAAACCGGTTAGACCATGATGTATCGATATCTTCTCACGGTTGCCTTACTAGCTGATCCGCCTTGGCTTCGCGTGGGTTGATTTTTTGAAAATCCTTTCTTATTGAGACCATATTTTAGACATAGCCTACCAAAATCTCAAGTTCTTAGTCCATTTTCATCCTAATAAACAGACTTTTAATTTGTACTAATTTTCTAGAAAACTTGTTACTTTTCAAGAGCATGTCAAATAATAAACTTGTATTAGCCCTAATTCGCACGAGCGTTAAAAAAGCGTTGCGTTAAAACCCGGCGTGGCGCTGAAAATAAAAAGTGCGGGTAAAAAAAGCGTTGACGTGTGAACAGATCCTGGGGAATGCATTTGTTCTATTAGAACGCTTTTTTAACGGACGTTAAAAAAGCTCTCGTGCGAATGAGGCCTTATTGTCAGATAGTACAACCACCAATAAAAAAATTAAAAATAGGTACGTCTGCCCTGTCTTGACATTTTTTTTCCAAAAAAATTCATCAAAAACAGTGACGACTTTTATTCCGGGATAGCAAAGATTTTCTATGGAATTTTCCAAAAACAAAAACCGAATTCAAGCGGACTAAATCGGGGGAAAAATCTAACATAAGTAATAATTATAGTACCTAGTATTTCTCAAGTAAAAGTATTGTAGCCTAGTCTTTCTGTTGAGTTAGTCTGAAACCGAGATAGGTACTGTACGTCTAGACGGGTTAGACGGTTAGCGGGACAGACTTGAGACAAATAGCACCTACGTCAGACGACCTCCCTGGCGGAGTGGTGAGCGCTATGGCCTTATAAATAGGAGTTCCGGGTTCTATTCCCAGGTCAATTTAGGAAGATAATAGTCTGATCTAGTGAGACTTTTTTCAATTGAGATACTGGTGGTAAGTGATGATTCAGTGTAAGGTGGAAGCGGGCTAATCTGGAAGGGATATGGTAGGGATAAGGTACCCCTTGGTTTCTACGCGGCATCTAGTATCGGAACGCGATAGGGTGGTAACTAGCCACTGCCAAAGCTTCCTACCAGACCAGATCAGAGAAATAATAAAATTCTAAGCTCCCGCCAGGAATCGAACCGTGATAATATTTATCGAATAGTGATAATATTTTTCTGTGTAAGCCTGATACTTTTAGAAGATGGGGATCAAAAATGTAATTATTCACAAGCACACATTATAAATAACCGTTACATGGCAATACAGGTGAATATCTTTTTTCTCCCAACTTTATTTGATAGACTTTGATGAAGTTTTTTGTTAGACTGGTTTACTAGAACAAGCATGAGAAGTTTGATTCGTGAACGTGGGCTTGAGGCTCACGGTTCTGTTAGTTTGGGTCTGAAACTCTATGAGATTCGCCAATTTCCTTTCTTAAAACCTAGATCGATATTACAAAACCCCTAGATCTTAACTCTCAATCAAGTATCGCCGAAAAAATTCTTAACCCCCGTTCATCCCGACTTCCTAAGGGGGGGTGGAATAGGGTGGCGTACTTCCGGCGCGCCTGTGTGAAAGAATGCGGGGAATCAATACAGCTCGGGCACATTAAATCGCTCTCGGTTACTTGACCCCCTTTTTTCGGGTTCCAGGGGGGGTTTTTTGGGGTAATTAGAATTGTGTATGGTTTGCTAATTGGGGGTGGAAATTTATGTGTGTTATTCGATTTGGAAGTAATCTTCAGTATGGCAGTATTTTACTGACAATGTTTTGAAAAAAAAAAAATGGATTTCTTGGATTTGTTTAGCTTTTAAAATGATGATTTGGGTAGTCAAATAGTAAAGAGCCAACCAGAAAGTTTTTAAGAATAAATCTTGATATCAAAAGGTAGGAATGTTCATCCTTTTAGTATCTTTTATTTAATTTTGAATTTTTATTCTGTTGTATTATTGTAGCTTCTCCCGTTTGGGCCGTGAAAATGTAATTAACAGCCAGACACACAAGAGTGAAGAGTGTGTCTGTCTGCCTATTTGTCTGTCTGCAAGCTTATACCCATCTGTTTAACCGATTTTGACGAAATTTAGTATGGAGATAGGTATCTTGCATCAGGGGGATAGACATTATCTATTTACCTAGGCTACCTTTTGTCCCGAAAAAATCAAATCCCACTGGATTTAAACCCTACTATTTATAACACCCCCGATAAGTGAAGGTTACAGTAACTAGAAAAGAGCTGATAACTTTCAAACGGCTGAACCGATTTCTTGGATTATAGCTACGAACACTCTCGATCTTACCTTTCAAACAAAAAAAACTATATTAAAATCGGTTCATTAGTTTAGGAGCTACGATACCACAGGCAGATACACAGACACACAGATATACAGACACACAGATACACAGATACACAAGTCAAACTTATAACACCCCTCTTTTTGGGTCGGGGGTTAAAAATCGTAATAGTATAAGAGCCTAACAAATCATGTCACAAGCCAGCACGCGGCCTGAGTCCTGACTACCTGTTGCATCGCGCGTCGGCTTTGTTTTTGTTCGATCGCTAGTTTAGGCGCTTCTAACTTCGCTGTGCACTGATACCTACCTGTCTACTTGTTCTGCTTTTTGTGAACGTATTTCCAGCGTACAATAAAGTTAAATCAACGTAAAAACTGTTTCAAATCGGCCATGAGGCCTTAAATATGTATTATACAAGGAACAAGTGTAAATTAAAAATTTATAACACCCCCGACAAGTGAAGGTTACAGTAACTAGAAAAGAGCTGATAACTTTCAAACGGCTGAACCGATTGGATTATAGCTAAGAACACTCTCGATCAAGCCACCTTTCAAACAAAAAAAACTAAATTAAAATCGGTTCGTTAGTTTAGGAGCTACGATGCCACAGGCAGATACACAGACACACAGATACACAAGTTAAACTTATAACACCCCTATTTTTGGGTCGGGGGTTAAAAATCGTAATAGTATAAGAGCCTAACAAATCATGTCACAAGCCAGCACGCGGCCTGAGTCCTGACTACCTGTTGCATTGCGCGTCGGCTTTGTTTTTGTTCGATCGCTAGTTTAGGCGCTTCTAACTTCGCTGTGCACTGATACCTACCTGTCTACTTGTTCTGCTTTTTGTGAACGTATTTCCAGCGTACAATAAAGTTAAATCAACGTAAAAACTGTTTCAAATCGGCCATGAGGCCTTAAATATGTATTATACAAGGAACAAGTGTAAATTAAAAATTTATAACACCCCCGACAAGTGAAGGTTACAGTAACTAGAAAAGAGCTGATAACTTTCAAACGGCTGAACCGATTGGATTATAGCTAAGAACACTCTCGATCAAGCCACCTTTCAAACAAAAAAAACTAAATTAAAATCGGTTCGTTAGTTTAGGAGCTACGATACCACAGGCAGATACACAGACACACAGATACACAGACACACAGATACACAGATACACAAGTCAAACTTATAACACCCCTCTTTTTGGGTCGGGGGTTAAAAATCGTAATAGTATAAGAGCCTAACAAATCATGTCACAAGCCAGCACGCGGCCTGAGTCCTGACTACCTGTTGCATCGCGCGTCGGCTTTGTTTTTGTTCGATCGCTAGTTTAGGCGCTCCTAACTTCGCTGTGGACTGATACCTACCTGTCTACTTGTTCTGCTTTTTGTGAACGTATTTCCAGCGTACAAGAAAGTTAAATCAACGTAAAAGCTGCATCAAATCGTCCATGAGATGGACGAATCAAATTGAGGCTGTGGAACATAATAATAATATTATAGCACTGTCTAATTTAAATAGGTAATATCCTAATCCTAATCCTAATAATATTATAAATGTGAAAGTGTGAATGTTTGGATGTTTCTTAGCTTATTTTAGCTATTTTTATTTATTTATTTTATAGCTATGACTTGGAACCATATTACCCATGTCATCACTGCTATTCAAAGACTTTGGTCTTCAAGCACTAAGGAAATTACTCAGCAGATAATGTTATCCTTTAATTTTTTTTAAACCCTAACAATAAACCAAGGTGATACCTACACTACACGTGATAGAATTTCACGCTGGTTCCAAAAACGTCGGATATTAAAGTTGGAGCCGAGCGGAGCGGAGTGGCGGCTGCAAGTTGTTATTGAATTGTGGACAATAGAAACTTTTCAGGTCGGCTCGCCGTTTCGTTCAACGTTTTGAATGAAACTTTAGCCTGCTCGTAGCGTACTGATAGTTGTCGTTAGTGATTTTGATTGACGTAAATCTAAATCCATCATCATCACACTAATATTATAAAGGAGAAAGTTTGTATGTGTGTGTGTGTGTGTGTGTGTGTATGTTTGTTACTCCTTCATGCAAAAACTACTGGACGGATTGGGCTGAAATTTAGAATGGAGATAGATTATACCCTTGATTAGCACATAGGCTACTTTTTATCCCGGAAAATCAAAGAGTTCCCACGGGAATTTTAAAAAACCTACATCCACGCGAACGAAGTCGCGGGTATCAGCTAGTCTGTATATATAACTCAAAATTTAAAAAACTCCTACACAAAAACCTCTATAAGAAAATTAGAAAAGAGCTGATAACTTTCAAACGGCAGAACCGATTTTCTTCGATTATAGCTAAGAACGCTCTCGATCAAGCCACCTTTCAAACAAAAAAAACTAAATTAAAATCGGTTAAATCGTTTAGGAGCTACGATGCCACAGACAGATACACAGATACACACGTCAAACCTATAACACCCCTCTTTTTGGGTCGGGGGTTAAAAAGGAAAAGCTGACTGACTGACTGACTATCTGACTGACTGACTGACTGACTGACTAACTGATCTGTCAACGCAAAGCTCAAACTACTGGACGGATCGTGCTGAAATTTGGCATGCAGAGCTATTATGACGTAGACATCCGTTAAAAAAGGACTTTTGAAAATTTAATCCCTAAAGGAGTCAAACAGCGGTTTGAAATTTCTGTAATCGACGCGGACGTCGTCGCGGTCATAAGCTACTGGAAGAATAACAAATTCAGAACAAACAACGTTCCGAAAAAAATAAAAAGTTAAAAACCTAGTTAACTTTTAAAAAAACTTACAGTTAAACAACATTATTTATTCTATAAGACCTTTAGGTAAAGTTAATAGTAACCTAAAACGTGGATAGTAGCGCAAAGTTCCCACGCCAAAATCACGTCGATATGTTGTTTCGTTGCGACGTGATTGAAGGACAAACCAATAAACCAACAAACAAACACTTTTCCATTTATAAGTTTTAAGTAATTTTAAGTAAATGAAGCGGATAAAACAATTCAATAAAAACCAAAAGCCAAAAAGGCCGGATATTAAACTCGCGTCACACAAAGTTGCCAGTGAACGTGAAACAATGGAAAGTTTTCAGCGAGCCGCCAGGTTTCCATTTCCTTCAGCGTTTTGAGCACAGCTCTGACTAAATAGTTGCATGCCACAGAACTTACACGACATGATAATATGGTGAAATAAGTATAATTTCATTCGAATTTTCAAGTAAAATACATTTAACTGAGATTCTTGTATTAGCTGATTGCCCTCGACTTGACACTTCATCCGCGTAGATTTAGGTTTTTAAGGATTCAGTGGGAGCTTTTTGATTTTCCGGGATAAAAAGTCGTCTATGTCATTCCTTAGCCCTGCAAAAAATCACGTTGACATATAATTCCTCAATTGTGACGTGATTGAAGGACAAACCAATAAACCAACAAACAAACCATTTCCTTCAGCGTTTTGAGCTCAGCTCTGACTAAATAATTGCATGCCACAGTACATACACGATATGAGATCACACTAATATTATAAAGGCGAAAGTTTGTATGTGTGTGTGTGTGTGTGTTTGTTACTCCTTCACGCAAAAACTACTGGACGGATTGGGCTGAAATTTAGAAAGGAGATAAATTATACCCTGGATTAGCACATAGGCTACTTTTTATCCCGGAAAATCAATGAGTTCCCTCGGGATTTTTAAAAAACCTACGTCCACGCGAACGAAGTCGCGGGCATTAACTAGTGGTTAAATAAGTTGAACTTATTTAGGACTTACTGGTACCCGATGGACTTCATCCGCGTGGACCTAGGTTTTTAAAAATCCCGTGGGAACTCTTTGATTTTCTGGAATAAAGAGTAGCCTATGTCACTCTTCAGCTAACTAACTATATCCATGCGAAAAATCACGTCGATTTGGTGCTCCGTTGTGGCATAATTGAAGGACAAACCAGCAAACAAACACACTTTCGCATTTATATTTAAGTTAATAAAGCAGATAGTACAATTGAATAAAAACCAAAAGCTAAAAAGACAATATTAAACTCCTATCACAATAGTTTAATTGTTTTAATTATTACTTGTGTTTTTTTGACATTGGTTTCCTGTTATGAAAGCAATATAAAAGTAAAAGCTGACTGACTGACTGAGCTATCAACGCACAGCTCAACCTTCTGGACTGATGAATCTAAAAGCATGCAGATAGCTATTATGACGCATGCTAAGAAAAGGTAAACTGATGTTTGAAATTTGTATTGTCCAGGTTGACGAAGTAGCAACCATAAGCTAGTGGAAAAAGCTGTCAACAAACAGTAGTTAACTTTTTAAAAACTTACAGTTAAAAACATTATTTATTCTATTAATAATGCCGTAAGACCTTTAGGTAAAGTTAATAGTAACCCAAAATGTGGATAGTAGCGCAAAGTTTCTATTGAATTGTGAACAACGGAAAGTTTTCAGTCAGCCGCGTGGGTTGCCGTTTCGTTACATATTTTGAGCAACTTTGACGACATTTTGCGCTACTTTGGATAATATACTAGTTTGGCTTTTGGAAGCCACGGCTCACTACTGAACACGAAGCTTTTAGAAAACCCGATAAAGGAAATAACTCGTTTAAGACGTTAGCTTAATATTCGGGATATCTTTTTTTTTTAATTAGCCATGCTAATCATGACTAATACTCCCCTTTCCCCTCCAATTAAGTGTAAAGCTTGTGCCAGGAGTGGATACGACAAATAGTGCAACGGGTGGGATTTGAACCGCCGACCTTTCGGAATTCAGTCCGCTTCTCAACCGTTGAGCTATCAAGGCTCTGAATATCTAGGGTTCGATTCTCACGCATCTTTATCTTTTTAAGGAAAACTTTTTAATAGGTAGGTACCATTCTGATTTCTCGATAATGAACTCGAGAAAGATTTTTAAAAACCTAAATCATCTAGTACAAGTAGGTACGTAGAAAAGAATACTTCTCTCTTATAAATATTAAATTACGACGCCAGACCAGAGACAGTTTCTTTTTTTATCTTTTATCCAATACGTTATGGACGATGCAAAAATCCATACTCATTCATCCAAATGCAAAAACCGATACGCGAACAAATGCATGCTAATTCATAGAAAAAAAATATCCCGACCAATAATCTTGCCGCCAATTTCAATCGCTGTCAAATTTGGGTTCCCCCTACCCCCCCTAGATCAATTTACGATAACCGGGTTTCCCGTCTCTCTCCTCCTTAAGACACCCGGCTATGCCCGTCCCCCCACCGGATAAGTTCGAGATACGCTACTGTTGTGGAGAAAAACCTGGTAACGGCATTAAAAATTAATGATTTGAAATAATTATTTTTCCATTCAGTTTATTTTTCTAAATAATATTATGGTAACTACTGTACACGTTTTGAAAGTCAAATAGGTGATCATTTCTGGTCTCTAAAACAAGCCCACAAACAATAATTAATATGTATTATAAAATCTTTCACATTTTTAAAATTCAGCTCGGAATTCCATATTTGCAATTTTTTTTGTTTGACTTCACAAAAGTGTGTGTATGTATTAATTTCACACTTTGCGATATTTTAGCCGTTATCTATACTTACACTTAGGTCATTTTGGGAATTGAACCTCAAGTAGTCATTTAGTCATATTTTAAAGGTATTTTATTTATTACACTTGTACTACCCCAAACAAACAATTCTTTATTTATTGATACATAAAGTATCTTACTCATAAAATTCTGCATAACATCATTATGAGAGGTTATGACAATTTTAAATATGGTCAAAAAAAATATGATTTATAAACCAAAAATTCATTTTACATCCGTAAGTTAATAATTTAAAAATTACAGGTTTGTAAATTTTAGGAGTTAACGTTTTTGTCAGTTACGCAGTTCTGCCTTTGAGGTGCTCTCAAACCATTCTCTCACGGTATGGCCCGGGACTTATTTTTAACTTGTGTGTGCGCTTGCGTGTGTGCACGGGGGTGGCGCGTGTGTGTGTGCGTGCATTTGAAATATTCCCCTGTACCCGGGGCTCGGAATTGATGTTTTTAATTAGTTTGCAACGCTTTTCGTTGGTCGCCTCGCGTCGCGTTTTTATTATTATTTTATTTATTAATTTAATTTATTTTTTCTTTGTCTATTTACAGGGTTGACATTTTCGATCGCAGCTTTAGAATGAGACTAATAAGTAATAATTCTAAAATATAAAAATGAATAGGTAGGTAATTCAATTTTAATAACACTATCCTAAATTTTTTTTCAATATAACACCGTATTTTGATATCAGGGGGCACGGCAGTGCCCCCGCCAAGACGAGCCAAACGCGGCGGCCGGGGCGCTACGTACCTTTTTCTCGAAGTGTTTCGCCGTATTTTCGACCCGTCATAACTTCGGTCTGGATGACGCTAGAAAGCTGAAATTTTCAGTATAAGGTGTCCTCAGCAAATTTACCAAATATACCAAATATCAAATATCTAGCTTTTATGGTTACAGATTTATTGATACCTAAAATACGCCGATTTCGTCCCTCACTGATGATCATCAAAACCTCTACTCAAAACCTCTAAGGTACTTCCCGAAGTCCTAGAAGACTGAAATTTGGTATGTAGACTAGAAATTGCATACAAACTACAGGAAAATTAAGACTTTGGAAATGCCCCCCCTCTACGCCTCTTATGAGAAAAGCAAATCTGTAAATTCTGTCGCTAGAATGCTGATATTTTCAGGATAAGATGTCCTTGGCAGACTTATTAAACGCACTGAGTATCAATTGTCTAGCTTTTATAGTTTCAGATTTATTGACAGTCAAACTTCTAGTCTGTAATTCTAGGGCACTTCCCGAAGTCCTAGAAGACTGAAATTTGATATGTAGACTAGAAATTGTATACAAACTACAGGAAAATTAAGACTTTGGAAATTCCCCCCTCTACGCCTCTTATGAGAAAAGCAAATCTGTAAATTCTGTCGCTAGAATGCTGATATTTTCAGGATAAGATGTCCTTGGCAGATTCATTAAACGCACTGAGTATCAATTGCCTAGCTTTTATAGTTTCAGATTTATTGACAGTCAAATTTCTAGTCTGTAATTCTAGAGCACTTCCCGAAGTCCTAGAAGACTGAAATTTGGTATGTAGACTATAAATTGCATACAAACTACAGGAAAATTAAGACTGGAAATTTCCCCCCTCTACGCCTCTTATGAGAAAAGCAAATCTGTAAATTCTGTCGCTAGAATGCTGATATTTTCAGGATAAGATGTCCTTGGCAGACTTATTAAACGCACTGAGTATCAATTGTCTAGCTTTTATAGTTTCAGATTTATTGACAGTCAAACTTCTAGTCTGTAATTCTAGGGCACTTCCCGAAGTCCTAGAAGACTGAAATTTGGTATGTAGACTATAAATTGCATACAAACAACAGGAAAATTAAGACTTTGGAAATTTTCCCCCTCTACGCCTCTTATGAGAAAAGCAAATCTGTAAATTCTGTCGCTAGAATGCTGATATTTTCAGGATAAGATGTCCTTGGCAGATTTATTAGGGAGTGGGCCATGAAAATGATGTACCTACAAAAAATAGATCCAAAAAAATCTAGGGCACCTGTCAAAAAGAAATGAAATCCCACCAAAAACATTTCATGTAAAAATGTAGCCAAGACTCACAAGTTCATAATGTTTTCACTGTTAAAAAGTTATGAGATCTCTAGTAGAGCCAAGCCCCTAGCTGAGCTTAGATTTGTGCTGGCCATGGGACCTATCCCAAGTCCAAAGTAATATAGCTCTTAAATGTTCTTGACTGTATCAAATTTATAACAATAAATAACAAATCACTCTACTTACAAGCTCTGATTCTACAAACCCTATATCTTGGTAAAAAAAGTACGGCTTGGCCGTTTACAGTTCGTGGATTTTTTATCTGAAATGACATCTAAGCCCGGAATTGCTTCTGCGACCATCACGAAGTACAATACAAATTAGTAATTGTCGAACAAACTATTCCTTAAGGCCTTAAAATATGTTATGTCATGTAATAGTTTTACGAACATTAAACGGCCAAGCCGTCCTTTTTTTACCAAGATGTAGGGTTTGTAGAATCAGAGCTTGTAAGTAGAGTGATTTGTTATTTATTGTTATAAATTTGATACAGTCAAGAACATTTAAGAGCTATATTACTTTGGACTTGGGATAGGTCCCATGGCCAGCACAAATCTAAGCTCAGCTAGGGGCTTGGCTCTACTAGAGATCTCATAACTTTTTAACAGTGAAAACAGTATGAACTTGTGAGTCTAGGCTACATTTTTACATGAAATGTTTTTGGTGGGATTGTTTTGTCTATATCTCTGAAAATAATTAATTACCACTTAACGACTATCATTAACTTCTTGACTAAGTAGGTATCTATTCCTTGAGTTTCAGTTCGCAAAAAAATAAACTAATCCTTAACTGAACATACTCCGGAATAAGCATTTTTTTTATAAACACAGACTCTACAGAAAAGGAACATTCAAAATTCGAGTTAATTAAAATTCTTATCATGCAATATTCTTAGTCGGAAAAGACCTTACACTTACATGTTTCTCATTTAAAGCCTCTTTTCAGGCAAAGCACAGACTAGAGATCAAAGATAGGTGGAAAATTATCGTGTTTACAAAAGTGAAGCCAATTGTGTGCGCATCACAAACGTCTCTCTCTTCTTATCACTCAAGAGTTCGGCATCATTGTTGAAATCATCTTTTTTTTTTACACAGGGTACTTATGTAGTTTTAAAACCAGCCTCATATTAGAAAAAATCTAAAAAAAACTTCGTTATTTTATGAAATGGCCTTGTGTGCGTTCGTGATTATATGATATTGGCTTTGTTACCAGCGTGAACTAGAGCAAGGAAACTCTCGGCTTGATCTTGATTTAACGATATGTCAAATATTAGGCTATGGTGATGTAAAATCCTGCGTTTAACGCAGGATTTTACATGCACTATCATTTCGTCACTATCACGAGGCATCGACGGCACTAGCAGGCGTCAAATGCACTAACATTTGACGCCTGCTAGTGACGTCGATGCCTCAACGTCTTGTTAGAAGTTCCCAAACTGTCAAGACCTGTGCTGTTACTGTCAAATAACTATGCTGGTAATTTTGGAGGTCTTCCATTCAGGCCTTTTTGAAAGCTTTTGTTCTTCTAGCCAGTTTCTATGTAAAACTTGGATTTTTTATTAAATCCTTAGTCTATCTTTAGTTTCTTTTGAAAACAAGATTTTGTGTACATTCTTTTTTTGAATAAGACTTTGTCGGCTTCTCTATTTATTTTTCAGATGTTAACTTTCTTTAGTCCGTGGTCTCAAAGTAAAAAATTCCACACAGCGTTCTTAAAAAAGTAATTATCTTTTTAAAATATGAACATGGCGAAGACAGTCCTTTGTGCCGTCTTAGGACAGTCTCATAAGCACACACCATCTTAATAACAAAATTGGAACGCTGCGAGCGATTTTTAAAATAAGAACGTCGCGAGTGGCCATTTTCATAGATATTATAAGAAACATACAGAACTCTATACTCTATGAAACATGGAAACCTTGTGGACATAATCAATTTTTCATACGATATTTATATTTTAGTACAGAGTACTGTTTAACCATGCTAATCATTTTATTGTAGTGGTCGTTAACTATTATTGGTCTCATGCCTTATAAGAAAGCTTAAAGTCACCAAGAGGGCGATGAAGAGAGCTATCCGTGGAGTTTCTCTACGTGATCAAATCCATACTAATATTATAAATGCGAAAGTCTGTCTGTCTGTCTTATCTGCTACCGTTTCATAGCCTAAAAGTTTAACCGATTTTGATGAAGTTTGGTACAGAGTTAGCTTACATCCCGAGAACGGACATAGGCTACTTTTTATCCCAGAAAATCAAAGAGTTCTCACGGGATTCTTAATAGCTCATCCGTTTAACCGATTTATAAGGTACAGAGCTTGCGTCCGAAAAATTGACATAGGCAACTTTTCATCTCGAAATAGCAGTTTCCATACGATTTTTAAAAAACCTGAATCCACTCGGACGAAGTCACGGTATCATCTAGTCAAAAATAAGGAGATAGCAGGGGGAGAGGGGTATACCATAGACCCACTAGTGGTCCAAGCGTTGGGATCACGCACGATCGTGCACGTCACAAAAAACTCTTGAAAGGAAGGGTATTCCGAACCAGTAGAAATCTCTAGTTCAAAGACAACCCAGAAGGAATAACAAATGCAGTTAATTTTGGCTAAGGTTTGGAATACTCTTCCGCGATCTGTGTTTCCTAGCAATTACAATCCGGGTATCTTTAAAACAAGAGTGAACAGGCATCTTCTAGGTAAACGCGTCCCATCTTAGGCCACATCATCACTTTCCATCAGGTGTGATTGTGGTCAAGCCATTGCTTATAATGAATTAAAAAATAATATGCGGTAAACTGTACCAGAGGCTACGGGTGACGTGAAATCAAAGAATGGCATTTCATAGGCTACCTAGCGTCAAATGTACTGTAACATTTGACGCCTGCCAGTTACGTCGAAGCGTCGACGTCATTATACATGTTACCTAACTATAGTGAACTGTGATTGTAGTTATCACAAACATTGGTTCAGTAACGCAGAACTCTGAACGCAGAACTCTAGACTCTAGACTACGTATATATATCTTTAGGAATCAACGTCATTTGTTGCGTGATTTGACTGTGGAACGCAGAACTCTGAACTCCAGAACTATGGCAGTGGTACCGATACCTAATTGAAAAGAGGGGGTCTGATTTCGATGCAGCCACCCTTTTCGTAAGTTTTTATACTTTTTAAAAAAGATTTTCGGCGAAGCGCTATATTCTTTTCGGTCACTTTTTAAGTTTTATTTGTCTTCTCATTGTCATTTTAATATCTTTCGGTTAAAGAGCTGGTGGCAAGTTATAGGGCGCTACTTGAAAAGCTAAAAGTTTTTTTTTTATTCACTGCAGGTAAGCGCTTGACCACAATCACACCTGATGGAAAGTGATGGTGTGGTCTAAGATGGGACGCGTTTACCTAGAAGGTGCCTATTCACTCTTGTTTTAAAGATACCCGGATTGTAATTGGCAGGAAACACAGATCGCGGAAGAGTAGTCCAAACCTTAGCCATGCGTATGAGAAATGAAGACGTGAAAAAAAAAGATAATGTAGGCTTATAGCTGTGTGTATAAGCTGTGATAGCCTAGTGGTTAGAACGTCCGCCTCCTAATCGGAGGTCGGGGGTTCGATCCCGGGCACGCACCACTAACTTTTCAGTTATGTGCGTTTTAAGCAATTAAATATCACTTGCTTTAACGGTGAAGGAAAACATCGTGAGGAAACCTGCATGCCTGAGAGTTCTCCATGTTCTCAAAGGTGTGTGAAGTCTGCCAATCCGCATTGGGCCAGCGTGGCAGACTATGGCCTAAACCCTTCTCATTCTGAGAGGAGACCCGTACTCAGTAGTGGGGCGGAAATGGGTTGATCATGAAGGCTTATAGCATATTATGTTTAAATATAGTAACTTATTCTAAGGCTTTGTCAGGCTGTGATAGTTTCAAAAATAAATCAATTTAAGGAAATCTTTTCAAGTATTTTCAGTTTGATTTTTCTAACACCATTGAAATACAGAACAAAGTACGTTGTGTTCTCATAGTCATGCTTATAAATCAAAGGTCTAACTGTACACCAAAAATAGGAATAAATAGAAATTCAGACTCAATTGGTGTGATTTTTTTCTCTCATTACCGTTTATCATAAAAAATTTATTACCTGAAACAAATAACTTCTGTAGAAGATTTCAACGAACGGACGAAGGAATTGAAAGAACGAAGTTATGTGAAGACACTAACTATGTTTATTCGTAAGTTCGAAAGTTTATACGAGAGTAAAGACTCTACGTTCGTTCTCCTTGTGATTACGCCCAGCGTTGGGCGCCAATATATTCATGATTCATGATTATGTCATTTGATTTTAGAAGTTGTATACTAACAGACTTAGAGGCATTCATAAAATCTACCACGAGCTCTTACAGTATTTTGCTTGGAAAATTTAAACTATTGTGAATAATTCAGAAATATTTTCGGCTCTTAATTCCCTCGGGATTTCAAAAATGGAATGCTGATTTTTTTTCTTATTAACCCCTTACCGATTCGACTTATTCTTTGCGGGCAGTTTTAATTTTCTGCCGGTTATTATTAAAAACTCTTTTTGAAAACTTTTTTAAGCTTTTGTGAGCTATTTTCGTTTCTTGATATTTTTCACGAGTAACTTAAAACTATTTGGCGACATTTTGAGCGAATGTCGTCTGGGTCTTTGCTTCTAACTTTTCGAAGTGAAGTATTAGCTAGTAGGTACTTGCGGTGAAGGAAAACATCGTAAGGGAACCTGCATGCTTGTGAGTGATCCACAATGTTCTCAGAGATCTGTGAAATCTGCCAGTCGGCAATTGACCAGCGTGGTGGACTATGTCCTAAGACCTCATTTTGAGAGGAGATCCGTGCTCAGTAGTGGGCCGCAATGGATGAATGGTGATGATCATAGATTTCATTGCTATGAACGTAATTATTACGTATCGAAATAAAAAATCCAGATGTCAAAAATTAACCTTGCTAACTCCTTAGGTAAGTAGGTACTTAACTTAAGGACCAAATTTTTTGCTTCCATAGGAACCTAACAGCTTATTAATTTTTGAAAATAATTCTCTGGTTCTCATGATACTTATATTATATAGGTACCGAATATTAGGATTTTTTTCAATCTACTTAGTTAAAAACAAACAAAAAAAAAGTCAAGCGAAACTGAATCTGAAATCGAACCTGTAGTCTGTAGCAGACTAAGCCAATACAATCCGTTAGATCCAATTACCTTATCGCCTCGCCGCCGGTCGTTGACCCCCGGCCACGGAACCCGCGGGCCACGAAAAACCTCCACTCATCAAGGAACACCCGAGCACCCTCCGAATATGCCCAAACCACCCCGATTTTAGCCCCCGAATTCTTGTACACTCGTTTAAGTTGGGCGAGTTACTTGAGCGAGTAGTCCGACGCTCTGACCGCTAAGCCACGATTCGCTTGCTGCTAGTGACGAAATTTGTGATATACGTATGTTCACTCAGTACTAAAACGACTAAAACACTAGAAACACAGTGTAAATTAAAAATTTATAACACCCCCGACAAGTGAAGGTTCAGTAACTAGAAAAGAGCTGAAAACTTTCAAACGGCTGAACCGATTTTCTTGGATTATAGCTAAGAACACTCTCGATCAAGCCACCTTTCAAACAAAAACAAAGTACTTAAGTCTTAAATTAAAATCAGTTCATTAGTTTAGGAGCTACGATGCCATAGACAGATACACAGTTACACATGTCAAACTTATAACACCCCTCTTTTTGGGTCGGGGGTTAAAAAAATTATAAAAATATAGCATAATATTATGTGCTACACTCTTTGCAGTATGCATGTGGGAAGCTGTTACTGCCAGCACATCGCTTTTCGTAGAAACATTATTATGGGTCGTGCTTTGCGCGTCGCGTAGGACGTCCTTGCCGTCAACTATTTAACGATGAAACCGTGATACAAATGAAAAACTTCAGAAAGTCTTAACAATTAGACAAAGCTCTTCGCTTATGAATTTTCCGAAGCTTTCTGCGATCACAGGTATAATTTTCATGAAAAAATTGATTCTAATGCTAAAACATGTGGAATAAGGGTTATTTTTTTTTAAAAGTTAGATCCAATTAGACCTTAGCGCTTGACCCCGGCCACGGAACCCACGGGCCACGAAAAATCTCCACTCATCAAGGAACACCCGAGCACCCTCCGAATATTCCCAAAACACTCCGATTTTAACTTCCGAATTCTTGTACACACTCGTTTATATTGATCGAGTTACTTGAGCGAGCTGTCAAGTACAACTGACAATCAAACTTTTATATTGACTTGAAAGGTAAACAGGTAGCTTTTCACGGAATAACTTATGATCTAACATCTAGACTTAACTTACATTTAGAGTTAGTATGCGCCATGCATACTAACTCTATGCATGACGCTTAGGAAGTTCTTAGTGCTAACACATGCCTTTTTGCAGACAAGTGTGTGCGACGCGCTATATACGGCGGATAGGACGTTCTTACCGTCAGGCGTCAGCTAACAGACACTATGATACAAATGAAAAAAATCAGAAAGTCTCAAGTGCTAGACAAATTTCGTAGCTTACGAATTTTTGGAAGCTCTCTTGGTGATGATAGAGGTGTCAATTCATAAAAAACTAATTAAAAACTTAAATATTGGGTTTTCTTAGAAATGTAATCCAATTTTATCCCTCTGTGGTCATGAATATGCCCAAACCATCCGTATATTTTTGAAATAAAACTATTTTAAGTGCAACTTGATAATAACACAGATT
The DNA here is from genome assembly GCF_905333055.1 of Maniola jurtina. Classification (NCBI taxonomy): domain Eukaryota; kingdom Metazoa; phylum Arthropoda; class Insecta; order Lepidoptera; family Nymphalidae; genus Maniola; species Maniola jurtina. The sequence goes on along the minus strand of NC_060052.1, from coordinate 7,003,573 downwards.
CTTCCACTTGTAATTTTCTTGTAGTTTTCCTTTCAAATAGAATTAAAAAAAAAAGATTGCAACGAATTGAGAACCTCCTCCTTTTTTGAAAGTCGGTTAAAAATAGGGTATGACGTGATGTATGACAAAAATTTGGTTAGCCATCCTACTAGATTTGCTATCAGCTGGCTACTAAACAAGGTCAGTAATCGCTTGAACCGGACGCTCCCTTATCCCGAACTCCAGACGAAAGGGAGGCAGGGGGTAGGTATCGTGAAACTATTCTTATTTTAAAATCTCTCTCCACGGAATATGCCACGGAGAGTTCTTATTTTAAAAATATCACGCTCAACCGAAATTTTCTTTTTAAAATGGGGGGGTGGATTTCGGAAGAACCCCCCCATCGGGCGGCCGGCGATAATTTTCTTATTACCCGACTACAGCGGAGTATGGTTATGATTTTATTCGTCTTACCCCCGAATCTATCTAGACAGGGCCGCGGGGGTGGCTTGTAAGCGTATGCATTTTTACCTTCCTGGATCCTTTTTAGAATTCCGTACCTCCAGGAAAAACGGAACCCTTATAGGATCACTTTGTTGTCTGTCTGTCTGAAAACCTATAGCCCGTTGACCTAGAATCATGAAAGACAGGTAAGTAGGTCTTATAGTACAAGTAAAGGAAAAATCCGAAAACCGTGAATTTGTGGTGACATCACAAAAAAAAAAATAAGTGGAGTATCATATGAAAAGGCTTTACCTGTAAATTCTAAAACAGATTTTTAGTTATTTTTATGCAAAATAGTTTTTGATTTATCATTCAAATTGTCGGAAAAATAACCCTCGGTGCGCGAGTTTGATTCGCACTTGGCCAGTTTTTTATTTTGAAAAGTTTAACCAATTTTTTTAAATTAATATGAAATAATCAATAATAGTGATCCCGCGGGCTAGATTTCGCGGGTAGGTTAATTCCCTTTCCACGTTTCCCATTCTAAACATGTCACTCGCCCGTCACCAAACTGGACAGGCGAGAAACTGGTGGGATAGCCAGTTCGTTCCTACTACAAGCTTTATTTGAAGGGAAAAGATGAAGTTTATTCAACACACCCAAATTTTTTCTTGAAGATTTGCTCCACTGAATTTTCTTTTTAAATGCTGGGGTGGATTTTGGGACCGATAATTTTCTTATTTTATTCAAAACGCCATTACGCGGGGGAGGTTATAAGCGGTGTTAGATATTGTGCCCAGTTTTCGTGAAAAAACATTTCTTAAGTAGATGATGTTCACGATTGGATTTATATTTTTGAAAGTCCCTTGGGAACTCTTTGGTTTTTCAGGATTAAAATTAATAGTCTAGCTGTACTTATATCCGTCTTCGCGATGCAAGCTGTCTTTGTTCCAAAATTCGTCAAAATCAGTCAAACGCGCAGGATACCTCGGTGCGTTTGGAATCTTTAGGCCCTATTCAGTGCGACGCGGACGCAGACGGACGGACGGTAAAATGTATGAAACCTCAACAGCGCGTTCAGAGCGACGCGGAGCTGTCCGCGTCGCGGAGTTGTTGAGGTTTCATACATTTTACCGTCCGTCGCGGACGTCCGCGTAGGTCATCCGCGTCGCACTGAAAAGGCCCTAAGTTTTAAGTTTACTTACTTAATTAATTATCACCACTCTATCATCTTCCAAATCTAACAATTCTGACCATCAAAAGGAGAACAATCTACTTCGAATTAGTGATTTGACTTTGAGTTTGATATATTTTAAATGAGTCGGCAAAAGGCTTTCAGCTTTAAAAGAGGAGGGGAAAACTGATGCCGGATGTGATCCATATCTTAACGGATCGGATTAGAAACGAGGAAACAAAGCAAATCGCTTCGTACGTGTCCGTGGGATTTCGACTACGTCACCACTTACCACCAGGTGATATTGCAGTCAAGGGCTAACTTGTACCTATCTGAATTTAAAAAAACAACTAGCCAAGTGCGAGTCAGACTCGCGCACCGAGGGTTATTTTTCCGTCATTTTGCATTCATGGTTCTAGGTCAACGGGAAGTATCCTATAGGTTTTCTTGACAGACAGGACAGACTGACAGACACACAGACAGACAAAGTGATCCTATAAGGGTTCCGGTTTTCTTTTTGAGGTACGGAAGCCTAAAAACGTATGGGCGCAGACCTTGATCTTTTATATTATACCTATTTAGATTTTAGTCGCTACAGTTAATCGATTATCTCATCAGAGCGGGGTAACGCAATTGCTCCGCATAGAAACGTTAGGAAAACTTAGTTTGCCAATTTGTAAACATTATTTTCCAAGGCACTTAGATTTCACTCGCAGATGCTGCTGGGTTTCCTTGCGTACGACTTTACAGGCGAGTGTCTTGAAACCAATAAATCTGGACATAGGTATTTTGTGATATATTAATATAAATAATTTATTGATCTTAATTTTATAATATTAAAAAAATTATGCTTAATACTTATTTGTCTTAATAGTTGATGCCCCGCGACTTTGTCCAAGATTATATACTTTGCAATAAAAAAAACATAATATAGGGATATAGCTTACAAATAGTGTCATCTATCGTCACTTTAAACCTACTTTAAAGTTGAGAGAACTCCTGAGAGAGAATATCGCGATGTAACGTGCAACTAGCGCCATCTATTGTTTGCCGACATTATTATTTTGTGTTTGCAGGGTAGCCGCTCATGTGCCATGGCGGAGTGCTCGTTCGTGCGGTGCCAGCAGGAACGACGCGCGATCCGCAAGGAGCTCCAGCGGTGGACTAAGAACATGGTCTACATACTAGGTGAGTATCAGCTAATCGCGGCTTAGCATCATCATTTAAAGCTTTTTAGGGTTCCGTAAAGGAAAAACGGAACCCTGATAGTCATTTTTTACTGATGGTTTGGTTTATATCTGTAACCTAATTCCCCTGCGGATCTCCATTCTCTTGATTTTAAAACTTATCTTGCAGAGAAGCTGTTAACATTATCATCTGCATAGCTCGCTGATAACACGTTTGGTAACAAGATGTCGTAGCCAAAAAGGGACCCGTCTTTAGACGATGTATTTATAGTCAAAATAAACGCAGTCAAAGACAAAATTACATAAAAAACAGCGGGATTTCCATAAAAAACATTGTTACGCAAAACTTATGCGTGAGCGAACTGCAAACTGTGGGTAGGAGCTAAGAGGGAGCGTTTAGTTCGTACCTCTTTTTTGAAAAGACCGCTAAAAGCCCTTTGTGCAATATTACACTAGACTGAATCAAAACTGGAGAGCAAACTTTATATTCCTCGTTTACCTCTTTAGTTTTTATGACAAAAATATGTTTAGTTTCATTCCCTTTCCCCCATTTAGTTGAAATACTTTTTCTACGCGGAAAAACGAAAATTAAAATTGTGAAGCCGAAAGGGCGAAGTTCACAGAATTTTCGAGACAGGACCAAGTTGCGTAGGAAACATTTCGAATACGTTGGCTTTTTCTATTAGTTTTTTTAACTGACTTCATCAATAGTACTAATTTCATTTTGGTCTGGTCTTTGAAATGAGCATGAATGAGATGCCTTAATTGAGTTAGTACTTAATTATTTTCACACTAGAGGATGCCGGCGACTTCGTCCGCGTGGATTTTTGAAGATCCCGTGGGAACTCTTTGATTTTCCGGGATAAAAAGTAACCTATGTCCGTCCCCAGGATATAAGCTAACTGTGTACCAAATTTTGTCAGAATCGGTTAAACTGTTGGGCCGTGAAAGGTAGCAGACAGACAGACAGACAGATAGACAGACACACTTTCGCACGTTTTTGTTAACCCGCTTTCTTGTCGGTGTGTGTGTTTGTTTGTTTGCCTATCCAGCATAAATTTTGCAATCGATTTTAAACTAACATCCCGAAGAGCTTGAAACTTTAAACGAGAGGCCTTTAGTTTAGCCGTGGACTGTTATAGGCTATTGATGCTGATGATTGATGATATATCTAGTAGGTAGGTATAGAAAGCTACATGCATTAGTAGAACCTGGATGTTCAGTTCAGACTTAGGGCTCGAAAATTTTCAAATTAAACCTGCGGGTGCGGACGTTAGCTAGTTAATATCACTCTACTTTGCGTACTTGTATGAATTTTGTTTGCGCTGTGAGCGGCAGGAGTTTTAGGTTTCGTTTGCGGTCACACTGCGAGCGGATTCATAGGCTGGTGCAAAAGCGACAGCGGAAAGGTTTATATAACTGTTTCACCAACGAGATTTAAGTCTTGTTGGTAGCCACATGTGAATGGGTTTAAAAACGGAAGCGGTTAAGTTCGCAATAATTATGAGATTAAAAATTGATGTAGGCCACAGCCGGAATAAAATCTTCAAATTTTCAAATTTGAACGTGATTTGTTCTGACTTAACCAATCGTTCTTCAACAATCTGTTGTATAATCAGATTGCTATGTACATAGCTTAATTTATCATAACTTTGTAACTACAATTTTGGTACATGAAAAATAATATATATATAATATAAATATATATTGTTGAAGAATGAAGGTTGAGCCTATTTAGTAGTTATTGTTTATCATTTAGTAGGTAAGTATTAATTATTTATTATTATTTTTCCAAAACTAGTAGTTTTATGTGTAAAAACGTACGTATTATGTGTAAAATAGTCAGTAAAAATATATGTGTCACCTTGTCACCAGGCACCGTTTCACGGTCTTTCTGCATTAGAAAAAGTCCTATTTATCCCGGAAAATCAAAGAGTACGTATACGGGATTTTCAAAAACCTGAATTCGCGTGGATGACTTGAGGCTGACATGGATATTAATTTAAACTATTTTTGTGATTGATAAAAAAATTGGTTGTCTGTAAAGTCGGTTTACTGACGATAGTTGAACGTGACAACAGAGGTCGATTGTGTTTCTTTGTCGCTCGTTCCGCGCTCTCGCTTGCACTTCAAGCCTTAATGGAACGCCTCAGAGCGAGGTAACGCCGCATGAGTCATGTTTTTTCGTGCGTGCAGCCGGCTTATCGAATTATAAGACGTTGTCACGTCAAAAATGTTTTTTCGCTATCGCTCCTGGCTTGCACGCAGCCTTCGCCGCGGCGTATTATGAAGGAAAGGGTTATTGCGCAAAGTTGCTACTAAACATTTTGGAGAGTTCAAACTTTGTGTGTGAGATTGATTTCGTTTTGTACGTGCAAAGTTGCAGCATACAGCTACCATGCCAACTCCAGCCACCATGGCTTCGCGTGGAGTTTCATTTTTTTCGAAAAAAGCGAAATTTTCCAAAAATATGACCTACGAGCTTTTCTACATAGAAAATAAACCGATGAAAGGAGACGTGGAGATTTTTTAGACTTAGGTAGGTAGGTACTGACTGATAATATTTTTTTTTCCTTTAAAAAAGAATATTAGCCATGTTAAATGACTAATATTCCCCTTTCCTCTCCAACTAAGCGTCAGGCTTGTGCTAGGAGTAGGTACGACAATAGTGCAACGGGCGGGGTTTGAACCGTCGACCTTTCGGTTTTCAGTCCACTACTCCTTTACCGGTTGAGCTATTGAGGTAGGTATGCATTGACTTTGCTCAGAGTTTCTTTTTGTTATGTTACCCGTCGCCGGCGCGCTACTGAGCACGAGTCTCCTTTCAAAATGAGAAGGTTTTGGCCATAGTCTACGCTGCAAGTGTGGATTGGCTGACTTCACACACTTAGAACACTATGGAGAACCTTCAGGCATACAGGTTTCCTCACGATGTTTTCCTTCACCGTTAAAGCAACTGATATTTAATTGCTTATTATTATAACGCCCCTTTAGAAAGTTTGAGGCGGATGCCTGGAATCGAACCCCCGACCTCCGAATACCACCTACCACCACGAGGGCGACGTCTTAACACTAGGCTAGTATTGCCAATCCAATCCAATGCATCAGCCTGTATGCGTCCACTGCTGGACATAGGACTTTCCAAGAGCGCGCCACCAAACACGGTGCTCCGCCTTCCTCATCCACCCGCTCCCCGCCACCTTCTTCAGGTCATCGGTCCAGCGGGCTGGAGGTCGTCCCACACTGCGCTTACCGGTACGCGATCTCCACTCCAGAACACGTCTGCCCCATCGGCCGTCGGTTCTACTTGCTAATCCTTAGAGCTAAGTCGGTCACTTTTTAGGGTTCCCTAGCCAAAGGGCAAAAAACGGAACCCTTATAGATTCGTCATGTCTTTCTGTCTGCCGTATGTCACAGCCACTTTTTTCCGAAACTATAAGAACTATACTGTCGAAACTTGGTAAGTAGATGTTTTCTGGCTCGCACTTGGCCGGTTTTTTCCTTCTGCAAATTTCCTCGTTCCAGATTTTATCCCTGAGAGTGATACCCAACATAGCTCGCTCTATAGCTCGCTGAGCTGCTTTAAGCTTGTGGACGAGGCCAACTGTCAGTGTCCACGTTTCTGCTCTATACGTCATCACAGGTAGGACACACTCATATCACCGCTTACATTTTATAGTGTCCGAAACATTGTATAATCGAATCGAAAGTGAACTAACCTTTTGATTGACATACTTGCGTCACGCTAGTCGTCTACAATCAAACTTACCATTGGAAAATGCGAAAATCTTATTTTTGTGAACTTTGACCTTGAATTTTTTGCAAATGTGGGATCGATGGGGACTTTTCATAATTCATTTTAAACATTAGTGTTCATTCTATTTTATTTTTAGCTCTATGCGAATTAATCCTTATGTAACCAAAAAATTTCCAACCAAGATGGAACCACAAATTTATGTTTTTCGGATTTTTCCTTTAGGTAACTATAATCTACCAGCTAAACTTCATGATTCTAGGTCAACGAGAAGTACCCTATAGATTTTCTTGACAAACACGACAGACGGACAGACAGACAATAAAGTGATCCTAAAAGGGTTCCGTTTTTCCTTTTGAGGTACGGATTCCTAAAAATGAGCTTTAATGTGTATAGAGTGACTATTTTTCCTACGACTTCGTTCACTTGGATTTAGAGTAGTATGTAACATCTAAGTATTTAGAATCAGTAGTAAGGACTATTCTCGCTGAAATACATAAGATGCGCACTATACGCGACTCATAGGGCCATGTTTTTTTACCGCCGACTGACAACGAAATCATGTTAAACTAGTGAAAAACCTACCTCTAGAAAGTTTAAACCGCCCGATAAATCGCGTCGCTTACGCGTTCCTTCGAGAAGGTTACTACGATTTTTTTTTCTTTTAAGCAAACTAAGGAAAAGGCAATTATACCTACATGGGTAAGTCTAACCTCTTCTTCTTCTTCGTCAAACTCATGGCAGAGCGGTCGACGTCATCACGAGCTGACGTTTTGGGGGTAGATTTCGTCAAGGTCTGCCTATCCGTACGTAGTCGAAATTCCTCGAATACGCACGAAGCGATTTGCTTCCTCGTTTCTTATCCGAACCGCTAGGATATGGAACGCCCTTCCGGCATCAGTTTTCCCTCCCACTTTTAATATGGGTACCTTCAAGTCAAGAGTAAATAGGTAACTTCTAGGCAAGCGCGCTCCATCTTAGGCTGCATCATCACTTGCTAGCAGGTCTGATTGCAGCCAAGCGCTAGTCTATATATTGAAAAAAAAATTGGTTATCTGTAAAGTCGGTTTACTGACGATAGTTGAACGTGACAACAAAGGCCGATTGTGCTTCTTTGTCGCTCGTTCCGCGCTCTCGCTTGCACTTCAAGCCTTACATGGAACGCCTCAGAGCGAGGTAACGCCGCATGAGTCATGTTTTTTCGTGCGTGCAGCTGGCTCTATCGAATTATAAGACGTTGTCACGTCAAAAAAAGATGTTATACGCCTCACAAGTATTCCACTCGAATTTGAAGTGGCGAATGCACGTGAGGTCTAACTAGGTACCTACTTTGATATGTCATTCAGTTAGTGTCTACCAAACCTAACCAAACTTCAGTGTTATAGCATATGGAGATCGCAATCTTAGTACTTAGCATCTATGGGTATTGGAAGATAAAAGCATCCTACCCAATTCTATATGTGGCTATAGATGCCAAGACCGAATGCAGGGCTTGTTCCACAATGGCTGCAGTTTACGTGCGTGTTAAGGAATTTTACCCATACTAATATTATTGTAAATCCATACTAATATTATAAATGCGAAACTCTGTCTGTCTACTACGTTTTCGTGGCCACTTAACCGATTTTGATGAAGTTTGATTCAGGTTACTCTTTGTCCCGACAATCGAAAAATTTCCATTGGATTTTTAAAAGCTATTTTAACTGGGTCGCTCATTAAAATGTGATAATATTGTGTTTGTGTTCTTTCAGTTTCTTAACGTGGCTTCTTGTGTTTTTCTGTGTTTTACGGGGGTGACATAGTCATCTTTGATCAAACCCCCCAAAAAAAAAAGAGAATAAAAAAATAGGTCTGTGCCTGCCTGTACTAATCCTATGACAGGTGGAATTATTGTATCAAGCTACGTGTACTTTATATTTACAATGATAGAGAAGGCTCGGGTCAGAACCTTCGCAGTACGTAAAGCTGTCATAATATGATCTAAAAGCATGACGCAAAACAACGCCTTAGTTGCAAGCTTTGTTTTAAACACCAGACAGTCTGAAAATAGATTCACGAAATTTTTGCTACCATTGTGGAGAGGTGCATCGGAGGCTTGAACCGCGCATGCGTCGATCCTTTCCTCCACCAAACAACCTGTTGCAACGAGACCGGCGTGCACTAATGCAACTTCTCCGCTCCGCAATCCAAAGATTAAACCCAAAAACCACCAAAAACCCCCAAAAAACCCACCGCGTTTCACGAATAAACACTTCGATAAAAAGTTCTGAACCCGGAAACGGAAAAACGATTTTCCCATCACTATTTTCGGGTGAAACAGTGCATTTCTTGTAACTGCGGTATAAGTGTCGCTCGCCGAGTTTTAAGACGCTAGTGAAGTGCTGTGAGATTGATTAAGATACGTGCAATCGATAGATTTTAAACTCCCTAATTTGTATCGAGCAAAACTTTTGTGCAACATTTTCTTGGTTAAAACCATCTCCATACTAGTAGTTCCTGTTGAAAAGTTCCGTGTTAAAGTTGGCGTAATTTATTATTTAATCTTTCAGCTTAGTGATTTTTTAAATAATAACGTTAATCGCTGTAAATAATATACCTAAGTAGTTGACGTATTTTTTTATTAGCGAAAATATTTGTTAGTTAAAATATTTAGATTAAAAATAAAAATCGGGGATAGGTTAAAATTAAAATCGGTTAAAAGTTTTCGAGATTTGAATTCCGTGTTCTGGATTCGTAATACAGTTGGCAGTTGGCCGTGTGGATAATTGGTGGAAGTAGGGGGGTGAAGCCAAAGTTTAGCAACGCCGTGGCAGCGAGGAGTTCAGCAACAAGTGGGTGCCTGATGCCTAGCCGGGTAACTGTGCCAGTGTTATACGACTTTGCATGCCCGCTTTGCGGGATTATGTCCCGTTCTCCGTGCATCCCGCTCCGGGATAGAATTCTGGTTTTATTTTATCTGTTGATTTACACCGCACTATTTTTTCGTTACACGCTTTCGCATGGAATTTACCCACACTTTTCCGACTTCGTTTTCACGAAATATACACTCCTTTATTCTATTTTTTTTTTTACGTAAAGGAATAAAGTGATATGTCAACAGATAGCTCTAAACTTGAGATTTGGCATCTATATTTTTATTATAATGTATAAAGTAAGAAAAGATTTTCCACATAAGTGAAGCTGTTACTTAGTAATTCAAGCATTATTAATGTATTTTAAAGTATTGTTAAATTTTTTTTTGGTAATTTTTTCGTGCGTGGGTGGGGTCGATACTTCTTTTGTTTTAGACGACAAGCGCCATCTTAGCTCGGGGACAAAAAAAGTGTCATGGCGGCGTCTATAAAAGGAATTTGCTCCAGTTTTTTCGCGAGTGCATTTTAAGTATTAGCAGTCTTTACGCCATATATGGAACCCGAAGGAAATTGTGACCATGAGTAAAAAATTATAAATGGTCTGGCTTTTTATTTATTTATGAGTTTTTGAAAACAACGGACGTTTTACGAATTATTTTGAAATAAATAAAAGTTATTGCTGTTTTAAACTGAAGAATAGATGGGTTAAGGTCATAATTTAAACTTTTTATAATATTTTGCTAAGCGAAAATTACCTGCTTTTGAATTATAGAAGATTAAATTTGAATTTATTCTTCTCTATCGATACCTATACCTATTATAAATTTGTTTATTTGTCCTTCAATCACGCCGCTGCGGAGCAACAGGCTGACCTGATTTTGTACAAGGATATAGTTGATAACCTGGATTTGATTTCCCGAGATAAAAAGTAGCCCGAAATAGGCTACCTACTTACTTACTTTTTAACCCCCGACCCAAAAAGAAGGGTGTTATAAGTTTGACGTGTGTATCTGTATATCTGTCTGTGGCATCGTAGCTCCTAAACGGATGAAACGATTTTAATTTAGTTTTTTTGTTTGAAAGGTGGCTTGATCGAGAGTATTCTTAGGCTATAATCCAAGAAAAACGGTTCAGCCGTTTGAAAGTTATCAGCTCTTTTCTAGTTACTGTAACCTTCACTTGTCGGGGGTGTTATAAATTTTTAATTTACACTTGTTATCTCAGAAAATCAAAGAGTTTGACATGAATCTAAAGTTTCTAGAGCCAGCTGTTTGAGCTGTTGGTCCGTTAATTTGTCAGTCAGTCAGTTTACCTTATTTCTATAAATACAAGTAAGTATCAAGTCCCTTATTTGTGCTCTTTGGCAGAGATATAGGTCACTTTAAAACGCATACATTATTGTTTTTAAAAGCAATTTAACCAAAGGTAAAATCGTGCGCCCCAGCGCGGCCCGTAGATTACAATAAACCGATAAAAATACGCAACAGAGCTGCAGTTTCAGCCTCAAAGTACACTGAGTTGCACAGAAAATGCCCCCCGTTTCTCCCTAACATAAAACCGAAAAAATTATTGTTCAGTCTCTTTCGATTGAATTTATTGTGATTTTTTTGTATAAAAAGAATATTAGCCATTTTAAATATGACTAACATTCCCCTTTCCCCTCCAACTAAGTGTTAAGCTTGTGCTAGGAGTGGGTACGACAATAGTGCAACGGCTGGGGTTTGAACCGCCGACCTTTCGGATTTCAGTCCGCTCCTATAACCGTTGAGCTATTGAGCCTTTGAAATTTATTGTAATTGTTCGTTAAATTAAAAGAATTCTGTTGGTAGCGCTACCTTTTCCGTAGAAGTCACTTTAAATGCATCATTCTTATCAACCAAAGGTATAATCGTGGCCCGTAGCTAACAATAAACCAATAAAATAGAGAGTTTCCTTCATTTACTTTTGTTTCAGTAGGTTTTTTTTTAAGTTAAAAAAGAATTAATTTTAATCTCAAATGGTGTGTGGATTCATAAAGGAAGGTATAATAATAATTAATTAATTCAAGTAAAGAAAGAAAAATTGATTATTTCCCAATTATTGTTTCTATCATAAAATATAGAATCGACGTTAAAGATTTTGATGCTATTTTGTTCTTAAGTACATAAACTTAACTAAGTGATTGACCTATGGAAAAATATCTTGCTGGTTATTCTCCCCAGATAAAAGGGCCATTCACTTAATGATTGCTAAGTTAAGAAGTTGCTTAGTACCTTTTTGACAGACTACAGATAGATTAGTTTTTAATTTCGGTCGTTAGTTTTATTTGTTTTCGTGTTAAACCAAATTTTATCTCTACGCGTGCTTGATATGTTACTATATGGTAGATGTTACCTTCGTTTACATTTTTTATATGAACCAATATTTATTTGATTACAATGTGATGGCGTTTTTCATTACAACATAATATTTAAAATAATTATTGGAAACATTTTATAAGTGTGTGAATTATTGGCAAGTCAGTGTGACGGGGAACATAAACAGCGCGTGAGCCAACACGGCCCGCTCTCAAAATTGCCGAAACGTCCATGTTTTTTTATTTTATTTGATTGGATTATTGGTACAGTTTACTTTACTGGAAGCGTTGATTGCTGCCTCCATATATATCTTTCTATACCTCATAGAGCAGTGGTATCCCAGTGGTTAAGATTTTGGTCTTCTATTCGGTAGGTCCGTGGTTCAATCCCGGGCAAGCACCTCTAAATGTTCGGAGTTGAGTGCGTTTTAAGCAATTAAACCTTAGTTATACCTACCTATTCTTAAATATTTTATTTAAACATAAATTTTGACATTATTTTATCAATTTTTTGACATTATTTCATTAATTTTTACTATGACAATAAATGAACTGATACTGAGAAATGGGAATTGATATAATATGTTTTGATTATGAAGAATTTACGAACAAAAATGACGTTTAAATAAATAAATTATTGTAAGACAAGATAGCTATAAATGTATTAAGAAAACGTATTGGATAATAAAGGCTTTTTTACTTTTTACTTTTACTTTACTTTTACTTATATCTACCTATTTTACTCCCTTTACAATCTCTCGCTCTACCAAGGGTCACGGGTAGAGATCTCTTATAGAGATAAGTGCTTCCCTGTCCACTTTTTCTTTCTTTTTTAGGGTTCCGTACTAGAGTACTGTTATGCATAAAAATAAATAAAAATCTGTTTTAGAATGTACAGGTAAAGCCCTTTTATATGATACCCCAATTGGTATAGTTAGCTTACTTTGAAAATTGAAACACATATTTTAAATGATGTAACCACAAATTCGCGGTTTTCAGATTTATTCCTGTACTTGTGATATAAGATCTACTTACCTACCAAATTTCATGATTCTAGGTGAACGGGAAGTACCCTATAGGTTTTCTTGACAGACACGACGGACAGACAGACAGACAACGAAGTGATCCTATAAGGATTCCGTTTTTCCTTTTGAGGTACGGAACTCACTGATTTTCAAAAATTCCACTTGACGAAGCCGGAGTGAATCAGCTGGTAGCTAAAATGAATAAGTAGTTCAATGCGAAAATCTGTTTACACGACAAAAAATTTATCACACCAATCAGCTTTCGGCCGGGAATCGATCGCGTCACCCGCAGAGCCGCCTGTAGACACAAGCACTGAACCGCGAGGGTGTCTGGTAATGACATCCTAATCTACAGAAAAACAATAAAACCGTACTCGAATATTTTGCTTGACGTATTATCAAACTGTCAGAAGCATAAACTGAAATAAATGTAATAATTCAAATTGTAGAGCCTCAATAGCTCAATGGTAAGAGCGGGCAGAAATCCGAAGTGTCGGCGGTTCAAACCCCACCCGTTACATTATAGTACCCACCTACCTCCTTGTACAAGCTTTAGATACTTTTAGTCACACTAATATTATAAAGGCGAAAGTTTGTGTGTGTGTGTGTATGTTTGTTACTCCTTCACGCAAGAACTGTTGGACGGATTTGGCTGTTTGGAATGGAGATAGGTAATATCCTGGATTAGCACATAGGCTACTTTTTATTCCGGGAAATTGAAGAGTTCCCACGGGATATCGAAAAACCTAAATCCACGCGGACGAAGTCGCGGGCATCAGCTAGTTGAAACATAAAGGGGAACATATAGGTACATATTAGTCATCGTAATATGGGTAAATATTCTATAGAAAAAATACTATTGGTTTCTACACGGCATTACCTATACTGGAACGCTAAATTGGATGGCAGTTTTGTCGGTAGAGTGGTAACTAGCCACGGCCGAAGCCTCCAATTTAGAAATCCGGGAATTGAACCCAGAACCTACCACTTGTAAGAGCACACCACTGTGCCAGAGGTCGTCTAAAAAGATCTACACTAAATAAAATCGGAAGGTGGTTTCGTCGGTAGAGTGGTAACTAGCCACGGCCGAAGCCTCCAATTTAGAAATCCGGGAATTGAACCCAGAACCTACCACTTGTAAGAGCACACCACTGCGCCAGAGGTCGTCTAAAAAGATCAACACTAAATAAAATCGGAAGGTGGTTTTGTCGGTAGATTGGTAACTAGCCACGGCCGAAGCCTCCAATTTAAAAATTCGGGAATTGAACCCGGAACCACTTGTAAGAGCACACCACTGCGCCAGAGGCCGTCTAAAAAGATCTACACTAAATACTAAACATGCACTAAGCGTTTGTGCTAGTAACATGGGTGAAGTGCGAAAATTAGCACATTGCCTAGTTGTCTTTACACTAACGACACTTAACATTCACTTCTGAGTATTACATATTGCTACCGAGACTGATTCACTGGCACTTCATGCAGGCGTAAAGACACTGCTTACCAACCACCCATTTAATTCGTCTAATAATACTTAATTGAAAGTACATAGACTGCTAAAATCATAACCCTTCTTTTTGGCTTTGCCGCAGTCGGGTAAAAATTGTCATCATCGTCGTCAAATCATCGCCGGCCCACTACTGAACACGGGTTCCCTCTAAGAATGAAAAGGGTTTAGGCCATAGTCTACCATGCTGGACAAGTGCGGATTGTCAGGCTTCACACACCATTGAGTGTGTGAAGACTTTGCTTAGATATAAGACAGAGTTAAAACGAGACAGATGTATATCTCTCACATAAATCTGTCTCATTTTAACTCAATCTTAAGTCTGAGCAAAGTCTGGTGGTCAAAGTTAGGTTGCTCACGTTGTTTCCCTTCGCAGTTAAAGAGTGAAAGCCTCGTTTATTAAAGTTTTAGAACCTCGATAGCTCAATGGTTAAATTAGCGGATTGAAATCCGAAAGGTCGGCGGTTTAAACCCCACCCGTTGCACTATGTGTTTCTTGGATTATAGCTAAGAACACTCGATTAAGCCACCTTTCAAACAAAAAAAAAACTAAATCAAAATCGGGTCATTAGTTTAGGAGCTATGATGCCACAGACAGATACACAGATACACACGTCAAACTTATAACACCCCTCTTTTTGGGTCAGGGGTTAAATAGAATAGTTATTTTGCATGCCACTCATTGGCAGATTGTAGTTACTGTAGCCATAAGCCATAACATCTATTTTTCGCCTCGATCTATGCAAATAAATGAAATGAATGAATGAAAAGTTAGAGGTTCGTGCCTGCCCGGGTTCGAACCCCAGACTTCCTGAATAGGAGCCCGACGTTAACCACTAGGCTATAAGATCGCGTTGACACCCATACTTAGTAAGTATTCATTTAGAAACTACATAATATATAAAAAGCTGTCTCTACTTTTCAAATAAGTACAAACTAAAGCCTAAAATACCTAGAATATTATTGTAAATTGAACAATTGAAAAGAGCAACCGCCGAGTTTCTTGCTGGTTCTTCTCGGTAGGAACGGCATTCCGAACCAGTGGTAAATTATTTGACGACTCAAAAGCTCTTGTAAAAGTTTATTTGAATAAAAATCTATTCTATTCTATTCTAGGTACCTACCTACCTGTAGGTACCTATCAATTAAGAACAAGCACTAAATCTAACTAGGTATCTAAATTCTAAACACATCCGTCTAGAAATAGTGATTATTAAGTGCCATTAACTAACTAACGATTTTATCTAACAACCTTCGACGCGTCACGAAAATAAAATGGCTTCCCAACCCAACGAAACGATTGGAAAATGAGTGGAGTCATGCTAGATTCGAAATTTTTTAAAACGTAACGCACTTTATTATATATCTTAGTAGTAAAGAAATAGGAGCGATTATTGTTTGTGGCTTTCCAAACGTAATTTTTGATGGTGCTATTTGCATCAAAGTTACAGCGCCATCTATATGAATTCCGACAAAATTTTTCACGAAACCATTTCTTACAAGAACTCACGCACACCAAGAAACCTATCGCTGTACACAAACACAGTCTCAACAATAAGTACACAATCGAACGCACCCACACTCTGAGAAAAAAACGATAAAAAAGTGCACACAAACACTTTGAATTTACTTTGCACACTAGCGTAAAGCGTTCTATTTTGAAGTTTCGAATTTTTCAAAATTCGAACTCCGCTCCGTTTAAACGAAATTTACGCGACCGAATTCAGAAGTCTTGGAGGTTAAACAAAAGATAAGATAAGTAAGTATAACTGAAATGTCCAAGGTTCGAATACAAGCGCGGGCACTCACACTGCCGCGGAGTGCATAAACGACGGTGCATTCTGCGCATGTGTGCAATGTAGCGCGATCGAACAGTCTCGAGTTGAGACTTGAGTAACGAACTTTATTTTCGTCTCTTAACTTGTTTGGTATTATTAAATACGTATTAAGAAAATTTCTTTTAATCTCTCTTATTACTTTGATATATTTCAAAATTATATACATAGGTACATAATGTCCAAAAAATGATCGAATAAAACATTTTTGTTATACGTATAAGTACAAGTGACTATAAACGTATTCGATTATAAGTGATAATGCAACTGAGTTCCATACAAAATCATATTATTAAAGCTCTAAGTCGGCTTTGGTTCAGTTTTTCTATTAGTATGTTTTAGGTGGAGAAATATACCTTTCGAAAAACTACATTAGAGTAGATTCATAAAAGCTCATTTTTTAAAGACCCAGCTTGATTTGATTACCCGATTTCGTTAAAATTTATGGGCGATTGTCAGCACAGTTGCGTCTAAGGAGCCGTTAAAGTTCTAAATATTAATTCACAAAGGGTAAGGATGGAATATTTAAAGTTTGAACAGTAAGATGCGATATTTTCCGCACGTTATCGCGAGTGCAGCAAGTATCAAGAGCGCATAGCTTGTCGTTCTCGGTCCCAGTAAATACAAGGTAATGGCTAAGTACGCACGCGGTCTAGTACAGAGTGCGCCGTCGGTGCAGTCCCGCCTTTGCACAATCAGTAGAGAGTCGCATTTCCGTTCCCAGGCGAAACAACCACGCGGCAACCGATAAAAACCTCCAAAAATACACGAAACAAAATTATTTAAAAAAGACTATATATTTTATTAAAAAAAAAAACAACAAAAAAAAATTAAAATTATATTCATATCGTTCGGCTAGTGTTAGTGCTAATGAAAACAAAACAAATATTTTTCGGAACTAGTGAATTTTTTGAATAACGCTCGAACAATCGAACATATCACAAGGAAAACTAAGGACCCGAACTATTATAATTATAAGGATACTTTTTGTGTACAAGTGACAGAGTATGATGTGTTGTTTGTTTTTTAACGGTGACAGTGTTTCCGCCGAAAAGTACGGCTAGTGTTTGATGACCAGGTGATCGAGGATCGGGACTTTTTGCGTTCGTTTTTTTTTAATTTTAGTTTCGAAAATTACTACCGAAGTGTCAAACTGGACCGAGGAGGAACAGGCCACCTCTGACGCATGTGAGTACACCAAAACCGTTTAATAGGGACAAAGAAACTTTTTTTTACGACAAATCGCCCTTAAATCTTGCGTTCTCCTTGACTCGGTGCGTCGGTGTGCGTGTAGTTCGTAATAGCAACGCACGCGCTCGTGTGCGTGGGGTTCACGCACATTTTTTGTGTTTTTCTTCCCCCACCATTCCGCCCCACCTATAACGTTATCTGTCCCACTCTTTTTTCTATGACGCTCTTTCGTCGTGTGCGTGACGCGTGCGTGTGTGCGTTAATAAATTGCAACCTATATTTTGATCGAAGGCCAATGACGGAATAGAAAATGCGATTCTAGATTTCTATTTCACATTTAAATATTCAAATTTTTCATTTCTAAACATAATTAATATAAAATTTACATATATGAAAAGTTCGCGAAAGGACACTACCTTAGCCTAGCTATTCTGAAAACCAAACTACCTATTCTATTATTCAAAATAAATAATTTGAATACTTTAAAAAAGTTGTAAATACATTCGGAGTAAGAATAAATGAAATAATTTACGCATAAAATATTAGTTTTGTCAAGTTTTAATGTAGTTTGTCGAAGTCGCTACGGAGCTACGGCAGGTCGTAGGCTAAAAGTTACCCGTCGGAACTTTTTGGCGCTCCCGTCACACGAAAAGAATTTTCGATTTTCGAATTTTAAAAACTTTATGCGACATTTTTTTAATTTCAATATTTTACTAGACCAAGTTACACTATAGCTGTTTTATTTATAAATATATTATAATAATACCCGGATTCGTAGAATGGACGCGCGACAATATTTTTTGAATTCACAACAAAATTATACGAATTTCCCACGCGTATTGAAATCGTATGGAAATCGATAAACTTTTGTCGGCATGTTTTGTCCTTGAAGTATATTTTTAAATCGAAACCAGGCCACGAAATGCATTCAGGATATTTGATAATGCATTGAGTGTACTAACAATATATTAAACGTTATCACTGCTAAAATTAATGATTTTATAAATAGGTTTCCATTTTGAGTAATATTATTTAATTTTAGTTACGAGTATTTACTTATTTATTTGGTCAAAACACACATTTAACTTGCTTTGAGATTATAAGTATTTAACTACAACAAAAACAACCGAATCCTATAACCTACTATTTCTATTTCATAGATAAGAAAACAACTCGATTTATTTTCAGGATTTACTAACTTATGCTCACGACTTCGCCCACGTGGACTACACAACTTTCAAACCCTATTTTACTCCCTTTGGGGTTGGGGTTCAAAAAATACCTACCTGCCTAATTAGGGCCACATAGAAATATCTAATTAAAACTGAAATTACCAAAAAATGTTATGTAGTATTTTATGTTTACATATTTGGTGAATTGGGATTTGACGCACAGAAATGGGATGATGCCCATGTCAAAAACAAATTATTTCTAAAGAATTATTAAATAGAGGGTCTTCCAAAATTCGTAAAATCCACGCCCGCTGTTAGTTTTAAGTTTGGTACCGATAATTTTAAACTATCGATTTAACTAAAAAATTACATCAAATTATGTCAAATGTTTATAACGTCACACTCAGCGAGCGTTTTGACGTTTGATAAAAAGTCACTGATTTGACTACTAGCCTTTTGTAAGAATGGAATGCGCATGTTAAAACACTATAACTAAGACTAAGATATACTTAGCTGTATAATTTTTAAATAAAAACCCAAATAATTAATACAACATTAAAAAGTATCACAACTACTTAATCAATGTATTTCATTTTATACGTCATATTTATGCATGTAGAACAGCTCTATGTATTTTTTGGTTTGGTTAATACAAAATTATTATCACCCGTTTATTTTTATGACTAACTGTATCTACTCAACTTTTAAAAACCAAAATAAATTAATTATATTCAATAAGCTTTAAAATTAATCGTGTATAATAGATAGAATAAGAACTCATATTACTTTATTAAAGCAATGAAAAATCCAAGACTTTAAGGTTTTAATTTACCATCATGGGCAAGATTTTCACATAGTTAAATACATGTTTAAAATAGCCTACCTAAGTACCTTCGTTTAAATTAAACCAATCTTTCGTATTGCGTGTTCCTATATTATTTACTTACATTATGTTGCGTTAGTTAAAAATATATAAGTAATTTATTCATATTCGATATTTAATTAGGATGAAAAAGCATACATCCAGAGCTATAAAAAGTAAATAAATAAAATTAAAAAGTATAAATTCGAAATTCAAAAGTTCAAGTTCGCGCCCCGTTGTGCGCACGCGCGAGTCCTTGCGCCCGCGCTCGGCCAAGGCGAACGCTTACACAACTGTCAATGTCACTACATAGCCTACTCGCCGCCATCTTGGAAACAGTCGACTTGAAGGCTACGATAGCTTGTACATAGATGTTTCACAACTAGACGAGATTATTACGTCGTTCGCCTCTACAACTGCCTTTACACGAATAAAGGGAGAGTCTATTTAGTGTTTGACTATTTTATAGCCTACCTACACAAATGTGCTCCATATTTTTTAGGTTCTTAGTTTAGTGGGTAGCTTAAGCTATTAGCCGTCAAAAATAGTAGGTAATTATCGTCATCACCTCACTATTATAACGTAACCTTCTATATCCAAAGGGCTAACCTGTATCTGAATAAAAAAATATCTATCGCTATTGGACAAAAACCAGCTAAGTTCTAACAATACTTCATACCTAGATTGGTCAACATTGCAAAATTAACATTTTGAAGTTTTTATTTTCTTTCGGCTGAATTTATTTATCGCATAACAATCTTCCAAGTAGGTATGTAACGAATTTTATTGGAATTCTCAAAAAATATTTTTAAGACTTAAAAATTGAGACTTAAAAATTATTTATAAAAATCAGCTCTCAGTCTTTCCCTATTCGACTTTATCCATACTAAGATTATAAATGTGTCTGTCTGTTTTCACGACCCATTCGCTTAACCGATTTTGAAGAAATTTTGCTTGCATTACAGCTTGCACTCCAGAGCCGTACGGGAATATAATATAAGCTACTTTTCATCCCGAAAAATTAAAGAGTTTCCAAGAGACGAAGTCGCGGGCATCATTTAGATATCCATAATGTCCTCCTCAATCTCTTGGGACTATATCCATCGAAGAACTTAACTTCCCTATCTAGGACATAGGTTTAAGTACAGGTTTTTACGTAACGTCCTAACATGTCCTAAGATCGTTTAAGGTGCTCCAGCTTACAAGGTAGAGTCAAGGTTTTTGTCTCACAAAGATTTTGTCTTGAACAAACCTTTCTTTCTGCTCAAGACACTGAGTTATAGAACGTATAGATCTTAGAGGTGCGGAAAGGTACTCCCAGGACTTCGTCTGTATTGGTGTTAGCTGGCGGGCGTGCTCTGCCTTTTTGGAGTGTTTTTTTTGTTAAAACTGGCTGGAAAGCGCTCTAAGGGGGTACCGTGCGTATGTCGGCGAGCGCCGGCACAGACGAGGTCCATACTTATATAGTTTAACTAAGTAATTTGTTACAAATAACTACAAACTTGACATTGGCTAATCTTCGTAAAGCCAGACGAGAGAGAGAAAAAAAAAAGGTACTCCCAACTGATTATGTAGTTAAATAACTCATACATACACTGGTCTGGTACTGACTCTGAACACAGCTTTTTAAAGTATTCGCATCCTTTTCTTACTTATGTAAAATGAAAAGGCCAGACATAGTTAAATGCACTATTTAGAGTATTTAAATGTGAAATTTATGCTCCGTCCTTTTTTAGCAATATTAAAAAGAAAAAGATGCACATATTCTAAATTTAGTTTAGAGAAAGACAACAGAATAAGTCTCCAGTGATCGCAAAACAAGTAGTCCAATCTGAAGTTTTTACTTTAACCGCTGAATCAATCGTGTAGGAGATAACTTGTATCCTGGAGACGAGTTGCGTTAAATGATAAAGATAGCGATATTACCTATTGGCGGATAGAAAGAGACAGAGACAACTTAAAGCAGGTTCATCTACAGTACTTAAATACTAAATGACGAATAAACGACTAGTCCTCTTGTTTACTAGTCTTTTCTGCCATTAATAGTATTAATACCTCTAACACATGACAACTCTATGGCTTAAGAAAACAGTTAGTGATCTGTGTTTTTAATTAGTTTGTTAGGATCTTTCTTGGTAAAGTTTTTATCTATTTTGTGCAGGCTTGGAATGAAACTTGTGGCAGGAAATAAAAGTTAGAAATATTCAGGCATGAAAAGCTATGTTTCTGGTTTGAAATTTTTTTATTCAAATCGGGCGGTTTTTTAATTAATGATGTACAAAGGATCTTTTTAGATGTTTTTTTAGAACTACTAGAAAACAGTTCTTAAACTGAATGTTTTAGTTTTCAAAAATCATTTGTTTTTTTTTTCAAAATTTTGACTAGGTACATGATAATATAATTATTGGGTACAATGGACAAAAAAATCATTAATATTATTTCACGCAGGCTGACTAATAACAAAGAAAAAAATAGTAATATTATAATCATAATCTGTTTTTTTTTTGTTTTTCGAATCAAACATTTTCTGTTTTCCTGAAGTTTCGATAAATTTTGTGTTCGGAAAAAACGATAAAAAGTAGGTAAAGTTCGAATTTTTTTACTATAGGTATAAGTATTTCTAAGTTAACTAAATAACTCCATCAAAGATATAAAAATCTAAAAATTTGCTTATTATTACTTAAACTTGACTTATAATAGGTATAGGTACCTATACTTACTTTTGAAAAAAAATAGTTAAATTATATAGAAAGATGGTTTTTTAAACAAAAGTTGTATTTACTTATTTAATTTTGTACAATATTTTGGGTTACATCAAGTTACTTATAAGTTCTCAAAACTTTCCTTACTTTTACCTCTCACTTAAACTTAGCTTAAGTTAAGCTGCGCGCGACATTGGAAAGCTGAATAAAACTAGACTGTGTCGCTTTTCCAAACTATTACTTGCAAATATGTCATTATTGCTAACAATAAAATTTAGCCGTTTCAACAATCGCTCTGGTTTCTTTTACAGCTTGTTTCACTCGTTCCGTGATTGACTTGAAACACTTTCTCCATTTAGATGCGATTTTGAGAACATAATCGTATTTATGTCAGCTATTATTTAGAAGTAGATCTACTTTTAGTGCATAATTGATCGAGCGAAACTAGGTTTCTGAGTGGCTTTTCCTGCATGTTTATCAGTGGGAGGGCGGGCGATGCATGTCGCATGCTGCATGTTGCACCATACAGATTTGTTTGGTTTAGCGGATTATAGCAAATTAGGCTTTTGGTTCCTTGTATAAATAAATAAATAAAATATTTTTTATTCAATTGAACTTTTACAAGTACTTTTGAATTATCACATGCATCTAGTAGATACCCGCGTCTTCGTTCGCTTGGATTTAGGTTTTTAAAATTCCCGCGGGACCTCATTGATTTTCTGGAATGAAAAGTAGCCTATGTTACTCATCCCACCCATCCTTTCAACTAGCTTCACTTCACTAGCTTCTCCTTTCAGCAAAGGTTGTCTGGTAGAGATTGCTCTAAGCAATAAGGCCACCTTTGCACGCAATTATTTTTTCTGTTTTCTTCTTTCTGTGTTGTGTTCCTTTACATGTGTTTTTGTGTGCAATAAAGACTTCTATCTATCTATCTACTTACGTCTATACCTAAAATCAAGTCGATTGGTTGCTTAGGACGTGAAGGAAGGACAAGTAAACAAACCCCCTTTCGCATTTATAATATTAGTAAAGAGTACAGATATTGCTGGGTATTGATGATAAGCGACATATTACAAGACGTCAACATGATCTAGCCGGCAACTCGGCGTTAACAGGGCTCTCTCCGTCACTCGCTTCATACAATCGTAGTTCCAATTTCATTTGAATAATAAGCAACCAAAGTCCATGAAATTTTGCAGACATATTCTAGAAACTAATATCTGTGTCTGTGGTGTTTTAGATTTTTCTAAAAATATGTAGTTTTAAAATTACAGGGGCTCAAAGATTTGTATGTAAATTTTTAAGACCGCGTAACTTTGAAACCGAATATTTTAACAGAAATCTGGAAAACCACAGACATAGATATTAGTTTCTAGAATATGTCTGCAAAATTTCATGGACTTTGGTTGCTTAATATTCAAATGAAACTGGAACTACGTTTGTATGAAGCGAGTGACGGAGAGACCCCTCTTAACGGTCAATGTTACGTTGCGACGACCTAACTAACTGGTACAGCTGCCATGCCGGTCTAGGCTACACTGGAGGCTGTTGCAATCTGTCTACGTAGACACCTACTTTCATGCTACGAGTATTAATTAATGTCATTTCATTTGTTTTGTCTTGCTACTCTATAACTAACTTTCTCTACTAATATTATAAACAAATTGATGTTTCTGACTTCGCCCTCATGGATTTAGATTATTGAAAATCGCGTGGGAACTCTTTGATATTCCGGGATAAAAAGTAGCCTATGTCGCTCTCCAGGCCGATCCGTTGTTCAATTTCGACGCGATTGCTAGACAAACCAACAAACAAGAGTGAATAGGCATGCTTTAGGTAAACGCGTCCCATCTTAGGCCACATCATCACTTTCCATCAGGTGTGATTGTGGTCAAGCTTGCCTATAATGAATAGAAAAAACAATTTCGCAGTTATAATACCTATGGATATTGGTGATTAGCGACATATTGTAAAACGTGGTCTAGCCGGCAACTCGGCGTTAACGGTCAATGTTACGTTGCGACGACCTAACTAATTGGTACAGCTGCCATGCCGGTCTAGGCTACACTGGAGGCTGTTGCAATCTGTCTACGTAGACACCTACTTTCATGCTACGAATTAGTTTTGTCCTATAGGCCCTATAGCTAACCTGCTCTACTAATGTTCCGTATACAAAGGGTGCCAACGAGACCTATCCGTCCGTTCGTCCGTCTGTCAATGGGCTGTATCTTGTGAACCGTAATAGACTGAGAGAGTTGAAATTTTCACAGAATGTTTACCTATTTTTTTTCCGGTAGGTATAACAATAAATAAAAATTTCAAAATGGCCGCTTTGAAAATTTTAAAAGTTCAGAAGTGGAATTTCTTATGATAGATGGTACTGAACCCTTCCGACTCACACTTGACCGATTTCTTTTAGGTACTTTTATTTATATTAGGTACAAATACTTAAATTAAAAAAAAAATAAGTATCATATCATCGACGTTCATGCGTTAGCGCCTATTATGCACTAGTTACATCACTTTATGACCGCTAGACTAAGAACGTACAGTGCACAAGCTCTGTAAACGCACGTTAGTATTGCGACAGACTATATCTAGTGTCTGCGACAGGAATAGCATCATAATGGCCGATTAACATTGAATTTTCCCGCGTCAACAGCCGTTTTGACACTCTACGATCTGTCATAAGCCGTGTGGTTAACTGACTGACTGATTTATCAACGCACAGCTCAAACTACTGGATGGATCAGGCTAGGCATGCAGATAGATATTATGATGTGGACACTGGACAGCCGTTAATAAAGGATTTTTGAAAATTCCACTCCTAAGGGGGCGAAATGGAGTGAGAGCTTTGAAATTTGCATAGTCCACGTGGACGAAGTCGCGGGCATTCTGTTTGTTATAGGTACTTGTTACAATAATATTGAAAGCGCCGATTTTTTAACCCCCGACCCAAAAAGAGGGGTGTTATAAGTTTGACGTGTGTATCTGTGTATCTGTGTGTCTGTGTATCTCTGTATCTGTGTATCTGTGTATCTGTGTATCTGTCTGTGGCATCGTAGCGCCTAAACGAATGAACCGATTTTAATTTAGTTTTTTTTGTTTGAAAGGTGGCTTGATCGAGAGTGTTCTTAGCTATAATCTAAAAAAATTGGTTCAGCCGTTTAAGAGTTATCAGCTCTTTTCTAGTTTTCTTGTAGAAAAGAAGGTTAGATAACCGTTAGGTTCATAATATTATGTCAATAGACAAATGTCAAGCTGTCAAGATGGACGTTGCCTAAATACATAATTATTTATTTGAAAATGATGTTTTGGAAAACTCAAATACTTTGGATCGTCGGGGGTGTTATAAATTTTTAATTTACACTTGTCTATCGTCAAATAGGTAACTTTTATCACAGGAATAAAGGCGTAATGACAGATTTTCTTTAGAAAAACTGTCAAATCCTCATTTCTCAGATAAAAGTTATTTGACGAGTGAAAAATCGGCCCTAAGTACTTAGAGCATAGAAGATACCCACGACTTCATACGCGTGAATTTGGGTTTTTGAAAAATCATGGGACCTCTGATTTTCTGGAATAAAAAGTAGTCTATGTCCGTTTCCAGTAGATATACAAGTAGGTATTTAACATTTGTACTTTTCGTCATAGAACAGATAGGCCATGAAAAGCTAGCAGACAGACATACACTTTCGCATTATTATATTAGAATGGATATGGATTATATTTAGGCGATTAAAAATAAGCTTTATGAGATATTTCTGTTTGACCGATAGACTCTAAACTACTTACTAATAATAAATAATCAAGCCAATAGATAGGTAGGTATACCTATGTAATACACTAACATCTAATAATAAATCTTTTGAAGTCGGGTAAAAAGACGAGATGTTAGTAATATGATGTCAAGGAAAAGTGAAACAGGTCAACTATTACCGATTACAGGCATACAATATTACCTTCCCATCCAAACAAAGACATGCTTTCAAAAAAATAATATTGAGTGAGTACTTATTTATATATACTTATTCGTATACTTTTTACATATAAGAATTGAAAAAATTAAAATGGCACCATGCAACCACCATATTGTTTTTTTTTTCAAAGAAATTATAGCCATTGTCAGATGATGTAAGGATTTAACGATACCCCGAAAATCTAAATCTGTCCAGGCATTTAGAAGTTATGGTTAAATCAAGAAACTTACATAAGTAGATGAGCTCTGAAAATATTATACCTATAGGTAACTCATTGTCGTCGTATAAAGTTATTTTATCAAAAGGTATTTTTAACCCCCGACCCAAAACGAGGGGTGTTATAAGTTTGACGTGTGTATCTGTCTGTGGCATCGTAGCTCCTCAACTAATGAACCGATTTTAATTTAGTTTTTTTTTGTTTGAAAGGTGGCTTTATCGAGAGTGTTCTTAGCTATAATCCAAGAAAATCGGTTCAGCCGTTTGAAAGTTATCAGCTCTTTTCTAGTTACTGTAACCTTCACTTGTCGGGGGTGATATAAATTTTTAATTTGCACTTGTTTAGACGTTTGATTCTAAATCTGTAAACCAGTTTTACAAAAAGTACAAATCATTAAAAAGCTGCATTCAGGTTTATCGAAGAAAAATCCAAAACATTTGCAGAGGCATGAACGACATTGAACTTTTGCGTTTCTTCCGCGAAAAAAAAATAATGTCATTACGCAAAAACTCGTTTCAACTGAGTCAAGTACAATGTCTTAATCATGTATGTAAATATGTAGCGTTTTTATGAATAAAAATTAAAATGATAATATTTTTTGTACCACCCATTCAATTACAATATTTAATTTGTTCATAATTATTAGTTACAAATTAAAATATGACAGACTTACAGCTATTTAAGGCCTCATTCGCACGAGAGCTTTTTTAAAGTCCGTTAAAAAAGCGTTCAAATAGAACAAATGCATTCACACGTCAACGCTTTTTTAACGCGCACTTTGTATTTTCAGGTAACCGGGTTTTAACGCAACGCTTTTTTAACGCTCGTGCGAATTAGGACTAAGTACTCATCGAACTTTAAAATTTAAATGCTTCTTAATTTAATGACAGGTGTTAAAATAAGTGAATTTTGATTTGGACTGCCTTCCATCACCACCCAGCAATATTAAGAAATACAGTTACTGCTGCTCTGCACAGGCATGCACTAATACAATAACACAGTCATGAATACAATGTTTTCATTAAAATAGAAAGAAAGAAAGAAGAAAGAAAGAAAAACTGTTTATTTGGTACCAACAATAACTTAAAATAAATAAAATATGAAATGGGACGCGTTGTGTGTGGTGCCAAAATGGACTCCACTCAGCATTTGCTGCGCCTGTGTCGGGAACGCAGGCACAGCGCTGGTCTTCCGTGAAGCCAGAAGTTTCGGACGGTAACTATAGGATGCAATATACAAAATGCAAATACAATACAAAATAAATAATGTGGTTAGTAGATATAGGGTTAGTACAATAATTTAATGATAAAGTAGGTATATAATAAAATAAAGTAGAATAAAGATGTGGGAGGACCTGAATAATAATATTATTATTAATATTTTTACATAATTGTATTTGGGAAGTAATAATTCTAGGCTAAGTAAGCATTCGTTATATCTTATCAGTTAAATAATAATCATTGATAGAGTATTAAGTTTTTTATATTAGAAATTTCACTAATACTTATTGTCTTAAAGGAAGGAATTCATTCGTGGCTATAATGTCTTTTGGCAAGTGATTATAGAGTATTGACCGTGTACAGGACCATATCAGTAACTTTACAGGTTTTATAATAAACACTGTGATTAAACGTCAAATGAGTATAATGTTAAATTTCCATTAATTCGGGCTCCGGAATACTGCAAAGGACAGGGTACGGCGAGCAGTTGAGTCATATAACTCAATTTATGCGAACACATCTGCCAACCAACATCCCGTTAGGCTGCCTTTATACTGAGCTGTTTGTATTTTATTTTCCCTCTTAACTTTTTTTTACCCGACTACGGCAAGGCCAAAAGGAAGGGTTTTATTTTTAACAGTCTATGTATGTATATTTGTATCAGATTCTGTGTGTTCTACCATATCGCCTAAATTACTGGGCCGATTTTTAGGTGTTGGTCAATCAATGTTACATCCAAAAAAAGAGGAGGTCTCCAAAATTTTTTTTTGCTATTGTATCGAATAGGATATCAAATGAAAGAGGAAAGTTTCTGAGTTCATAAATATAGGTTAATACAGAACAATGTTAAAATATACCGAGCGACAGTAAATAAATTAGTAAATAAAAGTAAATAAATTTTGATATTGAATAAAGTGAAATTCAGCTCGCGCAGCACTGCGATCTGAAAAACAAACGCCTCTCTTTCTATCGTGTAAACTCTTATAGACTCTCTCTCTCTTTCTTTTGAGACTTACATGTGAGCCTAGGTAAGTAGGTATATACAATTTAAAAAATGTTACAAGACCAAAAACTGGCTATCCTAGCTAGATCAGAAATAAGATCTTATTTAAGATAACCTCTATATTTTATGTAATTTCTCTGTAATTTTGGCCGTGATATGTCGCTGAAAATCTGCCATTGTGTAAAAGCCCTTATGTACAACAATAAGTACGCATTGACCGCGGCCTCCAGACGAAAGCAATAAGCAAAAAAAAAAAACAACAAAAAACAACCACTTTCGCTTGCGGCCCCAAATTGAATGACCTCAATTCCGTGTGTTTTTGTGCTTTT
The DNA here is from genome assembly GCF_905333055.1 of Maniola jurtina. Taxonomy (NCBI): domain Eukaryota; kingdom Metazoa; phylum Arthropoda; class Insecta; order Lepidoptera; family Nymphalidae; genus Maniola; species Maniola jurtina. The sequence continues at coordinate 6,974,808 of NC_060052.1, read as the reverse complement.
TTTTGAGTTTTAACGTGTGTTTCATCGTCTACAGTTCGGCGTTTTTGGTTATTTTTGTAATTGCTTGAGCAGGCGTATTTTTAACATGCAATTTTCATAATTCTTAAATTCCTTTGCTTAGGTACTTCATTTTTCCTTTGTCCCGTTACCAGAGAATAGAGGGGTCTCTCCGTCACTCGCTCCATACAAACGTAGTTCGTCTCTCATTTGAATACTAACCAATCTTACTAAATGGAATTTTGTAGAAACGTTCCGGGAACTAATATCTACGCCTGTGGTTTTCGAGATTTCCGTTATAATAGTCGGTTTCAAAGTTACGTGGTCTTAAAAATTCACATACAAATCTTTGAGCCCCTGTAATTTTAAAACTACATATTTAAAAAAAATCTAATACACCACAGGCACAGATATTAGTTTCTAGAATATGTCTGCAAAATTTCGTTGACTTTGGTTGCTTAACAGGGCTCTCTCCGTCACTCGTTTCCACTCGTTTCTTACAATCGTAGTTCCTTTTTCATTTGAATATTAAGCAACCAAAGTCCATGAAATTTTGCAGACATATTCTAGAAACTAATATCTGTGTCTGTGGTGTATTAGATTTTTCTAAAAATATGTAGTTTTAAAATTACAGGGGCTCAAATATTTGTATGAAAATTTATAAGACCGCATAACTTAGAAACCGAATATTTTAACAGAAATCTGGAAAACCACAGACATAGATATTAGTTTCTAGAATATGTCTGCAAAATTTCATGGACTTTGGTTGCTTAATATTCAAATGAAATTGGGACTGCGATTGCATGGAGTAAGTGACAGAGAGAGCCCTGTTAAGATTCACTCATATTTTGATGTGCTTTTCAAATACATATAATTTTTAGAGTTCCGTGCCCGAAGAACCCTATTACTAAGCCTCCGCTGTCCGTCCGTCCGTCTGTCTGTCAGTGCGCTGTATCTTGTAAACGGTAATAGGTAGACAGCTGAAAATTTTCACAGAATGTGTATTTCTCTTGCCGTTATAACAACAAATAATAAAAATTTCATAATGGTTGCCTTGAAAATTAATAAAAAAAATTAAGAGTGTTATTTCTTGTACAATGGTACGGAACCCTTTCGCCGCCCGAGTTCGACTCGCACTTGACCATTTTTTTTCAGTTTTTATTCAAGTAAACTTTCAGAGGTAGGTAGGTACCTACTTTTGAATCATCAAAAGAATCTACCACTGGTATTTGTACCGAGGAGAATTCCAAACAAGTTGAGTGGTTTTTTATTTTCATTACACAATATGTTTGGAAAACTCATATTTGTTTCCGTGTTCTTGTTTATGTTTTAATATTTAGAAAACTTTTGACTCGCTCTGTACGAATTTTAAACAAGGAAAGATGACAAGTTTCACTTCTTAGAGGCGAAAAGGCATTGACTGCTGCTATAGGTAATTATCTAAGAAAAACTAAAGTATCACACTAATATTATAAAGGCGAAAGTATGTGTGTATGTTTGTTACTCCTTCACGCAAAAACTACTGGACGGATTTGGCTGAAATTTGGAATGGAGATAGATAATATCCTGGATTAGCACATAGGCTTCTTTTTATCCCGAAAAATCTAAGAGTTCCCACGGGATTTCGAAAAACCTAAATCCACGCGGGCGAAGTCGGACATGGCTAGTAGTTTATAATATTTAAAATTTTCCGAAATTCAAGAAAAGCTGGGGCGTGTGAGCCAATTTTATGTATAGCACGCCTTATAATAGAGTCATTAACATTAACACTGTGTCATTAACACTAAGTTCACTAGGTATACCTAGTACATTGAACTAATTCTAGACTTTGTATTATAAATAGCTCATAAACATACACTGTTGTGCCTAAGTGATAACTGTGTGAGAGTGAATTTTTATTGCCTACATTATATTTAATTTACTTATTTACCTATTTGTAGGTCGATAGCCTTTATAAGTTAAGTTCATTTTAAGTTAAGTTTAAGTTAAGCCTTTATAAGTTAAGTTATAAGTTACTAGGAGATGCCCACGGCTTCGCCCGCGTAGATTTCAATTTTTGTAAATCCCGTAGGCACTCTTTGATTTTCCGGGATAAAAAGTAGTCTATGCGTCCTTTCCGGGATGTTTCCCGAGTCTGTACCTTTTACTAAAATCGATTCAGCGGTTGGGCCGTGAAAACGTAGCAGACAGACAGACAGACATACTTTCGCATTTATAAATGGACTAGCGACCCGCCCCGACTTCGCATGGCTAGCTTCAATTTTTTATAGGGATCTCTAGTTTTTTTGAAAGTAAAATTTTTATAGCCTTTGCCACTCAGGAATAATGTAGCTTTCTACTAGTGAAAGAATTTTCAAATTCGGTTCGGTAGTTTCAGAGATTACTTCCTACAAACAAACTTACAAACTTTACCTCTTTGTAATATTAATTATTATAGTAAGTATAGATAACCCGTCTAGATAATCCCCGTGATATTGTTCATGTAGATTTAGGTTTTTTCTTTGATTAACTGGAATAAAACGAAAGAAAGTACTTAGATCCATGCAAAAAATCAGTTGCAGCGTAATTGAGGAACAAACCAACAATCGAAACACTTTCGCATATTTTTTATAATAATATTATAATTGTAATCTGATTGATCCGTCCCCTGGCTTTGCTCGTGTGTTTCACATACCTCTGATAACGGAGAACTCTCAGGCATGTACCTAGGTTACCACACGATGCTTTCCTCCATCAATACAAACCTCAATAGCTCAACCGGTAAAGGAGTGGGCTGAAAACCGAAAGGTCGACGGTTCAAACCCCGCCCGTTGCACTATTGTCGAACCTACTCCTAGCACAAGCCTGACGCTTAGTTGGAGAGGAAAGGGGAATATTAGTCATTTAACATGGCTAATATTTAAAAAAAATTTTTTTAAAATAAATTTATTTAAAATCAATACTTAAGTACCTCCATAACTCCGAAAAGCTAGAGGTACGTGTTCGGATTCGAATTTTGGACTAGGAGGCTGACGCCTTAACCACTGGGTCATAACCGCTAACATAGAGAGACCAACACGCAAAATCTCATGTTTCTAGACCAATCAGTTTGAGCTGTGTATGTTGATATGGCGATATGTTAGTTGTACTTTCTCTTCTTATAAATATAAATTACTAGCTGATGCCCGCGACTTCGTTCGCGTGGATAAAGTTTTTTTTAAATCCCATAGGGAGGTCTTTAACTTTCCGGGATTAAAAGTAGCCTATGTGTTAATCCAGGGTATAATCTACCTCCATTCTTTCCAACCAAATCCGTTCTTTAGGTAGTTTTTGCGTGAAAGAGTAACAAACATACACACACACACACACGAACTTTCGCCTTTATAATATTAAGTCTGATATACCTAGTGTGATCTACGTGTGTTAGGTTGTTTGCGTGTTATTAAAATAGGAATAGAAAGATTTTTATTTCCTAATAAACTTTTACTAGCTTTTGAATAGTCTAACTCTACCTATTCTAAGACCTCGAGGTGACTTGCTAACTCAGTGTCTAACACTGAATGATAGCCACCGAGCAAATTTTTTAACCCATTGAAGGTTTTCTACGAAACAATATTTTAACATCACCCAGTAAAGCAGCAATGCTACTGGGCTACCAGCGTCAAACGTACTAACATTTGACGCCTGCCAGTGACGTCGAAGTCCCAACGTTTTGTTAGAAGTTCCCTAACTGTCGTGAACTGTGCCTATCATCTTATACATGTGCAAATTAAAAAATAACACCCCCGACAAGTGAAGGTTACTGATTATAGCTAAACACACTCTCGATCAAGCCACCTTTCAAACAAAAAAATAACTAAATTAAAATCGGTTCATTAGTTCAGGAGCTACGACGCCACAGACAGATACACAGATACACACGTCGAACTTATAACACCCCTCTTTTTGGGTCGGGGGTTTAAAACAAGAATGAACTAAAAACTTTCAAAAACTGTCAATTATTATGGACAAACTGAGAAGATTACCTAATCGAGAAAAAAACTATAGGGTTGACACTTGGATTAAGAACTTGGCTTTATTAACTAGCTATCACAATTCAATTTGGTCAAAGTAAAAAAAACATTATAGTCATACAGCCAGGTAGTCATATTTTGATTATAAGTAATACAAAAATAATAATATTGCTAGTTACCACAAAGCACGATGACAACAAACTCATTAAATGTCCATGTTCTTATTAAATATCTAAAGCATGGCTATAACAAATTGTTGAACGAAGCAAAGGTCCATGACACATGCGAAGTTACATTATCTGTGGCGATCCTTTAAGAGATCATAAAAAAATGACAATTCAAAAAGGGAACGCTCAAAAGCTGTCAAACTGCCTCGCGCTGACGTCCTGAAACCTGCCCTGCCTCAACCGCGGCCGGCGTGAGGCCGTTCACCCGCGATTTATTTCTTTTTTTTTACCCGCATACAAACTAAATGCACACGTATACACGTAATAAGCGACCATAGACATCTTATATTTATAACTAGGGCTGTCGCCAATTAATCATACAGTAAAAAGTTTGGTTATTTTTTTTTTTATAAATAAGTAAAAAAATTAATAACCGATTTTTGGTATCTTAAACATTTATAGAGCCTTATTATGCAAATTCGGATTTTTTTTTTGATTCCTAAAAATATAATAGGCTACTTTTAGAAGGTTAGAAAAAATTTCTTAAACAAATTAAGATTTATAATATAAGAAATAGGTTAGAGTTTGAATATTTAATATTATGTCATTTAAAACATTACCATAATATTTTAAAAATCTTTTTTATATTATTATGAAATATTTTGTAGTGGATTGTTTTAATTTATCTTAAAATAAATAACCATGGTACATTATTTAATAAGGGTGGCAAGTGACAACCCTATTTATAACTTTCGTTCAAAAACTGGTCCGTAACAGGATTCTTCGTGGTAGCTTTGGACGTTTAGAATTTTATATACAAAAAAACAAAAACCTATCAACCAGTTAGAATCGTTTTAGTTTTGGCTTATGTTCTTGTTAGTCGTTTCTTTGTAAACTTTTCTGTTCTCACGATTGGTGCTTAGTTTTTTTTTTCTTAAATGTATCCTGTGCAAAGGTTGTGTACTACATCATGCCTGTATTTACCTAAGCTTTTTGTTTCAGTTTGAAGTTTAAATAAGATACTTTAACTAGATATTTTGCCAGGGCTCTCTCCGTCACTTACTCCATACAATCGTAGTTCCAATTTCATTTGAATATTAAGCAACCAAAATCCTGTGGTGTTTTAGATTTTTCTAAAAATATGTAGTTTTAAAATTACAGGGGCTCAAATATTTGTATGTGAATTTTTAAGACCGCGTAACTTTGAAACCGAATATTTTAACGGAAATCTGTAAAACCACAGGCATAGGTAGATATTAGTTCCTGGAACGTTTCTACAAAATTCCATTGTGTATGATTGGTTAGTATTCCAATAAGAGAAAAACTACGTTTGTATGGAGCGAGTGACGGAGGGACCCCTCTTAACAGTAGGTTTTTTGATAATGATACTAAACAATATTTTATTGTTTTGTATTAGTACTTATAAAAAAATATAAACAAATTTTTTTTTTCATATAGTTAAGTAGGTTTTTATTTATTCAGATACAATACCAGGAACTTAAGTAACTGTTATCGGCTGGCTTTTCCAACCAATTCAAATTCAATTTGCATGGGTCGAACTTAATTCTTAAGGTTCTTAATTTTCTTGGATTTCTCTTGAAAATCGAAATGAAAAATTTTAACCTTATTAATCCAATGACTTCTGAACTTTACGTTGTTACGTTGATGTGTCAGTCAGTCAGTTTACTACTTTAAAGTTAAGCATTCTACGCTCTACTTTTATTCATCAAAACCGCATTTTATCTATACTAATATTATAAAGAGGAAACCTTTGTATTTTTGTATTTTTGTATGTTTGTATTGAATAGGCTCAAAAACTACTGGACCGATTTCAAAATTTCTTATACCATTACTTAGAGGGATTCTTCCGAATCCGTATAGGCTATATTTTATTCCGGAAAATAGATAGGATTTTTCGTGGTAGTGAAAATTGTGGAGTAAGGCGTCGAAAAAACTGCCGTACGTTAACGATTCTCGCGAACGCTGCCTAAATGGTTAGAGATGTATGGTTGACTTCTATAGAAAAGTTGTAGAACTCAATAATGCCTACAAAAAAGTCCGCGATAGTATAAACCAAACATTTATATTTTAGCCATTATAACCACTATTCCATAGAACACCCGTGCGAAGCCGGGGCGAGTCGCTAGTTATAATATATTTATAGTTGTCATCCAAAGCTGCATCATCAAATGTCTTTGCACCGATCAAATTACTTGTAAAAAAAACAAATGATAGACAAAACAAAATGGTGGCAACAAATTGCGGCCATAGAACCAGCGGGAATAACATGAAATAGCGTTGAGCTGCTTTTTGTGACGAAAAAGCTCAGCCCCTCATTTACAGGGGAGAAGCTACAAATAATTCTCGTTGACAAAATACCGGACCACCGGGTCTCTAAAATACAACCATGGGAACATAACTTGGCGGCGTGTGAAGAATTCGTCTCAAATCTCTCAATTATATGTTCATACACAGGCTCTATTATTGCCTGTTGGTCTAACCGGACGCTGCACGCTCCGCGGAACGCGTCCCACTCAGGACTGTCTTTGGCTTCGACCAATTTCGGTAAAAAAAAAACTGCTTAGTCCAAATCTTTGACTTCGGCCACGAACTATTATGTATGCACGCAATCACAAAGGAAAAGAAAGTGTTGCATGGGAACGTCAAACTGCGTTGCGCTGTTCGCATTATTTTGCTGTAGATATTATTATTTAGAGTTAAAAAACCATTATTTTGTTATTTCTACATTTATATGTCTTGGTGTACAGTAAAGATTATTTTACTTTACTTTTACTTTATTTTAAACCACTCTTGAATTGAATTTCTTAAGGTTATTAAACTTTTGGTTCAGGCGGAAGATTGTGGCGATAGCCGATGAAAATCCGCTTCGTCGGATACTCATACTACTCGTACTTACGCCTTACTCTAAGCCCTCAACTGAGAACAAATGTCGTCTCTTAGTCGCGTTGCTCGTTACTGTCACGTCTTATTTCTCGTTTTAGCCTCCCGGACGGATGGGTAGAATCAGTTTTTACTTGAAGGAATTTATTTTGCGCGATAGATAACCTGATATTTCGCTCGCAGCCATTTTGATTTTAATCTGTGCTACTTGAAATTATTGGTTGCTCGATTTAATGTTAAGTAGGTTCAATTTTATATTATGCGTTGGTACTCGTTAGCAAGTTGTTTTTTCTTATAATGATAACTTACATAGGCACTAGATTGTCTACATGGATTTAAGTTATATTAAATATTCTATGGGAACTCAATATCATGCCTTAGTTGGGGCACTGGTCTTACAAAGAGAACTTAGGCATAAGCAAAACTGTAAGTTTCTAGAGCCATTGGTTTGAGTTATATGCTGATGGGTCAGTCAGTCAGTTACTTCTTTTATAAATCTACAGATTTTCATTGGTGTAATGTGATATTACCTACATCGAATTTTCTCTAAAGTTTATCATTAATAGTACCTTCCTACTTACCTAAGTAACACTTGCCGGGGAAGTGAAACAGAAAATTCGCGGGTTTCCCCACTTTTCAGTTTTCACTCTACGTCACAGAGAGTTTACCTGCAAAAGCTAAATTGTCTAGACCCAGTGGTTTGAGCTGCATGTCGATATGTCAGTCAGTCAGTCCCTTCTTTTTAACCCCCGACCCAAAGAGAGGGGGTATAAGTTTGACTTGTGTATCTGTGTATCTGTCTGTGGCATCGTGGCTCCTAAACTAATGAACCGATTTTAATTTAGTTTTTTTGTTTGAAAGGTGGCTTGATCGAGAGTGTTCTTAGCTATAATACAAGAAAATCGGTTCAGCCGTTTGAAAGTTATCAGCTCTTTTCTAGTTACTGTAACCTTCACTTGTCGGGGGTGCTATAAATTTTTAGTTTACACTTGTATGAATACAGCTTTTCCTTGGTGTAATAATATGATATTACGAAATCCATCGAATTTTCTACAAAGTTTATCATTAATATTAGTAGGTATAACACTTGGCGGGGAGCCGAAACAGAAAACTTGCTGGGTTTTCCACTTTTCAGTTTTCCCGTCCCGTTCCCCAGTTCGCAACTTGTTCCGACTTTGAGACTGTGGCACGTGTATCCGAAACTTTATATTATTTTAATCCATACTAATCCATACTACTAATATTATAAATGCGAAAGTGTGTCTGTCTGTCTGCTACCTTTTCACGGCCCAACAGGCAACAGCTTTTAACCAATTTTGATGAAATTTGTTACAGAGTTAACTTGCATCCCGGGGACAGACATAACCTACTTTTTATCCCAGAAAGTTAAAGAGTTCCCACGGGATTCTTAAAGGCCAATCCATTTAACTGTTTTATACTATATTTGGGAAGTGTAAAAGTAGCTTGCGTCCCGAAAATCGACATAAGCTACTTTTTATTCCGGAAAATCATATGGGATTTTTAAAAACCTAAATATGTAGATACGTATAATAACAATCTATACCAAGTAATGCGTACCAAGTTTCATCAAAATCTACGAAAATCTTGCAGACAGACAGACAGGTAGACACACTTTCGCAGTTATAATATTAGTATGGACGTAATCCTCCTAATCCCCCTATAGAAAACTCCCAAAAATACTTCACCACCTAATACTGATAGCATACCTATACCTACTTCTATACCCAGTCTCGTCTGGACGGGGCAATGGCCGATCATAATATTGTTTTCTTTTTTTTATCGATGAAAGGTTCGATATTATTATGTCGAATAAGACGGCGCGGTGTATGGAACCGTCTTAGATTATTAGCTTAGTACATATTAGCTACTAAGCTATAGGTACCAAATAGAAATTGTGGGCTTCTTCTCAAACAAGGGCGCGTTTGGAACCTTCGTAACTTTAGTTGTAAGTTGATGAAAATAGTTATCACCAGTCTCATTTGCTAGGGTGATTTTTTTTTTTAATTCAAAAGACCTTTTAAAAGAAAACAGGAACCGCCGAATTTCTCGCTGATCCTTCTCGGTAGGAAAGGTATTCTTTTGATGATTGAAAGTACGTACCTACTTGTAAAAGTTTGAATAAAAATCTTTCTATTTTCTATTTTGAAAAAAAAAGTTTTAATTTTATTAAATAAAAAACATTTCTTTATAAAGTGTTTTATTTTTATTATAAAATCAATCTCCATAATGTTCTTAAAGGTGTGTGATGTCTGCCAATTCGCACTTGGTCAGCTTGGCGGACTATGACCTAAAACCCCTTTCACTTCAGAAAAGGCTAAACTGGAACCTCTAAAGTCGATCAGCCATCCAGTTAGGTACATAGGTCATACATAGGCTCGACCCTTCTCATTTCAGAAAAGGCCAAACTCGGACCTCTAAAGTTGGTCATCCATCCAGCTACCGACTTAGGTCAGTGATGCTTAACCATCGTAATCAATTCGTTGTCACATTAGGCCACAACACATCTAGATCTAGACCGTAGTCGTTTAATAAAACCGCATATTTCCTTCAACATTTCAAACTCTTTGTACCAAAGTCGCGTGTAGTAAAATGTCCTTTTTAAAAGACAAAGTCGGGTTCGGCGTGAGACGATCGATAGACTCGAGTGGACGAATCGACGACCTGAAGACGGACCGGCAATAGATGCTAAAAGACTTGGATGCGGTATTCGGTGATTACCATGAGTGATTATCGACTCTAAACCAACATTGGTACCTAAATTCCTGAGGAAATTATTAGGTAGGTTCTTGTACATAAAAGATCAAGAGTTGGATGCGGTAATCTATGATTTTGATTACCGACGGTAATTTACCAACCATACGTACGTAAATACCAGAGAAAATTATTAGGTTTTTGCTCATAAAATGTCCTTCTTAAAAGACTAAGTTGGGTTCAGCGTAAGATGGTCGACAGACTCGAGTGGACGAATTGACGACCTGAAGACGGACCGACAATAGATGCTAAAAGACTTGGATGCGGTATTCTGTGATTACCATGAGTGATTACCGAATCTAAACCAACATTTGTACCTAAATTCCTGAGGAAATACTTAAAAGATCAAGAGTTGGTTGCGGTAATCTATAATTTTGATTACCGACGGTAATTTACCAACATCTAGGTATAGGCAAATGCCAGCAAAAATTATTAGGTTTTTGTACATAAAATGTCCTTCTTAAAAGAAAAAATTGGGTTCAGCGTATGATGGTCGATAGACTCGAGTGGACGAATCGACGACCTGAAGACGGACCAACTGTAAGATGCTAATAGACTTGGTTGGATGCGGCATCCTTTGATTACCGATGCCAATGTCTTCTTTGGCACCATTCCATTCCACCAAAATTTGGTTCAACAAAAAATATACCAAATAACACAACGACGACGTAAAAAGCATTACAATAAGTAAGTATATGAGTAAAAAGTCATTTTAATAAGTCATTTTAAGTAGAATTTAAAGTTTAGAAAATGAATCGCAGTTATAAAACAATAGAGCATTTAATCGATGACATTTCGATAAAAGATGGCGGCCTCAAAACAGCAGCTATTCTGTTTTGCACCCATTTGAAAATGATCTGAGTTGCTCTTAAATCTCGCCTAAAAGTTTTACTTGAAATGACAAAATATTAACCAAACTTGAACTTCCTATAAAACTAGAGTTAGGCAGATATCCAAGATGTGCTAAAAATCAATAGCCGACTTTAATTCCGTTAAAATGAGATAAAAAGGGGATGAAGTAAAAATACAAAACCGTCAAGAAACTGCAGCTTCAACGCCGCCACACAAAACTCGAGCCCCACACATTAGATGTGCGAAACATTGGATGCGGTGTTTTAATTATGACGTGAAAATAAAATTGACAAAAAAAATTGTATTCTAAGAACACGAGAACAAAGTACTTATTTATGTCGTATTAAAAATTATACCTAGAGATATATTATGTAAAAACCGGTAGAGTCGAGCTGGAATTGGGGTTTCGTACCATTGTATACAGATAAAAATTTTCATGATGGCCATTTTTAAATTTTGGTATTATTTGTCATTATAGTGGCAATAGAAACACACATTCTGTAAAAAAAAACTCTCTACTTATATGGTTTATGAGTTAGAATGCCCTGACAAATAGACAGACAGATCGACAGACAGCGGAGGCTTAGTAATAGTAAAATCTTAATAAGCGCTTTGTAAAATCATCGATCTAATCGTACTAGGTATTAGGGATATTCCCGCTAGCTACTTATATTCTGTCGTTAAACCACGAAATAAGTCTAAAATCATTAGTATAATATTATATCAGCCCGTTTGTAATGAATCTATCATTAATAGTGCTCAAAATAAAAATACCACATCCTAACATTATATTATCTGGATATTAGTAGATCTTGTGGAAAAGTCCAACGCATAGAAGATAGCTGAAATACTAGAGCTAGTGAATCTTTGGATTAAGAGTTCAGATCACTTTCCTGTTTTTGACTTCCATTTATAACAGGATAAAAATTAATGTGTGCTCCTGTTTTATGCATTAGCGTATCATTCTTCCGACTTTGTACAGTTGTTGTATTGCAACGCATACCTATAGCTAATTAGGTAGTATAATAAAATAATATGAAAATCATATACGTGTTTGGTTATATTGGAAAAAAATACCTAGTGCTTTTTGAATTTCATTTGTCTTATAATGTTTAAAATGGAATGTCCTAAATTTTCTACATTCTTATATCGTAGACGGTCAAAGGTCCCTGGAGAATATAGGGCTGCAGACTTACGGAACCATGAAGTTGGGATATTTTTATATATTTACGAGATGATTTCATCCGTATCCGTACAGTATACATATGTATTTATTTACATTTTATTTCCTGTCACTGCAACATTTTTGTTGTTAAAACAATTTTTGAATAATAATATCATCGCCATAGTTTTCTGTATTCATACATATTATGAACCAAATCAATTATAGGATCACTTTGTTGTCTGTCTGTCTGTCCGTCTGTCAAGAAAACCTATAGGGTACTTCCCGTTGACCTAGAATCATGAAATTTGGCAAGTAGGTAGTTCTTATAGCACAAGTAAAGGAACAAATCCGAAAACAGTGAATTTGTGGTTACATCGTTAAAAAAATGTGTTTAAATTTTCAAAATTAGATAACTGTAAACCAAGTGGGGTATCATATGAAAGGGCTTTACCTGTACATTCTAAAACAGATTTTTATTTATTTTTATACATAATGGTTTTTGATTTATCGTGCAAAATGTCGAAAAAAATACCCGAGTTCGGAACCCTCAGTGCGCGAGTTCGACTCGAACTTGGCCGGTTTTTTTTTTGGCAATAAAAATTGTTTAATAATAATGTCACCTCCATAGTTTTCTGTATTCATGCATCGTATGGACACGGTCAAAGGTCCCCAAGGTATAACAGGGCTGCAGGCTTACGGAACCATTAAATTGAGATACTTTTAGACGTTTATAAATAGCTGTAGGTAATATCTACGGATACTTTGATGGCGAAGGGAGTTTTTAGGGTTCCGTACGTCTGAATAAAAAACAATAATAAAATATAATAAGTAATTTGATTTTCAATATGGGAGAGAAACGCACTACTGAGCCTGACTTTTTTTTTAAATTACAGAAAACAACTACTGGAAAACTAATAAGAAGTCTATGGTCTTGAATTAATATTGTAAATCTTTTAAATAAGTACTGTTCGTACAAACTTACATAATAACCTACGGAACTCTCTCCACGCGAGTTTGACTTGCACGTCTCCGTTTTTAGGGTTCCGTAGTTTTACGCTGATCTTACATTTTAATTTTCAATTATTGGTGTATTTTTAATTAATGCTGTTGGTACGTATTTTTAATAATTATTAATTTTTCACAAGTAAGTACCTACCGTAGAACTACCTACTAAGTAATTACCTAAATACTACAAGAATATTTTTAAGATCATAGAAAGATAAAGAGAGGGCTTACAAAAAAAATATTCTTGAAATAGGTACTTAAACAATTTCTTTCTAATACTTTTTATTTGGGACTGAAAATAAATATTTTCGAAACAACGACCAAGATATTTTCAGCCCTATGTTTTATTATTTTAGAGCTCAAACATTTTTTGTATAGAACTGAAAATTTATTTTCGACACTCCACATACAAGGTATTTTCATCTCTATGTTACATTATTTTAGAGTTCTAAATCGTGTGGGATGGAATTAAGATGCAAAGTTACGTCTCAGCTTTTATTACATCTGAAGAATTTCACTCTCAGATCCACTATCACAGTTGGCGAGCGGCCAACTGGATTTGTAGCTATTAACACGTACGTCGTCTTGTCCAAACTTCCTCAGTGATTGAAGACCAAAGACTTCAAACAGTGCGTGTTGCTAGTGATGACATAAGAAAAAGAAAAACCAGCCAAGTGCGAGTCGGACTCGCGCACTGAGGGTTCCGTAAATTAAACCGTAAATTCCGTAAATCGAAACTAAGTATTATGCATATTTAAAATTAATAAAAATCAGTTTTAGAATGTACAGGTAAGTAACGCTCTTGAATGAGGAGAACCAGAGTAACCGACATAGTTCAACGGGTTGCGAAGCGGAAGTGGCAATAAATCATAGAGATAGATAAGTATACCGGGACTTTGTCTGTGTCGGTGTTAGCTGGCGGGCGTGCTCTGCCTTTTTGGAGTGTTTTTTTTTTGTTAAAACTGACTGGAAAGCGCTCTAAGGGGGTGCCGTGCGTATGTCGGCGAGCGCCGGCACAGACGGGGTCCATACTTGTATAGTTTATCTAACTTGTAACAAATAACTACAAACTTGACATTGGCTAATCTTTGTAAAGCCAGACGAGAGAAAAAAATGAAAAAAGTATACCTAGATAGTAAGAGAGAGTTCTAAAAACCGATAGACGTTGGAGTCCCAAGACTCTCAAGTAGAACCTAAGTTACCTAAATTAAATATAGGTATAGGTAAATGTCTTATGTTGGTCTATTATCTGCTCACCTGTCGTACAAACTACAAACTGCAAAATCAAACTAATTGGTAGAGCTCATAAAAGAAAGAGGAAAAACAAAAATAATTACCTAATTGATGTCTATTCTACGCTTTTTTGTGTGCTGAATGAAAAATATTCTATTATTTTCCTGCTTTTATCACATAATGACCGGGGATTATTTCGAAAATTCCTTTGTTTTAGCGTCCACAATCATTTCGTTTGTTAAAAAAAAATCATCATGGAAAACCCGTAAACATCAGCGTAAATACGAGGAAAAACAAAAAACGGGCCCAAACAAATAAAATGCAAAACAAAGCGAATCCCGTCGTCGTCGTAGCAAACAAAAAAAAAAACAAAACTATCCGAATCCCAACGTGCCCGAAAAACCTCGCGTCTACGCCGTGTCCAAATCATCAAATGAAAAAAAACAAAAAGGTCATTGTGAACATCAAGTCAGTCGAATTGACAGGCCCCGCCCGCGCACGCTATTGGAGCACACCGTTCGAAATTTGAACAAAAACCCCAACCTAGTTCCGCCTTCTAAAATGTTTTTAACGAACCAAAATGGCCGACCGCTCTATTTGTTTATAGAACGCTAGACTCGCGCGCTTATTGTTTGGATGTTCGCATTTAAATTAAATGGCACGATTAAAATTGGAATTTTAATTTATCGACATTCCATTCTTTTGTGAGCAGCTACCTAGTTCAATTTTTTTAATATTGGAACCTCATTCCAATGCACTCGTAAGTTGTCATAGAATACAGAGGGGCAGAAAGGTATAGTTTAAGGCTGACATCTATACCTATTGCGCTCAGCACACATTGACTTTGCTCAGTTAAAACGAGACAGATCTTATGGCAGTGATATAAACGAGTCGAGTCTGAGTAAAGTCAAAGTGCTTTCTATAGATAGGTCTCAACCTAAGTTTATACCTAACTAGACGATGCCCGCGACATCGGCGTGGATTTAGATTTTTTTTGAATCCCTTGGGAACTATTTAATTTCCCGAGAAAAAAGTTGCTTATGTCAATTTCCGGGACCAAACGTAGGTACCAAATATCGAAGGTACGATATTTGGTACAGAGATTATAAATCGGTTAAACTTATGAGCTTTTAAGTATCCCATGGGAACTCCGGGATAAAAAGTAGCCTATGTCCGTCCCCAAGATGTAAGCTAACTTTGTAGCTTTCATCAAAATGGGTCAATTTGTTGAGCCGTGAAAAGTTAGCAGACAGACAGACAAACAGAGGTATGGGGTAGGACATGTGCAACGTATGGACGACACGTCAAGAGGTCTGAAAAAGTTGTAGGTCAACATGCCAGAGGGCCGTAGACTTCGAGGAAGACCTAGAAGTCGATGGGTTGATAAAACGGAGAAGGACATGAGGGTTTTATAGGTTCGGTTTTTGATAGGGCTGCATTTGACCCGCCCCGATGACAAAGTCTGCTTGACCAAGCCAAGGCCACCCAGGGGCTTGAGTTATAGTGCTTCAATTGATGATGATGAGACGGTACACTTACTATTATTGCCTATACCTACCTACTACAATATTATTTTTAACCTCCGACCCAAAAAGAGGGGAGTTATAGTTTGACGTGTGTATCTGTGTCTCTGTCTGTGGCATCGTAGCTCCTAAACTAATGCACCGATTTTAATTTAGTTTTTTTTTGTTTGAAAGGTGGCTTAATCGAGAGTGTTCTTAGCTATAATTTAAGAAAATCGGTTCAGCCGTTTGAAAGTTATCAGCTCTTTTCTAGTTACTGTAACCTTCACTTGTAAATTTTTAATTTACACTTGTTGTCATTATCTATTTAGGTTTACTTACTTAGTCTGAATTTTTATTCGGTGGAATTCTGACGTTCCTAGTTGAGTTTTTAAATATTTTAATAATAGAGCGTGGGCCACTTGTAAGTTTAGATATTAGATAAGTGCGTCAGTGTGTGTGTGTATTAGATAACACACAAATTGCTTCAGGGCTGAACCAATCAGCGTCGGTTATTCGTGCCCACGTCAAATCACCTTGTTGGAACGTGGAAGTGAAAATTTATCAGTTGATAAAACCGGCAAAATGACGCCATGTTTTATTATCTAGTTGGTAGTTTGGTACCTACTTACCTAATTTAACATTTAATATTTTGCGTTTTTAGGATTCCGTATCTCCAGAAAAAAAACTGTCTGTCTGTCTATCTGTCTGTCTGTCCGTATGTTTGTCTGTCGTGTCTTTCAAGAAAACCGATAGGGTAACCATTTCTGTTAATCTAGAATCATGTTTAGGAGACAAGTAGATGCCTAAGAGTAGGTCTTAATATATCACACGTCAAGTGAAAAATACGAAAACCGTGAATTTGTAGTTACATCATTAGATGGCGCTGTTGTCATTATTTTGCAGTGTTGCACGTGTTGCACATAAAAATGATAAAATATCTTGTTGTTACGATGGTGCGGAACCCTTCGTTTGCGAGTTCGACTCGCACTTGCCCGATTTTCACTTATCAGAAACTACGTATGAGTCATTTTCCTGCCATAATATACGTGCCTCGTGTACAAAATTATTTTATTCCTAATCATTTTTAAATACAACAGTAGTCACTATTTATCTTATAATTCACTGTTTTGTACAAAAAAAAAACTAATTTATAAAGTTGCGACTTATTAATAGATATGATTTACCTAAAAGAAACTTGAAAACTTTATTTAAATCATCACAACCATCTCAACTCATCGCCTGCCTGCTAATTAACAAGGCTTACTCCATACAATCGTAGTCCAGAACTACTACACAACAGAACAGAACTAAACAATTACCAAAAATCGAAAATAAAGTAATCGTATCGTAACATTTATGACAAGAAAACTTAAGTAAATAACTTAACCTAAAAACTGTGGTAAATAATTTTGACGATTCAAAAAAGTACCTACTTGTAAAAGTTAACTTGAATAAAAATATATTCTATTCTATTCTATTCTATCAGCGCATGATCACCGCTTTATTAATAAAATGTCATAGTTTTTTTTAATTAAAAAAAAACCATCGCTATTATTATTTATTATCTGTTGAAGCACTATTCCCGCCAATTTCTTGGTCGCTATAAGGCGCAGCGTACACTGCTGTGTGCTTTTACTTTGATTAAATTGGGACCGGACGCGGGCGCGGCTAGATGTTCGGGACAATGATAAAACTTTATTTCTTAACGCTTATACGTGTAACTTTTATTTTGTCTTAGAAATTGTTGGACCAAAAAAATAAAAAAGTTTGGCAATCTTGGTCAATACTTTTTGGGCACATACCTACACTTAATACTGTTCCGAAAAAAACTATGACGATAATGTCTGAGACTGTAGGTACAATAGAGATGCATAAGTAAAAACACGTTAGGCCTTCTCTACGAATATTTTAGACATGGACTAATCTGATTTCAAGACTTGTTGAGAAAAGTTGGTTTGTTGAGAAAAGAAATAGAAAATTATTTATTTGTTATGTATGCAACCCTGGTAACGGATTGTCATTTTTTTAAAGGCACGTTCGTAGGTGTCAAAAGGTGCGTAAACCCTACGCCATTATCTACGTAGTCTGTGTCGCTATACGTATGTGTCTCACACAAACACACACACACACACACACAAACGTAGAAATTGTCATCATTTTTTAAATACAATTAGTTGTTACCCTTGCCTATTGGTGTTTCATAATATCTTTGACCTTGTCATATTAATCAATAAAAAATTGTCTTTAAATTGAGAATGCAATAAGAGATTTTTTTTTCATAATTCGTAATCAACGTCTAGTAAATCTTATCAACAATTACATGTTATACAAAAACCCATTCCACTTATTTAAGCAAAAAAACAACGAACAATGGAAGTTTATTAACGACCGTATTATACGGACATCATGTAGGTATACCTATATAAGCAAGCAGGGTTTTCCTGTTTTCAATTTAGCAGCTAGAAAACCGAAGTTAATTGAAATTAAATAGTTCATTTGCATTAATATCACATCAATACGTAAACATTACAACATAACAAACTACTTTTATCACTGAAGTACAAATGACCATGTTAAAAAGAAGTGATAGCGTCATAGTGTATTAAACTAATTGCATCTATCTCCTTTTATAGTTCTGCTACAGGTTTTATTAATTATCTAGGTATTTAGCTCTTTGGTATTTTTTAAAACAGTAATAGGTATATGAATATACATAGATATAGCCCATTTAAAGTACTTATGCTACAAAAAAACATACCTACCTATTTAATATACATCTTCGTACTATATACCTACTTATTCGTAATAATTATTTTAAACTTATCAAAAAATCAAAATTCTTTTTAAACGCTGTTACAAGGATTTTACAAGCACATTTTTATTGTGACCGTAATATTTCACTTGTAAAAGAAGTAAACAACTGGACAAATGACTACACCTTATAAAGTTATGCTATCTCAAGAATATTATAAAACTTCAGATAGGCAAAGCTCATACAATTGTATTTTAAAAAATTAAGACAAATATGTAACATAGTGCTTCAAAATGGCGGCCTTTACCAGAGCTTCGGCATCTATATTTTATATATTAATATCTTTTTTTTTTTTAAATGTAACCTTCAGATAAACTTCCCTGTAATTCTATTGAAATTGAATTGAATTGTATGTTTAATCAACCACAACAGCAAGCTTTGCTTACATAAACAATCCCTATAACTAAGTCACCATACCGGTGCATTAACGTGACGTAAACGTATCGTTATCGGAATCAATAAGTGCAATATCTAAAACACGCCGCTCCCATGTCCACCGCGCGAGCCTTTATTTGCTGGAGGTGTTTGCGCAGTGTGCGCTCGCCTTTATCCTAATTGACGCGCTTTAAAAATAGAACGTTTTCGAAAATATTTTGAAAAAAATATTTTTTATTGTGTCTATCTTAAGAGGGGTCTCTCCGTCACTCGCTCCATACAAACGTAGTTCCAATTTCATTTGAATATTAAGCAACCAAAGTCCATGAAATTTTGTAGACTATTCTAGAAACTAATATCTGCCTACCTATTTTATTAAAGCCTGGCCAACTATTTTAATTTAAAGCCAAAAGAAAATACAAAAAAGAGTTAGGTAGGTACTTTATTTTTTATAGAGCCCGTAATCTATCAAACGCAGAGACACGGGGACCGACGGCAAAATTACGAAGCATGTCTAAAAAGGTCTCATTAAATCGAATTACTGCTTTACCGGCACAATTTCATAAATAGAACGCTCGCAAAAAAAAAAGAACCCACCGCAATCACAATCCGATGCGATGGCAGTAATTTCGTTCACAATGTCGTCGTAATCACAAAATTAAGAGCGAAACGCGTAACCCGCCGGTCCGGCCGACGCACGCATCGCACACACACAACCACGCTAGGGTTGGCCAAACATCACTACCCATGTTATAAATTCAATTTAATTTCAATTTATTTTATTTATCCATACTCCATACTAATGTTATAAATGCGAAAGTATGTCTGTCTGTCTGTCTGTCTGCTACCTTTTCACGGGAACGGACATAAGCTACTTTTTATCCCGGAAAATCAAACAGTTCCCACGGGATCTTTAAAAACCTAAATCCACGCGGGCGAAGTCGTGGGCATCCTCTAGTTTATTATAATAAATAAATTATATCAATCAATCAATCAGCCTGTTTGCGCCCACTGCTGGACAAAGGCCTTCCCGAGAGCGCGCCACCACACACGATCCTCCGCCTTCCTCATCCACCCACTTCCCGCTATCCCCTTAAATAAATAAATTATATAATAAATCATAAATATATTATAATATTATATATTAATAAGTATTTATCTATTTAAACATCTTTATTGTTAAATATTTACACAAAGAATCAAAAATGCGGGATACAATTAAGAATCAAAGAGCCAAGCTAAAGTGATCTCTTCCAGGCGACCCACACTTATGAACTTCTAGAGAATTGTAAGACTAAGTTGTGAGAGTAAGAATTTAATTTAATTTTCACAAAAAATAATATGCTTACAGTTTTTTTTATAAAATGGGATTCTTTAGATCATAATTTGTACAAAGGTGGTATACTTAGATACTGGCACTAAGGTAACTTATGTTACGAGTATCCTTACCTTTCTTCGAAGCATTGGTTGGTTTATCGGTTTGTTATCTGTTCTTCATTCACGTCGTAAAATTAAAAATCTGGAGAGGGACGTAGGCTACATTTTATCGCGGAAAATCAAAGAGCTTCCCCGGAGTTTCAAAAACCCAAGTCCATCGTGGATCAAGTTAGTATCTATTATATTATAAAACTTCAGGTAGAAAATGCCCATCCATGCGTATTCCAGAAAATGAAGACAAATTCGTATTTGAGCGTTACCTATACTTATGCGCGTAGCAGTACCTACAGATTACATAGATACTGGCGCAGTGATTATGCACTCGGAGATGTCGATGAAACCTTCAAGCATACTTCAAAACATAGCTACCCGTTACCTTTGTTGGGATTGTTAACATGTCAAGGTCAAATATTTCTATGTCGTAGTCGTTTACTTGGACAGAGGTCTCTTTTAGGGGCTTCCACACGCCACGGTCTTGCTCAACGGCAGCGGCACCCTGTGACTCGTTTGATGTCTGTCCATTTAGCTCCAACGCCCAGTTTAGTCCACCAACGCTGCGTTTAGTCCACCAACGCTGCGTTTAGTCCACCAACGCTGCGTTTAGTCCACCAACGCTGCGTTTAGTCCACCAACGCTGCGTTTTCCGATGTAAGGTCGCCATTCCATCACATTGGCATTCCAATCTTTTAGTATTTTGCGATAATCCTAGCAAGATACTTAGGACCGGTTAGAATTACCTTTTTACCAAGCGAAATCAAACGATTCCTACGGGATTTCAAATCTTAATCACGCAGATTAAATCGTCAGTAAAAGCCAATCAAAAATAATAATTCACGCAGATCTGAGGCGTCTAGAGGCGCTCTTGGTAAAGGTTGCTTTCTCTTCATATATTATTAACATAAACAATTAGGTATCTATTACACGTACAATCTGAGAAATAACTCGCCATATTTACTCTGTGTGTCAACTGTTATTTGAAAAGTTTATAGACCTACTTTAAAAAAAATCAGATTCAAGTTAGCCCTTGACGAAGATGGAAACGGGCTAACCTGGAAGCTGTATGACAGTTTTCATTAAACCCAGAATCCTTTGGTTTCTACACGACATTGACATAGGTACCTACTTTTGACATGACAGATGACACAGAGCAAATAATATGGCTAGACCTTTCTCAGGGTGTACGTAGTTGTTCCAAATGACGTACAGAAATGAAACACATTTACGTTCGCTCCATCAAAGATGTAATTTTTTTCAACGGATTTCATGCAAAAGACCTTTGCCTAATTTTCTTAAGAAAAAAAAGCAAGATGACAGCCCTAAGGGCGACGCATGTTTTTTGCGTACAAGTTAACGCACTCGGAGGCATCCGTTACTCACACACGCCTCGTGCTAACGTACGAAAATTCTTACGTCTGTGTGCAAGTACGCACTTACACATAAGCGTAGGCTCGAAGGACACGCGGCGAGGTCGTTAACCCCGGAGTTTTTTGCGAGTGAACGCAGCCGCACCGCGTACTGCTCCCGTCGCACATTGGCCGTTGAACATTTTCTTTTTTTTTTAAACCAACAAATGAAGGTTCGCCTTTTTTTGAATTTGGAACGATTTTTCGACTTAGGGTCGATTTTGGGACTACCAAAAATGTAACAGTCAGATTAAGGGATTAGTTACGGCCGAAATTATTAATTAATTACTTAGCGACGTTGTTAGTTTTCAAAAAAGAGCATAGAATTTTTGACAAATAACAATGTCGCTAAGTAACCTATCGATAGATTACAGATAGGATTGATTATTTTTTTTGTGCAATTTAACAATAGATATGTTCCAATCACTAAAACAGCACTTGTTCTCCGTTTCCTATAGTTTTGTTAATACTAATACGTATTTTGTAAGTATGAAAAAATTATTGAAAATCGGTCAAGAAACTTTGAAAAAATCGGTGTACTTACATATATTAAAATAAGAAGAATAAAAGAATAAATTTAATTTCATTTCATTAAAAAAAATACGGGCCGAATTGAGAACCACCTCCTTTTTGGAAATCGGTTAAAAATAACAACTGAGTGCGCTGTTATACTCAGAAAACGTCTATAATAAGCAACATTTCGATTTAAAAAGCGTTTTGAGCCTATCTGAAATTTTATTTTTTGCTGTACTTAATCTGGTTTTAGTTCTACAAGCTGTTTTGTTCTTTTTACTCGAACTATGAAAGATGGTTCGTTCGCATCGTATCATTTGATACCCGAGACTTGTAGCTAGCTGCTAGGCTGTGGGAATAGGGATATGATGTCAAAGTTATTTTTTACCGACCGGTTCTACTTGTCTTAATCTTTACGTACCGTTTATTTAGATTACAGACTATTTTATAGTGCATCCTTTGCGAACTCAATTTTTTCATTACCTTTCATTATATGGTGCTTTAATTAAAAACTACGATAGATATACACACAAATGTTTATAGAAATTAAGGAATGTTTTAATTTTAAATAGATTTTGTTTATTTCCATCTTGTTAATTCATATTCGGGTGTCCCACAGTGGAATCCTTAAGTTATAAGTGACTTTTTTTAATGAAATAGGATACCTACACCAAATTGCAATTTGGCATTCTTGAATGGATCAATGTCACATAGATAAGACTTCTAAAAGGTCTTATAAAAAAGGTAATTCAGCCAAAATTCAATTGTCGTTTTTTTTAACTTATTCTAAATAGTTCATGTGAGTCATTTAAAAAATTATCATTTTCAAATATGTTAGTACCTAATGCATTAATACATAATATCTGGCCAATGCCAACTAACGCTTTGAGTTACAACCTTGTTCCGTTTAGACCAGCTCGAACATGTAATGACCACTTTTTATACAGTACCACTACTTGTGTGAATGTAAAGAGAATCATCTGAATACTATCCAAGAATGCGTTCGACAAAGTGTAGTAATAATAATTGTTAAGTTCATGATGCTTTAGTACTTAGGATTTACATTTTGCTGTAGACGAAACGTGTATCTCTTCATACATTCTCTTAGTATTTAAGAGCTACTAGAAATCTAGAATATGAACCGCCAAGTGAAAGTCACTGTTTTTAGGGTTTCGTACCTACCTCAAAAGACATGGGGGATATTATCAATTTTTTTTTAAATAGATACGTTTTTTCACTGACAAAAATCAATTCTTACCAATTAAATCACTCTTTTTCCTCACAATGACTGACAAGATCCAATAATTATGGGATTTCTAGTTGTTTGTTATTTCAACTGTGTTGTTTTCCACTCGTAAATATCCGAGCCGTTCAGAAATTTTACGATCAGCCACTTTTATTAGTTACAAGTTTCTTTTTAATTGTTCTGTTTTTCTCGCTAATGCGTCTAAGATATCGAAAGTGCTCCAACTTGCAGGTTACTTGAGCGGTTTTATCGTTATAAGTTTATAGATATGGGAACAAATTGCTACTGTTTGAATGGGAATTCTCTAATATACTTGACTTGGCCTATTTAAGTTGGCCGACCAAGTAAACTTTGTGATTGCTAAATTGAGATCGTAACTGGAAGTCCGTGGTCTCGACTACATGGCAATTAGAAATAGGCACGAGTTCGTATGCGAATTAAACTTTGTGAACTTTAATAATGTTCAGTTTAATAATTGCATGCATTTTTTACTCGAGAGTTGTTCAAATAGAAGCGTTGTTCCGTACTTGGCGAAAAGTTATTGACATTACAAAACCGCTGTGATTCACTACTTACTCTGATGTTATTAACATTGTGGTCTGGAGGCAGTAACTTACCATACTTAAAAAAAAGTTACTTAAACTACCTTCAAATCAGGTAGTACTATTGAAATTGCAATTTAAAAAAGCATTACCTTTTATCTGGTTCAGTTAAATACATCCGTTAAACTGATTTTAACAAAAAGTAAACTTGCATCTCGGTAACAGACAGGTTAATTTTTTCCCGGAAAATTAAAGAGTTCCTATGGGGTTTTACAAATCTACATCCACTCGGTTGAAATTGCAGCATCATCTAATAAGTATATCAATTTAATTATCGGACCGTAATTAACCACAACTCATTAAAAAACCTAGGTATCGACATTTAAAACTGATTTGTGCCGACTTTTTCCATCCCAATTACAAACAAAATAAATCTTTATGTATTCGCTAAAAAACAACTCGAAGAACATAAGGGTCATAATAAATAACTACCGTACCTACTCAACTACAATTAATTACGTACAAAAATCCTCCTCTCCATTGAACGGAAAAACAACAATGAGTGAAAAAAAAAATTACGCACCGGCCAATTCATCGTTCCCCCATTATATTGTTCCCGACCTAGCCCAACATTCGGCGTGGCGGCCACCCCAATTCCGTCCCGACCTACCCTAACTCGACGCACATTGCGCCTCTGTTTACGTACACGCTTTACGCGAGTGTGCGTGCTCCTTTATTGAGACGTTCGATTTGTTGGGTCTTTTTACGCGTCGGTTTTCTTTCGCGTTCTAATTTTAAAAAGACCCTTCTGACTTCTGGCTTCTATTACAAAAAGGCGGGACTTTGTAGGTACAGATGTGGTACAGATAAACAAATACATAGACTATAATAATATAGAGGTTATTATGAAGGTTCTTTATGGTGGCGCGGATAAAATCTTTTATTAAAATGCAATAAAGATTAAACTCGCTTGCCAAGCAATCAAAATATCGAGTTTCTAATCTTTTCAAACAGGTTTTCTTTGTTATATTTATTACGTTATCTAGCGAGCTATAAATCGGACTCTACGAAATGCCTCACCTTGCGTCTGTATACAGGTTTTATTCATCTTTCTAAAATAATGCTCATGAAGGGTTATAGCTGCCTTGATGTATTTCCATAGGCAATTTAATTTATAAATCTTAAGAATATTGTGTGTGTGTTTGTGTCACTTATTTATATCTACTTAGTCATTTTGTATTTACATACCTACCTAGTTAACATAAGGTAGTTACGAATTAGTACATAAAAAGCACCTAATAAGACGAGTAGCTACGCACCTATCTAAATAAGTATAACTTGGTAGGTGGTTAGGTATATGCGAGATATGAAACAGCTGCTGCTGTTTATATATATACATATATAGTGCGTTTCATCGTATAGTACCTATGGCGTTATGTTGGTTCCCCTGTCTGTCCAAGTCATTGACACGATATTTGCACAAGAAGACGCAGATTTTGTTTATTTCCATTTGATTTTCTTGAATGAATGAAATGAAAATCAAATGAAAATAAACAAAATCTGCGTCTTCTCATGCCAATATGGTGCCAACAGACAGGGGAGCCAACATAACGCCATATGTACTATCCGATGAAACGCACTATAGCTTAGTAAACTTAGATAGATAGTAAGTAGGTACCTATAGGAAGGTACTTTTGAGAATACTTACCACCTGTAACCATACAAAGATATGCATTTACCTAACTATAGGTATAGGTGAGTTAAGGTTGAATAAGTTATTCCTTTGCCTTTGGTTGGTAGCTTAGAAAAAAAATCCAAACAAATCTTTCAGACGATTATAAACTGAATTGTATCTAAAGCGGGCACATTAAAAGACCTCATATTAAAACGTGCTTTGTATTTGTGAGCCGACCCATATAAACGGCTATGTGTGCGTGCCCCACATAAATACAAATACAAATTAGTGTTCAATTCGTGTGCGTACGCCTGTATGTGTGCGTACGCCTGTATGTGTGCGTGACTTCTTCGCGCGGAATTCCAAGTTTGAAATTGGAATGAATGACGGCCGGGTCACTGACCTACGCCAATCCTTTATAATAAACATTTCGTATAATCTGTTCCTTATTACCATACCAATGTAAAGTTGTTGTGATGTGTTCTAAAAATATACACACGCTTTGAAAATACTGACCTACGTCAATCCCTTAAAGTTAAACCTACCGTAAGAAAACCTGTTGGGCGATCCAGAACACTCGATTCGGTAAGTTATCGTTCGATAAGATGTATTTTTAACCCCCGACCCAAAAAGAGGGGTGTTTTAAGTTTGACGTGTGTATCTGTGTATCTGTGTCTGTCTGTGGCATCGTAGCTCCTAAACGAATGGACCGTTTTTAATTTAGTTTTTTTGTTTGAAAGGCTTGATTGAGAGTGTTCTTAGCTATAATCGAAGAAAATCGGTTCAGCCGTTCGAAAGTTATCAGCTCTTTTCTAGTTTTCTTATAGAGGTTTTTGTGTCGATTTTTTAAATTTTAAGTTATTCAATGAAAGTACATCTTATCGATAGATACACAGATACACACGTCAAACTTATAACACCCCTCTTTTTGGGTCGGAGGTTAAAAATACATCTTGTCGAACGATAACTTATCGAATCGAATGTTCTGCATCGCCCGGCTGGTGTGGTTTGTAAATCTTACACACGAAAGCTTAGATGTTAGAACCCAGAGCTTCGCTACGCAACCCGCTGAGTTCCATGGTTGTCCTACGGATCTCTTCATTTTTTTTTTTTTGAAAATGAAATCATGTAGAGAAACTCCAGCATAGCTCTCTCGATCGCTCGCTGAGTGACTCTGAGCTTTCGTATGAGAACCTCACCTATCTTCTCTATTATAAAAATGAACTATGAAAAAACTAGGTCGATTAAAAAAATGTGTTCTTTAATGGGTTGGGAAAAGTTCTTCATTTTGAAAGGAAAGTCTTTTGGAAGGAGAAAATCAGAATTAAATTTCTGTGTGTTCAATTTGCATTTATAGGATAAGTGGAGTTTTCCATTCTCAGTTTTCTGATTCGTAGGCAGTCGAGTCGATTTTGAAATAAACACTTTTGGAAGGAGAAAATTAAAAGAAAATTTCTCTTAATGTACAATTTGCACTTATAAAGGGTGTCGAAAACGGGAATTTTTCTATTTCAAAATTAAAATAAAAACAAACGAATAATTAAAAAATATTTATTATAGTAAAACAAGTGTAAATTACAAATTTATTACACCCCCGACAAGTGAAGGTTACATTAACTAGAACAGAGCTGATAACTTGCAAGCGGCTGAACCGATTTTCTTGGATTATAGCTCAGAACACTCTCGATTAAGCCACCTTTCAAACAAAAAAAAAACTAAATTAAAATCGGTTCAATAGTTTAGGAACTACGATGCCACAGACAGATACGCAGATACACACATCAAACTTATATCACCCCTCTTTTTGGGTCGGGGGTTAAAAATGAACTATGAAACAAACTAGGTCGATTAAAAAAATGTGTTCTTTAATGGGTTGGGAAAAGTTCTTCATTTTGAAAGGAAAGTCTTTTGGAAGGAGAAAATCAGAATTAAATTTCTGTGTGTTCAATTTGCATTTATAGGATAAGAGGAGTTTTCCATTCTCGATTTCGATTGACGCAGTTTTCTGATTGGTAGACAAGCAACTCAATTTTGAAATAAACACTTTTGGAAGGAGAAAATCCGAAGAAGTTTCTCTTAGTGTACAATTTGCACTTATAAAGGGTGTCGAAAGCGGGAATTTTTCTATTTCAAAATTAAAATAAAAACAAACAAATAATTAATGAATATTTATTATAGTAAAAAAATGTAATACATATAGGCTTGCGGCTTTTATTTTTTTTAAATAATGTCGTCCAAATGATGTGCATTTCTTGCAATATACCAGCATTGTTACTCAAATTTCGCAAAATAAAGAAATCATTTCATTTCATCATTTCATTTCATTACACTCTTGTAAGCGAACTTTCATATTCGCCATTACGCGGGAACAAAGTTCTAGGGAGATGGCAGCGATTTCACGTCGGATATTTTCTTGTAGGGCAGATATGGTACGGGGATTATATTATAATGATGATATGATATGATTGATTATAGGTAATATAATATCATAAATATATTTTGAATCGATAATTTATCTTGAATATATTTTCCAACACTTATAATGTTGGAAATATTGCATTCGCTACGTGATGCAATAGTATATTTCATTACAAGTGCGGAAAGGCTGTCATTGCAAAGAATTCCGACAAATGTCTACCCGAGCCGAAGCGTAGCTGAAGGCGAGGGTTGACAGTCGGAACGAGTTGCAATGACGGTTCCGCACGTGTACTGAACGACTATTTTTAATACAGTTGCGAAAAAATGAAGCAATTTAATAAAATAATAAAAACACAATAAACTCAACTAACTTAATTTAATTTAATTTAAAACAACTTTATTGTTAATAGATATAAAAAACTAAGGTCGAAATTACTCATTTTAGGCAACCAACAACTAAACTCGCAAAGAAAATTTCTGAAAAATGGCGCCAACCGTAGAATATAAGCAGAGTTTTTTTTTCTTCACCCATTCTGGTAGGCAAAGGGAACTATGCCATACAGCCAAGTCTTCAGTAGAAGTTTTTTATTGATATGAAATGAAAATGAAAAATGAGATGAAATGAAATGAAACCTAACCAAACTCATTCAATCAAATCATTAAATCTGATATTGAAACAAATTAGTAGCTTCTTATTAGAAATACGTATTTGCATGAATCATAAAAACTTCTATGAATTTTTTTAGTAAAAACTTCATGGTTGGTTTTTCTTTTTAATATTTTGACAGTTGGGAAAGAAAAAGCACGAGTGCGGGAAAGGTAAAGAAAAAGCACGAGTATGTAATAGCCCACATCCCGAACGCTATACGTCCCTGCAATACGCCACTTTTTGAGCAACTGTATTGAAATATATATTAAAACTGTAATAAAATATACTATGACTTCTTTATTAATTATAATTTCATAAAAAGGTAATAAACAAACGCTCTTTCAACCCTTTCTGTCCCTTTAGGGTCTTTTCAATCCCACAGTTATGTTTATTAAAACAAAATGTCTCCGAAATCCCAACTTCCGGTTATTTCAGAAAAAAAATCAAAGGCTTTCCGTAGGCGTTTCCCCATCCGCGTGCGAGCGAGAGGCAAGATTCTTGTAACATAGCGTTGAAGGGGGAAAGAGAGGGGGCGATGACCTCTAAAACAAATCGTTGGTAGAGAGGGTTCGGTTTTAATATGGATGGCAAAAAAAAACTTTTTTTTATTTTGAACTTTTTTCATAAATTTTTGTAATTGTCTTTTTTTTTAATTGCATCAATCTTGGCTATATTGGGCACAAACTTCGAAAAACCGATAGACCTTGGGGTCCCAAGGTGTTAGAATGAGGGCCTCTCACCGGAACGCGCAGCGTTGGACGTCGAGCCGCTTCTAGGCGGAGAGCCGACATCAAGGCTCGCAAGGAACCGATGAAATTGCGCCTATTTGGAGTCAGCTAATTTTTTTTGGCACATATTTTTATGGCAAAAAATTGTCTATATCAGTTTCCGGGATGCAAGCTACCTCTTTACCAAAATTCATATGTAGGTATCGGTTAAACGAATGGGTCCTTGATAATCCCGGGGGAACTCTTCGATTTTCCCAGATAAAAAGCCTATGTCCGTCCCCGGGATGTAAGCTAACTCTGTACCAAATTTTATCAAAATCGGTTAAGCTTTTGGGCCGTGAAAAGGTACCAGACAGACAGATAGACACACTTTCGCATTTATAATATTAAGTATGGATTAAGTATGGAGTATGGATGTCTGGATCCGTAAAAATGGATTAAACGAATGGACCGTGAAAAGCTAGCACACAGACAGATAGACACACTTTTGCATTTTTAATGTCAACTAGCTGATGCCCGCGACTTCATTCGCGTGGTTGTAGCTTTTTTAAAAATCCCGTGGGAACTCTTTGATTTTCCGGGATAAAAAGTGGCCTATGTGCTAATCCAGGGTATAATCTAGCTCCATTCTAAACAGCCCAATCAGTCCAGTAGTTTTTGTGTGAAGGAGTAACAAACATACACACACACACACATACACACAAACTTTCGCCTTTATAATATTAGTGTGAAGTGTGATAGTGTGATAAGGATTTTACGAACTCATTTCCAAAAAAAAAAATTTTACTTACGCACGATTAGTTTTACTTCAACCGCGTCTCACACACACGCACAATTTTTTTTGCTATCTCTCCCTTATCTAGGCACCCTAGTCCCAAGGCTCGTTACGAACCTAGACAGGGACCTAGGCGAAAAACAAGGGTGTCCTATCATATAACGTATTTACGTGCGCTAGTGTGCTCACACACGGCTTTGTCTCTTGTGTGGGTGAACACTGTTCGTTATTAGTCTTTTTATGAATTTTTCAAAATATCGCATTGTAAGAGGGAGCTATGGAGGGTCCAACCGCTTTGAACTGTAATTCTCTATTTATAGGAATAGGTAACTAGTTTTTAGCCTGTGGCTGTATTTTTTTATATCATTTGATCTATAAAAAACAAAGGTTGTATAGAAAACAAACATGTTATAATAATATGTTATAGTAAATTCATGTAAGTAATTATCACACTAATATTATAAAGGAGAAAGTTTGTATGTGTGTGTGTGTGTGTGTGTGTGTGTAATATGTTTGTTACTCCTTCACGCAAAAACTACTGGACGGATTGGGCTGAAATTTAGAATGGAGAAGATAGATTATACCCTGGATTAGCACATAGGCTACTTTTTATCCCGGAAAATCAAAGAGTTCCCACGGGGATTTTAAAAACCTACATCCACGCGAACGAAGTCGCGGGTATCAGCTAGTATTTTATAAGCTGATAGGTACTTACTTCGTTTAGCTACGTGCAATTAGTTTTCCAGAATCCCGTCGGATTTTCTTCATTTTCCGTAATAAAAATTATAGTACCTCCCTAGTCCCTACCTACTTATCTATGCAAAAATCTATCATACAGCGTGATCGAACGACAAACCAACGAACAATCACTCTTTCTTATTCATACTATTAAGTCGTATAGTACCCGACAGGTCGACATGGCAATAGGGGTGGGGACGCCCCGCACACCCGCACATCCCCTGCGTTTACCCAGTGCGGGATAGCGCGGGTGACGTGCGGGTGTGACATCTCTACCTAGTATCTGACGCGTACCATACATCATAATATTATTGTAAATTGAATATTTTAAATTGAGTTTCTTGCTGGTTCTTCTCGGTAGGAATGGCACTCCGAACCAGGAGTTAATCATTTTTGACGAATTCAAATTCAAATTCAAAATATTTTTACTCAATTAAACTTTTACAAGTGCTTTTGAATCGTCAAAATTATCTACCACTGGTTCGGAATGCTGTTCCTACCGAGAAGAACCAGCAAGAAACTCGGCGGTTGCTCTTATCAAGTATTCAATTTACAATAATATGCCATACTGTATACAAGCAATTGTATCGCCGTGTACCTACCTATTGCTGGAGCGAGTCAAATCCAAGCTTTTTTGTCATTTAGGTAAGTACATAATCTTCGATTGTATAATGAGCTTTTTTTCAGGAGCATACTTTTAATAGATATTTCATTCAATAAAAATTCTTTCCATCATACACTTCTAATAATAATATTTATCTCAAAAACGAGTCATCTATTTTGTCTTGTACGTATATCAAAAAATACGTGCCGAATTGAGAACCTCGTTTTTTGGAAGTCGGTTAAAAAGAGTCTATCAGCGAACAAAAAGAAACAAAAAACAAAATGGCAGTTACATTTGGAACAGAAATAATCCGCATACAGCCAGATAGATCACGTACGAGGTGTGAACGTCACCAAATCTCCACAGCTGGTAACATACGTCCTATCTTCTAGATATATGTCTACTATCTACCTACCTGCCTACATTCACATTTCCATACCCGTTCTGCCAATCCTTTTTTCCACGCACATGCAAATTGTGGAATTAACTCTCATCGGCGGTGTTCCCATTAGATTACATCATGGGGTTATTCAAGGGACGGACCAACAAATTCCTGAAAGGCCGACAACGCATCGGCGGTTCCTCTGGTGCTGCAAATGTTCATGGGCGGCGGTAATCACTTAACATCAGGTGACCCTTTCGAATTTTTGTTTAAAAAAATAAAAATCCATATTAATCCTAATATCCTATCTAATCCTAGTAATATTATAAATGTGAAAGTGTGTATGTTTGGATGTTTGTTACTCAATCACACAAAAACTACTGAACGGTGGCTGAAGTTTGGAATGGAGATAGATTTCACCCTGAATTAACACATAGAATACTTTTTATCCCGGAAAATCAAAGAGTTCCCGCGGGTTTTAAAAAAAATCTAAATTCACGGGGACGAAGTCGCGGGCATCAGCTAGTTTTAGGTATAAATTCAAAAGTGCGTCTGTCCGTCTGCTAGCTTTTCATGGCCCATTCATTAAATCGATTTTGACGAATTTTTTTTTTTTAATTGGTCAGGGTTAGTTTACAATCCGGAACCGGACGTAGGAAAGAAAAAAGAAAGACTACTTTTTGTCCCGGAAATCCTGTCATTAGACTAGCTATCGATAAACTACAAGTACTAGTCGGTAATGTAAATAGGCGGATTATATTCCGTTTATAAGAACTAAATTGGATTTGCATGTGTTTTACAATAAGCTGGTTAGAACTCTACATATTCAATATAAAAACATTATATTGAACCGATCTACTTATCACGTAATTTTTTCTTATTAGATATTGTATGAAACCAGGCATAGCTTTATTTAGGCATAGGTTACGTTCTCGGGTATTTTTTTCAACATTTTGCACGATAAATCAAAAACTATTATACATAAAGATAAATTAAAATCTATTTTACAATGTATACATGTAAAGCCCTTTCATGTGATACCCTACTTGGTACAGTGATCTTATTTTGAAAATTGAAACACATTTTAATTTTTTTTAAATGATGTAACCACAAATTCGCGGTTTTCAGATTTATTCCTGTACTTGTGCTATATAATCTACCTATCTGCCAAATTTCATGATTCATGGTCAACGGGAAGTACCCTATAGGTTTCTTGACAGACAGACAACAAAGTGATCCTATAAGGGTTCCGTTTTTTCTTTTGAGGTACGGAACCCTAAAAAAAGATAACGTTTAAACTTTGAGAAATAAAAAACAGACACTTTTAAAAGTAAACATTTCGAAAGAAGCTATTTGGAACTCTTGCAGATGCCCTCAAATGGTAGCAATTGTCATGAAACAAAAGGGTAAAATCAAAGGGCCGTCTCCAATCGATCGTGTCGGACAAGAAAGAGTCACTTTGCAAAACAAAAGGCTAAAGTCCAAAGAAAAAGTCCCAATTACGTTTCGTTGTCCCCCCGAGCTGTGCCACTGCTTATCTCCCGCAGTGTTTGGCTCTAGTGACAGCGGGCGTAAATGAAAATATTAGGTACAATTTTATTAAAGTCAAAGTCAAAGTCAAAGTCAAAATCATTTACTAAAAGTAAGTACAATTTTACTCCTTTAAATGGTCGAAATTGTTAAATTTGTACGATATAGTGGAGATAATTAATTATTTACGTAACTTAAAACTAAAGCTACGAAAGAATGAAAGAAAACTAATTTATTCGACTGGTTCGATGTCGTTGGTGGTTTTAAACTTTCATCATTCCACCTTCATCCATCTCATCCATTATCGCCGGCCTACTACTGAGTATAGGTCTCTTCTCAGAATAAAAAGAGTTATGCCATAGCCTTTACAGTTAAGTAGGTTGTACAAACCTTTTAGAACACCGCAGAGAACTCTCTATGGCATGTTAGTTTCCTCATGACGTCCATAACTAATTGCTTAAAACGCATAGTAGGATTCAATTTTCAAAGGTAGGTTCATTATAAAAAAAAGTATAATATGATCAATTATTGTGGACTAGCATGTTTATGTTTGTATATCTATTTATCACACTTTTTACAAAATTTACGGTTATTGTTGTGGTCTTATCGACCACATCGATCTTTACCATTTAAAACTTTTCTAAATCACAGAAGAAAATCAAATCGGAACGAAAAATTCAGAAATATTAATGATTTTATACCTAATCAGTAATCAGGTTCATTAGATTTGATTTGTTAGAAGTGCATAAATAATTCACAACGCCACTCTTTTTATTACTCGTTAAATGGATTATTTTCATAATAAACATAAATAAAGTCTCAACGCTTGCACTAATACAGAGTTAAATACGAGTGCATGACTTTTGCATATTAATATGAATATTAACCTTTTTTATCGGAACACAGCAAGGGCGTAGTTTAACAAAGTGAGATCTATAAATTTCAAATGAAATATATTTATTGATTTAACAATAACATTTAGTTAGCTTATTGTAATTCCATTTGTAAACTGCACTGAGTTAATTTTAATTTTAGTTCTAGTCTCATTGTCTAACTATAGTACGCGACAGGTCGACATGGCAATCGGGGTGGGGACGCACACCCGCACAGCTCCCGTACTAACCCGGTACGGGACAGCGCGGGGCGTCCCCCCGCCTCATACCCCAATTGCCATCTCTACCTGTCATATACTATATACTGACGAGTTACTTGAAATACTACGGCATATTTTCGTCCCATTTGTCCCAATGTTAAGATATATTTTATTTATGTCATCTAACTCAGATTGTACCTATCTAGCCATTAAAACGAAATGAGTAGCTTCTTGAAATCCAAAATCAAAGCTTTTGCATTGGTATTTAAAACGATGATATTTGATAGCCTAGTGGTTAAAATGTCAGCCTCTTAATCGGGGGTCCAGGATTCGATCTCGGGTACTCAAGTCTGAAAATTCTCTATAATGTTCTTGATGTTGTGTGAAGTCTGCCAATTCGCATTGACTAGCGTATGATATATTATATCCGTATTGATAGCGTACTAGACTATGGCCAAAGACTCATTCTGAGTGGAGACCAGTGCTCAGTAGTGAGCCAGTAATGGGTTACTCACATTTTTTAATAGGTACTGATCCGAACCGATAATCGTTTTAATGAGTGAGCGTGTAATATAAGGAATTCACAAAACTAAATTCCTCGCTTGCAGTGGGACCACACCTCGTCCCAAACAGTTTTATTGCTCTGGCCGAAGGAAGTAATTTCGTAGGTCCGACTTTTACTTTATAAGAAACTTCATTTTCCTTCGTACAGACATTTTTCTAGACTTTTTACTTTTTTCCCCTCTTCCCCAATTGGGCCGAGAGCCCGTGGGAAATTTTACGGATGCGCTTGATATTTTTCTCTTCAGCAAATTTTGGCTACGGCAGCCCATCTGAACGAAAACTAGCCAACTATAGATTGGCGTCATTATATAACTAGACGATACCCGCGACTTCGTCCGCGTAGATATTTACGTTTAAAAATCCCTCGGGAGCCTTGGATTTTTACGGGATAAAAGTGGACTACTTGTTAATCCAGGGCATTATTACGAATTTCAGAAAAATCCTTCGAGTAGTTTTTGCGTGAAAGAGTAACAAACATACACACACCCACACACAAATACTAACTCTTGCCTTTATATTATATTAGTGTGATGATGGTATTTTTTAGACATTTTTTCATCCCGACTTAAATAAAAATAAAAATCTACTTTAAAATTTATAAACCAAATAACAGTTTTTGGATTAACGGACCCTAAGAATTGTTTTTGTGAACTGTTTTTTTAGTAAGTTGTTTAAGTTTATTTTATGTTCGTGTTGTGTTGTCTTTGTTTTTCTTTTTTTTTGGATAATGTCCTTAGGCACCTACTAATTAAATAAAATAAAAAACTTGGGATCCTTTGTTTAATGTTTTAGTTAAAAAAAAACATTTATTTTTTAATTAAAAAAACATCCCCAAAATCCCCACCTGCTCTCGGCCCAATCTAGGTGTTACTCCGCTAACTCGGCGTTTTTAACTGAGTTTGGTTTGAAAATTGTATAAAACAAATTTAGTTTTAACAAGTTTTCAGGGAACTCCTGTTTTCACCGGGATGCAATTTTGCGTTACGAATTGGGGTATTCTGTTCTTCTTCTTATTCGCTCAGCTATTTTGTTTTTTGTTGATATTGTGTTTGTGGAATTGCTATTAAACTATCTTTTTTAAGATTCCTTAGTAAACCATTAGTACCTATCCCAAGAAAATTTCCATTCTGTTGGTAATGGAAAGCGATCACGACCCTCAGTAATGAGGAATACTACGCGCAGAGACAGAGAGTAAGTAAAACAAAGAGTACCTATAATTATAAAACCCCCCAAGTGCGAGTCAGACTCGCGCACCGAGGGTTCCGTAGGTATACTCGGGTATTTTTTCCAACATTTTGCACGATAAATCAAAAACTATTATACATAAAAATAAATAAAAATCTGTTTTAGAATGTACAGGTAAAGCCCTTTCATATGATACCCCACTTATGGTATAGTTATCTTACTTTATACATTGAAACACATTTTAATTTTTATAAATGATTTAACCACAAATTCGCGGTTTTCAGATTTATTCCTGTACTTGTGCTA
Source organism: Maniola jurtina (assembly GCF_905333055.1). NCBI lineage: Eukaryota > Metazoa > Arthropoda > Insecta > Lepidoptera > Nymphalidae > Maniola > Maniola jurtina. The sequence goes on along the minus strand of NC_060052.1, from coordinate 6,938,244 downwards.
TAAGACCTCCCTACCTGCCAAATTTCATGATTCTAGGTCTATGGGAAGTAGGTACCCTATAGGTTTTCTGGACAGACAACACAGACGGACAGACAGACAGACAGACAACAAAGTGATCCTATAAGGGTTCCGTTTTTCCTTTCTCGTACGGAACTCTAAAAAGGTGTGTGAAATCTGCCAATTCGCACTCGGTCAGCGTGGTAGTCTACGGCCTCAGTAGTGGGCCAGTGTCGAAAAGATGATGAAGATGATAACTATTGTATTGTTGAAATGAAAAACTTTTAATAATCGAAAGCCAAATAAAAAAAGAAAAAATATTCAAAAAAATCCTGAATCCCCAAAATAATCCTTCATCAAATCTGAAATTCAACATGGCATTATGATTCAAATGATTCAAAGTTGAATAAATTTAGTTTGAATCAGTATGAATCATTGTGCTCTTTTGTTGCCGAATTACTGATTTGACCCAGTTTTATTCCGTTCATGGACGAAGGTTCGTAAAAAATAAGGCCACACCTCTATAAGCAGCTAAGCTATGACAAACTATGTATGTGCCTGCATGTATTAGTTGCCTTAACAGGGCTCTCTCCGTCACTCGTTTCATACAATCGTAGTTCCAATTTCATTTGAATATTAAGCAACCAAAGTCCATGAAATTTTACAGACATATTCTCTCCGTCACTCGTTTCATACAATATGAAACGAGTGACGGAGAGAGCCCTCTTAAGGTATTTATTATCTACTTCTTTGCTTTCATCGTTCTATTTCTACTAATTCATCATCTCTACCCATCGCCGACTACCTACTAAGCACGTCTCATAATGAGAAAAGTTTGAGCCACCATGTTAATTCACACCGATTCACACCAATTGCGTACACGTGACACGTGCGTGGTGACGCGCGCAAACCCCTAACACATCGGGTTACGCATTTGTCAACGCTTTACGCAAGCGGTGTGCCATGTTTCATACAGGTCCATACATTACAACATACATAACAGAATAGAAGAGAATAGATTTTTATTCAAATAAACTTTTCACAAGTGCTTTTGAATCGTCAAAATAATCTACCACTGGTTAGGAATGCCGCGTCCCTACCGAGAAGAACCAGCAAGTAACTCGGCGGCTGCTCTTTTCGAGTGTTCAATTTACAATAATATGTCATACTGTACTATACAAGCAATTGCAGCCCCACGCATTGCTGGAGTGAGTCAAATCCATGCTTTTTAGTCATTTACATAATCTTCGATTGTAGAATATGCTTTTTTCAGGAGCATACTTTAGCTATGGCACTAGATTTGACATTATCAAAGGTATCAAACATCTTCAAATCGATCGAGCTTCGATCGATCGATGATATCGATCAAATTAATAAAGAAAGTCAATTATTAAGTCCGACCATTTTAACTCGTGTTCAATTTCCTCGTACTAATGAATCATTATATCCTTTGTTGCCGAATTTGTCTGACCCAGTTTCTTCAATGAGTTCCACGGACGGATTACGAGACATCTTACATGGCTCCAGTGATAGCTAATCTATGTGAAGCTATGTCTTCAATGGCAATGATTTAAATATACAAGTTTAAATTAAAAATTTATAACACAAGTGAAGGCTACCGTAACTAGAAAAGAGCTGAAACTTTCAAACGGCTGAACAGATTTTCTTGGATTATAGCTAAGAACACTCTCGATCAAGCCACCTTTCAAACAAAAAAAAAACTAAATTAAACTCGGTTCATTAGTTTAGGAGCTACGATGCCACAGACAGATACCCAGATACACATGTCAACTTATAACATCCCTCTTTTTGGGTCGGGGGTTAATAAAAGGAAACGGTGACTGACTGGCTAACTGATTAATGAACACAATTCAAACCACTGGATGGATCGGGCTGTTTGTCATGCAGATAGCTTTTAGGACGTAGACATCTAAGAAAGCATTTTTGAAAATTCAATACCCAAGGGGATAAAATAGGGAGTTGAAATTTATGTAGAGACATCTGATATCATCTTACATAGAGACGTCTGTAGAGTCATCTACATGGACGCAGTCGTGGGCATAAGCTAGCATCAATATACAAATTAATTTTCTCTACTACAGAACACCATCTTTCCCATCGCGGCGGTCGGATCTGCGACAGACATAACCTGCCCATGCCATAGCTACTAGCTTTTTATCATCGTGAATGATTTCCATTACAAGTATAAGATTGTTCCGGCTATACTCATGTGTTTAGTTGACGTAAGCCCGACTAGTTTTGAACCCATCCGGGGTCCTTTTTCATAGAGACTCAGCTCGCTGTGCGTCGCGGTTGGGCCTTCACGATATTTGCCACGATGTAACCTGCAAAGAAATAACAATTTTGAATTGCATTTACATGTCTGTTGTTCAACAAAACAAAAATAGCATAAATTTAAATCTATACCTAAAAGAATTAGCGTTTCTGTGTAGACGAAGCCGTACCGCGGCCGGGAAACCCTTTGTGGGGCAAAGGCCTACTAACAAGAAAGCGACCGGTGTAATCCTTCACACGAATGCAAAATATTTGCACATAATTATGGCTATCGTTCTCTCATTGAAAATTGGCATTAGGGGATAGCGGGAACAAAATTCCGTTTTGTTCCCATGGGAGATTGAACTTTCACCTTCTTATTGGTCCACGTTCAGGCTTAATATGCATGTGTTTTGTTTTTTTCTCATAGGTAGTGATGAAAAATAGTGTGTGTCATTCGGGGGCAACATATTTTGTTCTCGGGTAGCGTATATTGAATTCTTCGCTATGTTCAAGATTCTAAGAATCGTTCGCTTCACTCTGAATTTAAAATAACGCACTCAAGGAACAAAATATTACTTTGGCCCCATGTTACACAAATAACTAATACCAACCTAATATTATTATTTTATCTTTCTCAATGCTGTTTTATTTAATACTAGTTTGAGACCGTAACTTCGTTCGCGTAGACTACACAAAAAAAACCCAATTTTATCCCCTTAGGAGTAGAGTTGAGCGCCAACTACTGAACGGATCGGGCTGAAATTCAATATGCAGATAGCCGCTATTATAACGTAGACATCCGCTACAAAAGGATTTTTGAAAATTCAACCCCTAAGGGGGTAAAAGGGTGTTGGAATTTGTATAGTCCACGCGAAGGCAGTCTCGAGCATCTTATAGACAAGCCCGCTACAACCTCAACCTGATATTGCTCTGTTTCAACAAGTGTAAATCAAAAATTTATAACACCCCCGACAAGTGAAGGTTACAGTAACTAGAAAATAGCTGATAACTTTCAAAAGGCTGAACCAATTTTCTTGGATTATAGCTAAAAACACTCTCGATCAAGCCACCTTACAAAAAAAAAACTTAAATTAAAATCGGTTCATTAGTTTAGGAGCTACGATGCCACAGACAGATACACAGATACACACGTCAAACTTATAACACCCCTCTTTTTGGAAAAAGGCATGATTGTCGTCCAGCCTTTTGTTTGTGTGGAATAAAAATAAAAATAAAGTCTGTACTTTCATTAAATTAAAAATAAGCTAAAACTGTCTCTAGCAACGCTATAAACATGTGATATCAGCCTTAAAAGTCCAAAGCGTTTTATTCTCATTTAGTTATGTATCGCGTCCGGTTGAACTCGATCTTTTTTGTCTGTCCGTTTATTTGTTTCGTCAATGCAACATAAAAATTATGCAATGACCTTTTCGGAATTCCGCTTTGGATTTATTACCATATTTGAATATGAATGTATGAGAAAGGACGAAAAAAGTTGTTTTTTTTTATCATTTCTCATACATTTGTTTTGTTTTTGTTTATTCTTCGGTATTCAAGATGGCGAACAATCTAATAATATAATATACCTACCTAAGGTACTTAAAACCAGCTCTTCTTGCGAATTTGCCCGCGTAGATTATGGTTTTTAAAAATTCGATGTGTTTCTCTCTGATTTTCCGAAATAAAAAGTACTTAGCCTATATCACTGTCCACATCTTTGCGAAAAATCACGCTGTTCCGTTGCTCCTTTGAATGCGGTGTGATTGAAAGACAAAACAAACACATTTTCGCAATTATTGGTAAATAAGTACTTAGATGACATCTTCGTTCGCGTGGATACAATTTTTTTAAAATCCTTTGGGAACTTTTTTTTTTGGAATAAATAGTAGCCTATGTCTGTCTCCAGGAGGATAACTATCTGTGTACCAAATAAATAATTCAAGTTCAGCCAAGTGGATGTAGGTTTTTCAAAAATCCCGAGCGAACCTCTTTGATTTTCCGAGATAAAAAATAGCTTATAACCGTCCCCAGAAACTATCTCTGTACCAAATAAATAATGCTCGCTAGTTCATCCAAGCAGATTTAACAGGGCTCTCTCCGTCACTCGCTTCATATAATCGTAGTTCCAATTTCATTTGAATAAAAGTCCATGAAATTTTGCAGACATATTCTAGAAACTAATATCTGTGTCTGTGGTGTTTTAGATTTTTCTAAAAGTATGTAGTTTTAAAATTACAGGGGCTCAAAGATTTGTATGTAAATTTTTAAGACCGCGTAACTTTGAAACCGAATATTTTAACAGAAATCTGGAAAACCACAGACATAGATATTAGTTTCTAGAATGTGTCTGCAAAATTTCATGGACTTTGGTTGCTTAATATTCAAATGAAATTGGAACTACGTTTGTATGAAGCGAGTGACGGAGAGACCCCTCTTAAGTTTTTACAAAATCCCGTGCGAATTCTTTGATTTTCCGGGCAAAAAGTAGCTTATACTTCCTGCAGCATCTGTGATGACTACTTATATCTTTGTACCAAACGTAAACGTCAAAATTGATTATTCGAAATGGACTGTAATAACTTAAAATTTAAAAACTCCCGACACAAAAACCTCCAATAAATCTTCAAACGGCTGAACAGATTTTCTTGGATTATATAGCTAAGAACACTCTCGATCAAGCCACCTTTCAAACAAAAAAAACTAAGTCAAAATCGGTTCATTCGTTCAGGCGCTACGAAGCCACAGACAGATACACAGACACACAGATATACACGTCAAACTTATAACACCCCTCTTTTTGGGTCGGGGGTTAAAAACGTAGCAGACTGACACACTTTTGTATTTAAAATAGCTATTAAGTATGGTTGCGGTTAGTGATAACAGTAAATGTCAGTAGATATACCTAGGTACTAGTATTTGATGTAGTATTATCTAGTCAGTCTAGGGAGATTAGGTTTAGGTACAGCACAGATACACGAGATAGCACTAACGAGCTGTTATCAGTTGCTGATAACGAGTCAAGTGCAGTTTTGTATGCAGTTTGCGCTACACCGAAATTGCACGCTCGCACTCGATACTGGTAGGGTGACAATGATTTTTTTAACTAGTTGGAACAGTCCTTTTTTGATGAAAATCTATAAGTAGATGTATATATAAGTATGTGAAGGCACTATATGGTCCCTGAGATACGGGATCTTCTAATTTAGGGGCCAGGATTCCATGTAAGGTTATGTATAGCCAATAATTACTGTCAATCAATAAATATTTACTCATTCATTCATATAGGTAAGTATACAAAGAGCTTGTTCTGATTGAATGAAGTTTTTGAGCGAATAATAATTGTGGTACAATAATAATACAATAATACAATAGTACAATAATAACAACCAGATAATTTACCACGAAAGTTAGGTATTTCAAATGGCAATGCATAAATAAGATGAATAAAAGGGTAGACCATAAATTGGTGCTTGGTGTTACCTACGAGAAAATTTACCAATTTTTGATACCTTTATCTTAAGGAAATCACATTGTGTGAACATTTGTCATGTAACCAACGCCATTACAGAAATGTCATTTTTGGCGCGGTCTTCAAAACTTAAACTATTTTTCCGAAGAATATCAATGTAGTGTGCTTAGTATGTGATAAATAATTATTTAAAACGATTTCCAAGAATTGGTCAAATGGCCTATTAAAACGGCTGTAACTTTGAAGGACAGTCTCAGTTTTATAGAGCGATATGGTGAGACTAGCGATAAGATAAAAAGCTTATGCACTCACAACAGATAACAACAGGTCGGAGCGCAAGGTTGCACAATTTGATTCTATTTCACAATTAGTTAGAATGTGCGTTGAATAGGTAGGTAATTCCCTCTCTCTACCTCGTATTCACCATTATTGAGGGTCATAACCCTTCCCATTAGGCGCTCCGCAAACGTAGACAAGTTTGTGTCCTGTGTCGGATACAAGCTACCAATGAATATTTGATTTCTATACATATAACCAGTATGAAATCAGTTACTACCTGCGCAGACGTAAACATTTTTTTGTCCAGTTGCTTCTACTGGATCGCGATTAACTCGTTGGCGATCAAAAAGTTTACGAAAAAAAATATTTGATGCGGATTTTTTAACAGAACGCACAACTCAGAACTCTGGGCCGCTGGTAGTGGAAGTGCCGCCTTAACAGGGCTCCTCCGTTACTCGCTTCATACAATCGTATGAAAATTGGACTACATTTACGGGGAGAAAAACGTTAACAGGGCTCTCTCCGTCACTCGCTTCATACAATCGTATGAAAATTGGACTACATTTACGGGGAGAAAAACGTTAACAGGGCTCTCTCCGTCACTCGCTTCATACAATCGTATGAAAATTGGACTACATTTACGGGGAGAAAAACGTTAACAGGGCTCTCTCCGTCACTCGCTTCATACAATCGTAGCTCCAATTTCATTTGAATATTAAGTAACCAAAGTCCATGAAATTTTGCAGACATATTCTAGAAACTAATATCTGTGTCTGTGGTGTTTTAGATTTTTCTAAAAATATGTAGTTTTAAAATTACAGGGGCTCAAAGACATAGATATTAGTTTCTGGAATATGTCTGCAAAATTTCATGGACTTTGGTTGCTTATTATTCAAATGAAATTGGAACTACGATTGTATGAAGCGAGTGACGGAGTGAGCCCTCTTAAAGATTAAGAATAGACATCGATAATGACATGAAAATTAGAGCTTAAAGTGTGTAATTTCATCTCGTTCAAAGCCAGGGCCTTCTCGTCATAGTGACCCAGATTCCACAGTCGCGACTAAACCCTGACCGCTTAGATATGTCCAACTTAATTCACACAAATCAAAGATATTATAAAACTCGAGACAGGCAAAGCTCATTTTTTTTTGATATTTAAAAAAAAAAGGTTTTAGAGGTATTTTAAAAAATCGGTCAAGTGCGATTCGAAGTCGCACACGAAGCGTTCCGTACCATCATACGAGGTAGGTATACCTAACATTTTGTGTAGAATACTGCATGCAAGTTAATAACGGACTGCGCCATCTATACTTATGTGATTTAGTAAATTAAAAATTTCGAAAACACATTTTTTTTGTGTGATATAACCACAAATTCACGGTTTTCGGATTTTTTTCCTTTACTTGTGCTATAAGACCTACCAACCTATCAAATATGATTCGAATATGAGGTAGCAATGATTTTTTCATTCGAATTACTAAGTGCATTAAAATATGAAGAAATATACTTATCTATAGAGTTTTTGTAGGGAACTCGTGAATGATATCATTGAATTATAGAGAGGTTCGAATTATCCCAGGTTTGAATTAACGAGAGTCGATTGTACCTAACTCTGAAAAGTTAGAGATGCGTACCGGGGATCGAACCCTTGACCTACCAAATAGGAGGCGGACGTTTTAACCACTGGGCTATTGCGGCTACGGTAGGTACGGGTGTTTGTGTGAAAAGCAGGTGTTATCAAAGTTTCCAATGGAAAGGTGAAAAACTACGGGCCGCGAGAATCAGAGCGTGCGGTGTCGCTGACGAAAACGGTCAAGTGTGTGTCTTACGCTTATCTAGTGAGCGCCACCTTTATTTTTAGGGTTCAGTACCTCAAAAGGAAAAACGGAACCCTTATAGGATCTGTCTGTCTGTTTGTCCGTCCGTCCGTCCGTCCGTGGTCAAAAACCACGGATTAAAAAAACTTTTGAAATTCAATGGCGCCGATTTTTTTTTTAATGCATTATAGGCAAGCGCTTGACCACAATCACAACTGATGGAAAGTGATAATGTGGTCTAAGATGGGACGCGTTTACCTAGAAGGTGCCTATTCACTCTTATTTTAAAGATAAGTACGTACCCGGATTGTAATTGGTAGGAAACATAGATCGCGGAAGAGTATTCCAAACCTTAGCCATGCATTTTTATTAGATAGGTGGGTACAAGTTAGCCCTTGACTGCAATCTCACCTGGTGGTAAGTGATGATGCAGGTGTTATCAACGTTTCCATTGGAAAGGTGAAAAACTACGGGCCGCGAGAATCAGAGCGTGCGGTGTCGCTGACGAAAACGGTCAAGTGTGTGTCGTACGCTTAACTGGTGGGTGCAGACTTGCGTTACCGTTACTTTTGGTGAAAAACCACGGATTGAAAGCTTTCAAAATTCAACTCTTTCATTTCCCGGGATAAAAAACAGGCTAAGTGCGAGTCAGACTCGCACACCGAGGGTTCCGTACTTGGGTATTTTTTTGACATTTTGCAAGATAAATCAAAAACTATTATGCATAAAAATAAATAAAAATAGAATGAACAGGTAAAGCCCTTTCATATGATACCGGCATAGTTATCTTACTTTGAAAAGTGAATTGAAATAGGTACCTATGGTTGTATGTTAGTTACTCTTTCATAAAAAACTACTGAATGGATTTGGCCTAAATTCGGACTGGAGACAGATTTATACCCTGGACTAAAACATAGGCTTTTTTATCCCGGAAAATCAAAGAGTTCCTACGGGACTTTCAAAAACCTAAATCCATACAGGCGAAGTCGCGGGCGTCGGTTAGTGAGTTATACTTAATATAAGTTTAGTACGTATAGCGAATAAAGTTTTGAAGGGCTAAGTTTAACCGCAAGATAAACAAAAGTCGCAACAGCCCAGACCTTTACCGCCGCGTGCCACTCGCGGGGCCTTCGAGCGCTAGCAATGACCTAGCTTCTATACTTAACGTTAGATCTAAACTTAGCGTCTAGCGTACGCGCGCCATAGAATGAATATATAGCACTAGATCTACTTTTAGATGAAGATTGAGTTAATATAACGTTCCGCGCAGATGAGGGACTATTGTCCGCGAAGGACAAAAATACGTCCCACGTGTTTAGGGTTCCGTACCTCAAAAGGGAAAAACTGAATCCTTATAGGATCATTTTGTTGTCTGTCTGTCTGTATGTCTGTCTGTCTGCTTGTCTGTCTGTCTGTCTGTCTATCTGTCTGTCTGATATATAAAGAGCGCTAGCAATGACCTAGCTGTTAGATCTAAACTTAGCGTCTAGCGTACGCGCGCCATAGAATGCATATAGCTTTAGACGGACTGGATCTACTTTTATATAAAGATTATGTTAACATAACGGCCTGCGCAGATGAGGGACTATAATTTGTCCGCGGAGGACAAAAATAGGTTTCTAAGAACTGCATCGTTGTATTCTACGGGCAATAGTCCTTCATTTGCGCAAGCTGTAAATCTCGCTGTCGTTGTCATTTCAACCGACAGACGTCCACTGCTGGACATAAGTTATTAAGTACAAGGTTTCAATTCAAAATCAAAGTCAAATTCAAAATATTTTTATTCAATTAGACTTTTACAAGTAACTACTTTTGAATCGTCAAGAGCATCTACCACTGGTTCGGAATGCCTTACATTTATGCCTTTCCATGTCATTGAAAACGTCCTTGGGTCAAGCTGCAGCTCCCAGAGCGGCTCACTCGAGAGCTTTCATTCTCCAAATCGCAGACCTCTAGCGTAGACAGTGTTTCGGGAAAAAAATATTCTTACTACTCAATTGGTCTCCAGTGGCAAGCAATTAATAGAGGCATTAAAGCACTGCTTACCCTAATAATGAATCCCTATTTTCCTTGGTGACGCCATAACTTGTGAATGACTGGACCAAATTGGATAATTCTTATTTTGTTAATATTGTAATTGTTAGTTTTATACTATAAGAATGATTTTTTTTAAATCCACGGAAAAGACAGTTCCCGCTACAGCTACTTTTTATTAAAATTCACATAAAATCTATTGGTTTTTTGATAGCTGACTATTTGATTTTTGTGACAATTTGAGATTTTTATTAAGTAAACACTTTCTTTCTTCCAGGTACGTATTATTGGATTCATCCAACATCCATGAGGCAAATAGGCGGATATGCAAATTCATCAAACAAGCGTCATGAAACCAAGTTAATCCTAATCATTGGTAAGGAGTCGAAAAATCATAACTTCAAGCAGCAAAAACTATTTACCTTAAAAGCTAAGAGGACTTTTTCACATTTCATTTCATTAGGTACCTACCTACCTATTCAAAATGCTTCTAATCTTCGTAAAAATTATTTCTTACCAAGAGATTTGAATTATAAAGGAAAGGATTTACTTAAACCTACTTAAAACCTTTAAAAATAGTTGGAATCTAAATAATTTTTAAATACATACCTACTTATCAAAAATTTCGGGACCGGCAGGATTGGAACCTGCGTCTTCTGGGAATCACACCTAATAAAAAAAGTGTTGGTAAAACACTATCATAAAAAATTATAAATAATATAATATTAATAATATAATAATAATATTGTAATATAAACTTAAAACAGCTATTTTCCATTCAAAATGGCGGGCAAAAGATAATTTTGAACGACTGCCTATCAATCTAAATCCAACCATAATACTAGGTACCTACTTATCTAGATGTATCTAGGTACTTAGCTGTAATTTAGTGTTAATTAGTGTTTAACACTTCAAGGCTAGATAAGGGGAGTGGCGTTATTTTGTTATCAGTTCTAGAAAGAGGACGTTCTTGTCAAATCAAATTAAGTAGGTACCTACTTATTTACTTACTTAGTATGGAGAAATTAATCATGACTTTCGATATTCGGCACATTTCTTCCTACATGCATGATTCGACATTATACGTCTTTTTTAGGGTTCCGTACGTCAAAAGAAAAAGGAATCCTTACAGGTTCACGTCTTGTTGTCTATCTGCCTGCCTGCCTGCCTGTCTGTATGTCTGTATGTCTTCTGTCCGTCCGTCCGTCTGTCTGTAAGTCTGTCAGTGTTGTGTCTGTCAAGAAAACCTATACTTAGAGTATTTCCCGTTGACCAAGAATCATGTGGCGGGTAAAATTTGGAAGGTTCGGGATCATATTTTTTTGAAGCAAGTTGTTGTTACCAATTTTTGTTACTTAAGTAGGTATAGCTAGGTATGTACCTACTTAATATCTTTTTATGTCCAATAATTTTGGCGAGTAATTCGACTATTCGTCACAGAGAATGCTGAATAAAGGTGCCCACGCACTTGAACTGAACTGCAGCTGAACTGCGCGTCGCGGCAGCGCCCCGCACGATATTCTCTCCAGATGCGACGCGCGTACCGCGTAGCGCGTCACTGCCGCGCGTCGCGGCTGGAGAGAATATCGTGCGGGGCGCAGCCGCGACGCGCAGTTCAGCTGCAGTTCAGTTCAAGTGCGTGGGCACCTTAAATCGCCAACCGATTATTCGCCATATTAACTATTAAGTATTCGCGGCATCTCTAATTATGACAAGAGTGCGCTCAGCCTGGAGGCCTCTACTAAATTAACTAAAAGTAGCTGGATTAGCAGTTTTTTTCACCCAATTAGCAAAAAAAGGCTGTTTAATATTATGAAAGAGAATTTTTAATTTATAAATGAACAAACATAGTGAACCAATTTTTTTACAACATCTATCTATACTATAGAACCTACGCGACAGGTTGCAATGGCAATCGGGGTATGAGGTGGGGGGACATCCCGCTCACCCGCACGTCACTTGCACTATCCCACACCGGCTTAGCGCGGGGTCTGTCCGGGTATGGGGTCGTTCCGATTGCCATCTCAACCTGTCGCGTACTAGAACTACTAATTTATTTTTTCATCATCATCATCATCATCATCACGCTGTGGATGTCCATTGTTGGACATAGGCGTCCCTAATGAGCGCCACCATACCTGGTCCTCAGCCTTCTTCATCCAGCCACTTTCCGCCAATATCTTCATATCGTCCATCGTGCTGGAGGACGTCCCACACTACGCTTGCTTATACGCGGTCTCCACTCAAGGACATTCCGGCTCCAACGACCATCGCCTCTACGACATGCACGGTCTGCCCGCTGCCACTGCAGCTTGCTAATAGTTTGGGCTATGTCAGTGACCTTGGTTGTCCTGCGGATCTCCTCATCCTCATTTCGGATTTTATCCCTCAAGGAAACTCTCAACGCAGCCCTCTCCATAGTTCGCTGAGCGACTTTGAATTTGTTGATTAGACCGTTTGTCAGTATCCACGTTTCAGCACCATAGCCTTGCAGAATCTGGATAAGTACATACATACATACATAGACTGCTAAAATCATAACCCTTCCTTTTGGCGTTGCTGCAATCGGGTAAAAATGCAATAATGGGAAGCGTTATGACCCTCAGTAATGGTGAATACGAGGTAGAGGGGTCTACGAGATGGTAATCGGGGTATGAGGCGGGGTGAGACCCCCCCACACCTGCACATCACCCGCACGTCACCCGCGGCGCAATAGAAATACTTACACATTCTGTGAAAATTTTAATTCTCTACCCAATACCCATTACGGATTACGGTTCACAAGTTAAGTACAGACAGATGGATAGACAGTGGAGGATTAGCAATAGGGTCCCGTTGGCGTCCTTTGGCTACGGAACCCTAAAAATGCATTCAAAATTAGGTACCTACTTACCTAGTTAATTGTATACGAATTTCGTCGCGCAACTCCATTCTCTATACCCATTCAACGCCATCTATAGGTGAATAGAGTCAACAGCCCGCTCCTCTGTGATTAGCATGGTGTATTGAACACTCACAACGGTTCACTGGTTCGACTCCCGAGCAAGGCAGGCGTGTGCGTGCTTACACACTGCTAAATGATGCTTTTTAGTTTAATGGTTCGGTTGGATTGAGATTAGTTTATTAAGGACTCTGTTACATTGTAAAAAATACTTTTTCATCTCGCTCGCTCGGAAAGGATTCCTTTGCCCTTTGAAATCTGCGTGGAAAGTTGTAATTTTGCTCGCTAGCGTGCAAAGTAGGAGTTGAAATTCGGTTCCACCTTATTAGAATTCTTTGCTGGCTCGGAATTTCTTAACAAACTCTCGCGACAAAATAACATCTTTGCAGCCTTGCATAACAAATAACTATTCTTTAGCCACAGTTCACGACGGTTAGGGAACATTGTAGTGGCTTGGTCGTCACTGGCAGGCGTCAAATGTTAGTACATTTGACGCAGGTAGCCCTAAAGAGCAACCGCCGAGTTTCTTGCTGGTTCTTCTCGGTAGGAACGGCATTCCGAACCAGTGGTAAATTATTTTGACGATTCAAAAGCAGTTGTAAAAGTTTATTTGAATAAAAATCTATTCTATTCTATTCTCTATTTAAAGTAGCCCTATTTTTCTTTGAATTTACATCACTAAAGCCTATTATTTGACATATCGTCGATTCAGGATTGAACTAAGAGTTCTCTCACTCTACGTTCTGGTAGAGCGTCAATACTAAACGAAAAGGTTGATTAATTTAAAGAATCATGGGCATTTTGGGCTATTAGCGTCGAACGTCAACAGTTATGTAGGTATACTTACCGGTGTCAAATGAAATGCTTTTGCTGTGTAATGTATTCGCTATACTGTACACGGGGAACGAACGCGCGAATCCCGCCAAACGGCATCTATACTAATAAATAAAATTGGAGTGTCTGTCTGTAATTTCGAAATAACTACCTCATATTAAGCTCATATGGTTATTTGAACGATACCAACACTGAGTCACACGTTTTTAAAATTTTTGTCTGTCTGTCTGTCTGTCTGTCTGTCTGTCTGTCTGTTTGAAAAGGCTAATCTTTGGAACGGCTGAACCGATTTTGACGGGATTTTCACAGACAAGTAGAGGATTGACCAGGGTGTAACATAGGCTACTTTTTTAACCGACTTTCAAAAAGGGAGTTGTGTTTTTCTACCTATGTACACCGAAATCTCCGAGATTTCTGAACCGATTTGCGTCATTTCTTTTTTAATCGATAGAGGAACTTTGCGACATTGTTTCATAAAAAATTTGGAGTCCAACTCCTCAATCCTGATGCTGCAGGGGATCTGACCAATCCACGCGGGCGAAGCTGCGGGCATCAGCTAGTTTTTGCATAAAAAAGAGACACAGGTTCTTTATTGTGTCGCCGAAAGTCAACATCGTTATGCGAGAAGATCCTATAGTCGGAGAACAGGCGGAAAATTCTGTGGAAGTGCTTGATCTAAGCTAATAGTTTGTAATAAAACCTTTATTAGAAACTATCTGCTTGTAATAGACACTTATGGAAAAAGTAGATAGGTAATTGTAGTAGAGAAGAAGCAAGTTCATTAGTTTCACATTTTGCGAGTTAGATCCTCATAGCAAAAATCCACTAGAAATTTCGGTTCTAAAGTAGAAACTAGAAACACACACAGTATTTTGAGTATGAAATGCTTTTGCTGTGTAGTGTATTCTAAATACATATTTATTTTATAAAAGAGGAGGAGGAAAGTACCTACTTCTCCTTCTGTGTTATAAACTTTACTAAACTTTTATTAAGTACCTAGGTATTCAGTCTATCAGTTTATTAACTTAATAACAAAAAAATAAAAATCTGAAAATATGGATAGGTATCTTTTTCTTTTCAAAACATTCCTATAGCTACAGTCCAACAATTTTGGTATGACTTACAAATTCCTGAAAGGCTGGCAAAGCCCAGGCTGTTTCTCTGGTGCTGTAAATGTTCACAAGCGGTAAACACTTAACATCATGTGACCCGCCTGCTCGTTTGCTAGCTATTTAAAAAAAAATATGTTTGACTCGAGTTTATCAATTGCCTCCTCTAAATTTCTTACTAGCTCTTAGTCTAAACCGTTTGGGCCGTTATCTAGCCGTGAAAAAATACCCACCGTGCCGCCCACCACTTGCTTACGGTATTTCGAACGTGCGAGTGAGACAGGCTCAACTTTAAGCTAACACTTTTGTGAGCGTTAGAGCAAACCACTATACATCTCTATGTTCGGTTAGATGCGAGTAGTTTGGCCTAAATGAAAGTTTTATTATATTAATTGCTTCGCTTCTAACTCGCGGTGTCTTTTTGTTTGACCTTTGAAAGTCAATTAAATGCCTGTGTATTTGAAAAACGCTGAGAATTGTTTACTGTTTTTTGATCTGTTTTCTATTACTCGAACGTTGAAACGTAGACACTGGCACTAGTTCATACTTTTAAAAAGATTGTGTAGTTGTAAATCATACAAAAAGCGTTTAACGTTTTTCTCCCCATAAATGTAGTCCAATTTACATAATTTTTAAAAATGTTGTAGATATAATGAAGAACTACGCTCGAAGTTTTAATTTTAAAGAAATATTGCTTTGGAAAGTATGTTAAAAATTACTAGCGTCTAAATATCCATATTTTTATCCTAAAAACTTTCTTAAGTATTTTTTTTATTTCACTAAACTGAATACAGGCTGATGGATGGATGGATGGAAACTGAGTAATAAAAAAATAAACGTACGATACGAGCCTAGATTAACGCTTGGGGGGGGGGGGGGGGGGGGGGATTGTTATTACCAAATAAGTACTTATCTAGTTGAGTAAGTATCTAATCACTCAGAAAGGGTGAGGCAATATTGCATCGATAACAGCTTATCACTTCCTAATCCTTTACATAGATACGCAACAACTAAATATTATCAACGGCTTTATTAACCCACCGCCATTTTGTTTTTGTCTGTGGTATTAATATCTAGTGGATCTATCTAATCTGTGGTTTGCCGCAAGTAGGTAGGTGATATTTGAAGATAATTTTGTACCTAAGTATGCGTACCTAATTTAGGAAAAAGGTAAAATAAATTAGGTAAAGTACCTACGTACCTACCTCCATCATGATCAACCCATCGCCAACCAACTATGTGCCTACTGAGAGCATGGGTCAGAAGGAGAATCCCTTGGGTGAGAACCTTGGGTCATAGTCAGACACGCTTGCCTAGTACGGATTGATAGACTTCACACTCCTAACACTATTGAGAACTCTCAGGTGTCTTAGGCATGCAAACTGATGAGCTGGCGTATTGGCAGACTTCACACACCTTTGAGAACAATAAGGAGAACTCTCAGACATGCAGGTTTCCTCACGATATTTTCCTTCACCGTTAAAGCTAGTGATGCCTAGCTAAATACTTAATTGTTTAAAATGCATATAGGTATCACTTGCTTTATATTATATTATGTCTATAAACACCTGCCGGAAAGTGTGTCGATACGCTAACAGATGCCAACTAGTAGGTATTAGTTAACCTAGACTCAGGATTGGTACCTAGATACGTATTGCCTCAATAAAGTGTTAAAAAGATAAACTTTATTGTTTTATGTGTCACATAAAACTGTTACAGCTCCATCTATTAGAGTTTATGGTTACCACAGACTATAGCAATGAATAGAACTAAAAAACTTACAATGTTATACCGCTTGTTTTTTTTAAAATCACATATAGATGGCGCAGTCGGTCATTAACTTGCAGTGTTAACAAATTTGTGTTAACAAATCATACCCTTTGATAAATCATATATATCTACGTACTTAACATGATAAAATGAGGTATGCAGTACCAAATAGTTAGTGCCATAGATTCTTTCTTCGAGGTCCTTCGAGTTCACAGAAGTTATGAGTTCATTTCCGCGATCAGCTGTTTGCGAGGTTGTTATATTGGAGTTTTATACAAATTTTGTAAGTCCTCATATTATCAGACTGACAGACAACAAAGTGATCCTTGAAGGGTTCCTTTTTTTACGGAACCCTAAAAAAGAAGTAGATTACAATGTTTATTTGATGCAATGCTATAGAGTAGATTTGCTTTTAGCCTATTTCTAAATAAGGGAAATATATTTAACTATTTAGGCATTGAATTTTAAAATTTTAATTACAAGTAGGTAGGTATTCTTCCTTAAAATACGGAAACTGTGGAGACCTTGCCTTGTTAGGAGCCTTGCATCCGTCTAGAATACTAGATTTGTTAGAATTTCCTTAAACTATGAAATTTATTGTGTTATCTCTCGCTTAGAATTACAATTAAACTGACGGAAGGAATAAAATTAGACTGACGTAAAATCCAATATGGCTTACCATGTCACAATTTATAGATAATAAATTGACGTAAAAGGCGACATGGCGTTTTCAATTTGAACGGCAATTTAACAAAGATTTAACGAGGTCATATGAATTGTAGAGTCGAGTGCTGATAACCCAGTGGTTAAAACGTCGGGCTCTTATTTCGAAGGGTTGAGAGTTCGGTTCCGGACTCACACATCTACCTAACTGTTCGCAGTAAATATACATAAGAGACACTGATATAAGTTTTATTCTATTACTATAGGAGGCCCGCGACTTCGTCCGTGTGGATGTAGGTTTTTGAAATCCCGTGGGAACTGTTTGGTTTTCCGGGATAAAAAGTTGTCTCTGTCAATAACATGGACACAAGCTACCTCGGTACCAAATTTCATACGAATCGGTTGAGCGGATGGGTGCTTAGGAATCCCGTGGGAACTCTTTGATTTTCCGGGATGAAAAGTAGCCTATGTCCGTTCCCGGGATATAAGCCAACTCTGTACTTTTCGTCAGAATCGGTTAAACTGTTGGGCCGTGAAAAGGTAGCAGACAGACAGACAAACTTTCGCATTTATAATATTACCTAGTATGGATTTTCAATTAAAAAACAACAAAGTGATCCTATAAGGGTTTTTCCTTTTGAGGTACGGAACCCTAAAAAAGACACTGGTTGTGTCCTCAGGAAAAAAAATTATAATTTCGAAAAGCTTTAATTTAAGCTGTAATAACATTATGGAGACTAACACCAGGGGTTGCCCGGGGGAGGGTTTCACACAATAACCAGCTAAGCCGATTAATGTGAAACTTTTACCATCGGCTCGGAACCACACACTGTCCGTATTAAAATCACATACTTACGGTGCTAGGAGTAATGGAGTTTGAACCGTCGACCTTTCGGATTTCAGTCTGCTCTTTAACCGTTGAGCTATTGAGGCCTTAGAACCTAATTAGCCACAAATAGGTACTTAATCTAGACATTTTTTAAGCTCACGTTCTATTCGCATTATTGTAGCCTACACCTTACCAAGTTAAGACCTATAATTTTCATATCATTAGAAAAAAGTTATTGACTGATATGGTTAATGAGATTATGCACACATACAGACGTACAGATATTATAATTACGAGAACACCTGCTTCCGCGCAGACCGGCTATCGGCTTTGCACAAAAGCTGGCAAACATATTTAGAATAGCTTATTTAACCGGTTACGCCTTATGTACTTGGGTTCCGTAACAGAATGCTAAAAAGGAACCCTTATCTATACTAATATTATAAAGAGGAAATCTTTGTATTTTTGTATGTTTGTATTGAATAGGCTCAAAAACTACTGGACCGATTTCAAAATTTCTTTTACTATTACTTAGAGGGATTCTTCCGAATCCGTATAGGCTATATTTTATCCCGGAAAATAGAAAAACTAAATGTCCACCCGTGCGAAGCCGGGGCGGGTCGCTAGTCTATTATAAAGACAAAGTTTGTAAGTTTTTTTGTAGGGACTACAGATTTTGATAAATCTTTCACTAGAAGAAAGCTCCATTATTCCTGAGTGACATAGGCTATATTTTATTTTAAAAAAACCGGCCAAGTGCGAGTCAGACTCGCACACTGAGGGTTCCTTACTCGGGTATTTTTTCCAACATTTTGCACGATAAATCAAAAACTATTAGGTATGCATAAAAATAAAAATCTGTTTTAGAATGTACAGCCCTTTCATATGATACCCCACTTGGTATACCTAGTTATCTTACTTTGAAAATTGAAACATATTTTTTTTTTTTTTAATGATGTGACCACATATTCGCGGTTTTCAGATTTATTCCTGTACTTGTGCTATAAGACCTACCTACCTGCCAAATTTTATGATTCTCGGTCAACGGGAAATACCCTATAGGTTTCTTAACAGACAGACAGACAGACAACAAAATGATCCTATAAGGGTTCCGTTTTTCTTTTTGAGGTACGGAACCCTAAAAAAATAGAGATCTCTAGGAAAATTGTGATAAGCTACCCGTGCGAAGCAGTAGCGGGTCGCTAGTTGCTTATAATGCGACTAAATCCGTCTGCATCGGTTTGTCACAGTTGCTTATTTTACGGCTGAAATCAATCTAAATAACTATAACTTATTTAGATCGACTGTCAGTCAGTCAGTCAGTCAGTATCGATCAGTCAGTCGACTGATCGGTCTATCAAGGTGCAGCTTGAACTACTCCGGAACTACGGATCGGGCTGTTTGTCAACCGCTAAGAATGGATTATTAAAAGTTCGCCCCCTAAAATCACACTTCACGCTAATATTATAAAGGCGAAAGCTTATGTGTATGTACCTAATGTGTGTGTGTGTATGTTTGTTACTCTTTCACGCAAAAACTACTCGACGGATTTAGATTAAAGGCATGCAGATATGCTATATTATGTCGTAGACATTCGGGTCTGCCCGCGAAATTAAAATTTTATTTTGTTTTCCGCAATTTGTAAACTAATACGACAAAGTAGGCTTATGGCATTCTAGTTGCGACAATGGCAGTATTATTTCCACGTGTTTATATAAAAATCTGTACTTGATGAGGTCCAGTTTAAGAAATTAGCTCTAGTATCGACTAATTTGTGAGTTACAGTCGATACTAGAGCTAATTTCTTAAACTGGACCCTTTCAAGTAAAGATTTTTATATAAACACGTGGAAATGATACTGTTATTGTCGCAAATAGAATGCCATAAACCTACTTTGTCGTATTAGTTTACAAATTGTGAAAAACCAAATAAAAGAATTTCGCAGGCAGACCCGTGAAAATTCAATCCCTAAAAGGCTAAAACAGGGGTTTGAAATTTATGTATGTCTACACGGACGAAGTCACGGGCATTAGCTAGTAATAATATATTTTATCATAATGATAAGTATCTGTTATTATAAATTCCGCATGAATTCACTTAACATTGTGGAGGTAACATAAGCCCCGAGGCGAGGCTAACCTTGCCTCAATATTAGCGGCCGAATGACAATAATATCACTAAAGTATGTAATTACATAGTTGCCACTTAATTATGTAAATAGACTTGTTATTTACTGAAGTTTATCTGTGTCTCATCTCAGGGAAAATGAGAAACCTTTTTTGGACCTTGAAGCCTTTTTTTTTTGAAACCTTGAGAGAAAAGAAGAGATTTTTTGGGTTCCGTACATAAAAAGGAAAAACGGAACCCTTATAAGATCACTTTGTTGTCTGTCTGTCTGTCTGTGTCCGTTTGTATGTTTGTAGTAAAACCTACCTATAGGGTACTTCCCGTTGACCTAGAATCATGAAAGGCAGGTAGGTAGTTCTTATAGCACAAGTAAAGGAAAACATCCGAAACATCACAGAAAAAAAATTAAAATATTTTTCAATATAACTATAGGTAGGTACCAAGTGCATGAAAGGACTTAACTTGTACATTCTAAAACAGGTTTTTATTTATTTTAGGTTTTTCAAAAAATCTAAATCCACGCGGACGAAGGCGCGGGCATCATTTAGTCCTAATCCTGGATGTTTGGATGTTTGTTACTCAA
Organism: Maniola jurtina; assembly: GCF_905333055.1. Classification (NCBI taxonomy): domain Eukaryota; kingdom Metazoa; phylum Arthropoda; class Insecta; order Lepidoptera; family Nymphalidae; genus Maniola; species Maniola jurtina. Next base: position 6,917,512 of record NC_060052.1, on the reverse strand, counting down.
TCACGCAAAAACTACTGAATGGATTTGGCTGAAATTTGGAATGGAGATAGATTATACCATGGATTAACACATAAGCTACTTTTTATCCTGGAAAATTAAAGAGTTCCCGCGGAATTTCGAAAAACGTAAATCCACGCGGACGAAGTCGCGGGCATCAGTTAGTAGTTTTATAATTTTCATGTGAGGTAGATTGGAATATAACAGTTAATTTAATTAACTTGAAAGATTAACTAGTCCAGCAGGGCATTAATGCAAGTTATGACATCCGCGTGACATTTTTTACTTTCGCCGGCCAATTAGCGGTCGTTCATCATTCGTGGATAGCTCGTTAGGGTCGCACTCCAAATCATTCAATGTCATACTGGTGCCCACTTGATGTTAGATATGACATTCGGAATTTTGATCGATGTTTAAACCGCCAAGGTAAACGTTGATCGTCAACGATTAATCGTTAACTAGGACTTCTAGCAGCGATACACAAAAACCGGTCAAGCGTGAGTCGGACTCGCATAGGGACGGTTCCGTACCACCGCATAAGAAATGACACTTTATTTGTTTTTGATTTTCATGGTGGCCATTTTGAAATTTTCACTAAGTAAGTAGATATTTGTCGTTATAGCGGCAATGGAAATACACATTCTGTGAAAACTTCAACTCTCTACCTAAAGGTTCACGAGATACAGTCTGACAGATAGACGGACGGACGGACAGTGGCTTAGTTATCCTGTTTTCACCCTTCAGGTACAGAATGCTAAAAAGTGGTAATAGCCTAGTGGTGAGTGAGATCGAAAGGTCGGCGGTTTAAATCCAACCTATTGCACTATTGTCGTACCCACTCCTAGCACAAGCTTTACGCTTAGTTGGAGGGGAAAGGGGAATGTTAGTCATGACTAACATGGCTAATATATATATAACTCCGAATAGTTAGAGGTGCGTTCCCGAACCGGACACGGGACGACGAATAGGCGGCCGAACTATTAACTACTAGCCGATGCCCGCGACTTCGCCCGCGTGGATTTAGGTTTTTCGAAATCCCGTGGGAACTCTTTGATTTTCCGCGATAAAACGAAGCCTGTGTGCTAATCCAGGATATTATCTATCTTCATTCCCAGCCAAATCCGTTTAGTAGTTTTTGCATGAAGGAGTAACAAACATACAAACACACATCATCATCATCATCAGCTTGTGGACATCCACTGATGGACATAGGCCTTCCCTAAAGAGCGCCACCACACCCGGTCCTCAGCCTTCCTCATCCAGCCACTTCCCGCCAGCCGCTTGATATCATCGGTCCATCGTGCTGGAGGGCGTCCCACACTACGTTTGCTTAAACGCTGTCTCCACTCAAGGACTTTCCGGCTCCAACGGCCATCGCCTCTAGACAGGCATGGCCTGCCCATGCCACTTCAGCTTGCTAATAGTTTGGGCTACAAACACACACATACACACAAACTTTCGCCTTTATAATATAAGTGTGACTAGGCGATAGGTTGAAATGATTATGTTCATTTATTTATACATAGGTTCTATATCTACAAAGCAAACAGTCAAACACATGCCGCGTGTGTACACATCATTAAACACAAAACACCTTTAAAACGTTTGCTGTGAACACAGACGTCGTTATATTTGAATATTCCGTCAATCGGTTTAGCATAGGATAATAAAACATACCCACTTGTTTATACGTACCTACAATCTACATCACAATAATATAGGTATCTATGGTCAAAGGTACCTAGAACCTACCTACCATCTGCCATTGAATTTGAACGCAATTTTCATAACAAGTCGTAATTTAAAAAAACCGGCCAAGTGCGAGTCAGACTCGCGCACCGAGAGTTCCGTACTCGGGTATTTATCCGACGTTTTGTACGATAAATCAAAAAACTATTATGCTTAATAAAACATAAAAATCGGTTTTCGAATGTACAAGTAAAGCCCTTTCATAATATTATGATACCCCACTTGGTATAGTTATCTTACTTTGAGAATTAAAACCCATTTTAATTTTTTTCTCAGTGGTGTAACCACAAATTCACGGTTTTCAGATTTATTCCTTTACTTGTGCTATAAGACTTACCTACCTGCCAAATTTCATGATTCCGAAAATTGATTGTAAATATCATCATCTTGAATTTCATGTCAACGGGAAGTAGGTACCTACCCTATAGGTTTCTTGACAGACAGACAGACAGACAACAAAGTGATCCTATAAGGGTTCCGTTTTTCTTTTTGAGGTACGGAACCCTAAAAAGTAATAAAACATGACTAGACTATCCTACCAAAAAATTAACCAAAAAGAAAAAAATACTTACCTACATTTGAAAATGGCGCTATGCCATATTGAACTTTTTTCAAAAAATCATAGCCAGTGTCACTCAGGATGAAGTAAGGATTCTAAATATACCCGATACATCCAAATCTGTTTAGGCAATTAGAAGATATGGTGGACTACATATATATGCATACATGAACCCTGAAATGATTTCACTCCTTAATTTTTTTGGCAGTCAGTTAGTTAAGTAAAAGTTCTTCGCTGGTAAGTACATTCTATGAAGACCTTTATCTAATAGATAGATATCTATAATAATAAAAGAGAACCAAGCATTCCTGTACCTAACAGAAGGACTGGAAAGCGTATAACAGGTTTGTATCAAATAAATTGTGAATCGGCGCAGCGATCTGCAATGCAAGGTCGCCGGTAGAGGCACCGTACAATTTGATAATCAGGAGGCAGTCCTAAAATCGTTCTGTGTGTCGAAACTTCACAACGTGCGGGACAGCCTGATCCCTTCCTAAACACATTATATAAGAAATCTTAATAATATTGAACCCATCACTATTAATACACACAGAGTCCGAGATATAACATACTTTATATACAGAGTCCATACACAACAATAATATCACCTTGGTTATTTACAGGGCTTTCAAGAAAATGTCTAGAAAAAGAAAGAAAATACTTTTATTTGTTCTGTAACATGAAAATATACTCGTGCATTACCTCTTAACCTTACAACAGAGAGAACCTTAGAACGGGGCTATTATAGTAGGTATCTATTACAAATTTTAAACGAATCAAAAAAAAATACTCGTATGAATGTTCCCAAAACCTACTTGAATAAAAACAATTTTCGATTTTAATTTTCTATTAAAATACTTTTATTCTGTAAAATGAAAAAAAGGCAAATATAAAATAAAAGCAAAACTCTTCTCTCCACATTTGATAACACAAAAAAATATCAAGTTTAAAACTAGGACCGACCAAAATTACTTATATTATTAATTTAATTAACAGTATATAACTAAGCAAAGTACAAAACATGCAACTAAGTAACTATATCCAGTGATAACACACTGTCCTACACATTCAAAGCTCATGGCTAACCTACATGCGCCCGCGCATGCTCTAACCTAGAAACAGGCTAGATTTCGTGACATTCGCGTTCCGCGCATGTGTGCGTATCCATTCACGACTGTGTTCGTTGTTTCACACGCACACTAACGCGACTATGACGTATCAATCGCTTACTATCTTTGGAATTACGACTCTATTACATAATACACATAAGGTTGCTTGTTTTAATTACAAGGTTCTTTTACACACACAACTGTCAAAGTTATGACGTATTGCTTGCTTAGTATGGTTGGATTTATGACTCTATATTTTAGTACATAAAGCAGTTTTTAGAATGTGTTTTAATATAATTCGTTTATATCTAACTCAATATAGTATTGGTGGGTTTTTCGTATGATAATATGGGCGTAGCTATGTTACGGGCCAAATTCTGTGCATGTACAATTTTTAAACTACCCGGCCAAATATCAAATAACTATGTACTTATCGATTAATTTCATGCCAAAAAATCATTAATTATCGAACGACGGATCTTTCTGTTGGTCTTAATAAAATCTGAACCCTTACCGTAATCGTGAACTTATTTCTTATATTATTTATTATATTTTTTATTATCTGTTGACTGACTGTATTCAGCCATCGGTTTAACTGATTTTGACAAAATTGGTACAAACATAGCTGGCATCCCGGAAACAGGCCAGACTAAGACTACTTTTTATCTCGCTAAATCTAGAGTTCTTGCGATTTTTTTTTAATCCTAAATACCAGCATAAGAAATCGCAGACATCATCTAATAACTCTATATAACAAACAGATATCTACTTCATTTTTATTTATAAAAATAAATAAAAGCTTGGGTGCAGTTCAGCTATTAACCGCAACAAAAAAAAAAACACCTAGGCAATGTTAACATTACAAGTGTTGCAAAGTTTGCCCGTAACAGCTATGTATCTATAATAGTTGGAACGTTTGAAATGATTTGTTTTGTACATGGCCGATTTAGTCGCCATTTATTGAATGCACTTTAAAAACAAGGCTTTAGAATTAGTGATTTAGATCAAGGTTAGCCGGTTGGAGACCTAAACGAGTCCTTTTAGGTTTAAAGTTAGTGCTAAGAGTGGTCGCAAGGTCACGCCAATTTATATGACCGACTTGATACCTAATCTGAATGTATAATTGAGTAGGTACTTACCTAGCTGTTAAAACAACTTGTTTTCAACGGAAAATTGTTAGATGCATCATTCAAGTCCTTTACTTGGACCTACTGCCTGATTTTATGGGTAGGTTAGCGCATAACTTAAAATCTTTTATTGTATCATATTTTGTTCTTCTTTACCTTTTTTTTTTCTTTTTGTATTTGTAAATTAATTAATCATCTAGTTCGTGTAAGTGGCTCTGCCGTTCAATTAGATGTAAATAAATAAATAAATAAAATAAATAAATAACCGAAGAGGCTCTTACGGTAGTGGAGCATTGCGGGAGGGTAACATTTTTTTTAAAAGAATATTAGCCATGCTAATCATGCCTAATATTCCCCTTTCCCCTCCAATTAAGCGTAAAGCTTGTGCCAGGAGTGGGTACGACAATGCAACGGGTAGGGTTTGAACCGCCGACCTTTCGGAATTCAGTCCGCTCTTCAACCGTTGAGCTATCGAGGCTATTGTTAGGTTACCAGCCAGGTAACCTCCGCGTGTGCCTGAGTGTTGCGGGTACCAGCAGCGCTTGGACCGGTGTAAGTACCCTGGTGAGTGGTGCCATGTCCCGAGCAGAGGACGCCTAGACGCACCCATGGGGCAGCTCCTTTGGTTTCCACACGGCATCGTACCGTAACGCTAAATCGCTTGGCGGCATGGCTTTGCCGGTAGGGTAACTAGCCACGACCGAAGCCTCCCACCAGACTCTTACTCTACTATACTCTTACTACAGACTCTACTTTACTATAGACTCTTTTTTTACAGATAACTATCATTAGGTAGTTAAATTAGGTACACTAACTGGTATTGATAGTCAAGATAGGGGCCTCTTTAGGGGAGCATTTAGACGCATAGCATCTTGTGTCATAATTATATTCAAACGTTATTGCAATGCATTTTAACAGGGCTCTCTCCGTCACTCGTTTCACACAATCGTTGTTCCAATTTCATTTGAATATCAAGCAACCAATAAGTCCATGAAATTTTGCAGACATATTCTAGAAACTGTGTATCTGTGGTGTTTTAGATTTTTCTAAAAATATGTAGTTTTAAAATTACAAGGGCTCAAAGATTTGTATGAAAATTTTTAAGATCGCGTAACTTTGAAACCGAATATTTTAACAGAAATCTGGAAAACCACAGACATAGCTATATTAGTTTCTAGAATATTGCATTTCATGGACTTTGGTTGTTTAATATTCAAATGAAATTGGAACTACGATTGTATGATACGAGTGACGGAGAGAGCCCTCTTAAGATTGACTAATATGGCACATGTCGTCTGAATGGTCCCCTGAAGAAGCCCCTATCTTGACTATCAATTCCAGTGATAAAAACTAACAATTTGAGTTCATTTCACCAGAATTCGTAGTTATTACACTTCATTTCCTGGTCAATTTCGGACCAATAGTGTAATTAGGTGCCCGTGGTTATCACTGGGCGTCGCCAAACCGCACCGATCATTGTACCTACCTACCTACCTACCTACCTACCTACCTACCTACCTACCTACCTACCTACCTACCTACCTACCTACCTACCTACCTACCTACCTACCTACCTACCTACCTACCTACCTACCTACCTAATCTAATAGCTAGGTCGTGCGTCATCGGTATTTTAACTCTATTGAGGAAAACGAAAAACATAGACTAATTCAACTGCAATTTAACCATATTTAACACCCGACCCAAAAAGAAGGGTGTTACCTATAAGTTTGATGTTTGTAGGTATCTGTGTATCTGTCTGTGGCATCGTAGCTCCTAAACTAATGAACCGATTTTAATTTAGTTTTTTGTTTGTTTGAAAGGTGGCTTGATCGAGAGTGTTCTTAGCTATAATCCAAGAAAATCGGTTCAGCCGTCTGAAAGTTATCAGCTCTTTTCTAGTTACGGTAACCTTCACTTGTCGGGGATGTTTTACACTTGTGCATAAATACTTATCGCTTCCTTCGGATAGGTACTACTAAAAAATACCGGACGGATTGGCTGTGTAATGAAGATAGATTATACCATGACTTAATGCATGGGCTACTTTTATCTCGGAAAATCAAAGAGTTCCCACGGATGACGAAACCTATATCCACGCGAATAAAGTCACGGGTGTCATCTAGTATTTCCATAAAGAGAGCCGCTCCATAAAAAGGTTGAAAATTACTGATATAAAAGATCTACTTATTTGCAACAATTTGAAACCAGTGCATTGTTGTAGATATCAGTTTTATATAAGTTAGACAATTCTAAGAACTCACACAACATGTTTCTATGAAGTAGGTAAATAGGCGAGGCTACTCAGCTAAATTCACGATGAGGCCACGATATAGGTACCTACGCGCGCGAAATTGTTAACTTGTATGATAATAGGTACCTAATATAATAATTTTAATTTATAATATCCTTTTTTAAGGACCTGTCATCCCGTCTCGTGGAGTCCACGGGTGACCGGAGGTCTGGCAGTTACCTCGGTCAGCATATTAGTCTGGCCATTCAACGAGGTAACGCAGCCAGCGTTCTGGGCACCCTGCCTCGTTACAGTGATTTGGATGACATTGTTGTTTTGTAATTTTTATATTTAAGTGTGCTATAAGACCTACCTCAGGTAGGTAATTTCATGATTCTAGGTCAACGGGAAGTACTTACCTTAAAGGTTTTCTTGACAGACACGACAGACGGACAGACACAACAAAGTGATCCTATAAGGGTTCTATTTTTCCTTTTGAGATACGGAACCCTAACAACAGATAAGGTGCGAGGTCTCAGTTCGGGGCGAACTAATAGATTTAAAACAAGTGTAAATTAAAAATTTATAACACCCCCGACAAGTGAAGGTTACAGTACTAGAAAATAGCTGATAACTTTCAAACGGCTGAACCGATTTTCTTGGATTATAGCTAAGAACACTCTCGATCAAGCCACCTTTCAAACACAAAAAAATTAAATTAAAATCGGTTCATTCGTTTAGGCGCTATGATGCCACAGACAGATACATAGATACACAGATACACAATTATACAGATACACTGATACACACGTCAAACTTATAACACCCCTCTTTTTGGGTCGGGGGTTAAAAAAACGGCCATTTCCGCTCGTGTATTCTAGTGTACGTTGATAATTCGTTCAATGTCGCGTCGAGGCATGCAATTTAATAAAACACCTAAATATAGATGTAAAAACTAGATAGCTGCATGTTTTCGTGCGATTGTGTGCCAGGGCCGCACCGTGCGGTGCACATGTGTGCGAAATGCGATACCCGCACCTAGGGCTGCCACACGCAAGTTTCCACCACAGAACCCTAATAAAACTTCACACTAATATTATAAAGGAGAAAGTTTGTGTGAAGGTGTGTGTGTATGTTTGTTACTCTTTCACTCAAAAACTATTGAACCGTTTCGGCTGAAATTTAGAATGGAGATAGAATATACCCTGGATTAACACATAGGCTACTTTTTATCCCGTAAAAATCCATGGTTCAATAATTTTTTCGTGTTTTTTGAAAACAAAACAAAAATTATTAAACGACTACTTACCTATTCAAAAATATTTTTCCGCCTCTGGGTCACTGGCAGACGTGATTAACTGATTAAAAACCATTTTCAATGCACGTTTTAGCGTCTACCATGAATTTAAAAGGTCAAAATTTTCCCCGAAAAAGGGGACAACCCTATCTGGGCCACCAGTATCAATAGTTGTAACCTTGTATAGTTGTTTGATAATTTAATATCATTAGACGTCGCTGCGTAAGCTGTAATAATAGTTTTAGGTATTCTTAGTGTAGTTTCGTTCTTGATGTCTTTTTGGTTTCTTGTCTTCTTGGGTCTTTCTAGTCTTCTTTTCTAGTCTTTTTGGGTTTCAAAATAATGGGATTTTTGTTAGTCGCGACTTCCATCTTCTACGGACGCTTTCTTTGCTTTTTTATTTTTCCCATCATAACTGATATTTGGTCAGATCATATAAACTGAGGGCGGTTACGCACTCATCTGATTCGAATCCGTCAAAATTCGTTCCGAAGTAGTCATAGAACTATTTGTATGGTAACTCACCTCACGCACTTGATTCGACTTCTGCCATCCGATTTCTCTCCGTCATCTGTGAGAATACCTACCTCGGATGTACGTCTCCGATTCAAATCGGACATATTATTATGATGTAGAATGTAGATATGTCAAAGATGTCCACTGTATAGCTTTGAATTGGATCAGAAATAAGATTAGTGCGTAAGCAATCCGAATTCAGTCCGAATTTTTTATATCCGTAAGTCCTACTTATTTTCACGGATTGAATCGGATGAGTACTTACTTACTAGGTAAGTAGGAATACTAGGCAAATTATAATCAAATATTTTGTTTTTCAGTTATTATGTACTAGCCGATACCCGCGACTTCGTTCGCGTGGATGTAGGTTTTTTAAAATTCCCGTGGGAACTCTTTGATTTTACGGGATTAAAAGTAGCCTATGTGCTAATCCAGGGTATAATCTATTGCCATTCTCAATTTCAGCCCAATCCGTCTAGTAGTTATTGCGTGAAGGAGTAACAAACATACACACACACACACACACACACATACAAACTTTCGCCTTTATAATATTAGTGTGATAAGTGTGATATACGTCCTACTTGTTTTCACGGATTGGATCGGATGAGTACTCACTACTACTAGGTAAGTAGGTATACCAGGCAAATTAATGAAATATTTTGTTTTTCAGTTATTATGTACTTAGTATGTAGTTGTACGTACTTATTATTCAGCAACTTTTTATCTTGGACCTCGGTAAATAAACAGTTTTCCTAGAAAACACCAATAAACCTTTTAATCGACCTAACTTCCTCATCATTAGTTAGGAATGCTGCAGCGAGGAATTTCAATTAGCTATTATAATTTTACTTAAAAACTAGATTAAAGGGTTAGGTATTATTTAAGTTAATTAGAGCACAATTAGGTATATAATTTAAATTGGACTGTGTTATGGAATATCAAATTAAGCGACAAAATCGAAAATAAAAGTTATGAATACAGATCTATTCTAGGCAGGATAAACTATGTTTTCAGCCAGTTTTGTGTTCAAAAGTCACTCAAAGAAAAAAGAAAGTCAAAGAATTTTGTTGTAAAAAAAAATTAGATTATAATAGGGCTGACATGTACATATAAAATGTATAAAAGCCCTTAAATAAATAAAGAAAAAAAGTCACTCCTAGTAATTTATAATAAGGAGATAAATCAAGCGACAGGACAGGAGGAGGAATAGGACATTAAGACCTATACTTATAGACCTAGCATAGTAGATTTTGTAGTAGACCTGTGCATACATTTCTTACGAATTAAGAATTATGCGCCAAAGTTACTATTACAAATACACAAAAAAGATTCCAAATTGCTTAAACGAATTAAATGCGAGTTATAAGTAATTTGTCATGTATTAATTTTTATTTTAACGCATTATCAGTGGTTTTTCAGTCTAATTTTCAAATAAAGTAGTTTGTATTAAAATACCTAATAATACCTATGTGTTTAGTATATTTTATTCTTTATATTTTTAATATTTATATTTTATATAAAAATTATACTCCTAACATAAAAAATATACTTACACATAACAATTTCAACTTTCGAATCTACCAAAAGTGGCGCTTAATCTATTGTTACATAACACAGTCCAGTTATGCTGAAAACTTCAGCTCTAGTATGAATTACAATTTCAAAAGTCTCTGCTTAGGCAGGTACTGACCCAGGACCATGCAGGTCATCATCATCATTGCAACCAGTCATTGTTGGTTCAACCGGTCCCTCTCAAAATGAGAAGGGCTTAGGTTCACTTAACTTAAATCAAGTAAGCAAGGATTTACCGAATTGTATTTATCGAAAGGGAAATAAGCACTTTCTAATGTCTATTATACTCATATCATACAACCATATGGGACAAGGTACCTAGAAGTTGTCACATCCTATTGTCTACACTTTACAGCATACAGCAATTCAGATTTGTCATGTTTCTCTAAAAGACGAGTTTTGCAGATAAATTATTCTCGCATACGATAATGTGATGCCGGATAGTCGACGATTAGGGGTCGCAGGGTCAGACTTTCTACCTAAATAGAGAAATTACTGACAACGCGCAAAAGCGAATACCTACACGGTACACCACTATCTTAGGAACTTAGAAAATCAATGATCAACCCATTTCCACCCCACTACTGAGTGCGGGTCTCCTCTCAGAATGAGAAGGGTCTAGGCCATAGTCTGCCACGCTGGCCCAATGCGGATTGGCAGACTTCACACACCTTTGAGAACATGGAGAACTCCCAGGCATGCAGGTTTCCTCACGACGTTTTCCTTCACCGTTAAAGCAAGTGATATTTAATTGGTTAGAACGCACATAATTGAAAAGTTAGTGGTGCGTGCCCGGGATCGAACCCCCGACCTCCGATTAGGAGGCAGACGTTCTAACCACTAGGCTATCACACTTAGAAAATCAATGGAAAATGACAAAACTTTTTATATTCGGCTAGACGATGTTCGGGACTTCATTCGTGGATTTATAGCTCGTTCACACAGGCTGCGTAAGCGTAGACGTAGCGCGTACCATTGCGTTGTAATGTATGGAACTGTATGAAACATGGCACACCGCTTGCGTAAAGCGTGCACGTACGCATAACTCGGTGTGTTAGGGGTATACGCGCGACACTACGCCCGTGTTACGTGTACGCAATTGGCGTGAATCGGCCTTTAGGTTTTTGAAAAATTCCGTGGGAACTCTGTAACTTTAACTCTGTTTGAGCTCTGTCGAAGTGTACCTACTCTGTTGACGTTTAACTTTTCGGGATAAGAGGAATCCTATTTCTATCTTCAAGTCCGTTGCTCTGTTGCGACGTGATTAAAGGACGAACCAACAAATGAACACATTTTGCATTTATAATATGGTAGTGATAGAACTCGGGGATAATTTAAACAATTAAATAATTTAGGTCATAGTCTACCATTCTGTCTAAGTGCGGATTGGGATCTTTGAAAACATGGAGCACATTCACCGTTGAAGCAAGTGATATGTAATTGCTTTAAACGCACATAACTCCGAAAAGTTACCTAGCTTTTGAGCGTGCCTGAGAAATATCTTAGGTCCACCCGATTAGACGGCCGAGACGTCTTAATAACTAGGCTATCACTGACAGGCCCCTATGCAGACTTAATTAAGCAGATTCCGATATTAAGAGCCACTTTTAATTATACTCTACAAAAGTGCATAGTAAATAACACAACAATTTCAATCAGGATAGTTGCCAAAGTCCGTGGCCGAGCGACGATCGCCATATTGGAATAGTTTGACCGCCGGTTGGACAATACCTCCATAATACCAATTGAGTGCAAATAACTCAGACCGATCCGGTCGAAGGACCATATAGAACCGAACTTTGTCACGTCATACAAACTTATCATGATTTTATAAAAATCCAACTTTTTCCCACCCTTTTGCGGCTTTAACCAGGATCGGGAGAAGGTAGTCAAAATACAAGTCATCAATCACCATCATATCAACGCATCGCCGGTCCACTAACGCGCACGGGTCTCCTCTCTGATTAAGAAGGGTTCAGACCTTACTAAGGTCTAAACCCTTCTGAAGACTTCACACATCTTTGAAAACATAATGGACTCTCAGGCATCCAAGTACCCTTATGATGTTTTTCTTCACTGCTAAAGCAATGATTTATCCCTTCAACAAAAATCATAATAAGACTACGAAGGCAAAATTACTTGAAAAAACAAAATGAAAAACACTTAAGACCCATTTTCCCAAAGCCGATTTTCGTTTTCTCACAACCCAAATCACTTTTTAAACGGCCCAATCATACCAAACAACTCTATAATAACAAGAACCAGTAATTTAATAGTTCCACCATAGACGACACAGTAATTTCACGTTGGCAACATTGGCAACCTAATGACTGTTGTAAGCGCGCGAATTCTTTGCAAAAATCTAAAATGGCGGATCGAAAATGACGCGTTTCGAATTTGAGTACTCGTATGTCATTTTAACGTTGTGAAGTTATTGTTTTAGTTTTTCTGTTCTCTTGTAGGTACCTATACAATTTATTTTTCTGTTCCACAATTTTATTCCGTTTATCCACCCTAAAAAAGCCACGTCCATGAAAAATGCCGTTGCTTATAATAATTATTTCATCTATATTTGAGAAACTGCTGAAAGTTCCTGTTTCTGAAAGAAAGATTGTGTTTGACCTGTGTGTATTTATTCTGTATTCTGAGTGTGTATGTATGTCCGTTCCTATGTTCGCTTGTAACTACTTAACGGTTTTACCAAATTTTTTATTAATTTTGACGAAAGAATTACTAAACAGCATAGTAGGTAGATACCTACCTACATAATGCAAAATTCTAATTTTCAGACGAAAATCCAATGCGTGCAAAAAGGTAGAGCGATAACTGACTGGCTCAACGAATTAAGAATGCTGAAAATATTATTTGAAACACTGAATTATCGTAAAATAATTGGAAAAAAAACCATTTTAAATAATAAGGTACTTAGTTCTCTCCGAGGTAATCGTTTTTTTAACCCCCGACACAAAAGGAGGGGTGTTATACATAAGTTTGACGTGTGTATCTGTGTACCTGTGTATCTGTCTGTGGCATCGTAGATCCTAAACTAATGAACCGATTTTAATTTTGTTTTTTTTTTGTTTGAAAGATGGCTTGATCGAGAGTGTTATTAGCTATAATCCAAGAAAATCGGTTCAGCCGTTTGAAAGTTATCAGCTCTTTTCTAGTTACTGTAACCTTCACTTGTCGGGGGCGTTATAAATTTTTAATATACACTTGCTCTGTACAGCCTTTCTAAGCGTTTCTAATAGTCCAGCCGGTCCAAACCATTCATTACTGTAACCCATAACAAAACCATGTTATCATAGCTCGGAATTTCAAACAGGTCGTTTTGCTAACCTAAAATAATATTATTACGTAGTATAAAAATTATAAACAGAAGCTATGAATGGATGACTGGACCACAGGTGTGCTGGTTACCTAACTATGTAACTAATAACTATGGTCCAAAGTTTTAATATAAGTAATTTGATTTGTTCACGGGGGCGACATAATCACGAAGTGATTAAGCCCCGGCAAAAAATTAAAAAAAAACCCATGGTCCAATCGGAGACGTAGGTATAAAGCTACGGCCACACATGGACTTAGTGGAAGTATTTTATTTATTTTATTTTTATTTAAAGGTTTACTAGCGATTTAACATAAACTTAATAACTATAATAAATACACTGGTTAATAATATAATAATACATTGGTTTTTCTATCATGCTCAACTATGTTAAATCATTTAAAAGTAAACACTACATGCAAATTCCGTACAAATACCACAAAGAGTTACAAAGAGGATATTATGCTAACTAACGATTTTTCTAGTTCAATGCAGTATGAAAGATAGGTACATATTATATTTAAAATGAATAAGCAAGATAAAAAATGAAAATTAACTAGGTACATTATCTAATGATACAATTTTTAAAGTTTATACTGTTACTGAAGTATAGCCCTTAGGTTAAAAAGCGACCAAGTGCGAGTCAGACTCGCGCACCAAGGGTTCCGTAGGTACTCGGGTATTTTTTCTGACGTTTTGTATGATAAGTCAAAAACTATTATGCATGAGAATAAATAAAAATCTGTTTTAGAATGCGCAGGTAAAGCCCTTTCATATGATACCCCACTTGGTACTGTTAAATGATTTTGAAAATTGAAAATACTAATTAATTATTATTGGTTCATTTTAATTTTCCAGTCAAGTCTCTGCTCTATCTAAATAATAAACAATGCCAACAAACTCATAAACACACGGGCGAATAAAATTTAAATATTGTTCGAAACAGTTAACCGAGCGTAACGGAAAAGAGCAAGTCTGTAGAGTTAGCAAAAACTGCGCCAAATATGGCCGCCACGCCTCAATGGAGAGACAGCGTGAGAAATAGTGCGGGCGAAATCACTGCATTTTGGTTTATCGATAATTTTTTTTTGTATTCCCATTTTTTTTTCGATTGCATGTTAAAAACTAGATTAGGTTACTTACATAGATATAGCGATAGCGTATAGTGATTATGATTTAAGATATATCGATAGATAGGAGTATTTTTAATCAAATAAACTTTTACATGTAGATATTTTCGAATCGTCAATTGCCACTGGTTCGGAACGCCTTTCCTACCGAGAAGAACCAGCAAGAAACTCAGTGGTTACTGTTTTTAAAGATTCTATTTACAATATTACAATATTGTCTGCTTCCAATTCACGGGGTTTGGTGTTTGATTCCAGGCCCGCGTCTCTAACTTTTCGAAGTTAGGTTAGGGTAGTTAGTTAGTTAGAAATTCCAAAAAATACATTATCACTTGCTTTAACAGTGAAGGACAACATCGTAAAGAAACTTGATGCCTGAAAGTTCTTCATAATACTGCTAATCCACACATGGCCAGCGTGGTGGACTACGTCCAAAACCCTTTTCATTCTGAGATAAGAACTTGTTCAGTAGTGAGCTGGTGATGGGTTGATACTGATGATGATGATTATACTATAGGTGTACCATATCGCTTTAGTGATATGGCTCATGGGGAAGGGTATGGGTTACGGGAGTGAGATATTGACAACTCTTTGATTTTTACGTCAACTGTCTTTTTTTCCACAACCGCGTTCTAACTCACTAGTCACGAACTGTCTTAGTGATACGGTACGTAAATATAGGCATACCATAATGAAGTCGTCTATAATCGAAATTAGTAAATAATAAGTTTTCTTTAGAGGTCTAGGTAGTTTTAATATTTAATTTTTAGCTGAAGAGACGTATCTGTAAAACAGGGCAGAGATAAAAATATTTTTTAATATTGAATTTTCCATGAAGTTAGAATAACAAAGATAACGAATATTTTGTACGCTGGAGTCTATTAAGTAATACAAAAAAAAACTTTCTATCTAGGCTCTCGGACAATCATTAGCTAAAAATTAAAACACACCATAATCATTGTTTTTGTTTAAACAAAAACAATTATTAAACAAAAAAGTATCACAGGTAGCCTTTTAATTTTTGAAATCTATATTTAAACTTTTAAAAATATAATATTATTGTACTTACTGTATAAATATTGTTTAAAAAATAGCAAAAAATATGTGCGTGTGTAAAAATTTATGTGCTGTCTTAATATAATACACTAAAAGCTTCAGTAGTTCTTTTTTCTCGTAAATTTTTTTAAACACAAATAAATGAAAAACAAAAAGTACAGTTTGATTTCGTAGTAAAAACCGTACCAAACATGGCAGCCACGGTTCAATAGAGACAGCGATAGCGTGAGAAATAGTGATGTGAATTAGACGTGTTTTTGCTTATCGATACAAATTATACTTCAAATTGCGAATGTTGAAAGGTTCTATCTATTAACGAAATATTTTGTTTGAGAAACACTTTAATTGTACTTTGTTTTAAATGATACAAGCTTTAAAAGAACATATTTTCTCAAACGCTTACAGAGCTCTTAAATAAATCTTTTCAATATACCTCTGAAATAAATCTGTTTGGATTATGTTCTGTTGAAACGATTTCAACAGATAAATTAGATAAAAACTAAGTTTTAAACAAAGTAACACATAAATACTAAAACATTTAAAAGATATTATATTTGAATATTTTAAAATTAAAAATGGTACTTTTTATTCTAATAAATTTCGACGCAGTGCTTTCAAATAGTCAGGAAATGGTAATAAAACTACCACTGCTAGTGAAGCTGTATTCTTTAATAGTCACAAAAACTAGAACAAATATGGTCGACTCGGTTCAATAGAGGTGTATCGTGAGAAACAGTGTTTGGGAATTGATAAAACAATCCTTACAACTTATTACTGAACCAAATATAGCATGATTAAAGGCACCCCACCCCACTGATGTTTATAGAAAAAATTTCCATCACACTTTTTTAAGCAACTGTCTAAAATGGTAAAGACTTGATGTTATTCAAATTAGGTTTTTTCAAAGATAAGTTATGGTGAATCCGTTTATATATTAACTTAGAGATGACAGCAAAATGATAGCATACTAGGTAGGTGCGCCTTTAAGGCCATGACTTACTCGTATGACTGAAAATAGAAACATTAAAATGTCAAGTTGAACTGCTTTATCGATTTTGATGAATTTATCATTAAATCACAAGTAGGTCCTTATTAGGCATATATATTTATTATTTATATTTTATTAAGTATCTATATATTTTGGCGATTTTTATTGAATTAAACATGCAAAATCACAATTGAAACCTTCGATATTAAATAACCAAGTTTACTTTCACTTCAACCTTATTCAAATTAATAATCTAGTTTTAATTTTTAACATAATATTTTCGATTTTTTTTTTCTACTTGTGGAGTTAATCAGATCTATGTTAGAAAATACCATGCAAATTATTTATTTATAAAAATTACTGAACCAATTTTGATAAAATATAGCAAGATAATCACAAGCTGAGAGTGCTCAAGTTCTTTCGATAAAAAAAATATAAATGGGTACGTAGAGGATTAAAAAAGATATGCGCTGAACTAAGAACCTTCTCCTTTCAAGAGTCGATTAAAAGCTGAGCGCCTGAATAGGTAATTATTCACCCTATCATAAGTAGTTAATTAGATACCTAAGTGTACCAATCATAGGGTGAAATGTGGATTTAATTATGGAATAGTTTATTAAGAAGAGTTGAAGTTAAGGTTTTTTTAATTGCGCAATTTAATGCATGCCTGCTCGCGGAAATTTTATCGATCTTTAAAAAGTTCATGCAAAGAAAAAATACACGCGTTGAGTTATTGTTTTATATCAAAATTATCGGTCAAAAGTAATGTAATGAATGGTTTTCAACTGTCATTTGAGCTGCACTTATCTGTAGACATCGATAAATTTGATTCATCGCCCATTAAAGTTGTCGATAAATTTAAATCATTATGTTGTAAAAAATAAACCAATAAACTACAAACATCACTACCGGCGTCCATTTCCGACCAATGACCGCAAAAAAGTACGAGAATAATTACATTTTAAATATCGAACGTGGCCCAACGCTGACCTTAAAAGGAAGCCATTCGATGGGAGATGTATTAAAAATTGAAATAACAACTTGCATCGACCGTTTTAGATAGAGAAAAATTATAGACGTCGCACCGCTACGCTTGCAAATTAGATCGTAAAGCGATAAATTTAAAGAACTATTTCCAATAAACATTAGCGCAGCAGATGTTGCTCGAAATGAAGATTAGGGGAACTAAGGCATAAAAAGCGGTCAGCCAATCGGGGGCCGCTCTGATCCCCTATTCCTTTCACACATCGGCTACACCGTTCTTTCTAATGCTCATATTTTTTGCCATCTTATTCTAATTCCTCATTCAAATGGCTCGCATCGAATTCCAGGGGCCCGTAACCTTTCCGCCGTAGGACTCTTAATTACATTTTTCATTTACCGCGTTTAAGGTAAAGGTATTTTGTAATAGTTACATTCTATTAAGCCTTACTCTTGTTATCGGGTGCTCAATAATGATTTCGGGTAAAAGAAACAATTAAACTATAAATGTTATAATGGTATCTATTGAAGTTATTACGTTTTTTCGTGGCCATGCGTGGTTGCATGCATGTTGGCGTGATGGGAATATACATACAACCGTAATATTTATGTCTATAAGATAATTGTTTTCATTATACCGCAGTTGTCGCTTTTTTGCACTCAAGTGTACCAGTTTATGCAAAATATGTATGTTTAAATTAACCTGATATTTTTATTGGTACAAAGTTAGTACGTGTTTTGCATAAAAATATAATTTCGCAAGTGACTCCGTTATTGCTAGCGATAATAAACATTACATATTTATTGATTTAGATACAAATCGTTATTTTAATTACAATTATTAACGAAATTCATATTCTCATATTCATTCATTCATTCTCTATATAATTTTAAAGACCTAAAGAATATTATACAGTATAGCAATAAATTTCAATTAAATGCAATTATTTTTCGCCAGATTATTCTAAGCACCTACCTACAATTATTGGAATTTCAAATAAGTGGTAGAGCCATATAATAACGGTAGATAGACTTGACCTTTCCTAAAAGCCTGTAAAATACAACGATATACAATTCAAATTGGTTATAAGTACAATAAATAGTTCCATAAAATTTTATTATAACGAGATAAACTTTTTTAAGAAGGTTTTAGAAGTTCTACACATCACTATCACTATTCACTACATACAAAATACAAATGCCTCCGCTGGGTTGCCTGTACTCGCTATTCTCAGAGTTAGAAACTGAATAAATTTTGTTAAAAAATATTTGATAAATAATACTAAACACCTATCTAAGTTATTTCTGTAGATTCCACCAATGGATATAGACAAATTAATATCAAGAATTTGGTGTATAATTTATAAAGGTTTATTTATGAATCTACCAAGTCTTGATGATTGTCGGTTAAGTTGTTAAAAATCAACCACCTGAGAGCTTTCTTGGTACCGTGTACCAAGAAAAGTAAGTGTAAGTTATATGTGAAGCATTGATGTAGGAGTAATCTAGAGTTTCTCCCAGGAATAAGATTCAAAATGAGGAGATCCGTATTAGAAAAGGTCACTGATATAGCCCAAACTATTAGAAAGCTGAAGTGGTAGAGGGTAGGCCATGCTTTTTGTAGAGACGATGGCCACTAGAGCCACAAAAAGTCCTAAAGTGGAGAACATGGTATAAATAATCGTTACGCCCTCCAGCACAATGGCCCAAACAATTTATTTTAGAAATATTCCTCTTAAGTAGATTAAAAAAAATGCTACGTTACAAATAAATTTTCTAAAATTAACTAGCAATTTATAAAAATATACCTGAAAATACAACCAAAAATCTGTGGAAACATTGTGCTACCAGTGCAAAGCCCTGGGCTGATCACTAGCACATATTTAAAGGTTTAAACGTATACAATGTGGTCAATAAGTAGATTATGCAAGTATTACTTGATAATAAATCAAGCGTAGTATGTATAAATACATATTTAATTCAACTTGATGTTTTAATTAAGTATCTATCTTGAAGTTACGCCAGACAATGAGTTATTGTATGCAGCTTTGGGATTTATTTTTATCGTTCTGGTACTTTTCCGCTATTTTGTCCGCTGTGACGCTGTGAAAGGGTGAATTGAAATCCGGATGGTCTCAGATCCAAACCACACCTGTTGGTTTGTTTTTGTAGCCACTCTTAGTAGAACAATGGGATCGAAGACGAAGATAGACGTTAAAAATATTTCTTTTTGTTTAAAATAATCTAGATAAGTTTTAAGTTGCTGCTTGATATTTTATTACGGTATAGTAAGTAGGTAGTATATAATATTGGGAAACACAGTCATAAGTAAGAAACATTGCTAATAATTACCTATTATTTTTTGTATGAAAAATATAATAATATCATTGTTTAATACGTGATTTTACCTGTTTATTTGGTAACGCTGAAATCCATCCAATAAAATTATATATGCGTAAGTGTGCCTGTCAAAACTGTGACCTTTTCACAAGAGGGGTCTCTCCGTCACTCGCTCCATACACACGTAGTTCCAATTTTATTTGAATATTAAGCAACCAAAGTCGATGTAATTTTGCAGACATATTCTAGAAATTAATATCTATGCCTGTGGTTTTCCAGATTTCTGTTAAAATATTCGGTTCCAAAGTTACGCGGTCTTAAAAATTCACATACAAACTTTTGAGCCCCTGTAATTTTAAAACTACATATTTTTAGAAAAATTAGCTTAATATTCAAATGAAATTGGAACTACGATTGTATGGAGTAAGTGACAGAGAGAACCCTGTTAATACTATAGGTACCTAATAGAGATATAGAGACGACACATTTTTCATACCTATTAGGTATTTGTATAGATATAAAATATTTTTTTTAATTAACTTTAATAAAAAAACTTGTTTTTTTTTAAATAGAAAGATTAAAATTTCAAAATGAGTTTGTAACACCTGCCTTTAACCGTGAATTTAAACCTGGAATTAAAATGGCGACAAGACAAATCACAACCGGCCGTGAGCGGAGGTGTTCGGATTCGCGACATCCTGAACAGATTTGAACTCTTACGTCACGACGGACGCATGTGTGTGATTGTACTATTGTAGACTAGGTAGGTACCTACCTACATACGACCACTCAATTGTTTCAAAATTGGACTATGTACTTTATAATCTATACCTACCTGCCGGCTAGCATGGGCAGTAGATAAAAATTATATCCCCGATTATATCCATTGATGTCATACAAATCAGTGGATATAATCGGGGATATAATTTTTATCTACTGCCCATACTAGCCGGGCTGTAGCCTACAACTTCGTCCCTGCCCGGCATGGGCAGTAGATAAAAATTATATCCCCGATTATATCCACTGATTTCTATGACATCAGTGGATATAATCGGAGGATACAATTTTTATCTACTGCCCATACTAGCCGGGCTGTAGCCTACAACTTCGTCTCTGCCCGGCATGGGCAGTAGATAAAAATTATATCCCCGATTATATCCACTGATTTCTATGACATCAGTGGATATAATCGGGGGATACAATTTTTATCTACTGCCCATACTAGCCGGGCTGTAGCCTACAACTTCGTCCCTGCCCGGCATGGGCAGTAGATAAAAATTATATTCCCGATTATATCCACTGATTTCTATGACATCAGTGGATATAATCGGGGGATACAATTTTTATCTACTGCCCATGGTAGCCGGGCTGGACTATAATTTTTTTACCCACGACCCAAAAAGAGGGGTGCTTATATAAATTTGACGTGTGTATCTGTGTATCTATCTGTGGCATCGTAGCTCCTAAACTAATGAACCGATTTCAATTTAGTTTTTTTTTTGTTCGAAAGGTGGCTTGATCGAGACTGTTCTTAGCTATAATCCAAGAAAATCGGTTCAGCCGTTTGAAAGCTACCAGCTCTTTTCTAGTTACTGTAACCTTCACTTGTCGGGGATGTTATAAATTTTTAATTTACACTTGTAATTTTCTTGGTATAAAGTTAGCTACACTTATATAACATCAGAATAAAAAGCTAAGGCTGATTTTTTCGAATTTTTAGATGGAGATTTAACTAATTTAACTACAAGAATTCCATGGAATCTCGTGATTAACTTAGTTTAATCTCTATTGAAATGCATTCGTTCGAAGAACCAGCGTACTGGGTAGGCATCTCTGTGCCTTTGATTAAGTTGGATTTATCGGTTTATCTGTGAAAAAGTAACACGCCTTCGCTTTTACCTACTACCATATTATCATAAAGTATCTAACAAATCCAACAAGTGACTATCAAAATGTGTACAATGTCAAATATTTTGAATACATATACGATTTCACTTTGACTTGACTTTTACATTTATTATTAAAGATTAACACATGAAGATGAAAAGATTTAAAAATTTGATAATTATCGCTGATACTCGCATATTAATTATGTAATTAATGACAATCCAATTTGATAGCAAGTGCAAAGTAGGACTACTTAGATGTGAACAAAATAGATTTTATCGATAACTAATTATTATTTGCGATGCGACATCACTAATTTCTCAAAAATAAGTAAGTATAAGTAACAAAAGTATACCTAAGTATAAGTAAAAATAAGTATTATTATCAGCTAATATTGTAATAGTTAATATTGTAATTTAAAATAGGTAGGTATGAATGACATTAAAAAATAAATAATATCTTAATTTTATTTTAATAAAACATCAATAGCAATTATTTTCAATCCATTCAATTTATTAATTAATTAAATTCAATTCAATAATACCAAATTAAGATTTCAATCGCGTAACAATCTTTTTGGCATTTCTTTAAATATGGATAAGAATTCTATCAATATTTTTAATTAATTAAGTAATTGTTATCAAAGGATTGAAATATTAGCCCTTTTTAATTTATTTATTTCTTATCAATATTTTATACTGGTTAGTACAATCAATGCGAAAATCGTTTTCTAAACCGTCTCAACATCTTAACAGTTTATACGCGACTGTACCTACTTGTATCTGTTTGTAACATTGACCGACCTACGTAACAACCTGTAGACTAGTTTGAATGGGTGTTCAAGTCTTAGGACTAAGTCTTGTGTTCTTGATATTCCTTATGTAACACCTGAAACATTTGCTTTATTACACTATCGCCTAACTAGTTACAAGTGTAAATTAAAAATTTATAACACCCCCGACAAGTGAAGGTTACAGTAAGAACTAGAAAAGAGCTGATAACTTTCAAACGGCTGAACCGATTTTCTTGGATTATAGCTAAAAACACTCTCGATCAAGCCACCTTTCAAACAAAAAAAAAAACTAAATTAAAATCGGTTCATTAGTTTAGGAGCTACGATGTCACAGACAGATACACAGATACACACGTCAAACTTATAACACCCCTCTTTTTGGGTCGGGGTTTAAAAAAGCAGCGTGTTTTCAGGGTTACCTATTGTATGTAGGTATGTGAGTTTTTTATTCCACCATAACTTCAAGAGATTTCGAAGAACTGATTTGAATGTGAGCTATCGTTAGAATTCTTACATCATCCTGAAGTGATACTGTTATATTTTTTTTTTTTGAAAAATGAAGGAAAAATCAATAGGTATGGCTGTTTGTTGTATTGCACCATTTCCAAACTTTTTCCGATTTTTTACTTATTACTTAGTTCATTTTTTGGCAGAACAGTATTTTTCTTGTAAGTATTTTTTTTCTAATTTTTATTGTTTTGATTATACTTCTGGTACAATTTCGAATAAAGGGTTTGATTTGCGACCGAAATTTATAAATAACTAGCTGATGCCCGCGACTTCGTCCGCGTGGATATAGGCTTTTCGAAATCTCGTGGGAAGTCTTAGATTTTCTGGGATAAAAAGTAGCCTATGTCCGTTCCCGGGATGCAAGCTAACTTTGGACCAAATACGTAGTTAATGCTACCGACTCTGTCCAAGTTTAATTAAATTTTTTAATGGAATCCCATGGGACCTCTTTATTTTTCCAGGAAAAAATGACACACATTCGCATTTATAATATTATTTTATTAACCCCCGACCCAAAAAGAGGGGTGTTATAAGTTTGACGTGTGTATCTGTGTATCTGTGTATCTGTCTGTGGCACCGTAGCGCCTAAACTAATGAACCGATTTTAATTTAGTTTTTTTTTGTATGAAAGGTGGCGTGATCGAGAGTGTTCTTAGCTATAATCCAATATAATCGGTTCAGCCGTTTGAAAGTTATCAGGTCTTTTCTAGCTACTGTAACCTTCACTTGTTATAAATTTTTAATTTACACTTGTCTTTATTTTAATTATGTGTTCTCAGTACAATAAGAAGCTATTTACTCTAACATTGTATCCACTTAAAAGCTTGCAACAGTTACGCAATATCACTTTATCTCACGCAATTTTATAATTCTCCCGACACGAAAGGAATGAAGTCTATCCATAAGTTTAGAAAAAAAAACTGAGGGAAAAAATCATAATAAAGTGAGTCTATAGAAGGATATTTATTAATGATAATTAAGGGGGAGTAATGCCGACAATCCTATGCGCATATTCGCGATGTGCCGAACAAGGACATAGTGCGTTTCCGCGTTGATTCACACTGTGCGGCCCGCGGCACGAGCGGGTAGCGGGGTTTCGATTTTTTTTAAGTGGTGATAAACTTGAAAACTAGAACCCGACTACGATCATCTTAACAGGGCTCTCTCCGTCACTCACTTCATACAATCGTAGTCCCAATTTCATTTGAATATTAAGCAACCAAAGTTCATGAAATTTTGCAGACATATTCTAGAAACTAATATCTGTGCCTGTGCTTTTTAGATTTTTCTAAAAATATGTAGTTTTAAAAATACAGAGGCTCAAAGATTTGTATGTGAATTTTTAAGACCGCGTAACTTTGAAACCGAATATTTGAACGGAAATCTGGAAAACCCCAGGCATAGTAGTACATACTATATTAGTATATACACAACATATTAGTTCCCGGAACGTTTCTACAAAATTCCATTGAGTATGATTGGTTAGTGTTCCAACGAGAGACGAACTACGTTTGTATGGAGCGAGTGACGGAGAGTCCCCGGGTCGGGAGGCGCACTTCATTGATGCGCCTCAGACGTGGAGTTAGGGGGTCTCGCGAGTGGGTCCTCGTAAAAGGATCGACCTCGGCCGATGTCGCTGGCTGGGTCGCGGTTGATTGCTTCGGTGTTCCCGTGACCCAGTCACCAGGCGACGCGCAAGGGTGCCGCTGGGGTTTAGTGGGTATTCCGGTCGCCTCTCAGCCGGTGAGTCCCACATACCCTCCCTCAGCTGGCTGGCTGGCTGGTTGGTCTACGGCTGGCTGGCGGAGGGATGCGTAAATGCATTCCCCGACGATAAAAAAAAAAGGAAGGTAGGTATAAATTAGTTAATTATAAGAAAATTTGTTTACTCATGCCTATAAATTCTCGCATACGTATTCCAACATTCTACGCTTAGGTATAGAAGCTAGAACATTATTTAATTAACTTTGATTGAACTTAATTAATTTGCTTGTCTGCAGTGTAAAAACTTCACTGCGTGTTTACAGTTTTATTTATTGGCATAAATAAAATAAAATAAAAAAGTTATGCCTTTAATTTTTTTTACGAAATGATAACGTTTCAATTTGGAATGGCTTAGCTTGAAATGATAATGTTGGTCTATTACTTTCTTCATAACCTTTTACTAGGCACTTAATTAAGCACTTTCTTTGCCAATAAGCAATAACAATACCAAAACTCCGCGTTTAAATCGTTTTAAGTATCAATTTTTGCAACTAATAATAATTAATCTACTTTTTGACCTCTTATTCATTGTCACATAATGAAAAAGAAATTCTACGCTGGCCCGCTACCGCTTATGCCATTTTTAAGTGCATCCGCTGTCGCTTATGATTGATACCGCGCGCACACACACAAATGCATCCTGAGTCAGCGTGACCTTGGAATAGAATAGTCTAATCGCAGTTTTAGCCAATCAGCATTCGACGCACGCGCCGCTTTGTTTGCTATACAGATGTTATTTCGTTTGCAATCGCCTTGTAATGTCGTGCTAATGTTTAGTTTATGTTTGACGACTAAAGAGGGGTCTCTCCGTCACTCGCTTCATACAAACGTAGTTCCAATTTCATTTGAATATTAAGCACCCAAAGTCCATGAAATTTTGCCGATATATTCTAGAAACTCATATCTTTGCCTGTGGTTTTCCAGATTTCTGTCAAAATATTCGGTTTCAAAGTTACGCGGTCTTAAAAATTTACATACAAATCTTTGAGCCCCTGTAATTTTAAAACTACATAGTTTTAGAAAAATCTAAAACACCACAGACACAGATATTAGTTTCTAGAATATGTCTGCAAAATTTCATGGACTTTGGTTGCTTAATATTCAAATTAAATTGGAACTAAGATTGTATGAAGCGAGTGACGGAGAGAGCCCTGTTAAGGCATGATTTATTTTACGCCTAGCCACCACGGACTTGGAGTAATTAGGTACTTACTTACTTAGCTGCAGGTTATTTGGTCCATGCGTGAAAACCTTCATCATATCTAATCAACTCATCGCGTCGCCGCGCTGACTCCCTACTGAGCAGAGAGTTATTCTGAGTTAAAATGGTTGTAACACACAGACGGATAGACAGACAAACTGGATGAAGCTATAAGGGTTCCTCGTATTAATACGGACCCCTAAAAAGCTAATCAGTCTCAGACTTAGTCACACAAAATCAGAAAAAAAAGAAGAGAGAAATTGAAGAGTTGCTAAACAGTTCTAATCTGTGACAGAAATCACACTAATATTATAAATGCGAAAGTGTGTCTGTCTGTCTGTCTGTCTGTTACGTTTTCACGGCCCAACCGCTGAACCGATTTTAATGAAATTTGGTACAGACTTGGAATACATTCCGGGGAAGGACATAGGCTACTTTTTATCCCGGAAAATCTATCTAAAAAAATCGAAATCCACGCGGGCGAAGCCGCGGGCATCCCCTAGTAAGCTCATAATTTTCCACAAGAGCGGCGCCGCGGTAAAAAGATAGTCATGAATAACATTGTAAAGCACTTTGTACGTACTTAATATGAGTGCCGGTTGCGTTTTAATTTAGTTAGTAGTACTTCTACTTAGTAGTGAGCCAATTAAGACAAGCGTTCGCTATGACAATATTGTAGAAAATAATTCGCTAACCATAATCTCTGTTTAGAGATAAACATTTCCGGTGTAACTTAATGTATTATTACTTTTTAACCCCCGACCCAAAAAGAGGAGTGTTATAAATTTGACGTGTGTATCTGTGTATCTGTCTGTGGCATCGTAGCTCCCAAACTAATGAACCGATTTTAATTTAGTTTTTTTTGTATGAAAGGTGGCTTGATCGAGAGTGTTCTTAGCTATAATCCAAGAAAATCGGTTCAGCCGTTTGAAAGTTATCAGCTCTTTTCTAGTTATTACTGTAACCTTCACTTGCCGGGGGTGTTATAAATTTTTAATTTACACTTGTTAACTATAATTTTGGTACATGAAAAATAAAAATAAATAATAATCCACGGATTTTTAGGGTTCCGTACTACAGAAGGAAAAAAGGAACCTTTATAGGGTCACTTCGTTGTATGTCTGTCTGTCGTGTCTGTCCGTTCGGGAGAAACAAAAGTTATAGTCATTGTAAAACACTTTGTACGTATTTACTATGAGTGATTTACTATGATATCAGTCCTTTTCTAGTTACTGTAACCTTCACTTGTCGGGGGTGTTATAAATTTTTGATTTACACTTGTCCTCCACACAGCATACTTAGTTTGTACCTATAGTACATCTCTGGTGGAAAAGCAGCCTAAAGAAAGCCTAGGCAGGTACATGTAACATGTCCCCTGTAATTTGGAGACATTTTCCAGGATTTAGTGGCACAAAGTGGCACAGCGCGCCACAATCATACGGCCTGGCGGACTGTGACTCTCTTATTGTAATTAGCGAGTCGACGACCCCTCCGCGGTACCTAGGTACTTACCTGAGTACTTAAAAATATAATTAGGAGGAGTTTATTCGTAGCACGCTCCATACAAAATTTTAGTACCTAGTGTAGAGCTACGGATGGGAGCCACGGATGCGCACGGACGGATAAATATTTATTTTGGTAAAACAATTTTACATAGAATACATAGAAATTGGGACCATTCCAGTAAGTGCCTAGTAGGCATTAAACTAATATCTATGCTTGTGATTTTCCAGATTTCTGTTAAAATATTCGGTTTTAAAGTTACGTGGTCTTAAAAATTCACATACAAATCTTTGAGCCCCTGTAATTTTAAAACTACATATTTTTAGAAAAATCTAAAAACACCACAGGCACAGATATTAGTTTCTAGAATATATCTGCAAAATTTTATGGACTTTGGTTGCTTAATATTCAAATCAAATTGGAACTACGATTGTATGGAGTAAGTGACGGAGAGAGCGTTGTTAAGTATCCATACCTACAGAAAAGCACGTTTATCCGTTGTTTGGCGTGATTGAAGGAAAAACCAAGAAACAAACACACTTCTACAAATAGATAGTAGTTTTTTTTTTATTCTAATATTTTTAAGGGACTTTTATAGGTGTCCTATATGCCAGCCCCATCGGTACAATCTAAATTAAAATTAAACTAGGTATATACCTAAAACTACAAAAATTTGAGAGAATCACTAACAAATTCATCATACACTTTCATTGCCGAAACACTCAAAGGTTTGTTTAAAATACAGTTGAAAATACCAATATTCATAAAATTTAAATTTAGTTCACACATTAGTGTTTCTCTCAAATTAGATAGTAGTTGATTACCTATCTAACCTTACCTAAGTACATTGCAATAATTTACTTTATTTTTTCTCTCTCGTCGGGCTTTTACAAAGATTAGCCAATGTCAAGTTTGTAGTTATTTGTAACAAGTTAGCTAAACTATACAAGTATGGACCCCGTCTGTGCCGTCGCTCGCCGACACACGCACGGCACCCCCTTAGAGCGCTTTCCAGTCAGTTTTAACAAAAAAAAAACACTCCAAAAAGGCAGAGCACGCCCACCAGCCAACACCAACACAGACGAAGTCCTAATTTACTTTTAAAAAATCATAATGAATTTTTCATACATTTCATATTTCATAGACTATTACAAATTAAGCCAAATTAATTAGCAACAAAAAGATTTCACTAGAAAAAGTTAAAAATTAAATTAAGCCGTAAAAAGTGTAAAACAATAAAAGCGCTATAAAATTAATTATTAATTAATTAATTAATTTTAGTTAATCTGTCAGTGTCCGAAACGCGCGGGTAACTTCACACGATTATAATCTGTTAAATAATAAAACTATACCAAGTCCAAGTAGGTAGGTATATACCTACTTGTTACCAGCCAAAGAGAATCTTTTAACTTAATAATATTAAGGTGCATATAGTTATAGACCTGGTCAGTGGCACAGACTTCTTGCTATTCCAGAATAAAAAACCGACCAAGTGCGAGTCAGAGTCGCGCACCGAGGGTTCCGTACTCGGGGAAGGAGACTCCTGTAGAAGCTCTTTAATTTTCCGGGATAAAAAGTAGCCCATGTGCTTATCCAGGGTATGATCTATCTCCATTCCAAACTTCAGCCAAATCCGTCCCATAGTTTTTGCGTGAAGGAGTAACAAACATACACACATACATATATGTGTGTATGTTATACGTATATATATACACACACAAACTTTCGCCTTTATAATATTAGTGTCTGTATAATATCATCAGATCTGGGCAGAAAGAACAAGAAAAGCTATTGGCGTAAGTATAACCACCACACTTCAGTGTACTGTGAAGGTACTTACTTAATCAAAATGACTGTTATACCAATGATCAAAATCCTTTACCCCTATATATTATAAACAGTTATCTATTCCCCTACCGTTTCATTCAATGCCATTAAAAATACATATTCAAGTAAGCAATGATCGTTGATGATCATTAAATCATCGAGATTAGCATAAAATGGCGGGAGGGCAAAAAAATCCAGTAAAATAATCATCGCGCTGCTTTTTCAAATGAATACATTTAAATTGTATGTTTTTGAACGCACTTTTTTACTTGCGTTTAAATTTGTAAATACTTGGGATGCTTTTTTTTTGCTATGTTACTTTGTGACTGGTGGGGAGCGAAAAATATTGTTGGGGTAGGTTTTTTTAGTTATTGATAGGTTTTGCGTTTGAATACAATCTGAAGTAATAAAGCAAGTGATGAGTTACTGAAATAGGTTGAAACTTGTACTGTCGTTAAATGGGTGCCTCTTAACTAACAATAATATATAAAAAAATGCTATGGGCACCTGTATGTACTTAGGTACTAATTGTAATTCCTTTTTTGTGATTCTACAATCATGTTTTGTTTTGGTTTATTGATCTTAAGGTATAGACCTCAGAGTACTTAGTTTTACTCGGAAAATTAAAGATTTCTGGTCTGATTCTGATTCGATTATTATTATCCACGCGGACGGAGTCGCGAGCATTAGCTAAACGTAATATATGTAAGCGTAATAAATTTTTATATTTGTGATTTTTTGTTTTTTTTTTTCAATAACAAATGTGAAGCATTGTACCGTCTGGTACCATCATTATCCTATGGTAATAAAGTCATAAGTATCTATGAAAAAAATAAATTAACCTTATTTGTTTTATCATTCCAGGTCTAGAACGGGTGGCAGAGGAGTTGATGGGTCGAAGAAAATGGAAACTATACCAAGACGGGTTAATACCAAAGCGCACCGAGGGAGAGCAGTCGAGCGACGAAGAGAGCATCGCTGCCTCCGACCCCCCGCCCGCGCTGAAGATCAAGACCATCGAGCAGATCAACGCGCCGGAGAAGCAGGAGAGAGCAGAGAGACCGGAGACGCAGGAGAACGAGGAGAAGGTAAGCCACACTACAATGTCGAGCGACGGAGAGACCATCGCTTCCTCCGACCCCCCGCCCGCGCTGAATATGAAGACCATCGAGCAGATCAACGCGCCGGAAAGAGCAGAGAGACTGGAGACGCAGGAGAACGAGGAGAAGGTACGTCACATTGCCACGCCGAACAAAAACCTGCACTCTAGATCAAGAAGCAGACTGACACACTGAAGAACCAGGAGAGAGTAGGTAGAACGAGGAGAATATACGTGACATTGTCTATCATCCAACTTCTGATGATGGAAGATGAACGATGGCAATCTGTTTGTTCTAATGGCAGCTGGTAGACCGAGCGCACGCCACGGCCTCGGGGGCGTACGGACTATCAAGTCCAACTAAGCAATCCATCCCAACGTCAACTTAAGCCGTGTTCCGAGTCTCATAGGAGGCTCCCTTAGGAGGGCGTTGTCCCCGATTATTTTTTCGAGCGTTAGAGTTCACCCTTTGTTTTCTATTGTGCAGGAGAAGCCGCGGAGAGAAACAATACTGGAGAGCCTCATCAAGAGGCCCGCCACGCAGCCCAAAGTGGAAGTGTCAGAGGAGCCAGCGGACTGGAAGCCCGCCGACCGCTGCTACTTCTGCGTCGACGGCGACAGGCCTGAGCCGCCCGACGGCCGGGCCGCCACCGGTGCTACCGTGAGTTCATCATCATGATCAACCCATCACGGGGCACGGGGCAGTGCCTTTTGTCTGGTGGAATCCCACCATCCACTTTTCACCAACTACTATTTTTTAAGATGGAAGCGGGCAAACCTGGAAGGGATATGGCAGTTTTATTAAACTCATACCCCTTTGGTTTCTACACGGCATCGTACCGGAACGCTAAATCGCTTGGCAGCACAGCTTTGCCGGTAGCGTGATCACTAGCCACGGAATAGGGATTAAATCACAAACAAGTATGGGACAGAAGTTTATTATAGAAGCAGGCGTTATTTCTAATTTTCGTCCAAGGAACCAAAAGCTTAATTTGCTATAATCCGCCAAACCAACGAAATCTGTATGGTACGCAGCACCACACAAATTCCAACACCACTCGACGCGCGTTTCGCCCCGACACCGGAGCATCCTCAGGAGATGTAGACCTTACAATGTCTAATTGCAAATGAATTTTGCTGCGTGCCATACAGATTTCGTTGGTTTGGCGGATTATAGCAAATTAAGCTTTTGGTTTCTTGGACAGAAGTTTGATGAGTCAAAATACCCTCTCTACCCTTTAGCTAAATCTCTTTGTTACGCATAAAAAAATTGAATAGGTATGCAGATGACCGATGACCCGTTTCCCTTTGCCTCTTGCCCCGGGGTCATCACGTCCGCAGGGGCGCGGGGGTAAGGGGGCGGCGCGTAGTAAGTACCGCCCTTGTTTTTTGGCAATCCGCCACGTTGCGTTTTGATACACGGTTATCTTTTATCTTTTAGTTTGGACCCGGGCCTTTCGTGTTGAGATATGTGTGCGAAATGACTGATTTATTATGCCTGCTTTGCGGGTTCAACGTAAGTTTCTTTTTTACTCTGTATTTTGGGTTCCGTACCTCAAAAGGAAAAATGAACCCTTAATAATAGGATCACTCTGTAGTCTGTCTGTCTGTCAAGATACCTATAGGGTACTTCCCGTTAACCTAGAATCATGAAATTTGGCAGGTAGGTAGTCTTATAGTCTTATAGCACAAATACAGGAATAAATCCAAAAACTGTGAATTTGTGGTTACATCATTTAAAAAAATTAAAAATGTGTTTAAATTTTCAAAGTATGGTAACTATACCAAATGGGGTATCATATTATAAAAGGGTTTTACCTGTAGTTACATTCTAAAACAGATTTTTATTTATTTTTATGCATAATAGTCTTTAATTTATCGAGCAAAATGTAAAAAAATACCCGAGTACGGAACACTCGGTGCGCAAGTCCAACTCGTACTTGGCCGGTTTTTTGGGTTCCGTACCTCAAAAGGAAAAAGGAACCCTATGATCACTGTGTTGTCCGTCTATCAGTGTGTATGCAAAACCCTTTTTCTGCCGCCACTTAGGTATATTTATTCCACGTCGCATATTTTATCTTGTTGATCTAGAATCATGAAAAGCAAGAAACAAGGTGGGTAGGTACTAAAGCACAAATACATGGAAAATCCGAAAATCGTTAATTTGTTTATGTATCTAGTTATGTCTATGTACTTAGAACTCAGAACATATCGAGTCTCCATACCTATTTGTAAGTTAATAAAATGCACATAAAATGCTATTAGTATATGTCAGGTAAGTAGGTATATATCGTAGCAAGGTTCCTCGATGAAATGATAAACATAATCCATTTAGTAAACCTTTATTTCTCTTGAACACTATTAATTATTATTTGTCGTGATTTTATTTCGTTTAAGTTATTCGTTAAAATTTGATTATTTCCTACTGAGTAGGTAATTCATACTTAAATCGGCCGTGAACGCTTCAACACTGACGGAGCATACCTAATATGGTCAGTAGATATATCTACTTACCGCCAAAATGGGCACAATTTTCATTTCTAATGAATTTATTCAAATCATAAATCAAAATTTAAAAAACCCCCGACACAAAAACCTCTATAAGAAAACTAGAAAAGAGCTGATAACTTTCAAACGGCTGAACCGATTTTCTTCGATAATAGCTAAGAACACTCTCGATCAAGCCACCTTTTAAACAAAAAGAAAATAAATTAAATTCGGTTCATTCGTTTAGGAGCTACGATGGCACAGAGAGATACACAGATACACACGTCAAACGTATAACACCCCTCTTTTGGGTCGGGGGTTTATACTTTCTACATTAAAATTTGAATGAAATCAAGACTTTACATTTTATCCTTAGGTACATATTTGTCAAATCAACTACTTACAACTATTTAATTTATGAAACGAAAACCTAACAGTTACAACTATACCACGAGTATATGCAACGACATATTATAAACCTACGAGTATAAAGACATAGGTAGGTCCCTTGGACCGGATTTCAAGTGATTACCTTGCCAGATGTTCGACTGGGGACGTACCTACCTACCTAGGTATATCTTGAGGTACACACAGTCAATAGGCACAATCTTTATGGACCTATACCTATAAGCGATCCTTTTAACAGGGCTCTCTCCGTCACTCGTTTCATACAATCGTAGTTCCAATTTCATTTGAATATTAAGCAACCAAAGTCCATGAAATTTTGCAGACATATTCTAGAAACTAATATCTGTGTCTGTGGTGTTTTAGATTTTTCTAAAAATATGTAGTTTTAAAATTACAGGGGCTCCAAGATTTGTATGTAAATTTTTTGGAATGAAATTGGAACTACGATTGTATGAAGCGAGTGATGGAGAGAGCCCTGTTAATTCTGGTATCTAGAATATGGCATTTATGACCTGATGGTAAAGCAGAAAGCTTTACTGAGAGATAAGAGGCCTTAGCGTAACTTTTCAAGTAGGTACTTAACGGAAGGTTATCTACAAGTTTAATTTAACTCTAAAGTTATACAAACACATTTGAAAATTGAAATATATTTATTTATAACCCGCACCATATATTTTTTTCCAATTAAAATTATAGCCAGTAGGTATCACCATCACTAAGTAATAATATGATGAAGGATTCTACTGATATCTGACATAGGTATACAAATCTTTTCAGGTACTTAGAATAAAGAAACACATGACACAATTAACCATGAAAACATTACACATCTTCTTAGGGTTCTTACCATTCATACGTCCGTCCGTCTGTCCGTCAGCGGGGTGTACGGTCTATCTCGTGAACCGTTAGGTATAGGTAGAGAGTTGATCACAGAATGTGCAAGTCTATTGCAGAATAATTAAAATTTCCAAATGGCCGCCTTTAAAAAAAAAACTTTTTTTGTTGTTGTTGTGGTACGTGACTGTGTGTGAACTAAGCTGTATTTTATCTTAAGCAGACGTCATGTAAAAAAAAAATATTACTTAATGTTAAAATGTGTGATTGTATGTGTGTGTGTAAAAAATGTGTGATTGTGGTCAAGCGCTTGCCTATAGTGAATAAAAAAAATAAAAAAACTTTTTTGGTTTTTAAGATTAGTAAAGGTATTTGTACCTATTTAGTAACGATTAGGTTTAATTATTCTAATAGATAAATACACTTACAATAATTTAGCAGTAGAATCTAGAACCGCAGGTGTGTGGGTAAAGTCATCTTAAATTCCTAGATGATTCAAAATGAACGGATACGGCCTTGGCCTTTAGCTCTACGGAGTATGGAGGATTTTATAGCCGAGTTTGATTGACTTAGTCAGAATTAATTGTACAGATATTAAATAATTCATTGTGTGTGCCTAATCGGGAATTATATTCAATCAATTCCATGTATCGTTTAATTTATTACCTATAGGTTGTTTTTAAGCTTCCACAATATATTAGTCTGTATGTTACAGCCATTAGAAAAATATCTAAAGTCTAAAAATTTCAAATTCATTAGTTTTGGTTCAACGTTCGCCAAATGCCAAAATTTCAGGTTTGTTACTCATTTAGTCTACAAACTAGCTACACCTGTGACACGCGGATAGCATAGTGACACTAAAATATGGCTCCGTTTTTAGCATTTGGCTACGGAACCCTAAAATGGCCATGCTTCATAATTAACAGGGCTCTCTCCGTCACTCGCTTCATACAATCGTAGTTCCAATTTCATTTAAATATTAAGCAACCAAAGTCCATGAAATTTTGCACACATATTCTAGAAACTAATATCTGTACCTGTGGTGTTTTAGATTTTTCTAAAAATGTGTAGTTTTAAAATTACAGGGGCTCAAAGATTTGTATGTGAATTTTTAAGACCGCGTAACTTTGAAACCGAATATTTTAACGGAAATCTGGGAAACCACAGGCATAGATATTAGTTCCCGGAACGTTTCTACAAAATTCCATTGAGTATGATTGGTTAGTATTCCAATGAGAGACGAACTACGTTTGTATGGAGCGAGTGACGAAGAGACCCCTCTTAAGCTGACGCTAGTAACGAGTTTCTTGAACAAGTAAAACTAGAGGCTTTAGTTAATAAGAAAACAGTTATACGTTTTAGAAGCAGAAGATTACAAGTGTAAATTAAAAATTTATAACACCCCCGACAAGTGAAGGTTACAGTAACTAGAAAAGAGCTGATAACTTTCACACGGCTGAACCGATTTTCTTGGATTATAGCTAAGAACACTCTCGATCAAGCCACCTTTCAAACAAAAAAAAAACTAAATTGAAATCGGTTCATTCGTTTAGGCGCTACGATGCCACAGACAGATACACAGATACACACGTTAAACTTATAACACCCCTCTTTTTGGGTCGGGGGTTAAAAACAAAACTAACTCAGTCTGTAACAGGTAACTGAAGAAAGTTTCCAACCGTACCTTCCTCATATATTAAATTAAATTTCGTGTCAGATTTATTAGTTCTTAGGTTCCTTAGTTATTATTGTTTTTGATTTCTCACGCTGTAATCATACTTAGCTGTTGAATTATTTTCTTTTGTTACATAGGTATCAAGCTACCGTAGATACCTACCTACTTACCTACATAATATCGAAATACATGCTAAGTATTATTATAAGGTTGGTATATTTTCTTTTTCTATACTTGTGTTCCTACTCTAGCAACAAAAAACGTTTTTTTTTAAAAAATTCAAATAAACTTTTTTGAACTGTCAAAATATCCGATACCACTGCACTGCACTACTGCCCATGCTAGCCGGGCTGGTTTGAATTTGTACGTACCTATAGGTATATGTTATCGATGACAGGTTGTTTGTGGTTTAATGTGATCTCATCTTAAATTATGACTAGGTACCTAATGATGCAGATTAGGATGGATAGCTACTTACAGGTTGACTGGATTGCTCAAGGGTTTTTAGGGTTCCGTGGTAAAACAAGGAACCCCCGACCTCCCATGTACAAGGCCAACACCAACGCTTGTGCCAGGAGTGGGTACGACAATAGTGCAACGGGTGGGGTTTGAACCACCGACCTTTCGGAATTATGTACGGAACCCTAAATGAAGCGAGGCCCGACTCGCATTTGGCCGGTTTTTTCCTTTTCCCGCGCCCGGGATCGAACGGTTTCCAAAATAGATGACCGACTGATGCGACATCTTAGCCATTAAGCTATCAGCAAACTTTACAAACAACAAGACGTGTAAATTAAAAATTTATAACACCCCCGACAAGTGAAGGTTACAGTAACTAGAAAAGAGCTGATAACTTTCAAACGGCTGAACCGATTTTCTTGGATTATAGCTAAGAACACTCTCGATCAAGCCACCTTTCAAACAAAAAAAAACTAAATTAAAATCGTTTCATTTGTTTAGGAGCTACGATGCCACAGATAGATACACAGACGCACACGTCAAACTTATAACACCCCTCTTTTTGGATCGGGGGTTTAAAAATAAAATTATTTTCGTACAAAGTTGGCGTGAAATATAAACATACAATATGTAGTGCGTGTCGGGCGGTCAGTCTCGATAAGTCAAGATATCGGTGTATTTATTACATCCGTTTTTTCCTTTTCGCGCACCGAGCTTATGTGTTTGCGCACTTTATGTAAATAAATGCTATTTTAATAAATATACCTATGTAATCTTAATTAAAAACTGGCAAAGTTAAGAGAGGTCTCTCCGTCACTCGCTCCATACAAACGTAGTTCGTCTCTCATTGGAATACTAACCAATCATACTCAATGGAATTTTGTAACGTTCCGGGAACTAATATCTACTCCTGTGGTTTTCCAGATTTCCGTTAAAATATTCTGTTTCAAAGTTACGCGGTCTTAAAAATTCACATACAAATCTTTGAGCCCCTGTAATTTTAAAACTACATATTTTTAGAAAAATCTCAAACACCACAGGCACAGATATTAGTTTCTAGAATAAGTATGTCTGCAAAACATGGACTTTGGTTGCTTAATATGCAACTAAATTGGGGCTACGATGGTATGGAGTAAGTGACGGAGAGAGCCCTGTTAACAACGCATCTTGAAATCGTCCCATTCATCTGTCAATCTCCATAGATATTCACCATGGCGGTAAGTAGAGATACCTACCAATAAATATTGGACTTGGGACCTAAATCAAATTGCGTCTAGACTAGGTACATTTAATCGATAGGTATTCAAACCTATTATTATAAACAGTATATTATTTATACTAGCAGTTGCCCGCGACTTCGCCCGCATCAACATCATGATTAACCCATCGCAGGCCAACGTCATTTTCATGATTGGATTAGTTTCAGAGATTACCCTATACATACAAACTCACAAACTATAATATTAGTAGGTATACCTAACTAGATTTATCTATAGTATAATTATATTAAGAACATAACGAAATAATTACCCATTATATCTTATAATAATTAAAAGATTTAAAATAACGGTACATCTGGCCTTAATTAAGAGCATACTTTTACACGACTATTGAAAAAGGAAGTAGGTAATATTTTCAGGGCTCATGTAGGAATGTATCTGTTTCTTTATTACACCATAACTCCTAAATGCCATTTATATGTAGGTACATTTCAACCAGTAGGTTTACATTAACATAAATACTAGTTTCGAAAAATTAAATATTTGATCGTAATATTTACATAGCTACAAGATATGGATATAATATTATTTATTCAATATTAATGCATTCCCAGTTCAAGTATTCCAACACAGCTTTATATAAAGGTGCGTACATATCATACGATTCAATCTATTCTATACTAATAAATAAAATTGAAGTGACTATCTGTTTGTACGCGCTAATCTACGGAATGGCTGAACCTGTTTTAACGGGACTTTCACAGACAAGTAGAGGATTAAGAAGTAACATAGGCTACTTTTTTAACCGACTTTAAAAATGGAGGAGTTGGTTTTTTTTCTACCTATGCACTGATATCTCCGAGATTTCTGAACCGATTTGCGTGTGTTTTTTTAATCGATAGAGGAACTTTAGACATTGTGTCATAAAAAATTTGGTTCCAACTCCTCAATCCTGATGCTGCAGGGGATCTGACCAATCCACACGGGCGAAGCTGCGGGCATCATATAGTAATCAAATAAATTATTGATTATTGTAGTATAATGTATTTATGGTTTAATAAATCAATAAAAAAAGTATTAACTTATTATTATTTTCTTATACCTAGTTAAAAAATACTCCAGCAGTGTGATAACTCCTCTGGCAAGCAAAAGGTTTGTTTTACTGTTGATGCTTGGCTATTTTTTTTATATTAAAATTCATAGCTTATACCATTTATATTTCTTCGTCAATGGTAATCAGTTATAAAAATAAGTATTTGTCATAAAAATATTTTTTCGTTGACTATTTTACTAAATATATTTTAAAAAACTATATATTTGATAAACATTCTAGTATTGTTAATAGCGAAATTTTATTATACTTATCATACTTAATATGCAATTAATTTTCATATTGATAGGTATTTAATAACAGTTTAATTTGAAAAATATACTACAGTAGATACGAAATAGTAATTTATAAAATATATCCTTAGGTACTACGTTAATAGTTGAAAGGGTCAATGATTTGTTTATTTTATTTGGATTGTTATTTTTTTATTTTATAAGTCTCGACTAATAAAATTTATTGTAACTATCGTTTTTATTACTCTTGAAATGTTTTTAGTCATGATTCGTTTAATTATATTGATTTTTACTCGATTTTATGACCAATTATCGTTTTTTATTTCTTTTATTAACTAAACTTAACTTATAAGCTTTTTTTACCCGACTGCGGCAAAGCCAAAAGGAAGGGTTATGATTTTAGCAGTCTATGTATGTATTTGTGTGTGTAAGTATGTGTGTATGTTTGTATCCAGATTCTGTGTGTTTCACCGTAGCGCCTAAACTACTGGGCCGAGTTTGATGAATGAGGTGTCAATCGATTCGTCGTATAGGTTCTGGTGAGATAGACTACATTTTATACGAAAAAAAATGACCTAACGGATGTTGTTACATGAAAAAAGTGGGGTCTTCAAATTTTTTTTTGCTATTGTATGGGGTGTCAAATTAAAGAGGATAAAATTCTGAGTTCATAAATATAAATGTACTACAACATTAAAATATACCAAGCGACAGAAAACAATTTAACTATAATATTTCAGAGTTTACGATTGCAGTTGGGTTTAGTTTTCAACTTTATCTTGTGTAGTGAAAATTTTGTGTTATGAAGCTTACATTTAAAAAAATAGCAATCAATTTGTGAATAGGCTGTATGGTAATTGATTTGCCTATTAAGGAAAGCTGAATTGAAGAACAAAAACTATAACATATTCATTATTCGCCTACTTTTTAATGAATTTTTCTTCATTGTAAGTCACTGGGGTCCCCATTTTATAATTACAATTAGGACCAGCGACAAAGAGCTTCCATAATAAAATATAAACGTCCCCAGAGTAATTAATAAGAGCGTTGCATCCGTATCAACATTTCTAATCATTGTCTGCCCATAATTGCACTATATTGTAAACCCTTTAGCCTACAATAGCAATTATGTACCTTGTCTAAACCAAGCTTTAGAACGACCACCCATCTTGACCCCCGAGCCTCCATACAAAACGTCTAAGCGTACGCGCCTCGCCATACTAGGGGGACTAGAAGAGGTCAACATACCCTGGACGTACGGCTAACCATAGTTTCAATTTACGAAACAATGCCTTATCCATTTGCTACGATTCCACGTCAATGTAGAAAACTAGTATTTTGATTAATACGCGGGAAAGAGATGGGGTGCACGAGTTTTTTTGTCCCCGATGGACTATCGACCTTGTTCCAGCAATTTTAAAGTCCATTTTCGCTTTAGGGGTGGTTTTGTTACTGAAATACTGAGCGTGTAGGCGTAGAGCATGAAAAGTAGGCAGTGTTTGAACAGGAGAGGCGCGGAGTGGCGATTGTGCTATAATTGTGCTTTTTAAGTCGAGTGTTGTTTTGTATAATGGTTAAGGGGACGGTATATTCCAGGTATAATTTCAAATCTAGAGATGGCGATACACATTGTATCGGCATCTCTCTTAGACGCCCCTGAACCGGTTGCGCATCGCCACAGTGTAGATTATTATTTTCACATCGCTCCTGCATTTAATCATTACGTCACCCCACTTCAGTGTTTACGATGGAGTAAAAAGTCAAGTTATGTATAAGTTTAAAATTCAAAGTTATAGTGATAAAAAATATTTATTATGAAATAATTAAAAATTTATTTAAAAAAATTAATCTGTAGGTATCATCAGAATCGATTACATTCGACTTCGCTGAGTTACTTTATTGTAATATATAACATTGCGTATCTACAAAAAATATGTGTACAAGTTAAATATTGTTTTATATACTACTAGAGGATCCCTGCGGCTTCGCCTGCGTTGATTTCGGTTTTTTTGAATCCCGTAGGAACTCTTCATTTTTCCGGGATAAAAAGTAGCCTATGTCCTTCTCCGGGATGTATCCCAAGTCTGTACCAAATTTCATTAAAATCGGTTCAGTGGTTGGGCCGTGAAAACGTAGCAGACAGACAGACACACTTTCGCATTTATAATATTAGTATGGATTTTAATGCACACTGTTGCCAAGTTACTATCATTAGTTAGTAAACAGTTACTGATAAAAAAAAAACAACAATATTATAATGTACTTTTATTGTTTTGTCAACAACGAGAAATAATGAATGAGATCTATTTACAATCATGCTAATAGGTGTCTTTTTCAACCTGTATGCTTATTATAATAGGAGATTTAACATTTCACCAACTTTCATAGAATGAGATCACACACACACAGTAACATTAAATTAAAATGGGCCTAAATAACCTTGACTTAAGGTCCTAAATTCAATTACACCGATTTTAATTTCTGGTTCTGTCTGACTGGCTATACATGAATGGATTAATTTGAGCTATAAAACAAGGCGGTTAAGGTCTATTTTACGTTAACGTTCTCATTATAAACCCCTATCTGCCAGTTTTGGTCATTACTGTGGTGACCATTACATTTGACCTTGAAAGAAGATACTTCACATGGATAAAAGATTATAGCATGGACAAGTCCAAGTTTCTGAAATTTTCACTTATTGATAATGATAATACTGTCATTCCTAATTACTTACATTTATAGGTAAATCTTATATTTTCTATATCTTATTGCTATGATGCTGAGATTATAGAAATTACACTCAACTGAAATTCAATGAAAATATAGTTAGCACGGACATTACACAAGTAACTATTTATTGCATTTCACTAATTACCGAGATCGTAAAATCCTATTTTTTCATATTATCAAAACGTTTACAGTAAAAAAATATCACACGCGCTAGGCGTGCAAAAACACCTGAAAGAGATTATATGCACCTGCAGCCATAACAGGATAACATTATAATATATTTCGTGTTGTATAAAAAGCTGTTTTGTTTATAATCCTTGTTTTTGTTTATTCAATATGGTTACAGTCAAACCGGCCCGCTCGGAGCTAATAGCCATAAAAGTTAACTAATTAGGTGAAATATTCCAAAAGAGCATAAGTAGGTATGTACACATTCAATACGCTAACTTAACTGTTTACGTTAAGGTTCAAAGTCAAAGCGCTGGAGAAATGTTTTTATATGATACTGAACAAAGTCAAGACAGAGATTAAAATATTTTATAGCTTTTTTGTTATATTCAGATTCGGGCCATTGATTCAAATTTTAAATTTGT
Organism: Maniola jurtina; assembly: GCF_905333055.1. Classification (NCBI taxonomy): domain Eukaryota; kingdom Metazoa; phylum Arthropoda; class Insecta; order Lepidoptera; family Nymphalidae; genus Maniola; species Maniola jurtina. Next base: position 6,875,196 of record NC_060052.1, on the reverse strand, counting down.
AGTAATTATTTTCTCTAATTCAGAAGCTTTTCGCTAAAAGACAATTTTACGTTGACTGACATGAAAGCAAAGTGCCTAGTAAGCCAATAGACAATTCAGCTAGATGACATCAAAGCAGATTACCCAGTCAGCAGAGAGTCAACTTAGCTGTACGCCATAAAAACAGAATGCACAAGTAGCAAAACGTCTGGAATTGTGAATAGTCTGTATGATTAGAACACCTCATTAGCCAGACGTCAAATTACATAGTTGGATGATATAAACGCTGAATGAGATAGTATCTAAAACGTCTGGAAAAGTAAATAGTCTAAATGGTCTGTTGCTTGCTCCTTTTTTAATTTTTAACCAACTTCCAAAAAGAAGGTGGTTCTCAATTCAGCCTGTTTTTTTACCCCATTGCGGCAAAGCCTAAAGGAAGAGTTATGATTTTAGCAGTCTGTATATGTATGTGTGTGTTTGTATCCAGATTCTGTGTGTTCCACCGTAGCGCCGAAACTACTGGGCTGATTTTGATGAATGAGGTGTAAATCCGGGTAACATAGGCTACATTTTATACGAAAAAATTGACCTAACGGATGTAATATGAAAAAAAGTGGGGGTGAAAAGGTACTACCACTAACTAACAATTGTGCCAGGACTGGTCCTGATGGGATTTTGAAGTTTGAAAAGGTGCAGTTGGTTCTCTATATAACGTAGACCCGCACTAAGACAGGATTTTGAGAAATTTGATCTGTAAATTGACCAAATTATCATATAACAATACTACTTCTCACGAACCTATAAAAGCTACGAACAAACGATTTCAGTAGTTACATTTTATTACTGTTCTTACCTTTCGATTCAAAACAAGAAAAATTGATACACTGATTTGGCATTCCAAAACGAAGCAACTCTCGTCCTAATAACAATTTAATGTATACTTTAAGAATAACTGCATAAGGTAAGTTTTACAACGAATATTTTAACATCGATATTTTAATGTTAGTATACGTGAGTGAGAACACAAAAGCCACAAAGATCCTTTGTATTGACAAAGGCAAACACAATAGGATCTTTCATTTCTTGTAAATTGAACTAGTTTTATGAGAAAAAGTATTAAGTACGTATGAAATTTTGTTTTGCACATTTTCAACTTTTAAGCTGTGACAATAAGGTCTAAGTTGAAGGAATATTTAATAGTATGATTATTTTTTGATCTATAAAACATTTATGACACTGCAATTTTTAGTCAAACTTATTATTGACTACTTAGTGACGTATATACATAAAAAAACCAGCCAAGTGCGAGTCAGACTCGCGCACCAAGTTTCCGTATCCGTACTCAGGTATTTTTCCGACATTTTGCAAGATAAATCAAAAACTATTATGCTTAAAAATAAATTAAAATCAGTTTTAGAATGTTCAGGTAAAACCCTTTTATATGATACCCCACTTGGTATAGTTATCTTACTTTGAAAATTGAAACACATTGTTTTTTAATGAACCCATAAATTCATGGTTTTTGCCAAATTTCATGATTCTAGGTCAACGGGAAGTACCCTATAGGTTTTCCTGACAGACACAACACACACGGACAAAACAGACTGACAGGCGGACAGATAGACAGACATACAGTTAGATAGACAGACAAACAGACAGCAAATTGATCCTATAAGCGTTCCGCTTTTCTTTTTGAGGTACGGAACCCTAATAAATGATATCATTGCACAGCAAGTGAAGAAACTAAAAATTATAACACCTTGGATAAACATCTCGGACTTGAAAGTGGATGTCATTTTCATAATAATCATGATCATCATCATCATCATTATGAGCCCGTGGATGTCCACTGTTGGACATGGGCCTTCCCTAAAGAGCGCCAGCCGCTTTATATCATCAGTCCATCGTGCTGGAGGACGTCCTACACTACGCTTGCTTATACGCGGTCTCCTCTCATCCTATTTTCATAATAATTAGTACTTTCCCCTAAAAACCTTTAAATTGATATCAATAAAGTTTTTTTTCCATCTTATCTTCTAATACTTATGCATTTTACAAGTTTGGTTTTTGATCTTTGAGCTACCGGGATAGAGCACTCAGATTAATTAATTTTTATTTTCAAATTATAAGTCCTGGTCTGTAATGACCTAATATTAGCTTCACTACACTGCAATGTACTGTTTACTGCATTCTTTTTAAAATAATTACTTTTTTAATGTAATAAATGCACAATATAAACTTATCTTAAAATCTAGAAAAATCCTAAATAAAAATACTTTATAACATGGTACTGAATTTACTACTCTATGGCATTCTGTACAATTACAGTATGACAAAATGCTTATGAAACCCGAAACAAGTCCTGCCGCGCTGAGGCGACGGGTATGACTGACAAGATAACGTAATTACGGCCCATAAGACTCAACAATAGGGTCGAAAATTCTTTGTACTCGCTCTGTACGCGATTTGAAGAGAATAAGCGAGGAAGCGTGAAATCAAATAATTTAGAATATAATTTGAAATATAGCACTTACTGTGAAATGATCGGACCGAATTATTTATTTGATTGTTTTACACCTATGGTGAAAGTTACGTCTTTAAGAGCTTTGTCATTAAAGAGAAAAACCCAAAAGTCTAAGGTTTTAGACCAAACTTCTGATTTTTTTTCTATCGAGGAAAGTTTGTCCAATCATGTTTTAATCGGACCAAATCCAAGGGGATATAATGAAAAATATTATATATTAATTTCAAATTTTTCGATCCATGCGTTCCTAACTTAATTCCATTTTAGTAAACTTTAGTATCGACGAAAACGGAGACCGCCGCGTTAATTTGAAAGAATGAGCTTACGAGAAACTTGAGTGTAATGATGCTTTTTAGTAATTATAAACAATAAAACGGTGTTAAAACTTTGTTCTGCCGCGTTGGCTTCAATTTATTATCTCAGTCTTTATTAAGCTTTGACGTTTATGAATTACTGCCTGGTGAATGGTGATATCAATTTGAGCATATCAATTAAACTAAAGTTACCTCCAATACGCATATTCCTCTTTGTTTTAATGCGAAATGAAACATATATTTTTTAATTTCAATTAAATTTATCAAATTGGGTAATTTTTTGGTCCTTACCTATTATACTTATCTTAATTTTTAATCGTATAACTGACAACCAAAACTGATCAGGATTCAATCTAGTTTAATCACAATATATTTATTTTAACAAAACAAAATTTTTGAATTGAATTGTCCTTCCACCACAATAAACAAAAGAATATTTTTTTTCCACCTCTTGTCATTTTTCAAGTATATCATTAGTTTAAATTTTTTATTTTTATCATAACTGTTGTTCATATAAATAATAACAATTATGTTAGTATTAAAATTATTACTTCATATTAATATATCTTCAATGATAAGTATAAAAAAAAATTAAAAATTCTATATGAAAACAATAAGTTTTGCATTAAGTAAAATGGAACTGTCATTCCTGTATAATAGGTATCATTAGAACATAATAGAATTAATTTATATTTAAATAAACTTTTACATGTGCTTTTGAATCGTCAGAATAATTTACCACTGTTTCGGAATGCAGTTCCAACCGAGAAGAACCAGCAAGAAACTCGCCGGTTGCTCTTTTCAAATGTCCAGTTTACAATAATATTAAGTACTTTGTTAAAATCATAACATTTTGCTATCAACAAAAGCACAACTACATTTGATAGAACATCGGTTAAACAAGAAACGATAATGGTGTAGTAGCGACACGTCAACCGTGAAATGAATTCATGCTATTTGTACGTTCCAGTACCTTAAATTTTTCATGTTATTACTCAAAATGAAACGTTACATTTATGATTGACTGCCCTCAACTATAATTACACTTTTTTACATCGCCATGTTTGGAATAAAGCGCTCGAAGAAGCTCTAAAAATTTCAAATTGCTCTAAACCTAATTGGCCTTAGAATTTATTGCCATAGATACTGCAAAAGTGTTGCAATTAAAAGCAGTTATAAGCCAGTTTTTGTGCGAGGTTAATTTAATTATACCTTTTTCTACTAAAACTTCACGTTTTAGCTCAATGAAAAACTTTTTGTATTGCAGTTTGAAAGTTAAACATTTTTATTTTTATGTGATTCCTGTCTTATGCAGATTTTATCCTTTGAAATTCCCTTTAGACTAGGTAGGTATATGATTTTTACAGTCTCATTAAATATTTTTGAGATTTAATGATTACTTGGTATTATTATTAAAATTTACTTACATAGTTTTGTTTGTTTTTAATAGGACTTTATTACAATCTGTTTATAGGTAAACTTTAGTTAGTTTAGTTAGTAAGTAATTAATATACCTAAGTGTACAAGTAAGTAAGTATATAAATAATATTTTTATTCGTTATAAAGTACCGAAAGTATTAAAAGTTAAAACTAATTGTAATCAAATTTCTTTTACGCGTTCACGTTTCATTTAACACCAGTTTTCATACCATAATTTTTTTGCAAGATAAAAAAATTACCAAAACAAAAAAAAAATTAAATACAAGCGACTCCATTGCTCGCCCAAGCCGATCGGTTAAACAGCATAGGCCGGACAGAAAAGCCTATAGGGGCGGTCCGGGGAGGGTGGAAACCTCGGAAAATTCACGTGCAAGGCCCACCCCTCGGCGAAACACGTGCGGCCAAATAGCTTCAGTGTACGTACGCCTTTACTAATCATTGCCGCTCGCGAAAAAAAAAACGCTTTGACGTTTCGATTCTATTTTCAAATTTTAAAAAACGCGTCGTTCTATGGCGGGAAAATTTTACTTTTTAAACCGTTTAAAGTGGAAATGGTGTAAATGAGAATCAGCCTTTATGGTTTGAGAGTGCTTTGTTTTTTTTTTTTGAAGTGTGAAATGGAAGGGAACAAAACATGAGGCGATTTCATGGTTAGTTGGATTTATTGTGTACGGAATTAGAAAGTTTGTTTTTTTGTATAGGTACTTATTACCAATTTATTAATTGAAAGTTTACAAATTGCCGCCAAATATTCATACTAAGGTAAGCAATTGTAAACAAAATGGAACTCAAAGTCATTTATTCAAAATAGGTAGGTACCTATTATTGTACACTTTTGATTGTCAACTGTTGAATATGTAAGACTAGCTGACGACCGCGACTTCGTCCGCGTGGATTTAGGTTTTTCGAAATCCCGTGAGAACTCTTTGATTTTCCGGGATAAAAAGTAGCCTCCGTGCTAATCCAAGATATTATCTACTTATCTACATTCCAAATTTCAGCCAAATCCGTCTAGTAATTTTTGCGTGAAGGAGTAACAAACATACACACGCACATACATACATACACACAAACTTTCGCCTTTATACTTAATATTAGTGTGAAGTGTGATAATAATAATTTGTGTAACGGTGACAATTATTTATGTTAAACTTAAAACTAAAACTACGAGGGTTCCAAACGCGCCCTGCGGGGTGATTCGCTAACTCAGTGTCTAATACTGAGTGATAGCCACTGAGCTCATAACATTCGTTTGGTTCTACATTCTCACAAATAATTTTTCGTAGAAACTTTAAATGAATTAAAAAAATTATCTATTTTTTATCCAAAATTAACACTAAGCTCAAATATTTTTAACCCCAGACCCAAAAAGAGGGGTGTTATAAGTTTGACGTGTGTATCTGTCCGTGGCATCGTAGCTCCTAAACGATTGTCACCATATTATGAAAAGGTTTTATCTGTAAATTCTAAAACAGATGTTCATTTATTTTTATGCATCATAGTTTTTGATTTATCATGCAAAATATTGAAAAAATACCCGAGTACGGAACCCTCGGTGCACGAGTCTGACTCGCACTTGGCCGGTTTTTTTTATTATTCATTATTAACCGTGCAATGGTTTAAAAGGTTTCATTCAAAACCACTTCGCAACGAGTGCCGTTCGCAACTTACAATAGACGACAAAATAATAAAAGATAGATAGAAATAGGCGGGAAAATCATTAGAATTTGTATTAACAGGGCTCTCTCCGTCACTTACTCCATACAATCGTAGTTCCAATTTCATTTGAATATTAAGCAACCAAAGTCCATGAAATTTTGCAGACGTATTTCTAGAAACTGATATCTGTGTCTGTGGTGTTTTAGATTTTTCTAAAAATATGTAGTTTTAAAATTACAGGGGCTCAAAGATTTGTGTGTGAATTTTTAAGACCGCGTAACTTTGAAACCGAATATTTTAACGGACATCTGGAAAACCACAGGCATAGATAGGTATTAGTTTCTAGCATATGTCTGCAAAATTTCATGGACTTTAGTTGCTTAATATTCAAATGAAATTGGAACTACGTTTGTATGGAGCGAGTGACGGAGAGAACCCTCTTAAATATTGTTTTTATCAACATAGTTATTTTGATAGAGACTATTCTTTATTGTTCATTATGTTAATTTTACTCTTGCAATTTTTTTTACATCGATCAATAATACTTAATTCCTATCTGAAAATTAATATTTGATTGTAAAAAATATTTACTACTTACCATAGATCTGAGAGTTTTTTTTTTATAACTAACGTCAAGACTCTAGCTTCAAGTCTTTTTGATCTAGGTCATACTGACTGCCTCTTTGGTCTAGTGCCTAGGATTTCCGTCCCATCGGGCTATGAGAGTGAGGGAATGGAGAGTGGAAATATCTCCCTCGCAGGTAGCTAATCTCCATAGAGATTTCGAATTATTATTTATTAATACTGATAGAGTGTAGAATCTACTCTCCTCTTCAGTAGGTAAATGGATAGATATCAGATTGATCTATTTTTAGACGGAAGTTTTTAATTCTCATTTCTCATTATTACCCATGCAACTGTGTAAAAGTTTTCATTCAAACTCCCACTCAGCAATGAGTGCTATTTGTGACAATGGATGACTAAAGCTATTGATGGGAAAAGGTGGGAAAAGTGACATCAATCGAATTAGATTTTTTTTTTGCAAACAAGTCTGTATTGGAGGCAATTTGAACTTATACTTTTAAACTCGATTAAATTATGTGTACACAAATTTTCTTATTAAGTACCTATTTGTGAATTAGGTTAAAGTGGATTTCCAAACAAAACGAATAAAAATTAAAAAAAAATCATATGGACACCATGTTCCAACCATAAACAAAAAAAAAGACGCACAGATAATACCAAAAACTTACTGGCTTCACAATTTTTCAAATCCTCATTACATGCGTAGCAAATAGCAATAAGGCAATGGCTTAAAATGCTACAGCGTAAGCCTCGCTGAGTTTCCGTGAGTGCCGTTTGCCCTCTAATGGACGTGAAAATGTCCTCTTTCATGTCTTATTACATTGGTATTAAGCCATGTAATCATACTGTTTCTTCTTTTTAATTTTTACTTTTTTTTTAATTTTTCATTCCAAAAGGTTCATATTTTATGAGATTCAGTTTTTGGGGTTCTGTATTTCCAGACGAAAAAAACCGGTCAAGTGCGAGTCGAAATCGCACATGAAGGTTTCTGCACCACCTAGCACTTTTATGTAGAACACTCTGTGATGTAGTAAATTAATTTTTTCACAAACACGTTTTTTTTTTAATGATGTAACCATAAATTCACGGATTTCATATATTTCCCTTTATTTGTGTTATAAAACCTACCTTTTCCTCCAAATTTCATGATTCTAGGTGGACGGGAAGTACCTATCTTATAGATTTCTTGGCAGACACGACAGACATACAACAAAGTTATTCTATTAGGGATACTTTTTTTCTTTTGAGGTATACGGACCCTAAAAAGGGACTCTTTCATATCACTTCATTACTGTCTGTCAAGAAAAGGGAATCAAAACCTATTACTCATTGATCTAGATTCTAGAATCATAAAAGGCAGGTATCTACTAAGGAAGTAGCACAAGTAAAAGGGATATAAATCCGAAAACCGTGAATTTCGTAAAAAGTGTATTTATTGTAGTAGGTACCTATGTAGCCCCCTCGTGAGCGAGACTAGTTTTTTTTTTATCCCACATATTAAGTTCATTTTTATGACATTCAAGTAGATTTTTTACAACGATTTTGCAACAATGTTACCAGTATAGCTTTAAAAAACTTAACGTACAAGTGTAAATTAAAAATTTATAACACCCCCGACGATCCAAAGTATTTGAGTCAACTCAAATCTTGGATGAAGGATTATCCTTCATCCTGTTGGGGTAAAATATAAAAAATTAACTGGTTCAACTAGTGTAATAAAGAAAATTCAAAATACAAGGATCAACTTTTATAAAAGGCGTGGAAACAGAAAGCTAGGTTACAATTATGTGCAAAATTAAAATAGAAGTGACATTTGACAACGACGTAAAGGGTTGCCATGTAAAAATTCAAAAACTCCAACATCCCCCCGCGCGTTGGAAGCTCGCTTTCAACAGGAAATTTCGTCATCTGGTAATGGACATATCTTACTAAAAGCACGACGTACTATCCCAGTAGATGTTCTGATATCTGCCACTCTGCTTATGCCATCAGCACCAGGATATAAGGTAACTATGCGCCCCAATTTCCATTTTAGAGGCGGTAACTGGTCATCCTTTAATAATACAAGGCCGTTCACTTTGAGGGCTCCTTGACCAGTGCGCCATTTTCCTCGCTTTTGTAATTCGGCAATATATTCCTTGCTCCATCGAGCCCAAAAGTGTTGGCGAAGCTGCTCCAATCTTTGGTACCTTGTTAACTGTGATGTGGCGCTGTTCACATAGTTTGGTGCTGGCAACGACGTAAGAGGTCGGCCGATGATGAAGTGGCCAGGTGTCAACGGCATCAGATCGTCAGGTTCCGTAGATAACGGTGTAAGCGGGCGCGAGTTGAGGATTGCTTCTATCTGAACTAACACAGTATTAAGTTCCTCGTACGTTAAATGGCAATTACCCAATACGCGTTGTAAGTGAAATTTGACAGACTTAACGCCCGCTTCCCAAAGGCCACCTTGGTGAGCAGCATATGGAGCCAGAAAATGAAAATTGACACCCTCATTGGCAATGTCTTCTGACAATGAGCTGCAGTTACTTTTTAAAAATTTACTAATTTCATTAAATGCGCCGATAAATGAAGAGCCATTATCAGTATACCAATTCTTTGATTTTCCACGGCGACTCATAAAACGCCGGGCCGCAGAAAGAAAATTATTACTAGTTAGGTCACCTACTAATTCAATATGCATTGCTTTCGTAGCGAAACATACAAAAATCACAATGTACACCTTTACAAGTCTACAGCCTCTGCCTTGACGACTAGCCGATAAAATTGGCCCTGCATAGTCAATGCCGACGTTTTCAAATGGGTAACCACCTGCCTGTACCCGTTTTGATGGAAGGTTTCCCATTAAAGGCGGAACTACCTTGCCTCTCATACGATTACACCGAACGCAATTACGATAGCAAAGCTTTGCTAAGTTGCGACCACCAATAGGCCAGTAGGTTTCGCGAATAGAAGCCAATAACAGTTGTGGCCCTGCGTGCATAAGTCGTTTATGCTCGTGCTTAAATAACAACCTAGTAACAGGATGTGAGGACTGAAGAATGATTGGGTGTTTTTTATCATAAGAAAAATCTGAATTGTCTAAACGACCGCCTACGCGCATCAATTGGTTTTCATCTAGAAAGACGTTAAATTTATTTAAAGTGCTATTTTTAGGCAGCTTTTTGTCATTCTTTAATAATTGATACTCTGAAAAAGACTCCATTTGAGAAATTTTAATAATTAAATTCAATGCATTTTGTAAGTCACTGCTTGTTAGGAATTCGTCACAAGTTTGTTTTTTACATTTATTAATGAATTTAAGAGCATATGCAATAGCTCGGTTCAAACGTGAAAAATTTGAAAAACGACTAAAATCAATCAAACTTTGAGTAGGTTCAACGTTTGTATGTAACGTGACTTCTTTAGTTTCAGGAAGTGATTTTGAATTATTATACTCGGGATTTGATGGCCACTGATTTTCATCTTGTTTTAGAAACTCAGGACCGGACCACCACAAGCTACAAGCCTGCATTAAGGCTGGGTCTAAACCACGCGATATAAGGTCCGCTGGATTTAAATCAGTCGGAACATGACGCCAGGCAGCTTTACCCGAAACTTCCAGAATTTCCGCGACTCGGTTCCTAACAAAAGGCTGTAATTTAATTGGCAACATTTTCAGCCAGCCTAGAACAATCATTGAGTCGGTCCAAAAAAAGGTTTTACGTACTTTAACTCGCAGCGATTTTGTCACTTTTTCGTACAGGCGAACACTAGCCAACGCTCCGCAAAGTTCGAGACGTGGTATCGTGGTGGGCTTCAAAGGACTCACTCTGCTTTTAGCTAACAGCAAACTAACGAGAACTTCACCGCGATCGTTTGCACTCCGCACGTACACGCAACTACCATAGGCGAGTTGAGAAGCGTCTGAAAAAATATGTAAATCAATGAACTCATGATCATCAATGACAACGCGACGGTTAATCTTCAGATCGTTTAAAATAGGTAAACGTTTTGCTGTTTCTACCCAATGCTTATATAAATCAAGGGGCAACTTCTCATCCCATGATAATTTATGAAGCCAAAGCTTCTGTAACATAATTTTCATTGTGACTGTACAAGGGGTCAGTAATCCCATCGGATCAAAAATTTGTGAAATTACTGAAAGTATAGACCGTTTTGTAGCTTCAGTTGGAATGTTACAGTTAATCTGAAAATAAAATTGATCTAATAAATTATTCCAATATAGACCTAAAGTTTTACTGCATTCCAGAGCTCCAATGTTTAAATCAACCGAGGATTGTTTTGATTCATCGGTCATTAATAGTGAATTATTTGATTTCCACTTCCGGAGTGGCATACCTGCAGAAGCTAACTCACTGGTTACTTTATTTTTAATATCTAAAGCTTCTTGCAAAGTTTGTGCACCTGTTAATAAATCGTCCACGTAAAAATCGTGAATAATTATCTCGCTAATCTGTTTATTTTCACAGTCTAGGCCAATTTGTTTTAAGCATCTAGTTGCGAGGAAAGGAGCACTAGCTGTACCGTATGTAACGGTATTCAACTGAAAACATTTAATTGTTTCAGAAGGATTATCTCGCCAGATAATCTGTTGCAAATGTCTGTCATCTGGATGTACGACTACATTTCGATACATCTTTTCTACATCTCCGGCTAAAATAATTTTGTGACATCGAAAGCGCAATAAGATAGATAGTAAATCATCCTGAATAGTAGGCCCAACCATTAAAATATTATTAAGTGCTATATTACTAGTAGTTGGACTGCTGGCATTATAAACCACGCGCAATTTAGTAGTCAGAGAGCTTTCGCGCACGACACCGTGATGAGGTATGAAATAACCCAGATTGCGTAAATGATTATCGCATTCGGACATGTGACCTAACTTCAAGTACTCGGACATAAAGTCTCGGTACCGTTCACAAAATAACGTATCCCGCTTGAGTCGTTTTTCCAACGAAAGGAGACAATGCTTAGCGCGCGGCAAGGAATCACCCAGAACATTGGCCGATTGTTTTAAAGGTAACCTAACACAAAATCGACCGTCTGGTAATCGAGTTGTATTTTTAACAAAATGATCCTCGCATGCTTGCTCTTCCTCTGAGTACGATGACTTAAGGCCAACTTCTTCGAGCTGCCAGAAACGCATTAAATTGGTTTCAATGTCATCGTTAACACGAGTTGAGCCATTAATTGCACTAAAATTGCATTGAATACTAGGGGATAATAAACATTTTGATACATAGCTGACTGGGCCGGCAACGACCCATCCAAATCTTGTCTCCCACAAAATCGGCTTGCCACGACCAAGGATGATTTTTTGAGAACCTAAAATATCCCAAAATAGGTCAGCGCCTATAATCATATCAACCTCAGACGGAGTGTGGAAGGCAGGATCGGCTAACTGTATGTCGCTAGGAATATTTAATTCAGAAATGTTAACATGACTACTTGGAACGTAGTCAGTGAGTGACTGCATCACAAAACAATTAATCTTTGTTTTAAAATTATCTTTAAATGATTCTACTGGCACTCGACAACATTCATGGACACGAGACGCAGCATTATTTATTCCATGTACCGATCTATTAACTTGGGTACGAGGTAAGTTTAACTTGCTACTTAATTTCTTAGTCATAAGACAGGATGTGCTCCCACTGTCTAAAACAGCGCGTGCAGTATGCGCGCAATTCTGTGCATCATACACTTTAATTAAAGCAGTAGATAAGAGCACATCTTGATTACGTGTCGAAATGCAAGTAGATAAGGCAACACTAGTGCCTGTGCCTGACTCTCCGTTCGAGGAAGCGGATGTGGGCAAAGCCGGTGTGGTGGAGTTAGCCGTAGAGGTACTCACTGGAGCTCGCTTGTCCTGTGAACTCTCTGACCTATGAATAAGAAAGCTATGCTTTCTTTTGCATATACGGCACCCACTTTTCTTACACCGATTTGAAAAATGATTTGGCTGAAGGCAATTGTAGCATATTTTATAATTTGGCAATAATTCTAACCTTTGCTCAACGCTGAGATCCAAAAATTGGGAACAGTTGCTCAAGAAATGATCACCAAAACACTTAGGGCACTTCTTGGATGGCGAACTGGATGGAGACGAGTCACTCGAAGTGGTGCCTATGCTGGACCTTGATGGCGAAGTGTTGCACACCATGCTTTTGACTTTCTGCTGATTGTTAGTATTATGTTTCATTAATGAATGATGATTGCGAGACAATTCTAAAGTTTCAAGTAAATCTGCCCGTATTTTAATAAATTCGGTGAATGAACTCAACGTAATAGGCATTTCTTTATCCAACCGACTTTTATGTTCTTCCCATTCTCTAAAAGTTTTAGTATCTAGCTTGTGAGTTAATATGTGTATTAATAATACATCCCAATTATCTACAGATTGACCTAATGACTCTAAGGCCCGCAGGTTTTTATTTACCTGATCAACAAGACGCTTTAACGATTGAGACGACTCTTTACTAATAGAATCAATATTAAACAGTGCTGTAACATGATTTTGAATTAATAACCTCTTGTTGTCAAATCGTTGACAAAGTAGGCTCCAGGCTACAGAGTAATTATCAGCGGAGAAGTCAATAGACTTTATGACGACGGCTGCAGTCCCTTCTAAACAAGCTCTTAAGTAGTGAAATTTGTTTATATTATCTATATTATCATTGCAATGAATGAGGCTTGTAAAGGTGTCATGAAACTCTAACCAGTTCTCATATGAACCACTAAACTTTGGCAGTTGAATAGTAGGCAACTTAACTAAGTTGTGATTGTTGGTGGCTGACGAAGAATGATTACTAAAATTGTCACTATCCTTTGACTGTTTGGCTAATTTTTGTTGTGACTTTGAAACTAAAGAGAAATATAAAGTTTCAAATTCATTTCTTTCTGCTAACTGCACTGACATGTCGTCCACCAAACATTCCAACTTGGTTTGAATTTCATCATAGAATTGATATAGGGCTTCAATCTTACCTACTCGTAACTGCAGCTCATTCAGCTGACTTTGACTTAATGAGTCGTTCAAACTATTTAGATAATTAGAGAAGGCTGTTAACCGTCCTTTATAACTGGCCCGTCTCTTAATTAGCTCCTTTTCCTCGGCCATCCCGGGAAGCGAACGATAAGCCTATACACTATATCACAATCACTAGATTCTTAGCTGAAACTATAGAACAGTCCGCACTGAAGAACAGTCACAGCTTGCGTGGCAACTATACATCGATGGCGGCAACTTGCTTGACAAAACGATATCCCTTTTGGCGATTCCTTCGACTCTCGATCCTTGAAATATTGTATTCTAGTATTAAAACTATTCGGTTGTCTGAAGGACCAAAATGTTGGGGTAAAATATAAAAAATTAACTGGTTCAACTAGTGTAATAAAGAAAATTCAAAATACAAGGATCAACTTTTATAAAAGGCGTGGAAACAGAAAGCTAGGTTACAATTATGTGCAAAATTAAAATAGAAGTGACATTTGACAACGACGTAAAGGGTTGCCATGTAAAAATTCAAAAACTCCAACACATCCAAGATTTGAGTTTTCCAAAACATCATTTTTAAATAAATAATTATGTATTTAGGAACCGTCCATTTTGACAGCTTGACATTTGTCTATTGACATAATATTAAAAACCTAACGGTTATCTAACCTTCTTTTCTACAAGAAAACTAGAAAAGAGCTGATAACTCTTAAACCAATTTTTTTAGATTATAGCTAAGAACACTCTCGATCAAGCCACCTTTCAAACAAAAAAAAGTAAATTAAAATCGGTTCATTCGTTTAGGCGCTACGATGCCACAGACAGATACACAGATACACAGACACACAGATACACAGATACACACGTCAAACTTATAACACCCCTCTTTTTGGGTCGGGGGTTAAAAATAAAATAGAAAAGCTTTTTATGGAAATAACTTTTACAATGCTTTAAAATTCTCGTGTAATAATCATCATTGTATTTTTATCAACCGATTGACGTCCACAGCTGGACAAAGCCTCAGTTTGCCCTATACCTAGACAACGACCTGAGTCAACACAAGTACTTATTAATTCAAAATTTAAAAACCCCCGACACAAAACTCTCTAAAAAGTAAATATCTTTCAAACGGCTGAATCGATTTTCTTGGATTATAGCTGAGAACACTCTCGATCAAGCCACCTTTCAAACAAAAAAAAAACTAAATTAAAATCGGTTCATTCGTTTAGGAGCTACGGTGCCACAGGCAGATACACAGATAAATAGATACACACGTCAAACTTATAACACCCCTGTTTTTGGGTCGGGGGTTAAAAATACAAGGTAAGCTAATCTTATGGAATGCACTGCATTACTCGCAAGTAGGTAAATAGACTTCGAGTAGACATACAAAAGTTAATTGGACTTAGGCTCGCTTTAACACAAACCCAAGTCTTTAAAACTAATCTAATTAGTAAGTGAAAGCCTTACATGGCAGTTAAGTAATGAAATAAAAACGATAGCTCCCTTACCTTTTTATAGAGTTTCGTAGCTCAAAAGGAAAAACGGAACCCTTATAGGATCACATTGTTGTCTGTCTGTCTGTCCGTCGGTCGTGTCTGTCAAGAAAACATAATATAGGGTACTTCCCGTTTAAATATGCATGTTAAAGGGCTTTACCTGTAGGTACATTCTAAAACAGATTTTTATTTATTTTTATGCATAATAGTTTTTGATTTATCGTGCAGTGTCGGAAAAAATACTCGAGTACGGAACCCTCGGTGCGCGAGTCTGGCTCGCACTTGGCAGGTTTTTTTTAATTCAGATAGGTACAAGTTAGCCCTTGACTGCAATCTTATATGGTGATAAGTGATGATGGGGGTAACCTGGAAGGGGTAGGGCAGTTTTTATTGTACCCATACTGTCTTGGTTTCTATGATCGTACCGGAACGCTGAATCGCTTGGTGGCACCTTTAAGCGCTAGGGTGGTAACTAGCTACGGCCGAAACCCCCCACCAGACCAGACCAGAAATGATAAAATTCCAACCCCTGTTGGGAAGCGAACTCGGTACTTCACAATAATAAGACAACAGCGCTTGCCACTATGCCAGGGACTCAAAAATTTATTTTCCTATGTCCTCGATTTCAAATTAAACAAGTGTACTTAAATTAAAAAATTATAACACCCCCGACAAGTGAAGGTTACAGTAACTAGAAAAAAGCTGGTAACTTTCAAACGGCTGAACCGATTTTCTTGGATGATAGCTAAGAACACTCTCGATCAAGCCACCTTTCAAACAAAAAAACTAAATTAAAATCGGTTCATTCGTTTAGGCGCTACGATGCCACAGACAGATACACAGATACACGTGTCAAACTTATAACACCCCTCTTTTTGGGTCGGGGGTTAAAAATCCCGGAAATACTTATCTATACACGTGCAAATAAAATTGATAGCGCATGTGTGTGCGCGCCGCACACAAATCCGTTTCATGGTCAAAAACTACAAACTAATGTCGTACAAAAACAAAATGGCGACCAAACCGGCCAGTTGGGTTCACCTTGACTATTCGCTAATCACGTCCACCTTGAATGTTAACTAGCATTGTTTGAACACGTGAGTGTTGGCCAAACCTAGCTATAGGCACCTAGGTTTATACTTAGCATACCTACTAATATGGCTTCCTTGAGGAAAATATACCAACTAATGGTTTGGCTTGTATTAAATTTTATAACCCTAACGATTACATACCTAGGTCAATTGAATTTTTATCAGCTGTAGTTTTTAATTTAGGTAATATTTTTTTTTTTTAGTTTTAACTTAGACAGCAATGATAATTTATTATATTTAGGTCAATACTGTATTACTTATGAAAATTGGAATAAATATTATTAGGTATATGGCAGAACTAAATACACAAATCTGTAGGGTATTAAGTACCTACTTAGGTAGGTAGGTACCTAGTTATCTCTTATATTTTGTTCTTAAAAGTGTGTGAAGTCTGCCCATCCGCCTTGACCGGCATGGTGGATTATGGTCTAAAGCTAAACTAGACCATTCTTATACTCTCTTTTCTCTTCTTCTTGTTCTTTATCCCACGCTACGTGGGGTCGGCACATTAGGTCAATATTGTTTATGATAATAATTGGATAAATATAAAAGTATGACTAAGAAATTAATACACAAATCTTAACTTACACCTCTTATACCTATTTTTGTTCTCAAAGGTGTGTGAAGTATGCCCATTCCCCTTGACCGGGATGGTGGATTATGGTCTAAACTAAAGCTAAACTAAACCATTCTCATACTCTCTTCTCTCTTTTTCATGTACTTTTCTTCCACTCACTTCTATCATACGTCAACGCATTTTCCACTCCTCTTAAAAACATAATTATCCTCTTTCACGCAATCCATCCACATGCATATTTAAGATTTCTCCATTCTCTAAACCATTCTCATACTAAGTATTAATGTAGATAGATAAAGGGTAGATACATACCACGATTAATAATTAATCATTTGAATGATTAATTATAAAACTGGGTCGATATCGACAAATCAAAATCGTCAAATTAGTCGTGGTGTTTACGCGTTATTTATTTACATTATAATATTACTAGATGATGCCCGCGACTTCGTCCAGGTGGATTAAGATTTTTAAAATCCCATGGGAACTCTTTGCTTTTCCGGGATAAAAAGTTGCTTAAGTATGTCAATTTTCGGGACGAAAGCTACCTTTAGACCAAATTTCATATACTTAAATCGGTTAAACGGATAGGCTTTTAAGAATCCCGTGGGAACTCTTTGATTTTCAGTAGCCTATGTCAGTCCCCGGGATGTAAGCTAAAAGGTGCCCACGCACTCGAACTGCACTGCAACTGAACTGCGGCTGAACTGCGCGTCGCGGCAGCGCGCTGCACGATATTCTTTTACCACGCGGTACGCGCGTCGCGGCTGGAGAGAATATCGTGCAGCGCGCTGCCGCGACGCGCAGTTCAGCTGCAGTTCAGTTGCAGTTCAGTTCAAGTGCGTGGGCACCTAACTCTATACCCATCAAAATCTGTTAAACTGTTGGGCCGTGAAAAGTTATCAGACAGACAGATACACCTTCGCATTTACAATATCAGTATGGATGTCGTTAAACCACGAAATAAGTTTAAACCATTCTCATTCTGAGAGAGGACCATACTTAGTGCTCAATATTGGTTTGTGATGGTGAGGTATAAGATTGAGAATACCTACCTTCTGAAGGAAAAATCTTCATTTAAGGCTATAATCCAAATGCAAACTACGTATGAAACTATATTGATACAGCAATGACGCAATTCGTTTTAAACGGGTAGCTATTTGTACCTAGTTACTAGATTTGCTGCTATAGGTATATTTTTTGCACATAAATACCTAGTACCAGTTCACATCCTTTATTTCCTTATGTGGAAACACGTAATAGGCAAAAATGTTTTGCCAATATGTCATGGACGCACGGCTCTGCCAACTTACATTTATTGTTTAGTACTTATATCTTCTATTACCTACTTATATTTACTTGTAGTACTGAAATTCAGTCACTAAGTTCGTGATTTCGATCACCGAATATAAACTTGAACTCATTTTCAGGCAAAACGGGTTAAAATTGTGCTAAAATTGAGTCCAAAGTTGGCGATTTCGGTCAAAACGGTACACAATTTTCAAATGAAAAGTTTAATGATTGCTCCTGTAAAATTTCATTTCATGTTGATGTCTGAAACATTGACAATGCAAGTTTGTCATGTTTTTAAACAAGTTTTTTATAATTTGACCAGTTTGTTATTGTAAACTAGGGGTTAAAATAATTATTAATTTTATTCTTTATTGATAAAAACAACCAGGGAGAGACATTATATAAGCTCTATATTTTGTCTACAAAGATGACTGACTGACTGATCTGTCAAAATAGCTCAAACTACTTACTGGACAGATCGGGCTGAGGCATGCAGATTGCAGATAGCTATTAAATGACGATTTTAGAAGCGCCACCCCTGGTTTATTTTTGTAGTTCACGCAGGCCCACGTAGGTCACGGGTATACCTAAATCTTTTCTTAGTTCTTAGCCTATGTTAAAATTATCTTACATGTAAAGTCTCTCATGTTAAATCTCTTTCCGAGCTACGGAACCCTCAGTGGGCGACTCTGACTCGCACTTGGCCGGTTTTTTTTATCAAAGACTAAACAACTACCACTATAACGACTAAATTACTAAACAGTTACGATAACCTAGTTCAATGCCTGGTTAATGAACGTCAAATGACCAGCTACGTACAAATCGCCGGGTTTCAATGACCTACACTTAGATAAATAAATAATAACCCAGTGTCCATCTAATTGGACGTACGTAGAATCCAACCGTCTATTTTCTATATACTTAGTATACTAGATAATACCCGCGACTTCGTTCGCTTTTATTTAGGTTTTTGAAAATTCCGTGGAAAACGATTTTCCAACGCAAAAATAGCCTGTCGTCTCGGGAATGCACGCTTTATTAGGTATTTCTGTACAAAATCGGTTCAGTAGCTGAACCGTAAAAAAGGTAACAGACAGATAGATACACAATCCCGCATTTATCATAACATATAGCTTCAAAACTATTTTTGACGGACTTCTACTGACCAAGGTAATTCTCGATTCGGCCTGTTTTTTTTTAAATTGTCACACTAATATTATAAAGGAGAAAGTTTGTAATTAAATATATTTAATAACAATTTAAGTAGCTATTTATTTTGGGCGAAAGTATGGTTATGACATGGCTGTGATTCATATCTTTCTTTTACAGCTTAGTTTTTCTTTATGAGCTTTTCTGATTTTCTTCGTAAAATACTAATCAAAATGTAGGTTGGTAGGTTTGTCGCATTTTCATTTAAATATTACCTACATATTTATGCTTCAGTTTACCTACCTACCTATCACACAAAGATCTTCAAACATTTAGGTATTAGGTATAGTGGGCAGACAGAGATTCTATTGTAATGACACGATGACGAAACCGCGGGAAACAGGTAGTAAATAAATAATAACGTACCGTCCACGTAATTGGACGCATACGTACAATCCATGTGCCATGTACCTCCGTCTATTTTTTTCTAAGTCCATTGTTAGCGGCCGATGACAGGCCGGGCAGAACGCAGCTGTTCCCTTGCTCCCATTATTTGAACTTGAAAAAAAAAACTACACATAAATTTACCGCTCGCCAAATGGTGGGGTCTACACATTCTAATTCTAAACTCGCGGCCTCGACCAATGGCGGCCGAGGACGAGCAAGCATGGCGGTCGTGGGAACCGGTTAATGGGCCGTTTGAATTTAGAATAATATTTTTTTTATTAACGCGTTCGTAGCGAACAATGGCTTTTTTAGCTAATTTACGATTGCGACGTGGCCGGGCGACGAATTAGATGGGTTCTTTTATGTACCACATTTTTTATTAATTTTTTCTGTAACTAATGTAGAATCTGTACTTTTTTACATACTAAAGAACTCATTGTTCGGTCATGAGTCATGACTCCTAATAATTAAAAAGAATGTTTAGGTTTTTTACACTGTATTGCATGTTACCAAATTGTTATCACGCGATTTTAATACCTACTTAGGTACACTTTATTAATACCTAGGTCTTCCCACAAAGATTAGCTTTTCATCCTGAGAAGACACAACCTTACCTGTTAGATTCCGTCCTGTTAAGTAGGTACATACCTTTTCGATCTATCAAGTGCAAAAAAAAATAAAGTCAGTGTTACAAAAGTTCTGGGCTATGAGCTTTTGTTTGGTGAGGAGGTCTACTTACTATGTATCTTCAATCTTCTTTCTCCGACCTTCTACGTATGTACCTATTAGATATATTATCTACCTACTTACCTCTTAACAGGGCTCTCTCAGACATAGATATTAGTTTTTAGAATATGTCTGCAAAATTTCATGGACTTTGATTGCTTAACATTCAAATGAAATTGGAACTACGTTTTTATGAAGTGAGTGACGGAGAAACCCCTCTTAATACATAGAAGCATGGTTAAAAATTTACTGTTTAGTAATCTATTACATTGAGCGATTTACTCTTATCCGTTGAGGAGTTCTGCATTTCCGAAGACATTCATCAGATCTTTAAAGGACCTGACGATCGTCTTTTCAAATAAAACAGAATCAGATTTGACGAAATTAGGTATGGAGTAACATCGCCAAAAAACGCATCGAATTGAGACCCTTTTTTTTAAATCGATTTTTATGGAAGGAATAAGGCACAATTTAGGCACAAGTGTAAATTAAAAATTTATAACACCCCCGACAAGTGAAGGTTACAGTAACTAGAAAAGAGCTGATAACTTTCAAACGGCTGAACCGATTTTCTTGGATTTTAGCTAAGAACACTCTCGATCAAGCCACCTTTCAAACAAAAAAAAAACTAAATTAAAATCGGTTCATTAGTTTAGGAGCTACGATGCCACAGACTGATAGGTACAGATACACACGTCAAACTTATAACACCCCTCTTTTTGGGTCGGGGGTTAAAATTCATTGCGAGATTATTAAGAAAGTCTATTTTTATACTATCTGCATTTCAGATTTTTATTAATACCTACCCAATCCTAATAACTAGATATTACAGGCTAGGCATTTGTTCTTAGAAAAATGCGTTACCTACGGTAACGTAAGTAGGTACCTAGCTACCGGTCGCCTACAAACAAGGAAATATAAAGCCTTATTTACTTAAAAGTAAATGGTTTGCGAAAAACAAGGTTATTAAATGTCAAATGATTTATCCTTATTCATAAGCTATTAATTTCAAAATGGACTTCATTCTAGTTATTAGCTTCGAAATGAACGGAAAATTGATGTGACATTGATTTAAGGAATATCATTCTCCCTAGGTCATGATTTTAGCAGTCTATGTACCTAACCTACCTATGTTTGTATGTATGTTTTTATCCAGATTCTGTGTGTTCCACCGTAGCGCCTAAATTACTGGGCTGATTTTGATGAATGACGTGTCAAATGATTTGTTGTAAAGGTCCGGGTGACATAGGCTACATTTTAACCCCCGACCCAAAAAGAGGGGTGTTATAAGTTTGATGTGTGTATCTGTGTATCTGTGTATCTGTCTGTGGCATCGTAGCGCCTAAACGAATGAACCGATTTTAATTTAGTTTTTTTTGTTTGAAAGGTGGCTTGATCGAGAGTGTTCTTAGCTATAATCCAAGAAAATCGGTTCAGCCGTTTGAAATTTATCAGCTCTTTTCTAGTTACTGTAACCTTCTCTTGTCGGGGTTGTTATAAATTTTTAATTTACACTTGTATACGAAAAAATTGACATAAAAAAGTGGTTGTCTCCAAATTTTTTTTTTGCTATTATATCGAGTGATATCGAGTTATGTCGAGTGTAAATGAAAGAAGAAACAACTGAGTATAAATTTACTACAACATTAAATTAACCATAATATTTCAGCGTTTATTAAGACGATCGCAGTCGGGTTTTAGTTTTCACCACTGCTTCTACTTTTGCACTTGTGACCACTGCTTTTTAAGGCTCCGAAAACGGAATCCTTATAGGATCACATTGTTGTCTGTCTGTCTGTCTGCCAAGAAACCTATAGGGTACTTCCCGTTGACCTAGAATCATGAAATTTGGCAGGTAGGTAGGGCTTATAGCACAAGTACAGGAATAAATCTGAAAACTCCGAATTTGTGGTTACATCATTAAAAAAAAAAAATTAAAATGTTTTTTAATTTTCAAAGTAAGATAACTATACCAAGTGGGGTATCACATGAAAGGGCTTTCCCTGTACATTCTAAAACAGATTTTTATTTATTTTTATGTACAATAGTTTTTGATTTATCGTGCAAAATGTTGGAAAAAATACCCGAGTACGGAACCCACAGTGCGCGAGTCTGACTCGCACTTGGCCGGTTTTTTGATGACCTATCAACACTAAATCGCTTGTTGTTTCAGAGTCCAGCCTCGGAGTCAGACAGCAGTTCGGTGTCGGGCGCCAAAAGCCCCGCAGGGCCGCCGCTGCTGCATCACCTGCTGCAGCTGCAGTTGCAGGGGCAGAACCCACAGGCGATCGCGCAGGTAGCGCCCCAAACAATATATACTTTTACTATTATAAATGCGAAAGTGTGTCTGTCTGTCTGTTTGTTTGCTAGCTTTTCACGGCCCAACAGTCAAACAATTTTGATGAAATGTACACAGCTAGCTCAAAGAGTTCTCACGGGATTCTTAAACGCCCACCCGGTAAACCGATTTACGTAGGTAGGTATGTGAAATTTCGTACAGAGGCAGCTTGCGACGCGGAATTTGACATAGCCAACATTTTAACCCGGAAAAGCAGAGTTATCACGGGATTTTTAAAAAACCTCAAACCACGCGGACAGGGGCCTTACTAAGTACTCTAAGCGGTGGTATTAGAGCCCCAGAAGTAGCGGGCATCATCTAGTAAATTATAAGACCACAGCAGTTGGGTGGGAGGTACTCAGTACTCCGTGGAAACGCTGCTTCATCATCTGCTGCTACTGCTACTGCAGGGGTAAAGGCAGAACCTGCAATACTTTTAAGATTTCTGGGGAGCATTCCAGCGATAACAGATTAAGTATCTGTATTCGTTGGAATGTCTGGAATTGTACTGTGTTTGGCAGATAATCCCTGGATTATAGTGAACCCACGCTAGAGTAGTGGCCCCCAAAGGTAGGGTGTGACTTGTGAGTGACGGGGGAGTTGATAATGATGGTGTTACAGCAGGGAACACCAAGATTTGCCACGATCTACACAGCTAGACCAGGATGATGCAACGCTGGCTCATATTAAGTACAGCTATAGAAAATCTGCATTTTTTTAATTTATAGTCTAGCGCTTGCCTGCAATCAGACTTGATGGCAAGTGATGATGCAGCCTAAGATGAAGCGCTCTTGCCTAGAAGATGACTAGTCACTCTTGAAGGTACCCATATTACTATAATTGGAGGGGAAAACGGATGCTGGAAGAGCGTTCCAAATCCTAGCATATCCCACAATTTTGGCTTTCCCAAAAAATTTTAAACAGACTTCTGGGACATTCCAGCGAAAACTGATTAAGCATCTGTTTTCGCTGGAACGTGTGGTATTTTAGTCTGTGTGATGGATGAGTTGATAGTGATGGTGTATAACAGCAGGGCTACACGGAGATGTGTGTGCAGTTCCAGCAGATGCTGGCGGCGCTGGCGGCGCTGGGCACGGGGCTGGTGCCGCCCGCGCTGTCGCAGGCCTGGATGATGCAGCGGCTGGCCACGGCGCGCCCTCCGCAGGACACGTGAGTCTTTACCCATTCCTCTAGCTTTTATTAAAAGCCCAACGATTTCATAGATAAAGTTATGCTTAGGTTGATAAATGAAGGACTTTCATTCCATATTTAAACCCTTAAATGCTGATGATTCTGCAATCGTCAAATAACTTTTATCTGAGGTTTGTCATTTTTCCTATAGAAAATCCGTCAAAACATCTTCAATAAAAATTATTTGACAATAATTGAAAAATAAATAAATTAGTATAAGCATCTATGTCAAGAAAATAACGTACCTACCAACTACTTACTTACCTACTGTCAAAATGGAAATTTGTAACTCCAGTGTTTTAGGATATAACTCCTTGTAATTTAATTTTACTTAATTTAATTACTAACCTACTACCTAACTCCCGCACAAAGATAGATAATGAAAATCAGTGAACACTTAATAGGCGTATGTACTAACTGGGAATAAGTAGCTAAGAAATAATGTAAATGCTGGGTGTGTTCCAATAAAGGAAAAAACACTCCGAAAGGTGCGTGCCTCGAACTCCGAACCCCCCCCCTAGGGGGCTGACATATTTACCACTAGGCTATCATCGCTTTAATTAGATATCTAGGTATAGCAAATGGAACAAAGTCGCGGTCACCGACTAGTGAAACATAAACGGCCTCAAACAGATGAATCTTATTATCGTATCCTCCGCTTGATATTTGAGCCAATGCCATTAGAATGGAGTTTGATAGTTGTTTTGAACTATTTCGTCTTAAGTCATCTATAAATTAAGCGCGGAGCCTTGTAAATTAAGACTTGACAGTAGTTAGATAATATTTAGTTAGTTTATCTTAAGTTATTGATATTTTAAGTGTTTGTTTTGATTTTATCTTTGAATATCTAAAATGTTAAATATAATCAGTTAGAATCTACAGCAATTCTTAATTATTTATTGCATTCGTAGGCAACATTCTTGACCTATCATTAGCTTTTATATTCAGTATTTACCTGATATAGCTAGGTAGATAGAGGTAGGTCCTGTGCATAATAATACCTAAGTAACTATGTGGACTTTGTCTGTGGTGGCGTTTGTTGGCGCGCGTGTTGTGACTTTTTGGAGTGTTTTTTTGTTAGAAGTGGCCGGTTTTTGTGTCCCGCTGGTGTTTATTGGTGGTGGAACTGACCGAGGAACTGACTGAGAAGCGCTCTAAAGGGGCGCCGCGTGTATGTCGGCGGGCGCCAGCACAGACGAAGTCCATACTTATACATATAGTTTTCCTAACTTGTAAATAACTACACACTTGACATTGGCTAATCAGTGTAAAAAGCCAGACGAGAGAAAAAAAAAAAAAAAAAAAAGTAACTATGTACAACTTAAGTCAAATCAATACGTAGGTACATTAATATAAAAGGAAAAATCTCAGCAAATCAACTGAGCATCTCTATTCTATAACAATTATAATCAACTCCATTACCATCAGATAGATCAAGGATTGCTACATGCCCCGTATTTTACGGGTTAACCCGTAATTGCGAAAATAAAATAAGTACGGGGTAAATAAAGTTCCCGTCACACCCGTATGTTTTCATTCCGCCGGAGCTGGCTGGCGAAACCAAACGCAGACGTTTTATCTGGCTGGCTTGTGCTTGTTGTGAGTTTTTGAATGTGTGGTTTGAATTCGTCGTTCGTTTGGGGGGGAATCTTCTTAAGATACCCGATGTCCTGGGAAAGACATCGAGTTATATACGATTTTTACTTGCTAAACCCAGTCGGTGGCCATCCTCAGCGCATATTGGGAGGCTCACTGACTTGGGCAACTGCATTAGAGCATTAAACACCGCTGTTTTAATTGTCTCCCGTAAAAAAAGCTACAACCCGTAATTTTGACGCTGGTAACCCGTAAAATCAAAAAGTGGCAGGTGGTAACCCTAATCTTACCATGAGATAGATCGCAATCAATCGCAAACTTGTCAAAGACCAAAACAATTGTACCAATTGTCCCATTACAGGAACTATTCCGTTGATAAATTACTAAATCATATGAAAATCGTCACAGCAAAATTTAATGCCTTCAATATCAGTGGCATTACGATTAATGTTACTTCAAGATTGAAGTAAAAACGTCCCTATGTTCTTGTGATAGAGTCTATAATCGAAGTGTAAACGTTTGTAGGCAACCGTGTGTTCCTATAAATAAAGATGAATCCTTGAGACGCGCAATGAATCGTTACTCAATACTTAAAGCGTCAAGTCTAAGAGTAGACATACAAAGATGTAGCACTTCATGCAATTGGAAGACCAACCTGGCATTGGCTAATTTATACATCTGACTAGGTATATATAAAACCGTAGGTGGATAGAAAACCGTAGGTAGATATAAAACCGTATTTCATAATGGATCTTGTCGGTAGGAAGGGCAACAGCAGATTCATCTGACGATTTGAAAGCCCCTATCTCGACAC
This sequence comes from Maniola jurtina, assembly GCF_905333055.1. Taxonomy (NCBI): domain Eukaryota; kingdom Metazoa; phylum Arthropoda; class Insecta; order Lepidoptera; family Nymphalidae; genus Maniola; species Maniola jurtina. The sequence goes on along the minus strand of NC_060052.1, from coordinate 6,848,971 downwards.
CTCCCACGTAAGTTGTTGTATCCCCAAAACTACAACTTTTCAGTAGAGCGTTTTGAAGATATAAATTGAAATTAAAGCTCCATTTTTCAATTTATTTTTGTGAAATTCGGTATTGAGTTATAGTTTACAGTACTTTCACATATTCTGAAAGATAATTTATAGAAATACTTCAGATTTCTGAGATTTTGTTCATACAACATTTTACGGCGTGTTTCATCTTTGTAAAATGTTGTATAAGATACTTACAACAAATTACGCTGGGAAAAACGGGTTGAGTGTCATCGTATGTGTTACATACAACTGTGTACGTCGTTTAAAATTTAAAAAAAATGTAGTATGTGTAGTCCGATTCATCATTTCCAACCAATGGATGTCCACTACTGGACATAGGTCTCTTGTAGGGACTTCTATATGCCACGGTCTTGCACCACCTGAATCCAGTGGCTCCTTGTGATTCGTTTGATGTCGTCTGTGCGCCTAGTGGGAGTCTGTCAACGCTGTGCCTTACAGTGCGAGGTTCCAGCACCTTGGGACCTCAACGTCTATGGGTCCTTCGCATTTTGTGCCCCGGCCATTTACACTTCAGCTTCGCAACCCATTTATGCCGGTTACTCTGATTTTTCTACCGATATCCACATTCCAGATTCGATCACGTAGAGAATCTTCAAATATAGCTCTCTAATTGCCCGCTTAGTGACTCTGAACTTTCTTATGAATTCCATTATAATATGTAACCATATTATCTCGGATCCATAATACGTCATCACTGGTAACACGCACTGTTCGAAGACTAATTTAGTTTCCGTACGCTGCCGCCGAGTCGGATTCGTTGGCTGACCTGTTTCTTGAAATTGCACTTACCTACCTGGTCCAGGTACCTGTTCCAGGCTTACACACTTTTCTATAATTTCAAGTGCAGAGCCCTCAACGATTACTGAGTGGGCCGAGACATAAGAATTAGACATAATTTTCGTCTTACTCATGTTCATTTTCAGGCCCATCTGTTGTGAAACTTTGCAAAAGTCATTGAGCTGTAAATGTAGAAACTCTGGGAAACCTAATGAGGTTTCCCAAAGTTTCTGCGATAGTGACTATGTCATCGACAAATCGAAGGTGAATTTCTTTTGATGTTAATGTCAAGTTCATTCCAATCCAAGCTTAAAGATAAGGACGTCTTCCAAAGCAGCGGTAAAGAGTTTCAGAGAATTACGTCTCAATGTGCACTCTGTCACTGCAATTGCACTATCCTAGTCTGGTCCTATATGTCGACTGACATGGTGTTTTCGTATAGGATTCTATTTCAGCATTTCTATGAACAGGCAGTTGTTACAGCATCTCAATAGCGACCTTAATACAGCCCCAGTTTCCACCAAATCAAAAACTTTCTCATAGTTTACAAACGCTTAGCAAAGAGGCAGATTATTATAATAGCCTTCAGTTATATTATGCATAACATGTCGCAGCTTATGAATGTGACCTATAGTGCTTAAGCTTTTTCAGAATCAAGCTTGTTAGGGATGCTGAAAGTCATCGAACTTATTATTGTGACTATTCATAATGACTTACGATAACAACAGCTTATAGACATGGCTTAGCAGCGAGATGAGTCTATGACTCTTCTTGAGTAATGTTTGTAACTTTGTAATTTCGTTATGCAATGAACTAGATTAATTTGAATATAAGATTCACTAACCTTTTGTGCCCACATTGCAACGAATAAACCATTACTTATTATTTATTACGGCATTATCGCCATGACGGGATTGAAAATCCCGTCATGGCGATTGGAAAATCGCTGAAAGACCTTAAGTACTGGTTTGCCACCCGCTTTCAGGAATTCTACTGTGATTCTGATATCACCGAGCGAATTTTTATCCTTGAGTTGTTTGAGAGCCATACTTATCTCGTATAAACTGGCATCTGGGATATCTTGGGTATAGTATCCCGTCAATTTAGCTCTGGGATCTTTAGCCAAATCTTCAACAAGTCTTTGTATTGTGGTGTATAATTGTCCATAGAACTTCTCCACTTATTTCAAGAGCTCAAGTTTAGCTGAAATGAGGTGTTGTCAGATTTTTGTCGTATCAGCAGGCCCTGTTTAGTTGACAGATCTTTCGTGAATACTTTTGAGCTCCTGTTCCGCTCTATGGTATCTTTAAAACGAAATTAAAGATCCATAAGTTACGCGTTTGTACAATGATCTGCCAGTAGGTGGGTGCATCTGCTGAAGACTACAGTATCATTTCTGGCCTTTTTCTGGCCATGAGCTTTAAAATCATAAAAAAATATTTGTTATTTTTGGACGATAGGCCGTAAAGAAATTGGACTCCACCACCTGGCAGGTTCTACCAACCTATTTATTGGAAAGGTAGGCTCTGAAATAATATATTGTAGTAGTGATTTTTTTGTTAATTATACGGTAACCTAGTGGTATGATGAGCCGATTAGTTATTTCATTGACTATCATAAGTTTACGTCGCCATCAAACTAAATTTTAACATAGTTTTATTGTATACAAAGTCGTATGTAAGAAAAAAAACAATGTCATAGCAACGTAAAATATAGCATGTAATCATACAACAAAATTTTGAGAAATGAATGCCGAAGTAAAATGTTGTATGTATCACTTAACACAAAATTTATTATGATTCTGCAACGTAAACGGTTGTATGTCATCATACAATACTGTTTTTGGGTGTCCTCAACGACGTAAGTTGTTGTATGTAACCTATACAATAGTTTAGCTTGGCATCACTATTAAATTACTAAAATACGATAATGAAATAATAAAATGCAAACACAACCGTGACATATCAGTGTCTTGAGTTACAAACATTTCATTTGAAGTCCGGCGTGATCTGTTGTATCTGTTACATACGAGGCGCAAACGTGCGACTTCACCCCACATAAAACGTTGTAAAGGTCGATATGATATTTTACGTCGTCCTCGTTTGAAAAATACAACATTATACGCCTCATAAGTACTTTAAAAAACAACATTTTTAGGATTTTTTTTAATTGAACATATAAAATAGATAAAAATAGACATTGTTATGTAAAAAACGCAAAATCGCAATTTTGTGGCTTACAACAACTTACGTGGGAGGTGTCGATCTATTCTATTCAGTTAAAACTTTATCTAGCTACCGCTAATATTTTCGTAATCTTCAAGTCTATTTAGAAAGAAAAGTATTCTCAGCCACTGTCTAAATGAGAAAGGTACCACTACCTACCTACTTAGAAAATAGAACAAACAGCATTAACAATCCACGTTTATTTTGGTGACACCTCTATCTATTATTTGACCCTTTGGTCCAGTATTTTGGCAGAGGGGAATATTGCACAAAGCTTGTCCCCTGCGAGGGGAGGAGCGACATTACTTTTGCTGAATACGGAACTAGCTCGGATTCGCGGTTTCATTCGCAAACTGGTTTTAACTGGTCGCGGATCGAATAACTTGGATATTATGATTGGTGCATATTTACAATCGGGTAGTCGTCCCTATTGTAGGACCATTCAAAATATGTATTAAAATCTAGTTTTGTATGGTTCTCTGGCAGTTTATTGGGGGAACTGATCGTATACCGGATGGTTCTTTCGTGTCTATTTCAAACTAACACTAAAGGTGCCCCGTACGATATTCTCTCCAGCCGCGACGCGCGCGCGTCACTGCTGCGCGTTGCGGTTGGAGAGAATATCGTGCGGGGCGCTGCCGCGACGCGCATTCAGCTGCAGTTCAGTTCGAGTGCGTGGGCACCTTTAATAATTTTATAAATCCCCAAATGTCAAAAGGTAACAGATAACCTTTTCCATCGTCCAGTATCTTAATCGATTTTGACGTTTGGTAGGTACGAAGATAGGACATCTCTATCATAGGTTTTATACCAGAAAATGAAAGAGTTATGGAAAAAATCTAAATGATACAAACCGCTTTAAGATTTGGAACGGTTTACAAACTACTCTAATATGAATGCCTTCAAGGCAAGAGTGAATAGGCAATTTTTAACCGACTTCCAAAAAAGGAGGAGGTTTTCAATTCGTCGGGATCTTTTTTTTTTTAGAAAATCGCGCTTTAACCTAGACCTCATCATTGCTTTTTATCAACCAACATGATTGTCGTCAAGCGCAAGCCATGCAATAAAAATGCACGCACACAGAATAAGAAGCGGCCCGGGAACACCATAATAATATAAATAGGTTTATTGATTAAAAATCAACGAAACTAACGAAAATAATTATTTAATTAGTCACAAACTCACAACAGGGAGAAGTGGCGAATGCTCGTGAGGCGTGTAACATCTGCCCCCCAAAACGTCACTTCATGATGACCACGACCGCTCTGCCCCAAGAGTGTTACGACAAAGAAGAAGTCACAAACTCATAAAATAACATGGGTATTAACTCTTACAAAGATAAGAATTCAGAAAAACAATAACAAACAGACAGAATGAAATAAACAGTCCTAAGGCTCATAACCTTCGATTTGTTTCGACGGCAGAGATCGTTAGCTAGTTAGCATTTTATGTAAGGCACATTCCAGTATCTACCTATTCTATCGAAGGGAATACCTAGGTACTTTAACAATAAGTGCCAGTAGAACTCGCGCAACGAAGGTTCCGTACTCGGGTATTTTATTCGACATCTTGCACGATAAATCAAAAACTATTAAGCAAAAATTAAATAAAAATCTGTTTTAGAACGTACAGGTAAAGCTTTTTCGTATGATACCCCACTTGGTATAGTTATCTTACTTTAAAATTTATGCCCGCGACTTCATCCGCGTGGATTTAGGTTTTCAGGAATCCCGTGGGAACTCTTTGATTTTCCGGGATAAAAAGTAGCCTATGTCCGTCCTCGGGATATAAGCTATCGGGATATAATATAAGCTAACCCTGAACCAATTTTCGTCGGAATCAGTTAAACTGTTGGGCCGTGAAAAGATAGCAGACAGACAGACAGACACACTTTCGCATTTATAACATTAGTATGGATAGATAAATAGATGGTAAATAGACATAAGCTAAACTTTCTTATACCTATTCATGATTATGCAGCGATAAGTCTGAGAAATTGTACCATTTAAGTTCCTTCTTACTTACTATATTGCTAAAATACCTCATGAACGAATCAATAATTAAAAATACCATTGATGTTGGTAGCACCACAAAAATACCAAAAAGAATTTAGAACATGAATCCAAAACGCGCTAACACCAACTAAAATTTAAAGCCGAGGTGGCAAGGTTGCATATTTAGTCAAATTTGAAATTTAAATGTGCCCACTTCAGTATCGGCCATTGTTCGGATTGCAACTAGGACAGTAATTAGAATGACAGTGAATTTACTTTAGACACCTGTTTTTGGGTCATATTTATTTATCTACCTACCTTTTGATGTCTTTTGAAATCTGATGCTTTCGAAATTTTCCATGTCATTATCATCTGAACCTAGTGCTGATATCCTCTCAGAATGAAAAGAGTTAAGACTAAGTATAATCATATAATAAGTAATAGCCGAATGCGGATTGGCTGACTTCACACACCTATAAGAACATTTTGGAGAACTCTCAGTCATTCAGGTTTCCTCATGATGTTTTCCTTCTATTAAAATCATTGTAAACGCTGCAAATTCAACTCAGCAAAGTTTCAGTGAAATTTCAGTGCCGTCGGCCGTCATATAAACGGACATAACGACACGAAAAGCGGCTCAATAGCGCGGCATTGATATATTTCTGTTAAAGTCATTCTTTATACAAACTAAAATTAATTAGGGCACTCTGCAAGGTTGCATAAGGGAACCGAAATCCTTCATTCTATTCAACGATGACTCTAACAGAATAAATCGCTGTAAACGTTGCAAATTTAGCTCAGAAACGTTTCAATGACATTTCAGTGCCGTCGGTCGTCATATAAACGGACGTATCGGCACGAAAAGCGACTCTATAATGCAGCATTGATATATTTCTTTTATACTTAGTCATTTTTATACATGTTAAAACTAATTAGGGCACTCTGCAAGGTTGCATAAGGGAACCTAAATCCTTTATTATATTCAACAATGACTCTGACACAATAAATCGCTGTAAACGTTGCAAATTCAGCTCAGCAACGTTTCAGTGACATTTCAATGCCGTCGGTAGTCATATAAACGGACGTATCGGCACGAAAAGCGGCTCAATAGCGCGGCATTGATATATTTCTGTTAAAGTCATTCTTTGTACAAACTAAAATGAATTAGGGCACTCTGCAAGGTTGCATAAGGGAACCTAAATCTTTTATTCTATTCAACAATGACTCTAACACAATAAATCGCTGTAAACGTTGCAAATTCAGCTCAGCTACGTTTCAGTGACATTTCAGTGCCGTCGGTAGTCATATAAACGGACGTATCGGCACGAAAAGCGGCTCAATAGCGCGGCATTGACGGGACGCGGCGAGCGACAAAGCCCCGCGTGATGTTATTGTGCCGTCTTCAAGGAGTATTGAAATTATTCGATACAGCTTCGCGCTTTTGTTGAACCGAACAGACAGTTTGCTGGTGAATACTTCGATAGCTGCGGTAGGCGGTAGCCTAGATTTGAATGGGGTTTCGTTTGAATTTTCAAATGCTTAGTCATTTTATGTTACAGAATAGGAACGGTTATGTTGTTAAATTGAAGCTTTAAGGGGTTACCCAAATTTGAACTATTATTTTCTTTATTTCAAACTTTCCGATATGATGGAATTTTCGATGAAAAACTTCCTTAGGTTTGAGACTCAGAGCTTTTTACGAACGCAACTTTCACGTATTTTAACATTTCATGGTCCCCAAACAGATCTAAGGGTGAAAGATTCAGATGTTTTCAAAAAATCTATACTAATAATTTTCTAAGTATGTAGATACTGATATATTCTATTATTATCTACTCTCTGTTACCTTTCAATGCTTAACCACTTATCCCATGTTGGCGAAAGTTAGAGAGATAGCTTGCATCCTGATGGATATAGGGTAGATACATTTTATATATCCTGGAAAATGAAAATGAAAATAATATTTAGTAACAAAAACAAGTTTGTCAATATTTTGTTGGTCCGAACCGCAATCCTACGTAATACTGTGTCCACCTGATTCTCATTAACAATGCGCATATAATCATAATATTTTTACGGTATTTTTAGAAACCCTAAGTTTGAAAAATGAATTAAAAACCGATTTTCAAAAGGGAAAGAATAACTTCACATGAATGTGTGCCACTTTTCAATTTAAAATCGCTACTAAACTGCCGACACAAATTCATCTCCGCTCAAAGCGAAGAAGTATAAAGATTGTCGGCACAGCATCCGCCGAGATAAGGTCGGCGCGGTCCGCCGTACCTACCTGTACACCTACTTATACGCATAGACGATCAAACAGGTGTGTGTCTACAGCATTGCTTGGTAGATCGTGATTTCTTAATTCTTGGTATGTTCTCGATAAGTTTACAATTAATTTTTAACCCCCGACCCAAAAAGAGGGGCGTTAAAAGTTTGACGTGTGTATCTGTGTATCTGTCTGTGGCATCGTAGCTCCTAAACTAATGAACCGATTTTAATTTAGTTTTTTTGTTTAAAAGGTGGCTCGATCGAGAGTGTTCTTAGCTATAATCCAAGAAAATCGGTTCAGCCGTTTGAAAGTTATCAGCTCTTTTCTAGTTATTATAACCTTCAGTTGTTGGGGGTGTTATAAATTTTTAATTTATAATTGTAGTAGGCATCTCTCATTTCTAGTAAATAAAATATATATATTATAGCTCACTAATAAAATATAGCTCACTAGCTGATGCCCGCGACTTCGTTTCCATAGATATAGATTTTTTTAAATCCCGTAGGAATTAATTGATTTTCCGGGATAAAAAGTAGCCTATGTGTTAATCCAGGGTATAGTCTATCTCCATTCCTTTCAGCCAAATCCGTCCTAGTTTTTGCGTGCGTGCGTGCGTTTATCCATCTATACATACAAACTTTCACGTTTATAATATTAGTAGGATATTGTTACCTACTCAAACTGATAATGTAGCAGGCTTTTTTATACCTAGATGAATTTTTTAACCGACTTCGAAAAAAGGAGGAGGTTCTCAATTCGTCAGAATCTTTTTTTTTTAAAGTTGGTTGAGTATTTTTATGTTTATTCATTACAAATAAACAAACACGTCTTTTCCTTTATGATACTACATAGCTATTGTAAAATTTTATTTTTTTTAAGATTAGTAGGTAAGTAAAAGTAGGACTTAGTCCTAGATATTATTATAGGTAGGTGTAAAATATTTTCCTTCTACGTATTTTATTAGTCATAAAAAGCCTAGGAAACGGCTGGTCTAGAATAATAATACCTAGTCCATGTAATCCGAGAAATAATTTTAACCTGAGCGGTTTTTGATGCATTGTGTTGTGTGAGAGAACAAAAAACTATTTCATTGTTTTGTCTAACAAGGAAGTTAGATCAAATGCGAGAATATTCAGTTAGGAAATCGAGAAATTACTATAATACCTAATGTTAAAAAACCGGCCAAGTGCGAGTCTGACTCGTGTACCTAAGGTTCCGTACTCAGGTATTTTTTCCAACATTTTGAACCTATTTATTTTTTGTCGGAAAAAATATACCTGAGTACGGAACCTTAGTTTTACTGCTGAGTTTTTTACCCGCTTTTAGTAGAATTTTTAGTTGAGGCACAGAACCCTAAAAATAACATAGGTACTCTTTCTTCTTTATAGTCGTACTAGAGGATGCCCGCGGCTTTGCCCGCGTGGATTTAGGTTTTTAAAGATCCCGTGGGAACTGTTTGATTTTCCGGGATAAAAAGAAGCCTATGCGCGTCCCCGGAATATAAGCTAACCCTGTACCAAACGTCAGAATCGGTTAAACTGTGGAGCCGTGAAAAGGTAGCAGACAAACAGACAGACAGACAGACACACTTTTGCATTTATAATATTAGTGTGGATATGGATTATTTCACTGCTGAGGATCTTGACTTCTTTCTATTTCGATTCTTAGGTTTTTACAGTTATTATCAGATGTTAGTGATAATAACCGGGACCGACGGCTTGATCTGCTCTCCGAGGCACGGAGGAAACGAAAAGGCCAAATTCGGTCACCCATCCAGTTACCGAATTGGGTCAACGTTGCTTAACAATCGCAATCGATTGATATGCGTTGTCACAACTAGGCTAGAGGTACTTACTAGGTACTTTTGTCGAAAACAACAGATTAATTGTTAAAAAAAAAAGAATATTAGCCATTTTAATCATGATTTTAACATTCCCCTTTCCCCTCCAACTAAGCGTAAAGCTTTTACTAGGAGTGGGTACGACAATAGTGCAACGGGTGGGGCTTGAACCGCCGACCTTTCGGATTTCAGTCCGCTCCTATAACCGTTGAGCTATTGAGGCTGTATTTTTATTTTTATACCTATTGTTAATTTCGGTCGTAAGTGAAACTTGTTATGATGTCTTCCACAGCAGGCTATCGGAGAGCGACAAGGCGGCACAGCCGAGCTCGTCGCCCACGATCGCGGAACAGCCCCTCGACCTGAGCGCCAAGTCCACCTCCAGCACGAGCGGCACTCCGCCTCCCGACGCTAAGAACCTTGAAAACAACAGGTGAGATCCAATACCTACCGTTCAATAAATTATTGTTATTAGGGTTCCATACCTCAAAAGGAAAAATACCCTTATAGGATCACTTTGCTGTCTGTCTGTCTGTCATTCTGTGTGTCTGTCTGTCTGCCCGCCTGTCCGTCTATGGTGTCTGTCAAGAAAACCTACAGGGTAGATAAGAACGTTGAGAAAGCGGTGGACTATCTTAACCGAGTCTAGCAAGACCGCTTTATACATCCTTATGGGATCACTTTGTTGTCTGTCTGTCTGTCATTCTGTCTGTCTGTCTGTCTGCCCGCCTGTCCGTCTGTAGTGTCTGTCAAGAAAACCTACAGGGTAAATAAGAACGTTGAGAAATCGGTGGACTATCCTAGCCGAGTCTAGCAAGACCGCTTTATGCATCCTGGCTGCGAGCGAACCGCCACGGAACCCCAATCGCCTCAGAGAGACGGATCCCATCAACTCAAATCAAATCAAATCAAATCAAATTTCTTTATTGCGAATTTGGGTAAACAGTGGAGATGTTAAGGTACAGCCAAATTCTGCTTTTAAGCATGCAATATGTTACATTAAATTAAGATACATTTTGGTCACACACAAAAAAAAAAAAAAATAATAGCAAAATGTCCAAAATTAAAATACAGTTATAACTCATTCGCAGATATAACGATTGGGATGATTCAGTAGACTCCACATGCCACATGTCGGTAACTTCCTGAGCCATTATTATAGATTCTCTGATTTATTTATTACTAGGGGATGCCCGCGGCTTTGCCCGCGTGTATTTCGATTTTTTAATCCCGTAGGAACTCTTTGATTTTCCGGCGTAAAAAGTAGCCTATGTCCTTCCCCGGGAAGTATCCCAAGTCTGTACCTTTCATTAAAATCGGTTCAGCGGTTGGGCCGTGAAAACGTAGCAGACAGACAGACATACAGATAGTCAGACAGACAGACACACTTTCGCATACAGAATATTTGTATGGATTATCGTGAAGAAACCTACATGCCTGACAATTTTCCATAATGTTCTCAAAGGTGTGTGAAGTCTACCAATCTGCACTTGGCCAGCGTCTTCGATGTAGGTACTTATAGTAAGTAGTTATATCAACAAATTTCCAATACCTACTCTATGCCAATGAGTTTTCACGCGATTACTTTCACTCGAGGCCCAATACTTTACCTATTTTACATCTTTCTACTACAACTAAACTAACTAAATGGATTGAAGCCACTAACAATTTGACCTTAATTTAATGTAAATTTCCCTATTCTTATCGGTACGGGCATCGCCTCTAACACGCTCAGTGTATTTCGTCAGGCTAAAATACTACCCCCATGGGGTGGGGGTTGAAATACCATTATGCCGATTAGCTGTTTTTTCTACATTTTAACAGCCTTGGTACGCGTTTTCAACCAGTTTTAAAGTACCCATGAATAACTAACTCACTATGATCACGTCATGATAACTCACAGAATTCAAAATAGGTAGGGATAGAAGTGATAAAGTGTGTGAGCTTGTCACGGTGTAGATGACTAATAAGGCATCAGTGCACACGATTAAAAAAACCAGTCTATACAGGTGTTTGGTAATTAGTATATAATGACGACACGTACCCATGCTACTTTGATCTATATATGCGGTCTCCACTCCAGAACACCTCTGCCCTAACAGCCATCGGTTCTGTGACAGCATGACCTGCCCGCTGGACCTTCAGCTGAAAAAAAAATGTATTTCAGGGTATTTCAAAGAGTTTTAGGGTGAATTCTTACAGGTACCATGCCCCATGTACATTCGAATTTCGAAAACAATCGTAGGAAGTCTGATAGATACCATAAAAATAGTATCTATTACAAAAATTACTTTTGAATTTTTGAAACACAATATAAATACTGTTGTTGTAAACAAAAAACTATCTTCTGATCTTACATTATAAGCAGACGGTGCGATTAAAGTGCGGACTTGCGTGCTACAGCGCCATCTGTTGATAGGTTCGCGTTTTAAACTTAACTTTAGCAAAATTATATTTCAAGGAAATAGATGAATTTAATTTTAATTTACTTAAATAGTTTTGAAGTTATTGAATAAAATAGATGACAATTGACCATTTATAATTTTTATGATAGTGTTTTTACCTATACTTCAAGGAAACCAAGTAATTTTAAATAGGTGTCTACATTTTTGAAAAATTTACTGTATTATACTGAACAGTATTGAATTGATATTCATTATTAGCGGCCTCGTCCACAAATTCAAAGTTGCTCAGCGAGCTATGGAGAGGGCTATGTTAGGTTTCCCTGAGGGATAAGATCCGAAATGAGGAGATCCGCAGGAGAACCAAGGTCATTGACATAGCCCAAACTATTAGCAAGCTGAAGTAGCAGTGGGCAGGCCATGCCTGTCGTAGAGGTGATGGCCGTTGGAGCCGGAAAGTCCTTGAGTGGAGACCGCGTTTAAGCAAACGTAGTGTGGGACGCCCTCCAGCACTATGGACTGACGATATAAAGCGGCTGGCGGAAAGTGGCTGGATGAGGAAGGCTGAGGACCGGGTGTGGTGGCGCTCTTTAGGGAAGGTCTATGGTCAACAGTGGAAGTCCACAGGCTGATGATGATGAACATTATCTTAAACATCACAGGCAGTTAGTGAGCCGTGGTCTAGTTAGTCGATGGGTGCGATGCCCAGGAGAGACGCAGGTTCAAAATTCAAATCATACCGGAACGTAATAACGAATTGATTGACACCTCATTCATCAAAATCGGCTCAGTAGTTTAGGCGCTATGGTGGAATACATACACAAACCTACATACATAGACTGCTAAAATCATAATCTTCCTTTTGGCTTTGCCGTAGTCGGGTAAAAATCATTTGAACATGATTTTCCCAGTTCCCCTACACTTTACGATATCAAGCTGATTGGCACAAGGAACCTGGCCAATTCGCCATGGTCACATACCACGCTATATTGCGCGGAACACATAACAATCACAGCATGGCACTTCCTACTGAAACAGCGCTGCGCCCGCGCACACAATGCGCTGTGAACGCGCTCATTAAACCGGGGAAACGAAACTTTATGGGGTCAATAGACTTTTGACAACACGCCATTATTATTTGATACTAGTAATTAGAGTGTAAAGGTGTCTAGACACCGATCTTTAACAGGGCTCTCTCCGTCACTCGTTTCCACTCGTTTCATACAATCGTAGTTCCAATTTCATTTGAATATTAAGCAAGCAAAGTCCATGAAATTTTGCAGACATATTCTAGAAACTAATATCTGTGTCTGTGGTGTTTTAGATTTTTCTAAAAATATGTAGTTTTAAAATTACAGGGGCTCCAAGATTTGTATGAAAATTTTAAGACCGCGTAACTTTGAAACCGAATATTTTAACAGAAATCTGGAAAACCACAGACATAAATATTAGTTTCTAGAATATGTCTGCAAAATTTCATGGACTGTGGTTGCTTAATATTCAAATGAAATTGGAACTACGATTGTATGAAACGAATGGAAACGAGTGACGGAGAGAGCCCTCTTAACACTACCACTCTTATATATGTTCCGAACCAGTGGTAGATGCTTTTGACGATTCAAAAGAACTTGTAAAAGTCTAATTGAATAAAAATATTTTGAATTTGAATTTGAATTTATAAGTCACGCTTAGGTAATAACCAATAGCGAACGGACGCGCGCTAGATTGGTTGGGATATTTTCGCGCCATTTAAAAATAATATTTCTGCGCAGGTGTAACTTGCAAAGAGTGGTAGTATTGTAAGTCTAGGGACAAAAAGTGACGAAAATAATGGAAATTAGGCGCGTGCAAGGCATTTTGGTCTAATCACAACGCGCGATAAGATCTACGGACGCTCGGTACGGGAACTATTGCGCTAGGATTGCAGAATTGCAGTAATAACAATCAAAGCATATCACTTCCTACAGAAACACAGCACTGCACCCGCGCATACAATGCGCTGGGAACTAGACAAACAAAACTTTATAGGGTCAATAGACTTTTGACAAGAAGCCATTATTATTTGATACTAGTAATTAAAGTGTAAAGGTGTCTAGACACCGATCTTTAACACTACCACTCTTATATATATTCCGAACCAGTGGTAGATGCTTTTGACGATTCAAAAGATCTTGTAAAAGTCTAATTGAATAAAAATATTTTGAATTTGAATTTATAAGTCACGCTTAGGTAATAACCAATAGCGAACGGACGCGCGCTAGATTGGTTGGGATATTGTCGCGCCATTTAAAAATAATATTTCTGCGCAGGTACAACATCGGTGTAACTTACAAAGAGTGGTAGTATTGTAAGTCTAGGGACAAAAAGTGACAAAAATAATGAAAATTAGGCGCGTGCAAGGAATTTTGCTCTAATCACAACGCGCGATAAGATCTACGGACGCTCGGTACGGGAACTATTGCACTAGGATTGCGGAATTGCAGTAATAACAATCAAAGCATATCACTTCCTACAGAAACACAGCACTGCACCCGCGCATACAATGCGCTGGGAACTTGAGAAACAAAACTTTATAGGGTCAATAGACTTTTGACAAGACGCCATTATTATTGGATACTAGATACTAGTAATTAAGAGGGGTCTCTCCGTCACTCGCTCCATACAAACGTAGTTCGTCTCTCATTGGAATACTAATCAATCATACTCAATGGAATTTTGTAGAAACGTTCCGGGAACTAATATCTATGCCTGTGGTTTTCCAGATTTCCGTTAAAATATTCGGTTTCAAAGTTACGCGGTCTTAAAAATTCACTTAGAAATCTTTGAGCCCCTGTAATTTTAAAATTACATATTTTTAGAAAAATCTAAAACACCACAGACACAGATATTAGTTTCTAGAATATGTCTGCATTTCATGGACTTTGGTTGCTTAATATTCAAATGAAATTGGGACTACGATTGTATGGAGTAAGTGACGAAGAGAGCCCTGTTAAAGTGTAAAGGTGTCTCCACACTGAAGTCGCAGGCGCGGCGGGTGGGTCCAGGGACACAAAGTAACAAATATAATGCGATGAAGGAAACCTATCAGTAGTGAGCTGGCGGTAGGCTGATGATGATGATGATAATGAAATAACAATTGTTTTACTAGCTGATGCCCGAGACATCGTTGCCGTGGATACGTATAGGTTTTTTATAGGGAACTCTGATTTTCCCGAATAAAAAGCCGCCTAAGCTAACTCCGTTCTAAACAGCCAAATCCGTCCAGTAGTTTTTGCGTGAAAGAGTAACGAACATACACACATACACAGCGCCTTTATAATATTAGTGTGACTAGCTGACGCCCGTGACATCGTCCGCGTGGATTTAGGTTTTTAAATCCCGTAGGAAGTCTTTGATTTTTCAGGATAAAAAGTAGCTTATGTGCTAATCCAGGGTGCTCCATTCCAAATTTCAGCCAAATCCGTCAAGTAGTTTTTGCGTGAAGGAGTAACAAACATACACACACACACACATACACACAAACTTTCATACAGTGAGTGAAACATGTGAAAGTGCAATACGCAAATATGAAATTGAATGTAAACATAGTTACAGTTTGTATATTATTATGTACGATATGAATAAATATTGCATTTCGGTGTCAAAGAACGCGTATCGCAAGTCAACGCTCGGAGTTTGCGAGATTACGAAACAAAACCTACAGACCGACAAGAGTTTTATTATTATTGGTGACTTATGAGTTGTGACGCATCCATACTATCACACTTAATATTATAAAGGCGAAAGTTTGTGTGTATATGTGTACGTCTGTGTGTGTGTGTGTATGTTTGTTACTCCTTCACGCAAAAACCACTGGACGGATTTGGCTGAAATTCGGAATGGATATGAATAATATCCTGGATTACCACATAGGCTACTTTCATCCCGGAAAATCAAAGAGTTCCTACGGGATTTTGAAAAACCTAAATCCACGCGGACGAAGTCGTGGGCGTCGGCTAGTAACTACTAAGGTTGCCACTTGCCACTTCTTTATTAACGGGTTACCACTTACCAGTATCAAAGTGGCCGCCATAAAGATTAAAAAAATTAAAAAGTGTTATTTCGATGGTAGGTACCTATACTACTTACCTACGGAATTCTTTGTGTGCTAGTCTGACTAGCACTTGACCAATTTTTAGGGTTCCGTAACTCAAAAGATAAAACGGAACCCTCATATTGTTGTCTGTCTGTCTGTTTGTCTGTCTGTCCGTCCGTCCGTCCGTCGTGTCTGTCAAGAAAACCTATAGGGTACTTCCCGTTGACCGGGAGTCATGTGGCAGGTAGGCAGATCTTATAGCACAAGTAAAGGAATAAATCCGAAAACCGTGAATTTGTGGTTACATCATTAAATGTATATGTAAATATATAATGTATATTCTAAAACAGATTTTTATTTATTTTTATGCATATTATGCCTATTAGTTTCTGATTTATCGTGCAAAATGTCGGAAAAATTACTCGAGTACGGAACCCTCGGTGCGCGAGCCTGACTCGCACTTGGCCGGTTTTTTAAATTCATTTTGTTTCCTTAAAACTATGTCGCTTTGAGTTTTCGAGCGAACGATTTCGTATAACGAGGCGGAAGGCCACTGATGCATTGGGAACATAATAGGAACCTCTGTTTTAAATAAAGACGACCTTTTCGAAACTGGTCCTTGTAAGTATATAGTTATATTATCTACCTATCATTAAATTGTACATACATCTTCCTCATTATTTTGTGGGTTCGAGCGTAAGTTCGAACATTTTGCTTACCGTCAAAATAACTTTACTGCATCCATATTTATAACTTGCTGAAGCCCGCAACTTCGTCCGCGTGGACTACACTTTCGAATTCCTATTTTACCCCTTAATGGTTGAATTTTCAAAAAAAAATCTTATTGGATGTCCACATCATAATAGCTATCTATCTACAGGACTTTCAGCTCGATCCGTTCAGTATTTTAAGCTGGGGTTGATAGATATGTCGTCATTCAGTTAATCAGTCACCTTTTCCTTTAAAGTCTTTTAGATTTATAAACCTGAAAGTGGGTCTGTCTGTCTGCTAGCTTTTCACAGCCTATCCATGAGACCGATTGTGACGAAATTCTTTGTGAGATTTTGCTTTATAAGTTGTTGTTGCCTGTAAAATATTCATCTCTATTTCGTTCCCCATACCTTACCATTATAAATGCTAAAGTGTGTTTATTGGTTGGTTTGTTGGTTAGTCCCTCGATCACGTCGCAACGGAGCATTAGATTGACGTGATATTTGTATAGGCATATTTTAAGTCCTGAAGGGTGACATAGGCTACTTTTTATCTCAAAAAATCAAAGAGTTCCCACGGGATTTTTAAATACCTAAATCCATACTTATGAAGTTGGCGCAGTAAGGCGCAATACTAGTCGAAACTTAATACTAGTCGAGTCCATTTTGGCACCACACACCACGCGTCCCATTTCATATTTTATTTATTTTAATTTATATTTTTGTTGGTACCAAATAAACAGTTTTTCTTTCTTTCTTTTCTTTCTTAGTTGGCGATAAATGTGAATAATAGGTATAGGTACCTATAGAGGCTAAGAGCATAAATATTTTTTGAAATACTTAGGTAACTAAAGGACAGTCAGCCATTGTTAAAATTGTGTTTGCGCAAAATAGGTCAAGTGTGAAGCGGGGCCGCCATCGGTAATTAATTATACATTCCAAGTTACTTCATTAATTATTTTTTGAAAAATAGGTATAATTACACTATCCTGTTCTTAAAATATTGATACTTAATTTATTTTGAGTATCTATCTGTTTTACCTACTAAGTACCTAGGTGGGTAGGTACTGGATCGCATCTAGTGAGGTGCTTCTCAAAATACGGGATCCCCATTTCAACAGCTTAGGACCCCAACTTCTTTCGCTTCTTCGAGCTAAATGCGCTGACCTAAGTAGGTAGATAGGTGCTTTGGCTAGGTTTCCCAGTCACCATGGAATAAAAATTGCCATATCCCTCCCAGGTTAACACGTTGCCACCTTAGACTGCATCATCACTTAACACCAGGTGAGATTGCAGTCAAGGGCTAACTTGTATCTGAATTAAAAAAAAATCTATCTAAGTATACGTATAACTTTGGGTAACTTGTACCAAATCACCAGCCGTAGAATCGTCTCGTTATACGAAATCGCCCGGCCGAGCAACGATCAAAGCGAGCAGACTAGTAGTAGTACGAGAGACAGTCTCGATTTCAGCACCGATATTATGCACAGTATCCAATCGATAACAGAATAAATTCATTCGGGACCCCGATGTGGGTCGCACGACTCACCAAAACAAATAAAAATGCATAGACGACGGTGCATCGACCTTCCATCCTCGCTTCTGCCGTCAAGCGAAACACCCCCCTCCCACCACATAATAAGGTCCGATATTCCCTGTCAACGATATCGAAAAATAAGAAAGTAAAACCCAAGATGAAACTAAAGACGACCCAACCCACCCAATGCAAAACCAACCATATTTCAACAGTTATAACGTTGAATTTTGAATGTGAATCTGTAGGAAATAAAAGACGAAGGGAAAAAGATAAAGACGCATTCATAGTAGTCCGTTATCGGTGAGTCCACGAGTAAATATTTCGCATTTCGTTATCTGAGTGTTTAATATAGCGGGCGGTTTTGAAATGTTGAATTTAGAGGAGTTTTTGCGACCGATTGCGGGGTGTTGACCGGTGTTGTTGGCACGGTGATGTGTGTTGACCCATATTGTTCAGTGACTCAATTTATAGGCGTAATCACACAACCGACGGTCTATTGGAGTTAGAGAGTTCCACATTTCGCGTTCTCTGTAATCTATGCAGTAGCTAAGATTGGATGATAGATCTTTATAAAACCCGGCCTAGTATGACTCGCGCACCGAGGGTTCCGTACTCTGGTATTCTTCCCGACATTTTGCACGATAAATAAAAACTATTATGCATAAAAATAAATAAAAATCTGTTTTAGAATGTAAAGGTAAAACCTGATATGATACCCCACTTGGCATAGTTATCTTGTTTTGAAACTTGAAAATACTAGTTGCCTGTTCATGGTCTCATTTTTTTTTGTGATGTAACCACAAATTCATGGTTTTCGGATTTTTCCTTTATATGTGCTATAAGACCTACCTACCTGCTAGATAAACAGACAGACAACAAAGTCTAGGTCCTATTCAGTAATATTTAACTTATGTAACTTGGACCCACGACGGCTTTGTTCGGGTGAAATTTCTGAAAAACCTTTCATAATGGGGAGAGTTAGATGAATGTTAGATCTCGGGTTAGACAGAAAGGAACGCAGTACTCTGAAAGATCGCTGGCTGTGGTTTGAACGCTGAAATGTCTCCCTATTTATTTAAATGTGCAAGAAAGCATGGAATTCTTTGTCTTGTCTTGTGACTCAATGAAAGAGTCTGATGTTGTGTTATTTTTGGATTATAATATGTACATCGATGAATATGTAGCATTGACTGTAACTTCATTGGCAAATAATATAAATTAGTATAACACGTAAAAAATTAGTTCTCACGCGCCATTTTAACTTTATGTGTGACTTCGTCTGTGTTGGTGTTAGCTGGCGGGCGTGCTCTGCCTTTTTGCAGTGTTTTTTTTTGTTAAAACTGACTGGAAAGCGCTCTAAGGGGGTGCCGTGCGTATGTCGGCGAGCGCCGGCACAGACGGGGTCCATACTTGTATAGTTTAACTAACTTGTTACAAATAACTACAAACTTGACATTGGCTAATGTTTTTAAAGCCAGAAGAGAGAGAGAAAAAAAACTTTATGTGTCAAATATCATGTCTAAAGTACGACTCTAGTCCGTAGAACTGAGCTGAACCACAGTGAAGTCATTTCGTACGGGCTACACCTAACTAGTACTTTACACGTTTGGCAGTTTGTTTTGGGATGGGTAAAAACTTCAAGGTCCCGTCACCAACATGCTAATGTTACTAGTACTCGGAGTGCCGTTAGATATGTAAAAACTAATAATAATATTATCTTTATTTAAACTAAACTAATGTTAATGGTTATAAAATTAAAAATTCGAATTATGTAAACTTACCTAAAAAGCATGTATAACTTACATAATATTGTATTTTAAAATGTAAATTTTATTTTCAGTAATAAAAGGCTTATATTATTATTATTACTAATGTTAATGGTTTTAATTTACGAATACTTTAGGTAGGCATAACATAAGAATTTGAAAATCCAAAAAACACGCCTTAGAAGTAGAATCTAAGAAACAGAAACGTTTCCGGCTATAGACTTTAGCTAAAGAGTTCAAGATTCAAGGTCCCAATTAAATTTTTTTTACTTGTTACAGATTAAAGCGAGCAGTTCTCGAAGGGTCCAGCAACAGTGCGACGAGACGAGCCTACACCGACGATGAACTGCAATCAGCTCTGCGGGAGATCCAGTCGGGACGCCTCGGCACGCGGCGCGCTGCGGTGCTGTACGGCATCCCCAGGTCTACCCTACGCAACAAGGTCAACAAGTTCGGCCTCACCTCAGACACCGGCCAGGAGTCAGACCAGGACAGCGAGCCCGACAAACCAGAGTCTCCCCCATCGGTCATCCTCAAGATACCGACCTTCCCGCCCCCCGACGACAAGAGCCCATCCCCCGCGACACCAGTCACCCCCGTCACTCCAATCACACCAATCCTACCCCAACCGACCCTAAATCCACCCTCCCAATTCATGCCCCTCTCAGTTTTCGCAGACCCTCAACCACCCACTCAACAAATCTTCACATCTCTAAGCGATGTTATAGCGAAAAGCATCAGCCAAAAGTTCCAACAGCCTTTAGATAGACCTCACCAACCCGACTTACCTTTTCTACGAGGGCCAGACAGGCACGTCTCAGTTATAAAAACACCTCCAGACAACCAGAGGAACTACGCGATGCCGAGCAATTCTAAGATGAATTCGAACAATAATGGACAGCCAGCTACAGGCGGGAAGGGCACACGACCAAAACGAGGGAAATACAGGAACTATGATAGGGATAGTTTAGTGGAAGCGGTGAAAGCTGTCCAAAGAGGGGAGATGTCGGTGCACCGCGCCGGGTCGTACTACGGCGTCCCACATTCAACTCTAGAGTACAAGGTTAAGGAGAGACACTTAATGAGGCCGCGGAAGCGGGAGCCGAAGCCTCCTCAAGATATCAAACCTCAGCCACCGAAACCTCCTCCGAAACCGCCGACAAAGCCATTTACGAATGGGTTAAATGGTCCTGAAGGTGGTTATCCTCCTGGGTACCCTTTCTGGGCGGGGGCCGGGTTCGCGCCTCCGCCTGCGCCGGACCTGTACGCGTCGCATATGATGAGACGGTTGAGGGAAGAGGCGCCTCCTCCCGCGAACGGATCGTTCCTCGAGGGTATCATTCGGTCGAGCTTGGAGCGACCGGGAGCGGCGTTGCTGCAGCGGCTGAGTGCGCCGCCCGCGTCGCCCCCTGGGGGATCGATGCGGAGGCGAGCGTCCCCTGGGGAAGAACCTCTGGCGAGGCGTCCCCGGCTGGACTCGGACCAGCAGTTGGCGGCGGAAATACGCGAGACGGTGCAACGGCTTCGGGCGAAGGAGCTCCGACCTCGTAACGGCACTCCGACGCCGCCGCCCGAGTCGCCGGCTGAAAGTGCGGGGTGCGGGGAGCGCGCCTAGCCTCCGCCGCGCCGAGCCCCCTCGGAACATTCCCGCTAGTGCAATAGACCGCCCGTTTGTGCATTTACAACCCCCCTTCACACCCCCTGCAGTAGTTCAGTTCTCTACAGATTATCCCAATCTGGTTCCACTCTGGTACACATCAGGTAAAAGGAACTCTGAAATTGAACTTTCGTAGTGGGTGATTTATTTATTTGGTGGCATACCGAGAAGTTCGGCGGCGGGAGTCTGACCCACCGCGTCATTAGTTCGTCAATCAATCTTTCGCTACGTGCATTGTAAAGTACACAATATACGTAGAGACCTCTACTGTAGAGCTCATTTTACCTGATGCAAACTGTATTAAAAAGTTGATGATTTAAGGCGACTACTCACGTTCCGGTTCCATAAGCCACGCCCGTTTTGTACTTTTTATCGGACCAGAAACCAGAGTGAAACTAGATTCGTTTAATCCAAGCCTAAGTCAGTTCCGCAGTAGGTTCCGCTTCCCCCTCAACCCCTCCACGGTTACACGATGTATCACCAAATAATCACAATAGTTACCTAAAGTCACAACCGATTCGATATGACACAGCTTTACTAATGCAATAATCACAATTAAATAAAATAGTGTTTAGACGCCCATGATTAGTGGACCGGTGGGTTTTGTGTGATCCATGTGGAGTCCAGGGTTATACTGAACTCGTATGTTCTATTTTAAAAATGTAAAATTTTCTTGGTGCAAAAAAATTTAAAGTACTAGTTTTCGTATAGTTTTTCGATTACCCTCTTCGATTTTAGATTTTAGACTGTTCGTTTTTTAAACGATATTTAATATAATTTGTGTCCGACGGTACGCTGGTACGCCGTTCACGTACGATGTCAGTATAACACTGGATCCGCTCAGCAATCAGGTTGTCCAAAATTTATTTCCTAGCTCCGGATGCCTCACTTTTGAACTTGTTTTAAGTAAAAGACAACCAAAAGTTAATGTTATAAAATCAACTATTTAAATATTTTTAAGTAAATAAAAAAACAATGTAACAAATTAATTATAAAGCTAGCTATGAGTGTAAATGTTATCGATTTTTAAGTGAATAAACGCAGATTTTGTGCGGTGTTTTTATAATTAGATAGGTAATATATTGAATGAAATTAGCTACGGCGGGATCGGTCACACCATCTCTTTCTGGCGCGGGGCCGGAAGTGCGTGCGAGAGAGGGACAGGCGTATTTCCGTGGCTCCACGAAGCCGATTGTGCAATTATTATTTTGTAAAAAATAGTAATTTAAATGTGTGTGTGTGCTGACACGTGGATTTCCATATTACTAAATGTGATATTTAGGTATTACGAGGACGAGTGCGGTTTGCGTCGGGCGGTCGGGTATACACCGGCGCTTCACGACTAAATCTAGTACATCTAGTGAACTTATATATTTTATGTACTATTATTGTATCTTAAGAAGATATATTCTTATTTTTCATGGTCCAAGTTTTAAATGTTTTATCGACTATACAAAAATATGAATAATCATTATTATATTCTTGTCGACTTTAAAAATTATTAGCCCAAAAGAAAATCCTCAAAAAAAATTGATATCTTCACATTTGTGACATTTTTTGGTGTTCAATCGAAAATATATTATGGAGGTATAGTACGAAAGGAAAAATTGTATACGCTCTCCCAAAAGTAAATTTAGGTAAAAATATTTGGATATAAAATTATCATACGATTACTTATAGTAAGTTACGTGTAAATGTCGCCTCATTGGAAATTAAGAAGTCTTTGTATTGTGTATGTAATTAAAATATACATATATTATATACAAGTTAAAATAAAATTATTGTCGTACATTTTCTTCGGAGACCACGAGTGATGAGATAAAAGAAGTTAAGGGAGTCTGCGATCGACATTTTGACGACAAAAAAATAACGTTTATATGCAAGCACCGAAAAAAGTTATTAGAAATTGAAAAAAGAGTAATTATATAATCTGAAACAAAATCGTAATACATATCCAAAAGCTGGGATGTCGAACGCACACTCTATAAAAAAAAAAAAAAACGAAATTTTTATATTCGAAATTTAAACTAGTCGATAGCATGTTTTCACGTTTATTTCTTTCCCTCTGTGTATAATTTTTGATGTCTTTTTAGCGTTTAATCCTCAAAAAAATCTATCTTAACTGTTATAATTATGCATTTATATTGATAAAACACACTTGTAGGGAATATTTTTAAATAAAAAAAAGACATTTTAGTTTGGCGCGTTGGCTAGAGCCCACCAGACCGCATTTCAAATTGATTCCAAATTCGAAATTTGAAATCGAACAACTTTTTTTAATACGTACACAAATCAATCTGTGTGTTATGCCTGAACATTTGTTGATAGCTTAAAAAAAGTTATTTTGTGTAAGTTTGTACAGAGATAATAGGATGGGACAAATTGCAAAGAGAATTTAGATGTTAAAAAACATTCCGTTTAGAATGTTATTAGATTTTTTTAATTAATTAATTAATAATATAAATATTTTTCGCATCGGGAACAAATCATTATGTTGTTTAATCTTATTTTATAACGTTAGTTAATTTTTAAGTGGCTTTATTTTTAAAATAACCCTATATATGATTACAATATTATATTGAGATGTTATACATGTCATTGTTTTGTGCAAAGTGTTTGGGGTTCTATTCCCGGTTTTAAAGAGAGTTGCGACTGATATGTAGTAGAAAAATGTCGAGTTTGATACTCGGCCGGTCTGTACAAATGGTATACGCCGCCTTGACACGTTATTGACAGTGATCTCCGCAATTAGATCAGCTTTTCTACACTCGATCAGTTTCATAATGGATACACGCCTTTATAATAATTGCAAAGGAATTTTTGTATACTTTTTTACCGAAAAAAAATTAGGCTGAATACATCAATGCCTTTGCCTTGAAATTTGTTTTTCTACTGGCAACTCTAATCGATGAATTCTTTTCCTTTATAAGTAAAGCTCGTTTAAATTTTTCGCTTTTTGAAGAGATCACTGGTTTATTAGTGAATCGTTTTTATTGTATATTGTTCAATCATTTTTCCACATAGTTTTAAGCATTTTAGTTGATAATGTAGTGTAATTTGAATTAATAGGTAGGCGGTAGTAATTCTTTAATATTTTGTTAATTTTTTTTCGTATTTGTAATAAATTTTCTTAAGGGTTAGGTTATTCTTGAACGGTCCTCGACTTGGCCAGGAACAAAAAGACAATGAAAGGAAGTTGCATTTTTTTACTAAAAAGCATTATAAAATAATCTTTAAGTGCAATCTAATCTTAACACACGTCGCCCTGAGCCGGATTTAATACTTATATCGGTTTTTAGGCGATCATTATATCGTTGTCAAAAACATAATATGAAATAGATAGACTGTATGATCTGCTACTAGAGTCAACGGCGTAATAAAATAAATCACATAAATTAAAAAAAGAAATATTCCATTTTAAAAATGGTAACAATACTTGACTTCATTTTAGGCTAAGCCTACACTGCGAATTATATTCGCGCGGTAAGACCGCATCCAACTTTTGGGTCACTTTTTAATATTTTTTATTTTTTAATAGTTAAAATTTTCAAATGTAACGAAATTCTAATAACAAAGTAGATGCGCTGGCTCGCTTCTAATTTGAAAATTTATTGGTATTTTTTCTTATTTCGTCGCTGTAACAGAACAATCCGTTTATTTCATATGTGTATGACATTTGAATACCTTAAAAGACATTGCCAGATCTTATTTCTAAGCATTCGTAAACACAATGTTGTTTGTTTGTGTGACTGTATCTTTGTATATAGCCGAATGCCAACTGCAGGCGCGGTGACACTAAGCGTCTTATACGCATATGAATATAAGATCAAAGTAAAAAATAGAAAAATAGGTGTTTTAATGTTTTATACGTACTATAATAACTGACACTAATTATACTATAAAAAAGTCAATAATATTTTTATTCTTTCTTCAAATTAAGTTCACACATATTTAATTTTTAAATTTTAATAACCAAAAATTAATTTTCTTGGTATATTTACGCATATTTTGTAACTTAGGTTAGGTTTCTCGGTAGGAACGGCATTCCGAACCAGTGGTAAATTATTTGACGATTCAAAAGCACTTGTAAAAGTTTATTTGAATAAAAATCTATTCTATTCTATTCTATTCTATTCTTAAGTTAGTCTACAATATATTACGCAGAAATAAGAAAGCATGAAAAATATTTTGTACAGCATAACCGCGCGCAAAGTTTTTGCGCGCAGGTTATACAATAGTGCGAACTTAACCCTATTTTTCTTTTTTTATTTGGTCTGTGGTTTGAACTATGTATATAAAACAGCGCACACTGTGTCACCCGCGTTTCCGGTTGACACCCGGCATAAGGTCGATAATATATTATAAGCTTCACCTATCGTTTCCCTTCTATATCCATAATATTATGTATGTTTCCATAGAAGATTAATTTTAAACTAAATAAAACAATTATTGTACTTTTTTATATAACAATAATTCCTTTATTATATTATTACTTATTAGAATTATCGCTTGGTTAATTGTATTTTGTTTAAAACAAAAGTAAGGAAGCAGTGGACGTGGGTTGGCCACGTTAAAAATAATGTACAACAAAAAGCATTTAATTTAGACATATTAAATATAAATATTATCTTTATTGAAAAAATGATAGTGTAAAATAAAATTCGAATTTCACATTGTGTATTTCAAATGTCAGTACTAAGAACCTGATATGCCCCTTAAGTATGAAAATATCAATTTTAGAGAAATAAAATCGCCAAATTATCATTCATAGTTTAATTTTACAACAATTATTAATAATATATGTAGGTATATCAATCATATTATTCAACCTACAAGAGGCGGCATCGCCTACATCAGTTGTGAGTCTTGCAGCGTGAGCAACCCCCTTTAATCTACGAAAAAAATATTTACTTTAATTAAAACTCAAATAAGGACAATAATTTCTAGGTCCTTTTTAGGAAATTTTCAAAAAAACAGTGGTATACATATTATGGACCAATGCTTTTCTAAAGAAAAAAACTGATTTTGGTAGTAGGTATATCAGGATTTCAATAAGTACCGACATTCGACATAATCGTGAATGGTAAACGCTTAGAACTTCACATCACATACTGGGGAACATTGTTTTTTAGTGTTGTCAGACTAAATAAAATATATTTTAGTTTGTGATCGGATAAGAAAAAAATTTATTTAGACAACGGACCAATGTGTAAGATAGACACTGTTATTTTCCTAACGGTCTAAGAGTAAGTGGATGTTTTGTTTAAAGTGTTTTTATACTGTATTACACTTTACATAACATACAGTTATACCGATGTATAATATGGCACAGCTATCTTCGACAGATTTACCACATATTTACATAATATTAATTATATTTTTCAATTGCTATTCATATAACTTTTATATAACATGTAACTGTACAATAAACACATTCATTGAACTGTAAAATACTACATCTTACGATTGTTTTGTTATATTACAGGTATTATGTTATATAATAGCAATTTGAATGATATAATTATTACGTCAATGGTTTATGCTTGAAATAAAAATCATATTTTTATTATTTAGGATCGAGGTAGTTCTGTCAGGTTTTCGGTTGTCCATATTAAATATCTTATGTAGAGTGTTTTATAGAAAATGTGGAGTGTAAAAACACTTAATATAAATAGTCCACTAGCTCTCAATGTATAAAGAATTAATTGAAAAGCTCATTAAATATGTTTTTTTTATTTGTATATCAAACAAATGAGCTGAGGAGATCAAATTATAAATATTGTTATTTAATTACTGAGTACAAGTTTTAATGGTATATTTTTTTCAATATATTCTGTACATTATTCGCCTTAATGTTTTTTTTTGTTACTTTGTTCCTTTAGTTTTTATTGATATTATTTAGTTTTCTTTTTTGGGCGCTGTTCGGTTATTACTTAAATATTTTTTTAGGGCTAATAAATATATCGAATATTTTTTATTTAAATCAGAATACTTTCAAAATTACAAATTTATTTGTCAACTAAAGTTTATTTAGCGATTGAAAAATCCAACCCCCAGAATTTTTCGATACCTACTTTTAAAAAGTATATAATAAATGGCAGTTACCTTTTTTAAGGCCGTAGTATACGTTGAAACCGAGGCGTTGGCGAGGCCAACGAGCCAACGAGATTAGATTTAGAGATCTATAAGGGAGGAAAAATGATTAAGAGTCGTGATTATAAATTTTTACTTGAGTTAGTGAGAGCTATTAATCTATCTCACTTAACACTAGTATTATAAAGGCTAAAGTTTTTTTGTATGTATGTTTGTTACTCTTTCACGTCAAAACTACTGAACAGATTTGGCTCAAATTCGGAATAGAGATAGAATATACCCTGGATTAACACATAGACTACTTTTTATCCCGGAAAATCAACGAGTCCCCATGGGATTTTTAGAAAACCTATACGCACGCGAATGAAGTCGCAGGCATCAGCTAGTATATAGCAGTACTAGTAGATTAGTATATGAGTGGGCATCAGTATATGATTGTGTCACGATTAGACATTCGGCCATTTTAGCAGGATAATAACGTTAGCTCTATACAGCGTCAGAACAACACAAAACGCACGATGGCAGTGTGGCTCAACAGCAATGCTGTAGGAAGTAATACAGAATGCGCGCGTAAGCGTGTTTGATTTGTAAAACAAGATGTACAGTTGTATTTAAAGCAAGTCTCACTGCAGCAATTGAGTGTAGTTTAATGTAGCATAATTTGAACCAAAGCTGCATATTATGATACGTTGCAATACACTGCCATCGCGCATTTTGTGAGTTTCAAGCATTAAGGTTTCTGTCTTCCTCCTCAAAATTTTCTTAGGTAATAAACGAACAGCCTCTTTCAAACAGGTAATTGCTAAATATTTTAAGCAAACTCAATATTTTCTATTATTATTTTTATTAATAATAAATAAATAGACATAATATATATTATTCACTTCCTCAGTAAAAAGTGATGTATTATACACTATTTCTACATTTACTCACACTATTTCGAAAAAAACAGACGCAAGAGAGAAAATCAATCAAAAATAAATAGAACGGAAAAACGTGATTGGCAAAAACACTATTGTATTGAATCTAGTCAAATTTATAGATGAAAAGAAAAAAAATTGAAAAGCTAAGCTTACGACGATGATTCGACTGACATTTTTTGTAAAAAATTAACGTCCAAAAACATTGGTCGCTAGGCGACATAAAAAAGTTGATTTGAAATTGTGGAATTGTTCACGATCAAGAAGCTATTATTATTATTAAATTGTAAACTTCTTGGTTTACTTTGCATCTTTGTAACTATTTCTAAAGCCTCCGCTACACTTTATGCCAACTAATATACCTAGATAAAAAGACATGATCCAACGTTTACAAAAAAAAATTCTACTCGATGGATTTGCTGTGTTATGTTGGCCTAAAGTGTAAAGGAACTTTAAATATCATAAGCCAACGCTTATTTAAGTCCCACTACACGTTCATTTTTTGGCTCTTCTTAGCCTGAGGTGTATAAGGGACATTAAACTTATAAGCCAACGCTTACAGTTGCCGCTCTACACGTTGGTATTGATTCAGGCTGTTAATAACCTGACGTGTACATGGGCCTTTAAAACCACAAGCCAACGCCTATAAAAGCTCTTCTACACGTTGGATTCTCTCAGCCCGCGTGTAGAGACGGCATAACGTTGTAACTAAATGTATCTTATGTAGTTATCATTTTGAAGTGAAATATTTTTTTCATATAATTATTATGTAATGACCTTTTATCTATATTCTAAGATCATTGTATCTTACGTTAAGAGGGGTGTCTCCGTCACTCGCTTCATACAAACGTAGTTCCAATTTAATTTGAATATTAAGCAACCAAAGTCCATGAAATTTTGCAGACATATACTAGAAACTAGTATCTATGTCTGTGGTTTTCCAGATTTCTGTTAAAATATTCGGTTTCAAAGTTACGCGGTCTTAAAAATTTACATACAAATCTTTGAGCCCCTGTAATTTTAAAACTACATATTTTTAGGAAATCTAAAACACCACAGACACATATATTAGTTTCTAGAATATGTCTGCAAAATGTCATGGACTTTGGTTGCTTAATATTCAAATGAAATTGGAACTACGTTTGTATGAAGCGAGTGACGGAGAGACCCCTCTTAAATATCTTAACGAAGTGGCTGGTTAGACAGGTGTAAGAATGTGCGAGGATATTTAAAAACCTGTATACAATAAATTTCTTTCATTTGTTGAAATTTTGTTTTATTTATTACTAATCTAAAGAAACTTTATGGATCTACTTAAGGTGGAAGCGACGGGCCTGCCCGCGAAATTCTTTAATTTGGTTTTTCGGTATTTGTGAACTAATACGACAACGTAGGCTTATGGTATTTTATTTGCGACAATGGCAGTATCATCCTCACAGGTCAGGTTTATATAAAAATCTTTACTTGAAAGGGTCCAGTTTAAGAAATTAGCTCTAGTATCGACTGTAACTCACAAATTAGTCGATACTAGAGCTAATAATTGCGAAAAATCAAATAAAATTTGAATTTCGCAGGCAGACCCGTCGCTTGCCCCTTAAACAACACTATATAGGACGCGACAGGTCGAGATGGCAATTGGGGTATGAGGCAGGGGGACGCCCCGCATACCCGCGGTATCCCGCATCGGGTTAGCGCGTAGGCTGTGCGGGTGTGCGGTTTTCAAAGATCCCGTGTGAACTGGTCGATTTTCCGGGATAAAAAGTTGCCTACCTCAATTACCTACAGGGATGCAAATTATTTACTTACCTCGGTACCAAATTTCATACAAATCGGCAAAACGGATGGGTGTTTAGGAGTCCCGTGGGAACTCTTTGATTTTCCGGCATAAAAAGTAGCCTATGTCTGTCCCTGGGATATACTGTTGGGCCTGAAAAGGTAGCAGACAGACAGATACACTTCCGCATTTATAATATTAGTATGGAAGTATGGATAATTCAAAGAATAAATAAGTATATAATAAATATACAACAATGTCAATAAAGCTAACCACAAGTTCAAAATAGGCTTGCACCAGTTGGGGGCACTTTTAAGACACTGACCTTGAAACCTAATTTTCTCAAAAAAAGGCGGTTTACTTTTGACGGTTCACGTTCGCCAACTGTCGATAGCATTTAGAAACTATACAAAAAGAATTTCGGAAAAATACCCGATTGGCCTACTGAATGGCATAAAATATGTTGCAAAACCGCAAATGACATGCATTATAATTTTGGTTCACAATGCCTCTGGTTATAGGGTTGTTAAAAAAAAAAATTATAAGAAAAGTCACTAGGTACATAATTATAAAATTATTGTACCCCAATTGCCATCTCGACCTGTCGCGTACCTACTAGATGTAGAGCACATTTAAATAAATAGGCTGAAATAATACATATAGCTATCGTAAAGAAAAAAAATTGGTTGTCTGTAAAGTCGGTTTACTGACGATAGTTGAACGTGACAACAAAGGCCGATTGTGCTTCTTTGTCGCTCGTTCCGCGCTCTCGCTTGCACTTCAAGCCTTACATGGAACGCCTCAGAGCGAGGTAACGCCGCATGAGTCATGTTTTTTCGTGCGTGCAGCCGGCTCTATCGAATTATAAGACGTTGTCACGTCAAAAAGAGTTGAATCTAAAAATATTAAAGCATGAAAAAAGCTTTAAAGACCCTGAATCGTTTCTTTAAAATTAAAGGAAAATTTACGCGTGTGCGGTGTGTTTGTGGTGCGTGTATAACGGGACGGGTTTCCACGGGATTTTGAAAAAAAAAACACGTGGGAGTAGTCGAAGGCATCATAATATTATATTATTTGATACAGATATATTTTGTATCCCGGGGACGGACATGGGCAGCAACAGTTCAACGGATCTGTGTTTTTCCGCATGGATGTATGGGTGTGGACTGTAGAGGCACAGTTTTAGTAGAGCCATGTAACAGCTCTACTCGCCGATGTTGGCAGACAACTATTAAGAAAATTTCTACACTGGCAGTTGAACGAACAAATCAAATTTGGAACGAGTCGAAAGTCCTGCAGCTCTCGTGGACCTCCGAGAGCCTCATTCTCATAGATCACCATCAACCACTGTCGAGCAAGGTGCTCAGAAGTCTCATTACGTTTCGCACCAGAACGAAACGATATACCTCGTATGGTCTCGTCTAGTCGAACCATTGATGTAAATAAAAATTTGGAAACCCCAACTTTTTTTGATGTAACATCCGTTAGGTCAATTTTTTTCGGAAAAAAAAAGCCTGTCACCCGGACCTTTACAACGAATCAATTGACACCTTATTCATCAAAATCCCAGGCCCAATCAAGGTCCAGTAGTTTAGGCACTACGGTAGAACACACAAAATCTGAATACAAACATACATACATACATACCTACATAGACTGGTAAAATCATAACCCTTACTTTTGGCTATGCCGCAGTCGGGTAAAAAAAGTTGCAATCCCTGTATTTCGGTACAGCCCGCGGGCAGTGCCACTTGGCTCCAAGGCCGTTTAAAAAAACAATAGCAACATGGCGTCTCAGCTCGCAAGTAAATTCGTTAACTCGAAGACGTGCCGACGAGAACAAACCAAAAAAACCAACCAGTTTCCAAGCCGGTTCAATTTTGTAAATATTTTCGTCGATCGAGAGTGAAATGGAGGTACCGACCTACCTATGTACTTACTTATTTCCTACCTATATTATGTACAACGACTTTCGTTTTCGAGAACAAAGTGCAGACTCGGTTGGTGGTTAGTCAAAAATATAAACAACGTAAAAATCAAATGGGATCGAATTTAGATCGGGATAGAAAGTACCTTAGGTGTATCAGTTTCTGGGGTGCAAGCTATCTCTGACAGACAGACAGACGGCATTTTCCCATTCATAAACACCTATAAGAGGGCACATGCACAATGAAAACTTATTTTTAGGGTTTCGTACCTCAAAAGGAAAAACGGAACCCTTATAGGATCACTTTGTCGTCTGTCTGTGCGTCCGTCCGTCCGTCTTTCCGTCCGTCCGTCCGTCTGTTCGTCCGTCGCGTCGTGTCTGTCAAGAAAACCTATAGGGTACTTCCCGTAGATCTAGAATCATGTTTGGCAAGTAGGTAGGTCTTATAGCACAAGTACAGGAATAAATCGGAAAACCGCGAATTTGTGGATAAGTACATTGTTTAAAAAAAATTAAAATGTGTTTTAATTTTCAAAGTAAGATAACTATATTACATCCTAAAACAGATTTTTATTTATTTTTATGCATAATAGTTTTTGAATTGGTGTGCGAGTCTGACTCGCACTTGGCCGGTTTTTTTGAAGATGACTAGAAAATCTACCAATTAGGTAGGTAGGTAAGTACGTGGGTACCTACCTACCAGAAGATGAGATCGATGAGAAGAGAGAATGCATTGAGAATTACCTTAAGTCAATTACAATATGCCGGCATTTTGGTATTGGACTAATATCATACGCATTTATAAGTAGTAATATGGGTTTAAATAAGCGAAACAATATAAAAAAATGCAAAAGCAAAAAAAGCAAAAATACCTTACCTACTTATTTAAAGTAAAACTACAAAATGTACCAACTTAATACAGTGTGCCTTAAATAAAGTTGAAAACTAAAACCCGACTGCGATCGTCTTAATAAACGCTGAAAATATATTATTATAGTAAAATTGTTTTTCTGTCGCTTGGTATATTTTAATGTTACTTGTAGTACACTTACATTTAGGTATATTTAAGAAACTCAGAATTTTCTCCTCTTTCATTTGACACCCCACTCGATACCAATAGCAAAAAAAAAAATTTTGGAGGCCCCCACTTTTTTTCATGTAACATCCGTTTGGTCAATTTTTTTCGTATAAAATGTAGCCTATGTCACCCGGACCCTTACGATGAATCGATTGACACCTCATTCATCAAAATCGGCCCAGTAGTTTAGGCGCTACGGTGGAACACACAGAATCTGGATACAAACATACATACCTACATATATACCCACATACATACATACATAGACTGCTAAAATCATAACCCTTCCTTTTGGCTTTGCAGCAGTCGGGTAAAAAAGAAAAATGTATGCGCGGGCGTCGTCGTCCGCGCATAAACCGAATTGACGCCGAAGTATAACCCTGACCTTACTCTTTTACTCTTACTCTTGATTTACTTGCATGTGTGTGTTTCCAAATTACTCACACAATGCACTTCGATACTTTATTACTTTTTTGTGTCAAAGATTAAAGAGTTCAAATCACGTTTTCTTTTCATTTATACCTAACCATGCGCTCGTAGCGCATGGTTAGGTCGAACAAGATAGTAAATTGATATTAATATCCAATGATTTATTTACCTATCCCCGATTTATTGAATAAACGTAAAACGAATAAACGAATAATTGAATAAACGAATAAATGTAATGAAGTACCTACCTTAATGGTAAGTTTGGAAATTTCTAAATTTATTTTTCGTTCTAAGAATTTTAAATTTGAATTCTAACGCACCCGAAAAAAGCTTTCTTCGTCTTGCATCTTCCATTTCTCTCGCTATAACTGAGATGGAAAGTTGTGTGTTTCGCAGTTCTTTGAATTCCTCACTACGCTTAGGATTCTATTTTTGATCTGATCACTTCGCTCGTAATTCAACTTTACAATCCTTTGCTGGCTCGGAATTCAATACAAACTCTCGAGCTATAATAACAACTTTACAACCTTGCATAGCAAATAACTACTGGGTATTTCAAATCGTCGCTGTGCATGCAAAATCCGCTATGTATTTCATTGTTTTTCATTTCTGTTTTGATGTCATTTAGTTTGGTTTGAAAAGGGGTGTGTCCCTGTAGAAACCCTTTCTTTAGCGTGCTAGTTCAAAAGGCAATCTTTTTAGCAATGTGATTTTGATCTAAAAGTAAAGCTATTAGATCACAAGTGTAAATTAAAAATTTATAACACCCCCGACAAGTGAAGGTTACAGTAATAAGTAGAAAATAGCTAATAACTTTCAAACGGCTGAACCGATTTTCTTGGATTATAGCTAAGAACATTTTCCATCAAGCCACCTTTCAAACAAAAAAAAATTAAATTAAAATCGGTTCATTAGTTTAGGAGCTACGATGCCACAGACAGAGACACAGATACACACGTCAAACTTATAACATCCCTCTTTTTGGATCGGGGGTTAAAAAGCATATTTTTCAAATAAATTAAGATTAAAAGAGTCTCTTGAAAGCTTGTGATTTATACATAGCGGAATTTTCATGCGCAGGGACGTGTTGTTTACCCTCTGCTACTGTTTAATCTATGCCCGGATAATTCGGATACTTTTCGTTGTCATTACCTTGTGCGTGTGTGTGTATGTGTGTATATTTATATGCACATTCAGATGGGCAATGCACTCTGTAGTGAGAGAGAGTGAATCGGGTACAATAGCAATGACCTTGGCCACAGCTGCATAATGCCGCCAATTTGGATTTGGCATGGTTTCGCCGAGTTTTAAATAAATGGCCTCAAGTTTTACGGCAAAGCCAAAAGGAAGGGTTATGATTTTAGCAGTCTAACTGTCTATGTATCTATGCATATGTATGTTTGTACCTATGCACTTATGTTTGTATCCAGATTCTGTGTGTTCCACCGTAGCGCCTGAACCACTGGGCCGATTTTAATGATTGAGGTGTCAATTAATTTTTTGTAAAGTTTTGAAACAAATGAATAAAAATCTTTAGGTACCTACAGGTTTAAATTACTTCTAATTTTTCCTTCACGGTATCAATGTCATAGCTGAAGCCAGGAATTGATTTCGGGAGGGGTTTTATGCGAGCCAGCACTTTAGTCTGTTATGAGAAAACCAACTTTCGCAAGACTTGATGGGGTAATACCTGGTTAAATAAAATATCTAAGTACTTAATGTTCTCTTGACAGAGAGTGGAGACGATTCAGCTACGTAGAAAATATTGTAGTGTGTGTGCTTAAACACTGGTACACTTTCCATTCCCTCACTCTCATATCCGATACGATCAGGGACATAATATAATAGGTGCAGGTTATAGGTATGTACCTACCTACCTAAATTAGGAAATCCGAAATAATATTATGAGTATAAAATGACCTCTCACAACGGAACTCTAAAAAACAATAGTTTTATCCCAAACTAAGTAATTCTAAGAACAATCCCTCCGCTCAAGCGAGGGGAGGCTGTCCCGCAGTGCAAAAATTATCTACTTCCACCATTGATATGATTAATACCAAAGATGCACTGAATGATGCTCAGAAATTAGAAATTAGAAGTGCATAGTTTTGGTAGCAGAAAAAATATATTAAAAAAATTCTAATGTAAAACAACTGCAGTTTCTTCTCGGTTTAAAGCGTTTAGAAAATCTGGTTTTCATAAATCGATTGTATAAAAATTAATTCATATCAATAAGTAGGTAATTTGATTAAGGGCGGAAATGTAGGCCGATGGATAGCTAGTACGATACCTTTTTCTTTGTCCTGGGTTTCTTTTTTAAAACTATAATATAAAATCAAACGTTATTTGCTAATTATGCACAAGATACCTACGCGACCTATTTTTTATTAATTTCCACCAAATTTCCACCATATTTAAGGTTCGTACCTCGAAAGGAAAAAAGGAACCCTTGTAGGATGCCTTAGTTGTCTGTCTGTCCATCCTTCCGTCCGTCGTGTCTGTTAAGAAAACCTATAAGTAGGTACTTCCCGTTAACCTAGAATCATGAAATTTGGTAGATAGGTAGGTCTTATAGCACAAGTAAAGGAATAAATCCGAAAACAGTGAATTTGTAACATTGGTAACATCACACAAAAACAAAACTAAAATCCGTTCACGATAAAATTGATTAATTAAATCACATAGATGGCGCTGTTGTCATTAAGTTGCAGTGCTGCACATAAAAGTGTTAAAATATCTTGTACGGCGATGGTACTGATTACGGAACCCTTCATGATATGTGAGTCCAACTCGCACTTGACCGGATTTTTCGCTCAGTTTTCACCAGGCTAACCCTACATATCTTGGAAAAGCACATCAATAACTTTTTCATAACAAAAGAAAAATGGTCGTAATCCACCTGATGTTCGTTTTCTTAAAACAATGTTTTTGTTTCAACTTTTACGCTAAAACAAAAAAAAACACATTGTTTTTTCCAATTACTTTTTATCATTAACTTTTGCTAGTTTACATTTTTTAGGTTGGAAAGTTTTTTTTGTTTTGCATTGTTCGCTCGCGTTTAGGAATTAAGTAGGTAGGAATTTCAGGTCTTGAAATTTAAAACAATGGTTATACTTAGTAGAGGAATGTTTAGTTAGGTAGGTAGTCACGGCTAATGAATTGTGGCCTAAATTAGCTACCTACTTTGCCTGGTTGACTTTCAAGAGGGGTTTCTATGGCAGAGTTGCTCGTTCCATACGGAAAATAAAAGATTTTTGTACGAAGCGACACAATAATAATAGTTTTAGAATTAAACAAAATAAAGTTGAAAACTAAAACCCGACTGCGATCGTCTTAATAAACGCTGAAATATTATAGTATATATGTAGTAGATTTATATTTATGAACTCAGAATTTTCTCCTCTTTCATTTGACATCCCACTCGATACAATAGCAACAAAAAAAATTTGGAGACCCCACTTTTTTTACGTAACATCCGTTAGGTCAATTTTTTCGTATCAAATGTAGCCTATGTCACCCGGACCCTTACGACGAATCGATTGACACCTCATTCATCAAAATCGGCCCAGTAGTTTAGG
Source organism: Maniola jurtina (assembly GCF_905333055.1). Classification (NCBI taxonomy): domain Eukaryota; kingdom Metazoa; phylum Arthropoda; class Insecta; order Lepidoptera; family Nymphalidae; genus Maniola; species Maniola jurtina. Next base: position 6,811,845 of record NC_060052.1, on the reverse strand, counting down.
CGCTACGGTGGAACACACAGAATCTGGATACAAACATACATACCCACATACATACATAGATAGTACATACATACATAGACTGCTAAAATCATAACCCTTCCTTTTAGCTTTGCCGCAGTCGGGTAAAAAAAACTTTCGCCTTCATAATATTAGTGTGATGATCACTTACCTATTGAAGCAGCAATGTAGAATCTGTAGAACTAACCAATGTCAAATGAGCTCGGTGGCTATCAGTCAGATTTACTTGTTAGACACCTTAGACACTATAGGTTTGCGAATCATCTCGCAGGAAGCGGCGTGTTGCAGGCGCGCACCTGTGATGGATGTCGCAGTAGGCAGGCTGCCGATAATGATGGGAGCCGCTTGAAAGCTCGTTGGAAGTCAAGACCTGGAAGGAGTGCGGTAGCAATAGCTACTAAGTTAGTAGCTATTAAGTTATAATAGTTAAGTTATAGTAGTAATAATAGCTACTAAGTTAGTAGCTATTGCTACCGCACTCCTTCCAGGTCTTGACTTCCACCGAGCTTTTAGGTAACCGTCAGTCTATCGTTCGGAGGACGAACACAGGTTTTAGTGGGTACAAGCCCCACACAATCCCTTTGTTTCCTCTAACGGAGGGGTACCTGGGTTAGGCATTTCCTGTGTACTATAAAAAAATAATAATGATCCCTCTAGCGAATTCAGGACTCATCAGCACACGACGTATAAAAAAATTCCCCTAGAATAATAATGATCCCTTTAGCGAGTTCAGGACACGATTATTATCCATGATTGGTAATGGTTCATTAAAGAAAAATGGGAAAAGTTTGTGGGAAACTATATTCTATAGACTCTACGAATAACAATAATATTTTAAATTCAAGACCTTTGATGACTGCTAACGCCATCTATATCGGCCAAAAGAAATTATTATCTAAATGACATTTTACTGGTAGCCAACTAACACCATCTACTGGATATTTTTATAACTTTACATTATGTAATAGTTATTTTTGTGTGAATTGATAAATACATTAAAATAATAAATACAGAGCCTTCTAATGAGCTGAATAATCATTTACATTATAATCATTATATTTAGATCCATTGTTCTACAACTTTCTATTTATGTGTATTTTTAAACGAAGAAAATTATGAATCTGTATTTTGACAGCTGGCAACGTCAAATAAAATGTTGCTATGAATAAACGAATTCCCTATTTTCGGGATAATATCGTAGCTTTGTGAAGATTGTCTTGTGAAGAATTATTGATATGTATTCTAGGTGGTGCCAGCAGTACATAATCAAGTATAGTATATTGTACTTGACTTGACTTGTACTTGGGACTTGAATTTCAGTGATATAGTCCTTAGTCTAAACTACTCCATAATTGAACTCCGAGTCTCAACTCCTCAATCCTGATGCTGCTAGCCACCCGAGTTGTGAGAGTTCAGAAAGCACTGATGGTGAATTATTTTAAAATGATTTATTGTAGTTACCAAGCACTGACTACATCATGACTTCTAGTTCCAACTTAATGTTAATTCTATAGGAACAGTACACGTATTAATATGTTGAAGTTGGGTGGACATAATGAGTTACTAAGTACGCATTGAGTATTGTTTAATAACCGACTTCCTTGAGTTTGCAGATCATAATAATTGAAAACTTGAGTCAAAATATATAGGTAGTTACTTCTTATATATTTTTTTAAGGTTATGTTTTAAGAAAATAACAACTTAAGTTATTATTGTTGTATTTTACATAAGTATTATTAGGGTTTTAGATTGTGAAAGAGCCGCTAGCCCGAGTTTCTTGCTACGGTAGGAACGGCATTCCGAACCAGTGGTAAATTATTTTGACGATTCAAAAGCACTTGTAAAAGTTTATTTGACTATAAATTTATTTAAATAACATAATATAATAGAATAGCTGATAGTATTCTATTTTTTCAGATTAAAAGAGACAAATAAGGGTAATTTTTTATTAACTGACAATACCATATCTAGTACCGTACGGAACCTACACGACGCACGGCCGCCTTTAACGTTCGAATAGGCCAACAAAACTCGTTGAAAATGCATACAGCAAAATGGTAGAGTCCCTTCAAATGTTTTTATTCCTGTTCAAATCAAAATACAGACGAAAATTCTCATGGTTCTCGCCTTTCCTGTGTTCAGTGCTCATAGTGTTATTGTTTTGTCATGACGTTCTTTCAAAGTGTAGTGAGATTAACTGTGTAAACGGTATTTGTAAGAATGATAGTTGTGTGTGCTACGAAGGCTGGCAGGGTCCACAATGCCAGCACTGTGGCGGGAAAATAAAGTAAGTGAGACATTTATCTCATAAAACCAAGTATCTGTAGGTTACTGACCCTAATGACAGACATGTCACTTGCTTAGCTCGCGAAAACATTGATGCAGCATTATCCAATTAGTTTCTTTGGCTTCTTTTTGTCATCCAGAACTCTGGCGAAGGTCGATGGAATGTATAACTATAAAATCTGTACATTAACTTGATATACAGACGTGAAAATACGTTTCCCTTTGCATAACTTATGTGGCACACAAAAGTGTTACAAAAGGTTAACCGATAGCTACAATTGCTTAGGAATACGTATAGGGGCTTGCTGCTGCCCCTGTGTTATGCCAATATCAATCATAACTTCAGCATGTATAATGTGTAATACTGAGATCCCTTTTGTTTACCTTTAACAGGTTACAGAGGTCAGATGACTGTTAAGAGGGCTCTCTCCGTCCCTCGTTTCATACAATCGTAGTTCCAATTTCATCTGAATATTAAGCAACCAAAGTCCATGAAATTTTGCAAACATATTCTAGAAACTAATATCTATATCTGTGGTTTTCCAGATTTCTGTTAAAATATTCTGTTTCAAAGTTACGCGGTCTTAAAAAATTTCATACAAATCTATGAGCCCCTGTAATTTTAAAACTACATATTTTTTGAAAAATCTAAAACACCACAGACACAGATATTAGTTTCTAGAATATGTAAATGAAAATTTCATAGACTTTGGTTGCTTAATATTCAAATGAAATTGGAACTACGATTGTATGAAACGAGTGACAGAGAGAGCCCTGTTAAGGGCTTCCGAGACGGTCAAGCACGTAAATTTTTGCTTGAACCAAGCTATTTGATCATTTACAAAGCTTTATGCTTAAGTCAAGCATCAAGCGTGCTTGACATTGATTTTTTATTGATGATTGCTGCAATTTTATATTTTTGCTTGATGGAATATTCAGACAGTGTTCAAGAAATGAGAAAAGTGCAGCTTGCTGGATCAAGCTGCTTGACAGCTGCATCAAACAGCTTGAAGAGCAAAACAAAACTATGTGATTGACGTCAAGCCGCATGAAAGTCTCTGAAGCCCTTTACTTAGTCTAAAAACAAGATTGCTTTGATTTGATAGATTACAAATTTGTATTTAAATTGTGCACAAAGCACAGGGAATCTTAGATTTAGAGCTAGAAACTTAGCTGGGCACCATGTTTTATTATTTTGTACTAGATGATGCCTGCAACTTCGCTCGCGTGGATTTAGGTTTTTCGAAATCCTGTGGAAGCTCTTTGATTTTCCAGGATAAAAAGTAGCCTATGTGCTAATCCAGGATATTATCCATCTCCATTTCAAATTTCAGCCAAATCCGTTCAGTAGGTTTTGCGTGAAAGAGTAACAAACATACACACACACACACACAAGCACACACACATACAAACTTTCACCTTTATAATATTATAGTGTGAAGTGTGATTAAAAAGTTGCTAATGGCAATATCCGGAATGCAAGCTACCTCTGTACCAAATTTCACATAAATCAGTTAAACAGATAGGCTTTTAAGAATCCGGTGGGATTCTTTGATTTTCCGGGATCAAAAGTAGCCTATGTCCTTCCCCGGGCTGTAAGCTAACTCTGTACCAAACATCAAAATTGGTTTAACTGTTGGACCATGAAAAGGTAGTAGACAGACAGACAACAAAGTGATACTATAAGGGTTCCGTTTTTCCTTGTGAGGTATGGAACCCTAGGAATCGGCATTAAGGTATTGGGGTACCTCAGATGTGTGCTACTGAGGTTTGTATCTGAGATACCCGACATCCTAACACAAGTTGAGTAGCCTACCACCTACTCACAGATGATTTCTATTTTTAACCCCCCGACCCAAAAAGAGGGGTGTTATAAGTTTGACATGTGTATCTGTGTATCTATGTATCTGTGTATCTGTCTGTGGCATCGTAGCTCCTAAACTAATGAACCGATTTCAATTTAGTTTTTTTTCTTTGAAAGGTGGCTTGATCGAGAGTGTTCTTAGCTATAACCCAAGAAAATCGGTTAAGCCGTTTAAAAGTTATCAGCTCTTTTCTAGTTACTGTAACCTTCACTTGTCAGGGGTGATATAAATTTTTAATTTACACTTGTACAATGCCCACACTATCTTCTTCTTCTCTCTGGGCTGGTTTCCGCACTTAAACGTTTCCGTCTGTTGTGCGTGATGCCCACACTATATATAAATGTATGATTCATGCAGTCCTGTACTATAACACCCATGTATTGCCATGAATAAAGATTTTTCTGTTTTCTTTTATCACATAACTAGCCGATGCCCGCGACTTCACCCGCGTGATTAAGGTTTTTCGAAATCCCGTGGGAACTCTTTGATTTTCCGGGTAAAAAAGTAGCCTATGTGCTAATCCAGGATATTATCTATCTTCATTCCAAATTTCAGCCAAATCTGTCCAGTAGTTTTTGCGTGAAGGAGTAACAAACATACACACACACACACACATACAAACTTTCGCCTTTATAATATTAGTGTGATTATTTAATTGCGAACCTCCTAATTTGTTATTAGTTGACTGAAATGACTTGTATTTAACAAGTGTAAATTAAAAATTTATAACATCCCAACAAGTGAAGGTTACAGTAACTAGAAAAGAGCTGATAACTTCAAACGGTTGAACCGATTTTCTTGGATTATAGCTAAGAACACTCTCGATCAAGCTACCTTTCAAACAAAAAAACTAGATTAAAATTGGTTCATTAGTTTAGGAGCTATGATGCCACAGACAGATACACACGTCAAACTTATAACACCCCTCTTTTTGGGTCGGGGGTTAATAATTGCGAACCTCCTAATTTGTTATTAGTTGACTGAAATGACATTGTATTTAAATACAGGGGTATGAGTCACATTTGACAAGGCTGATATTTTTAGCGAACCAGCCTTTGATGATATTGATTAAAAAGAGAATTTACATTAATTTTATTCACATGGAAGTTGGTATCACATGGTATCACATTTAAAATATACGGATGGGAACAGGAAATGTCACTGGGTTCAAACCAGCTTCGAATCTTCAGGGTCATTGGGCGTGTTCTTTTATCAATTACTACTTACTAATGTAAGGTTATTTTTAAAAATTGATTTGAGTTGTCAAAAATAATATAAAATTATTAATTTATCTAATGCAGGTAGTTTGATAAAATCGATATTTGGCTCATTCGATGTCATACAATCTGTTGCTAGGAGGCCAACAAGATTGAACTTGCATAAATACGGGTGTTTCGAAGGTTTTAGTTCAGTCTCCTTCTGAGATTCGGAGCGATATCGCATATTTTCGGTATTTGGATTGTGAACTGAATAATTAGATGTTGTGATAGCAATCACGCTCTAATTAAATTATTTATTTTGGCATTAGTTTGTTTAGATTAAAACTCTCGGATAACCTCTACACATTGAACTTGTGTTTTTTGTGTTGGTTATGGGAGGACATTCCAATAATTCGATAAAAATATTTAAATAATACCTGCTTTTCTGAGTGACGCCAATAATAAGTTTAGTAAAAAATCTGTAGTGGAGGTGAATGTATCACAATTGAAGGAAATACGCGACAGGTCGAGTTGGCAATTGGGGTAAGAGGCGAGGGGACGCCCCGGGTTACTTGATTACCATGTCGACCTGTTGGTTAAAGTTGAAGTAACTAAGATAGACTGGTGTTTGCAATTTCCAGCCCAAATAGCCCGTACCTAGTCTGTACTAGGGCTAACAAAAATCATCAGCCTTAAAGATTAGTTTATTTTAAGACTTAATGAATGAAATGATAATTCTATCTTCAAAGATTAATTAAAATATGTATAATCATAGTGATATACTAACTGAAAATCCTTGGATGCCTTGGCTACTGGTGCTAAGCCAGATTAATAGGTTGCTATAGTGCCTACCTACCTAATGTAGAATGTACTTTGACTAAAGAGATAGTTTGTTAAGGTGGAAGCGACGACGGGCCTGCCCGCGAAATTCAAATTTAATTTGGGTTTTCGCATTTTTTAAACTAATACGACAACGTAGGCTTATGGTATTTTCAATTGCGACAATGGCGCTATCATCCTCACAGGTTTATATAAAAATCTTTACTTGAAAGGGTCCAGTTTAAGAAACTAGCTCTAGTATTGACTAATCTGTCCAAGTTAAGAAATTAGCTGTAGTATCGACTAATTTTGACACATTAGTCAATACTAGAGCTAATTTCTTAAACTGGACCCTTTCAAGTAAAGATTTTTATATAAACCTGTGAGGATGATACCGCCATTGTCGCAATTGAAAATACCATAAGCCTACGTTGTCGTATTAGTTTAAAAAATGCGAACACCCAAATTAAATTTGAATTTCGCGTTCAGGCCTGTCTCATGCCCCTTAACCTGTGATGTAGTTCAAATGTTGAATTGTATACAAAACTAACAAAAGCCCACTCACTAATGCCTATAATAAAATAATGGAAAGGTCATGTCTGTACATTGACTGCAGATTTAAAAAACCTTGCTTTGAAATTGAAAAGAAAAAAGTTTAATTGTATTGCTCAATATAGTCATTAACTATTGTACTAATTTATATTTGTGTATTTTCACCCACAGTGAAGCCCAAAAGGTGGGTTATGTGTTTGACCTGTTTGTATGTCCGCTCGTAACCACTCAATGTCTTTACTGATTTTGATAAATGATACACCATTAGATTCGTCATGATGTCGCGAGTGTCACTGGTTACACAAAATTCTTACAAATCAAAATAACGGATTTTATGTGCTTTGATTGCTGGTTGAAAAAGATGCAGTACATACTGCAGTCAGGGTTTTTTTTTGTTTTTTGTTTTTTTTTAAATTATTGAGTTAGCAGTCATTATCAACTGATAATGACTGTTCAGTAGTCTCAATGAAACGATCCATGCTCGTGTTTCAATGATCCACCGCTTAAACTACCTGTGTATGATAGCTCTATGAGAGGTATGAGAGGTAGAGATTGCTCCAAGCAATAAGGCCGCCTTTGCACACAATGTTTTTTCTGGTTTCTTCTTTCTGTGTTGTGTTCCTTTACATGTGTTTTGGTGTGCAATAAAGTGTTCTATCTATCTATCTATCTATCTCTATGATGTTATAGATTTAATTTATATAAATTGTCCCCTTTGTCCCCAGATTAACCGAACCTACGGGTGTAATAACCGACGGTCCGGGCAACTACAGCGTGAGCACGCAATGCTCGTGGCTAATATCCCCTCCATCACTGGGCCCGCACCCGCCGGTTCTGCGCGTGCGGTTGGAGAGCTTCGCCACGGAGTGCGGCTGGGACCATCTGTACGTGTACGACGGTGACAGCGTGCGCGCCGAGCGACTGCTGGCGGTCTTTAGGTAACTGGCGTTTGGAGCAATTTTATAATTTCGGGGCAATCTAATATAAAGTAGCCCCTTATACTCTACGACCGGGCAAAAGTCTCCCACCGATTGCTGGCAGTATTTGGGTAAGTGGCATTTAGGGGCTTTTTTATAATTTCGAGGTAATCCAATACAAAGTAACCCGTAATATTCTAAGACTGGGCAAAAGTCTTCCACCGATTTCTCCACAAATCCATACCTGTTCCGTGCCACTTCAGGCTACCTAATAAAATTGTCAATATCGCGACAACGTCACCTCTGCTTGTCACGCTGGCGTTGAATATTTTGGGGTCCAGAAAGAAGCTGATATTGCTTACAAAGATACCTGCCTAGATCCATTAAATGCTTACGTTGGCTACTCATGTACAAACAGCGATAAAGCTGGGTTTGCACCCGCCAGCGTAAGCGACTTTGGACGGGTGCAAACCTAGCTTTATTGCTGACCTCCCTAAGCTCCTTTATTTATTTGATTTTTCCGAATTTCAGTGGAGTCCTAGATAAAATAGAGGGGGGATGGACGCGGCAAGTGATAGCGCGGTCCGGCAGCGTGCTTCTTCACTTCTTCTCTGATGACGCGTATGCTATGGAGGGGTTTAACGTCACATACGCGGCGTACTCTTGCCCGTCAGATGACCATCGTACGAATTGTTCCAGTAAGTCTTCCTCTCTTGCTTCTTTTCTTCCGGGATTTTCCGCACTTATGCCGTGTATATGTCGCAGCGAAATGGCATAAGCCGGGAGTTGGTTATATCCCTTAGGAATATGGCTAACTCTCGGCAGATGTTAAAACGACAACTCAATAAGACTGAACAAATGTAGTGATATCATAGAATACTTATTTGTTTAGTGAAATGGTCTAATTGAGTTGTCGTTTTAACATCTCCCGGGAGTTTTGAAATATTCTAGTAGTTAGTTACATTATAACACTTCACACTAATATTATAAAGGCGAAAGTTTGTGTGTATGTTTGTTACTCCTTCACGCATAAACTACTAGACGGATTTTGCTGTGGAATGTAGATGGATAATATCCTGGATTAGCACATAGGCTACTTTTTATTCCGGAAAATCAAAGAGTTCCCACGGGATTTTGAAAAACCTAAATCCACGCGGACGAAGTCGCGGGCGTCAGCTAGTAAAATAATAAAGCAACATTTTCAAGCTTCCTTGAAAGTACCTACTCCGAAATTGTGTATGCAGAATTAATGAATTGGCGCGATTGGGTATCGCAGCATAAGGCTTCGGCTTACGCGGCGCTATCTACCCTTTGATAACGTAATCCAAGATGCCTATTTGCCGACGAAAGCCGATTACTCAATATGAGTTTAGAATTACCTCCCTTGTTCCTTATGACGCATGCAAAAAACGTTTTAACTAGAGGATTAAGACATTATTACGAAAAAGTGATTTGTCTTAATTAGAGCCTCAATAGCTCAACCGGTAAAGGAGTGGACTGAAAACCGAAAGGTCGAGGGTTCAAACCCCGCCCGTTGCACTATTGTCGTACCTACTCCTAGCACAAGCCTGACGCTTAGTTGGAGAGGAAAGGGGAATATTAGTCATTTAACATGGCTAATATTCTAAAAAAGTTGTTAGCATTATAGGGAATTCTCAGGGCTGCAACTTTCCTCACGAAGTCTTCCTTCCCCTTTAAAGCAGGTTATAATTTCTCAAAATGTATATAATATCGAATGAATAATATCGATATATAATGGATCAATTTATATATATAGCTATTTTTCGAGAGTTTCAAAGAATTTAATCAGAATTTTAATCAAAACTATTTTCAACCAAGTTATAGACTTTTGCTGTTAAAAATATTTTTTTTACTGGATAAGTGTATTGACTGTAATATATAAAATTAAATTGATGATTAAAACCTTCACAAGTAACTAACTTGTCATTAAATACCAAACTCAGCACTCTGTTTAATTTTCTTTTTATTCCAGATCACGGTGAATGTGAAGAGGGGACATGTAGGTGTGAATCCGGCTGGGTCGGCGTTGCATGTGACCAGCCCCTTTGTCCAGGTATTTTGTTTATACTAAAATAAAACCAGCAACCCATGCATCCTTACTGGGATGGTCCGAATTTCTATGTTCTATTTAAAATTGTTCTACTGAAATAAATATTTTTGTATTTGTAAGATACTCAAATAGAACATGTGTATTTTATAATTAAATCTATGACTCTCATTTCAGCTAATTCAGTAGTTTACCACTTCCACTATACTTCCTTACTACTACTACCTCACTACTACGGGTATTCTGTTTCCCAGGCAACTGCAACGGGGCCGGCCTGTGCACGCCGACCGGCTGCGAGTGTTTCTCCACGCGCAGCGGGGCGGACTGCAGCCGGGACTCCAGCGCGGCGGGCTGGGGCTGGGCGTGGCGCGAGGAGGGCGAGGGCCTGCCGCCGCGCCCCGCGCGCGCTCCGCCGCCCGCCGCGGGGCACTCTCTGCTCAACTACGGGGAGGACCTGCTGCGGGTCGGCGGGGAGACCTTCTCTGACGCCGCGTTCCTGTATAGGTAGAAATTAAATGCTTGCTGCGCTCGCGTTTTTTTTTTCTTGCTAATTTTCAAAAATAAATTATAATGCTTTGTTCATATATGTACAATCTTTTGTAAAAGACTAGATGATGCCCGCGACTTCGTCCGCGTGGATTTAGGTTTTTCAAAAATCCTGTGCTTTTCCGGTATAAAAGGCTATCTATGTCAATTTCCGTGATACAAGCGACCTCTGTACCATACATATAAATCGGTTAAGCGGATGGGCCTTTATGAATCCCGTGGGAACTGTTTAATTTTCCGGGATAAAAGTAGTAGCCTATGCCCGTCCCTGGGATGTAAGCTAACTCTATACCAAGTTTCTTCAAAATCGGTTCAACTGTTGAGCCTTGAAAAGCTAGCAGACAGACAGACACTTTTGCATTTATAATATTAGTAGTATGGATGACTTCGATAAGAGAAAATTGAACTCTGATTTTCATTTGCAGGTATAAGACGGCCCACCATGAGTGGATAGCAATGGAGGCTCGCGGCGAGGCACCGCTGCCTCGGTTCGCGCACGCGGCAGTGTTGTATGGAAACGAGCTTATAGTGTACGGAGGTGTTGTTGCCTCGGACGAGCCTGATAGAGGGTGAGTTGCTTTGGTAATGTGATCCTTATGTACATAGCTATAAAGGCTTAAGATGGCTCAAGCAGTGTAATGTAAGCGGCGTTAGGGCGTTGGATGAGCCTGATAAGCCTCAATAGCTCAACCGGTAGAGGAGTGGATTGAAAACCGAAAGGTCGACGGTTCAAACCCCGCCCGTTGCACTATTGTCGTACCTACTCCTAGCACAAGCCTGACGCTTAGTTGGAGAGGAAAGGGGAATATTAGTCATTTAACATGGCTAATATTCTTTAAAAAAAAAAAAAGATCGAGATGCTATGGCAATATGCACCTTATGTGTATGGCACTAAGTATTTTTGTTCACAGCGGCGGTCTGGCGGGCTTAGAGGGTAGAGCGGGGGAAGTAACTAACGAAGTGTGGCGCGCGCGCATCGACGGGTCGGTGGCGGAGTGGCGGAACGCTACTCCTGTCACTTGCTCGCCGCATCGACCCGCGCCCTTGAAACACTGTGGTAAGACGATCTTTCGGTTAACGTGGTTACAGACTACATACGTCTAACCTTACTCTCTCTCCGCCCCTCTCTCTCTTTCTTCTTCTATGTTCATTCTCGTCTTCATCTCCTTCTAAGTTGCATTATCACTTGCCAGCCGGTTTGATTGCAGCCAAGCTGTCTGTCTGTTTGTTAAAATTTGTTCACGAAAAATTTCATTCAATAAATCACATATAGATGGCGCAGACCGTTATTAACTTCCAGAGTTCTACATAAAGGTGTTAAAAATATTTTTCACGTTGGTACGGAACCCTTCGTGTGCCAGTCCGACTCGCACTTGACCGGTTTTTTGCATGGATATAGCTTTACAGCATCATGTAACACGATTTTTGCTCAGTATAGCTTCTTCTTCCAGACCTTATCCCATGCTACGTGGGGTCGGCACAACATGTCTTCCTCTTCCACTCTCTTCTTTCATCCGTCAACGTATCATCTATCCCTTTTATACGCATACCCTCTTTCACGCAATCCATCCACCTTTTCTTTGGTCGTCCTCTTCTCTTTTTTCCTTCCACATGCATATTTAACATTCTTCTAGTGATATGACTCTCTTCCCTCCGCATTACATGCCCATACCATGCCAGCCTATTACCCCTCATCTTTTCTACCACTGGTCCTACTTTCAAACATCCCCTATGCTCATATATTTAACTCTATAGTCTCTGTAGTTTTGAATTCAGTGTAGTGAATTGGTGTTAGTAATCGAATAAATATTTTTGGCAGGAGGTCTCCATTTGTCGGGCCACACGGCAGTGCTGGTGCACATAGGGGTCACAAGCAAGCCCGTAATGTTGGTGTTTTTCGGACATTCACCGCACTACGGTTACTTGCATCTTGTACAGGTATGTAATTTCAAATTATTTTGACATATTTTTATCATTCGGCTGTCAAAATGCCACTTCGATTTGTCATACAACGCACGCACAAGGCGGCTATTTGACCACTTGATATTTAATCGCCCGTGTGCATCTAGCCTAACGATTAACACACGAAATGACATATTTTACAGGAATATTATATAGAGGAGGGTGTATGGGCGGCGGCGCAGACGCGCGGTTGGCCCGCTCGCGGAGGCTTCGCGCACTCAGCCGCGTGGGAGCCGATGTCGCGACGCGTTTACGTGCACGCCGGTCTGGTGTCCGAATCTGAAGCGACGCAGGTGTGTATAGCAAGGGAGTGTTGTACAGAGAAGGGTGTATGGGCAGCGGCGCAGACGCGCGGCTATTATAATAAATTCAAAAAATATATGAAGCCTGGGAGGAGTCACGTGATGCGTTTATCTTTTTCTGTGATTTATCCAAGGCTTTCGACTAAGTTGATCATGAACTATTGGTCATGAAATTACATTACGGAATTAGACATTGCAGTTGATAAGTTCATCATACTTTAATGATAGAATACAAAAAGTAGACGTGGATGGGAAACGGTCTTCCAGATTAGTTGTAAAAATAGGGATCCCGCAAGGTTTTATTTTAGGACCTTTTCTATTCATCATTTACATCAAGTTTTAAATCACAACGCGCTGTAATTTAAAAAATGCACAAAGATTCAGTCTAGCCGTCCAGCGCGGAAATGCAGCCAACATTCTTGGCATCATTCCGCGCGGACATAATTGATACACATATTGGACATAAATGATTAGATAATTTCACTAATTGAATTATATTCTCTTATCAGGCGCCATCTGCAGCACTGTACGAGTACGAAGTAGAAACTCGGATATGGCGACCGCTTCCGGCTGCGCCTACGCCGAGATATTTGCATTCCGCCATTTTTATATCACCCGGTGAGTATCTTATCCTTTTCATCTTCATATCATCACAAAAGGTCAGGCTTGTTAGACCACTCGTTTTTACCATATTTTTATACGCTGCGGAGACGTGACGTTTAACGGGAAACGCCGTTGAACATCGCGTTGTTGACCGGGACATGAGGTGTATAACATCTGCCCCCAAAAACGTTGGACGGCCTCCCTGGCGCAGTGGAAGCGCTGTGATCTTAGTCCCGGGTTCGATTCCCGGCAGGGGTTTAGAATTTTGAAATTTCTGGTTTGGTCTAGTGGGAGGCTTCGGCCGTGGCTAGTTACCACCAACTTAGTTACTCCAAGCGATTTAGCGTTCCAGTAGAATGCGATGTAGAAACCAAAGGAGTAAGGGTTTAATGAAAACTGCCTTACCCCTTCCAAGTTAGCTCGCTTTCATCTTAGACTGCATCATCACTTACCACCAGGTGAGATTGCAGTCAAGGGCTAACTTGTATCTGAATAAAAATAAAAATAAACGTCACTTCGTGATGACCACGACCGCTCGGCCGAGAGTGTTACGATGAAGAAGAAAAACTTTTTTTATGTTTGGCGCAGGTGTGATGCTAGTGTTTGGCGGCAACGCACACAACGACAGCGCGGCCGCAGCGTCGGGTACAACGGCCGCGTCGCAGTGTTACTCTGCAGCTGCTCTCTTATACGACGTAAGGTGAGATCCTATTTAAAGCTCTTCTCTATCTTCCTTTTTTAGGGTTCCGTACTTCAAAAGGAAAACCCTTATAGGATCACTTTGTCTGTCTGTCCGTCCGTCTGTCCGTGCGTCCGTCTGTCTGTCCGTGCGTCCGTCTGTCTGTCTCTCTGTCTGTCACATGCGCGAGTCTGACTCGCGGATGTGACAGACAGAGAGACAGACAGACGGACTTGGCCGGTTATTTTTCCCATTCAATTCTTAAGCCTTAGACGTAGGCCTTTCCAAGAGCAAATAAAAGCTAGCAGACAAACAGATACACTTTCGCATTTATAATATTAGTATGGATGTATTTATTTTAGATGTACATCATCCCTGTACAAGTCGACTATGCAAACATTTATATGTTGTGGGCAGATGTAAGGTGTGGCACACACTGAGTGATCCGGCGGTCTCCGCGCGGGCGGCGCACGCGGCGGCCATCTTGCCTCTCAGGACAAGGCCCACTGCGATCATACATGGCGGGTAAGTGAGAAAAATTAAATGAAACCTCCACTTAGTACAAAAAGACAATGTCAATGCTGCAGAGGTAAGCGCTGAGGTCTTATTTGTGGCAGGTCCCGGGTTCGATTCCCGGCAGGTGTTTGGAATTTTATAATTTCTCTGATCTAATCTGGTAGGAGGCTTCGGCCGTGGCTAATTACCATCCTACTGGCAAAGCCGTGCCGCCAAGCGATTTAGCGTTCCAGTAGGATGCCGTATAGAAACCAAAGGAGTACGGGTTTAATCAAAACTGCCAGACCCCTTCCAAGTTAGCCGGCTTCCATCTTAGATTGCATCATCACTTACCACCAGGTGAGATTGCAGTCAAGGGCTAACTTGTATCTGAATTGAAAAAAAAGTACTGTGTACAAACAAAACTATGTTTTCGAATTAAATTCTGAATGTATTTTGTAAACATGTTTGTGAGTGGTTGTGAATCAAAATGGTTACCGGTGATGGGTATCGAAAAGAGCCCATTGACATTTTTTTTAAAACTATGTACCTATTTACTAGCAAATGGGAAAAAAGTTTTTATTGATTTTTTTTTTTCAGTTTCGACGGCCGACTTCGATCGGACGCGCTGATATTTGTCGCGGGCGACAAATGTTCGTCGCGTAGGGACGAGGCGACTTGCCTGAACAGTGCGGCGGTCGCCGCGATCGCGTGCGTCTGGACGCGCGACCAGCGCTGTGTGTCTGTATGTGAGACTATAGCTATGTATATACACGGTATAACTGAGAAACTGACTGTCTGACATCGACATAACTATAAATATTATAACAAGTCGTAATTTAAATAATTAAAAACACGACTGCCCTGCCAATAACCCAAACGAACTAAAAAGCTAAATTTTCCATATTTGAAAATGGCGCCATACAGCCGCCATATTGTAATTTTTATTCCAAAAAAATTATAGCCAGTGTCAGTCAGGATGATGTAAAGATTCTAACAAATCTCAGCTAATGTAAGAAAATGTCATCACTCATTAATCATGTACTACCTAACGGCCGTATTCACAATTATTACAATGAGGTCTCACAGTGCGCTCGAACGCATAGTGTAGGTTCCACCAATCAGATCATTGAAAATTGACGTGATACAGTCGTCTGATTGGTGGAACCTACACTGTGCGTTCGAGCGCACTATGAGATCTTATAGTAATGTTTGTGAATACGGGTGTCAGTCTATTTTGTTTATTCTTTGTCATAGTATTAAGCAATAACGGCCGTATTCACAAACGTTACTATGAGGTCTCACAGTCGAACGCATAGTGTAGGTTCCACCAATCAGATCATTGAAAATTGACGTGATACAGTCGTCTGATTGGTGGAACCTACACTGTGCGTTCGAGCGCACTGTGACACCTCATAGTAATGATTGCGAGTACGGGCATTAGTACAATCAAGACCGTAGATAAAGGATTTGATTTTGATTTGATTTATTTTATTTTATTGACAGTTAAAAGAAGTCGGATGGAAGGAGTCTTATGACGAGTCTGTTAAAGCTTGCATCAATGAACCGACTGCCGGTAAGCTGATCAAATATTTAGTCTTACACACTTTCATTTATTTTAGCAATAAGAAAAAACCGGCCAAGTGCGAGTCAGACTCGAGCACCGAGAGTTCCATACTCGGGTATTTTTTCCGACATTTTGCACGATAAATCAAAAACTATTATGTGTAAAAATAAACAAACATCGGTTTTAGAATGTATAGGTAAATCCCTTTCATAATATTATTCCCCACTTGATATAGTTATCTTACTTTGAAAACTGAAAATACTAATTTATTTGCTCATGAACACATTGCAATTTTTTTTTGTGATGTAACCTTAAATTCATGATTTTCGGATTTCTTTCCTTTTTTATGCTATAAGACCTACCTACCTGCCAAATTTCATGATTCTAGGTCAATGGGAAGTACCCTATAGGTTTGTATGACAGACGGACAGACAACAAAGTGATCTTATAAGGGTTCCGTTTTTCCTTTTTGGTACGGAACTGTAAAAATCAAAAGCTACTGAAATATTTGCGTATGTCCCGGGCAAACTTTTACCGCCATTTTTAACCCCCGGCCCAAAAAGAGGGGTGTTATAAGTTTGACGTGTGTATCTGTCTGTGGCGTCGTAGCTCCTAAACGAATGGACTGATTGTAATTTAGTTTTTTTATGTTTGAAAGGTGGCTTTATCGAGAGTGTTCTTAGCTATAATCGAAGAAAATCGGTTCAGCCATTTGAAAGTTATCAGCTCTTTTCTAGTTTTTTTAAAGAGGTTGTTGTGACGGGGTTTTTTAATTTTAAGTTATGTTTCCACAGACGATCGGCGCTGCCTAAACATAGAATACTGCGAGGCGTGCGTGGCCCACGGCTGCGCGTGGTGCGGGGCTTGCATGGCCACGGAGCAACACTGCCTGCGACACTCGCATCAGGTACACGTGTTGGTATGTGTGTCTTGTGTCTAGCGGCCAACGCATGTGCCAATGTATGTGCCAATCATCATCAGCACCAGCCTTCAATCTTCATGCATGTGCGCTTGTAAGTCCATCGTGGATACAATCGCGTTCTTAAACGCAGATCTCTTCATCTTGTCACTTCCATCTAGCCTCGGGATCTTCAATCTTTCGCCATAGCTTCTAGATCACGCTTTCGTGGGGTGTCATATTCGGTGAGTGGGGCGTCATATCCGGTGATCGAGGTATCATATCCGGTGATCGAGGTATCATATCCGTCGGGTGGGGTGTCATCCGGCAACTAGGGAGTCATATCCGGTAGGTTGAATGTCATATCGAACCAGTGCGGTGTCATATCCAGTGATTGGGGTGTCATATCCATGGGAAGTGTGTCATATTCGGTGAGTGGGGTGTAATATCCAGTGGGTGGGGTGTCATATCCGTTGGGTTTGTGTCATATCCGATAGGTGGGTGGTCATATCAGGTGATCGAGGTATCATATCCGTTGGGTGGGGTGTCTTTTTCGGTGAGGTGTCATCTGGCAAGTGGGGCGTCATATCCGGTAGGAAGGGTGTCATATCCCGTGGTTGTGTTTTCATACTCAGTGAATAGGGTCTTATCTGGTGGGATGTCATATCCGGTGGGTGTGTCATATCTGGTGTTTGGTGTAAAATAGTGTAAACTTAAGAGTGTAATATATTTTTTCCGCTAGATGGCGGTGTCGGTGGAGGAATGCAGCGTGGGGGGCGAGGTGTGTGGGAGGTACCACTCGTGCGCCGCGTGCCATGCGCACTTGCATCGACATCCACACGTAAGTACATATAAAAAAAAAACTTTTTTGGTTTGTTGTTCAACAGTTCAAACCTAATTTTTTCTAGTTTTGTCAAAAATGGGTCAAAATCCTTGTATAGGAAACGGCAATTGGATTCAATCGCAAAGGTGTACAATAATACCTAGTACCTACTTTGAATAAATGATTTTGAGTTTTTTTTAATCAATGATTCTTTATTTTAACTTGAATAATGCTCGATAGTCGATTTCTGGGTCTAGAATCGAGAGATGTGACATTTTGACGAATCACTGAGCTTTCGCGTAACGTCATCTCACCCCTCCCGCACCGCTCCCCTACCGTACGTGCCTACTCATTCTTGCGCTATACTTATAAATGCGTAATTTTTATAGGGTTCAGAAGAGTTGAGTCAGCGAGCGTGCTACTGGGACTACGACTCTGTAAAGTGTCGACCTGCTAACGCATCCACCGATATTAGGTGCAGTATATTTTATTGAACATTTTTTTTCATATTAAAGATGTACGTGAATAAGTTATGTCAAAAATCCATACTAATATTATAAATGCGAATGCTGTCTATCTGACTAGTGCTATCTGACTGTTTGCTAGCTTTTCACGGCTCAAGAGTTGAACCGATTTTAATGAAATTTGGTACAGAATTAGCTTGCATCCCGGGGAAGGACATTGGCTACTTTTTATCCCGGAAAACCAAAGAGTTCTCACGGGATTCTGAAAGGCCCATTCGCTTAACCGATTTTTATGAAATTAGGTACAGAGCTGGCTTGCATCCCAGAAATTTACATAGGTAACTATATATTTCTGAAAATCAAAGGGTTCCCACGGGATTTTTATAAAACCGAAATCCACGCGGATGAAGTCACGGGCATCATGTAGTTTGTAATTTAAAAAAAAATTAAGATATGGTAAAATTTTATTTAACAGAAGTGTGGCGGCGACAGCGACGGGCGTGTGCAGCGCGGCGTGCGCCACGTTCCGCACGTGCGCCAACTGCACCGCCGAGGAGTGCATTTGGTGCGCTTCGGCCGGCCGGTGTGTTGACAAGGTAACACTTCATCCATTGGTGAAAAATAGATTAAAGGTCGTAGCCCACTTGCACGACACCGCTGCAACACAGCTCCTGCACACCACCACCTGTACAGCTAGCAGGCTACTCGCTACCCCCGCACCTACAGCTGTCAGCCCTCTATTGAGCGGGCGCGCTGTCTGCTATTTTGTGTTGCTAATAAAAGTGCATCTGGAAAGCACGATGTTAAGCCCATTTTGAATGCTCATACTATGGGTGGGAGCGGAGTCGTGTAAGTCGACTACGACCTTAAGCTCTGTCCTACCGTTGTATAGATTTTAGAAGTTTCTGTTCTGATTTTCTCATACTTACAAAGCTATTCATAGTTAATTTAATTATTTCTCAAACAGAACGCGTATGGAGCATCGTTTCCCCTCGGCGGTTGTCGCGCCTGGTCCACGAACGGCTGCGCGGGTGGCGCTGCCGCGGCCAACTCCGGCAATATTGCGGGCGCGGGGTGCGCCGCGCACCTGTCCTGTGCGGCGTGCCTCGCCGAGCCGGCGTGCGGTTGGTGCGACGACGGTGCGGGCGGCGGGCGCGGAGCCTGCCTGCCGGGCGGCGAGCGGCACCCGCACCATCCGCACGTGTGTCCGCATAGAAGGTGAGAGTATTGTGCCCTCAGTATAAGATTTTATTTTGCACCAACGTTGATTATTGATATTTGAGAGTCGAAGTCGAGTGGTGATAGTAGGTGGTGTTGTATCGTGCTAAGGCCCCGTGTTCCCGCAGGTGGCACTTCACGCGCTGCCCGGCGTGCCAGTGCAACGGGCACGCGGTGTGCGACGCGCAGGCGCGCTGCGTGCAGCCGTGCGGCGCGCGCGCGGTCGGCGCACACTGCGAGATCTGCGCGCCGGCGCACTGGGGCTCGCCGCTCAACGGCGGCGTGTGTCAACGTGAGTATTGCTTGACTATCGCGCTGTACATGTCGTGCGATAATTTGTCGAATAAATGGAAAATCGTTTGATAATTAAAAGAGAAGTTTATTTGTTTTCCTACTTTTTATTTTGGAAAATCAAACAGTTCCCGCGGGATAAAAATTAAAAATTAATATTTTGATGTGTCGATTTTCATTATTATTTTTTGTATCTTATCATAATTTACCTACAGTTAAGAAGTGTTTTTTCTTGTCCCTAAACTGCTGTATTGTTTCTGCGACAAGATAACGGTGACCAATCAACATTGAGCTATGCTGCGCTGAGCTGTGCTTAGCTAACTTCCTGGTGCTATTTTTTCTTACAAACAAAATTGAGCTGCGCGGTGTGTTGTGTGACTGCGACAGCGCAACATGCGTGTGCACAAGTGCAAGCGAGATAGACGGAAGACTGAGCGAGATGGGCAATGCGATGACGAGCAAAGCAGCATATATCGCGTCATCTTTGCTATGTTTTAAACAGCACAGCCGTACAAAGCGCAGCGGAGTTTGTTTGTATCTTCTGTTTATTATTATATACACTAAGAGGAGATCGAGCATAGCACAACCCAGCGCAGAATAGCTCAGTGTTGTTTGGTCACCTTTGCTCAAAACCTGTGGTGAGGGAAGTGATGTTTTTGGCATTAATCTTGATATTGTATTGAAAAAATTAAAAAGAGATAATATTTACTTATGATGACTATTTTATTATAGTAATTATAAAACAAGATACAAAGGTCCTAGGTACAGGTCGTTCACACACACGAGAAAAGTAGGAAGGAGTTAAGATGGGGCAGTGTTGCTATATCTAAAACAGGGATGACATCACACTTCACACTAATATTATAAAGGCGAAAGTTTGTATGTATGTGTGTGTGTGTGTGTGTGTGTGTGTGTGTGTGTGTGTGTGTGTGTGTGTGTGTGTGTGTGTGTGTGTGTGTGTGTGTGTGTGTGTGTGTGTGTATGTTTGTTACTCCTTCACGCAAAAACTACTGGATGGATTTGGCTGAAATTCGGAATGGAGATAGATAATATCCTGGATTAGCACATAGGCTACTTATTATCCCGGAAAACCAAAGAGTTCCCACGGGATTTCGAAAAATCTAAATCCACGCGGACGAAGTCCCGGGCGTCAGCTAGTACATAAAATTATTGTTACATTATTTTAACAAATCTATCCACTGTTGTTGTCAGCGTGCGAGTGCAACGCGCAAGCGGTGTCGTGCGCGGCGGACACGGGCCGATGCTACTGCAGCACTAAGGGCCTCGCGGGAGACCGATGCGACAAGTGCGACAACACCAACCACTACCACGCCGATCTGTATAACAAGGGATGCTACTGTACGTATACAGTCTTACTACGGGTTTGTAGGAACAGTTTGTCTGACTCACAGAGTTATAGCCGGCAGGAAATATTGTACAAACCTTTAGAAAGAGCTTTCTGCTTCGTAGAGCGTTGTCTCTGTCACTCATACCTATGTGACGTTTTGTCGGTCGCCCTTTGTTTCTAACGGCCGTATTCACAATCATTACTATGAGGTCTCACGTTATCAATCAATACTATGAGGTGCGTTCGAACGCATATTGTAGGTTCCACCAATCAGATCATTGTAACTTGACGTGATACAGTCGTCTGATTGGTGGAACCTACACTGTGCGTTCGAGCGCACTGTGAGACCTCATAGTAACGTTTGTGAATATGGGTGGTCAATCTATCCTGTATTTTTTATTCTTTGTCATAGTATTAAGCAATAATAATGTTTGAATAGGACTTCGTCTGTGTTGGCGTCTGTTTTGGAGTGTTTTTTTTTTTTTGTTAATAGTGGCCGGGTTTTGTGTTTTACTGGTGTTTTTGCTGGTGGAACTGACTGGGAAGCGCTCTAAAGGGGCGCCGCGCGTGTGTCGACAAGCGCCGGCACAGACGAAGTCCACACTTATATAGTTTCCCTAACTTGTAAATAACTACAAACTTGACATTGGCTAATCTTTGTAAAGCCAGACGAAAGAGAAAAAAAAATGTTTAAATAAATAAACAAATATATTTCAGATGACCTAGCTGTAGACTACCAGTTCACCTTCAACCTGTCAAAGAAGGAGGACCGCCATCTTTCCGCCATCAACTTCCGCAACGCGCCAGTCAAGCCGGATGTGGATGCGGACTTCAGTATAACGTGTTCCGCACACGCTCGGATGAACCTTACCGTGCGCACGCGCGCGGATCCGGCGGAGAAGACGCTGTTCAGTGACGTCAATTGTACGAACTTTAGATACAAGTGAGTATCATCATCATCATCCGATAGACGTACACTGCTGGGCACCCGTCTCTTGTAGGAACTTCCACACGCCACCTAAATCCAGTGGCTCCCTGTAACTCACCTGGAACTCTCATGAAATGAGTATAACTCGTCCCAGTAAAAACACGAACCGAAACAAAGCCCTGCTAATCATTCCGTCTCATTCACGCTTTATACACAGATATAAGGTGCGAGTAGACGAAATGATTAATGATTAGTTTCTTTATTGGCACGAGTTATATGTTAAAAGAAGGAGGACCGCCATCTTTCCGCTATCGATTTCCGCAATGCGGTTAAGCCGGATGTGGATGCGGACTTCAGTATAACGTGTTCCGCACTTGCTCGTATGAACTTTACCGTGCGCACGCGCGCGGATCCGGCAGAGAAGACGCTGTTCAGTGACGTCAATTGTACGAACTTTAGATACAAGTGAGTATAATGTTGTCTTTATTGTCTCTGTTCCTTCACTCTCATAGTCCTGCGGGCAATTCGATTTGAAGAAATCAGGCGCAGGATCTGTAGCTGCGACTCCAAATGGTTAGCACCCACTGATATTTTTGTCTCTGTCATTTGTATGGGATTACATAACAGAGAGAGCCCTATATTAACTTCTTTCGGTGGAGAGAGTATAGACAGATCATACTGAACAAAAATTTTTTGAACTAATTGTAACAGCTTGTTAGAACACGATTTTTGGTTGAAATAGCTCTTCTAGAGGTATTAATTTAAGGCCGATTCACACCAAATGCGTACACGTGACACGTGCGTAGTGACACGCGTAAACCCTTAACACACCGGGTTACGCATACGTCCACGCTTTACGCAAGCGGTGTGCCATGTTCCATACAGTTCCATACATTATAACGCAATGGTACGCGCTACGTCTACGCTTACGCAGCCTGTGTGAACGAGCTAATAAATACAATAACAAAATCAGTAAAAAATAATTTTGTACGCCATGCTTGGCAGGATATGTGAAAAAAAACCGTTACCGTTTTGGACAGTATCTACCAAAAGTGTCACCATAATGACGTAGGCCTTTCCTTTACAGGTTCGCCAAATCGGAGCACGCGTTCGGAGTTGAAGACAACGTCACACTCACAACGTTCTTCGTGTACGTGTACGACTTCCGACCGCCGCTGTGGATCCAGATATCGTTCTCGCAGTACCCGAAGTTGAACTTGCAACAGTTCTTCATCACGTTTTCCTCGTGCTTTTTGCTGTTGTTGTTAGTTGCTGCCGCTTTGTGGAAGATTAAACAGGTTTGTCACAATTTTTTTCAATTTGCCTCTGCTCGCGACGCGGCGCAAAACAGACTTCAGCTCGCAACGCACGCTGTAAATGAGGCTGAGATGAAGAGAGAACGTGGCTTTGGGGTCCTTCAATGGGCCTCTGCTCGCAACGCGGCGCCAAGCAGACTGCATAACCCGCGACATGCAAGGCACGCAGTGACGGGTAGGGGGGGAAGGGGGGCCTCCAGATCTTTACTGGAACCTGCACCAGTGGAAGACAACGTCACACTCACAACGTTCTTCGTGTACGTGTACGACTTCCGACCGCCGCTGTGGATCCAGACATCGTTCTCGCAGTACCCGAAGTTGAACTTGCAACAGTTCTTCATCACGTTTTCCTCGTGCTTTTTGCTGTTGCTGTTAGTTGCGGCCGCTTTGTGGAAGATTAAACATGTTTGTCACAATTTTTAGAGTTCTGTATCTCCAATCGGGGTATGAGGCGGGGGGGACGCTCCGCACACCCGCACGTCACCCTCGCTATCCGGTACCGGGTTAGCGCGGGGGCTGTGCGGTGCGTCCCCACCCCGATTGCCATCTGGATCTGTCGCGTACTATATTTATTTACATTTTCTATTATGGAAAAATAGGTTAGGCCAAACTTTGGTCAGTTACAATATCAACTGAGTGTACAAACAGTGTTTTTTTTTTTTCAGAAATACGATTTGTACAGAAGAAGGCAGAGGCTGTTTGTGGAAATGGAACAGATGGCTTCGAGACCTTTTAGTCAAGTTAGCATTGAACTAGAAAGGGGTGGTGGCGGTAAGTTTTTGATTTTTAACCCCCCCTTTTTAAACAAAATTTTGCCCACTCCATATTAGTTGGACCAAGAGATTGTGGCGGTCGCCAAAGTCGCAAGCAGAAGGTATTTGTCAACCTAGTACGAAAATCAATCACCAATCAGACTTCGATACGGTTACTCACAACCCTCTTACTAGATGTTATTGAAAGTTAATAACTCGAAAACGATATATTTGTGGGCACTAGGCACTATCGGGGAACCCACCACACTATTAGAAAGAAAAAAAGAAAGAAAGAAGAAGAAAGAAAATGCATTTATTTGTTGTTGGTGTCACAGTTATAAACAAAGTATACAAATATACAGTTTAATCTGTGACACCACCCCAAATGGGTGTACAGCTCAGCATTATTTCCTGCATCATATTATGCATTAAATGCAGGACGCTGATTTTCAGCTGTGACTATTAGGGAACTTATATAATAATTACTGTCCTAAAAAACTTCTCCGTGAGGTAACGTAAAAAAGAAAAAACGTTTGATCCTTCGAGCCGGATTTTCACCAATATTTTTTGTGTAGGTGGTGGCGTGCCAGCCCCTGTGGCCTTAGAGCCCTGTCGCTCTGGGCGGGCTGCGGTGTTGTCACTACTGGTGCGGTTGCCCACCGGTGGGACCGGCCGGGCTCCACCGCTAGGGGGCCTGGCTCTGGCCTCCGCTCTGGTGACGCTGGGCCACCAGCACCATCAGCATCACCAGAACCAACCGACTGACAGGTGAGTGTTGACCTTTAGTTCTCTTTCAGGGGCGGGTGCGGATGCTGGGGGTCTTGACTTTTTTCTCTTCCCGTTTAAAAACTACAGTAACGGTGAGAAAACTTCGATAGCGCGATTCAGGATTTATAGACCCTGTGCCTACATGCAGGCGCATGAGGTCAGGGGAGTACATCCTCCAGAATGAGCCCAATAGGCGTCGTGGTAGAGGCGCCGGCGCAGGTTATTTAAAGTTCTTAGAGCCTCTCAATATGTGCTGAGGATAGCCACCGAGGGGTTTTAGAGCGTAGAAACCCTACATAACCCGATCGGGTATCATAGGAAGATTTCCCCCTCGTTAAAAAGGACTCTTTGCGTGTACTATCGCCTTTATAATGGGGAGGGCTTTGACCACATTCCACCCTCCTTTTTCTACAACCACACCGCACGCCACCGCAAGCAAGTTCACCCTCACCACCTGGGTGCTTGGTTACTTCAACCGCCCGTTGTACCAGATCCATTTTTCTACGCACATGCAAACTGTGGAATCAGCTCCCATCGGCGGTGTTCCCACTAGATTACAACGTGGGGTTATTCAAGGGGACCAACAAATTCCTGAAAAGGCAGGCAACGCATCTGATGATGTAATCACTTAACATCAGGTGACCCGCCTGCACCCGCACCCGTGCCTGCACCCGCATCCTTGATTGTCCCTTCAATATGAATATTTAAATAGTGACTTTGTATATTGTTTTCAGATGGAGGCACCAATGTAAATAGAATCGTGTAAAGTAAGCGCTGTAAATACTTAGGACTCTAGTTGCTCAAGCCTGCAGCTAGGAATATAATACTCACCGCTTAGTGCGTCAATTTTTATAAATAATAGCATAAAAACACAGACATTTCACACAATGTACGAATTCATCACATTGTATGTAACATGCATTCTTTTGAGTGAAATCAATCAGAAGTCCACATTATGAAAAAAAATTGTTCCCTAACAGGATTGCTTAAGGGACATGAGACGGGCCTGCCCGCGAAATTCAAATTTAATTTGGTTTTTCGCAATTTGTAAACTAATACGACAACGTAGACTTATGGTATTTTAATTGCGACAATGGCAGTATCATCCTCACAGGTTTATATAAAAATCTTTACTTGAAAGGGTCCAGTTTAAGAAATTAATTATTTTATCGACTATTCTCACAAAAAAATTTTTACTTGAAAGGGTTTTCAAGTAAAAATTTTTATATAAACCTGTGAGGATGATACTGCCATTGTCGCAATTAAAATACCATAAGCCTACGTTGTCGTATTAGTTTACAAATTGCGAAAAACCAAATTAAATTTGAATTTCGTGGGCAGGCCCGTCGCTTCCACCTTAATAGAAGACGGTTTAAAAAATTACTAGCTTTTCGGTTACATTAAGAAACATTGATATTTATGGAAAAACAATTGAAAAATAAACCATACAATTAACAATAAAGTTTTTCTCACTTTAAGTTGCTTTATTTTGTAAAATTTAAAATAAACTTGTAGGTTTTTTTTATAAATTCACTTTAAAATGATTAAAAGTCATTAAATATTGTAATAAAAAAAGCTGAGTAACTAAACAAAATAATGATATAAATGAAGTAAATTTTGAAACATTTATGAAATTCTTTTCTTTTTAAATATTGCTTTACCCATTTCAACCTATTTTTTACATATATCATAATATGCTGCTGTTATTTTTAGAATAATTCTAATTATAGATAATAATTGGAATAAACATAATTTAAAACTTTTACGAATTGATCGAATCTCTGCGTAAACCAAATTTAGTGTACCACTAAACAACATTGATCTTTAATATATTATTCTTTCTTACTTTCAACTTCTATGTTTTCTTATGAATACTCGAATATTCGCTATAGTTAAATATATCAAATGTATGAGTTATTAAGTTAACTTATGAGCTGTAGGACAAAACTATCGCGGACTCAAAAGTTGTTAAAGCTAGACATATCCGTATGAGATATTGCTTTGTGTTTTAAATTTATTTTACAATAGAAATGAAATATTTGTGCAGCTATTTTATCCATGTTTATTTTTTATTGGCTCTGAAATTGTAAATACTTGAATTTAAAAAAAAAAATAATGTATGCCATTTTGTAGTACCCATGCAAAAATGAACTTATAGGTTTTATTCAATCTTGTAGTTCCAACAACATGAAATACAATAATGACTTCCAATTTAGAGCGTGCATAAATATTTTTTCCTGATAATAATTTGCTTTTTGCTATGTTCATTATGCGTAAGTAGTCTTTATGAATATTGTCAGAATTTATAGTTTTACCGTAACATAAAATGAACATTGAATTTTAAAAATTAACCACACTCAAGATATTTTAGAGAAAAATCCATTGACAAAGAATTATAGTTTAATATCATAAACCTTAACCAAGTTTTTTAAAATCATATACGTTTTTTTCAAACTCAACATAGCGATGTAAAATTAATAAAAAAAAAATATCATCACAAATTAACTTTATATTTATAAATACAATGTACAAGACTAGCATAAGTATAAAAATATGTATTTGTTAAATAAAACACGATTCATTTAGTGTTGTAACAAATAACACCACATCTTGTGAGTTATTAAAATATGCATTAATTGTGTAACGCAAATAAATTGGAAGAGATATTTTTTGGAACTAGAAAATCTACTGTGCACTAAACTAAGAAATTTTAGGTTTTAAAATTCTAATTATTTTGAATCAAAAATCAAATTATGAATGAAATAAAGCCATTTAATTAGTTATAATAAAATGTCATCACACGTCACATTCATAAAGTCTTAAATTATTTATTATTCACACGAGTATCGCACTAGAAACTACTCAATAATCGTTACTTACATAATTATAGAAAAATTAAAATGTACTTTTCTGTACATACGCCTTATTTATTACTTAAGATTTTTTTTACCTTTTACCGGTTATACCAAACTTACATATATTTTTACTTACATTTATTTGAAAATAAAATACTTCTTCCAATTTACTTTTCGTATCTAGATTATATTAAAACGATCGAATTGTAAATAACGCAGTTTTGACATGACTACTATTTTTCTTACGACTGAAGTTTAAATGTAAATCATGTATAGTCCTTGTCGTGAAGACATTTTGTTTTGCGATGATGTGTCGGATTTTTTAATTCTATAACATATATTGATTTTATTGTTTGTGCAATCCTGTTTATGCCTACTACTATGAACTACTTCCTACGTTTTACAAATAATTTATCATTTCTTATACTAACTATAAAACTTATAGTTTTCCAGTCTCCTTCAAAAGAAAACTATTTTTATTGGTACCACGGTAGTACTACCTACTAGCCGAAAACATTTTGACTGTCAACAGCAAATAAACGGTATTCAAATTGCAATTTTGCAGCTGAGTTGCAATGCAAATGCAGATAGTCTAATTTATTTATTATTATATAGACTCTTTAACGAATAAAATATTTTTAAGGTGATTTGAACAGTTGAATATTTTAAGACTATCAAATTTTTTTTTAATGAAATCCTACGAATTGAGTGATTGTTATAAGTTTAAAAAATGATCGAATTTCTTATTTTTTAATCCGACACAGCATCAACCATTAATTTAATATTATTATTGTTATTTAGGTACATATTTAAATCTGTATAGTCATAGATTTTAAAGTATTCTAAAAAAAGTGTTTATTATTCAATTATTATTTGTAGAGTACTTGTAGGTTTACGTCATAATTTTTATATTCGGAATGCTATAATTTTTTTATATTACTAGAATTTACTGCCAACATTGTATGCCTTAAGTAATATTTAGTGTCAATTTAAATATTTCGTTAGTATTTTATCCAGTCATAAATGTATTAAAAAATATTTAATATAACGTAAGTTTTAGCTTGCGTGAGCGAATTTTGACTGAGTATTTACGAAAATAATTAATTAAAAAATACTTATTATTAATTAATAAAGCTAGATATAAAATATATTTCCTGATGTGTCAAAATTCGCTTCCTACTATGCAATGGTGAGTATGCGTAAATTGACATTTTGAATAATGCACGATTTTACGTTACTTTCTACAACATTTTAGATCACCCTACATTACAACATGATCTCTAATTTTATTCATTATTTTATGATTTTTTATTAAATTTTACTAATGGTTTTTCTGTTTTCATTGATTGTCTGATTTTTTTTTACTTTTTTTATTATGATAAAATACAATGCGATACTATTTTATATGAATTAAAGTTTAATTCTCAAAATTTTAATTAAATTCAATTTCGTTTTTAACCCCCAACCCAAAAAGACAGGTGTTATTTTGACCTGTGTATCTATGTATCTGTGTATCTGTCTGTGGCATCGTAGCTGCTAAACTAATGAACCGATTTTAATTTTTTTTTTGTTTGAAAGGTGGCTTCCAAGAAAATTGGTTCAGCCGTTTGAAAGTTATCAGCTCTTTTCTAGTTACTGTAACCTTCACTTGTTGAGGGTGTTATAAATTTTTAATTTACACTTGTAAAATATTTTAAACAAGATGATGCCTGCGACTTCGTCTGCATGGATATAAGACATAGGTTTTTAAAATCCCGCGAGAGCTTAGTTCTCCTTGGTATAAAGTAGC
Source organism: Maniola jurtina (assembly GCF_905333055.1). Taxonomy (NCBI): domain Eukaryota; kingdom Metazoa; phylum Arthropoda; class Insecta; order Lepidoptera; family Nymphalidae; genus Maniola; species Maniola jurtina. The sequence continues at coordinate 6,782,517 of NC_060052.1, read as the reverse complement.
CTACGTGGTAATTCAGGGTATAAGCTAGTATGTTTCTATCATTCCAAATTCAAATTTCAGCCAAATCGGGTTCAGTCATTGTGGTGTGAAGGAGTAACAAACATCCAAACTTTTACATATTTTATTATCTTAATAAATATGATAAATATAATATTTATTATATTAATACATATTTATGAATATAATATCCTACCTAAATTATAAATTTTTGGAAATTCGATTATTTATTTTTAAACTATAAAATGGTTTCAAAATTGCACAAAGTCTAGGCCAGTAGCAGAAATTAACAAAGCTTTTAAATTATTAGTAATTTTAAAAATATACTTTTATCCATACGTAAAATCATTCAAAATCACTCATATTCCTACCTCACTTGTACTGTTCATCAATAGAAAGCGATACCTAATGTAGATTTGTGTGTAAACATATTTTGAAAAATTATTTATCAATATAATTTTGATTGTTAGGTTTATCATTTATCAATGATAATTATCATGATATTATAATATCACGGTTAGAAACTTAAATAACATTTATAACAGTAAATGATAAATAGACATTTTCTTGATAATTTATGGTCACAATTAATTATAAATGAACACTATCATCATTTATCAATTGATTATTGCGATTGATGTTAAATGAATTAATATTACATCTTAAGTTGAGATCTTATTGAGTGTTTTTTGACTTTACTCAAACTTTTAAATAAAACGTGACCGATTTATGCGAGCGATATCACGCTGTCTCTTTTATGAATAAAGTAAAACTGTTGTTTTATAATTTGAAAACCTCTTAAATTGATTTTAATTTATGAACAATTTTCTTGTTATCAATGTAATTAATTAATAATTATTATCTATATAAAAATAAAAAAACGAAATGTAATTTGTCAGCAACGTTTTGCGAAATCACACCAGCGCGCGGGGTGATTCGCTAACTCCGTGTCTAATACTGAATGACAGCCACTGGCTCATTTGACATTGTTTGGTTCTACATTGCTGCTTCATTGAGTGATATTACAATATTTTTTCATAGAACGCCTTCAATGGATAAATAAAATTAATCCCCGACCCAAAAAGAGGGGTGTTATAAGTTTGACGTGTGTATCTGTCTGTGGCATCGTAGCTCCTTAACTAATGAACCGATTTTAATTTAGTTTTTTTTGTTTGAAAGGTGGTTTGATCAAGAGTGTTCTTATCTATAATTTAAGAAAATCGGTTCAGCCGTTTGAAAGTTATCAGCTCTTTTCTACCTTGTAACCTTCACTTGTCGGGGGGGTGTTAGAAATTTTAATTTACACTTTTAAATTCCAAATGAACTTGGTGATTATCTTTCAATGTTAGACACTGAGGCTGAGATCTATAGAGCGCACTTTGACTTTGCTCAGACTTAAGACACCGTTAAAACGAGACAGCGTTATACCACTGGCATCAATCTATCTCGTTTTAACTGAAACTTAAGTCTATGCAAAGTCAAAGATCTCAGCCTGAGTTAGCAACTCAGTAGACAGGTCACAATTTAATACTTAATTTAGTAATATGTATAACAAAACAAAAGCACTGATTTAAATCGTTTATTCATCTAGTACGTTTAATGTTTCGTTTGTTACTTTTTAACATTTCTGAATTATCTCATAATGTATTTTTTTTTTTACCTAGACCGCTTTGAATTTGAAGTAACAAACTAAGAATTCAGTTTTTCAAATACCTTAATGCTAATAACAACGAGAAAATTGAAAATTGTAAACCCTATCGTAAGGCTAGAGGCAAATCTGGTGGGATTCCGAAGAATTGTTGAAAAACTATTTTTCGCGCGCGAAATTCAAGATTAGTCTTAAACCTTAGGCCAGGAACTAATCTAGCGAAATATTGGTACTGATTCTGTTGGCAACTATAGAGTATTCGCATACTCTTCTTACTAATGTAATATGAAAAGGACAGACACATCTTGGCAGTTCTAAATTTAATTTAGAGCTGTCACAACCCGTGACTTTAGCGGCCAGTCGCGAGCCTTCTGTTTAAATTTATAGCGTGCACTAAAGTTTAGTCTTTAAATGTAAAATTCATGTTCCGTCCCTTTTCAACAATATTAAAAGGAGGAGGATGCAGATACTCTAAATTTAGTTTAGGGAAAGACAACTGAATCGGCGCCACTGATACAAGGTGACGTATTGTATAAAGGTAGTATCAGACCTATAGTTCGCGACAGGTCGACATGGCAATCGGGGTGGGGACGCCCCGCACACCCGCACAGCCCTCGCGCTAACCCGGTGCGGGATAGAGCGGGTGACGTGCGGGGCGTCCCCCGCCTCATACCTCCATTGCCATGTCGGTCTGTCGCGAACTATAGGTGCAAATCGAAAATTCCGCACGCGTTTTTCCGCTCGCGGAATCGCACTAGATTTGTCGCGAGTATAAAGCAGTGTGGGCGTAAATGTATGCGAATTTTTTTTTTTATAATTAGGATAGTCATAGAACGATATTTAACACTTTTACAAAAATTCAAATTTCACTTATTCATAACGAAATATCTTTGGTGTATTAATGTGTCCCTTGCATCTAACTGCCTGTAGCAGCCATGCAGCGTATGATATATAACTGATAAATAAAAATACCGCTACATATTACTACTTGTATTACTTGGGCTGTATTTACAACATGTGCCTTGGTTACAATTAAAACTGTGGTAGAAAAACGAGGGCCGGAGCTTGATGCTAGACCGAGGTGTTGCGGTCTTGATGATCTGAAGTGAATTGGTTGAATGCGCTGCCCGGGGTTCGTCCAGGCCAGCAAGATATTTTGAATCGTTCCGAATTCAAATTGTGTTCTCTAAGTGACAGCTGCAAAGTGTGTTGCTTTCTTCGCAGCTGCCGGTCTTAAAAGAGAGGCTGCATGCCTCTACATGCCCACTTCCTATAAAGTCCTCCTACAATACGCGACAGTCTGAGATGGCAATTGGGGTATGAGGCAGGGGGACGCTCCGCAAACCCACACAGCTCCTGCCCTAATCCGCTGCGGGTGAGCGCGGGTTGGAGCAGGATGGGCCTCACCCCGGTTGTCATCTCAACCTTCACTTTACCTATTGATAAAATATTTTCATAACCTTTTTTTAACCCCCGACCCAAAAAGAGGGGTGTTATAAGTTTGACGTGTGTATCTGTCTGTAGCATCGTAGCTCCTAAACGGATGAACCGATATTAATTTAGTTTTTTTTTTGTTTGAAAGGTGGCTCGATCGAGTGTTCTTAGCTATAATTCAAGAAAATCGGTTCAGCCGTTTGAAAGTTATCAGCTCTTTTCTAGTTTTCTTGTAGAGGTTTTTGTGTCGAGGGTTTGTAAATTTTGAGTTATCATTATAAAGGGTGTACAATCAACTTCATTTGAATTTACTACCAATTTTTTTTAGTAAAGTTCAATGGTTTTCAGGGACAGCACTTTCAAGTTATACTCCTTTTATGTCTGCAACTGTTTAAAAATTAAATAAATTAAGTAATGTCTAATGTCCCGGCCACATTAACGGCCAACAACGCAATGTTCAACGGCGTTTCCCGTTAAACGTAGATGTAACCACGATCAACGTACAACGGCATTCACAATGCCGTTTGGGGTTAGACGATTTTGACCCCAATTCAATTGGTATTAGACGTTAACCGTTCAAGTGTGGCCACTCAGTTTAACGCGTTGATTATCGCGATTATTATGGCGTTGTTGGGCATTGACCTTAATGTAGCAAATCGATATTTATACTTTTTAGGTTAACAAATCCTAATTTTTGTTATAATCTTATGACAAGTAAAAATAATAAATAAGTTTAGTATAAAACCGTAAGATGAAGGTACATACCAGACAACTTCCAATTTTATTATCTATCCAGTTACCTTACTGCCAATAAATCTTTTTGCTAGGTAGACTCAAGCCGGCAAGAAATATTGTACTCAACCTTTAGAAAGAGATTTCGTAGAGTTGTCTCTGTCACTCATACCTATGTGACGTTTTGTCGGTCTCAATGACAGAGACAACGCTCTACGAAACCGCTATCTCTTTCTAAAGGTCGATGTACAATATTTCCTGCCGGGCACCGTACTGAGTCTCGTAAAGTGTTAAAGTGTATTAAAAGGGTCTATAACCGCGACATTCAAATTTAATTTGGTTTTTTGCAATTTGTAAATTAATACGACAAAGTAGGCTAATGGCATTCTAATTCCGACAATGGCAGTATCATCTTCACAGGATTACATAAAAATCTTTACTTGAAAGTGTCCAATTTAAGAAATTAGTCATAATAATGAGTTTGGCGTGAGTTACTCACAAATTAGTCGGTACTCTGACTAATTTCTTAACCTGGACACTTTCAAGTAAAGATTTTTATATAAGCCTGTGAGGATGATACTGCCATTGTCGCAATTAGAATACCATAAGCCTACTTTGTCGTATTAGTTTACAAATTGCGAAAAACCAAATCAAATTTGAATTTCGCGAGCAGACCCGTCTCATGCACCTTAAGGGCCGGCGCACATATGGCGGAGCGCAGCGCAGAGCATGCCCGCGAAGTTTTCTAATCGCGGGACACATTACGCGAATATCTACCAGAGAATGCGCGAGCACGCGCGGGACTGCGCGCGGATGCGCGAGTATCCGCACGGATGCACAATAAAACGGAACACGGAAAACAATGTCGATAATACTTTGACTGTGAAAAATGCTCTGCGCTGCGCTCCGCCATGTGTTCGCCGGCCCTAAGTGTTAATTTAAAGTTGTCATACAATTTTGCCCGCACTGCATCGAGTGTACAATATAACATTATGAAATAGTGTATAGTAGGTATAGGCATTATGTATTGACTATTGTTAATAAAATATAAGTTAGTTTATAAGGACGCGTATCGTTGTAAATATCCTGACATATAAATTATTGTATTTCATAATAAAAATTTAACTGATCTATTTCTTGTGGTATGTTTTTTAGTTCCTCTTCCCACCTAATTACTGTAGGAAAGCGGAAAGACGACCTTTGCTTGGTGCTTTAAACTTTTGAGTTGTATCATAAGTTAATTCGCAGTAAGAACATCCTATGCGCCGTGCATTGTGCGTCGCTTACGCTTTTCTGAGAGAAGCGATTTGTTTACCTACCTGCCTGCCTACACTAAGGATTTATCATTATTTTGAATGGCATTATTGAAACCCCTTTGAAACATCGACTCGAAATATATTACAGGAGGCTTCTGAATTTTGCTAATAATAAACTATCTTTTATATTTACCTTTTGTGTCATGACGCATGAGTAAAGGTGCCCACGCACTTGAACTGAACTGCGCGTCGCGGCAGCGCCCCGCACAATATTCTCTCAAGCCGCGACCCGCGGCAGTGACGTACGCGCGTCGCGTCTGGAGAGAATATCGTGCGGGGCGCTGCCGCGACGCGCAGTTCAGCTGCAGTTCAGTTCGAGTGCGTGGGCACCTTAATCATAAAATTATCAAAATTGACCGTAGTGGGTAAATCTATATGATATTGACCGAAAGCTTATTAAGATGGTAAGAAGTTTAAGACCATGAATCTGGTAGGAATGATTCTCATCTCATGGTATCAGGAAGTACCCATAGTCCGCGACAGGTTGAGATGGCAATCGGGGTATGAGGCAGGGGTCGTCCCGCGCATCGGGTCGGGTTAGCGCGAGGAGTGGGTGTGCGAGGCGTTTCCTCCCCAATTGCTATTTCAACCTGTCGCGTACAGGTAAGAGGTAAATACAGATTTTTTTTTTTTAATAAGAATTCAATTTTATTTATTTTTTATTTATTTTTATTTTTTATGGAGACAAACAGTATTAAAAATAAACAAAAGGTAGCACAAATACAAAGACACACACCACAACAGTCTCCAACGAAAAGTTATCACAAAATTAAAACACACAATAGCCGGGTATAAGAAGGTACATAGGAAAAAAAAAACAGAAAATAGGTAAATTTCTACTGTTTGTCGCATGTTTCCAGCCTATGTTATGATAACAATAACTATGTATTATTCCTCTTTATCTCGTTTGGCCAGAAAGCCAGAATGGCCGGAAATAAGTAGCCATTTGACACCTTTGATTGACTGATTTCTGTCAATTTAAGATAAAAGTCCGCGGCAAAATTAAATATTTTTAATTTTATAATGTTTTTGTGAATTATTTTGTGTAGATTATTTATTTTCATGTTTATTAAATTACGTTTTTGAGTCATTTAACAAAATATGAATTTTGTTACAAAAAAGGTAAGTTTAAGTTAACGAGTAGGTAGGTACCTAAAATACTACTTATGATAAATATTTAAAATGAATTAGCAAATGAGCCATTAAGTATTATTTATTAAGCGTTTAAGGTAGTATGTACTAATTGCACTGTTGAATAAATACCTACCGATAAAGTCGTATCTATGTTTTCAGATTTACGATCATGTTAAAAATTCTACTACTCTTGGGTCTGTCGCACACTGCGGCGTTGGTGGACGGGACACCTTACTGCGCTCTGCGCTACAGGCGCCTGTGCCAGGGGAAGGGCAGACACGTGGCGTGCCGGTTTCCCGTCGTATGTATACCTGCTTGTATAGGGTCTGGCACACTGCGGCGTTGATGGACGAGACACCTTACTGCGCTCTGCGCGACAGGCGCCTGTGCCAGGGGGAGGGCAGACACGTGGCGTTCCGGTTTCCCGTCGTATGTGTAGGTACCTGCTTGTATTGGGTCTGGCACACTGCGGCGTTGGTGGACGAGACACCATACTGCGCTCTGCGCTACAGGCGCTTGTGCCAGGGAAAGGGCAGATAGCAGTTTCCCGTCGTATGTATACCTGCTTGTATAGGGTCTGGCACACTGCGGCGTTGGTGGACGAGACACCTTACTGCGCTCTGCGCTACAGGCGCCTGTGCCAGGGGAAGGGCAGACACGTGGCGTGCCGGTTTCCCGTCGTATGTATACCTGCTTGTATAGGGTCTGGCACACTGCGGCGTTGGTGGACGAGACACCTTACTGCACTCTGCGCGACAGGCGCCTGTGCCAGGGGGAGGGCAGACACGTGGCGTGCCGGTTTCCCGTCGTATGTGTAGGTACCTGCTTGTATTGGGTCTGGCACACTGCGGCGTTGGTGGACGAGACACCTTACTGCGCTCTGCGCTACAGGCGCTTGTGCCAGGGGAAGGGCAGACACGTGGCGTGCCGGTTTCCCGTCGTATGTATACCTGCTTGTATAGGGTCTGGCACACTGCGGCGTTGGTGGACGAGACACCTTACTGCACTCTGCGCGACAGGCGCCTGTGCCAGGGGGAGGGCAGACACGTGGCGTGCCGGTTTCCCGTCGTATGTGTAGGTACCTGCTTGTATTGGGTCTGGCACACTGCGGCGTTGGTGGACGAGACACCTTACTGCGCTCTGCGCTACAGGCGCTTGTGCCAGGGAAAGGGCAGATAGCAGTTTCCCGTCGTATGTATACCTGCTTGTATAGGGTCTGGCACACTGCGGCGTTGGTGGACGAGACACCTTACTGCGCTCTGCGCTACAGGCGCCTGTGCCAGGGGAAGGGCAGACACGTGGCGTGCCGGTTTCCCGTCGTATGTATACCTGCTTGTATAGGGTCTGGCACACTGCGGCGTTGGTGGACGAGACGCCTTACTGCGCTCTGCGCTACAGGCGCCTGTGCCAGGGGAAGGGCAGACACGTGGCGTGCCGGTTTCCCGTCGTATGTATACCTGCTTGTATAGGGTCTGGCACACTGCGGCGTTGGTGGACGAGACGCCTTACTGCGCTCTGCGCTACAGGCGCCTGTGCCAGGGGAAGGGCAGACACGTGGCGTGCCGGTTTCCCGTCGTATGTATACCTGCTTGTATAGAGTCTGGCACACTGCGGCGTTGGTGGACGAGACACCTTACTGCGCTCTGCGCTACAGGCGCCTGTGCCAGGGGAAGGGCAGACACGTGGCGTGCCGGTTTCCCGTCGTATGTATACCTGCTTGTATAGGGTCTGGCACACTGCGGCGTTGGTGGACGAGACACCTTACTGCGCTCTGCGCTACAGGCGCCTGTGCCAGGGGAAGGGCAGACACGTGGCGTGCCGGTTTCCCGTCGTATGTATACCTGCTTGTATAGGGTCTGGCACACTGCGGCGTTGGTGGACGAGACGCCTTACTGCGCTCTGCGCTACAGGCGCCTGTGCCAGGGGAAGGGCAGATAGCAGTTTCCCGTCGTATGTATACCTGCTTGTATAGGGTCTGGCACACTGCGGCGTTGGTGGACGAGACACCTTACTGCGCTCTGCGCTACAGGCGCCTGTGCCAGGGGAAGGGCAGACACGTGGCGTGCCGGTTTCCCGTCGTATGTATACCTGCTTGTATAGGGTCTGGCACACTGCGGCGTTGGTGGACGAGACGCCTTACTGCGCTCTGCGCTACAGGCGCCTGTGCCAGGGGAAGGGCAGACACGTGGCGTGCCGGTTTCCCGTCGTATGTATACCTGCTTGTATAGGGTCTGGCACACTGCGGCGTTGGTGGACGAGACACCTTACTGCGCTCTGCGCTACAGGCGCCTGTGCCAGGGGAAGGGCAGACACGTGGCGTGCCGGTTGTAGTGATTCGAAAAAAATCGAATCACGGAATTGTAATAAACAATTACGAACGACATCTACCGGTCGCGTAATACATTACTAGGACAAAGAATTTCTGACATTGACAGACTTCAACGTCAACACTGATTAACATTCAGTGCCATCTGTCGGAGAATAGTTTACATAGACTAATCAAACAATGACAGTTTTTCTAGAACATTCTTTAAAATAAAACTACTCATACAAATTAGCGACCTCTAACGACAGATAGCTTTCCATTTAAAAATAACTGTCAAGACTATTCAATTAATCATATACGCTAGCGACATCTGTCGATCAATAGTCTTTCATTCTGGAAACTTCCCCGACAAACTAATAACATTTCCTGTAGCCAGAACACTCGAGAATACACCTTATTTCCGCTAAATTTAATATAAATAAGCAATCCTCCTAGTTCAGGGACATTCCTGATTTCTATTACCTGCAATCACGACGCAGGAGTGAAGTGAAAGTAATAAATAAGTGTAGTGAATTCTGTGTAACCCTGGATTAAGGTTGGTAACTGTGATGTTATTAAATTATAAGTTTAGGCTAATTGTTTTGTACTCGTTTAACCTAACCCTTGCGATAGGATATTTACTAACAGAATCTGTAAACTCGTTCCATCACTTTTATATTATACGACCTGCACTTGGCTCAGACGACCCAAGGCCCATCTAAAGTTATGGAACGAGAGTTTGAGCAAATCATTTAAGATTGCCTCTCTCGATTCCAGGGTTCCTTCTACCAGGAAGCTCTAACAGTTACACTGAAGCTCTGCTATTAACCTGACTGCTACCCCACCGGCGAAGTGTCTATCAACTTCGTACCGTCTACCCAAGCCACGCTGCACACTGCTGTCGAGTAGCCTACGCACAAGCACTGAGCCGCCGCACCGCAGCGCCGCCCGAGCATCGTCGATTGTCCGACGCGTCTGCGAGCCCTCTGCGAGCCCGTGTCTGCCCCGGCGTCTGACCAAGGCCAGTTGTCTTCCTTCGGACAGTCAACGTATCTTCATGCGTATGCGATTCTCAATTAACTACCCTGTGATTGTAGCGCGTTACCTACGGCCGCTCCCGACTGAGTTATCTATTAAGTTTATTTAAGTTCCACAATGACGGAGCTATCTAACAACCTATTTATTTTCCACAATTAACTACCCTGCTCTCGTACCGCGTACCTATTAGTTCATTTAGTTTCTACGATTAACTACCCATGTGATCTTACCGCGTATCTATTAGTAATTTATTTTCCACATGGCGACCACAAACACGACAGTGGCGCCCACTCTAATTTTTGTGTCTCTTATTGTGGAATAAAAAAGGTGCCTAATCACAGTTCACCCACAGGTTCGAGATCGCATAGCATTAACATACGCTGACCGTAACAAAGTGTATGGTTACGAGTATATTTTGAAATTTTTGTGTAAAATTTCAGGATACACTACGTGTGTATATTTTGTACTAACTTCTATATTTTATATTTTGTGTAACACAGTTACCAACTTTTATAAGTGTTCCACGAATCACTCTTAACTTCCATTTTACTTTACACACATTCACAATGTCTTACCCGATTAAATACCTATCTCTTCTAAACAATGAACTCAAATACGAAGTTATAGCAGACCTAGACGGTAATAATTTAGGCACCTGGCATGTCAAAGACATAAAACTAACCAATTACAACACTCAAACTTAAGATTATGCATCATTTTCTATATAACATTACAAACCACCTACTAGGCATAATTTTAAGAAATTAGACTACATCTATCCACTAAACTCACAAACTAATTAATCGATTCATTAGCTAATCACCCTAATCTCAAATACCTATGAACATAAATAAAGCCGCGGAAAGTGCTATCAAACAAACATGATCATTCCATGCATCCAGATTCAAAAAAAGAAACAACAACCGATAAACAGTGTCCACGTAATGTACAGCAGTCAACTCAAGTTTAACATCACGCGATATGCATGAACTTTAAGGTTGGTTGTACACCGCGTCGCGCAATCTTACGTTCATCAAAACAAAGTAGTTAGAACCGGTACACTATACAGATACCTACACCAGTATCTAACATATACTCACCTATTACATTTAACTAGACATAACTACAAACTCAGTAAGTTATGTACATCTACCCTCAACCTAAACAACTAATGTACCAACCGCTACATAAAAATCACTACTTATTCCACAGACATACCTTGCGAAGTCCAAAAAGAATATTACTATAATGCTAGATACACACTAACGTGCTGATGACCTAAAGGTCAGTACAAAATTGGCCTTCACTGACCTAAAAGGTGAATGCTACGCCTACACTAAGGCACTACTAGTACACAACTAATTGTATTTTGCTTACCTAAAAAGGTGAAATACGTCCATATCTTAATGACCTAAAAGTTAAGATATCCTTCTATAACAAGTTGTTAATCCACTATACTAAACAGTGAAAAGACAACTACACCGATTATTTTTGGACTTTGCAACAATCATAACACCTGCTAAACATGAGAGCGAGTCATGGCGAACAAACGCGATAACTCTGTACACTAGGACGCGATGAACCACTAGTATGGCCACCGCTTTATGAATGACTGAAGAATGTTCGGATAGTACGAAAGATGAAGCATGACAAGGTTAACTCGAACTTTAGCGATATTTAGAGGTAGTGTAGAAGGATTTTATTAGATAAAATCCTAACCTAAAAAGGGGAATATGTAGTGATTCGAAAAAAATCGAATCACGGAATTGTAATAAACAATTACGAACGACATCTACCGGTCGCGTAATACATTACTAGGACAAAGAATTTCTGACATTGACAGACTTCAACGTCAACACTGATTAACATTCAGTGCCATCTGTCGGAGAATAGTTTACATAGACTAATCAAACAATGACAGTTTTTCTAGAACATTCTTTAAAATAAAACTACTCATACAAATTAGCGACCTCTAACGACAGATAGCTTTCCATTTAAAAATAACTGTCAAGACTATTTAATTAATCATATACGCTAGCGACATCTGTCGATCAATAGTCTTTCATTCTGGAAACTTCCCCGACAAACTAATAACATTTCCTGTAGCCAGAACACTCGAGAATACACCTTATTTCCGCTAAATTTAATATAAATAAGCAATCCTCCTAGTTCAGGGACATTCCTGATTTCTATTACCTGCAATCACGACGCAGGAGTGAAGTGAAAGTAATAAATAAGTGTAGTGAATTCTGTGTAACCCTGGATTAAGGTTGGTAACTGTGATGTTATTAAATTATAAGTTTAGGCTAATTGTTTTGTACTCGTTTAACCTAACCCTTGCGATAGGATATTTACTAACAGAATCTGTAAACTCGTTCCATCACTTTTATATTATACGACCTGCACTTGGCTCAGACGACCCAAGGCCCATCTAAAGTTATGGAACGAGAGTTTGAGCAAATCATTTAAGATTGCCTCTCTCGATTCCAGGGTTCCTTCTACCAGGAAGCTCTAACAGTTACACTGAAGCTCTGCTATTAACCTGACTGCTACCCCACCGGCGAAGTGTCTATCAACTTCGTACCGTCTACCCAAGCCACGCTGCACACTGCTGTCGAGTAGCCTACGCACAAGCACTGAGCCGCCGCACCGCAGCGCCGCCCGAGCATCGTCGATTGTCCGACGCGTCTGCGAGCCCTCTGCGAGCCCGTGTCTGCCCCGGCGTCTGACCAAGGCCAGTTGTCTTCCTTCGGACAGTCAACGTATCTTCATGCGTATGCGATTCTCAATTAACTACCCTGTGATTGTAGCGCGTTACCTACGGCCGCTCCCGACTGAGTTATCTATTAAGTTTATTTAGTTCCACAATAAGACACAACCTATTTGTAAGATTGTTTGACTATAATTATAAGTATCAATCCGTCTTCGCGTTTTACTAAATTCCTACCTGTCGCACGAAGCGCGACACGGTTTCCCGTCGTATGTATACCTGCTTGTATAGGGTCTGGCACACTGCGGCGTTGGTGGACGAGACACCTTACTGCGCTCTGCGCTACAGGCGCCTGTGCCAGGGGAAGGGCAGACACGTGGCGTGCCGGTTTCCCGTCGTATGTATACCTGCTTGTATAGGGTCTGGCACACTGCGGCGTTGGTGGACGAGACACCTTACTGCGCTCTGCGCTACAGGCGCCTGTGCCAGGGGAAGGGCAGATATGTGGCGTTGCAGTTTCCCGTCGTATGTATACCTGCTTGTATAGGGTCTGGCACACTACGGCGTTGGTGGACGAGACGCCTTAACCTTAACTTATATAAAATCGCGTGGTTGTTTTTGATTTTCACAGATAAAAGTAGCCTATGTCAGATATATTATTTTATTTTGATTTTCTTTCCAGCCGGGACCAGGGTTGTCATGTCAAAATTATACCCAAATAAAATTCACAAGTGATCTGAAAAATTTCATAGTCCATTATATAAACAAGTAAGTACGAACGTCATTTGTTGTTCTGGTCTGTAGGTATTCGACCTTATACCTAATATGAATTTTCAAAAACCGTGATTTTTTCAAAAACCAACGAGTCAATTTTGATGTTTTATTTTTCACAAACACAATCCAGGTACAAACTTACCTACTTTCAGAAACGTTCATAATACATTAAGGTAATTAAGATTATTATCATTCTTATTTCTTACTAGCTGATGCCCGCAGCTTCGCCCGCGTGGATTGGTCAGATCCCCTGCAGCATCAGGATTGAGGAGTTGGACTCCAAATTTTTTATGAAACAATGTCGCAAAGTTCCTCTATCGATTAAAAAAGAAATGACGCAAATCGGTTCAGAAATCTCGGAGATTTCAGTGTAGGTACATAGGTAGAAAAACACAACTCCCTTTCTGAAAGTCGGTTAAAAAAGTAGCCTATGTTACTCCCTGGTCAATTCTCTACTTATCTGTGAAAATCCCGTCAAAATCGGTTCAGCCGTTCCCAAGATTAGCCTTTTCAAACAGATAGACAGACAAAAATTTTAAAAACGTGTGATTCAGTTATAGTATCGTTCAAATAACCATATGAGCTTAATATGCGGTAGTTATTTCGAAATTACAGACAGACACTCCAATTTTATTTATTAGTATAGATGTAGGTTCCTACCTATCTATGTACCTTCCTACGAAAAACCTATGAAAAATAAATGCTGTGTTCACTACAACTTGTCCCCTGATGTTACGTTGGCACGATTGCAAATCACACAATAATAAGCCCTAAGTACAAAGGAATAAAGCAAACAAAGCAGTGGTGCCAACATGACGGCAGGGAACAATAAATAATGGTCTGTACCTACTTGCACTATTTTTTTTTTCAAAGACGTCGGCAACGCATCGCTGCTGGGAAGGAGAGAGTTCGTGGCGGTGTGCATTTACCGCGTCCACAGATTATGATGTTAGTTGTAAGTTTTATTACTAACGTGTAATTAGACGTCGGGACTTCGTCTGTGTTGGTGTTAGCTGGCGGGCGTGCTCTGCCTTTTTGGAGTGTTTTTTTTGTTAAAACTGACTGGAAAGGGTGCCGTGCGTATGTCGGCGAGTGCCGGCACAGACGGGGTCCATACTTGTACATAATGTATTGTTTAACTAACTTGTTACAAATAACTACAAACTTGACATTGGCTAATCTTTGTAAAGCCAGACGAGAGAGAAAAAAAAATTTGACGTCGACAACGCATTTATCATAGTATTCTGTGGTATATTGTACCTACCAATACCATAGAAATATTAAATCCCAGTACCTGGTAGGTCTAGACTCTAGACTCTAGAGGTACACAGACCTAGAATAATAAGTTACTCTCAAAATCATGACAGGAAAAATTGAACTCTGGTTCTCTTCATGTTTTTCAGAGTTGGGACCGCGAGTTAGCTAAACTGGCTCAGAGACTTGCAGACCAGTGCCAATTCGTACACGATGACTGTAGAGCTACTGGTTAGTATCTAGGTACTCCTACCTACTGTGTGTATGTATGTGTAGCAGAACCCTAAAAACCTAAGTCCACGCGGAAAACGTCGTGGGCTAGTTATTATCATTTTCCAGTGCGTTACCCATATGCTGGTCAGAGCGTAGGAGAGGTGCGCTGGCGCAGCGGCGCCGAGGGCGAGGCTGCGTCCCTGGGCGCCCAGCGCGCGATACGTCGCGTGCTCGACGCGTGGTGGGGCGAGCGACGTCGCGTGTACGCGCGACAACTCATTGCGCCCTTCAGACTTACTACCAAGTTAGAAACTAGACCTATTTAAAAAAATAATTAAAAATATTCATCTCATAATATACCTGAGGTCAACTTATGGCACTTAGAACAAGTCATGATTACCATTGGTTTGATAAGCAAAATCTATTATCAAAAACGAGTTTCTTGCTGGTTCTTCTCGGTAGGAATTGCATTCCGAACCATGTGGTTATTTTGACGATTCAAAATCACTTGTAAAAGTTTATTTAAATAAAAATCTATTATATTCTATTAAAAACGCAAATCCACTAAAATAAAATCGATTTTTTTTCTTCAGAGATATGGTCTGGGGCCACTTCAGCCAGCTAGCAGTATGGAGACTCCAAGCAGTAGGCTGTGGCGCCGTGCGTCACGGCTTCCAACATACGAGAATGTTGCTAGTGTGTGACTTCTCCCACACTAACATGCTGGGTCAAAGGACGATGACGCCGGGCCCCCTGGCGCCTTGTCCAATGCACACTGAGAGGCGGCCGCGGTCTGCTTACCCTTTGCTGTGTGCTCCAGTAAGTGCTGACGCACTAGATAGTGTGTGACTTCTTCCACACTGACATGCTGAGTCACACGGTCACACCGGGTCCTCTGGCGCCTTGTCTCTCGTACACTGCCAGACGGCCGCGTACTCCTTATCCTTTGATGTGTGCTTCAGTAAGTGTTGACGCACTAGGTAGAGTGTGACTTCTCCCACACTGACATGCTGGGTCAGACGGTCACGCCGATCCCTCTGGCGCCTTGTCCCAAGCACTGCGAGGCGGCGAGGACTGCTGACCGTTGCTGTGTGCCTGTAAGTGTTAATATACCTACTAGATAGTGTGTGATTTCTGTGTGAGTTAAAGGACCAAGGGTCCCAATCTCTTCAATTTCCACACCATGATAGATTTCAATAATGAATATATCTCAATTTACAGTTAAAAATACCAACATCTACAGAAAAAGACGACCGCGAAATTATCAAAGGCTACGATTATAGCTACGACGAAGACGTAGAAGATGATGAAGAAGAAGAAAGAATAACGCAAGCAACACGAGGTATACCTAACACGCAAGCACAGTGGCAGCGCTCTGCCACTAACTGGCAGCTGGTTGCACTAACTTGGTATTGGTAAGCTAACACTTGGCTGCAATCCAAAGCTGCCCGGCTAGCATGGGCAGTAGATAAAAATTATATCCCCGATTATATCCACTGATTTCTATGACATCAGTGGATATAATCGGGGGATATAATTTTTATCTACTGCCCATGCTAGCCGGGCTGATGCAGCCTTAAGTGGACTTTACACTCGCGGCGCGAACGGCCGTGAATGTCCGCGACAACTGCGAATCACGAGTGTAGATGTTGTTCACGCCTCCGCGTTCGTGCTTCGCGCCTTTCCCCGATCAGTGTCGGTTTTTGGTCCGCGACAAAGGATTTGCGGCGCGCGAACGTGAACGCATCGTCAACGTCACGAACAAGACTGAAGATTTGCGAGTGTGGAGGGACACAGGTCAGGCGTGGATCGCGGCATACATTCACGGCGTGAAATAACGGCGCGACTTCACATGGAGTGTAGAGCCGGCTTAAGATGAAACACACTTGCCTAGAAGATGTCTATTCACTCTTGACTTAAAGGTACCTTTCGGAACATTTAAAAAGTAAATTGTCAGCCTGTCGTTTTTTTACTTTCTTTCAGCAATTGCCAAATATAGAACGACCACGCAACGGGCAATAGATAAGTTTGAGCAAGATATAGACTTGAGTAGCAGTGAGCCTGTCACTATGAAGAAGTACCGCCATTGGGAGACAAGAAGATTAGGGTTTGGTAGATCACAGTAGGTGTTTTTAGTTATTCGGATGTTTACTAACTGAACTTACCAAAGCAATGAAAGTAATTCCGATATCATATGTTGAGGCTTACGGGGTACCACATCCTTCAAAGAGTCCAGCTGGTGTTTGATGGTAATTTGGTTGTATGCAAACTATTGGCAAACCAAACAAACCAACGAAATTAGTGCCATTATCATGTATTATTATTATGTATTATTATGCAGTTGGTGTGGCATACCACACCAACTGCACTCCAAAGACAGCAGCAACGTTACCATCCATACTAATATTATAAATGCGAAAGTGTGTCTGTCTGTCTGCTACCTTTTCACGGTCCAACAGTTTAACCGATTTTGATGAAAGGTACAGAGTTAGCTTACATCCCAGGGAAGGACATAGGCTACTTTTTATCCCGGAACATCAAAGAGTTTCCCACGGGATGCTTAAAAGCCCATCTGTTTGACCGATTTAAGTGAAATTTGGTACCTCTGTCAAATTCTGTTTGGTGGTTGGTTTGGTATCTCTGTCAGTGTTTTTATCAAAGGGAACTCAATGCGTTTCTACTTTAATTTACCTATAGAAACCAAAAGCCACACGAGCGAAGGTACGAGCATAACATTAAATAAAATATTATAGTGTGGATTCAGAGAACGAGGACTACGCAATATTTTCAAAAGCTAAACAGAAGCTGATACATGATGAAGCATATGATGATGAGGATACGAAGCCGGAGGATGAAGGAAACCTCTTCACCAGAGCTGATGGCACTGCTAATCAAGTGAGGATATTACTTTCTTGACAATTAAATATCACTTAACGGTGAAGGGAAATATCGCGAGAAAATCTACATACCTGAGAGTTCTCCAAAATATTCTCAAAGGTGTGTGAAGTCTACACTTGACTAGCTTGGTGGATTATGGTCTAAACCCTTCCTATTTTAAGTAGTGGGCCGACAATCTGTTGAGAGAGGACTGCCTTCTACGTATTCGTCTTGCGAATCATGCAGGTTTGAATTCCAAAAATGTTCTTGGATTTTTCAAACAAAAAAATTCTCAAAAGAAGCTTGGAGTTAGGAAGTTTGACGGTGTTACTCTATGTCCCAGAAAGCACGTAAAGTACTTCGTCATGTTTTCTCTCCGGTTGTGTCGGATTGCCGTCCTTTAGGATAATTAATGTTATAATTGGCTAATTTTTTTCTAGGTATTAAATTCAAGGCAGAGATGGAAACAGGCACGAATTAGACCACAGAGGTAAATTTTATTAGGAATCAAAATTAAATTCACATTTACGGCCAAATCGCGAAAGGAGACCCGAGACTGCTATTTCACCTGGTGGCAAGTGATGATGCAGACTAACGGAAGTGGGCTAACTTGGAAGGGGTATGGCAGTTTCATTATACCTAACACACATTGGTTTACTGGAACGCTAAAACGCTTGGTGGTACGCTAGGTACCTACGGCTTTGCCGGTAGAGTGGTAAGTGATTAGCCACTATCAATATACCTAGAAATTATAAATGTTCAACTTTCCCCTGCTAGGAATAGAACTCGGTTCCTCTCTCTTATAAGGGCACAAAGCTTGCCAATGTGCCAGGAAGGCCATCAATTTTTTTTGAAGCTTCATATGAAACTTGCTGTTTTACATCGTAGAAAATAAACCAGCTAATTTTCAACTTAATTAGTTTATAGTTAGCTCTAAACTAAGACAAGTTTTTAACTTTTTGCGTTATTTTTAGGCCTGGAGCAAACGCCCTATTGAAGAAAGCACCAGAGAAACATATTCAACGATCGTCTATGGTAAACATACACTCTCGCGCGCCCACACAAACAAACACAAGTGACATACACACACAGTCATCCATAATTTTAGCCTAGTTAAGTTTGAATATTAGAAATTAATTAAGAAAACTTTAAACTTTGTACTCCTACCTTCTGCAATACAGGTATTTCCTAGTGCAGAAGGTAGGAATAAATTATTAAGTATCAATAAATTATTATTAAAAAAAAAAACTTATCATCATCAACCCGTCTCAATACTGAGTCGGGTCTCTCAAATTTTTGAAAAGATCATCCGCCGAGTTTCTTGCTGGTTCTTGTTGGTTGGAAAGACATTCCGAACCAGGCAGTGGTAGATGCACTTGACGATTTAAAAGTTTAACTGAATAAAAATATTTTGAATTTTGAACATTGTTTTTTTTTTCAGATTCCATTCCTGTTGGACAAAGACCACTCTGACCAGTTGTTTCGGGACACGGGGTTCCATGTTAACTGGAGGAAACAGATACAGGAATAACAAATTTATAAAACTTTATTTTTGACAAATATATATATTTTTACATTTTAAAGGATTTTATTTTACACTCATTAAACCCCGACCCAAAAAGAGAGGTGTTATAAGTTTGACGTGTGTATCTGTCTGTGGCATCGTAGCTCCTAAATTAATGAACTGATTTTAATTTACTTTTTTTTTTTGTTTGAAAGGTATGTTTTTTAATCTGTACGTTTGACATGTCATGTCATTTGTTCACTTACTGTCGTTAAAATTTAGGTAAATATTTTTGCCATTAAAATAAATTTCTTCCAATGAAATTTAATAATATTTACTGAAAGTAAAGACTTACTTCAAGACAGTAGAGTCATTTTAAGTTATTGTGCACAACAATATTGCTGTCTTTCGGTTTATATTGTGACTTCTGAGATATTCGAAGAATACTAACTTTAGATTATATTTGCAACGACATTCTTGTATTCTAAAAACGATTATATTCTGGGTTATCTAACGAATACAACTGTAAAACCAAGCATTTCAAATAAACCGAAAATACAATTGAAATAAGTACTTATGTAAAGAAAAAATCCTAAGTACTAGATAGAAACACGTAGGTATGTTTAGAATATGCATACCTACAGGTGCAACAGTAAATCGTGATGTGCTGCAACGACTGCTGCCGTTGCTTGAAATGGTTGCTGTGCTGTGCATGCTGCATCGCGCTGCTGCATATGTGTGGATGCAGCGAGTGCTGTGACATTGATGAAGATTATGACGGTTAATAATAATATGATCTGAGATTATGAAACACCCAAGTACCTAATATAAAGATCGATTTTAAATACCTACGTCACCTACGTCATCCTTGAAAGAGCATTACAAGAGATAAATAAGATGATAGGTGTAAAAGTAAATTGTTGTAATGTGCTGCAACGACTGCTGCCGTTTCTTGAAATGGTTGCTGTGCTGTGCATGCTGCATCGCGCTGCTGCATATGTGTGGATGCAGCGAGTGCTGTGATATTGATGAAGATTATGACGGTTAAAAATAATATGATCTGAGATTATGAAACACCCAAGTACCTACCTAATATAAAGATCGATTTTAACAGGGCTCTCTCCGTCACTCGTTTCATACAATCGTAGTTCCAATTTCATTTGAATATTAAGCAACCAAAGTCCATAAAATTTTGCAGACATATTCTAGAAAATAATATCTGTGTCTGTGGTGTTTTAGATTTTTCTAAAAATATGTAGTTTTAAAATTACAGGGGCTCAAAGATTTGTATGAAATTTTCAAGACCGCGTAACTTTAAAACCGAATATTTTAACAGAAATTTGGAAAACCACAGACATAGATAATATTAGTTTCTAGAATATGTCTGCAAAATTTCATAGATTTTGGTTGCTTAGTATTCAAATGAAATTGGAACTACGATTGTATGAAACGAGTAGAAACGAGTGACGGAGAGAGCCCTCTTAAATACGTCGTCTACGTCACCTACGTCATCCTTGAAAGAGCATTACAAGAGATAAATAAGATGATAGGTCTAAAAGTAAATTGTTGTAATGTGCTGCAACGGCTGCTGCCGTTGCTTGAAATGGTTGCTGTGCTGTGCATGCTGCATCGCGCTGCTGCATATGTGTGGATGCAGCGAGTGCTGTGATATTGATGAAGATTATGACGGTTAAAAATAATATAATCTGAGATTATGAAACACCCAAGTACCTAATATAAAGATCGATTTTAAATACCTACGTCACCTACGTCATCCTTGAAAGAGCATTACAAGAGATAAATAAGATGATAGGTCTAAAAGTAAATTGTTGTAATGTGCTGCAACGACTGCTGCCGTTTCTTGAAATGGTTGCTGTGCTGTGCATGCTGCATCGCGCTGCTGCATATGTGTGGATGCAGCGAGTGCTGTGATATTGATGAAGATTATGACGGTTAAAAATAATATGATCTGAGATTATGAAACACCCAAGTACCTACCTAATATAAAGATCGATTTTAACAGGGCTCTCTCCGTCACTCGTTTCATACAATCGTAGTTCCAATTTCATTTGAATATTAAGCAACCAAAGTCCATAAAATTTTGCAGACATATTCTAGAAAATAATATCTGTGTCTGTGGTGTTTTAGATTTTTCTAAAAATATGTAGTTTTAAAATTACAGGGGCTCAAAGATTTGTATGAAATTTTCAAGACCGCGTAACTTTAAAACCGAATATTTTAACAGAAATTTGGAAAACCACAGACATAGATAATATTAGTTTCTAGAATATGTCTGCAAAATTTCATAGATTTTGGTTGCTTAGTATTCAAATGAAATTGGAACTACGATTGTATGAAACGAGTAGAAACGAGTGACGGAGAGAGCCCTCTTAAATACGTCGTCTACGTCACCTACGTCATCCTTGAAAGAGCATTACAAGAGATAAATAAGATGATAGGTCTAAAAGTAAATTGTTGTAATGTGCTGCAACGGCTGCTGCCGTTGCTTGAAATGGTTGCTGTGCTGTGCATGCTGCATCGCGCTGCTGCATATGTGTGGATGCAGCGAGTGCTGTGATATTGATGAAGATTATGACGGTTAAAAATAATATAATCTGAGATTATGAAACACCCAAGTACCTAATATAAAGATCGATTTTAAATACCTACGTCACCTACGTCATCCTTGAAAGAGCATTACAAGAGATAAATAAGATGATAGGTCTAAAAGTAAATTGTTGTAATGTGCTGCAACGACTGCTGCCGTTGCTTGAAAAGGTTGCTGTGCTGTGCATGCTGCATCGCGCTGCTGCATATGTGTGGATGCAGCGAGTGCTGTGATGTTGATGAAGATTATGACGGTTAAAGGTAATACAATCAGAAATTACGAAACTTTCATTAAATATAAATATTGATTTTTACGTTATCATTGAAAGAGGATTATAAAACGTAAATGTAAATCACGTAGTGGAAGTGACAAAAACAGATTAGCAATCTATACTAATATTATAAAGAGGAAACCTTTGTATTTTTGTATCTTTGTATTTTTGTATGTTTGTATTGAATAGGCTCAAAAACTACTGGACCGATTTCAAAATTTCTTTTACCATTACTTAGAGGGATTCTTCCGAATCCGTATAGGCTATATTTTATCCCGGAAAATAGATAGGATTTTTCGTGGTAGTGAAAATTGTGGAGTAAGGCGTCGAAAAAACTGCCGTACGTTAACGATTCTCGCGAACGCTGCCTAAATGGTTAGAGATGTATGGTTGACTTCTATAGAAAAGTCGTAGAACTCAATAATGCCTACAAAAAAGTCCGCGATAGTATAAACCAAACATTTATATTTTAGCCATTATAACCACTTTTCTACAAAACAAATTATTTTTTTCAGAGAGCTTAAAAAATAAATGTCCACCCGTGCGAAGCCGGGGCGGGTCGCTATAACTAATAAAAACAAAGATTGTGAATTAATCATTAAAAACAAAATTTGAAGTTATAATAATTATAATAGGTAGGTATATTCAAAGACTAGGTATCTATACTAATAAATAAAATTGGAGTGTCTGTCTGTAATTTCGAAATAACTACCGCATATTAAGGTCATATGGTTATTTGAACGATACTATAACCGAATCACACGTTTTTAAAATTTTTGTATGTCTGTCTGTCTGTCTGTCTGTCTGTCTGTCTGTTTGAAAAGGCTAATCTTGGGAACGGCTGAACCGATTTTGACGGGATTTTCACAGACAAGTAGAGAATTGACCAGGGAGTAACATAGGCTACTTTTTTAACCGACTTTCAAAAAGGGAGTTGTGTTTTTCTACCTATGTACACCGAAATCTCCGAGATTTCTGAACCGATTTGCGTCATTTCTTTTTTAATCGATAGAGGAACTTTGCGACATTGTTTCATAAAAAATTTGGAGTCCAACTCCTCAATCCTGAGGCTGCAGGGGATCTGACCAATCCACGCGGGCGAAGCTGCGGGCATCAGCTAGTTTATAATATGAATACATATTTTTTTTTATTTTTTTATTCTAACAACCAACAGTCATATTCCATCTCTAGTAAATATCTAGATAGATAGTTACTTTAGAGTACTTATAAAATATATTTTTATTTGTAGAAGTTATTAATAAAATACTTTTACCTAATAATAGACTACAGGCCCATGCTCAAAAATGGATGGGTCATATGAACCACCAGGTGACGTATACAGGACGATATAAGAGCATAAAATAATAAGATTCAGCACTATGCCGTCACTTGTAAGCTGTCCAACAGAGTGCTGGTGAGAATTGAAAAGTGCAGGTAGAGTGAGTACATTTTGGTCATATATTTTTGTACGGCATTTTTACCATCGATAGATCCATGAAAAATAATAAGAAAGCGCGCAGTGCCGTAAAAAAATGGTGCGCCACAAAGTCAGTAAATTTTTTGATTTTCTGACAATTTCCGGGGTAAATTTGGTCATTTAATTCTGTACGGCACTAGTTTCATACTGTTTCAATACAGCCTCTAATCCATTATTCCGCAACGCCGTACAAAAATCATGCGACAAGGGGAAAAAATTGAGGGTAGTAACCCCCTCTCTTTCCGTGGTCCGGGGGATGATTTGAAACAACATAAAATTAATTTATTTTGAAAGTGTTTTATGCATAGATAATATTTTTTTACATGCCGTACATTTTCGTTGGTCCAAAGGTTTGTAGGGGATGTGGATATTATATACACACCCGTTCACTTCAGTTAGACGGCATAGTGATTTTATCATATTATCAATTGTTCTCTTCAAAAATATGTTAATGCCGTACAGTATCAGATGGCCATAAAGTACTACACCCTTAAAATGGTAGCGTCATTTTCATCAGCCTAAAAGATATGGTCTGCATTAAAATGTACGGCATATTTTTTTTCTAATTTATTTATCTTAATACTATTTAAAACAAGGGAAAAGCGTAGAAAATTGCTATATTTTATTAATCTATGAATATTTAAACTTTTGCAATAATTTGAAAAATTTCAGTTTTTGTATTTCTCTATAATTTTTTTAGAACAGTTTTTTTTGAACGGCAATACTATACAACAATAGTATTTTACACTAGCATGTTAAAAAAAAAGTTGCCGTACAGAGTCAAATGATTTTACAGCTTTAAAAATCAAGTATACCATGAAATTAAGATAATTATTAATACACATTCAAATGAACACTAATTTTTTGACGGCATTATTTTTAATAGTACTTTTGAGTGCTAGATAATGTTTTGGAATCAAAGCCGTACTTTTTTAAATTACCCTCCGGACCACGGAAAGAGAGGGGGTTGCTACCCTCAATTTTTTCCCCTTGTCGCATGATTTTTGTACGGCGTTGCGGAATAATGGATTAGAGGCTGTATTGAAACAGTATGAAACTAGTGCCGTACAGAATTAAATGACCAAATTTACCCCGGAAAAGGTCAGAAAATCAAACAATTTACTGACTTTGTGGCGCACCATTTTTTTACGGCACTGCGCGCTTTCTTATTATTTTTCATGGATCTATCGATGGTAAAAATGCCGTACAAAAATATATGACCAAAATGTACTCACTCTACCTGCACTTTTGAATTCTCACCAGCACTCTGTTGGACAGCTTACAAGTGACGGCATAGTGCTGAATCTTATTATTTTATGCTCTTATATCGTCCTGTATACGTCACCTGGTGGTTCATATGACTCATCCATTTTTGAACATGGGCCAGTAGTCTATAACAAAAGTGGAAGTTATCAATAAAAACAATTCTCGGATATTCGAAGAATAGATACCTAGGTAGGTAGGTAGGTACATCTACCGGATATTTGAAGACAATTTATTGTCATCTTGTCTTAGATAATTATTATGTTCTTTGTGAATAAAGTTTATTTTGTTGTTTTACTCTATTATTATTCACCTTTATGTAAAAACTACCGGCCGGGCGATTCAGAACACTCGATTCGGTAAGTTATCGTTCGATAAGACGTATTTTTCAATGAAGAGTACGTCTTATCGAACGGTAACTTACCGAATCGAGTGTTCTGAATCGCCCGGCTGGACCGGGCCAATCCCCTGCTATTTATCCGTCATGCCAGTCACCCTTAAAGTTTAATGGTGTCTGGCATGTAACTTTACTTAATATTCTTTTTTTTTTCTCTCTCGTCTGGCTTTACAAAGATTAGCCAATGTCAAGTTTGTAGTTATTTGTAACAAGTTAGTTAAACTATACCAGTATGGACCCCGTCTGTGCCGGCGCTCGCCGACATACGCACGGCACCCCCTTAGAGCGCTTTCCAGTCAGTTTTAACAAAAAAAAACACTCCAAAGAGGCAGAGAACGGCCGCCAGCCAACACCAACACAGACGAAGTCCCTTAATATTCTAAACTTTACTTACCTAATATTACTGTAAAGGCGAAAGTTTGTGTGTATGTTTGTTACTCCTTCACGCAAAAATTACCGGACGGATTTGGCTGAAATTTGGAATGGAGATAGATAATATCCTGGATTAGCACATAGGCTACTTTTTATCCCGGAAAATCAAAGAGTTCCCACCGGATTTCGATAAACCTAAATCGACGCGGACGAAGTCGCGGGCGTCAGCTAGTAAACCTATAAGTGTTTGGCTATGCATAATGTGATTCCTGATACCTACTTACTATTCGTATTTCGAAGAAAATATAAAAAATTTGACTTTATACTTTGACGAAAGATTTAATGTCTTTGTTACCTGTTATCTGCCAAAGCCACCATTATCCAAAGTTTATATTCGCTGACCGTTTCTCCCTGTGTTGGGGAAAATCGAAGATTATGTACCTACCTAAATGATAAAAAAGCATGGATTTGACTCGCTTCAGCAATGCGCGGGGCTGCAATTGCTTGTAGACTTAGTATGGAATATTCTTGTAAATTGAACAATTGAAAAGAGCAACCACCGAGTTTCTTGCTGGTTCTTCTTGGTAGGAACGCATTCCGAACCAGTGGTAAATTATTTGACGATTCAAAAGCACTTGTAAAAGTTTATTTGAATAAAAATCTATTCTATTCTATTCTAATACGCAACGAAACTTTCAGCTTTTATAAAATAACGAAGGTCTGGCCCTCCCGGCCTCTTTCTCTATTACACATATTATGCGTCTTATGTTAGGTAAGTAAACCGATATTCATGAATCATCACTTATCATCATATTACTATGAGCTCATAGTCAAGCGCAAACTAGTTTGTTTTAAAAAAAACCTTATTTTAGTCAAATGTGATTCATTTTGCTCTTTTCATACGTTAATTTGTTTTTAATTACTAAGTTAGGTAGGTAAGTACTTCGTGACGAACGACCATTATGACGAAATTAATAGCTCTGTTACTGATCAATTGGGCCACGCAGTCACAATCACGATCGTCTTCAATAATTGACGTCGAGATAGGTTGATTGATTTTGGGATTTAATTAGTACCTACCAAGTACCAAGTAGGTAGTTGGAGGTACTTATATAGGTAAGGTCTACATTATAAAATAGTACCTACCTAACCCTTGTTGATCTAGTCATATTGGTTAGAGTAGCTAACAACGTTTGGTGCAGAACAAGGCCCCCCGCACCCATTTTATTTTCATAGATACATTTTGTGTTTACAGCGTCCTGTCCGCGCGCCCGGGGCGCTTGCTATATTATCGATTCCCTAAACATCTATAAGCTCGTGTTAGACTGTTGGCCAAAACAACAAATTTTTCGAATCAGTGCAGGCTTTGCCCGGGTGCAATTTATTTATGAAGAAAATAAATAAGGAGATTTTCATAAAAAAATGTCACCCTTCCAAATTTTTCTAAAAAAATTCTTGCGCACAAACCTTGTCCGGATGTTAATTAGGTACACCAAAATAAAAAAAAAACGGTCAAGTGCGAGACAGACTCGCAAACGAAGGGTTCCGTATCACGTACAAGAAATGACACTTTTTAATTTTCATGGCTTTTAATTTTGAAATTATTATTAATTGTTTCATTAGTGGCAATAGAAATACACAATATTATCATTGAGATCGTTGGCCATCTTTATATAAGTCGAGGCCAACGATCTCAATGAGTTAGGGCACGTTAGGGTCATGAAAACCTGGACATAAAAAAAATATTATGGAAATTTTTAAAATTTTATTTCGTCACTTTACTTCAGAATTGTATTTATCAGATCAAAGTAGCATGGGTACGTGTCGTCATTATATACTAATTACCAAACACCCTGTATACTCATTACCAAACACCCTGTAGATCTAGATCTATTTATCAGTCATTTTGGAAGGATAGCGATTATCGCATTGATAACATCAATTTCCTTATACCATAAGTACATATAACATAAGTAGGTACCTATTAACTGATAAAAGTGGAAATGGATTGCGCAATTTCCCCATATTTACCTACACCGATGTTCAACCGGCCAGTTATCTTTATATTTGACAACTGATAAGGAATACCTGTATCTACTTATCTGTAATACGAACGAAAATATGAAGTCATAAATCCAAAATACGTTTTCATTATTACATAGAAGTATTAGTAGACTGGTCGTATATAAGTGTTTTTAATATATTTTTTTACTGTTTGATTTAGAAGTCATGTAAGTACCTACTTAATTACCCAATCATCTAAATTAAATTGAGTTGTGACAGAGTTTTAGATACTTAACTTTTATTTTAGTACCACCTAGGTATTTACTTAAACAATTTGAGTTGTGACACCTTTTAAAAGGCACCTTTTCAACCCCCGACCCAAAAAGAGGGGTGTTATAAGTTTGACGTGTGTATCTGTGTACTATATGTGTATCTGTGTACTATATGTGTATCTGTGTACTATCTGTGTATCTGTCTGTGGCATCGTAGCTCCTAAACTAATGAACCGATTTTAATTTAGTTTTTTTTGTTTGAAAGGTGGCTTGATCGAGAGTGTTCTTAGCTATAATCCAAGAAAATCGGTTCAGCCGTTTGAAACTTATCAGCTCTTTTCTAGTTACTGTAACCTTCACTTGTCGGGGGTGTTATAAATTTTTAATTTACACTTGTAATCTTTTGTGTCAGGCATTCGGAGTTACTCATTTTGTAGACTGAAAGAATTGCATCCTTGATAAAAATGCCTTGCCTTAACCACTAAGCCACTACGACTTAAATAAAATAAAATAATACTCATCTATACTAATATTATAAAGAGGAAACCTTTGTATTTTTGTATGTTTGTATTGAATAGGCTCAAAAACTACTGGACCGATTTCAAAATTTCTTTTACCATTACTTAGAGGGATTCTTCCGAATCCGTATAGGCTATATTTTATCCCGCAAAATAGAAAAAATAAATGTCCACCCGTGCGAAGCCGGGAAGGGTCGCTAGTACTACATAATAAAAAAAATTGTTTACAATTGATAGTTTCTAAAAAAATAGACCTTACCTTTCAAGGAAAATTTTCTTGCTTTATCCATAAAAGACCATTGTTATTTCCATTGATGCATTAAGTGTGTCAATCGCTTTCAAGATCATTAGCTAAGGTCAGTCAGTTAGTCATCAAATACATTCTGACATGGAAGTACGTTTATGTATTCATTTGAATAAATAACATTAATTAGAAAGTTGCCTTAGTAAATAGCAAGTGATTAATAATAGCGCTTTTTAAAATTCAAACTAGCATAAGGGGTAGGTATTCATAGTTACTATACTGTCTGTAACTTAATAAAAAAACTGCTAAATTCACGTTTTAATCGGTGTAAGCCCGACAGGAGTGAACCTCAAATGGGTCCCAAACTAGTCGGACATACACCGAAAAAACGTAAATTCAACCATCTTCTCATTATAGCAAATTGTAGGTACTTTCTGTGTTTAGTACCTATTTGGTTTTTAACCCCCGACCCAAAAAGAGGGGTGTTATAAGTTTGACGTGTGTATCTGTGTATCTGTCTGTGGCATCGTAGCTCCTAAACTAATGAACCGATTTTAATTTAGTTTTTTTTTTGTTCGAAAGGTGGCTTGACCGAGAGTGTTCTTAGCTATAATCCAAGAAAATCGGTTTAGCCGTTTGAAAGTTATCAGCTCTTTTCTAGTTACTGTAATCTTAACTTGTCGGGGGTGTTATAAATTTTTAATTTACACTTACAATAAAGTTTTTATTTATTTTTAGTGAAATGACTTCGGGAAATTAAAGGGAAATCAAAGTAGTTTGTGCTCGAAGATTGTGAAATACCAAAAAAAAAGAGAATACTTAGAAGAAGAATCGAGCAATTTGTGATCGCAACTCAGACAGAACTGAGAAAAGTAAAGGAAAGATAAGATAAGCAAGTAATTTATGCTCGAAAATAGTTTGGTGCTGCTGTGAAAAAAAGAGAAGAGAAGAGAACTAAGTGACGTATATTTCCAGTATCCTCGATGCAAGAGTGATTACTGAATATATAAAATCTTCTAGGCAAAGCGCATTGCAGACTAGACCTCATAATTTTCATCAGGCCTTGCAAAGTAAATTTGTGACAAGCTAAAAAAAAAAAAAAGAAAAAAAAATGTGCTGTTGCTGCGATTGCGGTTCGTGCGGCAAGATATTGAAGTGTCTGCTGTGCGTCACACTGGTGGTATATCTTCTGAAGATGTGCGGTGTTGAAGTGGACGACAACTGCTGCAACTGTGGGGACGACAGCTGATCACTCACCATCACCAGAAGCACCCACACCGATTATACAAAGTATAAGAAAGGATGTCATAACTCAAAATAATTCACTTTTACTAGGGGACCAACCCTAAAATCCAGGAAAAAATCAAGGACGACAGCTGATCACTCACCATTACCAACTGGACACCCCAAGACCGATTATACAAAGTATAGGAAAGGATGTCAAAATAATTCACTTTTACTATGGGAGCAACCATTGATTTTGAAGGAACCACCGGTTTTGTTTATTCTAGGGGTCCAACCCTAAAATCCAGGAAAAAATCAAGGACGACAGCTGATCACTCACCATTACCAACTGGACACCCCAAGACCGATTATACAAAGTATAGGAAAGGATGTCATAACTCAAAATAATTCACTTTTACTATGGGACCAACCATTGATTTTGAAAGAGCCGCCGGTTTTGTTTATTCTAGGGGACCAACCCTAAAATCCAGAAAAAAATCAAGGACGACAGCTGATCACTCGCCATTACCAACTGGACACCCCAAGACCGATTATACGAAGTATAGGAAAGGATTGCATAACTCAAAATATTTTACTTTTATTAAGGACCAACCCTAAAATCTACGAAAAAATTAACTGAATAAAATTATAACTGTATCGACGAAAACTGGTCAGTCACCGTTAGGAAAGCGAAAGAATATCCTAGCAACGAATTTTATGCGCACGTAGCTATAAAATCATTCGAGAAAAATATTCTAATCCAAAATGAGTCGCTCTTCTTACCGTTAAACAACTTTTACTATAGACCAACCCTTACAATGTAAAAAACCTGACAAAAACTGCACACCCATCCATAGCTGATCAGTCATACCAGTCAATCGTCGGTACTAAAAGAATACATACATACCCTGTTCAGAATAAGCAAAACCTCTCTCAAATGGCTCTCTTCTAAAATCAATTATAGGTACCCTGACACTGAATTATATGCACATAAACTTGGATACAAAGTCAAAGCGTTCTAATACAAAATGAGTAACTCTACTCATACTCTATAAACAACTTTTACTATCGTGAAAAACTCGATTGACGAAAACTGGTACAGTGGCGAGGACAACAGTTGATCAACCGATGTTACCAAAAGGACACTAAGGTTGAAATCTATAAAGCGCACTTTGACTTGGCTCTGACTAAAGACACTGTTAAAACGAGACAGCGTTATACCGCTGGCATAAATCTGTCTCGTTTTAACTGAAACTTAAGTCTGAGCAAAGACAAGCAGTGCGCTCTATGAATTTCCAGCTAAGACCGCTTATCACACTAATCACACTAATATTATAAAGGAGAAAGTTTGTATGTGTGTGTGTGTGTGTGTGTGTATGTTTGTTACTCCTTCACGCAAAAACTACTGGACGGATTTGGCTGAAATTTAGAATGGAGATAGATTATACCCTGGATTAGCACATAGGCTACTTTTATCCCGGAAAATCAAAGAGTTCCCACGGGAATTTTAAAAAACCTACATCCACGAGAACGAAGTCGCGGGCATCAGCTAGTACAGACTATAGGAAAAGGCGTTCTAACTCAAAATGATTCACTCTTATCAAATCAAGGGGACCAACACTAAGAACATTTTAACCTATATTATTATCATAGTTATAAATATAGATTGTAAAAAAGAATTTAACTAAGCGTAAAATAGTTAATATTTATTGTGGTATAAGATAAAAATATGTGAATTAAATTACTATTATTTTTATAAGTGGTTTTAATGTGTGACGGTTGTTTTTATTGGTAAACCCCTTATCTTAAGCTTATCTAAAATCTATTGATGTAACAATATTTTATGACTAATACATACATCAATATAAAATGTAACTTGTGTGGAAGACAATGCGGAAGTATTAATAATAATAATTATTAAAAACTGTGACATTCATAACTTTTACCGGTTATTATCACTACCCATATATTATAATAACTGCGAAAGAGCGTTGTTTTGTCCTTCAATCACGTCGTAACGGAGCAACGGATCGAAGTGTTTTTTGCATGAGAACTGAGTTAAATCCCATAGGAACTTCTTTTCGATTTTCCGGGATACAAAGTAGCCTATGCCACTCTCCAGATCTTAAATTATCCAAAAATTCACGTCAATCCGTTACAACGCGATTGAAAGACAAACGAAATCACTTTCGCATTTATATATGACTAGCGACCCGCCCCGGCTTCGCACGGGTGGACATTTATTTTTTCTATTTTCCGGGATAAAATATAGCCTATACGGATAGGAAGAATCCCTCTAAGTAATGGTAAAAGAAATTTTGAAATCGGTCCAGTAGTTTTTGAGCCTATTCAATACAAACATACAAAAATACAAAGGTTTCCTCTTTATAATATTAGTATAGATATGATATGTGATAATGAAAAGATACTACCATGCGAAGCCGGGGCGGGTCGCTATTCAATACTATTCAACTGATCAGCCTGGCTGTCCAGCGCGGAAATGCAGCCTTGGTATCATTGGTATCATTCTTGGTATCATTCCACGCGGGGCATGATTTGTATAGTAATTAGATAAGGCTAGCTTTAAGTTTTATTGTAATATTTCATTTAAAAAAAAACTAAAAGACTATATTTAATTATGTATTTATTTTATTTAACTCTTCCCTATATAACTAGGTAAAGAAAGTATGATAAGTCACAAGAAATATATCAAGTGCGATTTAAAAACGTACAGCGCCATCTATCGCAGATCAAGTCAATGTTCTGTACCCGTTCTAGTTCTTCCATTTTATTGACTGTAAAGAAAAATAAGTATATTTTATTATCTTCTCTACAACATGAAGGAGAAACAATACATACATTTATAGTTCAATAAAACACACCTCTTTTCTATTAAATTTTTTCAAAAATGTTAGTACTTTGTTAGTCTAATAGCTAGGTTATACCACTGCGCATCATGTTCCGGGGTCCCGGGTTCGAGTCCCGAGTCGGGTCAAAAAAACTATTGTGGTTATTCTTACAAGAAATTCTCTTAAAAGAAAAACCACAACCAAACAGAAATGAGAAGGAAATAGGTCATAGTTTACCACGCCGGGCAAAAGGGGATTGGTAGACTTCATCATGAACCCATCACTGGTCCACTACTAAGCACGGGGTTCTTCTCAGAATAAGAAGGGTTTAATTTTAGGCCATAGTCCACCACACTGGCCAAGTGCGAATTGGCAGACTTCACACACCTTTGATATTATAGAGAACTCTGAGGCATGCAGGTTTCCTCGCGATGTTTTCAACTGTATGGCTGCCGGAGACGAAATTCGGTCAAAAGATTATAACTTACCGAATCTCGGAGAGTATTCTCGGCTAGTATGTATTCTTCGGACTGCGCGTTCAAAGTCATTTTATAATTCGTAAGACTGGTCCTGTCCTTTTGCTTCGCCAGAGTTTCTATTACTACGGAATGTACCTGCCAAAAATTACGTATATTTTGTTAAAAACTTAAACCTAGCCTTATTTGATTAACCTCAATCCTTTGTTTGTTGGTTTGTCCTTCAATCACGTTGCAACGGTGCCACAGGGCGGCGTGATTTTGTGCATGACTATGGTTAAAAACCTGGAGAGTGATATTGGCTACTTTTTATCCCGGAAAATTGTTTGAATTCCCTCGGGATTCAAAAAAAACTAAATCCACGCGAACGTAGTCGCGGGCATCAGCAAAAATAATCTTAGGCCACGTCATCACTTTCCATCAGGTGCGATTTTGTTGAGGCATGTGCCTATAATGTTAAAAAATGTATATTAGCTGTTGATGTGAATCCACATTAGTGGATGACCCTATATTTGCTCACCTACAGATTGTCTCATATTGTGGCTATGAGATTGTTCTCATGTGGCTTGGAGATTGTTCTCAAGCGGCTTGGAGATTGTTCTCATATGACATGAAGATTGTTCTCATGTGGCTTGGAGATTGTTCTCATGTGGCTTGGAGATTGTTCTCATGTGGCATGGAGATTGTTCTCACGTGGCTTGGAGATTGTTCTCATGTGGCTTGGACATTGTTCTCATGTGGCTTGGAGATTAAGTGTACTTTATATTATTATTTAGTCCTTACCTTATATTTCTGCGCCAGCCGCAGCCGGTCATCTGCGCTGGGCAGTTTGTGGAGGCATGTGGCCAACATTTGCTTGCTGGCCGCCAACTCGCTGAGCCTCGCTAGCAATGTTTCCATTGGAATGTTGGAAGACACCGTTGTACGACCGAGCCAATCCTGGAAGAGCACTCACAAAATAAAAACCGGCCAAATGCAAGTCAGACTCCCGCACCGAGGGTTTCGTACTCGGGTCTTTTTTCCGACATTTTGCACGATAAACATAAAAATAAATAAAAATCTGTTTAAAAAACCTTTTCTATTAATAAAATTAACCTCAGCGTAAATAAATGAAACTCACTTTTTTGGTGAACATTGACTCAACAATATCCCACTTGCTGGAGTTGCCATGTACATTGAGGACCACCCAATCATATTGTACCGGAGGTACCTGCAGGTACAGGAAATTACATCAAAACCAAAGATAGTGTAGAAATTAACCAGAAGTAAAGAACAATTTAAAGAAAAAACATTAAAAAAAAGAAAAACTAAGTTGTTGTTGACTCGCCATATAATATTGTTGTTGGCACAGCAAGAATGACGACATTGACATCATGAGACAACATTGTGCATAGCGACATCAGTTGTTTAGGAACGAAAAGGAAAAGAAGATTGTTGTCGGCTCAGCACCTGTTTGTCGTTAGCACATAAGCGACATCATGTTGCCAACATCCTAGTGCCAGTGTTGCAACAAATACGACAGTGTATTGTTGTCGTCTCACCCACCTGTTGTCGTTGACACAGCGTGAGCGGCGACATCATGTTGCCAGCGCCCTCGTGCTAGTGTTGCGCACAACAGTACAACAGTGCATTGTTGTCGGCTCACCCACCTGTTGTCGTTGGCACAGCGTGAGCGGTGACATCATGTTGCCAGCGCCCTCGTGCCAGTGTTGCGCACAACAGTACAACAGTGCATTGTTGTCGGCTCACCCACCTGTTGTCGTTGGCACAGCGTGAGCGGCGACATCATGTTGCCAGCGCCCTCGTGCCAGTGTTGCGCACAACAGTACAACAGTGCATTGTTGTCGGCTTACCCACCTGTTGTCGTTGACACAGCGTGAGCGGCGACATCATATTGCCCGCACCCTCGTTCCAGTGTTGCGCACAACAATATGCCAGACAATGCAGGGTTGAATTGTTGTTAAGTTCCGGTTTGTTGGCGCATTTCTGCCATTCTGCATCAAGAGAGTTGTTTATCAGAGATTTTGACAATGATCGGGCAAGTAATAGCTGAGTATGAGGCGCTCAATAGGGAAAGCCGTTTGGTGGGAGGCTTCGGCAGTGGCTAGTTACCACCCTACCGGCAAAGCTGTGTCGCCAAGCGATTTAGCTTTCCAATACGATGCCGCGTAGAAACCAAAGGGTATGGGTTTAATAAAAACTGCCATATCTCTTCCAGGTTAGCTCGCTTCCATTTTAGACTGCATCATCACTTACCTCCAGGTGAAATAGTAGTCAAGAGCCAACTAAAAAAGGTAGAATGACCAGCAGTGGACAACCACAGGCTGACGATGATGATAGGCACACAGCTTAGAGGTACCACAAGTAAGTCTCTCAAAGTGCTAAAGTGCCTAACCACCTTTTTTCGACTTTCTGGTTATACATTTTTTTTAATTCAATATGACAGATGTATGGTGTTATTTTCATATGTGATTTTTTAAAACTTTTTTTAGTTCTGTTCATTAATTTTTTAATTACGACTTTTAACTTACCTAACAATTTCACATAGTCTGTCACCATTTTGGCCTGGTGGGCGTCTACTCCGGGTTGGTTGAAATAATTTGACAATAAATTATTCAATTTTCTCAGCAAGCCGTCTACACTGTTACCTTGGGTTTTGATTATATGTTGAAATTGGTACATCTAAAATTAAATACTAATTAAATTTATCAAATAAACTTGTTCCTTAGCACTTAGGTATTTAACTAATTTTATAAATAAATTCATACAAATACTTAATTTAATAATTTAATACTTAATCGCCCGCGTGGATATGTTTGATAAATCCCGCGGGAACCATGGGAATTTTTACGGTATAAGTAGCCATAAGCCATAACCTAACGTATAATCTAATAGTTTTTGCTTGACAGAGTAACAAACATACACACACACAACACACATACAAACTTTCGCCTTTTTATATATTATTAGTTATTTATCCTTCGTATTTTACATAAATTAAGTAGTAAATAAGATTAGTAACTGAATTTCTTTAATAAGTATACATTTTGGAAATACATAAATAGATTATTATATAAAATAGCTTAAAAGAGTTGAAAAAAAAAATTACCGCAGCATCTGGACTCCTTCCAAGCATTCTAAAAAATATATAAAAAAATTAATGAAATGCTTCTTTCTCGATAAATATTATAATCTACAAGGTATTAGAAAGATAATGTCCGTAACATCACGGCAAGCTGAGGTTAGGACCGATGTGTTTGTCCTCCAATCACGTCCCAACGGAAGAACAAATTGACGTGATTTTTTGCATGTGTATAGTTGAAGACCTGAAGAGTAACATATTAGTAATACATACTAGTATAATATATTAAATAATAATACTTGATGCCCGCGACTTCGTCTTTAGATTTTTTAAATCCCGTGAGAACTCTTTGATTTTTCAGGATAAAACGTAGCCTGTCACTCTCCGGTCTGTAACTATACCCATCACGTCAATCCATTGCTCCGTTGCGACGTGATTGAAGGACAAATCAACAAACCAATAAACCAAGAAACAAACACACTTTCTCAATTTTAATATGTGTAGTGATAATATATGCAATAACTAGTACTTACGTCAATAAATCTGTGAGTTCAGCCACTTTTCCCTCAGACTGCAAAAAGCTAATGTAATGGTTTAACGCTAGAGGGCGCGCTGAAAGCAATTCGTATACCAACTTTTTGTTCAAGGTTTGGATTAAGAATAGTACCACCTGAAAAAGTATTTATATAGGTACATATTTTGAATAAAAGGCTTTGACTTCATAATCATATTTATGTAAATCAAAAAATCAATATCGAAATCCATTTATTTCATGTAGTGTCTCCTACATCTGTGACTGCGCCACCAATTCGGAATGTAGATTCTACCGAGAAGAGCCGACAAGAAACTCTGCAGTTGCTCTTTTCACATCATACAACTAACCATCTTGTGGGTAACTGAAAGCTCAGCCGTTTGCTTGCACACAACTTTGCCACTAAAGCATTCATCTGTTGTATAGAATACGACAGGTCGAGATGGCAATGGGGTATGAGGCGGGGGACGCTCCGAACACCAGCACATCACCAGCGCTATCCCGCACCAGGCTAGCGCGGGGGCTGTGCGAGTGGACGGGGCGTCCCCGCCTCGATTGCCATCTCAGCCTGTCGCGAACTATAGGTTTAATAACCTCGACTTACCTATTGTGTGTTTTTACTTTTTATATGTTTTTTTTTTTGTATAATAGCAAATCAGTAAATTCTTTCGGAACCATATTATAATAATTAGAAGCAAAAAAGGATTAATTTATTATCATCGGGTTGATTCGCTAACTCAGTGTCTAGCACTGAATAATAGCCACCAAGCTCATTTTTTAATCCATTGAAGGTTTTCTACGAAAAAACATTTTACTGTCACCTAGAAAAGCAGCAATATAGAACCAACAAACCTCAGTGGCTATCATTCTCTGTTAGACACTGAATTAGAGAATCACCTCGCATAACCTCCTATAATAAATAACCACATAATCAAACAGTAGGATTTTTAACCCCCGACCAAAAAAGAGGGGTGTTATAAGTTTGACGTGTGTATCTGTCTGTGGCATCGTAGCTCCTGAACGAATGAACCAAATTAAATTTAGTTTTTTGTTTGAAAGGTGGCTAGATCGAGAGTGTTCTTAGCTATAATCCCAGAAAATCGGTTCAGCGGTTTGAAAGTTATCAGCTCTTTTCCAGTTACTGTAACCTTCACTTGTGGGGGGTGTTATAAATTTTTAATTTACACTTGTCCTATGTGTCTAGTTTACCTACAGTTATAATAGCGTTTCCATCCCCGATAGCAACGGCACCATCTAGTAATTCAGTTTTTCTCTTTAAACTCCTGTGACATCGGAGAGACACACTCCGTCCCAACACCAGTCGTTTCAGCGTCACTGCCACAGTTGGTTCAGGCTCTGTTCTGTCATTTGGGTCTTTTCCTGACTGCGCGAGGACAACTGGAATCAATGAATAGAACAGAAGAAATTCTTATTCAAATACAGTAAACTCTTTACAGCGAAATTGAAGCGTCTGGGTATTTTATTGCTTTATAAAGAGTTCTCTTTAAACAGAGAGTAAAGAAAACAATATAATTTTACGAATAAGTGAACAAATGAACACATTTCTAAGAATTCCATTGGACCTACGAAATATTAACGACTCTATCGGCCGTATTCACAAACGTTACTATGAGGTCTCACAGTGCGCTCGAACGCATAGTATAGGTTCCACCAATCAGATCATTGTAAATTAACGTGATACAGTCATCTGATTGGTGGAACCTACACTGTGCGTTCGAGCGCACAATGAGACCTCATAGTAACGTTTGTGAATACGGGTGTGAATGTCAGTGAAATTAATGGTTTTGGGGTCTAAATAATGATTAATTATTTCTCTATTGAGAGTGGTTGCTACGCTATATAGTGGTTCGACATAAGGGTAACCAAACAAACTTTAGCAATATCTACGTTTTAAAGAATTTCACAATATGGAGTTTACACTGTAATTTTTTTTTTTGTTTTAATGAGTATTTTAAATCATCGAAGGATGCTGATTAAGCTACTCTAATTCTAGTTGGGAAAGTCCTGCTGTGCCTGGCAGCAAGTATTGGCACAGAACTATAAAGGTGGCGATCACAACATACAGAAACGTTGAAGTGCGGAAACCAGCCCAGAAAGAAGAAGATTGGATCAGAGACGGTCGAAGTGATACAGGGAATCCAAGGACCAGCAACCCCAAACCACGAAACCCAAGAAAGGAAAAGATCATCAAAAGAATCAACTACTTCAGAATGCCTTTTCTAACGATAATTTAAGTACACTATTAGTAATGATCAATATTAATCAATGACTGCTCAGTATTATTCATTTATAAATATTGATCATGACATTTATTACTAATATCAATATTAATAAATGACATGATCAATATTAATCAATGACTGATCAGAATGAATGCTCTTATTCATTTATAAATATTGATCATGCCATTTATTACTAATATCAATATTAATAAATGACATGATCAATATTACTAAATGACTGCTCAATATTAATCATTCATTTATTAATACTGATCATGGAATTTATTAGTAATATCAATCAATATTAATAAATTACATGATCAATATTTATAAATAAATGGATGATCTATATTAACAAGGCTGAAAATAATGAAACATCATGCATGGATGGAACAGTTACCTATTACGGTTGATGAGATAGAGCCCACTGACAGACAGGCTGATGGACAGACGGATGGATAGCGGAAGCTTAGTAATAGATCTTGTTGACACCCTTCAGGCACAGGAATGACGATGAGAATTTACACTTCCATCCATCCATTGGCCTGTATGCGTCCACTGCTGGACATAGGCCTTTCCAAGAGCGCGCCACCAAACACGGTCCTCCGCCTTCCTCATCCACCCGCTCCCCGCCACCTTCTTCAGGTCATCGATCCAGCGGGCAGGAGGTCGTCCCACACTGCGCTTACCGGTACGCGGTCACCACTCCAGAACACGTCTGCCCCATCGGCTGTCGGTTCACACTTACTCAAGTCCAAAACCTTGGGTGACACCAAACTGGACAGCGGCAGTAGCTGTGTCTTCACATTATTGATGGTTGAGCTGAACAGACTCTCATCTTTCTGCCCCGGGTATGACTTCTGACCGATTGCCAATATCTCTTGTGGTGACAACTGGAAATTAGATATCCTGTTATATTTTACGTTAACTCTAAGGTATTCTGAACCAGTGGTAGATGCATTTGAAACTTCAAAAGTACCTATATTTGCAAAAGTTTACCTATTTGAATAAAATAAATTATTCTATACAAAGAATCGAAAGCTAATATAGCTAGTATCTACTAAAAAAGGCAAATTTCTATGGTACAATATGTAGCATGTGACATGCACCACCCGCCCCCCCACTGGTAAGCATGCAGGAAAAGCCAGCCACCAGGCAAGCCCCAAGCACCTCCACGCAATCCTCTCATCATGGATGTAGACCTTACAATGGACAATTGCAAAGTTTGCAATTGTGCATTGTTAGGTACTTGGGGCTTGCCTGGTAGCTGACTTTTCCTGCATGCTTAGCAGTGGGAGGGCGGGTTCTGCATGCACGCTGCAACACAACACATACTCTATCTACTACTACATACTAGATACAAAAAAAGATACTACATACAAAAAAACGGATTATAGCAAAATAAGCTTTCAATTCTTTGTACATCATCAATCACCATGGACTTCCGTAAAGTAACGCATGCTTCTATACAATATTTAAAATCCATTCTATTCTATTCCTAGTCGCTAAACTGGTTCCTGGACTAGTAGGAAATGCTGATCAAACTGGTTCCTAGGCAACCAGGTTAGCGACTAGTGCTGATCAAACTTAGATGGTCTTCCAAGTGGGTCTTGAGGTGATCATCACCATAATCATCAGGATCAACCAATTAATCATGTCCAGCAGTGGACGCGTCCAGGCTGATGGAATGGAATGGGAAAAGATATTTTTGTGTTTTTAGTTTTTTCTTTTTTTTTTTTAACTGTACTTTACTTTCCATTGTTTTAAAAATATATACATGTATTAAGAATTTTTACTTTAGATTAGTGTTAGATTAGTTTTATTATAAAGTATACACCTGTAATTGAGAACCATACTGAAGTTTTTTTGTCTTATTTGTATGGAAGTTGTTGGTGTAATAATAAATATAAAAAAAAGATTGAAAAGCTTACCACATCATCATCAAAGCTAAAGGCTTTCGCCTTAGTTTCACTGGTGTTCCAGTAATCGTCATCATCCATGCTTAGAGACCTTTTTATTTTATATCTCTTACAAAAATAACCTACTTAGGATCTATAAGGTACCGATTTAGTATTTATAATTTACTTCACACTACAGATTTGTTCTTCGGAGTTAGAATTTAGAAATTGTAAACAAAAACAAAGGTACAATTTCCAATGCAAAGTAGTAAACAAAGTGTCAACTGTCAACTTGGTGTCAACGTGATGTCAAGTGTCAATCAATGTCAAGTGTCAACTATATGTCAACTGTCCAGTGTGACCAGATTTAAATAAAAAAATTTGTTGTCTGTAAAGTCGGTTTACTGACGATAGTTGAACGTGACAACAAAGGCCGATTGTGCTTCTTTGTCGCTCGTTCCGCGCTCTCGCTTGCACTTCAAGCCTTACATGGAACGCCTCAGAGCGAGGTAACGCCGCATGAGTCATGTTTTTTCGTGCGTGCAGCCGGCTCTATCGAATTATAAGACGTTGTCACGTCAAAAACTGTCAAAACGGGGCATTTTGATAAAATACTAAAGTTATGCTAACATAATATTACCCAATAATTTAATAGAAGATATTTACCCACATTTTGTACAGAAAATAAAAATAGAAAAATACAAAATTCAAATCATTGTTTTTATTTATTCACTGTTGAATCCTTAAAAAAATATATTCCATACTTATACCTAAGTACTTAATCTATATTTTATATATTACATTACTATACTACTCGTATTATTATTTTCATTTTGTAAGAAACTTAAAAAAAAGTATCTAACTAGTTACTATATTTTCATATACGATTTTGTATAACTACATATATTTACGAAACCCTTGCTGTGCGAGTCCGACTCGCTTGTGTAACTAATTTTGGGAAACTCAGTACCTACCTAAACTCCAATTCATGCTTTTCTGCTAATATTTATCAAATAGATAATTAATACTAAAACTGCAAATATTATTTTCTAACTTGCGATCTTGGACAAAGACTTCGTCTGTGTTGGTGTTGGCTGGCGGGCGTGCTCTGCCTTTTTGGAGTGTTTTTTTTGGTTAAAACTGACTGGAAAGCGCTCTAAGGGGGTGCCGTGCGTATGTCGGCGAGCGCCGGCACAGACGGGGTCCATACTTATATAGTTTAACAAAGAGTATCTTTAAAACAAGAGTGAATAGGCACCTTCTAGGTAAGCGCGTCCCATCTTAGACTACATCATCACTTTCCATTAGGTGTGATTGTGGTCAAGCGCTTGCCTATAGTGAATTAAAAAAAAAAAACTAACTTGTTACCAATAACTACAAACTTGACATTGGCTAATCTTTGTAAAGCCAGACGAGGAAAAAAAAAGATCTTGGACAAATAAATACTCCTTGCGATAAAATCTGCTGAGTCATATTCTACTAAAACCACATAACAGGATCCTACCTATCCTACAAAAAAATTAAAAACAGAAATCCACACTTAATAAGTCGTGGGCATTAACTAACTAAATAAATCACAATAATTAATCATGTAATATTATTCACAGGCTTAGCAATTAAGTAAAATCACAAATGATGTGATTAATATCTAGCTAATGCGGAGTTTGGTAACAATGACAGATTAACACACATAACTATTATATACCTAGTTAGGTACCAGTACGATCAAGATAGGTATAACCGTAGCGAAAATATTGTAAGTGTATGGGTACAACTTATAGTGAATCACACTAATATTATAAAGGCGAAAGTTTGTATGTGTGTGTGTGTGTGTGTGTGTGTGTGTGTGTTTGTTACTCCTTCACGCAAAAACTACTGGACGGATTGGGCGGACATTTAGAATGAAGCTAGATTATACTCTGGATTAGCTTATAGGCTACTTTTAATCCCGGAAAATTAACGAGTTCCCACGGGATTTTTAAAAAACTACATCCACGGGAACGAAGTCGCGGGCATCAGCTAGTAGTTTATCCAACGCACAATGACTACGCATAACGGAATTACTTTCACACATGTTGAGATTAATGTCACGCAACTAATTTCAATAGGTACGCACGAAATTGGACGTTTACCTACACGTGAAATTGCTTATGAATATTTAGTGAAGTGGCGATAAAAAACCAGCCGTGCGAGTCAGCCTCGCGCACTGAGGGTTCCGTACTCGGGTATTTTTTCCAACATTTTGCACGATAAATCAAAAACTATTATGCATAAAAATAAATAAAAATCTGTGTAAGAATGTACAGGTAAAGCCATTTCATATGATACCCCACTTGGCGTAGTTATCTTACTTTGAAAAATGAAGCACATTTTTTTAAAATGATTTACTTAACCACAAATTAACACGCGAGCGACGCTGCGGGCATCATCTAGTGTTGCGTATAAAAAAATAAACCTTGGGACTTCAATGTCTATTAGTTCATCGAACTACCTATGTGCATCGCCCACGGCCCGTTGCCATTTCAAAACCCGCTGAGAAATGCCAGTCAAATTAATACCATAAAATATTAATTGGTCAAAAGAGACGATAAACCATAATAATCTGCCTAAAATAAATATCTAGACAGCAAATTAAATCAGTTTTCAAATCTATCTGGGATCTGGAGCGTATAAGGTTTAAATTCGTATGGTATCTAGACAATAATAAGGTTGCTAAATAACTTATCTATGGATTATAGATAGATTCAATGCTGAAAACGTACGTTAGAGACGTGCAATGTTAAAACTTAAGTACCTACGGGTCTATAGTTGGAGAGCTAGTAGAAAAGTTTCTCGAGGTGCTTGATAAGAGTTGAAAGTTTGGAGTTCTTCTTATATTCAATATTCTTCTAGATATTAGAACCTTGCAGGCTGCTCAAAAGAGTGAATAATTGAAGTTTTTTTTATTTTTTTAATTTAATCGTAGTTTCTCAAGTATGTACATTTTTCAAAGCAATTATTAATAAGTAACCACTTTTTAACACTGATAATAAAGCTTGTTATAGGAATTGGTGGGACAATAGTCTAATAATAATTACATTGTATATGATTATTATAAATTCCGTGTTCAATTGGACCTCTAGGATATCAGTTTACCTCTTAAACCGACAGTATCTAGCAGACCCCGTACTCTGTCGCCCAGAGGTACTTTTACCTGAATACATCGACCACGACATCTGTGTAAAGTGTGTGTGTGTGTGAGGTGTGTATTGAGGTGCATGTGTAAAGGCGTGTGTGTGATTCTATGTACCTACTATTTAAATATAT
Organism: Maniola jurtina; assembly: GCF_905333055.1. Classification (NCBI taxonomy): domain Eukaryota; kingdom Metazoa; phylum Arthropoda; class Insecta; order Lepidoptera; family Nymphalidae; genus Maniola; species Maniola jurtina. The sequence continues at coordinate 6,738,545 of NC_060052.1, read as the reverse complement.
TAAAAAATTACAGATATATACAATTGTATTTAGAAATTCGTACGTTTGCATGTGTAATATTTATAATATTAAGGGGTTGTGTTTACGCACCATTTGACACCTTAGAGCAGCGGTTCCCAAAAGGTGTTCCGCGGAACCCTGAGGTTCCGTGAAAGACCCTCAGGGGTTCCGCGAAAATTCAAGATTTCCATATTGTAAATCGTTTCACTTGTGATAATATTAAATTGACGTAATTTATTATTCATTTTCAATCAACTTGTTTTAAAATATTGCATTCCAAAATTCCATTTAGGCGCCATGTAGGTAGGTAGGTACGCTGTGCGTGTCACGTGTCGCGTCGCCCGGTCGCGCCGCTCGTCGTCCTCCCACCGCCCGCGCCGCTCGTCGTCCTCCCACCGCCCGCGCCGTTCGTCGCTCTCCCGCCGCCCGCGGCATACCGCGGCAGCTTGCGACCAGCGACCATTCAGTTGAGTCAATACGATTACTAGGACTGCACGTGATCAAGTTTTTGATACCAAATTTTAAAACTCGAAAATAAGCTAAGAATAAATTCCGTACCTAGATAGTGATTGTTTATAGTTTTACGAGCACTGTTTTAAGCAGGTATGTTTTTATTATTTTTACGTATTATAATGATAAATCAAATGCTACTTATAATAGTTCCACAAAAACAGGTCGTTTTTGCCTAAAATATTGCTGTGTTTTACTTACAGTTCACGATGGATAAATGGCTAAAACCTGGGATTGCTAAGGGGAAACGTGGTGCTAGCTTTGTGGACAGTAATGTTAATACTTATCAATCTAATCAAGCTTTTGACCAAGTCTCATCTTCACCAGAAGGAGAGACAATTGAAAAAAAACGGAAATTACCAGTGGTGCTAGTTGTTCAGTAAGAACTTAATTCTATTTTTTATAATTTATTTCAATTTGTTAAAGTTACACGTATGTGTCCGCGCTTATACGAACTGTTTTTTATTGCATTTTTTTTTCAGGGTATTGGTACGGAAGACACTTTTGTTGAACAAAATCAGCAAAACACAGTGATACCATCTACTACCGACCATACTGAACGTCAAGCGGGAATATCTTCAAAAAAGAGAAAATATGATGAGTCCTATCTGTCCTATGGATTTATACCGATAGGGAATGCTGAAAATCCTGATGGAAAATGTGTTGTTTGCAGCAAGATTTTGTTGAATAGCTCCCTGGCACCTGCAAAGCTTAAGCGTCACCTTGATACTAATCATCCTCACCTCAAAAATAAAAACATTAGTTTTTTTGAAAGACAAAGAGATGTACATCAAGCAGGTGTGACCGCTTTACAAAAATATGCAAAAACTGATAATGAAAACGCCACGAAAGCCTCATTCATGCTAAGTTATAAGATTGCACGAGCTGGAAAACCTCACACAATAGCCGAGGATTTTTTGAAACCATGCATGACTGAAGTTGTTGCCTGCTTGCTTGGAGAGGATTCAGCTAAGAAAGTGGCAACGGTACAGTGTTCGAACAACATCGTATCTGACCGTATTCATAAGATTTCAGACCACATTGAAGATGAATTGATTGATAGATTGAAAGAGAGCAATGCATTTGCAATGCAACTGGACGAAAGTACGGATGTTGCCGGACTAGCAATACTGCTAGTTTTTGTCAGATATCATCGATGTACAGATATCCATACAGAGAATCAATCGAAGAAGATTTATTTCTCTGTGCTCCTTTGGAGGCCAATACAACTGGAGAAGAAATTTTTAAAGTTATTGATGAATACATGAAAAAAAAACAAAATTGATTGGAATAAATGTATTGATGTATGCAGCGATGGAGCTGCAGCCATGATTGGTAAAGTAAAAGGAACAGTGTCAAGAATTAAAACTGTTGCGCAAAATTGTACTAGCAGTCATTGTATTTTACATCGTCATGCTCTTGCCGTGAAAAGAGTGCCATCTGATTTAAAACAAGTCCTTGATCAAGCCGTACAAATCGTCAATTTTGTGAAAACACGTCCACTGCAGTCAAGGCTATTCAAAAAAACGTGTGAAGACATGAAAAGTCAGCATCAATCACTCCTTCTACACACGGAAGTGAGGTGGCTTTCCAGAGGAAGGGTTTTAAACAGATTATATGAATTGCGCGATGAACTGAAAGTTTTCTTACAGACCCTTCCTTCGCCTGCAAGTGCTAGCTATCTTGAACTGTTACGAGACGAGCGATGGTTGATGAGATTGGCTTATTTGGCTGACATATTTGATAAACTGAACACAGTGAGCAGCTCTTTGCAGGGAAGAATGATAACCATATTTACAGTGAGTGACAAAGTATCTTCATTGAAAGAGAAAATCGCCTTGTGGATTGAATGTCTTGGACAAAAAAGGTATGAGTGTTTTCCACTACTTGAGCAATTTCTCAAAAAATATAATCATCTTCAAATCGCTACAGACGTAGAGATAAGTATACGTGAACATTTGACAAACCTAAAAACATCTTTGGAGGAATATTTTCCAGAAGAAAAGCTTCGGTTACGGGAAATCGAATGGGTCCGAAATCCATTTAGGATTAGTACCAAACCTTTAACACTGACTGTATTGGAATATGAAAATTTAATTGATATTAAAAATTCATCCACACTCCAACAACTTTTCGAATCTGAAGCTATCATGAACCCGAGTCAATTTTGGATTGGCCTGAAAAACGAATACCCGGGCATTGCTGAAAAAGCTATCATAGCATTACTCCCATTTGTGACAACTTACAGATGCGAGGCTGGGTTTTCAGCGTACGCCTACACGAAAAATAAGTTTAGGAGTAGGTTGAATGCTGCACCAGACCTCCGCATCCAATTGTCGGACATAAAACCTGACTTCGATGTAATTTTAAGGAAAACTATGAAGAGATTTCATTCATCACATTAAAATTTTTGTAATTACCTTTTCTTCTAACTAAGTAAATATTTTTATCTTAAAAAGTCTTTCTCTTAACATCAAACTTTGCGGACACCAATCCAAAAAGCCTCAGATGGTGTGATTTCACGAAAAAAAATGTTGCTGTTAAGGCGGAAATATACTTACGTGGCGTGGCATGTCGTGGCGCGCCAGGATCATACGTTTTCATACATTTGACAGGACGTGACACGACAAGGCATACAAGTATGTCTTTAACCATATTAAATGTATGAAACCGATATGCTTCTGGCGCGCTACCACACGCCACGAGATGTAAGTGTATTTCCGTCTTTAGTTTACTTCTTACTAAAAGCTAGGGTTCCGCCGAAAAATGGTGAAACAAAAAGGGTTCCGAAGCCAAAAGAATTCGGGAACCGCTGCCTTAGAGCATAGTTTAAAAAAATGGCAGCCAGTAAACAGTGTTGTGTACATTTTTTTTTCAAGTTTTCCTTTAAAATTCCCACGAGCTCTTGGCCGTTCCTACAGTTGTACATTATGCAATACGTCCGACCTACTATCACAAAGATTTAGCCATTAACGTTACGTTGTGGCCATTGAAGGCTGAATGCCAAACGCGCGTGGTCTCTCGATGAGTTGTTGAAAACAATTTATAATGCCATTCATTCCATTTTTGAATTATTTATGAAGTGATGATAAGAAACGTGCAATAAGCAAATATATGAAAAATATTGCCTTTATATACAAATTACTGAATGTGCATGAAGTCTCATGCAGAGTTGTACAAAAAACTAAAATAAAATAATATTTTAGTTTTCAATTAAAATATCACAACTTTTTTTCATCAGGGACTGTGATTAAAATGTGATTGTGATTCTGTGGTGAACGATTCTCATAAATTAAGTGAAAAGTAAACAATTTTTTTTAAATCCATAGACAAAGGAAACACAATTAACTTTAATTTTGAATTTTATTTACTAACGGATTTTACAGACCTGAAATGTTAGTTTGTTGTATGATGGTATAGTAAGTTATTTAGTGTAAATAAAAAGTTTTAAAAGTGGTGTGCTTAGTGACGATTGATCAAAAATGAAGTTCAATCTACCAGCTTCCCTAATCCGGCAGTATGCTGTGGTTATTACAGGTAACAATTTTATATTTTGTTAGCTGACACCCGCGACTTCATCTGCGTAGATTTAGGTTTTTAGAAATCCCGTGGGAACTCTTTGATTTTCCGGGACAAAAAGTAGCCTATGTGCTAATCCAGGATATTATCTATCTCCATTCAGCCAAATCCGTCCAGTGGTTTTTGCGTGAAGGAGTAACAAACATACTCATACATACACACAAACTTTCGCCTTTATAATATTAGTGTGACTAACCCAGCACTTTCACCATGATAATATTATTAAGTAAATAGTTAAGTACATAGGTGCGTGGAAGCAACAGGCTGAGCTGAGCCCTCAAGTTTCCCTCAAGGTCAAGGTTGCCCCCAAGATGGTGTCTTGTATTGTTCTAAGTACCTCTATTGTAAGTTTATTATCTCCTAAAGCCATCATGATCCAAACTTCATATATCTAGTATAATATATACTTAATTGTGATAAGAAAAGAGCAAGTGCTGAGTTTCTTTCTGGCTCTTCTCAGAACAGTCTGCATTTCGAATAGTGGTTGAGTGCCATATTATGTAGTATAAGAGTCACTAGTTGCCATAAACATGAAAATAATTATTAAATACAACTGATGCCCGCGACTTTGTCCGTGTGTATTTACGTTTTTCGAAATCCCGCGGGAATCCTTTAATTTTCCGGTATAAAAAGTAACTTATATGTTAATCCAGGGTATAATCTATCTCTATTCCAAATTTCAGCCAAATCCGTCCAGTAGTTTTTGCGTGATTGAGTAACAAACATCCAAACATCCAAACTTTCACATTTATAATATTACTAGCTGATGCCCGCAGCTTCACCCGCGTGGATTTAGGTTTTTAAAATTCCCGTGGGAAAGTAGGTAGCCTATCCGTAATAGCTGCCCGTTCCCGGGACGCAACGTGTTCCTCTACCACGTAAAAACATTTATACAGATGATCCTTAAAAAATCCCGTGGGAACACCAGGATTTTCTTCGATTATAGCTAAGGACACTCCCGATCAAGCCACCTTTCAAACAAAAAAACAACTAAATTAAAATCGGTCCATTCGTTTAGACTCTCGATTAAGCCACCTTTCAATCAAAAAAAACTAAATTAAAATCAGTTCATTAGTTTAGGAGCTACGATGCCACAACAGATACACAGATACACATCAAACTTATAACACCCCTCTTTTTGGGTCGGGGGTTAATAAAAACATCCATAGGTCACAATTTTTTATATGGATTCTTAAAAAATCTTCTTTTTTTTTTAAATATCATACCATCATTAATAGGTACCATAAGGAGTAGTCTCGTCATCGCCTAGACTAAATAGGTAACCAACCTAGACTAAATAGGTAACCAACCTAGACTTCGCGCATACCTGTTGGCATTATCGCATCCATAAACCGTTTTTGGAATGTTGTTTAGCGGTCGAAATTATTAAAATCAAACATCTATGGAAATGTAAAGAAATGTAAAAATTTTCAAGTCGGGCCATTGACTGATTTTAGAGTTTTTTTTTAATTTATTTCTACTTACCACCAATATCCATGCAATACAATATCCATACAATTTTTTTTTTGAGATTTGCGGAAACTAACATACGAATAATCCATCCATACTAATATTATAAATGCGAAAGTGTGTCTGTTTGTCTGTCTGCTACCTTTTCACGACCCAAAAGTTTAACCGATTCTGAGGTACAGGGTTAGCTTCTATCCCGGGGACGGGCATAGGCTATTTTTATCCCGGAAAATCAAAGAGTTCAAAGAGCCACGGGGTTCCCAAAAACCCATCATCACCGATTTGTGTGTTTGGTACCGAGAGGTAGCTTGCGTTAGTTGCGTCCCTGTAATTGACATAGGCAACTTTTTATCCCGGAAAATCAGGCAGTTCCCAAGGGATCTTTAAAATCCTAAATCCACGCGGACGAAGTCGCGGGCATCCTCTAGTACTTAATAAAATGAATGTGAAAGTGTATAATATGCCTGTTTGTCTAACTGCTAACTTCTCTGTCTATTTACCCGATTTTGTACAAAGAAACTTGTAACTTGCATCTTGGAAACGGACATAGGCTATTTTTATCCAAAATAATCAAAACGACTAAACTTTTGATTTATACGTGTTAATGATTATAAATTGCACACGTATAGCAAGATCGAAAAAAAAACAGGTACCTACTTACCTAATTCAATTATGGCCCACGCGCATCGATAAATTTTATACTTACTCAGACGTTTTCGATAACCTACCTTATTATAATATTGGCGTCACTCAGAAAAGCAGGTATTATTTAAATATTTTTATCGAATTATTGGAATGTCCTCTCCAAAACCAACACAAAAAAACACAAGTTTAATGTGCAAGGTTATCCGAGAGTTTTCATCTAAACAAACTAATGCCAAAATAAATAATTTAATTAGAGTGTGATTGCTATCACAACATCTAATTATCCAGTTCTGTTCACAACTGCGTTCACAATCCAAATACCGAAAATATGCGATATCGCTCCGAATCTCAGAAGGAGACTTTTTTTTTTTTAATTATATAGACTAGCGCTTGGCTGCAATCAGACCTGCTAGCAAGTGATGATGCAGCCTAAGATGGAGCGCGCTTGCCTAGAAGTTGCCTATTCACTCTTCTGAGCTAACTGACTGAACTAAAACCTTCAAAACACCCGTATTTATGCAAGTTCAATCTTGTTGGCCTCCTAGTAACAGATTGTATGACATCGAATGAGCCAAATATCGATTTTACCAAACTACCTTCATCAGCTAAATTAATAATTTTATATTATTTTTGACAACTCAAATCAACTTTTTAAAAATAACCTTACAATAATAATAATATAATTAATTGAATTTGAATACTAGAACGAGTTTCCTATCCTCTGCACTAGGAAAGATCTGTAATGCAAAAAGTAGTTTTTTTTTCAGTCCACAAAACTGACTACAATTGTAAAAAAAAAAAAACAAGATGATACATGAACAAAAATACAGGCAATTGTGTCTCCTGGAGGTGGACTTGGCATACACGATTAAAATATGTAGTTATGTACAAAACTACAGCGCAACACAAATAAAATTAACAAGAACAAGACTTAAACCAGAACAGCTCCTAACAAAAAAATTTCAAAAGAAAAATAAAACCGACTTCAAAACCACAAACACTAAAAAGTAAAAAATAACTTTGTTTAGCTACACGTGTAATGTACCTAGGTATGAAGTCGAGCGGGCATATTAAAACAAAATTCAATCCAAAGTGAAGCCCAAGTGAAAAATCCAAGAGTGAAGCTGTGAAGTGTTAATTATCAAGTTGCCAGCAAAAGCGAGTTGCAGCCTGCATTTGTTTGCAATGACTCGTCTTGTGCGTAGTCCACAGAGGTCGTTGGTTCGAAACTAAACCCAGTAGATATCGAACCAGAGACATATTATTGTACAGATGATAGTTTGCATCTGTACCATCCTGCGCTGTGTAATTTTTAATATTAAAAGCTCCAGATTTTATCAAGCACCTTAAAATTTCCCACGAGCTCTCTTTTTTTTTTTTAATTTATAGACTAGCGCTTGGCTGCAATCAGACCTGCTAGCAAGTGATGATGCAGCCTAAGATGGAGCGCGCTTGCCTAGAAGTTGCCTATTCACTCTTGACTTGAAGGTGCCCATATTAAAATTGGGCGAATTTTGTTAAGTTTAGACATTGTTAGGTTTAGGTTTGGTTAGGTTTAGACATGAATCTTTCATCAAAGTGCCGCAGCATCTTTCTGTTTACTAATAATCCCTTCCACTGTTAATATACATATTAAAAGTGGAAGGGAAAACGGATGCCGGGAAGGCGTTCCATATCCTAGCGGTTCGGATTAGAAATAATTCTCTTACTATGTACTGCCTAGTTTCCCATAGCTAAGGGTCGCGCTCGTGACTCGTTTACATTAACCACATAATCATCATCGTTTAGTTGCATCACCTAGTTATGTGGTTAAAGAGGGCTCTCTCCGTCACTCGTTTCATACAATCGTAGTTCCAATTTCATTTGAATATTAAGCAACCAAAGTCCATGAAATTTTGCAGACATATTCTAGAAACTAAAATCTATGTCTGTGGTTTTCCAGATTTCTGTTAAAATATTCGGTTTCAAAGTTACGCGGTCTTAAAAATTTACATACAAATCTTTGAGCCCCTGTAATTTTAAAACTACATATTTTTAGAAAAATCTAAAACACCACAGACACAGATATTAGTTTCTAGAATATGTCTGCAAAATTTCATGGACTTTGGTTGCTTAATATTCAAATGAAATTGGAACTACGATTGTATGAAACGAGTGACGGAGAGAGCCCTGTTAATGTGTGGTTTTTATAATATGTATTTATGTTTAAGCCTCAATAGCTCAGAGGTTATAGGAGCGGTCTGAAATTCGAAAGGTTGGAGGTTCAATCCCCAGCCCGTTGCACTATTGTCGTACCCACTCCTAGAGTTAAAGGGGAAAGGGGAATGTTAGTCATGATCAAAATGGCTAATTTTTTTTTTAATGTTTGAAAAAATCGAACTTCGATTTTCCGTGATACAAAGTTATCTATGTATAGTCATTCTGCATCCAAATCTTTAAATTATACACATAAAACAATCACGTCGATCCGTTGCTCCGTCGCGTTGCAACGTGATTGAAGGACAAACCAACAAACTAAACACAGAATTTTCAAAACACGGTCCTCCACCTTCCTCATCCACCCGCTTCCCGCCACCTTCTTCAGCTCGTCCGTCCAGCGCGCTGGAGGTGGTAGTTCATTGAGCTTATCGGTACGTGGTCTCCACTCCAGAACACGTCTGCCCTATCTAATCGGCCGTCGTTTCTGCGACAGACATAACCAGTCCAATGCCTATTACCACTTCAATCTGCTAATCTTTTGAGCTGGTACCCATCTGTGTCAGTCGCTTTTAAAATATATTAGTTACTAGCTGATATCCGCGACTTCGTTCGCGTGGATGTAAGTTTTTTAAAATTCCCGTGGGAACTCTTTGATTTTCCGGGATAAAAAGTAGCCTATGTGCTAATCCAGGGTAAAACCTATCTCCATTTTAAATTTCAGCCCAATCCGTCAAGTAGTTTTTGCGTGAAGGAGTAACAAACATACATACACACACACACACACACACACACATACAAACTTTCTCCTTTATAATATTAGTGTGATAGGTAAGTAAATAATGTAAAAATGTGGCCTTTAATTATCTATACACTAGTTGACACCCGCGACTTCGTCTGCGTGGTTTTAGGTTTTATGAAATCCCGTAGGAACTCTTTGATTTTCCAGAATAAAAAGTAGCCTATGTGCTAATCCAGGATATTATGTATCTCCATTCCAAATTTCAGCCAAATCCGTCCAGTAGTTATTGCGTGAAAGAGTAACAAACATACACACACACACACACATACACACAAACTATTTTCACTTAGGTCGTACGTACTGACCTAATTTTGTTTAGTATGTAAATATTACGCACTTTTCAATTATTATTTGTCCTACCTAGGTAGTTAGGTACCCACTTATAACTGTGTTTAGTCCTTGCTTGTAGATAAGTAGTATTTGCTGATTGTCTAGAATCTAGATTATCTTAGGTACTACTTAGACTACTTGTTACTTGGCTTATTTCTATCTAGATTCTAAATAATATTAACTACAAACAACAATCTTCTTATGGTGGTCGCTATAACAACAAATCCTAGTAATTTCGAAATTGTTAGGTACAATGCAAATAAAGTAGTATGTATAACTGGTAACATGCGGTAATAAAACAGCTTTCAAAAATATTTTTTTTTTCTTTTCTTTCTTTCAGTCTAATATGGAAGAAAACCCTAGACAAACCCTGATAACACAAGTGTAAATTAAAAATTTATAACACCCCCGACAAGTGAAGGTTACAATAACTAGAAAAGAGCTGAGCAAACGGCTGAACCGATTTTCTTGGATTATAGCTAAGAACACTCTCGATTAAGCCACCTTTCAATCAAAAAAAAAAAAAACTAAATTAAAATCAGTTCATTAGTTTAGGAGCTACAATGCCACAGACAGATACATAGATACACACGTCAAACTTATAACCCCCCTCTTTTTGGGTCGGTGATTAATTAGAAGTGTCTAATACGCTCTTCCCGTTTATCTAGATACCTACAATAGGCAATAATACTATAATAATAATAATACCTTTAATAAGCGGATCTGGCCTCGAAAGATGCCCTCGACATTTTCATGCATACACGACATTTCATACAGACCGTAAATATGTAATATTACTATCTGCCTACAATGGCATACAATCTAGGTAAGCGCACAGCCTCCCTGGTGCGTTGTGGTCTTATTAGTGGGAGGGCCCGGGTTCGATTCCCGGCTGGGGTTCGGAATTTTACAATTTCTAGTCTGGTCTGGATGCTTCGGCCGTGGCTAATTACCACCCTACCAGCAAAGCCGTGCCGCGAAACGTTTTAGCGTTCCGGTAAAATGCCGTGTAGGAACCATCGCCGTACTCTGTAGTGAGCCGGCGATGGGTTGATCATAATGATGATAGGTAGATAATATGTGACAATGGCATCTCACAGCCTCATAGATATTTGCATGATATTTTTGTTATCCAGCCCCATAATATGTCAAAACAGGAAGAGTAGGTAAGGTGCAAGATGGCACGCCTTGGAATAAAGTGGTTTTGTACCGGAACGCTACATCGTTTTGTGGCATAGCTTTGCCATATGACGCAGCGGCATCAGTAATGCGCCGCGCCGCACCGCAACGCAACGCATCATTGTGACCTCACTCTCCTCACACGATATTCTCTCCAGCCGCGACGCGCGTACCGCGTAGCGTGTTACTGCCGCGCGTCGCGTCTGGAGAGAATATCGTGCGGGGCGCTGCCGCGACGCGCAGTTCAGTTGCAGTTCAGTTCAAGTGCGTGGGCACCTTTAACTTGGGCTTAGAATTTAGAGATCGAGGCAGGAAAGGCAAAATTACGTTTGATGAAATAACTTGCAAGCATATAGTCCTGAATGCAGATTAACCGGTTAGGTCAATTGAACGCATCATTTCTCTGAGAGAGGTTATTGGAGGATATTGAGGTGATTGGCAAATGGCAGCTGGCGGTCATGTAGTCCTTTCTATTATGGTTTCCATTATCTAAGAGAGGATGTGTTGGAATAAAGCGATGTGTTCTCAGATTCTTGGCTTTTTGACGATTTTGACTCTTAATCAAATGAGTTAACGATTAATAACTATTATCACTACTATAGCTCTGCCGTCCTAACAAAGAGTGCAATAAGTCGAGTTTTTGGGCAAATTGACTTAAGACCATATCTACGGATCAGGAAAATGAGCTCTATATTTTCGCCTTAGACGTCTTTTTTGTATCTTCAGTAGTTTCGGTTCTGTTGGTTATCAAAACTGCAATATGTAATATTACGATTTGTAAGTAGCTAATCATAACCGCGAATATCTCGAAAGTAGTCGAAACCTAGTTAAATATTGCTCTCTTTGTTAGGACGGCAGAGCTGATGTCCGCAACTTCACCCGCGTGGATTTGGGTTTATAAAAATCCCGTGGGAACGTTTTGATGTTCAGAGATACAAAGGCGCCTATGTCCTCTCCAGGTCTTTGGGATACTTCCCAAAAATTCCCCGAAGTTACATGTCCGTGTTTGGGTCACAGAAATTAATGTGTACCTACTCGTACCTACCGCAGACTACCAGTAGAAACATTCGAAGCAAATTGGTTTTGACAGACGGACAGACAAACATACTCACGAGTGATCGTATAATGGTTCCGTTTTTTTTTCATTCGGATGACGGAACCCTAAAAAAAGAATTGATGGAGCCAGTTTTACTGATCTTAATTTTTTTTTTACAGTGAATCTCGGAGTAGTGACGACAGGAATGAGTCTGGCATGGACGTCGCCAATGCTCGTGAAGTTGCGGAACGAAACGGAGACCCCATTGTCCAGGCCGATCACAGAGGATGAGGGGTCTTGGATTGTCTCTGGGGGGTTCTTGGCTGCTATATTCAGTGAGTGAGCGTCCATGATATCTTTTATATCATACATGTGTAACCAGAATGCTAGCAAACGAAGACAGGTAATAGTACCTACTGATGATTACTGATAAGTGATAAGATACTATAAAAGAAACTACGATTTTTTAAATCCTTTCTTTTTAAAGGTTTTTTTTAAAGAATTTCCCCTCCAATTAATCGTAAAGTCTTCTTATACTACATTACCACTTACCACCAGGTGAGATTGCAGTCAAAGGCTAACTTGTATATGAATAAAACAAACAAAAAACATCCCTGAGACCAACCCTGAGAGGAGATCCGTGTTCGGTAAGGAGCCGGCGATAAGGTTATCATAATGATGATGATGAAGCTTAGAGGTATCAGCAGTGGATGTACTTATTTTTTTTTAAATAAAAAATAGCGAGCAAACGAGCTGGCGAGAGTCACCTGATGTTAAGTGATTACCGCCGCCCATGAACTTTTGCAGCACTAGAGGAACCGCCGCCGATGCGTTGTCGGCCTTTCAGGAATTTGTAGTCCGCAATGTCCAGATATACAAGGAATCAAAAGCTTAATTTGCTACGAATCTATATGGTGGTGTGGTGGTGGTGCGTATGTAAAAAAAAAAAGAATATTAGCCATTTTTTAATCATGAATAACATTCCTCTTTCCCCTCCAACGAAGCGTTAAGCTTGTGCTAGGAGTGGGTACGACAATAGTGCAACGGGTGGAATTTGAACCGCCTACCTTTCGGATTTCAGTCCGCTCCTATAACTGTTGAGCTATTGAGGCTTGCTTGGTGGCTGGCTTTCCCTGCATGTGTAACAGTGGGAGGGCGGGCGGAGCATATCACATGCACCATATAGATATGTCTGGTTTAGCGGATTATAGCAAATTTAGCTTTTGGTTCCTCGTATAACCCCATGTGCTTAATCCCAATAATAACCCCAACTTAATCGAATTTATTTCTTTTCCTCAGGTATTTTCTTAGGAGGAGTTCTGTTAGATGCGATAGGGAGGAAGTACAGCTTCTTGCTGATATGCTTGCCCAAGTTCCTGATGGCCGTGCTGTTCATCTTCGCCACAGAAGTATGGATGCTCATCGTGGGTCGAGTGATCATGGGCGTTGGAGACAGCTTCCTCTTCATGGTGGCGCCTATTTACGCCTCCGAAATTGCTAGTGTGAGTACATGATGTTGCGGCTACATTAAGGTTAACGTGTATGCCCAATAACGCCATAATTATCGCGATAATCAACACGTTAAACTGAGTTGCCATAAAATCGTCTATCGCCCAACGGCATTGTGAATGCCGTTGTACGTTGATCGTGGCTACATCTATGTATGGAAACGCCGTTGGACATCGCGTTGTTGGCCGTTGATTATGCCGGGCAGTACATTGCCAACAATTTTTTTCAATAGGTACAATACGTGAGTTCAAGAATTTGCGTCGCTAAAGGTGAAAAAAATGGTGCTAAATGTGTAGACATGACCTACGTCTGATACAAACAGCTATGGTGTGAAATTCCTTCCTGGTATCCATGTTTCCTGCTAAGTAGATATAACTTAAACACCTTCAAGGCAAGAGTTAATAGGCATTTTTCTAAGCAAGCGGGCCTTAGAGACCTCATCAGTTTTTTATTAGGCATGCGTGTCGTCTTTCATGAATCTAGATCAACAGGAAAGTACGCCATAGGTTTTGATTCCCTTGATCGGTCTTGACAGACACGACAGACAAACAACGAAGTGATTCTATTAGGGTTCCTTTTTCTCTAGACATATCGAACAAGTTTTTTTTACGAGGGGGAAATCTTCTGAAGATACCCACTCGAGTTTGTGGGATTTGTACCCTCTAAAACCCCCTCGGTGGCCGTCCTCAGAACATAATATTGAGAAGCTCCGAGAACTCTGACGAACGTGCGCCGGTGCCTCTCTTGTGCGACGCCCATTGGGCTCCTCCTGAGCGATGTACTTCCCTGCCCTCATGTCGGCAGCTTGTGCCACAGCAAGCTGCCGACTTCTCAGGGTCGCCGGCTAGGGCCATGCTCTAGCCACAAGACATACCGAACCCTAGTAATTTTAGGGGAACGTGGCTATATATTTCTAGACAACCGTCGACCATATGAAGTTTCTCTTTAGGCTGTGACATCGTGCTGACATGCATTATAGCTCTCAGCACTATATACCTACTAGCTGATGCCCGCGACTTCGTTCGCGTGGATGTAGGTTTTTTAAAATTCCCGTGGGAACTCTTTGATTTTCCGGGATAAAAAGTAGCCTATGTGCTAATCCAGGGTATAATCTATCTCCATTCTAAACAGCCCAATCCGTCCAGTAGTTTTTGCGTGAAGGAGTAACAAACATACACACACACACACACACACACACACACACACACACACACACATACAAACTTTCTCCTTTATAATATTAGTGTGATATCCTGTCTCTCGGGTAGCCCCCTACCTAGCTAGCACGTTGGTTACAGAAAGAGCACCGCGGCTCGCTGGGCACGTTCATGCAGATCTTCTCGTGTCTGGGCATCGTGGTGACGCTGTCGCTGGGCCCCTTCCTCTCCTACACCGCCTTCAACATCGTGCTGGCGAGTGCTATTGCTGCCAGCACTGTGCCAGTATTCTGTATGCCTGAGAGCCCATTCCATCTCTATTCTAAAGGTGAGTAAATTTTTCGACAAGTGCAGCCCAAGCAAAATCAGTGTGACAGCACTTCCTCGGATTTTCGGGTTATCTTGCGTAGGGTCTACTGGCCGCTTAGCGTCTCCAGCGTGGATTCGCTACAACGTCTTATAATTCGATAGAGCCGGCTGCACGCACGAAAAAACATTGCGGCGTTACCTCGCTCTGAGGCGTTCCATGTAAGGCTTGAAGTGCAAGCGAGAGCGCGGAACGAGCGACAAAGAAGCACAATCGGCCTTTGTTGTCACGTCCAACTATCGTCAGTAAACCGACTTTACAGACAACCAATTTTTTATCTTAATTTTTATTGGACTTTTGTCCAACACAGACACGCCAGCCAACAATGAATAGAATAGAATAGAATAGATTTTTATTCAAATAGACTTTTACAAGTGCTTTTGAATCGTCAATTAATTTACCACTGGTTCGGTGATGGTAGCCATTCAACAATTATAGGCGCCGAACTCATTTATCCATTGAATCCATTGAAGGAAACAATATTTTAATATCACCCACTGAAGCAGCAATGTAGGACCAACCAAAGAAATTCATGGTTAGACGCTGAGTTAGCGAATCACCTAGCAGAGGTGGGATGGGTTTAGGCCATAGTCTGCCACGCTGACCCCCAGTGTGGATTGGCAGATTTCATACACCTTTGAGAACATTATGGAGAACAGCATGCAGGTTTCCCCACGAGTTTTCCTTCACCGTTAAAGGAACTGATATTTTTACTTGCTTTGATGATTGCTTAGAACGCACATAACTCCGAAAACCGAGATCGAACCCCCAACCCTTCGGAAAAAATGCCGACGTAAACCACTAAGCTATACCTACCGCTCGAACGATCATGCAGTAGGTAGTACTTAGATTCTAATTAATGGTTCACACGTCTATATTGTCAAAGAGGCTGTATATATCAATGATTTTTCCTTATTAAAGGTCAAGAGCAAAATACTTGTTCTGACGACTTCCTGAAAATATTTTTAGGGTTCCGTACCTCAAAAAGAAAAACGGAACCCTTATAGGATCACTTTGTTGTCTGTCTTGGATTTACCTTAGGAATCAATCCAAACTAGGTACAATATTTTAATTTATGTGGTATAATTGCAGGACGTACGGAAGAGGCGCTTGCAGTTCTATTACAAATCCGAGCGTCCGAAGCGATAGCGAAACAAGAATTACAAGAATACCAAGACTCGAACAAGAAAGCCGATAAAATTGACAAGAAACAGTTGCTCCAGAACAGAACGTTTCTGAAATCCTTGGCTCTTGGGTTCCTGCTTTTCGTCGGCAGTCAAATCACCGGTTACAATGCCATACAGTTTTATTTACAAACTATTTTGGTGTCGACTAAAACTAGTGTGAAACCAGAGATAGCTTCGGTTGTTATTGGAGTGATACAGGTGTTCGCTAGTTTTTGCACCCCATTATTTTTGACGAAATTTGGAAGGCGGCCTGTGTTGATTTGCTCACTGTCCGGGATGTTTTTGGGAATGGTAAGTGTCTTATATAGTTCCCGGCAAACAACTTTGACCTGAAAGCTTAACTGGGTCTGAAGCAGCGTAGTGGGAGAAAGTTGGCGAATCCGGGAAGAGAAAGTCGACGTACCAACCAATCTTGTGCACCCGCGCCGACTGATCAACCAATCGCATGCACCCGTGCCGACTGATCAACCAATCGCGTGCACCCGCCATTCGCCAGCCGAAGTTGTTTGCCGGGCACTGCAGAGTTATTAAAAACCGGTCAGCTACGGGTCGTACTCGCATACGAAGAGTTTTGTACAAGAAATACTTCCTTAACACTTTTTTCTATTGTTTCCGAATTTTCCCCTTCACTTGTAAAGACATGTACCTACCTGCCGAAGGGGTTCGAAGATATAAGTATGGAGCGTGACCCATGGGAAGCCGCCATTTTGGATTTATCTGAAATCTAGATTCGTTTTTTATTGGTACTCAAATTTCCGGTTGCAATGCTATTTACAGTTTTACCTACAAACTATTTTGGAGTCCACTAAACCTAGTGTAATTCCAGATAAGAGCAAGAGCCAGAAAATTAATGTCTATTACCTCTGTTTCAGCTTGGACTGGGGACATTCTTCAAGCTCGCTGAAACTGGTGGCGAGATCACAGGGATCCTGAATTTCCTTCCAATCATATCACTGATCCTGGTGGTATATTGCTTTAGTGCTGGTTAGTATACTTTTAAGCAGAAATTACTTTTTTAAGGTTCTGCACCTCAAAAAGAAAAACGGAACCCTTCTAGGATCACTTTGTTATCTGTCTGTCTGTCCGTCCGTCCGTCCGACGCGACGTGTCTGTCAAGAAAACTTATATAGTACTTCCCATTTACCTAGAATCACGAAAGGTAGGTAGGTGAGTCTTATAGCCACAAGTAAAGAAATAAATCCGAAAACAGAGAATTTGTGGTGACATTACCAAAAAAAATGTGTTCACGAAAAAAATTATTTACTAAATCACATATAGATAGCGGTGTTGTCATTAACTTGCTGTGTTGCACATGAAAATATTTGTCTTGTACGATGGTACGGAACCCTTCGTATGCGAGTTCGACTCGCACTTGACCAGTATTGAAGGCTTCGAAGACTGACAGACGGACAGACAGACAGACAACAACAGGGTTCGGTTTTTCCTTTTGAGGTTTGGAACCCTAAAACGGACCCTAGATGGGTTCGAAACTAGTCGGGCTTACATCGACTAAATACGTGAGTATAGCTGTAACAACTTATTATAATGGAAATCACTCACGATAATTTAAACGTTAAACTTTTTTACTAGCTAAAAACACTATCATAAATTTTTTATTATAAACAGTCATGTTTACCGCACGCCGCCGCTTAAGTCCGTTGCAATATAGTTGCAATATATTATATTACTAGCTGATACCCGCAGCTTCACCCGCGTGGATTGCTCAGATCCCCTGCAGCATCAGGATTGAGGAGTTGGAATCCAAATTTTTCGAACTTGCGATTTAAAAAAAAAATACGCAAATCGGTTCATAAATCTCGGAGATATCAGTGTACATAGGTAGAAAAACACAACTCCCTTTTTGAAAGTCCGTTAAAAAAGTAGCCTATGTTACTCCCTGGTCAATTCTCTACTTGTCTGTGAAAATCCCGTCAAAATCGGTTCAGCCGTTCCCAAGATTAGCCTTTTCAAACAGACAGACAGACAGACAGACAAAAATATTAAAAACGTGTGATTCAGTTATAGTATCGTTCAAATAACCATGTGACCTTAATATCTGGTAGTTATTTCGAAATTACAGACAGACACTCCAATTTTATTTATTAGTATAGATTAGTATAGACATAGATGTAATTGTTATTTTCCTCAACAGGTATAGGTTCTTTGAGCTGGTTGGTAACTGCAGAAGTCTTCGACGGACCGTCCAGAGCATTCGGAGTATCGATTGCTTTAATGTCTTCATTGATATCAATGTTCGTAATGACTAAATACTTTGCATTCATGACTTCAGCTATAGGCCCCGCTGCGACTTATTGGTTCTTCAGTTCCATGTGTGCGTTAGTTGGTACTTTAATAGCTGTTTTCTTACCAGAGACCAAAGGAAAGACGTTTAGTGAGATACAGAGAGCTTTGGGAGGAGAGAGCATAGAGATTAGTGAAAAAAATGATAAGGAAAGAGTGTGATTGGTTTTCAAAAAACTAACTACCCACAAAATTCTTAAATGCCATATGTGTTTTAGTTGACACTTTAATAGATGTATTCCTGCCGGAACTAAAAAGAAGGACGTTTAGTGAGATACAGAGAGCTTTGGGAGGAGAGAGCATAGAGTTTAGTAAAAAACATGATAAGGAAAGAGTGTGATTGGTTTTCAAAATAAGTAACTACCCACAAAATTCTTTAATGCCATATGTGTTTTAGTTGACACTTTAATAGCTGTTTTCTTACCAGAGACTAAAGGGAAGACGTTTAATGAGATACAGAGAGCTTTGGGAGGAGAGAGCGTAGAGATTAGGGAAAAACATGATAAGGAAAGAGTGTGATTGGTTTTCAAAATAAGTAACTACCCACAAAATTCTTTAATGCCATATGTGTTTTAGTTGACACTTTAATAGTTGTTTTCTTACCAGAGACTAAAGGGAAGACGTTTAGTGAGATACAGAGAGCTTTGGGAGGAGAGAGCATAGAGGTTAGGAAAAAACATGATAAGGAACGAGTGTGAAAAAAGAGTGTAGGAAAAATATTTGTGTAAATGTTGGTAAAAATCAGATTAAGTAGGTAGAATATAATATGACAATGTAATTTTCATAATATTTGGAAGATTACTGTTGAGATATACTTAATATTATACTTAATAAGGCTAACTTTAAGTTTTATTGTAATATTTTATTAACCTTAATATTATGTTAAAATTTGTGTTATAATGTACCTACCTACTTTGCATACTTGACTATTGATGAATGAAATAAATAACTAGAGTCGAAATCTGAGAAATGTCATTTTGAAAATACCCGAGTACGGAACCCTCGGTGCGCGAGTACGACTCGCACTTGGCTGGTTTTTTACTTAACACCTTTCTAATAGATAGAGGGTAGTTGTGAAAGAAACAGAAAATCATGTAAAAATGCACCTTTATTTTACAAAAAATATTAAAAAATATTCTATGCACTTAACACATAAAAACTAAAATATAATTAGAACTATTACAATTAAAAATCACAAATGTTTAGGTCACATACCTATAACCTATAACTTAATAGAAAAACCTACTCTTAAACTAAATTAATGCTGTGATACCACATAAAGCTAAGATAAAAGCTATATACAGCTACCCGAGAGCTATAAGCTCTAAAATTCACCATTGAAGCATTTTATTTATGTGCTATTTATTTTTTATTTATCTTGGTTAAGTCCCTTAAAAGGCCGATCGCCATTTGTCAAGCCAGCCAATCTGTCTACCGCCATATTTGACGAAAGCAACCACTTCTGATTGGCTGACACTTTCTCACTATTGGGTAAAATGCATAGTTGCAGCAAAACTACCATAAATTCAGCCAATCATTGTGATTGCAGCAATTTCATAATCACGACTTTAAGGGGACTATGAAACTCAAACAAAGTAAGGGAAGTACAAGTTTAATTAATATTTCACCTGCTTTTAAAAGCGAATAATCACCGATATAAAAGTACTGATTGTGTTGAGACCTTAAGGCGTCGCGAGTCATTGCCGTCTTCCCTTTGATCACATAAGAGAGAAAGAGAGAGAAGAGAGAGAGAACAGAGAGAGAGAGAGAGAGAGTTAGTTATGCTGCAGTGCTTTGCGAGCTGAATTGCGCTTTATTGCGTCTTTAAGAGAGTTGCTATTTATATGAAGAACATCTTTGCCGAGTGAGGTACTATTAAGTAGTATGTGGTCTTACATCTTCCTATACCTAAGTCTTAAGAAGCATAGAGCTAAAGTCCCTAGGATCCAGGCAATAGTTATTAGGAACCCTGTGTATATGTCCGGGTTTATGAAGGAGCTTCCCTTCTCCATTAGGTCTCTGAGTGACTTGGCGGGAATGGTGAAAGGTAGGGCAAAAGCGATGTACTGTAGAAAGACTGGCATCCCTTCTATTGGCCAGAGAATACCTGTTGGCAAAGAAAAAGAGTATTAATAAGGTTGATTTAGGAACTCACGGATTCTCAGTAAGACTCTTGCCACTATAGAATACCTATATTCCTGCGGTCACTAAGCCTTTAGGGATTAGTCAGGATGATGGCAAGAGAAGGATTGATGCTGGTTCCCTGGGAACGGAGACTGGTCCTAATGTGGGACGCAACGTGCGTTGATACATTGACTCTCCGTATCATGAGACAGTATCAAGACCGGGAGCCACAGCAGAAATATGTAGCTAAAACGGGTAAACGTCGCATGTAGGTATGTCTCTCTAATCGTAAGTTATATTTTTGTTCTATTTCCCGTAAAGCCCATGAAATCTTAGGCTGAGATCTATAGAATGTACTTTCACTTTGTTTAGACGTAAGGAACTGTTAAAACGAGACAGCGCTACATCGCTGTCACACATCTGTCTCGTTTTAACTCAAACTTAAGTACGCTTTAAAGACCTCGGCCTTAGTGTAGTGCGCATCGAAGAACAGTTGAAGACTTAGCAGCTGTCAACACTGAACTACCATTCATCAGGCAGATGCTGTCGACGTAAACAAACTCACCACAGAGTAGAGTCATCGGATAGAAGCTTCCAGTGGCGATGAAGAAAACCACAGAGTAGATAGAACACAGGAAAGACAGAAGGAATCCAAAGCGCTTCCCTCCTAAGCCTTGCAAGTACAGCAAATTTGCGATCGTTATCAAGGATACCTTGTAGGAAAGATGGTCACCTCGCTCTGCTACCGTTATCTCGCTCTGCCACCACCAAACTTTCGAGTGACTAATCATTACTAACAGTCAGTCACATCGAAGAACTGTTCAATAACTTAGCAGGTATCAACACTACGGGCATTTTTTTAGTGTACCAGATGCTGTTGATGTACAATAACTCACCACAGAGTAGAATCATGGGATAGAAGCTTCCGGTGGCGATGAAGAAGGACACAGTGTAGCTCGAGCACAGCACAGAGAGCAGGAAACCGAAGCACATCCCTCCCAAGCCTTGCAGGAACAGCAGGCTGGCGATCGTTATCAGGGAACCCTTGGAGGGAAGGTTGTAGCCTAGGTACGCTACTATCATCATTTCAGCAGTCTAGAAAAGGAAAGAAGTAGCATATATAAGGTGTGGACTGTGATCTAGACCTAAGTATCTCAAATGCTTGTTTTTTTTTTTTACATTACATCGATGTAGAACGTACTTAGTAGGTACAAGATTAAAGGTCACGAACAAAACTCATTGCTCAAGTGGCTATTAAGGATTTGCTGATCCATATTAATATTA